>NC_136862.1:3031486-4402986 GCF_951799975.1 Gobius niger
GTGACAAAAAAATTACAAAAATGTGACAAAAATGTGATAAAAATTTGACAAAAAAAGACAAAAATGTGACAAAAAAATTACAAAAATGTGACAAAAATGTGATAAAAATTTGACAAAAATTTGATAAAAAATGGATGAAAAAATTACAAAAAATTTACAAAAAAATTAAAAAAAATTGCTAAAAAATGGATGAAAAAATGACAAAAAATTTACAAAAAAATTACAAAAAAACGACAACAAATTGACAAAAAAACGACAAAAATGTGACAAAAAAAGACAAAAATGTGATAAAAATTTGACAAAAAAAAGACAAAAATGTGAAAAAAATGACAAAATTTGATTAAAAAATGGATGAAAAAATTACAAAAAATTGACAAAAAAATTACAAAAAATTGACAAAAAAATTACAAAATTTGATTAAAAAATGGATGAAAAAATTACAAAAAATTACAAAAAAACGACAAAAATTTGACAAAAAAACGACAAAAATGTGACAAAAAAAATGACAAAAATTTGATAAAAAATTGATGAAAAAATGACAAAAAATGGACAAAAAAATGACAAAAAAATGGCAAAAAAGTTACAAAAATGAGTTGAATACCCAACAAAAAAATTATGGAAAAAAAAATGTGATGATGTGAGGAAAAAGATCCTTAAAGTAAAGCTTATTATTCATTTAACATTCATTATTTTGTTTTTTACTCAAATGTTGTTAGCGTTTAGCCTCTCCTAGCATAGGTATAGCTCCAAACTGGGGTGGATCACTTCGACGTCGTCTAAGCTCAGGTAAGAAAAGCGGTGGCCTGTTCTGCGTGGTTTGGACTTGTTTTTCTAATTTAAAAGATTCCCCACAGTTGGAGAATCGTTCCTGCGTTCACATGATCAGAGACAAACCCGGAATATTAAAAACGTCCCTATAGTAACGTCCGTACAGTGGAGTCCATTACTGAGCAGCTGCAGATTCTAATAATCAGAACCTGGACTCTGAGCTCATTTCAAAAACCGCAGCTGAGAAATGCAAAGATGGAAAGATTCCTAATCAGAAATGAAAGTTTATTGGGCAAAGTCATTTCCAAGAGAAGCCCAGGCCGGAGCCGCTCCTCCCTGTGGGGACATATCTTTAAATATATTCAGTAAAGAGTCTTACAGGCCCATTAAGTCCACATTAGTGCGGTCCCCGTCCCGCCTCAGCCCGGGGAGCTGTTTGGGATAAACGCTATTGATTTTACAATTGTTAAAGATCATAGTCGTGAGAATAACTGTGGGGGTTTTGAAAGCTGTAATCCACATTTTTACCCTCGCAGTCAGAGGACGGTGGTGGTGAAGAAATGAAGAGGAGATTGGGAAAGAGCAGAGCTTCCCAAACCTTTCTCTGCAGGTAACTAATATGCACGCTAGTTTCAGTACCTGCCTTGCTTTGCTTCGTACGAAAACTACGAAGTTTTCGTAGTTTTGTCACTTTTTTGCTGGATTTTTGTAATTTTCCATCAATTTTTTTGATGGATTTTTTTCTGTTTTTTTTGATTGATTTTTGCCATTTTTTTGCTGGATTTTTGTCTTTTTTCTGCTGGATTTTTGTCACTTTTTTTTACTGGATTTTTGTCACTTTTTTAATGGATTTTTGTCACTTTTTTTGCTGGATTTTTGTAAAAAAATTTAATGGATTTTTGTCACTTTTTTGATGGATTTTTGTCACTTTTTTGATGGATTTTTGTAAAAAATTTTAATGGATTTTTGTCACTTTTTTAATGGATTTTTGTCACTTTTTTGATGGATTTTTGTCTTTTTCTGCTGGATTTTTGTCACTTTTTTGATGGATTTTTGTCACTTTTTTGATGGATTTTTGTAAAAAATTTAATGGATTTTTGTCACTTTTTTGCTGGATTTTTGTCACTTTTTTAATGGATTTTTGTCACTTTTTTAATGGATTTTTGTCACTTTTTTAATGGATTTTTGTCACTTTTTTAATGGATTTTTGTCACTTTTTTGCTGGATTTTTGTCACTTTTTTGATGGATTTTTGTCACTTTTTTGCTGGATTTTTGTCACTTTTTTAATGGATTTTTGTCACTTTTTTAATGGATTTTTGTAATTTTTTTGCTGGATTTTTGTCACTTTTTTGATGGATTTTTTTAAAGGCAACAAATAATCGTTTGAATAATCGTGATTTCAATTATGACAAAAATAATCGTGATTATTATTTTTTCAATAATCGAGCAGCCCTATCTGAAAATTCGAGAAATAGTGTAAATGTGTCACAGAACCATTTTCAGTGGGTCGTAAGTCTGCAGGGAACATTTATCCAATATTTTCCATCTGAAACTGCACGGAAACACTACATTTTTATTCAGGTCCTCGGCTCGTCATCTGAGGGTAATAGTGGCTCCCAAAACACTGGCATTTGCAGAAAATAGTTCTTTACCTTGAGCCACAATGTTGAGGTTCGGCCCTTGATGGATTTTTGTCTTTTTTGATGGATTTTTGTCTTTTTTTTAATGGATTTTTGTCTTTTTTCTGCTGGATTTTTGTCACTTTTTTGCTGGATTTTTGTCTTTTTTTTTAATGGATTTTTGTCTTTTTTTGATTGATTTTTGCCACTTTTTTGCTGGATTTTTGTCACTTTTTTTGTCTTTTTTCTGCTGGATTTTTGTCACTTTTTTGCAGGATTTTTGTCTTTTTTTTGCTGGATTTTTGTCTTTTTTTAATGGATTTTTGTCACTTTTTTGCTGGATTTTGTCTTTTTTTTAATGAATTTTTGTCTTTTTTGATGGATTTTTGTCGGGCCACAATGTTGAGGTTCGGCCCTTGGGTGTTTCGGGAATGATGAAAATCGGCCCCTGTTTTATGGAATCAATTAACATTATTCTATTTTATGGATCTAGATGACAAATATTTTGGTATCGGTATCAACAATTGAAAACGCAATTATTCAAACAATTACTCATTGATTTAAAAGGGATTAAAGTTTATATTTCCTCCTCCTCCTCATCGCACTGGGGTCACTCAAAAGTCCGACACACAGACCGGGCTGAAACTCGTCCGTGTGGAGGTCGGTGAACGCCTCGCCTCTGTTGCCATGGAAACTGCAGGTTTGGGGAGGCGGTGTCCGAGGCAGAGCTTCTCTCTCTCTCTCTCTCTCTCTCTCTCTCAACTTTAGATTCCAGATACATTTGGCTTTGATTGTGTAACTCGACCTTTGTGTCTCAGGACCTTTCAGTTTAGACCACGCCCCGGCCTCCAGGGGGCGTCGCTCGGGTTTCAGTGAATGTTCAAAACTGTCCTGTAACTCGATCCAGTGTGTGTGAAAAGGATAATGGTGAAAGTATTGTCGAATATATCATTGAAAGTCTCCGTCCTCTGCTGTATACCCTGGTCCCTGCGCCCCTGGTCCCTGCCCTTCCTGGTCCCTGGCCTCTTGCGCCCCTGGTCCCTGCCTCTCTGGTCCCTGCCTCCCTAGTCCCTGCCTCCCTGGTCCCTGGTCCCTGCCCTTCCTGGTCCCTGGCCTCTTGCGCCCCTGGTCCCTGCCTCTCTGGTCCCTGCCTCCCTGGTCCCTGGTCCCTGCCTCCCTGGTCCCTGCCTCCCTAGTCCCTTCCTCCCTGGTCCCTGCCTCCCTGGCTCCCTGGTCCCTGCCTCCCTAGTCCCTTCCTCCCTGGTCCCTGCCTCCCTAGTCCCTGCCTCCCTGGCTCCCTGGTCCCTGCCTCCCTAGTCCCTTCCTCCCTGGTCCCTGCCTCCCTGGTCCCTGCCTCCCTGGTCCCTGCCTCCCTGGTCCCTGCCCTCCCTGGTCCCTGCCTCCCTAGTCCCTGGTCCCTGCCTCCCTGGTCCCTGCACCCCTGGCCCCTGGTCCCTGCATCCCTGGTCCCTGCCTCCCTGGTCCCTGCGCCCCTGCATCCCTGGTCCCTGCACCCCTAGCCCCTGGTCCCCTGGTCCCTGCCTCCCTGGTCCCTGCCTCCCTGGTCCCTGCCTCCCTGGTCCCTGCATCCCTGGTCCCTGCCTCCCTGGTCCCTGGCCTCTCGCATCCCTGGTCCCTGCCTCCCTGGTCCCTGCCTCTTGCATCCCTGGTCCCTGCGCCCCTGGTCCCTGCGTCCCTGCCCTTCCTGGTCCCTGCCTCCCTGGTCCCATGCGTCCCTGGTCCCTGCCTCCCTGGTCCCTGCCTCCCTAGTCCCTGCATCCCTGGTCACTGCATCCCTGGCCCCTGCCCTTCCTGGTCCCTGCCTCCCTGGTCCCTGCCTCCCTAGTCCCTGCATCCCTGGTCCCTGCCTCTTGCATCCCTGGTCCTGTGTCCCTGCCTCCCTGGTCCCTGATGCCTGTGTCTCCGTCACACGCCACGCGCCCGGCTCCGCGGGACGCCGTCTGAGCAGCTTGCACGGCCTGACTCTGGGCCATATGTCGAACGCGGCGCGCAGCTGAGTGGCGCCTGTTCACCACGCGGCCCCGGGACTCCTGGGAGAGAGCGCGGGAACATATTTCACGGCACATGTTCACTTGGCAGCGGCGCCGCCAGAGTCATCGCTCACATCGGCGGGACGGAGGATCAGAGAGAGCTACACCGAGAGCGACAGCGAGAGCGACAGCGAGAGCGACAGCGAGAGCCGGCTCTGAGCGCGGAGGCTGGACTTGCTTACTCCCCCCTGGGTGGTGTTTGTTTAACCTCTTAACTCCCGCCTGAACTGAGAGCATTTTCTCCAGTTCAGCTTTACCCGAATCCTGTAGGCCAGTGTAACGCCTCATTTGAAAGCTAAGATCTACGAAACTCATCTAAATGGATCTTTTTCCTCACGTCATCAGATTTTTTTTCCCATCATTTTTTGGGGGGGTATTCAACGAATTTTTGTAACTTTTTTGTAATTTTTTTGTCACATGTTCATCATTTTTTCGTCAATTTTTTGTCATTTTTTGTACATTTTTTTGTCCTTTTTTTAATCAATTTTTTGTACATTTTTTGTCACATTTTAGTCATTTTTTGTAATATTTTTGTTAAATTTTTTGTAATTTTTTTTGTAATTTTTCATAAGTTTTTCGTCCTTTTTTAATCAATTTTGTGTGACATTTTTGCTACTTTTTCATAATTTTTTCGACAATTTTATGTACATTTTTTTGTCACATTTTTGTCATTTTTTCGTCAATTTTTGTGACATTTTTGCCGCTTTTTCATAATTATTTGTACATTTTTTGTAAATTTTTTGTCCGTTTTATGTCATTTTTTTGGTCATTTTTGTAAACATATTTCACGGCACACACGAGAGTCATCGCCCACATCGGCGGGACGGAGGATCAGAGCGACAGCGAGAGCCGGTCTGAGCGCGGAGGCTGGACTTACTTACTCCTCCCTGGGTAGTGTTTGTTTAACCTCTTAACTCCCACCTGAACTGAGAGCATTTTCTCCAGTTCAGCTTTACCCGAATCCTGTAGGCCAGTGTAACGCCTCATTTGAAAGCTAAGATCTACGAAACTCATCTAAATTGATCTTTTTCCTCATCATCAGATTTTTTTTCCATCATCATTTTTTTGGGGGGGGTTTCAACCAATTTTTGTAACTTTTTTGTCAAATAGTACATTTTTTGTCAGTTTTTGTCACATGTTCATCATTTTTTCATCATTTTTTCGTCCATTTTTTGTAATTTTTTGTAATTTTTTTTGTTCTTTTTTTAATAATTTTTTTGTGACATTTTTGCCACTTTTTCATAATTTTTTCGACAATTTTTTGTAAATTTTTTGTCACATTCTTGTTCAATTTTTGTCAATTTTTTGTATAATTTTTGTCACATTTTTGTCATTTTTTCGTTAATTTTTGTCACATTTTTGCCACTTTTTCATATTTTTTTGTGAAATTTTTGTGAAATTTTTTGTAATTTTTGTGAATTTTTTTTGTCATTTTTGTAAACATATTTCACGGCACATGTTCACTTGGCAGCGGCGCCGCCAGAGTCATCGCTCACATCGGCGGGACGGAGGATCAGAGCTAGAACGATCTGCAGCCGCTTTGGGCTGGACACGGGTCAGTCACACACACGGGACACTCGGGTCAGAGTCTCCGTAACGCCCCTAAACCCGGAGCCTTTCTCACTTTAAACACACGATGTCTGAGAGAAATGGACCAAAGTCTCTCTAACTTGATGACGTTTTGACGAGTGAAGCTTCAGAGATTTACAGGAAGTGACTCCAACATGTCTGTGCTGCTCCTGGTCTTTCCCGCGCTTCTTCATTCACAAATACTGACGTGTTTGGTATCCACGTGTAGCACGAAAGGCTGTGACCGAGACGACGCTGTGATCCAGATTACAGGTCGATCGATGTGGGTTTTTTTCTAAAGCCTTTCAAAAAATGTCTTTAATCCTGTGTATGAAGCCTCTAAGCCAGGGGTCCTCAAACCCCGGCCCATGACTTGTAGAACACAAATCCCTGAGTATGTCAATATAAAGTAAAAAGTAAGTCTCTAGCCCATTCCTTTTTTAAAGAGGGGGTATCCTGCTTTTTTCAGTCACAAAGCACCAGTCTATATCACACTACAATGATGAGCAAACCTTCTGTTGGTCTGTAAATGCAGTAAATTTGAATAACTGCCTTGTATAAAATGTCTCTCTCAAAATGGCTGTAGTGCCATCCATCCATCCATCCATTTTCTTCCGCTTTATCCGGGGCCGGGTCGCGGGGGCAGCAGTCTCAGCAGAGATGCCCAAACTTCCCGATCCACACACACCTCCTCCAGCTGTTCTGGGGGGACCCCGAGGCGACACCAGGCCAGCTCGGAGACATAGTCCCACCACCGTGTCCTGGGTCTTCCACGAGGCCTTGTCCCACTAGGACATGCCTGGAACACCTCCCGCGGGAGGCGACCAGGAGGCATCCGGAACAGATGCCCGAGCCACCTCAGCTGGCTCCTTTCGACGTGAAGGAGCAGCGACTCTACTCCGAGCTCCTCCCGGGTAACTGAGCTCCTCACCCGATCTCGGAGGGTGCGCCCAGCCACCCTGCGAAGGAAACTCATTTCGGCCGCTTGTATTCGCGATCTTGTCCTTTCGGTCATGACCCAAATCTCATGACCATGGGTGAGGGCGGGAACGTAGATCGATCGGTAAATCGAGAGCTTTGCCCCGACTCAGCTCCCTCTTCACCACGACAGACCGATACAGCGACCGCATCACTGCTGACGCCGCACCGATCCGTCTGTCCATCTCACGCTCCATCCGTCCCTCACTGAGAACAAGACCCCGAGATACTTGAACTCCTCCACTTGAGGCAAGGACTCCCCACCGACCTGAAGAGGGGAAGCCACCTTTTTCCGGTGGAGAACCATGGCCTCAGATTTGGAGGTGCTGATCCTCATCCCGGCCGCTACACACTCGGCTGCAAACCGCCCCAGTGCGTGCTGAAGGTCCCGGTCCGTTGAAGCCATCAGAACAACATCGTCCGCAAACAGCAGAGATGAGACTCTGAGGCTCCCAAACCGGACGCCCTCCGGCCCCTGGCTGCGCCTAGAAATTCTGTCCATAAAAGTAATGAACAGAACCGGTGACAAAGGGCAGCCCTGAGGAGACCAACACGCACCGGGAACAGGTCTGACTTACTGCCGGCAATGCGAACCAAGCTCCTGCTGCGTCATACAGGGAACGGACAGCCCTTAGCAGAGGGCCCCGGACCCCATACTCCCGGAGCACCCCCCACAGGGCACCACGAGGGACGCGGTCGAACGCTTTCTCCAGATCCACAAAACACATGTGGACTGGTTGGGCGAACTCCCACGAACCCTCGAGTACCCGATGAAGGGTATAGAGTTGGTCCAGTGTGCCACGACCAGGACGAAAACCGCATTGTTCCTCCTGGATCCGAGGTTCAACTATCGGCCGGATCCTCCTCTCCAGCACCCCGGAATAGACCTTACCGGGGAGGCTAAGGAGGGTGATTCCTCTGTAATTGGAACACACCCTCCGATCCCCCTTCTTAAAGAGAGGGACCACCACCCCGGTCTGCCAATCCAGGGGCACTGTCCCCAACCGCCACGCGATGTTGCAGAGACGTGTCAGCCAAGACAGTCCTACAACATCCAGAGACTTAAGGTACTCAGGGCGAATCTCATCCACTTCCGGAGCCTTGCCACCAAGGAGCTTTCTCACCACCTCGGTGACTTCAGCCCCGGTGATGGGCGAGCCCACCTCCGAGTCTTCAGCCTCTGCTTCCTCATTGGAAGACGTGACGACGGGATTGAGGAGGTCCTCGAAGTACTCCTTCCACCGTCCGACGACATCCCCAGTCGAGGTCAGCAGCCCCCCACCCGCACTGTACACAGTGTTGGTGAAGCACTGCTTCCCCCTCCTGAGGCGCCGGATGGTTTGCCAGAATCTCTTCGAGGCCGACCGATAGTCTTCCTCCATGGCCTCCCCGAACTCCTCCCAGACCCGAGTTTTAGCCTCCGCGACCGCACGAGCTGCAGCACGCTTGGCCTGCCGGTACCTCTCAGCTACCTCAGGAGTCCCACAAGCCAACAAGGCCAGGTAGGACTCCTTCTTCAGCTTGACGGCATCCCTTACTTCCGGGCGCCACCACCGGGTTCGGGGATTGCCGCCGCGACAGGCACCAGAGACCTTACGGCCACAACTACGAGCAGCCGCATCGACAATGGAGGAGGAGAACAGAGTCCACTCTGACTCCATGTCCCCCGCCTCCCCCGGAATCCGGGTGAAGCTCTTCCGGAGGTGGGAGTTGAAGACCCCACTGACCGAGGGATCCGCCAGACGTTCCCAGCAGACCCTCACAACACGTTTGGGCCTGCCAGGTCTGACCGGCTTCCTCCCCTGCCAGCGGATCCAGCTCACCACCAGGTGGTGATCAGTTGACAGCTCAGCCCCTCTCTTCACCCGAGTGTCCGAGACACGCAGCCGGAGGTCAGACGACACGACTACAAAGTCGATCATCGACCTCCTGCCTAGGGTGTCCTGGTGCCACGTGCACTTATGGACACCCTTGTGCTCGAACATGGTGTTCGTTATGGACAAACTGTGACTAGCACAGAAGTCCAATAACAGAACACCACTCGGGTTCAGATCGGGGAGGCCGTTCTTCCCAATCACCCCCTCCCAGGTCTCACTGTCGTTACCCACGTGGGCGTTGAAGTCCCCCAGCAGAACAATGGAGTCCCCAGTCGGAGCACCATCTAGTACCCCTCCCAGGGACTCCAAGAAGGCCGGGTACTCTGCACCGATGTTGGGCCCGTAGGCCGAAACAACGGTGAGAGACCTGTCCCCGACCCGAAGGCGTAGGGACGCGACCCTCTCGTCCACCGGGGTGAACTCCAACACGTGACGGCTGAGCTGGGGGGATATGAGCAAACCCACCCCAGCCCGCCGCCTCTCCCCGCGGGCAACTCCAGAAAAATGGAGAGTCCAGCCTCTCTCCAGGAGTTGGGATCCGGAACCCAAGCTGTGCGTGGAGGTGAGCCCGACTATATCTAGTCGGTATCTCTCAACCTCCCGCACAAGCTCAGGCTCCTTCCCCCCCAGTGAGGTGACGTTCCATGTCCCGAACGCCAGAAGCTGCGCATGTGGACCAGGTCGTCGAGGCACCTGCCTCTGACTGCCACCCAGTCCTCTCCGCACCCGACCCCTACGGATCCCTCTGCGGGTGGTGGGTCCACAGGAGGGCGGGCCCACGTCGTCCCTTCGGGCTGGGCCCGGCCGGGCCCCGTGGGCAGAGACCCGGCCACCAGACGCTCGCGTTCGGGCCCCAACCCCAGGTCTGGCTCCAGGGTGGGGCCCCGGCTGCGCCATGCCGGGCGACGTCACGGTCCTTGAATATTGTACGTCCATAGAGGTCTTTTGAACTGCTCTTCGTCTGACCCGTCACCTCGGACCTGTTTGCCATGGGAGACCCTACCAGGGGCATAAAGCCCCAGACAACATAGCTCCTCGGATCATTCGGGCACTCAAACAACCCCACCACGTTAAGGTAGCAGTTCATGGGGTTCATGGGGGGTAGTGAATGTCTTGAAATAGGCCTCTGTCTCTTTAAGAACCTCTGAGCCTTTAGACACGCCCCCTCCACACGCTGTCTGTGGCATCAGTGGGGAGGGGGCTCTGCTGAGGAGCAGTGGTTGGTTACTCGGCTGGTGACCAAAGCTCGGAGGCGTCTCCAGGAGGTGGGGGCGTTCCTAGGAGGACTCAGGCAAACCTATCCCTAAAATGGCCGCCATCAGAGTTTTTATAGATTACTCAAAAATACGTGAATGTGCCAAGGCAACACTTCAGGCATGTTTTTAATGAGGGAATGACATAATAACATGATGGAAAGCTTGAAAAAGTCCATTTTGCATAATACCCCCCCTTTAAAACGACTTCAATCAACATTTAAAAATTCTGCGGGTGTCCAGCAGGGCCACTGACCTGAGAGATCAGGATATAAACAAATCATTAGAGCCACGTGGTCAGAAAGGATAAACAAAAGTCTGAAACTTAAAATATATAAATTACAATCTGAGGTGAACATGCCCTGAGGCTGAGGAAGTTGGGGGAGGGCTCATTTATAGCTCCGCAAAAAAACGGGAAATCTCCTCCACTTTCAGTTCCAGAGATACATCGGTCGATCTCTGATCCAAATATGGTCATTTCCTTTGTGGGAAACAGCAAAGCGACTAAACTTTAAACTTTTCAATATCTTGTGCCTGCTTGATATTTGAGGAGTAATCAGTATAAATAAATTATTCAAAACAAGCTTCCTTCACCTGCAGCGTCTGTGCTTCACATTAGCGGGACTGAAATCTGAAACGCAGAACTGGTGGAAGGATCATTTCTGACTCAATAATTTGCAGCGATTGTAAAGAACCGTAACCGAAAGCCGTGTGTGGATGAGGTCACTGCGGCGGAGCAAGAGGCCCGTGAGGCCCGTGAGGCCCGTGAGGCCCGTGAGGCCCGTGAGGCCCGTGAGGCCCGTGAGGCCCGTGAGGCCCGTGAGGCCCGTGAGGCCCGTGAGGCCCGTGAGGCCCGTGAGGCTCGTGAGGAGCATCCGAGGAGCAGGGGCGGACTGGCCATATGTCCATTCTGGAAGAGCACAGAAGGGCCACTGGCTCTAGGGCCACCGGTCCGGCCTCGGAATTTTCTCCTTAACCTCTTAACTCCCTCTGAACCGAGAGGATCTTTTTCTCACGTCATCAGATTTTTTTTCCATCATTTTTTTGTTGGGTATTTAACTAATTTTTGTAACTTTTTTGTCTTTTTTTGTCGTTTTTTATCACATTTTTGTCAATTTTTTCTCAAATTTTTTGTCAATTTTTTGTAATTTTTTTAATCATTTTTTTGTCATTTTTCATCACATTTTGTCACATTTTTTAAAATATTTTTTGACATTTTTTTGTCCATTTTTTGTAATTTTTTGTCAAATTTTATCAAATTTTTGTCATATTTTTATCAATTTTTCTGTCATTTTTTCGTCAAGTTTTCATCACATTTTTGTAACATTTTTATCAAAATCTTAATCAAATTTTTTGTCACATTTTTGTCATTTTTTTGTCAATTTTTTGTAATATTTTTGTCACATTTTATCAAATTTTTGTCACATTTTTGCCACTTCTTCATCCATTTCGTCACTTTTTTGTCACATTTCCATCATTGTTTTCGTCTCAGTTTTGTTGCTATCTTCACAGCTTTTTTCCAGAAGCTTTTGGATTGGGGTAAAGCCAAACTGGAGAAAAAGTGCTCGGTTCAGGTGGGAGTTAAGGGGTTAAACCTCTTACCCCTCGCTTTAACCAAGCTTTACTCAAATCTAAAAGCTTAAAAGAAAAGCATCAAAACAGCGACAAAAACGTGGATGAAAACAGAACAAAAATGTGCCGGAAAAGCAACAAAAACGTGACAAAACACCCTGGCAAAAAAACGTCAAAAAAAGAGACTAAAACACGACGACAAGGCAATGAAAAAAAGCCACAAAAACGCGGGTGACATTTAGATTTGGGTAAAGGTGAACTTGAGAAAATGCGCTTGTTAAACTATGTATTTGTGGAGTGCGCGAGGAGCATCAGAGGAGCATCAGAGGAGCATCAGAGGAGCATCAGAGGAGCATCAGAGGAGCATCAGAGGAGCATCAGAGGAGCATCAGAGGAGCATCAGAGGAGCATCAGAGGAGCATCAGAGGAGCATCAGAGGAGCATCAGAGGAGCATTAGAGGAGCATCAGAGGAGCATCAGAGGAGCATCAGAGGAGCATCAGAGGAGCATCAGAGGAGCATCAGAGGAGCATCAGAGGAGCATCAGAGGAGCATCAGAGGAGCATCAGAGGAGCATCAGAGGAGCATCAGAGGAACATCAGAGGAGCATCAGAGGAGCATCAGAGGAACATCAGAGGAGCATCAGAGGAGCATCAGAGGAGCATCAGAGGAGCATCAGAGGAGCATCAGAGGAGCATCAGAGGAGCGCCGCCCTCTGAAGGAGCCGCCGCAGATTGAGTTCCCTGCGTTTGAAGCCGGTGTCAGCGCTCTCCCCCGGGACCTGCTCTTTCAGGTGGGACGGCGGCGGGAAAAACCAGCCGTCCCTGGAGACGCCGGCACAAAGGCGGGGTGAAAGAGGAGCCGGTCGTGCGCCTCCGGGGGGGACACTTCCACGAGGCGCCCAGAGGAGAAACCAGAGGAAATAAAGGAGCGGCGGCGAGAGGAGACACTGGAGCCGCGGTTCGGAGCCGCTCTCACTCGTTTAGAGTCTGAGTAACGTGTCCATTTACAAAGAAAGTGTCCGCAGAGAAAAGGCTGCCAGGAATCACCCCGACCCGCCCAGAGACTCTCACACACACAGGTACAGTCGTTTCCCACACATTTGGCCTCCTAAGACACTTTATTCCTCAACATCTCAGCTTTAAAATAGACCAAACTCTCCTTTTCCATGATTGTTCGATGACGTTTTGTCGACTTGGGATTTTGTCTGAAGTCTCTCGCCCATTCCTGTGCGAAGTTATGATTTTTTAAAGAATAACCAGGATGCTCATTCTCGCCTCTAGGGGGAGTTCCACACGTGTCCAGCAGAGGGCAATGACATAATATGAGCTCAGGATATGAACACCACATTATACAGCCACGTGGTAAATGGACAGTCTGCCCCCAGGACGGCTGTGGCTTGAATAACAGCTTAGCCACCACCGAGTGTGGAGTAAATGAATAATGACTATGTAGTACTTTGAGGAACTTGTGACACAGGCTTGTAAAGTGCAAGATAAGTGTATTAACCTCTTAACTCCCGCCTGAACCGAGAGGAGCATTTTCCTCATGTCATCACATTTTTTTTTTCCATCATTTTTTTTGTTGGATATTCAACTCATTTTTGTAACTTTTTTTGTCATTATTTTGTCAAATTTTTGTCATTTTTTGGTGAAATTTTTATCACATTTTTGTCATTTTTTTCCGTCATTTTTTTAAATCAAATTTTTGTCAAAATTTTGAAAATTTTTGTCACATTTTTTTCAATTTTTGACATAATTTTGTCATTTTTTAGTCATTTTTTAGTCTTTTTTTTTTTTGTAATTTTTTGTCACTTTTTCGTCATTTTTTCTCAATTTTTTGCCAAATTTTTCTCAATTTTTTGTTAATTTTTTGTCCATTTTGTCTTTTTTTTGTACATTTTTTGTATAATTTTTGTCAATTTTTCGTCAATTTTTCGTCACTTTTTTCACATTTTCAGCCTTGTTTTCATCTCAGTTTTGTTGCTATTTTCACACCTTTTTTCCAGAAGCTTTTGGATTGGGGTAAAGCTGGAGAAAATGTGCTCGGTTCAGGTGGTAGTTAAGGAGTTAAATCTGTATATATTTGTGGTCAAACTCATACCAGTATCTTGTCTTAACAACACCCAGCCCGAGCCGTGACGCACAGAATCCCCCCAACAACACTCGTTAACTCAAACATGAACTTCATTCACTCGAGCAACAACATCTCCACTTCAGCAGCTCCGACAGAATCCACATTTACAGGGTTTAACAAGATTATGAAGGTTTTTTAAATCTCTAATTAGAAAATAGCCTTACCTGTTTTAATGAGCTTTGAATTGCAAAATATCAGGGCGAAATTTGACTTTTTACTGATCTTTTCTTTCACCAATGAACTAGATAATATTACTAAAAAAACAAAATCCCTCTGAGTAAATCTTTGCCATTAATGTGTCACGAAACTAAACCAGTATGTAGATTTTGTTTTGGCCATGTTTATACCGAAAAGGCCTTAGTTCTTCCTCCTGCAGCGAGATCAGGGGCGGACCGGCCATATGTCCAACCAAGCTTTACCCAAATCTAAAAGCTAAAAAGAAAAGCATCAAAATAGTGAGAAAAAGAGGATGAAAAGTCAACAAAAACATGAGGAAAAACACAAACGAAAAGTTTCCATCAGTTTTGTAGGTCTTAGCTTTCAAATGAGGCGTTACATTGTTGATCTCCAGTCGAGAAGCTTTTAGATTTGGGTAAAGCCCAGTATGAAAAAAAACATGAATCTAAAAGGAATTCCGTGGAGTCTGGTGTGCCACAAGGTTCAATTTTGGGACTATTATTATTTATTAATATTAATGATTTTGCTTCTGTTTCTACGACCGCCTTTCCCGCTCTTTCTGAACGGATCCCATTTTCTCCAGTTTGGCTTTACCCGAATCAAAAAGATTCTTGGGAAAAGCACCAAAAATGTGACAGAAATTCAACAAAAATGCAACAAAAATGCGACAAAAATTTGACAAAAATTTTACAAAAATTTGACAAAAATTCAACAAAAGTTACAAAAATTCAACAAAAATATGACAAAAATGTGACAAAAATTCAACAAAAAATGTGACAAAAATGTGACAAAAATGTGACAAAAGTTCAACAAAAATTCGACAAAAATGTGACAAAAAACTCAACAAAAACTAAACTAAAAAGTGACAAAAATTCAACAAAAATTCAACAAAAAATCAACAAAAATTCAACAAAAATTCAACAAAAATGTGACAAAAACTCAAGATAAAAATTACAAAAATTCAACAAAAATGTGACAAAAATAGAAAAAAAAAGAAAAGAAAAAAAAACATACAAAAGGTGACACTTCAGAGTAACAACAGAATGCATTTGGTTTAGGCGGGTGGTAATATGTATTTGTGATGCCCATTTACGCTAATTTGGGCCAGGCTGGTCAGAGTCCAGGGCTGTTTTTAAGTCCCAGTCCGCCCCTGGGCTAGATGCAAGTTAGTCATTTTATACTCACTACTGCCACCTCAGGTCTTATGTGCAACTGCAGCTTCTATAATAAGCTCGTGCATGACGGCACTTCAGACCCGAAGTAACACCTTTCCGAGCGACAGTGCAGGATTTTGGAGGCAGTCGTGGTGAACAGGGGGTAGGGGGAGGAAAATACTTAGTTTAAACATTTTTAAGTTCGGCTTTACCCAAATCCAAAGGCTTCTTGACTGGAGAGCAACACTGTAACGCCTCATTTCAGGGTAAAATCTAGAAAAGTGATGGTAACTTTTTGTCACGTTGTCGCTGCATTTTTGTTTGTTTGTTGTTGCTGCTTTTTCATGACTTTTTTGTGGCTTTTTGGCGTGTTTTTGTCACTTTTTTGTCACTTTTTTGTCACTTTTTTGTTGCTTTTCCTGCACATTTTTGTTTTCGGATGCTTTTCTTTTAAGCTTTAAGATTTGGGTAAAGCTCGGTTGCGCCCGGGGGTAAGGGTATAAGGTAAAGTTTTCCTCTGCGAAGCATAAACAACACTCTGTATCGTGAAGAAGCGAGCGCTCGCCGGGACCGTCCCATGTGATAAAGTTCAGAGCGAATCCGTCTCATACATATTTGATCTTCCGCAGGCGCCGGACTCTGCGGTGACCTTGAACTGGGCAGAGACTGTTCCAGGACAGAGACTCCGACAACCACGCCGCCGCCGCCGCCTTCTGCCCGCCGCCCGCCGCCATGTTTAATGTAAATACTGTCAAACTGAACCGGAGCTGAACTCACAGAGCGACGACCAGCTCCGGCTTTCTCACTCGGAAACAGGAATCACGACAACCACCGAGGAGGTCGCACACATAACAGAAGAGTGACATCTTAAAGAGACTAGTTGGTCATTTTATTCTCACTACTGCCACCTCAGGTCTTACGCGGAACTGCAGCTTCTATATTAAGCTCGTGCATGACGGCACTTCAGACCCGAAGTGACACCAGTAACAGGTCTGAGCTCATTCTACACATTAGGACATGTAGGGGGAGGAAAATACTTTGTTTTAACATTTTTAAACTCCGTATAGTCCCTTAAAGGTGAGACACTGCAGGTGAAAAGATAGATTTTTCATGCAGTGGTCGATGTGCTTGGGATTTATGCAACTGTGAAGCACTATGAATTGCCTTGTGTATGAATTGTGCTCTGCAAATAAACTTGCCTTGCCCATTATGATAGCGCTTTAAACCAAACCAACCGAACCAAAGTGCTTTCCATGACTGCAATGTGATAAAAAACAGAATATAAAAAACATGTACATTACACATCAGAAACAGGTGTGTTTTCAGCCCAGCTTTAACCTCTTAACTCCCGCCTGAACCGAGAGGATCTTTTTCCTCACGTCATCAGATTTTTTTTCCCATAATTTTTTTTGTTGGGTATTCAACTCATTTTTGTAATTTTTTTGTCATTTTTTTGGTCATTTTTTATCAATTTTTTGTAATTTTTTTGTCAAATTTTTATCACATTTTTGTCTTTTTTTGTCATATTTTTGTCATTTTTTCATCATTTTTTTGTCAATTTTTTATCACATTTTTGTCCTTTTTTTTGAATTTTTTTTGTCATATTTTTTTAATTTTTTAAATCAATTTTTTGTCATTTTTTGTCACATTTTTGTCATTTTTTTGTCACATTTTTGTGACATTTTTGCCACTTTTTCATCAATTTTTCGTCACTTTTTTGTCAATGTTTTCTCACTTTTTTGTCACATTTCCATAATTTTTTTCGTCTCAGTTTTGTTTTTGGACTGGGGTAAAGCCAAACTGGAGAAAATGTGCTCGGTTCAGGTGGGAGTTAAGGGGTTAAACAGTGTCCGGTCAGGTGATGGCAGAGAGTCCCAGAGCCGGACCAGCCCCTGAAAAGGAACCATCACCCACTGCTTACGTTTGGTCCTGGGGAGCAGCAGGTGTCGTCCTGCAGACGCAGCCTCGACTGGGCTGATTATTGCACATAACATGTGCATAACATGTGCAATAACCCCTGCAGAACACACAATAATCCCTGTATTTACATCATTTATCTGCATCACTTTATCAAACACTTGCTCTGTGATGTAAACCTGCACTGCTAACACTGTGTTCTGTTTACTTTGTTATTTACTGTTTAGTCTTTTGTCCCCGCAAAGTCCTTGGTACTCATTGTATATAAGATACTTACTATTTAATTGTTTCTTCCTCACATTTCCTGCGTATTTGCTCAGTGTTTCCAACAGCTGAATGTAACAAGTACATTTCTCCATCAATAAAGGCTTATCTTATCTTATCATAAACAGGAACTGATTTAAAAACAAACATGAAGAGTTTAAAATGAGCCGTCACATGTGCTCCCAGTGCCCGGCCAGAGGAGTGCACTGGTTCACGCCCACATAAAGTGCATTACTGTGGTCAACGCAGGAGCTAATGTGGGAAAGAAAGCTGATATTTGTGAGTGTTCAACCTTTACTTTCCATCACAGGTGTCTCTACAACAGGATCACTTGTTTTTCTTTAGGTTTTCTGTTGAGAGGCTCCGTCAGCAGAGAAAACTTAGATAAAAACTGCTGATCCTCTTGTAGAGACACCTGTGATGGAAAGTAAAGGCTCCATTCTCAAGATGAGGTTTTTGTTCCACTTAAGAAGCTCCTACAGACGCCACACTTCACCGGCTCGGATTCAACAATAACTTGAAGGGATTTTACAAACCTAAGTCCAGATATACTGACCTTTGAACCACACGAAATAAGGCACAATTTGCTTATTCAAAAACTAAACAAGATCCAAAATATTTAAACTAATAATCCAACAAAACCAGCTTGGCTCTGTCCATTATTTAGATTTTTTTTCTCCATAAAGTGTCTTATTTTTGAGGAAAACGTAAAATGACTCTCATATTTATGTCATTTCTCTACAGTCTCTCTGCATTTCAGTTTCCCCCAGTTCACCTGCTGCGTCTCCGCTAAATGTTCCGCACGACGACTCATTAGGCAATTGGAAACACGCCTGGATGACTGAAAGTTTACACAAACACTCTGCAAACACAAACACACGCGGTTACTGCTGACAGTAATGACCCCGCACTGTCGTCTGGAGCGGCGTTTGTTTATTCGCCGACTGAATGTGCTGATTACACAGAGCGGGAGTGTGTGTGTGTGTGTGTGTGAGTGTGTGTGTGTGTGTGTGCGTGTGCCTGTGTGTGTGTGTAGCACTTGGAGCCGCTCCTCTATGGCAACTTCACATTATGTTCCTCTTTACATCGCGCTGCCTTGTCTTCTTCCTTAAATTGAAAACAAAAGCGAAATTGCCTTGAAAAGTCTGTTTGTGCGTCGGTTACGCACGGGTTTACTTTGATACAGTAGATCAACACACCTCTAACACCAAAACAACAACAGTTTTCCATAAATAAACCACACACGCCTCAAGTGCCACAACACCAGGTCTGATCTGAGTTTTAAGGAGACATTTCCATCGTGTGTCAGTCTTTACCTCCTGATGATGCTCCTTGTGTAGCCACAGCTCAGTCCAAAAGAAAGAAGAGCATTTTACAGGGCACAGAGCATCTTTTATTTTCAAATTCAGCCGCTCCAAGAATCCTGCAGCTGTAGCGCAAATGTTCCAATACGCTACAGTTTTCTTACAACTGCTGCATAACTCTGTAACTCCTCCGCAGCCGACATGACAGTTTATGATCAATTAAGTCCTTTACATTTCATAATGCTAATGCCTCTCTGTCCCGCCCGCTCAGCTTGGATCTACAGCAGCAGAGGAACATTTTTATTTCTTTCATCTTTACTAAACATTGTGCGCTGCATCAGCATGTTACGCATGTACAACCCACCGCCTTCCACAGGTCTGGGGAAAGCATGGGGAGGGGGCGGCACCACAACATCACAATGCGAGTCTGTCCACCCCCCTGTCCTGCCCACTTTTTGCGCCAGGTCTGACACTGAAGATTGCAAGGAGCGCCACCCGTCTGCGCAGTCGTCTGCTCTACAGCCTGCGCTATGAGCCACAAGATCTGGCCCATTATGTCCATGAGTGTCCTCATTAAGATAGAAGTACAAGATCGTGTGTGCGTGTGTGTCAGTTCGATGTAAACTCCGTGTGCGTGTGTACTTGTAATTACGTTAAAAAGGAAAAACACGCACATCCAATCTAAATAGTGTGCAGGACTATTTATAAAAAGGGTCTGATATCGAAGTCTTCATTGAGCCCTCGGGGTCTCAATGAAGTCTTCGATTTCAGACCCTTTTTATAATCTAAATGTCGGTACTCCAGTGCTGTGGTTTCTCTATTGTGGTACACCATCGCTGCAGTGTTGCTTTTTATTTTATGTCTACTTCCATTTCTGACGCTATATCATACTATGTTGGTCGTCTAACATCGCTTACACCCACTTAGAACTAACTTAGGACACCCTTTGCACACAAAGAAAAAATAATGGCTACTCAAAGATTACGGGTACCCTAAGATCGATGCAACTAAAGCAAATGTTGCACACAGTCTTTCACGATCTCCTTTGTATATATTGTAAAACATGTGTAAATACTGTAAATATTGCACCTTTATTATATATTTGTTTCTTTTTTGTTCAGACATGTGACTCGTCATGTGATTGCTCACGTGACCTATGTAATCAAACGCACCCTATAAGTTCTGTGTGCATTTGTCCTAGTCCTTCATGTCTGAGGAAGGGCGTAGGCGTTACATGGTAAAATAATTAATAAATACTTTTTCTGGGAGCCACTTAGGTGTGCGGACTTTTTTCTTTTTCAGCTTACTTGTAATTATGACATTGTGAGGACCAACAGAGTGAGGACATTTTGGGTGGTCCTCACTTATTTGAAGGACTGTTTGAGGGTCAAGATGTGGTTTTAGGGTTAGAATTGGGTCTAGATGTCTGGGTAATACATTATGTCAATGAGGTACAAGACTGTGTGTGTGGGTGTGTCAGTGCGAGCGGCGTGTGTAATACATTATGCCTGTGAGTGTCCTCACTGAGACAGAAGTACATGATTGTGTGTGTGTGTCAGTGCGAGCGGCGTGTCGTTACTGAAGCTCAGTCACAGCCGCTGCACAAACAGTTTAATTACTGCTTTCACTGCAGAGCTCAGCATTAAAGCTCAGCGTTAGAGCTCCGCACTGCAACACGTCGCTCCAGAGACCAAACTACTCCACATTTAAGCATCAACATAACAGTGCAGGTCTTTATTTACTCACTTGTCCTGGTAAAGGCACTTACAGTTTGGGTATTTTGTAGGATTTTGCAGTTTTTCTGTATGTTTCTCTCCACACATCAATAACTGACCTAAATCTAAACACAGTAGCATGAGCGTACACACTGGTAATGAGCCGCTTCAGAGCAAAGGTTTTCTCAAAGTGAAGCAAGGCTACAACTTACTAAAACTTTTGCAATTATTTGAGATGGCAGAGGCGGTTCTGCAACAGGTCTGAGCCCGGACTAAACCAGGACTTTAGACTACACCAGTTATTACCCAGGAGGACCAACCTAAAAAGCCAAAGGCTAAAGGTGCGTTCACACCAAACCCGGCAAAGCGTCAGGTTTACATTGGAAATACATGGAGGAGCTTTTGACGCGCCTCCAGGGCGTCCAGCGCAGCCCACGCTGGAGTCGGGAAAAGTTGAACTTTTTGGAGGAATTTGCGAGCGTCGACCAATCAGGAGCTTTCTCCAACAGTGACGTACGTTGTAGCTGAGCCACCGGTGCAGCGATTTCAAACTACCCCCCATTCACCTCCCGGTACTTTGAAATTGATTTCAGATTACCCCCAGGGGTAACCTGAAACTGATTTCAAGTTACCCCCCTTGATTTTAGATTACCCCCGCCACAATATGTGGCTGTGTTAAATAGAAAATGCCCGGATGTTAATTGCTAATAATAGCTACAACTCTCGTAACTTTTCATCTGGTAAGGTTAGCTTTAGTTCGTAAACTCCACTATCCTTAAGGTTAGGGCTAAGGTAAGGTTAGCTTTAGTTCGTAAACTCCACTATCCTTAAGTTTAGGGCTAAGGTAAAGTTAGCTTTAGTTCATAAACTTCACTATCCTTAAGGTTAGGGCTAAGGTAAGGTTAGCTTTAGCTCGTAAACTCCACTATCCTTAAGGTTAGGGCTAAGGTAAGGTTAGCTTTAGTTCATAAACTCCACTATCCTTAAGTTTAGGGCTAAGGTAAGGTTAGCTTTAGTTCGTAAACTCCACTATCCTTATGGTAAGGGCTAAGGTAAGGTTAGCTTTAGCTCGTAAACTCCACTATCCTTAAGGTTAGGGCTAAGGTAAGGTTAGCTTTAGCTCGTAAACTCCACTATCCTTATGGTAAGGGCTAAGGTAAGGTTAGCTTTAGCTCGTAAACTCCACTGTCCTTAAGGTTGCGGCTCCAACCGCGGTTCCTGTAAGGTATCTTATGGATGAAGAAAGCAGTTGGGGGGGGGGGAGGGGGTAATCTTGAATTGAATTTGTATCTTGAAATCGCGTTCATCTTACCCCCGGGGGTAACTTGAAACTGATTTCAAATTCCCGGGGGGTAGCCTGAAATGGGGGGTAGTTTAAAACCTTTACACCGGGGCAGATTCTATGCCGGCCAAGAAAATAAATAAATAAATGAAAACAAGTCACGGAGGTTTAGCTTCATTGTGAACCGGAGCTACAGCAGCTCTGGGACTTTCTATACACGTCATACATGTTATACACATAATACACGTTATACACATTATACACGTAACAGAGGTACAAACCGGTCACTCCTCGGTCTTTCCTCACCGTGACTGACTTCCTCCTCACTCATTTCTGACTTGGCGCCAGCGTCTCACCGCGGGATGACCCCAGACGGTTTCCCGAGGCTATATGGCGCTTTACGGATTGAAGGCGGGATGCGGTTGCCATAGTAACAGAGACTACCTCTGAAGAGGCTCCATTAGAGGAACCCACACGCGCTGAGGACGGCCCGGTCAGAGAGTTCGTACGTACGGAGAATAATGACAGAGCGCAGAGATGTCCCGGTCACTTCCTACGGGGATTATTGTTTTGTAAAGACTCCATGACGGACGGGAGGAGATGATACTTAATCTCACTGGTCTGGAGGCTGGTTGGAGACGCGAGTTGCTGCTGGTCACAGTGATGTCTCGGAGTCATCTCGGTGAAAACAGGTCTACGCTCTCACAAAGTTATTATTTGTTGTCCTAAAACTGTGAGATGTTTCTGTGACGTCCCTGCAATGTCTCCAAGGCCTGTCAGAGACCGAGGAGATCTCACTCCATACTGGGGCAGGGCCATGTGGCCAAAAATGTATATCACGGTATGAAAAAGGAATATCACGGTGTATTTGGCAATATCATTTACACCTGGCAAAATACTAATTTACAGCTATTTTATTTATTCATCTGAATTGACCTAAATCTCTGTTTTCATCTGGAAAAACACGGAAGATAAGATCAAATAATATTGCACCTTCATCTCTGTCCCAGTGAGATGCTCCTGTAAGTTCACCTGCTCCTCAGGAGAAGGATATTATTAGCCTTTAGCCGCGTTTGCAACATGGTTTTCTTCGTGTTATTGTTAGCGCATGGCTAAGAAAGTTAGCTAGCGAGCTAGGCGCAGCTACAACTAGCTGGAGTTCATCCAAGACACAAATCCTGAGCCCTTTCCTCAACATAACACACCATGATGAGAGTCTTTAAGCCCCTGAAGCTCCACAGTCGTGTTTCTGCTGCTGCTTTAGTGACTCTGAGCAGCTTCTCCGTCTGGTTCTGAATCAGCTGGACATGCAAAAGATCTCATCTACCGCGGGATGAAAGTTTACACCGGTGTACAAAAACTATACCAGTATTACTGTACTGTGTATGATCTGGACCAGTTTTACTCCATACGGCTCTTTGAGATCTCCTTGGTCTCCGACAGGTCGGAGACATTGCAGGGACGTCACAGAAACATCTCACAGGTTGAGGACAACCAATAGTGTTCACTTTTAGAACAAAGGTTTACCGTCATTCATATGCCTGAGAGTCGACAGTATCGTTAGAGTCAATAATATTGTTTATCGTGATACTTTCCTGCCTCAATATATCGAACTTCAGATTTGTTATCGTGACAGGTCTAGTTCTGACTCGAGTCTCCATCCCGTTTCTGGGCCTGTGTCGGGGCTCAGGGCGGATCTAACACGTTTGTCACATGTGTTTTCCGCCTGATTCCTCTCATTACTCTGACACAGTCTGGAGTTTGAACGTGTGAAGAACAAACTGGTCTTAAAGGTCTAAAAGCTCGGTGACTTCACACAGGCCTGAGTCTGAGCTGTTTATCTGGAACGCTCTGAAGTCAAAGCTCACGACTTTCGAGTGGGAGAAGTGCCAGCTCCGGCGGCCTGCGGGGCGAGCGCTCGCAGCTATTGTTTCTGACTTTTTAAAATCATCCGGCTCCTCTCTGCGCGAGCGGAGGATGAGTCAAGGTTATTTGTTTGCTCGGAAAATGGAGTTGCATAACTTATAGACATGAAAAACGGTTGTTAACGCGGCCCAGAGCCTTTCAGAAAGTGGAAAATGAAGACTAATCCAGGACGTTCAGATGTAACAGGGTTTGGGAGCCGCTGAACACACCTGCGCCCACTGTTGCCTGGAAACGGCCGCAAAAAGGTTCAATCTGTAACAATGATCCACGTCGGATAAAGCCGCCGCAAATGGTTCGGAAAAAGCTCTTGTGCAAACAGTCCTTCATATGGAGTCATTAAGAGTCCTGTGTCGGACCTGGACGTGCACTAACCTCGTAACGCTGCTCTTTCCCCAGCTCAGCTTTACCTAAATCTAAAAGGTTACAGCCTAGAGGCCAGTGTAACGCCTCATTTGAAAGACCTTTATCCGTCTCTTTCCGGGAGATGTAAAGCGCAGATGAGCAGAACTTTCTCCGTCAGTTCATGAGCAGAGCAGAAGTCGGGGCTTCCCACAGGTTTCACTCCAGTCTGACGCACATTTGACGCACAAATAACGAGGGATGGAAACAACAGACTTCGTGATCAGAATCTAGAATCCTCACAGGGATTTTTACAGCAAGTCACATGTAATGCTTTTTAAAGCCATTGTAATGTCCAAATACAGTAGTTTTCATGCCACAAATGTAAAAACCCGTCAGAAAAGAGAGTGAATTTGATATTCAAAAGCAAATTAGATGCATAATCTAGGCCTTGAATGTCAATAAAAAGCATAAATTGGATTCAAACTGGCACAAAGGTTTACCAAAACTATCGTCTAAAACATTTTTGTCCAATTCTCTCTCCTCTGTTAAATGAAATGTTCGTCCATCCTAAGAAATGAAACATGCACCACTGTGTTATTCAAATGTAGTATTAGGTTATTAAATATGGCATTAAAAGAAACATAAAAGCCCCTCAACGATGTCTTTTTTGTGAGTGGGAGTCAGTGGAGGATCTGAGAATTGGACCCCCCACTGCTCCTCCTCCACACACGGCTCTGATGATGGATTCAATAACATACGGAGATCTCATTAATCTTGTGTACAACATACATTTATCAGCATAAATAAGACATGGAGCGATGTAAACATTCTGAGACTTATGTTGATTTGTTAAACTGACACTTTCACAAAAGTCTTCTTGTTTTGGCATTTAGAAAAATGTTTCATTTAGAGCAGAGTTGTTTATCCCCCACAACCCCTGAACGCCTCACAGCCTCACGGTGCTGCTCTCCTCATGAGGAGGAAAAAGACCTGACGCTCCTGTAGATATTGGATTATTAAACATTCAACATTTCCTGAGGATTTCAGCTGCTTTAAATCAAAGTGTTTATAATGTGCTGAACTGCACAAACAATATCAGATCCTCGTATCTGACAATAAAGCATCCATCCATCCATGATCTTTTGTAAACTCCTTTAATAATGATAAACTGACTGTGCTAGCCATTAGCCGTTAGCCGTAGCTGTTTGTGCACCATGGGGCTGATGTTGACATGGGGCTTCCTGCATTTATCTTTGACTTCAGTGTTAAAGGCTTTCACACCTGCTCGTGGTGGGGCTGACTCTGGTGTTCGTCCAGGGGAATTCTGGGTAAAATGGTCTTTTCACAATTGAGATCCGCTGCTTCTGCAAAGACGCCTGAAGTCGAGTCCCAAAGTGCGACTGTGCGGACGTTTCCTGACAGTGAAATGTGGCTAAGTGCTGTGTCTGTGCGAGGGGGATTAGTCTCGCGGGGGTTTAGCCTCAGCTTCTGAAGGTGGAAGAGCAAAAGTCTGTCACATCTGTCGAGGAGAGGCTGCGGATTTACGAACAATTACAGCTCATCCACGTCGCACGCTCAAACTTTCTGATCACGTCTCACAAAGAGGCCGGGAACTTTCCTCAGCAGCTGCAGCTCCGTCCCAGACCTTACAGATCCATCCCAGACCTTACAGATCCATCCCAGACCTTACAGCTCCATCCCAGACCTTACAGCTCCGTCCCAGACCTTACAGATCCATCCCAGACCTTACAGCTCCGTCCCAGACCTTACAGCTCCGTCCCAGACCTTACAGCTCCGTCCCAGGCCTTACAGCTCCGTCCCAGACCTTACAGCTCCGTCCCAGGCCTTACAGCTCCGTCCCAGACCTTACAGCTCCGTCCCAGACCTTACAGATCCGTCCCAGACCTTATAGATCCATCCCAGACCTTACAGCTCCCAGACCTTACAGATCCATCCCAGACCTTACAGCTCCCAGACCTTACAGATCCATCCCAGACCTTACAGATCCCAGACCTTACAGATCCGTCCCAGACCTTACAGCTCCATCCCAGACCATACAGATCCATCCCAGACCTTACAGCTCCATCCCAGACCTTACAGCTCCATCCCAGACCTTACAGATCCGTCCCAGACCTTACAGATCCGTCCCAGACCTTACAGATCCATCCCAGACTTTACAGATCCGTCCCAGACCTTACAGATCCATCCCAGACTTTACAGATCCGTCCCAGACCTTACAGATCCATCCCAGACTTTACAGATCCGTCCCAGACCTTACAGATCCATCCCAGACCTTACAGCTCCATCACAGACCTTACAGCTCCGTCCCAGACCTTACAGATCCATCCCAGACCTTACAGCTCCGTCCCAGACCTTACAGATCCATCCCAGACCTTACAGATCCATCCCAGACCTTACAGCTCCGTCTCAGACCTTACAGATCCATCCCAGACCTTACAGATCCATCCCAGACCTTACAGATCCGTCCCAGACCTTACAGCTCCGTCCCAGACCTTACAGCTCCGTCCCAGACCTTACAGCTCCGTCCCAGACCTTACAGATCCATCCCAGACCTTACAGATCCATCCCAGACCTTACAGATCCGTCCCAGACCTTACAGATCCACCCCAGACCTTACAGATCCATCCCAGACCTTACAGATCCGTCCCAGACCTTACAGCTCCGTCCCAGACCTTACAGCTCCGTCCCAGACCTTACAGCTCCGTCCCAGACCTTACAGATCCATCCCAGACCTTACAGCTCCATCCCAGACCTTACAGAGTCCGCCAGACCTTACAGATCCATCCCAGACCTTACAGATCCATCAGACCTTACAGATCCGTCCCAGACCTTACAGATCCATCCCAGACCTTATAGATCCATCCCAGACTTTACAGCTCCATCCCAGACCTTACAGATCCATCCCAGACCTTATAGATCCATCCCAGACCTTACAGATCCATCCCAGACCTTACAGATCCGTCCCAGACCTTACAGATCCGTCCCAGACCTTACAGAGTCCGTCCCAGACCTTACAGATCCGTCAGACCTTACAGATCCCAGACCTTACAGAGTCCATCCCAGACCTTACAGATCCCAGACCTTACAGATCCCAGACCTTACAGATCTATCCCAGCTTTTTATGAGGAAAGTCTGTGAACATTCAAATTTCTCCTTGTTTTTGGTTTCAAGCTCCATAAATCAGGGAGAAATTAGAATGAAAGGAATCCAAAAGCAGATCATGAAGTGAATCAGCTTCGTCTGTGCCAGTGGAAACAGTCTGGACAGCGAGGCTCTGGAGGGAAGTTGTTCTTCCGCCTTCTGTCTGTTACGTTTGTTTAGGCTCAAATTCACTGGAGGATCTGAGATTTGGACCAACGAGCTTTTATAGTGGAGCTAATTAAGAAAACAACGAGAAAACACGACATTTAATAGACAAAACGAAGGCTTTACATTTGAACAAGAAGCAGTAAATTGTATTTCGGCATAAAATTCTTGGAACATTTTGATATTGCTCGATGGGATGTTTGTCTTAAGGTGAGACAAACATTAGTATTTAGTACAAACATTAACATTTAGTACTTTTTCGTCCATTTTTTCTCACTTTTTTCACATTTTCATCCTAGTTTTCGTCTCAGTTTTGTTGCTATTTTCACACCTTTTTTCCAGAAGCTTTAGGATTGGGGTAAAGCTGGAGAAAATGTGCTCGGTTCAGGTGGGAGTTAAGAGGTTAAGACTGTAATACGCACAGCAAACGTCGCAAATGATCAACAATGCAGATGTTTCCAGCTGTTCTCAACCATCGACCTCATTCAGATGAAGTCAAAGCCGGGTTAGAAGTCATTAATGAAATAGTTAAAAATAAAATTAACAAATAAAAGTGGCTTCTGATCCTGATTTCTAACTAACTGTAGGTCGGGTTCACGTCTAACGGTCTCGAAACATCTAATCATTTGTTTATTATGAGGAAACATCAGAAATGACTTAAATCCCATGAACTGGACATTCTTACCTCGCCATAGTCGGCAAATGCTTCACCGTTCCAGACCAGGCGGTGAGAAAAAGCTCTATTTACAGGTAAGTGAAGCCGTTTACAACATAAACCACCACAGTTTATGTGATTTTCTTTGGTGAACCTGACAATAAACACCAGTTTCATGAGTTTGCTGCACAGACGCCCATAGGAATGAATGGAACAGCTTCTACGACGCCAAAATGGCCGACGTCGCAACTAAAGGGATACGTCTTAAACACCCGGAGCGCCGTCTTCATCAACTGGAGACTCTTCGCTCTCTGTAAAGCGAGTTCACACACGAGTAAAAGACCAGAGATGTGTCATAAAAGAGAATTCAGTCTGTTTTTATTCTGACATTAAAACTAAGATGTGAAGAGAAAACAAATCTCAACACTGACTCTGAATCATCTGAATACGACTGTTCAAACACTGATTCATGTGAGGGTGTGGCTATTTGTGTGTTTTATGTGACGTTATGGGACACTTGTTCCGTCCGCACATGCCTCTCCGCGTCCACACACTCTCCCTGCTCCGTCGCCGCCTCTGGCCCGACGCCAAACGGTGTGCGGTGTTTGAAGAGGGAGGTGGAGCTCCATTAGTCTTTCCAGGACAGTCGCCTCCAGTGACGGAGGCGTTCACGGCTCAGCGCGGGGCTGTGAGTGCGAGCGGCTGTTAGAGGTGATGGAGAGCAGAGAGAGCGGAGCGCCACACTGACCACACTGACCACGACGGACACGCCTCACTGACGCCAGAGAGGACCCGCACTTACAGGAGACACAGGTGTCTGCTGGACATGGCAGAACAAGGGGCCCCCAGGTCCTTCTCACACACACGACCTCCCAGACCCTCCTCTGGGCAGGAGTCACGGAGACGCCTCAGGGTCTGGTCCCAGTTCTGATTAAACGGGGCTAAACTGAGTATACTTGCAGAAGTGTGAACATGGTTTAGGAAATGTTAAAGCTGCTACGCTAGCACATAAACAAACTAAAGCCTGGGGATAATTACGAGCAGGACCCAATATCAGACATTGCTGTGTTGTGGGCGTGTTGCACCGGATTTTCCATTTTCAGTGCCACAAATGTGATAAATAAACAAGTTTACTGCGTGAGCACGAGGCCTTTGAGAAAAGAGCCAATGATGGATGAAGGACAAATGGCCATTGATAATAATTATTGTTTTATTGAAATATGAATCATAACTATTATAGCAAATCAATTTACTAAATCTATTATCTGAATCTTTCTTCTTTGGCTTTAGAGAAACGGCTCCACTGCCTGCGATTTGAGTCTCTAAATATTTAATAATAATAACAATAATAATAATGCATCGTTTTTTTATATCGCTTTTCTGGACACTCAAAGACCCTTTACATTGTAGGGTAGACTGATGGAAGCGAGGCAACCAGTCTGCGCCATCAGCCCCTCCGACCACCACCAACCACTCACTCACTCACTACATTCGCTAGGCTTCCTGGTGTTACATCCAAGGACTAACCAGGCCTGACCCTGCTTAGCTTCCAAGGTCTGACGGGATCGGGCATCGCAAAGGCGGTATGACCACCGATGCGTATTGAGCACGGGGAAAACAAACCCTCTGCTGTAGATCTAGCTGTAGATCCAGCTGTAGATCCAGCTGTAGATCCAGCAGTAGATCCAGCAGTAGATCCAGCTGTAGATCCAGCTCAAGGCCGTGGGAACCCAGGGTGCTGAGGGGGCTGCAGCACCCCCTGGTGGATAGTTTGGAAACTGCAGGCAATATTAATAAAGAGGAAATATGTGCAGAAAAAGTGTTTTGGGGGTACATTTTGTCCCTCAGCACCCCCTAACTAAAATATCTTCCCACAGCTCTGATCCAGCTGTAGATCCAGCAGTAGATCTAGTTTGATCACAGACTCCTCGAAAGCGAAAGATAAAGACCCGGGTCCGGGGACGCTGCCGGACGCACGGCTCGCACTGGCACAGTGGAGCCGCCGTGGAGTCGCGTCTCCTCCGACACACCGTACACAAACTGAAGACCTCTGTAGTCTGGCCACAGCATCTGTTTACTCGTCCAGGAAAGGCCACATTTATCATCATCATCGAGATCAATCAAAATGAGCAAAATAATCCAGATATTTTTTCTCCAAAATGGCCCTGAGCTCAAGCTGCTGCGCCGCCTCTCAGATGTAGATGCTCTTGTTTTGGAAAGACCTCTCATCTTTGTTCACATTTCCAGAGCTAAAAACAAATCTCTCCAAACTGTGTGACGAGGGGGGGAAACAGACTCAGCACTTTTTACAGCAAGTTTCCATTTAGGCTCAGTGCGCTCCTTTACATTGCAGATCTGGTTCAGGCTGAGTTCACAGGACGTCCCGACATCGTAAACACCCACGGTTTAAAATGGCTGCCTTTGGTTTACGGTTAATATCTCTGTGACGGCGGGACTGAGATCACAAAGTCCGGCGTTAAACCTGTGGACAGTTCTTTCCCAAACGGCCTCTGTTTGAGCTGCAGCGGCCCCTGCTTTTGTGGGGCCATTGTTGAAGCGAAAAGGAAAGATCCGCGATGAGTAAATGTTTGGTTAGTGCGTGTGGAATGTCTCCCTCGCACTCAGGGGGCGGAGCCACGGGCTGAACTCTCTGTAACCCGCGAGGATCACATGGAGGCTGTGAGTGATGTCAGCTCGTTACATGAACGACTACATTTCCTTGTTGCTCATGTCGGAGATGTCGCCGAGAGGAAACAGGCCAAATGAGGCTCAAAATAAGGAGGCGCGTCCACCTGAGGCGACTGACAGGCTGTGAGGCTCTGGAGGAAACGAGCTCAGTCTGATGTTTTTATACAAACAACACTCTGAGCTTCAGAGGCGGCGTCTGGACAGGTTTTAGTATTTTTATCCACAGTATTCTTTATGTCAGCTGTCTTCTTTGGGATGGTGATGTTTAAAGTAGTTACCAGTGTAACTCCAGCCACTAGGGGGCAGCTTAAATCAAAATAAAAGGAAAGAATTCCACACGTGTCCAGCAGAGGGCACTGATATAATGAGAGATCAGGATATAAACAACACATGGGCCACAGCAGGGGTAGGCAACGTCAGGCCCGGGGCCAAATCCGGCCCTCAGGATGTCTTTTATGATTTTGAAGGTGATATTATGACACAAATGAGAGATCAAATGCCTGTGAATGCTCTAAAAATGTGTGAAATACAGTCAATTCTTTATAAAATCTTCAAACAGAACCTGAATGATACTTTTTTCGACACCTATACAAAAATATCTGTCGTTTTTCGAAACAGAAAACGAAACAATCATGTTTGGAAGATTTGCAAATTTACAATATCGGGTTCATCTCCAATGGCAAGAAATGTGTGAAAAATGGAGAATAATTTGGGGGAAAATGTGGCTCAAAATAAGGAAAAATTGTGTGAAGAAATGGGACACAAATAAATGGGGAACACATTGGGGAAATATAGAAAATATTGTAATAAAAAATTGGGGAAAACAACCAAGTCACTTCCTTTAATGCTGTCCCTTGACCAAACAACATCAAAACTACATTTAGATACCAGCAGAACCTAAACTTTTTTTCCTGATACCAGACTATCGTTTAATGGTAGCTCTTCTGCTGTCGATTACTCTGGATATTTGGGCAGATGCACAAACCCAACTGCTAGAAAAGACACTCACAATGTGTTCGTGTTTAGCGAGAAAATGAAGCAGACGGGCTTCGAGCGTTTCCTGAACAGAAGCGGCGTCAAAGTGGAAAAAACTTCGCCAAACTTAAATGAAAGTACAGACGCGTTAAAGAAAAGGAGGATCAAGACCAACAGTTTGTCCCGTGGACCTAATAGAAACAAACAGCTCAGCAGACGACCCTTCATCCACACAAAACTCCTCTTCCTCCAGCTGCTCCGGTGAAGCTGAGGTCAAAGGTCAGTGGTTTAGCCTCTCACGTTTCTTATATTATCATAGTAAGCGTCAGATGTTCATTTTCATTTCATTTGTTTTGGTACTTGCTGTCCAATGGGAGCCTCGATCGTCACACACGCGTTTACAAAATATAGTTCTCTTGCAAAAAGTACAGTCTGAACACGAACTGGGAAACGGGAAAAAAAAAGTTTGCTTCTGATCCGGAACAAACAAGCGGAGCAAAGGACTTTTCTGGTCTGAATACATGTTCAGGGAGAAAACTATGAAAACATCTCCGAGCACCGCATGAAAGATCTATATGTTCACCTGCCGTGCCTGACCTTAAGCTGCAGACGAGGACACGACACAAGTACAAGTTACACAACTGCTGTTTTCACACCAAACAGCCCCCCCCCCCCCCCCCCCCCCCCCCCCCCGGAATAGGTCCAGCTCCCATAGAGGAATTCTTCGCTGTCTGAAAGTTTATCATATATGTCATATATATTAATCAATCATATAATGTGGTCGTAAATAACATAATCAATAATATTGTGTCCATTAAAAGTACTTAACTAAAAACAAAAACAACAAGGAACAAATGTTCAACTTAAGATTGGTGACTCGTAGTTATTGGCAGTGATGGGTATTTGTAATTATTGAGTTTTCTTTCCCTGTCTTGGAACCAGCAGAATGTTGTAACATAAATATTGATGATTGTAAAGTCACTGGAATATGATAAAATGACTATATGTCATATCTTCTTTGTGCATAGTTAATGAATGTATCTATTTCTTAAGTACGAAAGGGGGTAGGCGCTAACAAGCTGAAGCTTCTGCCGACTCCTTTTGAGCATCATATCCACGTTATTTATTTATCTATTTGGCGATTCACCTACGCATGTATCTTTCTTTTGCTTGATTACTCTGCTGAACTCTGTTCCTATGAAGAACTTTGTGGAGCTCAGATGCTCAAATAAAAAAGATGAATTGAATTGAATTAAATATGTGAACGTTCCTCATTTAAAAGCTAAGAACGGTCCCTGAGCCTCCCCCGCTGCAGGTCTGCACTCGGTCAGGAGAGGACTCGTAAACCCGCTCGTAAAAGCCCAGGGCGGGGAGGGGGGGTCGGGGTTCACGAGGCGGGCGCTCCGTGATGTCCGTAATGGAGGCGGTTTATGGCGCGCTCACACGTCCACCTGCTCTCATTCTGCTTCTTCTTCTCCCGGTCGTTAGTCGTACGTTGGGGAAAGTGGAGCAGAACCCGGTTTTACATTAATGATCCGGGCTCCTCAGACGTGTCACACAGAGCGCGCTCATTAAACCTCACGGAGCGGAGTCATGTGACACTCGGCGGCGCCGTGCGGAGCGGCTGATTACATTTACGGAGGAGGGAAACCGACACTGGGTAATAAAGGGCCGTTTATGAATAAAACGTGGGAGCGTTTTCATCATATCATGTACGAGCGCAGGCAAATAGAGAGAGAATAAAAGTGGAGTCGCAGGTCGCGTGTGGAGCTCAACAGTCCTCGAAGAACATCAAAAATAAATACGTTTAAAGCTCCCGCCTCGTGTTTCCATCAGAGAGAACACGCATACGGCGAAATGTAATAATGAAGGCGCAGAATAAAAACAAATATACAGCTTCTGTGACTGGTGGTTACCTGGTTACAGCTGCATGATGGCGCAGTAGCAGCTTTGACCCAGAAGAGGGCGCACTGAGTCATCGTGATATCATATTGGATCTGATTAGGGTCTGACCGATATGGATTTTCCTGGTCCGATACCGATATGAAGGGGGTTGGTCTGGCCGATAGCCGACATAAAGGCCGATATTTTGAGTAACTTTTTTTAAGTTAAAGGGAGTATACGGAGTTTGAAAATGTTAAATAATGTATTTTCCTCCCCTACCTGTTCCTCCATGTCCTAATGTGTAGAATGAGCTCAGACCTGTTCACCACAACTGCCTCTAAAATCCTGCACTCAGAAAGGTGTTAATTCGGGTCCAAAGTGCCGTCATGCACGAGCTGAATATAGAAGCTGCAGTTACACATGAGGCCTGAGGTGGCAGTAGTGAGTATAAAATCACAAACTTGCATCTAGTCCCTTTAAGCATTTAATAAAGGTTTCAGTCATAATGATCGTAATAATTATGCATCGGTTTGGCGCTGTTCTTGACACTCAAAGACGCTTTACATTGCACTATTCATTCACTCCATACTCGGTGGTGGTAAGCTACTGTTGTAGCCACAGCTGCCCTGGGGTAGACTGACGGAAGCGAGGCAACCAGTCTGCGCCATCGGCCCCTCCGACCACCACTCACTCACTACATTCGCCCAGGCTGTTACTAAACGGTCTCCCATCCAAGTATCGACCAGCTCTTCCTGCTGAGCTTCCAGAGTCTGACGGGATCGGGCAGAGCAAAGACCACATAGAAATATCTAGAAATATTGGTCGACCGATGTTACAGATGGAGATTAGCATAGTGCTAAAGAGATTAGCATAGTGCTAAATCTGGTGCAGCATCGTTTTAACCTCTTAACTCCCGCCTGAACCGAGAGCATTTTCTCCAGTTCAGCTTTACCCAAATCCTGTAGGCCAGAGTAACACCTCATTTGAAAGCTAAGATCTACAAAAGTCATCTAAATGGATCTTTTTCCTCACGTCATCAGATTTTTTTTCCATCTTTTTTTTTGGGGGGGGTTTCAGCTCATTTTTGTAACTTTTTTGTCATTTTTTGTCATTTTTTTGTCACATTTTTGTCACATTTTTGGTCATTTTTTTGTCCATTTTTTTTGTCCTTTTTTGTCACATCTTCATCATTGTTTTTGTCTCAGTTCTGTCGCTATTTTCACAGCTTTTTTCCAGAAGCTTTTGGACTGGGGTAAAGCCAAACTGGAGAAAATGTGCTCGGTTCAGGTGGGAGTTAAGGGGTTAATGTGACTGCACACTGTCCTTTCAATAAACTAACCTGAACAATTATGGGTATTTTGGCCGATGCCGGTTTCCGCCACTGGTATTTTTAGAACTGTCTATAATCCTGTGTGTGAAGTGACAGCCGGTGTTTAGTGTCAGTAGATTCCAAAACAAAAAAAACCTACGTCTCTTATGTCACTATGAAATTATACGCAAAAGTTTATAAAGTAAAATATGTAAAATACAAACAATTTTCACCGCAGTGTTTCTCCGCTGAGGCCTGGGAAGTTGTGGGGGGGCTCATGTTAAACTTTCCAGTGCTGAAAATGGGAAGTGTCTGAGGGCCGATATATCGGTCGGGCCCTAGATCTGATCTCACCAAGTTATTAAGAGTCCAGGGCCAATATTATTGCTGTTTGCCCAGGACGAATCACCGGTTAGCTAGCTCCAGAGGTCCTAATGCTAAAGTGGCTATGATAGTTAGCATTGAGGCTCCTTTTCCCAACTCCTTTCTAACTGACAGCCCAATTCGGACGCTTCTTATCATGGACGCTGACGCACATCTGGTTTGGCGTTCGACCTCTTACCAATCTGCTCGTTTCGTGAGAGGCCTCTGCAGCTGCACTTGGTTTGTTCAAGGCTGCACATGTGTGAACAACTGAAAGCTAAGAACCTCCAGAGTTCAGCCACTGCGCCTATACTGAGGAAGTTTAAACCCCATAAGAGTGGAGCTCATTCTGCGACTGATTGGATAATCCTCCCGAGATACAGAAATTAATACACTTTTGAATCTGTTTCTGCGTATTTTTCATGAATAAACCACTTAATCACAACAAAACCGTCTAAAATTCCGTCGCTAATCTCTCGCGCTGTGGGGTAATCAGCGCCAGCTCCTGTTCGTGACTGTGGGACGCTCTCCCGGTCCGATCTCCCCCAACCTCCAGACGCCGTGACTCACGAACGCCGGCTCCGCAACTGAGTCAGGACTTTATATAGAGCCTTCACCGCCTCGCACAACAACACACAACAACACAACAACGAATGCACTTTACCCATTATGAAGCGCTGAGACGGTGGATTAAACATATGGAAATCACATTATTCCTGACGCATTAGCGCTGAGAGCCGTTCACAGGTCCAGAACAATTATCCGTGCCCTGATTAACGCGAGTCTGTGGAGCTTTTGGGAAAAGAAGGGAAATAAATGGCTTCGGCGCTTTCAGCTCTCGCTCACAAAACGCGACAAATCATTTCATATCGACTTATTTAACTCCGGCCTCTCGTCAAAAACAGACCTCCCTGAGAGGACAGTTTTAATTCAGTCAGCCTGACCCTGAAACGGAATGAGCTTCGGCCGCTTTAGACGCTGCTCTTTTCAAGGCGCTGCGGGTGAAAAGAGGAAAACATTTGCTGTGAAACACGGACAGAAACGGGGAATGAAAATGTAGTGCAGGTTTTTTCTTTCGTGTCATGTTTTCCAATTTAACATGAGAATCTTTCGTAGAGAGTTCACACAGAGGAGGAATCTGTGTTTGTGAATGAACGAGCGTGGGAAAACTCCGGGGCGGCGCCATCTTATAACAACAAAACATCTTTTACTCTGACATTAAAGCTAAGAGGATAAAGGGGCTACATGCAAGGTGGCCATTTTATACTCACTGCTGCCACCTCAGGTCCTATGTGTAACTGCAGCTTCTATATTAAAGGGGGGGGTATTATGCAAAATCGACTTTTTCAAGCTTTACACCCTGTTATTATGTCATTCCCTCATTAAAAACATGCCTGAAGTGTTGCCTTGGCACATTCACGTGTTTTTGAGTAATCTGTAAAAACTCTGATGGCGGCCATTTTAGGGATAGGTTTGCCTGAGTCCTCCTAGGAACGCCCCCACCTCCTGGAGACGCCTGTGAAGGGGGCGTGTCGGAAAGGCTCAGAGGTTCTTAAAGAGACAGAGGCCTATTTCAAGACATTCACTACAGCCATTTTGAGAGAGACATTTTATACAAGGCAGTTATTCTAATTTACTGCATTTACAGACCAACAGAAGGTTTGGTCATCATTGTAGTGTGATATAGACTGGTGCTATGTGACTGAAAAAAAGCAGATTACCCCCTCTTTAAGCTCGTGCATGACATAAAGCTGGAAATGGGCCCCAATAATTAACAAGCTGGAAACAAACCCGATGTAAATAATGATTTATTTACTGCCGGTCAGAGCCTCTGCATTCATTCCAGCAGCAGAAGAGATGAGAGGAGCGCGCCATATGTGAGAGGCACGTGCACGGCAGCACGGTTTGTAGGGCAGGCAGGTTACGCAGCAGCAGCACTGGCTATCCCTCCTCCTCCTCCTCCTCCTTCTCCTCCTCCTCCTCCTCCTCTTTGTTCATAAACCTCGCTCTGCATTTGCAAAAGCTACTTTTTGCGCACAAGCAGGAACCAACTGATTAATACTCTGTAAGATACACGCTGTCCTGAGATAAAGAGCGAATAGCGCTGTTCCCCCCCCTCCCTCCCTCCCAGCGCCACAGGAATAAGTATACCGTAAATTCTCTAATACTGGCCTGTATTCCATTAGTGGCAAATTAAAGCCGGTCTCTAAAACAGGCCGGGGCTTTAATTAGAAACTATATCGGTAGAAATATTCCCCATGTTAGGAATTTGTCTCATACTGGTGTAAATGAAAACACACGTGCAGGAAGTAACAAACGGGAACCCGGGCCGAGGGGGACGCTGCGGAGGAGCTGATCCGAGCGTAACTTTGACACAGATTTAGCCACTTTTCAAACCTCCAGTGACTATATTTGGAAACAGGGCAACAAATGTTTATGACCCTCCAGGGTTTTAATAAAGTCTCCATCGCGTCTTCAAAGCACGTCCAGCTGCTCCGTGTGCAGGTCAGTCCCACGCCTCAAAATATCTCCTCCCATCAGCGCGAGCGTCTCGTCTTCTCTCGGGTCAGTCTCATGATCGATCACACACACAATCGCTCCACAAACAACAAATAATCTGGTCCGCGGTAAAAACGAAACAGAAACCTGCAGTGACACTGATGTCAAAGCTCCGCTAACAGCAACGAAACACTTCCTGTTGTCCCGACAAAATAAAAGGCGTCAATGTTCCAGCCGCTGGGAGAGGGTTTGAAATGTTAATTAATAAATGAACCTAATATTTTAGGTGCAAATGGACACAAATCTCGTTTTTCTTCATTTTCCTGGTCGTCCGTTTTGCTCAAATAGAAATAAAGGCCTGTCTCTAATTGTGGCCTGGTTCCAATAAAGGCCTGGTCCGAGATGCCCTTGAGTAAATAAAGGCCCCGGCCTATTAGAGCATTTACGGTAATCATATTGCCTATAGCTTAGATTTTAAATAGAAATGATAATAACATTAATAAAATAATAACAATAAAAAATAAAAAATAAATCATGAAGCCCGTCCCGTCCCGACTGTCATGCGTGATATCTAGACCTGATGGGGCCCAAACCCGTCGGATCTGATCGGGTCCGGGCCCACATTTCCACCTCTAGCATGACGGCACTTCGGACAGTGACAGTGCAGGATTTCAGAGGCAGTTGTGGTGAACAGGTTTGAGCGGGATGAAACAAACTAAAATCTCTGTGACCTGCTGCTAATCCCGGCGGTGATCACACACGGCAGACTCCCTGGGCGTGAGATTTGGCTCGGGGCCCGTGAGCTCCTGGCACGTTCCCCGGGGCTCGCAGGCTCCTTTGGGTCGTGACGTCGGCGCAGATTAAACAGATTAGAGCTAAGACGGCGTCCCACACCGGAGCGATGGCAGCTGACCTGCTTCTTCAGGACACGGCTCACCGCTGGACCTCTCCCAATGTGGGACTCACTCATTCACTCCCTGGATCCACTGTCAGCAACAAAACAAACTGACATCGTAAAACAGATCCAGGTATAGCAACAATCTTCATAAACAAGTCCTAATTTAGCCATGTTTTAGTCTGAAGGAGCTAAAGGGCAGATGTTGTTAAAGTTTGTAGTGCCAGTATTTGTGAATGAATAGACCAGGGAGACACAGACATGTTGGAAAGACTTTCTGAAAGTCTCAAATAAACATCACAAAGGGTGAGTTTGGTTTATTTTTTACTCTGATGTTGAAAACCGGCTTTAAATCTCAACATCTGACGGTGACAAATCTGTTTCCCGCTCGCCTTAACCTCCAGAGTCACATGGGCGGTTTTAGGATCTGAACTGACCCTGTCCCGTCTGCTCTTTGCGCTGATGAGCAGGTTCGCAGACACACAGCTGGTTTTATCATGTCATTAAAACAAACGTGTTGTTTAAGGTGAGACACTTTAGAAGCTCCTACAGACTCCAAACTGTACAGTCTACGACTTTCTCAGAGGGATTATTTACTATCTGAACTCCCGCCTGAACCGAGAGGATCTTTTTCCTCACGTCATCAGATTTTTTTCCATCATTTTTTTTGTTGGGTATTCAAATCATTTTTGTAACTTTTTTGTAACTTTTTTGTCTTTTTTTTTTTTTTTAAATTCGATTTTTTTTTCGTCCATTTTTTTTGTCAAATTTTTGTACTTTTTTCGTCATTTTTTTAACCCATTTTTGACATGTTTTGGTCACATTTTTGGTATTTTTTTGTCAAATTTGCATCACATTTTTGTCAGATTTTTGGATTTTTTTTGTCATTTTTTTGTCAATTTTTTGTCAATTTTTTGTCAATTTTTTGTCAATTTCTTGTGACATTTTTGTGACATTTTTGCCACTTTTTCATCAATTTTTCGTCACTTTTTTGTCAATGTTTTCTCACTTTTTTTTGTCACATTTCCATCATTGTTTTCGTCTCAGTTTTGTCGCTATTTTCACAGCTTTCTTCCAGAAGCTTTTGGACTGGGGTAAAGCCAAACTGGAGAAAATGTGCTCGGTTCAGGTGGGAGTTAAGGGGTTAATATCTAATTCTCAAGCCTGATTTATTCAGCTTTAAATTTGAGTTTTTAACAGATTTTTCCACTTAGCTAATTCCAAAACTAGATCCAAAATCTCCTCTGAAAACATCTTTGTTACCAACATGTCACAAAACAACCGCATGCCCAGACATTCTCAACAGTCGATTGTTTTCAGTCACAGCTCAGTGAAGAGAGTGAAATGTTTCATAAAACAAAAAACTAGCCTATGTTTAGCTTTGATTTCTCGGTCATTTGAAGAGCTTTGTGGTGCTAGGCTAGTGCATTTCTATGGTATCAGCTAAAAACAGTGTGACCCGCTCCACAGAGCACCTGAGGCAAATCACTAACACCAGACTAACCATATAAATGTCTGTGTCCATAGAGTCATTTTAACCATTTTACATTTAAAATAACTTATATTTGAGCAGCATCAGCTTCGTGGTTGTATCAGCTACGCAGCGGTGGAGTGATCTGCTAGAAAATAGTCCCTCAAAATGCGATCATTCATGTGATGCAGGTCAGTTATATTCAAAACGTTATTCTATGGACACAGACGTTTATATGGTTAGTCTGGTGTTATAAGTGATTTGCCTCAGGTGCTCTGTGGAGCGGGTCAGACTGTTATTAAAGTGGAGGTATTTTGCAAAATTGACTTTTTCAAGCCTTACATCATGTTATTCTGTCATTCCCTCATTAAAAACATGCCTGAAGTGTTGCCTTGGCACATTCACGTATGTCTGAGTAATCTGTAAAAACTCTGATGGCGGCCATTTTAGGGATAGGTTTGCCTTGAGTCCTCCTAGGAACGCCCCCACCTCCTGGAGACGCCTCCGAGCTTTCGTCACCAGCCGAGTAACCAACCACTGCTCCTCAGCAGAACCCCCTCCCCACTGATGCCACAGACAGCGTGTGGAGGGGGCGTGTCTAAAGGCTCAGAGGTTCTTAAAGAGACAGAGGCCTATTTCAAGACATTCACTACAGCCATTTTGAGAGAGACATTTTATACAAGGCAGTTATTCTAAATTACTGCATTTACAGACCAACAGAAGGTTTGCTCATCATTGTAGTGTGATATAGACTGGTGCTATGGGACTGAAAAAAGCAGAATACCCCTTCTTTAATGCAGGCTAACCAGAGAAATGCACTAGCCTTGCATTAGCCTAGCGCCACGAAACTCTTCAAACATAAGAACACTCTGGATAACGAGGAAATGAGGCCCTGTGTCAAAAATCTTGAAATATCCCTTTAACTGTTTTCACCTACAGAGAGCTTAGCCACGTGTCCATAGCTATAACATAGAATACACTGTGGTGCTACAAATATCAGTGATGTTCAGCTAAAGTCTCACATTTATCTCTACATTTATTTCCTCCCGTTCACCTGCAGCGTCTCCTTAAACAGCTACATTAATTAAACCGTTAAAAAAAACAAGACTGAGCGGAATTAAGTGGTTGTAAAAGCCTGAACGAAGCTCGATTAAAGACCTTTAACTCGAGTTCAGTTAAAAAACAGTCAGAGCACTCGCACTTTTGGCAGAGGAAAATCTCGTTATCCATCTCCTCCGCATGTATTTATTTATACCGCGGCGCTGAACGGAGCTCATCCCTTTGTAAACACAACTTTGCCACAAATAAAACGCCCCGGATGAGAGCGCAGCCTCCGCCTCCCCCGCTCCGTCACCGAACAACCTTCTGTAAAGTAATTACTGTTTACCCTGAGTGGATTTCCTCTCACAAAGAGACGACACCGCCAGCCTTTGCCAAGAATGTAATGAGATGGTCCGGCTTTGATGCGGCGCAGGTTTTAAAGCGGAGGGAGCGCCGCGTGTTCGGGCCTGACGCCGCTGGAGGAACGGGACTGAAGTACAGTGGCGGTGGTGCAGATGCTGAATGCACAAGAACAAAGGGAGGGAAATAAACGGAAACAATCTGTGAGGAGAGCGGTTCTCGTAAACGCAGTCCCCACAAACGGCCACGACTTTATCAAACGCCGAACTATGAATATATTTGTACCAAATAAAGATACCGAGACACGGAGAGGAGCGCAGTGGTTCAACAGCTCGTAAATACATGTGAGAAGTTCATTTATTTCTGTAATACAACTGAAAATGTCCCCCTTAACGTGGTGGAGGGTTTGAGCCTGAACGATCCTGGAGCTCTGTGGTCGGGGCTTCGTGCCCCTGTAGGGTCTCCCAGGTCCTATAGGTGACGGGTCAGACAAAGAGAGACCTTATGAGAGACCAACAGGTCCAGTTAGAACCTTCTTTGGACCCACCAACTGCAGGGGGCGCCATAGGGGCTGGTGCAGTGTGATATGGGCAGCTCCAACAGCGGCCCTCACGACCCGGAAACGGAAAAGTGAGAGAAAATGGATGGATGAACTTAAAATGTGGAACAATGGCTGTTTCCCAATTGCCAGGATCCTCGGCGTCTCGACCACTTCGGACGTCATTCGCGTCATCACGGCGCCGCCAAGTGGTGGTTCCATTTCACCTGGACCACTCGCCCCCTCGCAGCTCGACTCCTCCGTTTGGCTCATTTACGAAGGATACAGCAGTGGATCCTCCGCTGCCTCGGAGAGCTGAAATTACCCATGATGCACTGCAGCACAGTTTCTTTTTTCTTTTCTCGCAAAACTTTATTAGTTTGAACTCACTTTAAAAAAGGTTTTGTTCCACATACACAGTTTCCTGGCCTCTGTTATTCATAAAACAGTTGTTTTAATGAGCATAGATTGACATTTGATTATATGATTTGACACGTGACCTGGCGCAGCCACTCGCTCCGGAGGTCGTTCCATTTGAGCTCAAAGGCGGCGGGGAGAGGACACTCCGCTCCGTTTTGGAGGAGCCGCCACCGAGGACGTCAACGAAGTGGCCAAACGGAGGACGGATCCTCGCAATTGAGAAACAGCCTATGTATCATATAGACTCATTACATGCAAAGTGACAAATGTCAAGCCTTTGTTTTAATTTTGATTATGGCTTTACAGTCCATTTTCAAAATATTCTGATAAATATTCTGATTCTGATTTGAGGTTTTTAAGATAAGATAAGCTTAGATAAGATAGCCTTTATTGTGGCCACACCGCCTTTGCTTTGCCCGATCCCGTCAGACCTTGGAAGCTCAGCAGGGCGGGGCCTGGCAGGACTTGGATGGGAGACCGTTCGGAAACACCAGGAAGCCTAGCGAATGTAGTGAGTGAGTGAGTGGTTGGTGGGGCCAATGGCACAGACTGGTTGCCTCGCTTCCGTCAGTCTACCCCAGGGCAGCCGTGGCTACAAGACTAGCTTACCGCCACCAAGTATGGAGTGTATGAATAATGCAATGTAAAGCATCTTTTTTTTAATCATAATTGTGCTTCCCTACTTCAACTGTAAAATGTGTTGACCCGTGACAGCAGGGGGCGCTTTATCAGAGGCAGAGCACTGATTCATTCAGGAAGTAAATACTTCAGCTTTTGAAAGACAAGAATCATCAAATTCCAAATTTAAGCAAAAGTCGACAACATACAATATATAAAATACAAAATATTCCAACATCAGGCCTGGATCCAGATCAAATCACGGCTAAACCGGGTGGAAAAGGATCAAAAATCGATTGGACTAAGTTAAACTCTTAACTCCCGCCTGAACCGAGAGGATCTTTTTCCTCACGTCATCAGATTTTTTTTCCATCATTTTTTTTGTTGGGTATTCAACTCATTTTTGAAACTTTTTGGTCATTTTATTGTTGTTTTTTGTCACATTTTTGTCATTTTTTGTTAAATTTTCGTCATTTTTTGTCAATTTCTTGTGACATTTTTGCCACATTTTTGCCACTTGTTCATCAATTTTTCATCACTTTTTTGTCAATGTTTTCTCACATTTTTGTCACATTTTTTTGACTTTTTATTTTTATTTTTTTGTCACATTTTGTCAATTTTTAGTAATTTTTTCTTCATTTTTTGATGTTTTTTTCTTCATTTTTTTGTCATTTTTTTAAATCACATTTTTGTTACATTTTGCTATTTTTTTTGCCATATTTTTGTATTTTTTGGTTAATTTTTTATCATATTTTTGGTCATTTTTTGGTCAATTTTTGGTCAATTTTTGGTCAATTTTTGGTCAATTTCTTGTGACATTATTGCCACTTTTTCATACATTTTTCATCACTTTTTTGTCAATGTTTTCTCACTTTTTTGTCACATTTCCATCATTGTTTTCGTCTCAGTTTTGTTGCTTTTTTCACAGCTTTTTTCCAGAAGCTTTTGGACTGGGGTAAAGCCAAACTGGAGAAAACGTGCTTGGTTCAGGTGGGAGTTAAGGGGTTAAGTAAAAAACTGGGTGTAAACCAGGTCTTAACCAGAAAAAAAAAAGGGCATTAAAACCTGCACAGTCTTATAAAGTTTGCAGGCTCAGGAAAGAGTGAAGTTAAAATATTAAAAGCTCAGGGATGACGAAAGTCTCACGCACACACCACGGTTTGAGAACCACCGGCGTGAAAGTCGGACAACAGACGAGAGGATCAAGATTTACGGCTAAATATATCACGGACATCACATCAGCAAAGTTTAAACACGGCCGGCGCCGCTCACGAGTCCGATAAATCTCCGAAGAGTGCACTTAACGTTACACTGAATCAATATTTTGCGAAGCCGGAGGTGATTGTAAAGTCCACTTCTGTGTTTCCATCAAGCGCTGACACACTGCCCCCTTTTGGCCGGTGCTGCCGCCGCGCCCTTTGACCTCCCGATGTGGGTGAACCCGGCGTGAACCTCGGCGTGTCATCACAGAGAGGAACGAGCCGCGGAACATCGAAGGATTCGCACAGTCGGATCGGGAACGGGGGAAAAGCAAAGATGAAGCGAATCAAAGACGACGCTCCGGGCCCCGAAGTGTCGCTGAACATCTGCAGAACACGACAAAGGGAGATTAGATCACGTTTCATGAAGCTCATGCCTCCGGCCCCGTTCCATCGCGCTCCAGCGGCTCCTGCAGAGGCGGGAGTTTTAGTGACAGCGGCGGCGGCGGCGGATAAAGTCACGTCCCCGACTCAATATTTGCAGCAGCAGCGAAAGTAGGAACGCTGCTCTCAACAGGAACACGCTCTATAGTAAGTCTAGTGGTTCTCAAACTGAACACCATGAAGTATGAGCACCACCGGGCCGGATGGAGATCACATCAGGACTAAGGACTGAAAATGGGTGAGCTCCTGCATGACCCAGAGTCAGGGAGCAGCGAGGGCAACACCAAGACTGTAGACATGAGCGTTTAGCCACTTCAAATACCTCTATGGGGAAAATAACCAACTAAATAGACAGGAAACATGAGTAAAAAAAAAAAAAAAGTAACTCTATAGTTCACCACAGTCCAATTCCTTCAAGCATTGACCGTTTTTCCATACTGAGATATGTTCTTACTTGAGCTTAGATGAGTTGATGTACCTGTCTGGTCTTTGTGCGTGCGCTCAGTCACGCAAAAAGACCAAAGATGTTGTTGTTGCCTCTCCCAGTATATTCCTATAGCTCCAAATAGGGGTGAAGTTGGAAGCGACCAGGCTCTTCCACGGACACAAAGACCAGACAGACTGAAGGTATTTGTCCAGTGACCACAGCACTAAACACTCATCACTTCCAATCCACCACAATGGAAGAAGAAGAAGAAGAAGATCTTTATTTATATAGCGCCTTTCACAGACATATAGTCACAAAGCGCTTTACATGAGACAGTTGAACATTCACTCCATACTCGGTGGTGTAAACTACGTTTGTAGCTTCAGTTTCCTCTGGGGGAGACTGTCAGAAGCGCTTTCGCGACTACACACGTCTGCGCCAACGGACCCTCAGACACCACCGTACATTCACTCACACATCATTCATCCTGGCCTATTGTGCATGTTTTTAGTGGTAGGGGAAACCGGAGTGCCCGGAGGAAACCTACGCAGACACGGGGAGAACATGCAAACTCCACACAGAAAGGTGGGAATCGAACCCGGGACCTTCTAGCTGTGAAGCGAGGGCGCTAACCACTGCGCTACCGTGCCGCCGAAGCGAAAACACACACGAGCTGTGGCCCAGGTCTACACCAGGTCTGAAAAGCTTTTAAAATGGACCGAAACTGGACTGAATTGTGTTCATAATGGGTTTGAATTTTCAAGAATAGTTAGTAAAGAGTAAAGAGTGACTTGTCATGTGTACCTTGTTATTCTTGTGGAGTCAAAAAATGCATCAACTAAAAAGTATTTTGAATGAACAAGGGCTGGTACTAAGTAACTCTTGCCCCTAGAGGCCATAAGCGCCACTGCAGGTGTTGTAGCATGTTACGTTTTATTTTACTCATGAATTGTCCGTGAGAGTAAATACTACGCTGACAGAAAAGACAGAGCGATATTGTTCATCAAACTTGGCTGTAAATACTGTTTAAATGGTGCTAGCCCACAGTTAGCTTTGCCCGTTAGCCTGTTAGCTTCTTCTTCGTGATTCCATTAGTGTGTATTGGTGACTCCGGGTCGAAGCAGGGAAGTGCAATTGTGGTTTTCTGTCCTGAGACACCAGGGGGCGATGAAAGACTCCCCCCCAGTCATCCCTTTGACACTTGTATCACCCCCAGACGGACACAACAGCTTCGAAGAAAAGAATATAAATACAAACTGCAGCCCCACTGAGACGACAGTGAACACATCGTGATGAGGACAAGCTCTACGGGGGAAGAGAGAGAGTGTGAGAGGCCAGAGCTTCTTTAAAAAAGAGCCAATAAGTCACAGAAGGGGGAAAGTCTATTATTGGAGTCCAGGGTTTGTTGTGGATCCAAAATGTCTCCCTTTGGAGCAGTTTTTAAAGTGTAAGTATTGCAAGAGATAGTTTAACGATTTGATGACTTTTAGAAGCAGTAAAAACAAAGGAAAATTAATTCATCCGCTAGAGAAAAGCAAAGAGACTAAAACATAATGAAATAATCTGTAATTAGGCGTAAAAGCGGCAGCGAGGCGGTCCTTAAGCCGAAGTCACACGCACGACCCCCCGAGCGGCCGCGAGCAGAGGCCCGAGGATCCGCACAGTCTGGGGGCGTCTGAAAGCGCCGCCTGCTTGGTATTCCGCTGAGCCGCGAAGAGTTCTCTGGCCTCTCGATAAAAGCCTCGGAGGAGAATAAAGTGGCGCTTTAGCCGCGGAGATTAGATTCAACACAACCCACCGAGGTCGCGGCTCCGGCAATCCCGCGTTTCTGACAAAGCCGGGAGCGCGTACAGTTCGGAGATGTTTGGGGCCAACGTTCACGAGGGGGTGGAGGGGGGGGCGTCATCAGTAAACACATCACACTCCGAGCTCTGGCACCAAACACTTCATTCATGCCGGCGCATACACAAACACACACACACACAAATGAGAGCTCCATGAGACAGCCAGTTTTATGTAACACTGTAGCCCTTCATTATCACTGCTCTATTACAGCACCTGAACATAGATATATTATTAGTAAACCGACATTCCTCACTCTTACCACACGCCAAAACCAAATGCATTCTCTTCTCTTTGCCATTGTCGTCACTCTTTATTTCCCTTATGTGTTTTTGTCACTTTTTTATGGCACTTTTGTGTTTTTGATGCATTTTTGTCACTTTTTTGTTGGATTATTGTCACTTTTTGCTGGATTTTTGTAATTTTTTGCTGGATTTTTGTCACTTTTTTTTGCTGTTTTTTTGTCATTTTTTTTTTTTTTGCTGGATTTGTGTCTTTTTTTTTTTTGCTGGATTTTTGTCGTTTCCTTGCTGGATTTTTGTAAAAAATGTTGCTGCATTTTTGTAATTTTTTGCTGGATTTTTGTCATATTTTTTGCTGGATTTTTGTCGTTTTTTTGCTGGATTTTTGTCATTTTTTTGCTGCATTTTTGTCATTTTTTGCTGGATTTTTGTCATTTTTTGCTGGATTTTTGTCATTTTTTTGCTGGATTTTTGTAATTTTTTGCTGGATTTTTGTCATATTTTTTGCTGGATTTTTGTCGTTTTTTTGCTGGATTTTTGTCATTTTTTTGCTGGATTTTTGTCATTTTTTGCTGGATTTTTGTCATTTTTTGCTGGATTTTTGTCATTTTTTTGCTGGATTTTTGTCATTTTTTGCTGGATTTGTCTTTTTTTTTTGCTGGATTTGTCATTTTTTTGCTGTATTTTCTTCACTTTTTTGTCACTTTTTTATAACTGGATTACTGTCCTTTTTTGCTGGATTTTTGTCTTTTTTTTTTTGCTGGACAAAAAAATTACGAAAAATGTGACAAAAAGTGAAAAAAAAAACGAAGAAAAAAAATTACAAAAAAGTTACAAAAATGACTTGAATACCCCCCAAAAAATGACATGAGGAAAAAGATCCAGTTTTGTAGATCTTAGCTTTCAAATGAGGCGTTACACTGGCCTACAGGATTTGGGTGAAGCTGAACTGGAGAAAATGCTCTCGGTTCAGGCGGGAGTTAAGAGGTCAAATAACGACTAAAAATAAATCTCTCAAGATGGAAAATGAAAGTTTCGGGAACTGCTTGAAATCGTGAATGGAGCTCAACGATCGAGGCTCCGGGAAATTCATCTAAAAGAGTTTAAAAGCAGCTGACAGAATAAGAAAGAAATACTAATTACCTGAGGGTAAAGTAGAGGTGAAATGCTTTAATAACTTCCCGCTGATAAAGTTTAATATCCGTGTGTTTTATGATCAGCTGCCGTCGTCCACTTAAACCCTGAGAGATGATTTTTCTGACATGGAGATTTGAAATGGGCTTTTTTCTCACGGTTTTCCCCGCGTCCCGTTTTGGGGGAACGTGTGCGAGCGCTCGGTGTCTGCGAAATGAAGTCAGCGTCTTATTAATCGAGTAATGGAGTGCAGTGTTCCACGACGCAGAGCCACATTTGGTCAACAATCTTTTTTTCCTCACGAAGCAGCGAGCCTTTCGGAGCGCTCTCCCAAACTAAACCATCTCATGCATAAACTGCGGTACATTTACACGCCTGACCGAGCAGTTATTATCAAAGCAAACCTGTCGCGCCGATGACAGTTTCCTCAAGTGTCTCTCAGATGTGGCTGAAATAATGATGCTTCTCCGGTCTGTTATTCTGTAAACATGTTCTGTAAGTAAAACACAGTAAAACATCGTCTCTGATCAGATAAAGACTTTTAAAACCTTTGCTTGGATTGATCTGTTTCTCGGTCTAAAGATGGAGGCGAGGAAAGCGCTTCTCTTTGGTCCTCATGGCGGGAGCTGACATCGCTGTAGTACCCGGAAGACACTTTGTCAACAGGGTTCCTATTAGGGCTGTGCAATTAATCGAAATTCGATTACGATTTCGATTACAACAGTAAACGATTACAACATTAGCATAATCGCAAAAAATCGATTATAATTTTTTTTTTTCAAATTTTTTTTTTTTTTTCAAATTTTTTTTCCCAATTTTTTTTTTTTTTTCCTAATTTTTAATTTTTGGATATTTGTCATTTTTTAATGGATTTTTTGCTGGATTTTTGTCATTTTTTTGCTGGATTTTTGTCATTTTTTTTGCTGGATTTTTGTCATTTTTTTGATGGATTTTTGTCATTTTTTTTGATGGATTTTTTGATGGATTTTTGTCGTTTTTTTTGCTGGATTTTTGTTATTTTTTTGATGGATTTTTGTCACTTTTTTGATGGATTTTTTGCTGGATTTTTGTCATTTTTTTTGCTGGATTTTTGTCATTTTTTTTGCTGGATTTTTGTCTTTTTTTTGCTGGATTTTTGTCATTTTTTGATGGATTTTTTTAAAGGCAACAAATAATCGTTTGAATAATCGTGATTTCAATTATGACAAAAATAATCGTGATTATTATTTTTTCAATAATCGAGCAGCCCTAGTTCCTATGTAGCTTTGGACCTCGTTTGCACTGCTTAAAGGGCAGATCAGACTTATTAAAGGGGGGGTATTATGCAAAATCGACTTTTTCAAGCTTTCCATCATGTTATTATGTCATTCCCATCATTAAAAACTCGAATGAAAACGGAATGAGCTTCGGCCGCTTTAGGCTTTGCTCTTTTCAAGGCGCTGCGGGTGAAAAGAGGAAAACATTTGCTGTAAAACAAGGACAGAAAATGTAGTGCAGGTTTTCTTTCATGTCATGTTTTCCAATTTCACGTGAGCGTCTTTGGCGGAGAGTTCACACAGAGGAGGAATCTGTGTTTGTGAATGAACGAGCGTGGGAAAACTCCAGGGCGGCGCCGTCTTATAACAACAAAACATCTTTTACTCTGACATTAAAGCTAAGATGTTAAAGGGGCTACATGCAAAAGGTGGCCATTTTATACTCACTGCTGCCACCTCAGGTCGTATGTGTAACTGCAGCTTCTATATTAAAGGGGGGGTATTATGCAAAATTGACTTTTTCAAGCTTTCCATCATGTTATTATGTCATTCCCTCATTAAAAACATGCCGGAAGTGTTGCCTTGGCACATTCACGTATTTCTGAGTAATCTGTAAAAACTCTGATGGCGGCCATTTTAGGGATAGGTTTGCCTGAGTCCTCCTAGGAACGCCCCCACCTCCTGGAGACGCCTCCGAGCTTTCGTCACCAGCCGAGTAACCAACCAGGGGGCGTGTCTAAAGGCTCAGAGGTTCTTAAAGAGACAGAGGCCTATTTCAAGACATTCACTACAGCCATTTTGAGAGAGACATTTTATACAAGGCAGTTATTTAAATTTACTGCATTCACAGACCAACAGAAGGTTTGCTCATCATTGTAGTGTGATATAGACTGGTGCTGTGTGACTGAAAAAAAGCAGAATACCCACTATTTAAACACTTGAACAATCAAAGTCCGTTTTGCATTTGACTCAAAAACCTCACCCTGAAATAAACTGGTATAACTTTCTTTCAAAATCTGCCAAGTATCCATGAACATAAACTGTTTCGGTGAGCCTTAATCAGGCAACAAAAGGACCGGAATTCTTTCTTAATTTCTATGTATTTGATATTCCCAAAGTATATTGTTCCTACAGGTCTCCATTGCACATGATTAAAGCATCACGTATGTAAAATACACAGCTCAGCAGCGGCGTATTACGGCTCCAATGACCCGTCTCTTCCTCCTATTGTCCTCTTTAACACCCGCCCACCTTGCTGGATTTTTGTCATTTTTTTACTGGATTTTTGTCATTTTTTGCTGGATTTTTGTCATATTTTTTTGCTGTTTTTTTGTAATTTTTTGCTGGATTTTTGTCATTTTTCTGCTGGATTTTTATCATTTTTTTGCTGGATTTTTGTCAATTTTTTGTTGGATTATTGTCACTTTTTGCTGGATTTTAGTCATTTTTTGCTGGATTTTTTAGTCATTTTTTGCTGGATTTTTGTCATTTTTCTGCTGGATTTTTGTCATTGTTATGCATTTTTCTGATGTTTCTTCTTTTGAAGAGACCAAAGACTTTCATCCTCATCTTTGTCGCCATTTTGATGTTATTTCCAAGACGCTGTTAGATTTGGGTAATGCCAAACTGGAAAATGTGCTCGGTTTAAGTGGAGGTTAAGAGGCCGAGGAACAGGGTTCATAAGAGGAGACGGAGCAGCCATGTTCATTTCACAGAATCATTACTGTGATGGGGCTGAATGAGTAATCATCGTTTGCTCTGCTCTGCTCTGTGCTACTCTATGCTATGCTATGCTATGCTATGCTATGCTATGCTATGCTATGCTATGCTATGCTATGCTATGCTATGCTATGCTATGCGCTAATTTCCATCCGTCGTCCCCCATGCACACTCTGAAACACACACATCATTCATCCTGGCCTTTTGGACTGTCAGAGTTAAAGGATTGTCTTTCCAGTGTGAAGTCGTGGCTCTATGAAAACTGCCTTCAGCTGAATTCTAAAAAGACTGAGACTTTGATCATTGCTCCAGAGCAGAAAATCCCCTCGATTGTAAACCACCGTGGTTCTCTGGGCTCCTCGGTTCAGTCGAGCATCAGAAATCTTGGTGTTTGGTTCGACCAGTCTCTGTCTCTTGAAGCCACTCGAGGCACCTGGTGAAAAACTGTTTTTTTTCCATTTCAGAAACATCGCCAAGTTGAGGCCAATTTTATCCATCTCTGATCTAGAATTGTTGATTCATGCTTTTATCTCGTCTCGTTTAGATTATTGTAACTCCCTTTTTACTTGTTTTAACAAACCCGCTTTGAATCGTCTTCAAATGGTTGAAAATGGATCTAGCAGACGGTCACACATTACTCCCATTTTATCCTCACTGCACTGGCTCCCCATCAAATTTCGAATTGAATTTAAAATTTTGACTTTTAGAGCGCTGCATGGTCAGGCTCCCAAATATGTCTCTGACCTGCTGTGCCTTCACTCCTCGGGTCGCACCCTCAGGTCCTCGAGCCAGAACCTCCTCACTGTCCCAAGAACCCACTTTAAAACCAGAGGAGATCTGTCCTTTGAAGCCGTTGCTCCTAAATCGTAGGGCTGAAACAACTAATCGATTAATCGACGACTAATCAATTATTGAAAGAGTCGACAACTATTTTAGTCATCGATTAATCGTTTTCCGGTTCACACAGACTCAAATAGAGCAAAAATGACATGAAAATGTAGTAGTTTTGATTAATACCTACTTTGTTTTTCATAGTAAGGGTCTGTAGTGTTTTGTAAATTGTAAATTTCATAAATATCCGTCTGTGTCTCGTCCAATCAGAAGCAGAATTAGCGCCAAGAGCCTCCAACAAACATTTACTTTAAGCTTCCTCCATCAACATGTCCTCAAGTGGCGCCGCTTTAGCTTTATGTGATGATTTTCTTTTTTTAAAATCCAATTTTCCTACACCATTCACAGCCAAGCGATTAATCGATTAATCGTAAAAAATATTCGATAGATTAATCGATGACAAAATAATCGTTAGTTGCAGCTCTACTAAATTGTGGGATGACCTTCCTTTGTCGCTCCGTAGAGTCGACTCTGTTGATTCCTTCAAAAAGCAGCTGAAGCTTTTCAGACGAGCTTTTAGTTGACAAGGCTGTGAGTGTGATCGTTCCTACGTAAATTATGTAATGTTTTCTGTAATCCTTTGTGAAGCACTTTTTGATTTGATCTGTGAGAGGTGCACTGCAAAAAGTATTTAACTAGATCAGTATAAACATCTCAATTTGAGCACAATAATCCAAATTTTAGTTGTTTTGACTAAGTAAGTTGTTGTTGGGCATTTGTCCTAGATTATTTCACTTGTTCTGAGATGTTTCTGACTCGTTTCGATACATTTCGTTCTTATTTCAGGTCATTTTCTTTGCCAATGGGGTAAGAAATTTGGTCTTGTCTCATTGGCAATTTTACTTTCTTATTTCAAGCGAGATTTACCCTAGAACTGGTCTGAAATGTCCTCAAACAAGCAAAGTAAACTCGGTCCGATCAGGAAAAGTGTCTAAATGAGCGAAAACCGCTCAAAACAAGATACATTTCCTCAATTCAAGTCATTTAAGCCAATGCTTGATATTTACTTTTTGCAGTGTGCTATATAAATAAAGTTTCTTCTTCTTCTTCTTCTTCTTGTACATGTTTTTAGTGGTAGAGGAAACCTATGCAGACACGGGGAGAACATACAAACTCCACAGGACCTTCTAGATGTGACACTTGAGCGCTAACCCCTGTGCCATCCCGCCGCTCTGTATAAACGAGGTATTTGAGGATTTGTCTTGAGTTCACAGGGCATATCTGAGCAGGATCATAAACATCCCGCCTGTGAGCTGGTGAAGTAATGTATGCGTGAGCGTAAATAAGCGCCGTGAGGAGACCCCACAGAGACAGGGGGATGTATGTGACCTAAATACATAAGTGCACTCACTGCTAATTGCTGCCATTGGAAAAGTGCTTTTAATTTGACTGCGGTTAATCTCGCGGCCCTAATTTGAGCGAGAATTAGGTCTTATATAAATGATGAAGCAGATTGACTTGTCCTTCCCTCGGGGGGGGGGGGATTCTTTGTGTCTCAGACAGACGGTTTCTCCGCCAAGAACTGAAAAATCAAAGAAACGAGGAACGAGGTCTAAAGCCGCTCAGGCCGCGGCTTCATTAACGTGTGAAATAAATCGAGCGAATGTCATCCTGGTCTTTCCCACGCGGATTCATTCACAAATATCGACATGATTGGAATCCACATGTCGTAGGCGACCGAGGTGATGCTGTGATCCAAATATGGGCATTTCCTTTGTGGGAGACAGCGGCGGCTAAAGACAGGAGAAATATACACACAGCTAAAGGTTTTCTCCAAATGAGCTTTTCATTCCACTCTTTCAGGGGCGGACTGGGACTGAAAAACAGCCCTGGACTCTGACCAGCCTGGCCCAAATTAGGGTAATTGTGACTTCCACAAATACATACTTCAACCTTTTACCCCCCGCCTTAACATAAACAAGTGCATTTCCCCCAGTTCGGCTTTTTATTATTGTTTTTTTGATCGGTGTCATCAGCAAAAAGAGCGGGAAAGATGGTCGTAGAAACAGAAGCAAAATCATTAATATAAATAATAAATAATGGTGGTCCCAAAATTGAACCTTGTGGCACACCATGCTCCACGGAATTCCTTTTAGATTCATGTTTTTTTTCATACTGGGCTTTACCCAAATCTAAAAGCTTCTCGACTGGAGAGCAACAATGTAACGCCTCATTTGAAAGCTAAGACCTACAAAAGTGATCGTCACGTCGCCACATTTTTGTTGTTTTTTAAATGATTTTCTCTACCATTTTTTGTCCGTGTTTTTCTCATGTTTTTGTTGACTTTTCATCCTCTTTTTCTCGCTATTTTGATAAAGCATCAAAATCTTTGTAGCTTTTAGATTTGGGTAAAGCTCGGTTGAGGCGGGACTGGTGGCCCTAGAGCCAGTGGCTTGTTTACTCCAATCTTAAACAAGATCCAAAATGAAGAAAGGGTTAGATCAGGAGGAAGTGGAGTCCAACACACACTGAGGAAAAAGAGCATTTGTTTTCTGTTCTGATTATGATTACAGGGTTTCCTGAGTGCTAAGGCTTTGGCCTCATTTATTCAATTAATGTTCCTGTGGAGCCGGGGCCCAGCCCTCACAGCACTCTCATCAGGAGCTCCTGTCTCCACTCCGCCTCGCTCACCTTGACCCTCGACCCTTTCTCTGGGGGAGGGTCCGGCACAGAATCCACACACAGGCGGGCGCTGACTCTGATTGTTCTCAGACCGGCCTCGTCCCGGTCTTCATGATCCGAGCGCAGCTCCTGGACCACGGTGAGTGAAACTGTGGCCTGAGGTCGTCCTCTTGAACCACGTCATCAGATTTTTTTTCCATCATTTTTTTTGTTGGGTATTCAACACATTTTGTCACATTTTTGTCATTATTTTTGTCATTTTATTTTTGTTATTTTTTCGTCCATTTTTTATCAAATTTTTATTACATTTTTGGCACATTTTTGTTATTTTTTTGGTCATTTTTTGGTAAATTTTTTATCATATTTTTGTCACATCTTGTCACATTTTTGTGATTTTTTTGTCACATTTTTGTGATTTTTTTGTGATTTTTTCGTCAATTTTTTATCACATTTTTGTCATTTTTTTTGTCATTTTTTTGTCATTTTTTGTCATTTTTTTGTCTTTTTTTTGGTCATTTTTCCGTCCATTTTTATCACATTTTTATTACATTTTTGTCACATTTTTGTCATTTTTTTGTCATTTTTTCGTCAATTTTTTATCATATTTTTGTCACATTTTGGTCATTTTTTTGTTTGTCATTTTTTCGTCCATTTTTTATCCAATTTTTATCACATTTTTGGCACATTTTTGTCATCTTCTCTGCACATTTTTGTCATTTTTTGTCACATTTTTGACATTTTTTTGGTCATTTTTTCGTCCATTTTTTATCACATTTTTATTACATTTTTGTCACATTTTTGTCATCTTTTTTGCACATTTTTGTTATTTTTTTGTCATTTTTTATCAATTTTTTATCATATTTTTGTCACAATTTTGTCATTTTTTTCGTCAATTTCTTGTGACATTTTTGCCACTTTTTCATCAATTTTTCATCACTTTTTTGTCAATGTTTTCTCACTTTTTTGTCACATTTCCATCATTGTTTTCGTCCCAGTTTTGTTGCTATTTTCACAGCTTTTTTCCAGAAGCTTTTGGATTGGGGTAAAGCCAAACTGGAGAAAATGTGCTCAGTTCAGGCGGGAGTTAAGGGGTTAAACCTCTTCACTCCGACTCTACTCCTCCTGAATTTTAATGGCTCGGTCATGTAAATGAGTGCGAGACTCAGCCCGGGTCAGATCGATAAACACAGTTAATGAGCAGACACCAGGCTCCGGGCAAACAGATCCAGTCTGGACATGAGCGGAGAGCGGCGGGTGGGCGAGAGGGCGGCGACATGTGGAGGTTTGCTGGATTTAAACTTATATTAGACATGATCTCCGTGTCTGACACCAGGGTTTGAAGAGAACTGAGCAAAACAGAGGAAGTACAGCAAAGACTAAAACAAATATGGCGTCAACTTTTGTTTTTGTGACACAGAAATGGGCCACATGCCTCCGAGTGGATCTTCAGGAGGTGCTGCTCATTCATCTCATTCTCATAAACAGCTGAAGATCACATGTCAGGCAGTGAGGAACCGGTGGAAAGTCACAGCATCATGAGAAAAACTTCACTGGAGGAAACTTCCTGCTCATCACAGTGTTTTTATCTTGAAGCTAACGGCTAACGCTGAATAAAATGTAAATAGCTCCAAGATTTAATACTTTTTAGTTGATTGTGGTGTTGTTTTTTGATGCTAGCCGTTAGCTCTGAGATAAAAACTCCTCCTCAATGATCACAGACGTTTCCTGTGTCAAGTATTTACATCCATGTTTTTAACACGTCCAAATGACTTCGATCTGTACCTCACCAGGGATGGGCACCGTTTTTTTCCGATACCAAGTACTTTAACGATTCCTGCTTTTCGGTTCCGGTGCCTTAATGGTACTTTTTTCGATACCTATGTTATTTTAATTCAATAAAAATAACGTGTATTAAAAGTATCATTCAGGAAAAAGACCGAAAACAGCACAACAGGCGAGAGTCAGATCCACATCAGGACACGGCTTCTTTCAGCTAAACTTTTCTAAACTCACTGCACTTTGACGAAGCGAAAGCTCCACACGTCAAAGATCCTCACATGGTGTGAGCCTCACTCTGACACTCATCATTTACCAAAACTGCACCAACAATGTCTAATACAGAGTGAGCGCTGACTTTTCTATAAACCAGCCTGGATATGTAAATGATTTTGTGTTGATTAGGGGCAGACATTAAAAGTTTTTACTTCTTTCTGCTACTTTTCATTCATGCAAAATGCTGTTGTTGCATTTTTAAATGAATGAAATAAATAAAAAAATGAAATGAAATGGATATTCCCGTCTCTGCAGCTGCTGTAAAGTTAGAACAACAGCACGTAAGCTCCGCCCAACAGCACGTAAGCCCCGCCTCCGGGTCTGTCGCTAAAGGTAAACACGTCTTTCTTGTTGTCACGGCTTGGTTTTGCTTTTCAGTTTGCCTAAAAACTAAAGTTTCTTATTCAGTCCTGGTTTAGTCATGGTTTAGTCCTGGTTTAGTTTAGCTCTGGGTTTTACGACCGGAGTAAGTCCTGGTTTAGACCTGGCTCAGTCCTGACGCAGACCGCGGCTCTGCCATCTCTATCACAAACGTTTAGTACGTTGTAGCTTCGCCAGTTCATTGCTACTCCAGTTCTTGTGAAGTCTGAAGAGGCCTGTGAGTTAGAGCTATAAGGTGTAGCTTTTCTTCGCTCCATTTGCGCTGAAGCAGCTCATTATCTGCACATATGTGTATTTTTTAGACTCAATGCGGGTCTGGAGAGAAAAAGAACCGAAAACTCGCACCGAAAGAATGTTATTTTTCGATACCTCACGCCGTTTCTGTCATAACTGTTTTTTTTTATTTATCCCACAGTTAACGCAAAAGTCAAGACCATGAAGTACAAGCAGCGACAATTTGTTTATCGATCGCTCTATTATTATTATTATCATTATTTATTGAAATAGGGACAATGTACAGAACCATTAGTCTTTACAAGAGGAGATGGTTTGTACCAGATTTAGCTCAGCAGATGTTTTCCATCCGCAGCCCCTGGACAGGTGTGAACATAAAACATTACAATTACAATCTATAAATCCAATCTACAATAACATCACTGTATACAATACGTTCTTTCCTTTTCCTAATCCCTTCGTTTATCCATATGTTCAGATTCACCTGTTTCCGTGACGACCGCACGTTCAGAAAGGTCAGTCCTGTGTGTGTGTTCAGCTCGGAGCATAAAGGAGCATAAAGGCTTAAGAACTTCTGTCAGAGGTGAAACTCGTCAAAGATTTAGTTTTTCTTCTTTTGTTTTGACGACGTTTGCTACACCTAACTTTTTATCTGGAGGAGTTTTAAATGCACTTGCAACTCGAGTTACTTCTTCTTAACTCCCGCCTGAACCGAGAGGATCTTTTTCCTCACGTCATCATTTTTTTGGTGGGTGTTTAACTCATTTTTGTAACTTTTTCGTCATTTTTTTGTCATATTTCGTCACATTTGTTCGTCATTTTTTTTGTATTTTTTTTCTCCAAATTGTTGTCATTTTTTTTTTCATTTTTTCGTCAAATTTTTGTCAAATTTTTGTCATTTTTTTGTCATTTTTTTGTCATTTTTTGTCACATTTGTTCGTAATTTTTTCATATTTTTTTTATCACATTTTTGTCATTTTTGTCAAATTTTTTGTCATTTTTTGTCACACTTTTGTCATTTTTTCGTCAATTTTTTTACCACATTTTTGTCACATTTATGTCATTTTTTTGTCCATTTTTTGTCACATTTGTCCATAATTTTTTCGTATTTTTTTTTTTCAAATTTTTATCAAATTTTTGTCATTTTTTGTCACATTTTGGTCTTTTTTGTCTTTTTTGTCACATTTTTGTCTTTTTTTCTTCAATTTTTTTACCACATTTTTGTCACATTTATGTCATTTTTTTTGTCATTTTTTTGTCATTTTTTGTCACATTTTTGTCATTTTTTCGTCAATTTTTTTATCACATTTTTGTCACATTTATGTCATTTTTTTTTTTCAATTTTTGGTCAATTTCTTGTGACATTTTTGTGACATTTTTGCCACTCTTTCATCAATTTTTCGTCACTTTTTTGCCAATGTTTTCTCACTTTTTTCTCACATTTCCATCATTGTTTTCGTCTCAGTTTTGTTGCTATTTTCACATCTTTTTTCCAGAAGCTTTTGAACTGGGGTAAAGCCAAACTGGAGACAATGTGCTCGGTTCAGGTGGGAGTTAAGGGGTTAAAGGAATACTGTATTGCACATCTGTATTAAACCCTTTACATTTGACATGAACACGCTGTTATCGTCAGACAGAATCCATCTTTGATTGTTTGATTTACTGTCGATCTGGGGGTGGATTTTTCCGCCCACACAAACACGTTTCTGGAGTTGTATGTTTTGTTTCGTGCTTCAGCGTTTTCCCTCCTCACACGTTCACCGTGAGTTATTTTTCCGCGGTTCTGCAGCCGGACATTTGGATTCAGCCGCTGACCACATCACGGCGGACACAGCGCGGAATATCAACCGCCTCAGCGCAACGGAGACGCACGAGCCGACAAACAGGGCTTGGTTTAAGGAGGGATTTATCAGAGCTGGATTAGAAGGACTTTCAAACAGCCTCACATATACAGGGAGAGGCGGTCGAGCCAAACGTATGTGGACGGGTCCCAGGCTGACCATACGGCAGGGGCGGGCGATTCAATTCATAGCAAGTAAATTTCCCTAGAAGCCAAAATATATGGGGAGTGTATCGCCAAAGTCCATAAAGAAAAGCCCCACAATAAACTCTCCCACGTGGCTACAATGTGTTGTTTATATCCCGATCTCTCACTATGTCAGTGCCCTCTGCTGGACACCTGTGGAATTCTCTCCTTTTATTTTGATTGAAGAAGCCCCCTAGTGGCTGGGGTGGGCATTGTGTCTATATAAACTAGGGCTGCACGACATTGAAGTGACTTGCGATCTGCGATACGGCTGTGCGATATCGCGATAACGATACTATTGCGATATTTCACGATGTATAACACGATATGTTCCATTTTTTTTCAGCAAATTGTGTCAAAAGAAGACTTAAAAAACACCCAATCAGGACCAAAGCAAGGGTAGAATTTAACAAAGCTAGTAAATGTTAAACTAAAACTGAACTTTTACACATTTTGAAAAAAATGGGTGGATCTCAGTCAGATGAAGGCTGTGGTGATGTTGTGATATATTGTGGCTTCTCGCGATACGGATATTGCATCAGCTAATGTCGCGATACGATATTTTTCGCGATATATTGTGCAGCCCTAATATAAACTATAACTCTGCACAGGAATGGGCTGGAGCAGGGGTGTCCAAAGTGCAGCCCGGGGGCCAAATGTGGCCCACAGACCCATTTTTGGTGGCCCCCACAGTTCTAACCTAACAACTAACATTCTATTGTGAGACAGAGCTGGCATGAAGGCTTTAAGCAGGGCTGGACTGGCAGAAAAAAATCGGCCCGGGACTTTTGGGTCAAGACCGGCCCTCAAAAAAAACAAAAAACAGTCATATTCAATCGTCGAGGTGATGAGCAAAAGAATAAGCCCTTTGCTTGAACTAAAACAGTATAAGCTACGAATCGAGGACAATAGCTGCTGCATGTTGTTTCTGCTGAATTCAAGCTAACACCTAAGAGACTCAACACTTCTTCTTGTCAATCTTGTCATTTACAACTTGAAGGAACTTTTGTAAAATGACATAACAATCTTAAAATGTGCGTTCCGTTAATGAAGTTCCTCTCGCAACTGCAACACAAATAAACTTCTCAAAACCAACCAAATGATCCCACTGTAGATGAAGATGAAATGATAAAACTCACCACAGAGTTCAGGAGCTGTGGAGTGATTGTAAATTGTAAATCCTTTCAATGGAAACTAGATTTAGATTTAGATTTAGTCACCTGACAACTCCCAGCATGCACTTCTTTGCAAACATTTGTCTAAAATGTGTTAAAAAATAGAGGTCTGAGGTTCTGTGGGTCCTGGAGGGAGTTACAATAAACTATTTCCTCTTATATTCACAATGTGAGGGGCATGAGTGTTATGTCCCAGAGGCCCATCGCTCATTATACCAGATTATCTGTGAACCATAACTCAAGAAAGCGCCGCCAGAGGGGAATAAAAGGCGTCACATAGATACAGACGGCATCTCGTCATAGAAGGGGGCGTGGCTTTGCCGAGGGGGAAAATAGAATCTTTAGAGAAACACAATTTTTCCCTCTTTTTAGCCATTTTCTGGTGGAATATCAACTTATTTATCGCACACAAATAAAGTCAGGTGTAAATCGGACCCATATGGATATTTTCTCACAGCAGATTGTAGAAGTGAAAAAACGGCAGTTGTAGCAAGCGCTAACATGTAGCATCAAGTTAGCATTCTCCGTTTTTCATGTATTTATGGGCTGTTGAACCACTTTGCTCCTCCCCATGTCTTTGTATCTTTATTTAGTAGAAACTATGTTCGTATTTCAGCGTTTGTTACAGTAGTTTTTCAATAATTAGAGAAAATATACATTTTTTCAAAATTGTTTTCCCCCTTAACTGTTTTCAAAAATGACCATATATGGGCGATTCCAGAGATGCCGTCTGTATCTATTAGGGATGGGCGATACCACATTTTTTGGAATTGATACGATACCGATACTTTTGGGGTCATTTTTGTCAATACCGATACCGATACCGATACTGGTCATTTCATATGGGTGAATGTATTTCAATCAATATACATTTCTAAAACTGGTTATTTTATATAATTAATTGGTCCATTAAAGTTATATTACTTTAACTGGTTAATTAAACAATACTAATGTGAAATTAAATACATAAACAAAATTTTAAATTAATACTTAAATGACAAACAGAACCTAAACCAGAATGATCAGCCCGGCTCAGTTCAATCCTTTGCTGTTGTGACTGTTTTGGCTCAGAACAAAGAAATAAATCATCCTTTTGGGTTGACAATTGCTGCCCCGCCTTCTCCTGCAAATTAGTATCGATACTTTTTGCCCAATATCAATACTTAAAAAGTAGCCGTTTGGTATTGATATATTGATACTTTGGTATTGATCCGCCCATCCCTAGTATCTATCCCTGTGTTGGAGGAGTTGTGTAATTGCATCTAAGTAATGACAGAGATTCTGATGGCTTTTCCCGCTAAGTTTGGGTCTGTGAAAGGTATAAGGGGCATCGATCTGACTGGCCCAACCGGCCCAAAACTCGGCCCACCGGGAAAACTCCCGAATCTCCCGATGGCCAGTCCAGCCCTGGCTTTAAGCATAAATAAAGGTGCTGTTAGTCGAAGGTTTGGCGGCACTAACCACCGCTCTATGGCCCCTCACCCGTGTACTTCAGGATGTGAAAAAAGAAAAAGCTTTGGACTCCCCTGGGTTAGAGACTTCCTTTGTTTGGGTTTGCCCCGCTCTGCCATACGCCCGAGTCTGCCCAGTGTATTTCCCTCGAGCCGTGAGCATTCGCCTCCAAACACTGATGTTGTCAGCCCGTCGACCACATTTAAGGTCAAAGCCTCGTTAGAAATCATTAATGATGCTCAGATCTTTGGAGATTTTACTTTAGATACACATTAGCGTCTAACAGCGACCTCTGCGCTAAAGGCCAGCTCTAATTCAGTTAAGTTTCTGCTTCCTACACATCCAGTGGCCACTAAATGTCATCTTATAATGAGTTACTGATAAAGAAATGATACAAATGCCACGAAAAGTCATTACTGTAGATACAGACTGCCCATATATGGTCATGTTTGAAGCAGTTGAGGGGGAAAACTTTCTATAATTACTCCAAATTACTTCAACAAATGCTGAATTATGAATATAGTTACTACTAAATAATGATACAAAGACATGGAGAGGAGAAAAAAGGCCCATGAATACATAATAACAGAGAATGCTAACATGCTAACGGTGGCTACGGCTGCCGTTTATTCGCTTCTACTGAACAATCTGTGAGAAAACATCCGAATGGACCCGGTTTCGACTGGATTGTATTTGTGTGTGACAAATAAGTTCATATTCTGCCAGAAATCGGCTAACGAGAGCGAAACATTGTGTTTTGGAAAGAAACTGTCCCATCATCATTATCTGGAAGCGAGTGGATTCACAAAGCTGCCACATTCACATCATTGGCAGCTTTACTTTGATCCGCCTCCTCCAGCACCGAGTGTGAGGGAATAATGCAGGAAATCGTAACAGTAATGCATTATTATTATTGTTCTGAAAGTGTCTGGCCTTTAGAGAGTGGAAAAGACATGATGCAGCATTAGACAAACATAGCGTATTTGTGATGTGGATTAACTTTGTAGCTTTGTCAACATGGCTTTAAAGATCCTATTTCATAAACAATCCACTTTATGGAGCTTTTAGCCGTGTTGTTATGCCATTTCCTTATCAAAATCACCCTCGGAGTGGTTTTTGGCTTCATTCACGCAGTTCTCAGAATCCCTCTGACGTCATGTTTGCTCTGAAAGCTGTGAAGATGGAGCTCTTTCTAACCTACTCTGGACACGCCTCTTCTTTTTTCTTACCTAATGATAATGTCACGGAGAAAATGCGCGTTTAGCTACGAGAGGACTTTATTCAACCTTCCTATAGAAGAGGCCACTCGCCTGAAGGTGGAATTTCTCTCCGGGATTTGGCGACTTTCACCAAAACAGTGTTTTTCTGTGACTGTCTCTGTTTGGTGAATTAAACTCTTATAACCAGCGATGATGGAGCGGCCAGAGCGGTGGTGGGTCAGAACGTGTGTTAGCTTGTGTGTTAGCTTGTGTGTTAGCTTGTGTGTTAGCGTTTGTGTTAGCTTGTGTGTTAGCGTGTGTGTTAGCGTGTGTGTTAGCTTGTGTGTTAGCGTGTGTGTTAGCCATTTGTGAAGCTGTGTTGCAGATGTCAACTCCTTGTAACTGCATTGTCAAGTAACTTCACTTGTTGCTGTGTATTTATATTTCTACTAGGGCTGGGTACCGCTAAACAGTACCTACTTGGTACCGACCAAAAAGCTCCGGTAGGGGGCAGTATCGAAAAACCTTTTTTTTTTTTCGGTGCTAATTTTTCGGTACTTTTTCTCTCCAAACGTCAGTAAATGATCCGCAGTGAGTCTAAAAAAGCCTGAACTCATGAGCAGCTTCAGCACTAATGCAGAAGCAAAGCTGTAACTTACTCACACTTCAGTCATTATCAGAGATGGCAGAGCCGCGTCTGAGCCAGGACTAAACCAGGACTAAACCAGGACTAAACCAGGTCTGAACCTGGACTGAATAAGAAACTCCAGCTGCACCGGAGCATTTGGGATCAAAGATTGTTTCTGGAAAAGGTGAGGCTCACTCTGCATTAGCCATGTTTGGAACAGTTATGGTGCATTGTCAGTGACAGAGTGAGCGCTCTCACTATGTAACAGATCTGTGACGTGTGAGGAGCTTTCACTGTCGAACAGCTCAGTGAGTTTAGAAAAGTTTATCTTCAGTAAACGGTCCTGATGTGGATCTGGTCTGTTCCTGCAGCTCAGGAGGTAATAATGTCCTTTCTCTCTTTTTATCATGGCTTTAGTGGGAATTCTGCTCAAAACATGAAGTTCCAGGTGACGCTGCTGCTCCTGTTTTCTCAGTTTTGCCGTGTTTGGACTTCCTCCTGAACGACACGATGTTATTAACTCAATCAAAATAACATAAGTATCGAAAAAAAATACAGTTAAGGCACCGGTACCGATAAGCAGGTATCGTTAAAGTAGTGGTATCGAAAAAAAACGAACGGTACCCAGCCCTAATTTGTACTACTGCAAATATTGCATCGAATCCCTCCAGAAAATACTTATATTTATCATAAAAATGAGTGCTCCATAGTGGTAGAGGTACAGTATATCATATAAATGCCTGTACTTTACTTAGTACTGGCTAAAATAGCAGATACAGACGCTTTATCTACACGTTGCACAGCACAGGTCATAAACATCTGTCCGTGAGGAGCGTGGCGTGTAGAGGTGAGAAAGCGCCGGCGTGCAGCGGGCAAACGGAGAGCACGTCCGTGTGATGTTCCTGCTGTGACGCTGCAGGGCCGAGCGCTCTGCCGCCGCCGCCGCCGCCGCCACGCCGGGAAAAGCACAGCTGCCGTATCGATCCGCGAGTCACGGCGGCGTTTACGACGGGGGTTAAGCCGCGGGGGCAATTTACAATAAAAGACGCGAAGTTCAGCGGCAGACGGCAATTTGCGCAGTGAATTAATCAGAGCCAGTCGGGTGATTTAGAGCCCGGAGGAGCGTGTGCAGGAGATGGAGGTCACGCAGCAGCTCGCGGTTCTGAGGGAGGACACGGCGTCAGTGGCAGAACAGGAGCGGCTCAGCACCAAAGAGAAGACTGCAGAGAGTTCACTTTTAATAAATGTCGAGCTCGATCATCACGTGGTGCATTTTAATCGACGGAAGGATTGGCCATAGTCGCATTCCGGAAAACAAATCCAGATCAAGCCCGGGAAAAACTCTTACTAACAAACAGGAAGTTACACGCGACAGTGAGAGGATCTGCTGAATTTAAAGGGGGGGTATTATGCAAAATCAACTTCTTCAAGCTTTCCATCATGTTATTATGTCACTCCCTCATTAAAAACATGGCTGAAGTGTTGCCTTGGCACATTCACGTATTTTTGCGTAATCTGTACAAACTCTGATGGCGGCCATTTTAGGGATAGATTTGCCTGAGTCCTCCTAGGAACGCCCCCACCTCCTGGAGACGCCTCCGAGCTTTCGTCACCAGCCGAGTAACCAACCACTGCTCCTCAGCAGAACCCCCTCCCCACTGATGCCACAGACAGCGTGTGGAGGGGGCGTGTCGGAAAGGCTCAGAGGTTCTTAAAGAGACAGAGGCCTATTTCAAGACATTCACTACAGCCATTTTGAGAGAGACATTTTATACAAGGCAGTTATTCTAATTTACTGCATTTACAGACCAACAGAAGGTTTGCTCATCATTGTAGTGTGATATAGACTGGTGCTATGTGACTGAAAAAAGCAGAACACCCTCTTTAAGTGTAAAATCAGCTACAAACTTGCGCTAACTCGTCAATGGGCAAAACAGAATGACATGAGGAGCCTCAGAGGGACAGGACGAAAAGTTTACCTTCGAAGAGGAAAACTGTTGCTGTATTTGGACCGTGTGGATTATTTTTGATACCAGTATCGGGTATTGGGCCGATACCACATGCTTGTACTCATACTCGTGCTCATTCATGAGGTCCCAATACCAGAAACCAATACAGGAGCAGCTCCACTAAAGAGAGAAAATATCAACAAACTGGAGAATGGTTTAGTGTAAATCCAATAATCCACATAGAGCTGACTTTATTACAGACGACACTCCCTAAATCAGTCTGTGCTGGATTTAACCAGAGCTAAATGTTGTTAGCGCTGCAGCGTCTGCAGTGTTTACAACATACAGGCTAATGATGCTAATGTCGCTAAACTAGCCGCTAACTCGCGGCTAACAGTTCTGGCGATTCGTACGGCATTTTATGCCCAGGGGCTTCATCTGAAATTGATCTGAAAAACTAACCCAGCGACTAAAAAGTCCTCAGAAAATCTAAAATAAAGAGAGAGTTTATATTGAGCCAAAATGAGCTGCAGCAGAACAATCAAAATGCTGAAGCTACTGGATAAGTTACTATAAACACACGAGAAAATCCACACGGAGCTGAAGTAAAGGAGAGAAGAAACCATTGATCTGCAGTAATAAGTAACATCTCAATACTGTTGTTAAAGAGTCAGCTGCAGCATCTGTTTAGTCCAGGAATCACCACATTTATTGTTTATGTGATTAAAACAAAACAAAAAATCTAATCAATATAAAAAACATCAGCCTCATCTGCCTGTTTCACCCTAAATCACAGAGTCTCCATGAAAAGCAGCCTCCTCACGAGCCCGGACACATTTGTTGTTGATTCCGTTTCTAAACAAGTGTGTTTTTGATGTAGCGCTCGACAAAACCCCGAGCAGCGGGACGTGCCTGAGAACGGAACATGTTTGTGTAGAATCAAAGGCCCGCGTTACTGTGGAAGTCAGATCTAAAACTCCCACCTCCAAAGTGTGTCAGAGCCTCCACGGCGGCGGCTCGTCGGGTCTGAGCGGATCAAACGCCGAGCTGTCAGACGTCAGTCAGCGCTCGCCGTGAGGCCGGGCTCCTCCGCAGCAGGTAATGAACTCACGCCTCACGTTACGCTCGTTCACTTTAACGTTTGAGCTGCTCACGTTACGCTCGTTCACTTTAACGTTTGAGCTGCTCACGTTACGCTCGTTCACTTTAACGTTTGAGCTGCTCACGTTACGCTCGTTCACTTTAACGTTTGAGCTGCTGACGTTACGCTCGTTCACTTTAACGTTTGAGCTGCTCACGTTACGCTCGTTCACTTTAACGTTTGAGCTGCTCACGTTACGCTCGTTCACTTTAACGTTTGAGCTGCTCACGTTACGCTCGTTCACTTTAACGTTTGAGCTGCTGACGTTACGCTCGTTCACTTTAACGTTTGAGCTGCTCACGTTACGCTCGTTCACTTTAACGTTTGAGCTGCTCACGTTACGCTCGTTCACTTTAACGTTTGAGCTGCTGACGTTACGCTCGTTCGCTTTAACGTTTGAGCTGCTCACGTTACGCTCGTTCACTTTAACGTTTGAGCTGCTGACGTTACGCTCGTTCGCTTTAACGTTTGAGCTGCTCACGTTACGCTCGTTCACTTTAACGTTTGAGCTGCTCACGTTACGCTCGTTCACTTTAACGTTTGAGCTGCTCACGTTACGCTCGTTCACTTTAACGTTTGAGCTGCTCACGTTACGCTCGTTCACTTTAACGTTTGAGCTGCTCACGTTACGCTCGTTCACTTTAACGTTTGAGCTGCTCACGTTACGCTCGTTCACTTTAACGTTTGAGCTGCTCACATTACGCTCGTTCACTTTAACGTTTGAGCTGCTCACGTTACGCTCGTTCACTTTAACGTTTGAGCTGCTCACGTTACGCTCGTTCACTTTAACGTTTGAGCTGCTCACGTTACGCTCGTTCACTTTAACGTTTGAGCTGCTCACATTACGCTCGTTCACTTTAACGTTTGAGCTGCTGACGTTACGCTCGTTCACTTTAACGTTTGAGCTGCTGACGTTACGCTCGTTCACTTTAACATTTGAGCTGCCTCATTTGAAAGCTAAGACCTACAAAACTCATCTAAACGGATCTTTTTCCTCACGTCATCAGATTTTTTTTTCCATCATTTTTTGGGGGGGTTTCAACTCATTTTTGTACTTTTTTGTAGTTTTTTTGTCAAATAGTAAATTTTTTGTCACTTTTTGTCATAATTTTTTTGTCATTTGTTGTAACATTTTTTTGTCCTCTTTCTGTCCATTTTTTGTCACATTTTTGGCATTTTTTAGTCCATTTTTGTGACATTTTTGCCACTTTTTCTTCATTTTTTATGTCAATTTTTCTTCATTTTTTGTCAATTTTTTGTCAATTTTTTTGTCAATTTTTTTGTCAATTTTTTTGTGTTTTTTTGTCCTTTTTTCGTCAATTTTTGTGACTTTTTGCCATTTTTTCTTCATTTTTTATGTAAATTTTTTGTCCATTTTTTGTCCATTTTTTGTCTGCTCCTTTGAAAGCTAAGATCTACAAAACTCATCTAAATGGATCTTTTTCCTCACGTCATCAGAATTTTTTCCCCATCATTTTTCTGGGTATTCAACTCATTTTTGTATTTTTTTTTCTTCATTTTTGTAATTTTTTGTCACATTTTTGTAAATGTTTTATCACTTTTTGTTAATCTTTATTTTATAGAGCGCTTTTCATACACAGGTGCATCGCAAAGTGCTTTGACATAAAAAAAATAAAATTAAATAAAGACATTAAAAACATTATTGCCCGACAAACCCTCCCAATATATTCAGTTTTTCCGTCCATTTTTTGTCATTTGTTGGTCATTTTTTGTAAATGTTTTGTCACCTTTTGTCACACTTTTGTCGTCATTTTTGTGTCATTTTTTGTGTCATTTTTTGTGTCATTTTTTGTGTCATTTTTTGTGTCATTTTTTGTGTCAATTTTTGTCCTATTCTTTGTCAATTTTTTGTGACATTTTTGTCATTTTTCGTCAATTTTTTGTGACATTTTTGTGTCATTTTTGGCACTTTTTTTTTTAATCATTTTTTGTAATTTTTTCATCAAATTTTTGTACATTTTCTTGTGACATTTTTGTAATTTTTCGTCAGTTTTTTGGCACTTTTTGTCACACTTTTGTCGTCATTTTTTGTGCCATTTTTTGTCCGTTTTTTGTCCGTTTTTTGTGCCATTTTTGTGTCAATTTTTTGCATTTTTTCATCATTTTTTGTCATTTTTTCGTCAATTTTTTGTATTTTTTTGTGACATTTTTGTCATTTTTCGTCAAAGTTTTCTCACTTTTTTTTCACATCTTCATCATTGTTTTCATCTCAGCTTTGTCACTATTTTCTCACCTTTTTTCCAGAAGCTTTTGGACTGGGGTAAAGCCAAACTGGAGAAAATGTGCTCGGTTCAGGTGGGAGTTAAGGGGTTATCTTTACTTTGGGTTAATAACCAGCGGCTTCTGCCCTCGGCCTGGTCGTCCCTCCTCTAAGAAGACCCGCCTCCTCTGCTTTAAACAGTTCTCACACAGATCTGAGCTCCTGCGACACAATAAGAAGCTCCTTCACTCGGCCTCTTGTTTTGAAGAGCTTCCTGGGAGGGTTCGGCCAAGGACAGAGAACCCGGAGCACGTCGTTACGAACCGACTGCAGCTGTCGACCCGCGGCTTAATGTCGCCGCCGCCGCCGCGTAATTAGACAAAGAAAGTTCTGGAACACTCGGGGCCACAGTTTACGTCCGGGGAGAGGATCCAAACGAGCGTAATCATATTTTTAGACTGCGAGCTGCGGATGGTAATTACTGCAGGTGAGATAAGGAGCGGTCCGTCAGCCGGGCGACGGGCACAATGGCCGCCGCCGTCTGCTCGCGCCGGGCGCCGAAGAGCTACGACCGCCGAGCATTTCAATCACAGAGCTGTTGTTTCGCATGCGGATCGGAGAGACGGGTTTCAAAAGGGCTGTGAGGGTTTTATCGCTCTCCTCCTCGACGGGAAAGAGGCTTCAGAAACTCTTCTACAAACTTGAAGGCCGGAGATAAAAAACGCAGCTGGGCCTTGGAAATGTGCCGCTCGTTTATTCGGAGGGAACTAAAATTGGAATATGAGTCGCACTTTGTTTAATTTCGACAAATGAAAGCAAAAGGAGCAGCGGAGGAGGAACCAAAAAGGCACTTACGTAAATTGAATTATCAGATGACAATTAAAAGGCCACGCTTTCATGAGTGAAGAGGTTTTTCACAGTTATTGAAGGAGGGAAATGAAGAATGTGCCGCTGTTGCCAAACTGAAGAGACTGAGGGACCCTAGAGGCCATAAGCGCAACTGCAGGTGTCGTAGCATGTTGGATTTTTGTACTCATTAATTGTCCGTGAGAGTAAATACTACACTGACAGAAAAGACAAAGGGACAGAGGGATATTGTTCATCCAGTTACACAATGGAGATCATTGTTTTCACTCAAACTTGGCTGTAAATACTGTGTAAGTGGCGTTAGCTCGCAATTAGCTTTGCCCGTTAGCCTGTTAGCACCTGTTTGTCACATTTTTGTTGAATTTTTGTCACATTTTTGTTGAATTTTTGTCACTTTTTTGTCATTTTTTTGTGGAATTTTTGTCACATTTTTGTCATTTTTTTGTGGAATTTTTGTCACATTTATGTTGAATTTTTGTCGTTTTTTGTTGATTTTTTGTCACATTTTTGTTGAATTTTTGTCACATTTTTATCATTTTTTGTTGATTTTTGGTTGAGTTTTTGTCACATTTTGATTGTGATAATTAAACATATTTTTAATTATCACAAAATGCCATATAGCTACAGTATGCTAATGCTAACGTCAGCTGATCAAAGCTGGGACAGAAACTATGATTGGATCACTTCAGAAAATAAAATAGCCACTGCTGTCAAAGCCAAGTGGTGTATTGTAGTTTATGAAATGCTGTTAGTTATAATAATCAGATCATTTTATGTGAGATGTTTATATTAATAGTAACCTAAAGCCTGTCTCAAACCCAAGGATATTCAGTGCGGAAAAGTCCTGTGAGACTTGTATAATGTTATTCCATTAGTTTATTCATAATTATTAGAAATATCAGATATCGGCAGATACTCAAACCTCCAGTATCGATATCGGGAGCAAAAAAAGCTGGATCGGTGCATCTTTATGTAAAACTGAAGACAAAATGAAGAGGCCACAGCAGAAATAATTTTATGTTTTATTTATTTTTGTCACATTTTTGTTGATTTTTTGTCACATTTTTGTTGAATTTTTGTCACATTTTTGTCACATTTTTGTTGAATTTTTGTCACATTTTTGTTGAATTTTTGTCACATTTTTGTTGAATTTTTGTCACATTTTTGTCACATTTTTGTCACATTTTTGTCACATTTTTGTCACATTTTTGTCACTTTTTTGCTGAGCTTTTGTCACATTTTTGTTGAATTTTTGTTGAATTTTTGTCACATTTTTGTCACATTTTTGTTGAGCTTTTGTCATATTTTTGTCACATTTTTGTCACATTTTTGTCACTTTTTTGCTGAGCTTTTGTCATATTTTTGTCACATTTTTGTCACTTTTTTGTGTCCAGTATCGATATCGGGAGCAAAAAAAGCTGGATCGTTGCATCTCTGTGTAAAACTGAAGACAAAATGAAGAGGCCACAGTAGAAATAAGTCCTGTTTGTTGATACAATACTCACAACGGAGGGTTTGAACAAGCAGCGAGTAGGTTTTTACAGTAAATGTGGATGGAATCAATCACTTATAGCAAAAAGCGGAAGCTCCCCGGATCATGGACCTTTGTTCTGAGTCAGAGCTGCCAACATGAGCGGATTAATGTCAGCCTTAATCTGGAAATATGATCCTGCCGTGTAAACAAACGAAAGGATCATCGGGGCAATTGTACACCGTTAATATCATCTCTGCAGTAATATTATGCTCAAAAATACTAAACAGTTACAACTATCTTGGGTGAATTCACATTAAGGATGTTTTAGTCTGAGCAGGAAAAGAAAGGAAAGGTTCATCCATGTTTGAGCAGCTAAAAGACACACTTTGTTTGTCAGTCAGCGGTGCCACTGCGTGATACTGCCCCCGGTGGTGACGTGGAATATAGGTCACTCTGCCGAAGCGTCCCAGCGGCGTGGGGCGCTTCACTCCACGTCACACGGTTTTAGACTCATTCTGTCAGTCACGCGAGTAAAGCAGACGGATCCTTTGGAAACAACTCATTTCTGATAATCCGTCCATGTCATGAGACGAACGCGGCTCAGCAGCCGACGCCAAAGCCGACGCGATCAAAGTCAGAACGCTTTAGTTCAAGTCGTTCTGAGGCGTTTACCGCAGTCACAGCGTCGCAAAGTCACAGCACACAAAGTCACAGCACACATCATACTCCAGGCTCCGGCCGGGTCCGATCGCTGGGTTCAGACAACATCACAACCGTCTGCAAACATCACGGCCGTCTGCAGAACAAACATCACAACCGTCTGCAAACATCACAACCGTCTGCAAACATCACAACCGTCTGCAAACATCACAACCGTCTGCAGAACAAACATCACAACCGTCTGCAGAACAAACATCACAACCGTCTGCAAACATCACAACCATCTGCAGAACAAACATCACAACTGTCTGCAGAACAAACATCACAACCGTCTGCAAACATCACAACCGTCTGCAAACATCACAACCGTCTGCAAACATCACAACCGTCTGCAAACATCACAACCGTCTGCAAACATCACAACTGTCTGCAAACATCACAATCATCTGCAAACATCACGACCGTCTGCAAACATCACAACCATCTGCAAACATCGCAACCGTCTGCAAACATCGCAACCGTCTGTAAACATCACAACCGTCTGCAAACATCACAACCGTCTGCAAACATCACAACCGTCTGCAAACATCACAACCGTCTGCAAACATCACAACCGTCTGCAAACATCACAACCGTCTGCAAACATCACAACCGTCTGCAAACATCACAACCGTCTGCAAACATCACAACCGTCTGCAAACATCACAACCGTCTGCAAACATCACAACCGTCTGCAAACATCACAACTGTCTGCAAACATCACAACCGTCTGCAGAACATCACGACCGTCTGCAAACATCACAATCATCTGCAAACATCACGACCGTCTGCAAACATCACGACCGTCTGCAAACATCACAACCGTCTTCAAACATCACAACTGTCTGCAGAACAAACATCACAACCGTCTGCAAACATCACAACTGTCTGCAAACATCAAAACCGTCTGCAAACATCACAACCGTCTGCAAACATCACAACCGTCTGCAAACATCACGACCGTCTGCAAACATCACAACTGTCTGCAAACATCACAACCGTCTGCAGAACAAACATCACAACCGTCTGCAGAACAAACATCACAACCATCTGGAAACATCACAACTGTCTGCAAACATCACGACCGTCTGCAAACATCACAACCGTCTGCAAACATCACAACCGTCTGCAAACATCACAACTGTCTGCAAACATCACGACCGTCTGCAAACATCACAACCGTCTGCAAACATCACGACCGTCTGCAAACATCACAACCGTCTGCAAACATCACAACCGTCTGCAAACATCACGACCGTCTGCAAACATCACAACCGTCTGCAAACATCACAACCGTCTGCAAACATCACGACCGTCTGCAAACATCACAACCATCTGCAAACATCACAACCGTCTGCAAACATCACAACCGTCTGCAAACATCACAACTGTCTGCAAACATCACAACTGTCTGCAAACATCACAACTGTCTGCAAACATCAAAACCATCTGCAAACATCACAACTGTCTGCAAACATCACAACCGTCTGCAAACATCACAACCGTCTGCAAACATCACAACCGTCTGCAAACATCACAACCGTCTGCAAACATCAGGACCGTCTGCAAACATCACAACCGTCTGCAAACATCACAACTGTCTGCAAACATCACAACTGTCTGCAAACATCACAACTGTCTGCAAACATCAAAACCATCTGCAAACATCACAACTGTCTGCAAACATCACAACCGTCTGCAAACATCACAACCATCTGCAAACATCACAACCGTCTGCAAACATTACAACCGTCTGCAGAACAAACATCACAACCGTCTGCAAACATCACAACTGTCTGCAAACATCACAACTGTCTGCAAACATCACAACCGTCTGCAAACATTACAACCGTCTGCAGAACAAACATCACAACCGTCTGCAAACATCACAACCGTCTGCAAACATCACAACCGTCTGCAAACATCACAACCGTCTGCAAACATCACAACCGTCTGCAGAACAAACATCACAACCGTCTGCAAACATCACAACCGTCTGCAGAACAAACATCATAACCGTCTGCAAACATCACAACCGTCTGCAAACATCACAACCGTCTGCAAACATGACAACCGTCTGCAAACATCACAACCGTCTGCAGAACAACATCACAACCGTCTGCAAACATGACAACCGTCTGCAAACATGACAACTGTCTGCAAACATCACAATCGTCTGCAAACATCACAACCGTCTGCAGAACAACATCACAACCGTCTGCAAACATCACAACCGTCTGCAAACATCACTACTGTCTGCAAACATCACAACTGTCTGCAAACATCACAACTGTCTGCAAACATCACAACCGTCTGCAAACATCACAACCGTCTGCAAACATCACTACTGTCTGCAAACATCACAACCGTCTGCAAACATGACAACTGTCTGCAAACATCACAACTGTCTGCAAACATCACAATCGTCTGCAAACATCACAACCGTCTGCAAACATGACAACCGTCTGCAAACATCACTACTGTCTGCAAACATCACAACTGTCTGCAAACATGACAACCGTCTGCAAACATCACAACCGTCTGCAAACATCACAACCGTCTGCAAACATCACTACTGTCTGCAAACATCAAAACCGTCTGCAAACATCACAACTGTCTGCAAACATCACAACCATCTGCAAACATCACAACCGTCTGCAGAACAAACATCACAACCGTCTGCAAACATCACAACTGTCTGCAGAACAAACATCACAACCGTCTGCAGAACAAACATCACAACTGTCTGCAAACATCACGACCGTCTGCAAACATCACAACTGTCTGCAAACATCACAACCGTCTGCAGAACAAACATCACAACTGTCTGCAAACATTACAACCGTCTGCAGAACAAACATCACAACCGTCTGCAAACATCACAACCGTCTGCAAACATCACGACCGTCTGCAAACATCACAACTGTCTGCAAACATCACAACCGTCTGCAGAACAAACATCACAACTGTCTGCAAACATCACAACCGTCTGCAAACATCACAACCGTCTGCAAACATCACTACTGTCTGCAAACATCACAACCGTCTGCAAACATGACAACTGTCTGCAAACATCACAACTGTCTGCAAACATCACAATCGTCTGCAAACATCACAACCGTCTGCAAACATGACAACCGTCTGCAAACATCACTACTGTCTGCAAACATCACAACTGTCTGCAAACATGACAACCGTCTGCAAACATCACAACCGTCTGCAAACATCACAACCGTCTGCAAACATCACTACTGTCTGCAAACATCAAAACCGTCTGCAAACATCACAACTGTCTGCAAACATCACAACCATCTGCAAACATCACAACCGTCTGCAGAACAAACATCACAACCGTCTGCAAACATCACAACTGTCTGCAGAACAAACATCACAACCGTCTGCAGAACAAACATCACAACTGTCTGCAAACATCACGACCGTCTGCAAACATCACAACTGTCTGCAAACATCACAACCGTCTGCAGAACAAACATCACAACTGTCTGCAAACATTACAACCGTCTGCAGAACAAACATCACAACCGTCTGCAAACATCACAACCGTCTGCAGAACAAACATCACAACTGTCTGCAAACATCACAACTGTCTGCAAACATCACGACCGTCTGCAAACATCACAACCGTCTGCAAACATCACAACCGTCAGCAAACATCACAACCGTCTGCAGAACAAACATCAAAACCGTCTGCAGAACAAACATCAAAACCGTCTGCAGAACAAACATCAAAACCGTCTGCAGAACAAACATCACAACCGTCTGCAGAACAAACATCAAAACCGTCTGCAGAACAAACATCACAACCGTCTGCAGAACAAACATCACAACCGTCTGCAAAACAAAATGTAAATGGACTCAACTTATATAGCGCTTTTCAACCTTTATCAGGCCTAAAGCGCTTTATAGTGAAGAACAAGTCACCCATTCACTCTCTCAAACATCACAACTGTCAGTAAAACAAACATCACAACCGTCTGCAGAACAAACAGAACAAATCTTTGTAGCTAAAAACCCGCAGGAGCTGAAACCACTTCTGATTTTGTGAGTGGATGGATAAATATAGCCACATAATGGAATAATAAATGATTCCTTCCAGAATCTGCTGGATGTCAGTGTCAGAGTGAGAAGGGGGCGGGGCTGGATGTCAGTGTCAGAGTGAGAAGGGGGCGGGGCTGGATGTCAGTGTCAGAGTGAGAAGGGGGCGGGGCTGGATGTCAGTGTCAGAGTGTGAAGGGGCGGGGCTGGATGTCAGTGTCAGAGTGAGAAGGGGCGGGGCTGGATGTCAGTGTCAGAGTGAGAAGGGGGCGGGGCTGGCTGTCATTAGGTGTGTTTGAGATGAGCCAGACGGACGCAGTTTTGACAGCCGACTGCAGACGCACGGTGCCGGTTAGATTTCTGTCCGACTTGCTCCAGACGGGCTCTGATGTCACGGGCACGTGGGGCACGGAAAGATCGTGAGACCCCAACGAGAGCAGCCGACTCGATCAGCCGCTGCATCTCTCCAGAGGCAACTGCAGCGGCTCCACGGCCCCGTGCATGACGGGAAAACGCCCACCTGTCCGCGGCTCACGCTCAGGTGATTGGATACGAGTCTGATGTGATCAGAAACGTGCTCCTCGCCCCCTCCCCTCTCCTCCCCTCTCCTCTTTAGATCTGAACAAATAAACTATGACTGAAACTATTTAAGTTTTGTATCGCCCCTAAAATAGAGCTCATGTTTGATGCTTTTCAGAACAAATTAATGATTTAAAAGGACGTATTTTATCTCACAAACTTGAACAAACAAACGAATGGGAAAGTTTTCTCTGATGAAGAATGATGTCTCTGGAGTAAAGGAAACAGAGCAGGTGGTGAATGACTTTTATTTAGGATACACTTTAAATTAACGCGATATCTGAACGAGAAGCTGCGTGATCAGAGGCCACTCTCGTTGTTCTCTGCATGTGGAGGGTCGGATTGGCTTCAGACTTTTTTTCTCCGCCCCCGTTGCGCCGGCTACTCTCGCCGATCATCCAGGCGAGCCGCAACGGCATCTTAAACACACCTAGTGTCAGAGTGAGAAGGGGGCGGGGCTGGATGTCAGTGTGAGAGTGAGAAGGGGGCGGGGCTGGATGTCAGTGTCAGAGTGAGAAGGGGCGGGGCTGGATGTCAGTGTGAGAGTGAGAAGGGGGCGGGGCTGGATGTCAGTGTGAGAGTGAGAAGGGGGCGGGGCTGGATGTCAGTGTCAGAGTGAGAAGGGGGCGGGGCTGGATGTCAGAGTCACAGTGAGAAGGGGGCGGGGCTTACCGGAGGGTGAAGAGGTCCACAGACGAGTTGGGCATGAGGTACAGATAGATCCTCAGCGTCTCTCCGGGCCGCAGGGGTTTGTCGGGCAGTCGCAGGAACATGTTCTTATCCAGTTGTTTTTCCACCAGCTGCGTCTCCTGCCCCGCCTGGTACAGGCTGATGCTGCCGATCCGGAGCAGGGGGTGCTGGCCCCCCAGGCCCCCGCGGTGCCCCGGGCCCTCGTTACAGCCTCCGTTAGGGCCCGGCTCGTGAAGAGTGTAGTAAAGCTCCGCCTGCAGCGTCTCGCTCACGCCCTCCAGCAGAGCCTCGGCCGTGCCCTTCCTGCGGCCCAGCGGGGCCACGTTAGTGTTGAACCAGGACTGGGGCAGGTCCAGCTGGGCCAGGCACTGGGCCAGGCTGCCCTTCATCCGGCAGGACGTCTTTATCTCCCGTACATCCCTGAAGGCGTGAAGCCGCACACACGGGAGCTTATCCTGCACCTTGAAGTCGTCCCAGTCCCGCCCGGCGATGTAGAAGAACACCTGGATGGTGGGGGCGCTGGAGAAGACCCGCGTCTGCACGATGAACGCCCGCACCTTCCAGTTGACGGTCAGCGTGCCCGGGATGTCCAGCGGACTGGCCGGCTGCAGCAGCTCCTTGGTCAGGACCTGGTCCCGCGCGAAGGGCCCCAGCGTGATGTTGATGGCGGGCAGCTCTTTGGTCTGAAACACCACGAAGCTCTCGGACCGCTGCAGAGGGTGGCCCCGCTCCCCGGGCCCCGGGGTCCGCTCGGGGGCCGCCGTCTCCCGCAGGAAGAAGGCCAGCTGCGCGTTGGACATTTTGAAGTGGGCGGGCAGGTACAGGCTGGGGGGCGGGGGCGTGGCCCACGCCGAGGAGGTGCTGAGGAGCGCCTCGCTGGACGGGGACACCTTTCCTCCGACCGCTGGAGACAGACAGAGGTCAAAGGGTTAAATACGCAGTTTAAACGACTCCTTTAGTCTTCTGAGGGTCTCACCACAGTAACAGACACGAGGCTAAAACTACTTCATTCACAAACACGGCGGGACTTTCTGTGGGTTTTCTCAGGTCATCTGCAGAATCTCAAGAGAGAAAACCTCGGGCGTTCGCTTCACATTTTTAATCAATTCCAGCGGCTCAGGACCCGCGGCGGCGGCGGCGGCGGCGGCTCATTAAGTTCTCCGCGTTACATCTCAAACCAACGCTGCGCTGGCACTTTGCTGATTACAGCGAGCGCCGTTTGTCTGACTGAGCGACGGTGGCTCAGGTGCTCAGATCAATCCACTCTGAAACCAGAGGGTCGGAGGATCGATCGCAGGAAAATAAATCCTAAAACAAATGCTGAGGACGGAGGCAAAACTTTAAACTATAATTCAACTTTTCTTGTAACTTCAAACGCGGCGTGTACAATTAACCGTCAGCTCTTTCTGTTTATGTAAGTGAAAAGATACGGCAATGAGAGAAATGAGCTTCGCCTTCTGCCAATTCCATTTCAGTCTTTTATGCGAGTCTATCTTTCCCAAAGCTTTACGAGGAAATTGTTTGCATAAATCTCATCTGAAATCCCAAACTGCCAAAGACATTTTTACTCCCAGTTTGTAACATTCTGCCCCGACAGGATTCCATTTTCAATGATGTGTATCTGCACCACACCCAAAATCCACCTGTGACAAAACACATGAGGTCAGCAGTGCAGCTTATCCAAAGGAAGAGTCCCAAAAGAACCACGTGCAGCTCTGTGTTTGTTATGTCGTGGAAACAAATCAGCGGATCGGTTCATCTTTATGAACTCTTTTGTAATTATAGCAAATTCACGAGACACAGAGCAGAGGGAACATCAGTCGGCTTCCTTTAGATACGGCTAATACTGTGTTAGTCCCACCTGAACCGAGCACATTTTATGCAGTTTGGCTTTGCCCAAATCTGAAAGCTTCTTGAAAATAAGCGCCAAAATAGAAATCAAAACGAGATGTAAACAAACAAAAAAAGTTACAAAAACGCCATAGAACACTTACAAGAAAGTGGAAAAAACTGGTAAAAAAAAAAAGCAGAAAAAATTTGTCAAAAAAGCAGAAAAAACTGGTCAAAAAAGCAGAAAAAACTGTTTAAAAAATCTGAAAAAAAATGGTCAAAAAAGCAAAAAACAATTGTCAAAAAAGCAGATAAAAATGTTTTGAAAAAAATGGTCAAAAAATCAGAAAAACAAGTCAAAAAAGCAGGACAAATCTACAAAAAAATCTAAAAAAAAATGGTCAAAAAAGCAAAAAACAATTGTCAAAAAAGCAGATAAAACTGGTCAAAAAAGAAGAAAAAACGAGTCAAAAAAGCAGAAAAAATTGTTAAAAAATCTGGAAAAATTGTCAAAAAAGCAGAAAAAAATGGTTTAAAAAAATCTGAATAAAATTGTCAAAAAAGCAAAAAATGAGTCAAAAAAGCAGATAAAATTTTTTAAAAAATCTGAAAAAAATGGTCAAAAAAGCAAAAAAAAATGGTCAAAAAAGCAAAAAACAATTGTCAAAAAAGCAAAAAACAATTGTCAAAAAAGCAGATAAAACTGGTCAAAAAAGCAGAAAAAACGAGTCAAAAAAGCAGAAAAAATGGTTAAAAAATCTGGAAAAATTGTCAAAAAAGCAGAAAAAAATGGTTTAAAAAAATCTGAATAAAATTGTCAAAAAAGCAAACAACAATTGTCAAAAAAGCAAAAAATGAGTCAAAAAAGCAGATAAAAATGTTTAAAAAATCTGAAAAAAATTGTCAAAAAAACAAAAAACAATTGTCAAAAAAGCAAAAAACAATTGTCAAAAAAGCAGATAAAACTGGTCAAAAAAGCAGAAAAAACGAGTCAAAAAAGCAGAAAAAATTGTTAAAAAATCTGAAAGAAAACAATTGTCAACAAAGCAACTAAAACCCAACAAAAAGCTGGAAAAATGCAACAAAAATGTGACATAAATAGAGCAAAGAAAGTGTCACCGTGACAACGACGCAGTCTAGCTCACAGATGAGCCGAACTCTCCAGTCAAGAAGCTTTCAGATTTGGGGAAAGCTGAACATTATATCTGGAGTTAAGAGGTTAATATGATTTTGCCTCTTAATATACTTTTACAAAACTCAGTTGGAGATCCCACATAACTAATATCAAATTAAAATGATCCCAGAGCATTGCACTAATAGGTAAAGTAAAACATCTATTGGACAGTAAATCCCTATATATTCTTTATTGTTGTCTTTTATTGGCCCATATACGTTATGGTATTGAAGTCTGGGGAAATACTTATAAAAACATATAAACACTAAAAAAGCTCTGGGAATCGTCCATAAAACAGGGTTTCGTGATCACACAAATCCTAATTAAAAGTTGAGGATTTGATCAATTTCAAAACTCTCCTGATAATATTTAGAGTCAAACATAACCAGCTTCCTTCAAATACTCAGACGATGTTCAGAAAGAGAGATGAAAGATACAAGAGGAACCTTAAAAACAGCTGGTCCACACCTTCTTAAAGAGTCTGGTCCTACTGAAGGGGCAGATCAAGATGAGGAACTTAAGGCTAGCGCCTCATTTCAGCAATTCAAACATAAATATATGCCATATGCTAATGTCGAACCAGGACCCAAACTGTAAACTGTTGCATCTTAGCAATGTGATCGTCTGGACATTATTATATTTATATTGTATAAATGAAATGGAATGAATGTCAACAGTTATGTTTGTTTATGTACTAAAAAACTTGACTTATTTAGTGAATAGCAAAAGCATGATGATAAATGACATAGGGTGAATGTTCAATAGTTTTTCAGCTAAAACAACCCTTGGACACATTTGAAACTGTACATGTGGGGAGGCTGGACAGACTCAACAAGTATGATTCTTACCAGACATTTATTTTTCACACAAAGAAACTTCACATGAACAAAATGGCTCCTCTGTGACTACAGCAGTCAGCTCTTTACCTCCACCGGTAAGTACCATTACCTCTATGGGTAAATTCTAAATATAAAAGTTTAGCTGGTAAGTGTAAATATTTCACATAAAACAAGTAGTTAAGTCCACAAATGATAAGAGTTCAAATTAAATTAAAGACAAAGATACAAATCTAATATCACACACAAAAGGAACCCCTTCGCCACATGGTTCAGCCTGAGATTTCAAAATGGCCGACAAAGACCGCGCCTTCCCTTCGTTCCCACCATGTGGTCCAGGTAAGTTTGTTTACTGACAAAATGAACAGACAATGTGAAGCGTAGTTATTAGTGATGGCAAGATGAAGCCCCATGAAGCATTGAAGCCTCACAGCCAATTGCATCACACATGGTTTCGAAGCATCAAGGTGCTTTATTTGCTCCACTACGCCATCATGTGGGCAAGAAATGTATCAATCAATCAATCAGTAAAAGTGTATTTATATAGTACTTTACAACAACACCGGGAGGACCAAAGTGCTTCACAGAAAGATAACATGGGCCTGTAGATGCTCTCTGTCACTGCATCAACTGCTGCTCGAGTCCTGACAAGAACCAGGAAATACGACCATATTAGTCCAGTGCTCCGGTCTCTGCACTGGCTTCCTGTCGCTCAGAGAATAGACTTTAAAACAGCTCTGCTTATTACAAGTCTTTTCATGGTTTAGCACCAAAGTACATCTCTGACATGTTAGAGCCGTATGAACCATCACAGGGAGGGGCCTCCTGGTGGTTCCCAGAGTCAGGACTAAACATGGTGAGGCTAAAGCTAAAATCTGGAACAGTCTTCATGAGGATGTGAGACAGGCCTCGACTCTGACAATGTTCAAATCCAGGCTGAAAACAGTTCTTTTTGCCCATAAATATGACTGAATGTATTTTATCTGCACTCTTGCCTTTTACTGTAATTGATTATTTTTATGTTGATGTTTTTATTGATTCTATTTGTTTTCTTGTATTTATGCAACTGTGAAGCACTTTGAATTGCCTTGTGTATGAATTGTGCTCTACAAATAAACTTGCCTACCAAATGTTTACAACCTGGACACAATTCAGTGTGCTCTAAGTATTAAAAGCAAGTTTGAAAAGATGAGTCTTTAATCTGGATTTAAAAAGGGACAGGTCCGTGAGAATGTATAACATGCTGAGTGCTTACAGTAAATGGTGGGGCTGAAAGACTAAATTTGCGAATTCAGAGTTGTGATGGAAAATGTGCTTGTGTTACTTTGTTTATGTCCAACCCAAATACACAAAATGTCACTGTCGCTTTTGTTTTGAATCGCGCTTCAAACCCGCGAATCATTTCCTGAATCAGTCACGTGGTGCGGCCGCTTCCCGAGGCTTCGAACGCCGCCGCACACGTGATCAACACACGCATCGATACACGCTTCAATAGACACTCCTCTACTCGGCACACGCTTCGAAGCCTCGACGCGATCGGCTCATCGCTATGAAGCGTAATTATGAACTTAAACAAATGATCTGGTCTGTTATTGTTCGCTGATGGATGTTAGTGTCCGGGGCGGCACGGTAGCGCAGCGGTTAGCGCCTCCGCTTCACAGCTAGAAGGTCCCGGGTTCGATTCCCACCAGGACGGGGCCTTTCTGTGTGGAGTTTGCATGTTCTCCCCGTGTCTGCGTAGGTTTCCTCCGGGTACTCTGGTTTCCCCTACCACTAAAAACATGTGCAATAGGTGAATCCTCCAGCCAGGTGATTCTGACCATCAGCCTGGCTCCACATCATGGAGATGGGTCCCCGGGCGCGGCACGGCCGTCGACCACTGCTCCTTACGGGTTGCCCCAGTGGCATCGAAGGATGGGTTAAATGCAGAGGACAAATTTCCCTACGGGGACAATAAAGTATACAAACAAAAGTGTCCGAAATAAATAATGGGACAAACCTGCTTTGTCACAACATGTATGTGACAATTGTTATTGAGCTAATTGACTAATGCGATTCCAGCTAGTAGCACCACATGGCTCTGCTGTGTTGTTTATTCTGAGATTAGATCAAGGACCTGCTGACTCCACCTAAGCCAGGGCTGGGCAAGTTCTCTTGGTGTGGGGCTTCATTTTCTTCATCGTCAAAAGACTGAGGGCCGAATCCCCCGATTGTCGCCCAAAGTACAGCATCACTTTTAACCTCTTAACTCCCGCCTGAACCGAGAGGATCTTTTTCCTCACGTCATCAGATTTTTTTTCCATCATTTTTTTGTTGGGTATTCAACTCATTTTTGTAACTTTTTTGTCATTTTTTGGGTCATTTTTTGTCACTTTTGTCACATTTTTGTCATTTTTTTGTCTTTTCTTTTGTGTCATTTTTTGTCATTTTTTTGTCACATTTTGTCACATTTTTGTCATTTCTTTGTCACATTTTTTGAGTCCTCCTAGGAACGCCCCCACCTCCTGGAGACGCCTCCGAGCTTTCGTCACCAGCCGAGTAACCAACCACTGCTCCTCAGCAGAACCCCCTCCCCACTGATGCCACAGACAGCGTGTGGAGGGGGCGTGTCTAAAGGCTCAGAGGTTCTTAAAGAGACAGAGGCCTATTTCAAGACATTCACTACAGCCATTTTGAGAGAACAATTTTATACAAGGCAGTTATTCTAATTTACTGCATTTACAGCACAAGGTTTGGTCATCATTGTAGTGTGATATAGACTGGTGCTATGGGATTGAAAAGCATAATACCCCCTCTTTAATATAGAAGGTGCAGTTACACATATGGCCTGAGGTGGCAGCAGTGAGTATAAAATGGCGAACTTGCATCCAGACCCTTTAAACTACAGTCAAATGATCGTGATAATATCGTTAATCACAGTTATTTTGGCTGAGATAATCATGACCCAAATTCCATTATCGTCGTATTCATTTTGCCATGTAAATAAAGACACATTGATGAGCTCCAGGCCTCCCCAAAGGAAAACAAACATTCCATCCGCCATCAGGGTTAAACCAGCTCCTCCTCTGACCTTGATTTCCCCGCCGTGACCTGCCACAGAATCCGCCCGCACTGACCACTCCACCGCTCACAGACTCAATGGAGAAACTGATTCATACTGTGACCTCAGCTGCGTGAAACAGGCCATTGACCTGCTCTCCCACAGGCGTGTGAGAGAACCCCCCCCCCCCCCCCCACCCTCCTCACAGCACTTACAGGAGAGTGGTTCTGCCCTGACGGATGAGTCCAGGCACCGGGAGCAGATTAAAGCCGGGGGGCCGCGAAGAGCCGGAGCTCAATACTTAGTCAATGCGCCTCAATATGACGCTGATGAATAGTTAATGCCTTCCCAGAACCACCTCGACTGGAGAGGGAGGTACAGCCTTTGGTCTCCTGGTGCACGGGGTCTCCTGGTGCACAGGGTCTGGCTGCTAATGGAGGAGGGGGGGCGGACTGTATGTGTTTGTGCAGGTCTTAAATGAAGTCGCACAGTGGAAGAGCTCTCCCGGGCAGCAGGCTGTTTATGGATAAATCAGCACAACCTGACAAAAGACGGATAGGTATTACCGCGCTAATGAGGTTAAAAACTGTAATAAGGTTTGGTAAGAGGAGAGACTCTCGGCGGACGTCTGCGGCTAATTGGATTAAGTTTGATTTGTGAAGTCAAGACACCGAAACAATCTCAAGTAACATCCAGAGGTGCCGGGGCAGCGCTGTTAAACTCATCAGCTGGAGTATTTCATGAGGAATGTTTCTGCAGACTTAAACTCCACGAAAACGAGATTCATAAAGTGGTAAATGAGACGAAAACTGAGGCTGAAATCTGCAGATGTTTTTGTCGACTCATGAAAGTGACAAGAAGTCGAGATCAGGATTAAATGCAACAAGATTCTCTCAATCAAGCGAATCATCCACACGAAACCGGAGTTTAAAGGGTCTGTAAACGAACATTTTCCAAACGAGAGGGGAAAGATCTCAAAACGCCGCTTACGTGACCGTATTTAACCTAGTTCACGGGTTTCAAAATTATCTGCAGATTTTCCAAACACATCACACACGAGGGCTGGGTATCGTTAACAGTACCTGCTTGGTACTGACCGAAAAGCTCCAGTAGGGGGTGGTATCGAAAAACGTCTCTTTCTTCAGTGCTAATTATCTGTACCTTTTCTCCCAGACGTCAATAAATGAGCCAGTGCCTGAACTCAAGAGCAGCTTCAGCGCAAATGCAGATGTTTTCTTAAAGCGAAGCAAAGCTATAACTTACTAACACTTTAGTCGTTATCAGAGATGGAAGAGTCGCGGTCTGAGCCAGGACTAAACCAGGACTTACAGTAAACTGGTTAAGAACCAGGACTAAACCAGGACTGAATAAGAAACGTGAAGAAACTGAAGAAAAACATGGGCTTTAGCTTTACCTTTAGCTTTAGCTTTACCTTTAGCTTTAGCCCCACAGAGCCTGAAGTTACTGCTGTTGTTCCTAAACTCCAGCTGCACCGGAGCAGCAGATCAAAGATTGTTTGTGGATAAAGTGAGCGCTCACTCTGCATTAGCCATTTTTGGAACAGTTTTGGTAAATTATTAGTGACAGAGTGAGCGCTCAGTGTGTTTAGAAAAGTTTGTCTTTAGTAAAACGGTCCTGATGTGGATCTGTCTCTGCAGCTCAGGAGGGAATAATCGCCTTTCTCTCTTTTATCGCTGCTTAAGTGAGAATTCTGCCCAAAAACTGAAGCTACAGGTGACGCTGCTGCTCCTGTGTTCTTTCTGTTGTGCTGTTTTAGGACTTTCTACTGAACAATACTTTTTAAACACGTTATTTTAACCAAGCAGGTAAAGAAAAAAAACTATCACAGCCTATCACACCTCACGAATATTTCCCCTAAAAAGCAACAAAAACTCAACAAAAAATAACGTGAAAACTGACAACGCGAGGAAAAAGATCAGTTCAGATCAGTTTTGTAGGTCTTAGCTTTCAAATGAGCCTGGCCTATAGGCTGTGAGCTCCAGTTGCGAAGCTTTAGATTTGGGTATAGAAAATGTGCTCGGTTAAAGGAGAAAACTATGGCGTCTCTCGCAAAAATAGTCCATTTTATTTCCCCAAACCCCAGAGCCGCCCCTGCCAGACAGTCAGCAGTTGATCCGATGATGAAAAAGCCCCGCGGCGGAAACCGAGGTCGGCCACAATTGAAAGAGTGATTTTGATAAAGTCTGAATCAATTACGTTTTGATTAATTGCAGAAACCTCACACATAAAAACCCCACAAACCTGTCCCAGGAGGTGAGGAAGAGCCGGCTCATGTCCCGTCACAGCCCAGGACTAAAGTCACGGCCCAGGACTCAAGTCACAGCCCAGGACTCAAGTCACGGCCCAGGACTAAAGTCACGGCCCAGGACTCAAGTCACGGCCCAGGACTAAAGTCACAGGCCAGGACTAAAGTCACGGCCCAGGACTCAAGTCACGGCCCAGGACTAAAGTCACGGCCCAGGACTAAAGTCACGGCCCAGGACTAAAGTCACGGCCCAGGACTAAAGTCACGGCCCAGGACTAAAGCCACGGCCCAGGACTAAAGCCACGGCCCAGACCTAAAGTCACAGGCCAGGACTAAAGTCACAGGCCAGGACTAAAGTCACGGCCCAGGACTAAAGTCACAGGCCAGGACTAAAGTCACAGGCCAGGACTAAAGTCACAGGACAGGACTAAAGTCACGGCCCAGGACTAAAGTCACGGCCCAGGACTAAAGTCACAGCCCAGGACTCAAGTCACAGCCCAGGACTCAAGTCACGGCCCAGGACTAAAGTCACAGCCCAGGACTAAAGTCACGGCCCAGGACTCAAGTCACGGCCCAGGACTAAAGTCACGGCCCAGGACTCAAGTCACGGGCCAGGACTAAAGTCACAGGCCAGGACTAAAGTCACGGCCCAGGACTAAAGTCACGGCCCAGGACTAAAGTCACGGCCCAGGCCTAAAGTCACGGCCCAGGACTAAAGTCACGGGCCAGGACTAAAGTCACGGGCCAGGACTAAAGTCACAGCCCAGGACTCAAGTCACGGCCCTGGACTCAAGTCACAGCCCAGGACTAAAGGCACGGCCCAGGCCTAAAGGCACGGCCCAGGACTAAAGCCATAACCCTGGACTAAAGACACGGCCCAGGACTAAAGCCACGGCCCAGGCCTAAAGCCACGGCCCAGGCCTAAAGCCACGGCCCAGGACTAAAGTCACGGCCCAGGACTAAAGTCACGGCCCAGGACTAAAGTCACAGCCCAGGACTCAAGTCACGGCCCAGGACTCAAGTCACGGCCCAGGACTAAAGCCACAACCCTGGACTAAAGCCACGGCCCAGGACTAAAGTCACGGCCCAGGACTAAAGTCACGGCCCAGGACTAAAGCCACAACCCTGGACTAAAGCCACGGCCCAGGACTAAAGTCACGGCCCAGGACTAAAGTCACAGGCCAGGACTAAAGCCACGGCCCAGGACTAAAGCCACGGCCCAGGACTAAAGTCACGGCCCAGGACTAAAGCCACGGCCCAGGACTAAAGCCACAACCCTGGACTAAAGCCACGGCCCAGGACTCAAGTCACAGCCCAGGACTAAAGTCACGGCCCAGGACTAAAGTCACGGCCCAGGACTAAAGTCACGGCCCAGGACTAAAGCCACAACCCTGGACTAAAGCCACAACCCTGGACTAAAGCCACGGCCCAGGACTAAAGTCACGGCCCAGGACTAAAGTCACGGCCCAGGACTAAAGCCACAACCCTGGACTAAAGCCACGGCCCAGGACTAAAGCCACGGCCCAGGACTAAAGGCCCCGGAGCAGCAGAGTCCCTCTGACCAGTGCAGCCCGGTGGTCGTATTGACCGAGCTGTAACGCGGTCAATATGGACAGAGCGGGGGCCAGGGGGGCCGGGGGGGGGGGCGGGGTAATGAAGCGGCGAGGGTCCGGGAGTCAGGGGTCAGCGCTAATCGCCGCTAACTGCCCTGTGTCAATATGAACAGTGGAGCAGCCTTAACCCCACAGCGCGGCCAGTCCGGCGACATCAGAATCAGCCTGATCCAGCCAAACGGAGATACGGAGGAGGGAATGTGACCAAGAGCAACACCAGATCCTAATACGGACTAAGTATGGCATAAAGATGTTGTATCATGATGCAATATCGAAGAAGCTGCAACATCAATATCTCAATATCCCTAAATGGATTGGGATTTTGAGATTTGGGTTTTGGCTGAGATTTTGTTAACTCTCAGCCAAAACAAAAGGGCTTCAGTTTTAGTTGTTATTTCACAAATTTAGTTCCATTTCAGCTTTGTTTTGGTGCTGATGTAGTGGTTTTTGAGTTTCCTTTGGACACAGTTCTCTGAAAAACAAATTAATGATCATTGATCTGGGATTCCGGCTCTTTTCTGGGAGCCGAGTCTTTGGGATCCCTTCATTTCGAGGAGCCGTTCAAAAGACTGGCTCTGTTGAACCTCTTGAACCTCTTGAACCCCGCCCGAACCGAGCACATTTTCTTGCTTTACCCAAATCTAAAAGCTTCTTTCAAAAAAAGCATCAAATTAGCAACACAAATGAGGATGGAAATACAACAAAAATGTGAGAGAAAAAAGCGGAAAAAACATGACAAAAACACAACCAAAAAGCAAGAAAAAAGCAACAACAAAAACGTGACAGTAAAGCAACAATAATACAACGTAAAAGTGATTAAAGAGTGACAAAAATCTGACAAAAATGTGAAAAAAAACATGAAAAAGTGTAAACCCATGTGGCTGCTCCAGTGTTGGGCTGATCCTTGTGTTCGTTCGGGGGAGGTCTGGGTAAAACTGACTGGGAGAAAAGATCCGGCTCTTTTCACATTTCAGATCAGGTTTGGACCGTTCACCTCAAAGAGCCATTGAAAAGAGCCGTTCGCTCATCAACAAGTTCTCGCGATATTTCACACCTGTGTCGTATATCGTAAGATCCAAGTTTCAGTATCGTCCTGCCCGAGTGTCAAAGTAACGATCTATATATTACAGAGACAAAGATCTCAAAAGGCTAAACCAGGACTAAACCAGGGCTGAACCAGGACTAAACCAGGACTGAACCAGGACTGAGACAGAACTAAACTAAGCGCTGCACGATACTGAAAAAGCCTGTGATATGTGGTTCAGCTCTCAAACACTTCTTTGGAGCTTGTGTCAAAACAAGACTCAGAAAAACGGTAAAACGCCAACAAAATGAGGCTAAAGTGGAACAAAATCAGACAAATTAAAACAAAAACAGAACTTGTGTTTGTTTATGCCCCTTGTGGTTTTGTTTCAGGCTGAGATTCCAACCCAGCCTGCAGCCATGGAAACGTGCCAGAATAAAAGAGCGGATTTACAATGAGCAAACAAGGACTAAACTAGGAATAAATCAAGAAGAAATCAAGGTAATGCTTTAGTGCTGTTTACCATGAAACCAGTTTGTGTCAAAGCTCGGCTGTTACTGGTATCGGAAGGTCCGGGTTATAGAAAACACATACTTGGATACTTGGATTACTTTGGAAACCAAGTGTTGATGCAGTTTGTTCTGGGTTATGGTTCTGTTTTTCTGGTTGTACGTGACAAATACTGTGGTAGAGGCATCGAATATAAGTAAGTAAGAAGTATCGTTCAGGTATCGGGATTGTCAGTTTTACTTTTTAATTAAAGCATAATATAATGGGATGACAATTGCAAGATTAGAATGACTTGATCAAGTGACTATTGATCACTTGTTGTAATATTATGAAGCTGAAATTACTCATAAAATGTCAGAGGGGCTGGATATTGAAGTTTCTACACAGTGAAACATTCACCTGGATACATTTAAGAGCAGTTTTAACTCTGTCTCATCAATATTTAGACGAGGAAACTTAAAGCAGCTCCGTCTCAAAGATAAATGTTCGTTTTTGAGGCTATAATTAGTAGGGCTGGACAAACTATCGGATCACATTACTCTTTGCTGCAATAACAACTTTATCAAGTATCGATGCTTGATCAAGTATCGCAATACTGTCAATACTTGTGTTTGGAGGTATTTCATCATCACTCCTTTGTTTTCCAGTAACAGTTACAAAGCACTTTGTTACATTTTGTGTTAAAGCACTTTTCAAACTGAACACTTCAATAAATGTCAAATGGCATTTGGTTTATAAACTTTGGGCTGTTTTCTTTTTACACATTTTAAGGTAAACATATCACTGAATATAATACCTTGCTGTGACAAAAGTGTGTCGTCCATAATAATTAGTCAGAATGAACATTTACAATAGAAAGTTCCATCTCTGGCGATGTGTGCCTATTTAGCAAGAAGCTTGAGGGCCCCAAAAACACTTAGGCATCACTGGACTAAAGCAAAGAAAATCATGGTCCAATGTTGGTTCTGTGGGAAACAAGACGTCGAACAGACAAAACTAAAGCCACGAGGAATCAGATTACTTTTGACATAAATTAATCGAAGTAACTAGATTACTTTAAAATAGAGTAATCAGTAATGAGATTACTTTTTTGGAGTAATCCCAACAGCACTGGGTATTATAATCCAATCATGAAAGAGCTGGTGTCGAAAAATAGTAAAGTGCAGTAACGCAAGGGATGAATGAGATAACCCACGACTTCAGTGTGACGGCTTTAAAAAAGAGCTAAACCAGGACTAAACCAGGACTAAACCAGGACCAAACCAGGACTAAACCAGGACTAAACCAGGACCAAACCAGGACTAAACCAGGACTAAACCAGGACTAAACCAGGACTAAACCAGGACTAAACCAGGACTAAACCAGCACTAAACCAGGACCAAACCAGGACTAAACCAGGACCAAACCAGGACCAAACCAGGACTAAACCAGGACCAAACCAGGACTAAACCAGGACCAAACCAGGACCAAACCAGGACCAAACCAGGACCAAACCAGGACCAAACCAGGACTAAACCAGGACCAAACCAGGACCAAACCAGGACCAAACCAGGACCAAACCAGGACTAAACCAGGACTAAACCAGGACCAAAACAGGACTAAACCAGGACTAAACCAGGAATAAACCAGGACTAAACCAGGACTAAACCAGGACTAAACCAGGACCAAACCAGGACCAAACCAGGACCAAACCAGGACCAAACCAGGACCAAACCAGGACCAAACCAGGACCAAACCAGGACCAAACCAGGACTAAACCAAGACCAAACCAGGACCAAACCAGGACCAAACCAGGACCAAACCACGACCAAACCAGGACCAAACCAGGACTAAACCAGGACTAAACCAGGACTAAACCAGGACTAAACCAGGACTAAACCAGGACTAAACCAGGACTAAACCAGGACTAAACCAGCACTAAACCAGGACCAAACCAGGACCAAACCAGGACCAAACCAGGACCAAACCAGGACTAAACCAGGACCAAACCAGGACTAAACCAGGACCAAACCAGGACCAAACCAGGACCAAACCAGGACCAAACCAGGACCAAACCAGGACTAAACCAGGACAAAAACCAGGACCAAACCAGGACCAAACCAGGACCAAACCAGGACTAAACCAGGACTAAACCAGGACCAAAACAGGACTAAACCAGGACTAAACCAGGAATAAACCAGGACTAAACCAGGACTAAACCAGGACTAAACCAGGACCAAACCAGGACCAAACCAGGACCAAACCAGGACCAAACCAGGACCAAACCAGGACCAAACCAGGACCAAACCAGGACCAAACCAGGACCAAACCAGGACTAAACCAAGACCAAACCAGGACCAAACCAGGACCAAACCAGGACCAAACCACGACCAAACCAGGACCAAACCAGGACTAAACCAGGACTAAACCAGGACTAAACCAGGACTAAACCAGGACTAAACCAGGACCAAACCAGGACTAAACCAGGACTAAACCAGGACCAAACCAGGACCAAACCAGGACCAAACCAGGACTAAACCAGGACTAAACCAGGACTAAACCAGGACTAAACCAGGACTAAACCAGGACTAAACCAGGACTAAACCAGGACCAAACCAGGACTAAACCAGGACTAAACCAGGACTCAACCAGGACTAAACCAGGACCAAACCAGGACCAAACCAGGACCAAACCAGGACCAAACCAGGACCAAACCAGGACTAAACCAGGACCAAACCAGGACTAAACCAGGACTAAACCAGGACTAAACCAGGACTAAACCAGGACTAAACCAGGACCAAACCAGGACCAAACCAAGACCAAACCAGGACCAAACCAGGACCAAACCAGGACCAAACCAGGACCAAACCAGGACCAAACCAGGACCAAACCAGGACCAAACCAGGACCAAACCAGGACCAAACCAGGACTAAACCAGGACCAAACCAGGACCAAACCAGGACTAAACCAGGACTAAACCAGGACTAAACCAGGACTAAACCAGGACTAAACCAGGACCAAACCAGCACCAAACCAGCACTAAACCAGGACTAAACCAGGACTAAACCAGGACCAAACCAGGACTAAACCAGGACTAAACCAGGACTAAACCAGGACTAAACCAGGACTAAACCAGGACCAAACCAGGACCAAACCAGCACTAAACCAGGACTAAACCAGGACTAAACCAGGACTAAACCAGGACTAAACCAGGACCAAACCAGGACCAAACCACGACCAAACCAGGACCAAACCAGGACCAAACCAGGACCAAACCAGGACCAAACCAGGACTAAACCAGGACCAAACCAGGACCAAACCAGGACTAAACCAGCACTAAACCACGACCAAACCAGGACCAAACCAGGACCAAACCAGGACTAAAACAAGACCAAACCAGGGCTAAACCAGGACTAAACCAGGACTAAACCAGGACCAAACCAGGACCAAACCAGGACCAAACCAGGACTAAACCAGCACTAAACTAGGACTAAACCAGGACTAAACCAGGACTAAACCAGGACCAAACCAGGACCAAACCAGGACCAAACCAGGACCAAACCAGGACTAAAACAAGACCAAACCAGGACTAAACCAGGACTAAACCAGGACTAAACCAGGACTAAACCAGGACTAAACCAGGACCAAACCAGGACCAAACCAGGACCAAACCAGGACTAAACCAGGACTAAACCAGGACTAAACCAGGACCAAACCAGGACCAAACCAGGACCAAACCAGGACTAAACCAGCACTAAACTAGGACTAAACCAGGACTAAACCAGGACTAAACCACGACCAAACCAGGACCAAACCAGGACCAAACCAGGACTAAAACAAGACCAAACCAGGACTAAACCAGGACTAAACCAGGACTAAACCAGGACTAAACCAGGACTAAACCAGGACCAAACCAGGACCAAACCAGGACCAAACCAGGACTAAACCAGCACTAAACTAGGACTAAACCAGCACTAAACCAGGACTAAACCAGCACTAAACTAGGACTAAACCAGCACTAAACCAGGACTAAACCAGGACCAAACCAGGACTAAACCAGTACTAAACTAGGACTAAACCAGGACTAAACCAGGACTAAACCAGGACCAAACCAGCACTAAACCAGCACTAAACCAGGACTAAACCAGGACTAAACCAGGACCAAACCAGGACCAAACCAGGATTAAACCAGGACTAAACCAGGACCAAACCAGCACTAAACCAGGACTAAACCACGACCAAACCAGGACCAAACCAGTACTAAACCAGGACTAAACCAGGACTAAACCAGGACCAAACCAGAACCAAACCAGGACCAAACCAGTACTAAACCAGGACTAAACCAGGACTAAACCAGGACCAAACCAGCACTAAACCAGGACTAAACCACGACCAAACCAGGACTAAACCAGGACTAAACCAGGACCAAACCAGGACTAAACCAGGACCAAACCAGGACCAAACCAGGACCAAACCAGGACCAAACCAGGACTAAACCAGGACTAAACCAGGACTAAACCAGGACTAAACCAGTACTAAACCAGGACCAAACCAGCACTAAACCAGCACTAAACTAGGACTAAACCAGGACCAAACCAGGACCAAACCAGGACCAAACCAGGACTAAACCAGGACTAAACCAGGACTAAACCAGGACTAAACCAGGACTAAACCAGGACCAAACCAGGACCAAACCAGGACTAAACCAGGACTAAACCAGGACCAAACCAGCACTAAACCAGGACTAAACCACGACCAAACCAGGACCAAACCAGTGCTAAACCAGGACTAAACCAGGACTAAACCAGGACTAAACCAGGACTAAACCAGGACCAAACCAGGACCAAACCAGGACCAAACCAGGACTACACCAGGACCAAACCAGGACTAAACCAGGACCAAACCAGGACTAAACCAGGACTAAACCAGGACTAAACCAGGACCAAACCAGCACTAAACCAGGACCAGACCAGGACCAAACCAGGACCAAACCAGGACCAAACCAGGACCAAACCAGGACCAAACCAGGACCAAACCAGGACCAAACCAGGACCAAACCAGGACCAAACCAGGACCAAACAAGGACCAAACAAGGACCAAACAAGGACCAAACCAGGACCAAACCAGGACCAAACCAGGACCAAACCAGGACCAAACCAGGACCAAACCAGGACCAAACCAGGACCAAACCAGGACTAAACCAGGACTCAACCAGGACTAAACCAGGACCAAACCAGGACCAAACCAGGACCAAACCAGGACCAAACCAAGACCAAACCAGGACTAAACCAGGACCAAACCAGGACTAAACCAGGACTAAACCAGGACTAAACCAGGACTAAACCAGGACTAAACCAGGACCAAACCAGGACCAAACCAAGACCAAACCAGGACCAAACCAGGACCAAACCAGGACCAAACCAGGACCAAACCAGGACCAAACCAGGACCAAACCAGGACCAAACCAGGACAAAACCAGGACTAAACCAGGACCAAACCAGGACCAAACCAGGACCAAACCAGGACTAAACCAGGACTAAACCAGGACCAAACCAGGACCAAACCAGGACCAAACCAGGACCAAACCAGGACCAAACCAGGACCAAACCAGGACTAAACCAGGACTAAACCAGGACCAAACCAGGACTAAACCAGGACTAAACCAGGACTAAACCAGGACTAAACCAGGACCAAACCAGCACTAAACCAGGACTAAACCAGGACTAAACCAGGACCAAACCAGGACTAAACCAGGACTAAACCAGGACTAAACCAGGACTAAACCAGGACCAAACCAGGACTAAACCAGGACTAAACCAGGACCAAACCAGGACTAAACCAGGACCAAACCAGCACTAAACCAGCACTAAACCAGCACTAAACCAGGACTAAACCAGGACTAAACCAGGACCAAACCAGCACTAAACCAGGACTAAACCAGGACTAAACCAGGACTAAACCAGGACCAAACCAGCACTAAATTAGGACTAAACCAGGACTAAACCAGGACTAAACCAGGACCAACCCAGCACTAAACCAGGACCAAACCAGCACTAAACTAGGACTAAACCAGCACTAAACCAGGACTAAACCAGGACTAAACCAGGTCCAAACCAGAGCGATCAGTCGTTTTTACCGTTGAATAAATCACTGTGTTGTCACTTCAGCCACACGTGTCAGATCCGGCTTTTCTTTGGTAAAAACAGAGCTTTTTCAGCTGTTGCAGAATGACTCAGGAGGCAGTTTCTGAAACCATCTATCACTGACAGAGACCGACTTTCACCAGACACTTGTTATCAGAAGCCCCGAACAGCAGCAGAGCTCAGGACTCCCGGTGACTGCGCAGGGCTGCGCGTTATCACCAGTAGTTTTATCGCAATATCCACAAAACAGGTTTGAATGGGAACTTTCAAATGCGCGCACGTTCAGCTTTACAGAAGCGAATCCAGGATCGTTTCAGCTTCATATTCAGCTTTACATTGAGCACGTTTGACTGAAATGAATCAAATTACATTCTTTTTTTTTGCTTGAACGTCAGTGAAACGTCGCTGTTGTTGAAGCGTAAAGTGGAATAGCCCGTCACTACATGGTCACAGCTGCATCCAAGGCACTTATCACACATAGTAGATGAATTCTGATGGAATAAATGCGAAGCGAAGCCCGGTGTGTCGTTTGCGTGCCCTGTTCCGCACAGTTATCGCCCTTTCGCGTTTCGCAGCCTCCGGATTCAGCTCCGACTCGTCTTTTGGAGCCGTGTGTGACGGCGTGACGCGAGGGGGGAAAACGGGGACAAACTTGTCAAGGAGCGAAACAAGCAGAGAGAGAAAAAAAAAAAGGATAGAGAAAATCCACATACTTATCAGAAGGAGCCAGAGCCGCGCGCACACGCAGAGCGGCCAGTCCCCGAGCTGCCAATCCGACATTAGGAGTCCCATATTCCCACGGCTCTTATCATCGAAACAACATCCTTCAAATCAAACAAGAGAACGTCTCCTCCAAAAAAAAAACGGCGAGAGAAACACACACACACACGCGCACACACAGAAGCGCGCGCGCCTCGGTGCCGCAGCGATAACTCCACACGGTTTTAGATCCACACGGCTTCCTCAACTTGTGCGCAATATTCCCCTCGTGTGCTCGGGCTTTGCGGCGGCGAAGCGAAGCGCGGACCGGCGGAGGGAGAGAAAAGGTGAAATAAAGAAGGAGGAGGAGGAGGAGGAGGAGAAATCCCGCTCTGTGTGGCACTCGCCGGGGTGGGCCGTCCCAAAAAAATATAAAGAAGAGAGAGAGAAAAAAAAAGCTAGAGACAAAGGGAGAAACGCCGCCCCATCGCGCCACACCTCGCCTCCTGATCGGCAAACAGCGGTTTAGCTCGAGCTGTGCCCATTCATCGTCTCCCCCCTGGTCCCCCCTGCGCGGACGTGTCGGAGCAGATCCGCGTGTGGGTCTGCGTGCGTGTGTGCGGCGCGTAACTCAAGGGTCTGCGCGAGGAGAGAGAGGGAGAGAGAGGGAGAGGGGGGAGGAGGTGCAGCTTGAATGCCTATGGGCTGGAGAGAGAGAGAGAGGAGGAGGAGGAGGAGGGGGGGCAGAGGGGCAGAGGAGAGGTGGGATTTATGGCTTTTTAATGCGAGCCGAATCTTTGGGATCTTTTAATTTAAAAAGACAGACTCATTTTCATGTTGATCTGGGGGGAAAGCCAGAGAACTCGCGCGCCGTCTCGTTAAAATTAGGGTTTTTGTTGAATGGTTTGGGCATGTTAATGAACACACGTGTCAACACGGCGCCCACGGGTTAACCTGTTACTTCAGGGAGTTGTTTTTCCATGTGTAATCCGCCGCTCGCACTCACAAACACACTCTCACTCAACCCGGCCTGTTGTACATGTTTTTAGTTGTAGAGGAAAGACGAGGAAAAGGGTTACCATTACAATGCATTCTGTCCTCTTTTGGCTGTGTAACACCTCATTTGAAAGCTAAGACCCACAAAACTGACCTTTTTCCTCGCGTTGTTGCTGTGTTGTGTCACCTTTTGTATGTTTTTTTTTCTTTTCTTTTTTTCCATTTTTGTTGAGTTTTTGTCACATTTTGTTGAGTTTTTGTCACTTTTTTGTTGAGTTTTTGTCACATTTTGTTGAGTTTTTGTCACTTTTTTGTTGAGTTTTTGTCACTTTTTTGTAGAATTTTTGTCACATTTTTGTTGAGTTTTTGTCACATTTTGTTGAGTTTTTGTCACTTTTTTGTTGAGTTTTTGTCACTTTTTTGTAGAATTTTTGTCACATTTTTGTTGAGTTTTTGTCACATTTTTGTTGAGTTTTTGTTGAATTTTTGTCACATTTTTGTCACATTTTTGTCACATTTTTGTCACATTTTTGTCACATTTTTGTTGAATTTCTGTCACACTGTGCTTTTTTCCCAAGAATCTTTTTGATTCAGGTAAAGCCAAACTGGAGAAAATGGGATCCGTTCAGAAAGAGCGGGAAAGGTGGTCGTAGAAACAGAAGCAAAATCATTAATATTGATAATAAATAATAATGGTCCCAAAATTGAACCTTGTGGTACACCATACTCCACGGAATTCCTTTTAGATTCATGTTTTTTTTATACTGGGCTTTACCCAAATCTAAAAGCTTCTTGACTGAAGATCAACAATGTAACGCCTCATTTGAAAGCTAAGACCTACAAAAGGGATGGAAACTTTTCGTCACGTCGCCACATTTTTGTCATATTTTTGTTTTGTTTTTTTCATTATTATTTGTATCATTTTTTGTTGTGTTTTTCTCATGTTTTCATCCTCTTTTTCTCTCTCAATATGGCCAGTCCGCCCCTGCAGGGAACAGGGACACAAAGATATTTGATCGGTCCAGTGCATCGTCCATACGAGCCCGGCGTTTTGATGGTCTGTAAACGAACATGTTCCAAACCAGGTCGAAGAGTGGAAAGATCTCAAAACACCGTTTACAAGCCCACAGCTCCAGAGTCTGTTATCCATAATCTACTGACCTTATAATGAGTTTTCCTCATGGATCTGTGATGGTTTGACTCCGCTCCTCTTTGCTCCACTGCCGTCCACAAGCCACAGGTGACGAATAGAAAAACACAAGTCCGTCTGTGTTTTTGGACTGACAGTAAAAGTCACTGACAGGTTTTTACGTCTGAAGAATAAACTCTCCTCCTCGTCTCTTCTGTAGATCCTAAATCCTTGAATCACTTTCATTTTCACTGTTTACATTCCACATAAGTTTACTCTACATCTTGTTCTATTATCTGTGTTGGCGTCACAGCGCCTCACACAGGCCTGGAGGATGAATTGCGCCGTTTTCACAGACTGTGCTTACAAACAAAGGCCGCTGGCTGCTCTGGTGCCGCCACTGCTCCTCCATTGCTGTAGTATCTCCATATCGCCTCTTACCACCCGCCTTAACCGAGAGCATTTTCTCCAGTTCAGCTTTGCCCAAATCTAAAAGCTTCTTGACTGGAGAGCAACACTGTAACGCCTCATTTGAAAGCTAAAATCTAGAAAAGTGATGGTAACTTTTTGTCACGTTGGCGCTGCATTTTTGTCATGTTTTTGTTGCTTTTTCATCACTTTTTTGTCACTTTTTTGTTGTGTTTTCATCTCTTGTTTTTCGGGGCTTTTTTCATGTTACTGTTGTTTTTTCATCGCTTTTTTCATTGCTTTGTCGTCACGTCTTCGTCACATTTTTGTTGCTTATCCAGCACATTTTTGTTTTTGGATGCCTTTCTTTTAAGCTTTTAGATTTGGGTAAAGCTCGGTTTCGCCCGGGGGTAAGGGTAAGGTAAAGTGAGAGGCCAGACCGGTGGCCCTAGAGCCAGTGGCCCTTCTGTGCTCTTCCAGAATGGACATATGGCCAGTCCGCCCCGTTCTCCACTAATTCAACCACTTCACCATGAATGCCACTGCTGCCCAGAGGGGGCGCCGCGGAGCATCTAAAGTCAATAATCATAAAAACTAACGATTATTTTGGTAATCGATTAATCGACAGATTATTTTTACGATTAATCGATTAATCGCTTGACTGTGAAAGGTGCATGGAAATTTTATTTTTTTTCAATTTTTTTATCACATAGAGCTAAAGTGGCGCCACTTGAGGACACGTGGATGGAGTAAACTTAAAGTAAACGTTTGTAGGAGGCTCTTTGTGCTAATTCTGCTTCTGATTGGACGAGACAAAGACAGATATTTATGAAATTTAAGATGTACAAAACACTGCAGACCCTAACTTTAAAAACAAAGTAGGCTTTCATCCAAAATACATAATTGTCATGTCTTTTTTGCTCAATTTTAGTCTGTGTTTACTAGAAAACAATTAATCGATTACTGAAATAGTTGTCAACTATTCCAGTAATCGATTAATCGTCGATTAATCGATTAGTTGTTTCAGCCCTAATCATGTCCTTGGTTTTTGAGACGTTTAAATCCAAGTATCTGCTGTCGCACCATTGGACAAACTCATCTGAAAACTAAACCAAGAGCCTGTTCTCCTGAGAGACCCGGCAACTAAAAACACCTTGTTTATGTCTTTAAGTGTATTTGTAATTTTGTACTTTTACCTCATCTCTTGGAATTGTTTTCTATTGTTTTCTTTTGACTATATTTCTGTTGTTGTTTTTTATTTATTTATTTTTATTTATTTATTTTTTGTAAATTTTGTCTAAGTATTTTGGAGGGGTTTGGGAGGACTATGGAGCAAGTTTGTTTTGTCTGTGTGACTGTCCTAATGTGTGTTTTGTCATGTCTGTGTCCTGTCTTTTACTGTGTAAATAGTGTTTTGTGTTAATGGACCCCCTCGCAAACGAGATGGAACATCTCAAGGGGCATTCCATAAATAAACTTACTTAAACTGTCTGTGTCCAGTATGAACAGCAGGGGGGACAGAACACACCCCTGAGGAGGTCCTGTGTGAGAGACGCATGCTGGGCACATCGGACCATTCACGAGCACTCGCTGGATCCTGTCCGTGAGAAAATTAAACATTAAAAACAGAGGCAAGTCTCTCCATCAGGGCGTGGGGCTGCAGAACAAAAGTCTTACATGAGCCGTGGTTTAAGTCAAGGTGTTCGTACTCGGTGTTCAGTAAAAGAACTCTGTGTGCAAGTGTTCTTTTACTGAACAGATTACAATTGCAAAAACTGGTTCTTAGATTAGAATTGCTTCATCAGGTAAGTATTGATTACTTTTTTGGCATATCAGCTGAAAATGTTTTATGAGAAAAACACTTGAATGGAGAGCTACACTCAAACTGAGCTGGATCCTCTTTTAAAACTTGAATAACTAATCGCATTACTTTTGAAATAAAACAATCAAAGAAGTAACTAGATTACTTTATCAGTAGTTTGCTTCCTTTCACAGAATAATCTTCCCCAAAACTGCTTCACCAGTTTCATTCTAAAACCTTTCCCTCGGGGTTTCTGCTCGTAGCTGTTTTCTAAAGTTTGCTCAGTTTCATTTGTGCCGCAGACGTCACATCATTGCGGGGGAGAAGAGGGGGAGAGATGAGGGAGAGGAGAGAGAGAGGGGGGAGAGGAGGGAGAGAGAGGGGGAGAGAGAGGGGAGAGGAGGAGAGAGAGGGGAGAGAGGGGTGAGAGGAGGGAGAGAGAGGGGAGAGAGAGAGGGGGAGAGAGGAGGGAGAGAGGAGGGAGAGAGGGGGGAGAGAGGGGTGAGAGGAGGGAGAGAGAGGGGAGAGAGAGAGGGGGAGAGAGGAGGGAGAGAGGAGGGAGAGAGGGGGAGAGAGGGGTGAGAGGAGGGAGAGAGAGGGGAGAGAGGAGAGAGAGAGGGGGAGAGAGGAGGGAGAGAGGAGAGGAGGGGAGAGGAGAGGGGAGAGAGGGGAGAGAGGACAGAGAGAGGGGGAGAGAGGAGGGAGAGAGGAGGGAGAGAGAGGAGGGGAGAGGAGAGGGGAGAGGGGAGAGGAGAGGGGAGAGGAGAGGGGAGAGGGAGAGGAGGAGAGAGAGAGGAGGAGAGAGGAGGGGGAGAGGGGGGAAGAGAGGGGAGAGGAGGGGGAGAGGAGGGAGAGAGGGGGGAGAGAGGAGAGGAGGGGAGAGAGGAGGGAGAGAGGAGGGAAAGAGGGGAGAGAGGGGGAGAGAGGAGGGAGAGAGGAGAGGAGGGGAGAGAGAGGAGGGGAGAGAGAGGGGGGAGATAGGAGGGAGAGAGGAGGGGAGAGAGAGGGGAGAGGGAGGGGAGGGGGGGTCCAGACGGGCGGGGGAGACGAGGGGGAGACGAGGGGGGAGGGTATTGTGTTTTTCTTTTTTGGGCATTTGCCTCGACTCGAGTGCAGAGTGAGAGCAGCATTTCCCAGAAGCCCTAATCTCTTCTCAATTACCGCCTTGTTGTTCCAGCCATCGGCCACGTCCGAGTTCTCTCTCCACACGACGGCCTCTTACTTAAAGTCTGTGATCGGAATTCGATTGTGAAAAGTTGGGACGGTCCCATCAGATCGACACGTGGGAAAGGTTTGGTTCAGACACACTTTAGTTTAGACTAAAGACAGAAGAGTCTGGGCCAAAGCAATTACTCAGACCGGGATCTGGATCTGCAGAAGCTGTTTCTAGAAGTAACTGGTCCAGACCACTGTGGGAGTGGCCAACGGGTGGCGCTGTGGAGCAACGTTCAAGATGACAAAGAAACTGCTTCCTTTTGCTCGACACTTTTTAGATTATGCTGCTTTCATGAGCTCTGGTGAAGAGTGTGTTGTGTTCAAGTGCTTTTGTGTCGCAGCAAAGTGAAATAAATAAATCCACGTGAGAAAGTCGTCTCTAAACGACGGAGCCCTGGAAGTGACATCAGACAAAATAAAAAAATAAAAAATATCACCACAAATTATCTCGGGGGAATGTGATAATTATCTCGGGGTACTTTTTTTTTTTTTTTATTAAAAAAAATAATATATATATATATATATATATATATATATATATATATATATATATATATACAAAAAAAAACTCTTCCTCACCCTCCGCGGGCGGTCTCTTTTTCCTCCTGCTCGGGTCCTCTAGCAGAGGCCTGGGAGCTTGAGGGTTCAGTATCTTTGCTGTTCCTAGAACTGCACTTTTCTGGGCCGAGATGTCTGATGTATTTCCTGGGATCTGCTGGAGCCACTCCTCCAGTTTGGGGGTCACTGCCCCGAGTGCCCCAACGACCACGGGCACCACTGATGCCTTCACCCTCCAGGTTTTCTCCAGCTCTTCTCTGAGCCCCTGGTATTTCTCTAGTTTCTCGTGTTCCTTTTTCCTGATGTTGAAGTCGCTTGGTATTGCTATGTCGATCACAACGGCTCCTCTGCTCTTTGTCACCACCACAATGTCCGGTTGGTTCATTACCATTTTGTCCGTCTGTATCTGGAAGTCCCACAGGATCTTGGCTCGGTCATTCTCGACCACCTTTGGAGGTCGATATATATATATATATATATATATATATATATATATATATATATATATATATATATATATATATATATATATATATATATACTAGCTGAGACCCGGCCTTCGGCCGGGCCTCGCTAGTCTCCACATTTGATATTCTGAGATTATGAGTGATGACAAAGAAATGTCCAACCCGTCACACAGTTCAGCTGTCGACCAGTGGTTCCCAACCCATTCCAAAAACTCTGGCCACTAAATGTGTAAAATAATGAATGCTAAAAGTAATTTCAAACAAACTGCAGTTGGAGTGTTTGATGCACCCGTGCTCCTTTCTTATAAACTACAACGACAATATTTTCGCTAAACTCAGGGAATAGAATTCAAGAGACAGTGGAATAATTATGGATAAATATAAGGGGTTCAGCTGTAACGGTTTAGTTCACGGTGCAGGACCCGTGGTTTGGTGCATCCCGGTAGTGTACAATCAAAAAAATAATAAGTAGGTTTTGAAATGAAATAGCCTAATGATCGTTGTTAGACAGTATTTATAACTTTACAATAAAATTGGCAATGCTTTCAAAGCTGCTTTAGAATAAAATGTACCTCTGGGCTCACAATACGTGAAAGCAAAATAGAAAACAAATGGTCCAGCAGCAAAGTCAAAAAAAAGAAAAAAACTACGCAGTGCAGGCCATGCGCTCGTTAACTGGTAGTTTCATTTTCGTTTTTACTCACACGGAGGATAAATCAGTCGGAGCAGCGCGTTTGATTAGAGGCTCGTGTTTTGGGCAATGTTTTGCGTGTACTTTTTTTCGGAGACAAAGCGTTGGAGACGGAATACGGCCAGAATTGGATCTTGCGCATTTGTCTGCGTCTCTGACTTTACCCAGCACTGGATCAATAATGAACCACAGCCTCGGTCACTGCAGGAGAGACATAAACAAAGACATGCAGATGTGTTTTGGAGGATGTAACTGTACCTGTGCGGAGCGTCTGCAGCTGCAGGTTAGGGTGAGTGACGATGGCACACATCGCCCTGTTTGGATGCGCGCGCGCACACATACACACGCACACGCGCACGCACCGCCCTGTTTGGATGCACGCGCGCACACATGCACGCACGGACGCACACACGCACACCCAAACGCGCGCGCACGCGCACACACACACACACACACACACACACACACACACACACACACACACACACACACACACACACACACACACACACACACACACACACACACACACACACACACACACACACACACATCGCCCTGTTTGGATGCGCGCACACGCACGGCAGTCAGATCTCGTGCACTCGCGTTGTTACGGCGGATCAGCCCCCAGCACCAACCACGCACAAACTCAGTACTGTCGCCAGGCTTCCTGGTGTTCCCAAACGGTCTCCCATCCCAGTCCTAACCAGGCCCGTCCCTGCTTAGCTTCAAAGTTGGTATGGGAAATAAACATGGCGGCGCCCAGGCGGCGGCCATTGAGATAGCATTTTCTATTATAGATACTGTATATACACAAACTGCTTGAGAACTTTCTACTGTGATAATTGGTGATGAAAATAATTCATGTTCAAGAAGATGCACTTGTGTTACTCACTGTTTATTCAGTTAAACATTCATTTTGAACTAAGAGGTCCTGATGAACTGTTTACAGTCAGTAGCTTTGTGTCAATCAATTTTCTGGTGACAAACTAAATCTCCTCTTCTGCAACTATGACCTGCTAAAGAACATGGGACAGTTGTGGCAGGAGTCCCCAAGTATTTATTTACAGGTAATGTGGGCCGTCTTACCAGATCAGAAAATATAGGCCTCTGTTTGTGAGCGTGGGAAACATGTGCGCGTCTCCTGATTGGTCAACAGTGTCAACAGTGTCACGTGATCACTGTCACAACACCGCAGCTCATGCTACTGCAGCTGCTGCTACTACGAGCTTCAACCTGGCGATAGTTCTGTCACTATGGAGATAAACCTCCACAACACGAAGATTCGGGAAGTTTTTCTTTGGATTTAATAAGAAAAGGAAACGGGCGGCTGAGGAGACAGCGGGAGCGGAGAAAAGTACCTGTAAAGTTAATCTCCAAACTCAGTAAGTGCTGCGGTTAAACTCTGCTCGCGGCTGAAATTTACCTGGAAAAAACTCGTGAACTTTTGGTGACAAAGTTGCGCTGTTTCGTGTGGGGCTGTTTCGTGTGGGGCTGTTTCGTGTGGGGCTGTTTCGTGTGGGGCTGTTTCGTGTGGGGCTGTTTCGTGTGGGGCTGTTTCGTGTGGGGCTGTTTCGTGTGTGGCTGTTTCGTGTGGGGCTGTTTCGTGTGGGGCTGTTTCGTGTGGGGCTGTTTCGTGCGGGGCTGTTTCGTGCGGGGCTGTTTCGTGCGGGGCTGTTTCGTGCGGGGCTGTTTCGTGCGGGGCTGTTTCGTGCGGGGCTGTTTGGTGTGGGGCTGTTTGGTGTGGGGCTGTTTCGTGTCGGCTGTGGCCATGGAATGAAATGTTTATGTCGCTGTTTTGAAAGAGAAGTGAACACGGAGGCACTGCGGTGTTTTTTTTCACTCTGTCATTGGCCGCTGCTTCTGTGTGTCGCTTTGGAGTCGCTATATTCACTCACGTTTCTCCTGTGCGTCCAGAATTGGGCATAAAAGTCGTGTAATGTGTTTTTTTTTACACCACAAATTATCTCAGGGGAATGAGAAAATTATCTCGGGGTAAAAAAAAAAAAAAAAAAAATGTTGACATTTCTTTTTTTTTTAAGAAATACAAACAATTATATATATATTTTTTCTATTTTTTTTTCACCCCGAGATAATGGGGACGTGCTGGACAAGGCTTTGCACAGTGGTCACACAATCGAATGTAGCTCCTCCTTTATCAAACGGATCCAGACGCCGTCGCTAAACCAGTGCTCCAGGTCGGGCTGACTCAGATCCACTGAGCGTGGAATGTTCTGTAGAAACACTCTGGATCTGAGCCCTCCTGTGGGCCCTGTTGGGTAGTTTGCCCCAGGGCAGGTGTATTTTCAGGCGGCTGCAGAATTCGCCTGCTCCTCCGTATGAGGCACATTCTTATCCTATAGTTTAAACCACAGGACATTTTTCGATGAGGACGTTTTAGCTGAAGATGTGAATTCTACATTTTGCTACATTGTCCTTTTTCACGACTTTCTGCCGTGAAACTGAAGTGTCAGACGTGTGAACAGACGTTCTTTTTAAACTGCCTTATGTCTGACCAAGTGTGGGAGGGAGTCTCAGTTTAACAATTTTAACAACCAATTTGACCAAACGATGTGCTCATAATGAGGGATGCACTAATCGGATACTGGTATCGGATATTGGAGCCGATACTGGAAATACGATACTGAGTATCGGCTACAAATATCAGATACTGAACAAATACCTGTTTTGCCTCAATGCTAAATCTAAGAACATATGGGAATTTGGTAGAACATTTTGTAGGGATGTCCAGATCAGGGGTTTTTTTGCCCCCGAGTCCGAGTCATTTGATTTTGAGAATTGCCCGATACCGAGTTGTATCTTGTTTTCATTCATGGTTTTGGATATAGAGAGTAACTCTACTAAGTCTGTTTTTTCTCAAGTAAGCAAGACACTGGGCCCGATCTTGTGCATCAAAACGGAGACGATAGCGTGACATTTTGCGCTCAGTCGGGGCGCACTTTGTCATCTTGCCACTCCAGACTTGGCGCATTTAAGTGGGTGGAGACACACATTTTCCTCCAACCAGATCGACTCCGCGTCCAGGAGAGTGGTTGTGTGGTTGTGTGGGGTGAACATGTGCTTTTGTTTTGCTTCGCGTTCACGCCAAGCGCGGCCGATCCGCGCCACAGCGGACGCTGTAGCTCTTTTCCTCTCGAGACGTGAACATGGTTTAGCTCACGATGGGGTAAATAAAGTTTTTAGTTTGCCCTGTGAGAGCCTAAGGCTTAAAAAAGAACGCAAGACAGCGCAATGTAAACGAGGAAGTGAATGTCAGCCGTGTTTCCATCAGTGCAGTCGCCTCCTCTTGTGACGCCCCCTCACAGGTGGCGGAGGCCAATGGCACATATAGCACCGCCACTCGGAAAATAATTCGCCAAGAGCCTGCGCCGCCCCGTGCGCCGCCACAAGATCTGGCCCTATAAGTCTTACAGTGTAATATAGTTTTACACAGAGAGGCTGATCTAAAATCCCATTCGTTATTAAATGTGTTTGTTGATTGGCAATGAAAACAAAACTTGGGCAATACATTTTTTATGCACTGCAATGTGAAAAACTGTCTGGCAGCACAGAAAAAAAACACAGCAGTAATGTGGCCAAACAGTTAAATAACAGAATATATTTGGCCAAAAGCTAAATGTGCCATGTTAACCTGATTACAGTCTCTTTAATAAGTAGATATACGGGTCGGTGACCACATTTCCCAGCCTGAAAACCGGGCGGGGTCCGCGCACGAGTCTGTAACCACGTGATCGGGCCCGATTTCCGATCACGTGATCGGATCGGGACATCCCTAACATTTTGAAGAACCTGGAGACTTTGATCGCTTAGTTTGAACCTCCTCAAACATGTTTTAGATCGCTGCGATAGCATCCTAATGCTAATGCTAATGAAAGCTAATCAAGGCGGGGACAGAAACTATGAATGAAATACCTTAAGTAGCCAAATAAAGACTTTATTGATCTCACAATGAAATTAAGAGGAATTTTGACTTTTTTCACTCACAGCCGCCACTTTTAAGACACTTTATTAATATTTGACTTACATAAGCGATATTTACAAGTATGAAGTGCCGTGACCTTGGCGGCTTCTCTGATGTGCGCACAATCAACAATCAATACTGTCACATTTCCAAATGCCAGACACAGCGCCTTGAATCTCTAACGGAGCAGTCACCAGGCGTTCACCGATATTCAAAGTACAAATCACTCTGGGGCTGGTGCAGGAATGTAGCGCAGTAGAAAGTGAAAATACTACTGAAGTGCAGTGTTTATGTGATGAGCGGCGTATGGGCCTTTCAAGTGAAGATCTCATGTTTGCGAGTGCGGAGCGGCCACGGCTCAGGCGGCCGCGGCTCAGGCGGCCGTGGCTCAGGGCGGCGCTCGCATGAGGCGCTCCGGTTTCAAAGGCGACAGGACAATACCGGGGTGTGGTGACTTTACTTCAAACACGCAGCTCAGTGTCAGAAATGCTCCAGGTGCGGTTCTTTCATTCCAGTCAATGTGGCAGCGACTTTTAAAAAAACATCTGATCCCGACTTCATCTTCAGGCACACACTGTGATAATGACCAGATGATTTCTCAAGTGGTCAGTGTTGAGATTTTTGGCAATTCTCCTTTAAGAGGTTTGTTTTATAACGTTTTGTCGAGTAGCGCTTCAAGGTTTTTCCAGGAAATCACTCCAGCACTCTGTCGTTCCCACGCTTCTTCATTCACAAAGGTTTGGAATCCACAAGCATTTTTCCACAGAGATTTTCTTTGTGTCATCAGAGTGTGCATTTTCTGCTTCAGATTCTTTAAAGACGGGGTATTCAGCTTTTTTCAATCACATAGCACCAGTCTATATCACACTACAATGATGACAAACCTTCTGTTGGTCTGTAAATGCAGTAAATTAGAAAAACTGCCTTGTATAAATGTCTCTCTCAAAATGGCTGTAGTGAATGTCTTGAAATAGGCCTCTGTCTCTTTAAGAACCTCTGAGCCTTTCCGACACGCCCCCTCCACACGCTGTCTGTGGCATCAGTGGGGAGGGGGTTCTGCTGAGGAGCAGTGGTTGGTTACTCGGCTGGTGACAAAAGCTCGGAGGCGTCTCCAGGAGGTGGGGGCGTTCCTAGGAGGACTCAGGCAAACCTATCCCTAAAATGGCCGCCATCAGAGTTTTTACAGATTTGTAGTGGAGTAAAAGTAGAAAGTTCAAACGAATGGATAAAACATTCAATAAAGGTATGGGCAGAAGTAAAGAAAATTCTTAAGGATGTTGGAACAATCTCTCGAGCTTTGCCCATTGCAGGTAATGTAGATTTTCCACCTTCAATGTGGGACCTTAAGAGATGGGCAGCTAGAGCCTCATTATTTTTAATCAACTCTTTGAAGAAACACACTTAGGGCCAGATCTTGTGACTGGCGCAGTCCGTGCGCAACTCTAAACACAACATAGTACACGTGTGATCTTGCATATGGCGCAGGGTTTGCTGTGCCGCTAGGGAGAGGGCGTTTTTTTAAGAAAAAGAGGCGACTGAGGCTGGTTCATTACAAGCAGCACTCGCGCTGCTCTTCTGTGGCACCCTTCACATTATGTTCCTCTTTACATCGCGCTGCCTTGTCTTCTTCCTTAGAATCGACGTCAAATTGAAAACAAAAGCGAAAAAAGTCTGCTTTAGCGTCGGTTACGCACAGGTTTACTTTGATACAGTAGATCAACACACCCCAAACACCAAAACAACAACAGTTTTCCATAAATAAACCACACGTGCCTCAAGTGCCACAACACCAGGTCTGATCTGAGTTTTAAGGAGACATTTCCATCGTGTGTCAGTCTTTACCTCCTGATGATGCTCCTTGTGGAGCCACAGCTCAGTCCAAAAGAAAGAAGCACATTTTACAGGGCGCAGAGCAACTTTTTTTTTCAAATTCAGCCGCTCCAAGAATCCTGCAGCTGTAGCGCAAATGTTCCAAAACGCTACAGTTTTCTTGTAACTGCTGCATAACTCTGTAACTCCTCCACAGCCGATATGACAGTTTATGATCAATTAAATCCTTCACATTTCGTAACTTTGCGCATTTGAACGGTGTCCAACGCGAGGCTGCTGCCTCTCTGTCCAGCCCGCTCAGCTTGGATCTGCAGCAGCGGAGGGACACTTGTATTTCTTTAATCTTTATTAAACATTGCGCGCTGCATCAGCATGTTACGTGTTTACAAGAGAACCCCTCCCTGCAACCCACCGCCTTCTGCAGGTCTGGGGAAAGCATGGGGAGGGGGCGGCACCACAACGTCACAATGCAAGTCTGTCCCCCCTCCTGTCCTGCCCACTTTTTGCGCCAGGTATGACACTGAAGATTGCAAGGAGCGCCACCCGTCTGCGCAGTCGTCTGCTCTACAGCCTGCGCTAAGAACCACAAGATCTGGCCCTTAAAGTCCTTCACACAACTTCAGGAGCAATTTGATCTTCCCTTAAGTGATTTTTATAGATATTTGCAAACTAGGCATTACATTACAAATCATAAGGAAAAAGACAGAATATGTAAAATCCCAAATGACAATCTCTGCAATATATGCCATAAGGGAATTAATAGTCAACAGTGGAAGGAATTCGACTGGAAACTTAAAATACGTTGTTTTCATACTCCCTTGGTTATTTCTTGGTTATTTCAAAATGTGTCAAAGATCCCTCTGCAGCTTTATGCTGGAGACAATGTGGTAAAATAGGTGACCATACACACATGTTTTGGGACTGTCCAATAATCCTTGCATATTGGAAAAAATATTAAAGAAGAGATGGAGAAAATTGTAAAAAGAGAAGTCCCCTCAAATGTGAGGTTCTACTTACTGGGTGTAATATCAGCTGATGTTTTCAATGAGGACCAAAGATATATTTTACGTGTATTACTAGTAATTCACTACTAATGAATATGTAGAAGTCAATATGTTTGAATCCCGTTGTGTCCTTGGGCAAGACACTTCACCCGCCTGGCCTCCAGTGTCTGCGTACATTGGTGTATGAATGAGAGAGTGAATGGGTGACTGGTTCCTTGCTGTGAAGTGCTTTGTGTACAAGTGAAAACATATTCTGACACCTTCTCATTTGTACATTTCTCCCTCTCCCCTGCAGGCTCTGGCTCTTTATCAGGCGACCTCTGTTTCACGACACATTTATCTCACGCATGAGCCGCCGTGTCTTATCTGGTGTTATCTCATCTCTCGGGTTATGTGCAGTGTTTACCTCGACTTCAGGAGAAACACAGTGAGACAGAGACACTAATGCTGTTAAAGTGTTGTTCCAATGCCCTGAACACCATGGGCCTGATCTTCAATGCGGTTTTCGTCCCGGTCGTGGCACACTGGACCAGCTCTAGACCCTCCGTCGGGTGCTCGAGGGTTCGTGGGAGTTCGCCAAACCAGTCCACATGTGTTTTGTGGACCTGGAGAAAGCGTTTGACCGCGTCCCTCGTGGTGCCCTGTGGGGGGGTGCTCCGGGAGTATGGGGTCCGGGGCCCTCGTGGTGCCCTGTGGGGGGGTGCTCCGGGAGTATGGGGTCCGGGGCCCTCATGGTGCCCTGTGGGGGGGTGCTCCGGGAGTATGGGGTCCGGGGCCCTCGTGGTGCCCTGTGGGGGGTGCTCCGGGAGTGTGGGGTCCGGGGCCCTCGTGGTGCCCTGTGGGGGGTGCTCCGGGAGTATGGGGTCCGGGGCCCTCGTGGTGCCCTGTGGGGGGTGCTCCGGGAGTGTGGGGTCCGGGGCCCTCGTGGTGCCCTGTGGGGGGTGCTCCAGGAGTGTGGGGTCCGGGGCCCTCGTGGTGCCCTGTGGGGGGTGCTCCGGGAGTATGGGGTCCGGGGGCCTCGTGGTGCCCTGTGGGGGGTGCTCCGAGAGTATGGGGTCCGGGGCCCTCGTGGTGCCCTGTGGGGGGTGCTCCGGGAGTTAAGGGCTGTCCGTTCCCTGTATGAGCAGCAGGAGCTTGGTTCGCATTGCCGGCAGTAAGTCAGACCTGTTCCCGGTGCGTGTTGGTCTCCTCAGGGCTGCCCTTTGTCACCGGTTCTGTTCATAACTTTTATGGACAGAATTTCTAGGCGCAGCCAGGGGCCGGAGGGCGTCCGGTTTGGGAGCCTCAGAGTCTCATCTCTGCTGTTTGCGGATGATGTTGTTCTGTTGGACCTTCAGCTGCTCTGGTTTGCAGCCGAGTGTGTAGCGGCCGGGATGAGGATCAGCACCTCCAAATCTGAGGCCATGGTTCTCCACCGGAAAAAGGTGTTTCCCCTCTACAGGTCGGTGGGGAGTCCTTACCTCAAGTGGAGGAGTTCAAGTATCTCGGGGTCTTGTTCTCAGTGAGGGACGGATGGAGCGTGAGATGGACAGACGGATCGGGGCGGCGTCAGCAGTGATGCGGTCGCTGTATCGTCTGTCGTGGTGAAGAGGGAGCTGAGTCGGGGGGCAAAGCTCTCGATTTACCGATCGATCTACGTTCCCGCCCTCACCTATGGTCATGAGATCTGGGTAATGACCGAAAGGACAAGATCGCGAATACAAGCGGCCGAAATGAGTTTCCTTGACAGTTGATTGACAATTGCTAGCCGGTAGCATGCTAACGTCTGAAGCAGCTTAAACACTGACTCCGACTGAGACTCTGTTGACAAGACAAACTGTAAAAAGAGAAAGGTTTTCTGTTTCCTCTTTGATGAGTTAGTTTAGTCACTGTCAATCAGTTGCGAGTTGAGTCATTTTCATCCTGAGTATTGATGTTGTTACATGTTGTAGTACTGCATAATTCTACTTTGGTATTCAAAATGGCCGCTGGAAAGGCATGCATAGCAAACAGGTATGGTTTAACGGTGCGTGTCCCGCTGTCACTGTCACTAAGTCATTTCAAGCTGTAAAACATCACAAATTCTTTTGAATGGAGATCATTCTTTGGATTGTGCGTCTCCTGTGGGATTTTAGTATTGACGGAGCCGGCGACGCGACAGGCTTGGGGAATTCTGCTGTACATGTGAGAGAGTACAGTCAATATGCCCTGGGGGTTTGAGAGTGATGTCATTTAAGCCTTTAAGAACTCTCCTTTCAGGTCGCTGATACTCTGATGAATCCAGAGTAAGATATAGTTGTAAAGTATTGGGACGAGTCTGTAATATTTGGGCAGTAAATAGTCCTGATCTCTTCGTAATCAGATAACGCTCAGTTTCACTAAAATGTCACTTGCAGCCGTTATAATCTCACTTCCTGTCTCTTTTCATTAAACCTTTTGTAATTAGGCCAAAACACAGCTGGGTCTTTTATCCCGCTCTCCGCTGCACAAACGACAGAAGGAAGGGGGACATTTCTGCCACACTCCCGTCACTGAGCGAGGAGGGGGGGGGGGGTTTAACCATCGTCTGAAAGAGGAGTTATCAGCGCCTGATTTGACAGTGTGTATTTATGGTTCAGAAGAGTTTAAGATCAGACAGAGACCGTGTAGGAGTTACTTTGAGACGTCCCCTTTGACGGGAGGAAAATAATCCCTTTTTTGTCTTTAACTTTTGACTGTCTTCGATATGAAAATCAGAAATATCTCACACGGGCTTAAGTAAATACTTTTTGTGAGGTGTGCAAAATCTGAAACTGGCATCCATGTTTCTGTATCAGGTCTGGTTAAGACTTTCTTTACTTTTAAAGGGGGGGTATTATGTAAAATCAACTTTTTCAAGCTTCATCATGTTATTATGTCATTCCCTCATTAAAAACATGCCTGAAGTGTTGCCTTGGCACATTCACATATTTTTGAGTAATCTGTAAAAACTCTGATGGCGGCCATTTTAGGGATAGGTTGCCTGAGTCCTCCTAGGAACGCCCCCACCTCCTGGAGACGCCTCCGAGCTTTCGTCACCAGCCGAGTAACCAACCACTGCTCCTCAGCAGAACCCCCTCCCCACTGATGCCACAGACAGCGTGTGGAGGGGGCGTGTCTAAAGGCTCAGAGGTTCTTAAAGAGACAGAGGCCTATTTCAAGACATTCACTACAGCCATTTTGAGAGAGCAACTTTATACAAGGCAGTTATTCTAATTTACTGCATTTACAGACCAACAGAAGGTTTGTCATCATTGTAGTGTGATATAGACTGGTGCTGTGTGCCCCCTCTTTAAGTAAATACCTTTTGTGAGGTGTGCACAATCTGAAACTGGCATCCATGTTTCTGTATCAGGTCAGGTTAAGACTTTCTGTTCTTTTTTTTATTTTTATAATTCAATACAATTTATTGTATTTTCATAAACATGGTACATGTTTAAAACAGGTTGATTATTTTATTTGTTTATTTTAGCTATGGGCGTCCATTTACTTTTACATGATCCCAAAATCTGTCCCACGGCGACACATTGTCCCCCTCCTTCAAAGAGTCGTCCAATCTACATTCATATGACACAAGTTCAGTCATCGCACTGGCCCATTCCTGTATACTTGGGGCCTTTGGTGCCTTCCAGTGTCTTAAAATAACTTGACAGATTGTTAGTAAGCCCATAAAGGTCACAGAGAAATATTTTCTAGAAACATTTGGCAGGCAACTTTTGTCTCCTAACAAACACAGCTCCGGACATGATGGTATGTTTGAGCCAAACCAACTGCTTCAAATACTTAAAGGAATAGGCCACCGTTTTTACATACTGAGATATGTTCTTACCTGAGTTTTGACGAGTTCTTTAGGACCTGTCTGATCTTCACCCGTGCCTTCAGTCACGTAAACACAGCGCAGACGGCGTTAGCATTTAGCCTCTCCCTCTCTCCTCTATAGCTCCAAAACAGGTCAAGATAGAAGCTACCAAGCTCTTCCACGTTTTCCCTATTTAAATATGGTTACGTGAAGTGTTCCACTACAAAGTATAATTACACAAAATTAAACAATGTGGATTTTCTAAGCGGATAAAAGGGGAACTATATTGTAAGGCGTAATAATACCAGGAGTAATTTGGCATCCGCGCAGTAAAGTGAAGATTACTGCAATGAGGTACATGCTCCTTTATATGCTTGACGAAACCGTGAGATGTACTCAGTAAACATATATGCAAACACTACAACAGTGTCAACTTACACTTCATTTATACTACAAGAAGTAAAGTGAAGATTACTGCGCCGATTTCGAACTATGCCTGGTATTATTACGCCTTACAATATGTAAGTAGTAGTAGAGTAGTTCAAAATCCGCGTAGTAATCTTCACTTTACTGCGCAGTAATCTTCACTTTACTGTGTGGATGCCAAACTACTCCTGGTATTATTACGCCATACAATATAGTTCCCCCTTCTATCCGCTTAGAAAATCCACATTGTTTACTTTTGTGTAATTATACTTTGTAGTGGAACACTTCACGTAACCATATTTAAATAGGGAAAACGTGGAAGAGCTTGGTAGCTTCTATCTTGACCTGTTTTGGAGCTATAGAGGAGAGAGGGAGAGGCTAAATGCTAACGCCGTCTGCGCTGTGTTTACGTGACTGAAGGCACGGGTGAAGATCAGACAGGTCCTAAAGAATCGTCAAAGCTAAGGTAAGAACATATCTCAGTATGGAAAAACGGTGGCCTGTTCCTTTAAGACCCTCACCCAGATAGGTCTGACTAATACACAGTCCCAAATACAGTGAATACTAGTTCCCTTTTCACTTCTACATTTCCAACATAGGTCGTTCCCCAGTAATTTCATTCTATATAATCTTGATGGAGTAAAATAATACCTGTACAATACTTTATAGTGTATAAATTTGCTTCTGGCCTCTCTTACATATTCACCACTCTCTGCAACTATTTTTTCCCACTTGTCTGGTTCATATTCATGACCGAGGTCTTTTTGCCAACTCAATTTCAGGCTGTCAGAATCAGTGCTCATGGCGAGAGTAGCTGCTTTATAGAACTGAGAAGCTCTGCGTTTTAACAATGGGAGCTTCATATAATGTGTTCTTTGATTATCACTTAAACTACATGAGACTGAACTAATACAACTTCTTATCTGTAAATATTTCCAGAAATTACTTTTACCCATCATATCATATTCCTGCAACAGCTGGTTATATGAAAACAATACACCATCTTCATATAGATCATAAATCGTGTTTATACCTTTGGAGGACCCCTGCTCCCAATACAATGACTTTGTCCCTACACGAAAGACTTTGTGTTCTTTTAAAAGCAGCCCTAAGGACGTTCCACCAGCCGAGGAGCCGCTTTCAACAGTGAACCTTTTATTATCTGCATCAGATAATAAAGGCCTGTTTAAACTGTCACCAACACACACTCATCTGTAAGCAGCTGCTTTGAACCAAAATATTTGCACAAATGCAAATGATGTTCCAGCACCGTCTCCTCCACACTGTAGGCAGGCAGACAGACAGGCAGACAGACAGGCAGACAGGCAGGCAGACAGGCAGACAGGCAGACGCCCTGATGAATATAAGCTTATTTGTATAACGCCTTCTCTCAGGACAGTCCCCACAGGAGCTCTGAGTCACCTTGTGTATAAATAATTGTTCTTCATTCATTCACACTTGTATGGAGCTTCAGTTTCCCCTGGGGGAGCCTGACAGGAGCACTGGGGGAGCCCGACAGGAGCACTGGGGGAGCCCGACAGAAGCACTGAGGGGGGGAGCCCGACAGAAGCACTGAGGGGGGGAGCCCGACAGGAGCACTGGGGGAGCCCGACAGGAGCACTGGGGGAGCCCGACAGAAGCACTGGGGGAGCCCGACAGAAGCACTGGGGGAGCCCGACAGGAGCACTGGGGGAGCCCGACAGAAGCACTGGGGGAGCCCGACAGGAGCACTGGGGGAGCCCGACAGGAGCACTGGGGGAGCCCGACAGAAGCACTGGGGGAGCCCGACAGGAGCACTGGGGGAGCCCGACAGGAGCACTGGGGGAGCCCGACAGAAGCACTGGGGGAGCCCGACAGGAGCACTGGGGGAGCCCGACAGGAGCACTGGGGGAGCCCGACAGAAGCACTGGGGGAGCCCGACAGGAGCACTGGGGGAGCCCGACAGGAGCACTGGGGGAGCCCGACAGAAGCACTGGGGGAGCCCGACAGGAGCACTGGGGGAGCCCGACAGGAGCACTGGGGGAGCCCGACAGGAGCACTGGGGGAGCCCGACAGGAGCACTGAGGGAGCCCGACAGGAGCACTGAGGGAGCCCGACAGAAGCACTGGGGGAGTACGGCAGAAGCACGACTGCACACATCTGCGCCAACCGTCCCTCTAACCACCACCGGTCACTTACGCACACACATCATCCACTCTGGCCTGTTGTACATGTTTTTAGAGGCAGGGGAAACCGGAGTACCCGGAGGAAACCATGCAGACCCCCGGGTGCGGGGGCGCCCACTGCTCCTGACGGGGCGCCAGGCTGATGGTCAGAAACATAGGAGTCACATATTGTGCAAGTTTTGACGGGGAAACTGGAGACAACACACAAACTCACCACAGAAAGACCCGGGGATCGAACCCGTGACCTTCTTGCTGTGAGGAAAGTGTTGGACACTAAGATCCCGCTACTATCACAAAGCAAAAAGCTGCTCATAATAAAATGGAATATAGTTCAGTAGTTCTATTTCAGTAAAAACGGCCCCATTACATCAGCAGGTTTATTATCTGATGTCGTTTCCCCAAAAAGTCCTTAAAAAATGAGTGAATTACTGACTTTGCTCCAGTGCAAATGCCCATTAAAAATTACTGACGTCCACGAGGTAAAAGTACTTTTACTGAGGTTCTTATTTCATCCTCAGAGAATAGGAATATACTATATAATATTTTATATATATTATATATATATTGGCCTTTGCTCTGCCTGATCCGTCAGACCCCAAAGCGAGGGCAGGAAGGGCCAGGCTGGTGCTCGGATGGAGAAGGTGAGTGTGGAGTGTGAGTGAGTGGAGGTCAGAGGGGCCGATGGCGTAGACTGGCAGCCTCGCTTCCGTCAGCCTACCCGAGGGCAGCTGTGGCTCCAATAGTAGCTTTCCACCACCGAGTTTGGTGTGAATGAATAACGTGCCATTGGGGCGACGGTGGCGCAGCTGGTAGAGCGGGTCGTCTCATGATCGGAAGGTCGGGGGTTCGAATCCCACCTCCTGAAAGTGCACACTGTCGTTGTGTCCTTGGGCAAGACACTTCACCCACATTGCCCCCAGTGTCTGCGTACATTGGTGCATGAATGAGAGTATGAATGGGTGAGTGGATCCTTGCTGTAAAGCACTTTGAGTGTAATACTAATGTAGGTGGAAAAGTGCTATATAAGTTGAGACCATTTACCATTGTAAAGTGGTTTTGATCAAGGAGCTGACCAGTGCAGGACACCACGCTCTGAAACAGGGACAAACCCAGTTTCAGAGGATCAGAGGAGACTGAAGGCAGTTCAGTTTCCCAAACCTCCACAAACCTGCGGCTCAGGAAAAACCAACACCTGAACGCAGTTTCATTTTACAATCGCACAATGACAAATAAAGTACTGACTTACAACGGAAAAAGTTTCCCCAGTGACAGACGATTATCGCCGATCCCAAACCTTTATCACTGAGGGCCACGTGTCTGTGGTCAGTGCGGTCAAGCATTCTAAAGGTCCGGTTCAGACAGGGTTAAACCATGTCCCAGACCTTTGTTTAGGCTTAAAACTGTAAAACCAGCTCTGTCACACAAGAACAGTCTGTAAAATCATCTACTCTTTATGCAACGACAAGAACTTACCTTTTCATTTCAGACTCCATGGAAAATGTCTGAATGTTTGAATAAATCTAATCTGAATCTGAAAGAAAAAGACTCATTAAAATGATTGTGACACTAATAAGGAAAAGTGAGATGGATGCCGTCAAATGGAGAAAAGTGGCTAAATCTAAAAGAGTTTCCCGCTCGACTCTCAATCAGAGACATTTTGAACTCGGTCTGAATCGAATCAAATCAACGTTCTCCAAAGCAAACAAGTCCTAACCCGGTGCCGACGCCTGCGGCTGCTGTAATGGGAGCGGCGCTCGTGGGCCCCCGGGCCGCGGCAGGGGCCCCTAACGCCATTACACACAGATGGAGCGGTGGCTGTAACCCGATCACCGCTCTGTTAGACCTCGGGTCGATTGGATTCATCCTCTTCCTGTGGCGTCCCCCGCCGGCGCCGACATCTGCCCGGTGTCCGCGAGGGGCCGCTTCGCCGGGGCCATTAGCCGAGCCGGAAATGAAAACGGGAGCGTTCAGGAGCGAGTCCCGTATTCTGAAGAGCGCGGTCCAAAGGGGCGGCGCCGCTGTTGAACCCGCGGTTTTCTCGAATGGAGCGAAGGCGGATCTTGTTTTGGACTCTTTACACTGAAGGAAAAGCTTTTACGGACGCCCTCCTCAGAACTCTGATCTCTGCGTCGCAAAGGGAAGAGTCTGAAAGGGCAGTTTTTTTCTTCTAAAACTAACTTTATGGAGCCCTCAACATGTCATAAGGTTGTTCCCTCCGAGGATGAAGCACACGATCGAAAAAGTAAACTCATAAAGTGTAAAGTGAGGCAGATCCAAATGTCTGACACGGTTTTATTCCCATCTTCTACATTTTCAAAATAACACGAAAGGAAAAAGGGCCACTGCAAATGTTTGGAGACTTTTTCTCAGACATTATATCAAGCGATTCATCTCCGCTGACGGAAACTACGTCCATAATATCAGCTCCTGCAGATGAACCGAGCTGAAAACTGAACACTTTGGATCTGATCCTCGTGAACAGCCTGGAGACTTTCTGACACCGACTAAAAGCACAAAGTCTGGAGAGCATTTGCTGCAGCTGCTGAGCTACAGGTTACAGACCTCTGAGAGAGAGAGAACCAGACTCCCAATGGCACGGTGGCACAGTGGTTAGTGCTCGTGCTTCACAGCTTAAGACGAGACACTTTAAGTGAAAGTATTGATTTTTCACGCAGTGGTCGAAGTGGAGATTTGTATCTATTTTCCTCCCTTTACATCTTAGTTTTCATGTCAGTATAAAAATGATGATGTTTATTTTATGATGTTTTGTCTGCGAGGTGGGGGCGACCCGGAAGTAGCTGCTGCGCCGCGTAGAAAGGCCGTCTTTCCCGCGGGTTTTCATTCATAAATATTGACAGATTTGACATCCACGTGTCCTGCTAAGGGGCCCCGTGATGACGCTTTCACACAAATATGGTATTTTTCCTCCTACGAGACGCTGGAGCGGAAAAGTGGAAGAACGGGCCGAGCATGCGCACTCGCTACAAAACTTCAGGGCTGGTTTTCTCTGAATGAGAGAAGCCGCACTCGGGCAGAGCCTGAGCCCTTATAGAAGCTCCCACAGACTCCAAACTTTACAGGCTGAGACACAACAAGATTTTGAAGGTTTTTTCAGAGGGATTTTTTAATAGCCTGAGTTATTCAGCTTTGAAACCAAAAAAACAGGCAACATTTTTTACTGATTTTTTCACTGATGATTAGTTTATTGAAAAACTAAACAAAATATCCAAAATCCCCTCTGAAAAAATCTTAGTTACTAAAATGTCAATAAAATAAAACCATAAAATTTAATCTGGCTCAATTCATTATTTTGATTTTGTTGCCCAAAATATAGGCAATTTTGGCCATTTTAATGCTTTATGAAAACATAACATGACAGAAAAAATGCAAAACATTTTTTTCTCATATTTATATCTGTAATGTTCAGCAAAAGTTTCAAATTGATATCTCTACATTTATTGTTTTTCCCTATTCACCTGCATTGTCTTGCCTGGAGTGGAGTCTGCATGTTCTCCCTGTGCCTGTGTAGGTTTCCTCCGGGCACTCCGGTTTCCCCTACCACTAAAAACATGTACAACAGGCCAGGATGAATGAGAGTGTGTTTGAGAGTGTGCATGGGAGACGACAGGAGGACACTGTCTCCGTGACTCCCATGTGGGCCGTCTCTCTCTCTCCTCTCGCTGCTTTATTGGCACATGTTCATTTACAAAACATTCCCTGCTTTACTTCCTTCTTATTTACCGTCACTCTTCGCTCTCAAACCGGTTACAGCCTTCGTTCTCTCGATCAAATCCTCCTTTCAGGTCCTATAACGTAAGGACTGAAATGGGGAAAAAGGCTTTTACATTTTGTGCTCCTTCTGAGAGCTGGAATCTCCAGACTCTTTTAAATCTAACTTGATCTCAGTTGTTTTAACTAAGATGTATTTTATACTTTGTCTTATATGTGATGTAAACTGTTGTATGGATGTGGTCACTCTTGTTGCCATTGTCTGAATGGCCTCGCCCCCTCCATTCCGTCTGTCCTGATTCAGCCTCACGCTCCCTCTCGTGCTCTCAGGTCAGCGGATCAGCTGCAACTGGTTGTCCCAAAAACCGAGCGCAGACTTCGGGGAGATCAGGCCTTCTCTGCAGTGTTAATTTTGACAACATATGTTAATTTAGTTTTAGTCTTAGTCTTTTGACGAAAATGTAATTCAATTTTAGTCAAAAAAATATCTTCAATTTTAGTCTAGTTTTAATCGACTAAAATTGCAAGTAAATTTAGTCGACTAAATTTAAGACAAATTTAGTCGACTTTGCATTGATAATATTCATTATAATCATATTTAATAAAGCTCTTCTGCTTCATGTTTCTGCTCCACATGAACAAAGCTCAGAGCTGATCCTTTAGCAGAGAATTCACATGATCTGAGGCTCTTTCAGACGCTCAATAGAAGTTTGGATGATTTTAGTCTCTCCCTTTCATTTTTATTTAGTCTTATTTTAGTCGACTAAAATATCTGGACATTTTAGCCATAGTTTTAGCCTCATGAAAAACTTTTGATTTAGGTTTAGTCCAATTTTAGTCGTCAAAAAAATCTCTTTGACTAAAATTAAGTAAGGGATAATGTATAGAACGCTGGTCATTATCGGTAAAATAAGCACCGACCAGGAGGAAGAGGAGGAATGGTGGTGAATCTCTTGGTAAGTTGAAAGTCAGACTCACACTAACTTCACGAGCGATTCCCCGACTTCTCTCTCAGTGACGGGGACAGAGATAGTGTCGCTACTACGTACGTGTGGAGTGATATGAAAGCACGAACTCCGTTGCCATTGGCAGCGGTCATTATTTTTTTCAGAGGTCCTTTATCAGAAAATAATGACCGGGAGAACGTTGGGAAATCCCATTCAAATCAACGGAGCTTCTACTTACGCTGTGAAGAGCCGTATAATAAGACTAAATATTTTAGTCGACGAAATGAACACTGCTTATCTGGTGCTGGCCCGCGGCTGTGGAACCAGCTCCATTAGAGATTAGACCGGCCCAGTCCCTGTTTTTAAATCTCTCCAAAAAACGCACCTTTTGTCTCTGGCGTTTAACACAGACTGATGTTGCTGCTGTTGCTGTTCTACTGTTTCCTTATATTTTTACTGTAAATATTTGCATCTGTTTCTGTGTGCGGCACTTTGGCCAACTGTACAGTTCTTGAAGTGCTTTGTAAATAAAGTTGGCATGGAATGGTAAAAGATATTGTAAATCTCAGTGAACTTGTTGAATAAAGGTTGAAAAAATAATAATAATATAAACTGATGGCCTGGGACACAACATGTGCCAGAGGGCAGAGCTGTTACTGTAGTTTTTCCTCAGGATTCATCGATTATTGTACAAGTGCCTTAGTTCCTTTTCCAACAAAGTTGCGCCACAAGCCAGACAAGAATTCTCTTTGGACGACGCCTCAAATGGAGCATTCTGAGTTTGCGATACTAAAGGGATGTTTCAGGATTTTTGACATAGGGCCTCATTTCCTAGTTATCCAGAGTGTTGCTGATTTCTGGAGATATTTTTTTTTGTAATTCAAGCAGTTCTTGAAGAGTTTCGTGGCGCTAGGCTAGTGCAAGACTAGCGCATTTCTATGGTATCAGCTAGCCTGCAATAAATGTCTGTGTCCATAGAATCATTTGAACCATTTTGCATTTAAAAAATCTTATATTTGAGCAGCATCAGCTTCGTGGTTGTATAAGCTACGCAGCGGCGGAGTGATCTGCTAAAAAATAGTCCCTCAAAATGCGATCGTTCATGTGATGCAGGTCAGTTATATTCAAAAAATTATTCTAATGACACAGACTGTCAGACTGTTTTTAATGTAGGCTAGCTGATACCATAGACATGTGCTAGCCTAGCCCTAGCCTAGCAACACTCTAGGTAACTAGGAAATGAGGCCCTATGTCAAAAATCCTGAAATATCCCTTTAAGGTATAGGCAGAAGGTTTATGGTTAAAGGAACAGGCCAGACTGAGATATGTTCTTACCTGAGCTTAGACGAGTTGATGCGATGTCTGGTCTTTGTGCGTGTTGCTCAGTCATGCAAATGTTGTTAGCGTTTAGCCTCTCCCAGTATAGGTATAGCTCCAAACTGGGGTGAACTTAGAAGCTAAATGCTAACAACATTTGCATGACTGAGCACATGCACAAAGACCAGACAGGTGCACATCAACTCGTCTAAGCCCAGGTAAGAACATATCTCAGGATTTCAGGTTAGAACAATGGAGGGCCAGGAACTGCGATGGAGAGACATGTTTGTTGTGCTGAGGTTACATGCTAACCGCGGTTTTCTGTTTCCTCATGGATGTGTTGATTCAGTCTGAGGGTGAGGCCGATGAAGACTGTAAACAAAACCACATACTGATTAAGCGTGTGCTCTCCAAAAAACAAAAACAAAACAACAAAAAATGACAAAAAATTACAAAAAAATTACGAAAAAGTGACGAAAAAGTGACAAAAAAATTTGACACAAAATGACAAAAAAGACAAAAAAATGACAAAAAAAGACAAAAAAATTTACAAAAAATGACAAAAAATGACAATAAAGTGACGAAAAAATGTGACACAAAATGACAAAAAATGACAAAAAAATGACAAAAAAATGACAAAAAAATGACAAAAAAGACCAAAAAAATGACAAAAAAAATGACAAAAAATGACAATAAAGTGATTAAAAAGTGACAAAAAAATGTGACACAAAATGACAAAAAAGACAAAAAAAGACAAAAAATAAGACCAAAAAAAAGACCAAAAATGACAATAAAGTGACGAAAAAATGTGGCACAAAATGACAAAAAATGACAAAAAATGACAAAAAATGACAAAAAATTACAAAAACGTTACAAAAATGAGTTGAATACCCCACCAAAAAATCTGATGACGTGAGGAAAAAGATCCATTTAGATGAGTTTTGTAGATCTTAGCTTTCAAACGAGGTGTTACACTGGCCTACAGGATTTGGGTAAAGCTGAACTGGAGAAAATCCTCTCAGTTCAGGCGGGAGTTAAGAGGTTAAAACAGAACAAAAGTCTCTGGTAAAAGATCGTGGTGTCGTGGCCGCCATCTTCACTGCTTTGGTCACAGGAGCAGCACTGGCTGATGGGAAATCCTAGCGCAGAAGATTAACGCACCCTTAACTCCCGCCCCCGCGCTGTGATTGGCTCGTCTTGGTTTTGCCGGAGTCAGCGAGATTCAAATCACACAAATCCAGACTCCTCGTGCACCTCTGAACATGGAGGATCAGTCTGGCTCGTGCACGGCCACTTTTGTGTTGCTTTTGTCCATCAGAAAGGAAACGAAGGGTCATCTCAGTCACACTTATCTTCTTGAGCCATGATTACCATCACATACAAAACGCTACTGTCCCTCTGCTTCCTTCATTTTTTATCCTCAGAGACACTCTATTTTGCAGGTTTGGGTTTGTCCCTCCTCTCCTTGAAAGCAGCAGAAGTAATGTCCAGTTGTTTTACAGGGACATGAAGAATGACCCGGTTAATCGGAGCTCTGGGTTTCCAGGCGGCGTGTGCTCCCCGGCGCTCTCTGAAGTCCCTCCCTGGATGGAGTGTTCCCCGGCCCCGGTGAGATGGAGAGAGATATGAACCGGAGCTGACAGCCGCTCATTCACCGCCGCCTCCCTCCTAACCTTGGCCAATAGGTTGTGTTCACGCGCTGTCATAACGTCCTAAAGAGCCTGTTGTTTATCTGTGTAATTACCGGCGCCATCTGCAGGGAACGGAGGGCGGCGCAGAGTTCACCGGCGCCGCTCACACGTGAGGGCCACGTCAGGGGGGGTTAGAACAACATTAATACACTTTTCTCATAAGACCAGCTATAGCTTCAGAAGGTTCAGCCTCAGTTAATGCAAGACACTCCAGGTGAAGAGGGAAAATAATCTAATTAGAGAAATCAATTTGAAGAAGAAGAAGAAGAAGAAGAAGATCTTTATTTATATAGCGCCTTTCACAGACATAGTCACAAAGCGCTTTACATGAGACTTGAAACTGGAGATTATTGTCAGTTTATGTTTTCCTTTAAAGGAACAGGCCACAGTTTTTCCATACTGAGATACGAGCGATGCGTACCTGGTCGAAGATGTTAGCATTTAGCCCCTCTTAGCATAGGCATAGCTCCAAACCGGGGTGAAGTTAGAAACTATCGAGCTGTTCCATGTTTCCCCGATTTAACCTCTTACCACCCGCCTAAACCGAACGTGTAACACCTCATTTGAAAGCTAAGACACACAAAACTGATCTTTTTCCTCGCGTTGTTGCTGTGCTGTGTCACCTTTTTTATGTTTTTTTTTTTTTAGTTTAGAGCTTAGAGTTTTTGTCACTTTTTTTGTTGTTTTTGTCATATTTTGGTTGAATTTTTGTCACATCTTTGTTGAATTTTTGTCACTTTTTGTTGAATTTTTGTCACTTTTTGTTAATTTTTGACACTTTTTGTTGATTTTTTGTCACTTTTTGTTAATTTTTGACACTTTTTGTTGAATTTTTGACACTTTTTGTTAATTTTTGTCACTTTTTGTTGAATTTTTGACACTTTTTGTTAATTTTTGTCACTTTTTGTTAATTTTTGTCACTTTTTGTTAATTTTTGACACTTTTTGTTGAATTTTTGACACTTTTTGTTAATTTTTGTCACTTTTTGTTGAATTTTTGACACTTTTTGTTAATTTTTGTCACTTTTTGTTAATTTTTGTCACTTTTTGTTAATTTTTGTTACTTTTTGTTAATTTTTGTTACTTTTTGTTGAATTTTTGTCACTTTTTGTAACTTTTTTGTCACATTTTTGTCACATCTTTGTTGAATTTTTGTTGAATTTTTGTTGAATTTTTGACACTTTTTGTTGAATTTTTGTCACATTTTTGTTGAATTTTGTCACATTTTTGTGGAATTTTTGTCACATTTCTGTTGTGTTTACATCCTTGTTTTCTTGTCATTTTTAATGTGACAAAAATGTGACAAAAAATGACAAAAAAGTTACAAAATTAGTTGAATACCCCAAAAAAGATGGAAAAAATCTGATGACGTGAGGAAAAAGATCCATTTAGATGAGTTTTGTAGATCTTAGCTTTCAAATGAGGCATTACACTGGCCTACAGGATTTGGGTAAAGCTGAACTGGAGAAAATGCTCTCGGTTCAGGCGGGAGTTAAGAGGTTCAAACAGAACAAAAGGCTCTGGTAAAAGATCGATGTGTCGTGGCCGCCATCTTCACTGCTTTGGTCACAGGAGCAGCACTGGTTGATGGGAAATCCTAGCGCAGAAGATTAACGCACCCTTAACTCCCGCCCCCGCGCTGTGATTGGCTCGTCTTGGTTTTGCCGGAGTCAGCGAGATTCCATCCATCCATCCATTTTCTTCCACTTTTCCGTTGCCGGGTCGTGGGGCAGCTGTTGGAGCTGCCCATATCACATTGCACCAGCCCCTTATGGCGCCCCCTGCAGGTGGTGGGTCCACAGAAGGACGGCCTCATGGTCCAAACCGGGCCTGTTGGTCTCTCATGAGGAGCTTCTGAACCGCTCTTTGTCTGACCCGTCACCTATAGGACCGGTTTGCCCTGGGAGACCCTACAGGGGCACGAAGCCCCCGACAACAGAGCTCCAGGATCATTCGGGCGCTCAAACCCCTCCACCACGTGAAGGTGGCGGCTCCAGGAGGGGGCAGTGAGATTCAAATCACACAAATGCAGACTCCTCATGTATCTCTGAACATGGAGGATCAGTCTGACTCGTGCATGGCTACTTTTTTGTTGCTTTTGTCCATGGGCAGACTGGCCATATGTCCATTCTGGAAGAGCACAGAAGGGCCACTGGTCTGGAATCTAAATTTTCCCCTTAACCAAGCTTTACCCAAATCTGAAGGTTAAAAGAAAAGCATCAAATAGTGGCGTAAATGAGGATGAACGCATGAAAAAAAAGCAATGAAAAAGCAACAAAAACATGCTTAAAACACAACAGCAAAGCAATGAAAAAAGCAACAAAAGGTGACAACAAAAACGTGATGAAAACATGCTGAAAAGCCACAAAAAAAGGAATGAAAAAGCAAAATTGTCACAAATTTGACAAAAATGCGGCCACAATGTGACAATAAGTCAGAGTCCAGGGCCGTTTTTTAGTCCCAGTCCGCCCCTGCTTTGGTCCATCACAAAGGAAATGACCATATTTGGATTACAGCGTCATCTCAGTCACAGCCTTTCGTGCTACACGTGGACACCAAACGTGTCAGTGTTTGTGAATGAATAAGCGTGGGAAAGACCAGGGAGCGACACAGACATGATGGAGAGATAATGATAATGATAATATGAACATTGTAAAGGGAAAGTTGTGTCTTTTTTGCAGCTAAACCTTTTACCGACATTGATGTTTCCGCCTGCCTGAGTCAGAGTGAGGCAACAATAAAAGTTTTGATGGGTCTAAAGAATAAAGAATAAAACTGATGAGGATTTGCCAATTTCAAAACACGAAAATTACAAATGATTTCCAGAAGCAACGAGAACGATTGCTTTGGAAATGTTCAGTTCTGATCAGGGGAAATGAGCCGAAGCAACCGAGAAAAAACGCTCAGATTTTGTAATTTTCCATTTATCGATGAAACTCTGAACGTGTCTGACGGCGGCAAGATCCAACGGAAACTCTTTTGTTGAAACCCTGCACTCAAATCTCTGTCTTTTTCTCAGAGGCACATCCTACCAGATCTTTATTTGCTGGATTCACATAAATCAGATGGAAGAGCTTGTCGGTTTGAGCGTGTGTGTGAGCCTGACCCATAAAAACTTGAATAAAAACAGATTCCGTCCGACAGCGCTCAGAGCCTCGCTGACCGGTGGCCATTTCCCGGAGGAACAGACTCGGCGTCCTGGGCTTTTAGGGACCATCACGGTAACCTTGGTTTTGAAGTGAAGTGCTCCATTTGCTGCGGCGTCGCGGAGACAAGTCGGGGCATTTACGTCTAAAAGCTTTTCTTCAGGAGTAAAAGACTCTTTGGCCGAGCCGTGCTCCCGGATCTGGAGGTAGAACCCGACTCGATTTGTCTTTATAGAACACAATGAGTAAGTCAGAGGAAGAAGTGGCCTCTCCAATTCAAATCAATGGGTTTTCTGAGAGCGGTGAGTGAGTGGAGGAGCTCACACCAGGGTTTACTGGATACAAGATCAAATCTCTCTATGATAAGGACGACTGCTGTCATTTTAGACAAGTCGACAGGTCGTGTTAATCTGCAGTTGTGTAGTTGAAGCTTGTGTGCATTTTTATATTCTGCACTTGAACTTTACCACATCGAGCGCTGCGCTGTTTTTGGAAGTTGGCTGTTAAATGCTGTGGCTCATTTGAAAGGTGAAACTCTCAGCTCTCAGGTGAAAACAGTTCACGTGCCTGAGAAATCTAAGCTAAACAGAGGCTCGTTTTGATCAAAATCACTGATTTTTTTCTAGAAACGGAGACATTGTGTGTTTTATGAAACACTCCTTTCTGATGAACTCCTCTCTGGACGGACACTACTAACACAAACTAACACCACGCCCCCTCAGACTAACACCACGCCCCCTCAGACTAACACCACGCCCCTCAGACTAACATCACGCCCCCTCAGACTAACACCACGCCCCCTCAGACTAACACCACGCCCCCTCAGACTGACACCACGCCCCCTCAGACTAACACCACGCCCCCTCAGACTAACACCACGCCCCCTCAGACTAACACCACGCCCCTCAGACTAACATCACGCCCCCTCAGACTAACACCACGCCCCCTCAGACTAACACCACGCCCCCTCAGACTAACACCACGCCCCCTCAGACTAACACCACGCCCCCTCAGACTAACACCACGCCCCCTCAGACTAACACCACGCCCCCTCAGACTAACACCACGCCCCCTCAGACTAACACCCGCCCCCTCAGACTAACACCCGCCCCCTCAGACAAACACGACGCCCCCTCAGACTAACACCCGCCCCCACAGACTAACACCAGCCCCCTCAGACTAACACCACGCCCCCTCGAACTAATACCACGCCCCCTCAGACTAACGCCACGCCCCTCAGACTAACACCACGCCCCCTCAGACTAACACCACGCCCCCTCAGACTAACACCACGCCCCCTCAGACTAACACCACGCCCCCTCAGACTAACACCACCTGACTCTCCAGATCCTGACTCTTCACAAGTTTTTCATCGTCATTTATTTCACTTCTGTTCATCACAGAGCTACAAAAATCACACATAAAGTTTATTAGAGTGTCTAGTTTCGTGGGACACTGGGAGAATTAACAGTGTTACACCTTAAACAAGTAACTTTTAGTGCTCCACATTCAGTTCCGCAGCGTCTCTTCTGGACATATTCAGCCGCTGTGAGCGAGATAAAGCCGGGAATGTTTCTTCACCATCACACGGTCCAACTTTTGACTTTTCCTCTTCGGGGCCGAGAGCCTCTTGACTTCAGACCTTGGATACATGAGATGGATGAAGAGGGAGTGTGGAGAGAAGCAGAGGAGAGATTGGAGAGGACAGACCCACAGCTCTACGTGATGTTTCTGGAGGCGCAGGAAAAACGCACGTTAAAGTTTAACCAAAGGAATGGAAATAAGCCACTGCATTGTATTTCTAGCTCGAAAATAACGCCTCATATACATGGAGTTTTTCCTCAATATGACGTCATCGTGCGAGACTTTTAATGGACTTTTATATAGACTTCATTTAAGTCAGAGTGAAAGAGAAACACTGCCTTTATGAAGCTTCTTTTACGATGTTTAGTTAGACAAACAAATGTGAAGTCAACAGTCGGCAGCAGATGGAGAGCTGTCTCTGGGCGTGTTTTTGTAACGTCCAATTTCACTTCAAGTATTGCTGAGTGAAAGAGGCAAACTTAATGTCCAAATGCACCGTCAGCAGTGGAGCAGCAGATGGACAGTTTCCCAGAGCGTCTCACTTCCTTTCAATCTTTTCATGACAAGGAAAAACTCAAAACCCCCTGGAGAAAAGGGAAACCTAGGTTAAAGACCCTTAATAAACCTGGATATACTTGACCTTGAATCTTCTTGAACACTGTGACTGTTCCAGCAGCCGTCTGTGTCCTCCTCAGGTCATGTGTCGAACCCGCCTGAGCTTGTGTTTAGTGAAAACAGTTTAATCTGGGCCTCCCACGGCGCCAGACACCTACAGATTTAGATTTTAACGAGGATAATGAGGCTTCGAAAGGTCACCATCAGCATAAAGAGCCGAGCAGAAAGTTATGATCAAACAGAACCGCAAACACGAAGGTGAAGTTTATCGTCTCCGCAGAAAGTTTTCCTGCGTTTGAACGTGGGTTGTGGAAGTATTTTTAGCCTTTCCTAGAGATCTTTCCTTTTCTACCCCCTGAAAAAGCACAACAAACATTCCTTGGTCTGTTGGAATGAGTTTGTTGATTATGATGTCAGCTTTAATTATACAGAAAATTCAATTCGAAATCAAAAGTCGAAATCGGCTTCCTCCGCAGAGCGCCTGGGCGTTCAGAGATCAGTCACCTGGGAGGAAATTAGAACTAAAGTTTCTTCAAGTCGAGAGGAGCAGCAGAGGTGGCTCCTGGATCTTCCCTGAGGAGGTGTTCTGGGTGTGTCCCATTGGGAGGAGGTCGCCGGGAAGACCTAGGAGAAGCTGGAGGGACTTTGTCTCTCTGTGGAGTTGGAGCACCTCTGGATGGAGAAGAGCTGGACGAAGTGTGTGTGGAGATGGAAGTCCATTCCTATGGGCATCCTGGCGTTGGTGCGTATTTTATTCTCTTTAGCCATGATGTAGTAAAGACTTATATAATACATTTACGGGACAGTGCAGAAGGACGGCGGAAAGAGGAAAAACATATTAGTTCCCTGGACAAAAGGAGAGCCTGTGAGCCTGAGCTGTGGGAGTCTCTGCTCAGACTCTGCGACGGACGGATATATCATACACTTCCATGACAGCAGTCGGATTACAGGAGCGCGGTGGCTGAGTGGTTAGTGCCTCGCTGTCGTGATGTGACGTTTATGACAAAATCGTCCCATTTTAAAACCGCACTTTAAGGTGAACGTCTGGAACAGGATTATGAAACGTGGCATCAGCGAGCAGGTCTCACAAGATGAGTTTCATACAGAATATTCATAAAGACATTGAGATGGAAATGAACGGAACCCAAAGCCTCGTCGCCGGTGACTCACGACCACTGGGCTCTGAAGGGCCCGTCACGGGGACCCGTTTTTGCGGAATCCTCACACTCAGACCTGGGCTGAACTTTGGGGCTAACGAGAGCGCCGTGTTCGACATCAGCCTCGCTCCGCTGCGCTAATGAGGCTGATTTGCAGATTAAAGGCAGGATATATGGAGTGCGGCAGCGGCAGTGGGAGAGACGCGACTTTTCATCATCGATCTTTTATACGCACTCATAAAAGCTTCCATAATTCATGCGCGCTCAGCCTCCCGCGGTCTGCACGAGGAGAAGCAACACGGACCCCGGACGAGACACGCAATCACGGCTTTGTGTCGTCCTGGCAACCCGGCGGAAATGTGAGGAACCGTGGATGTTTCTCCATCCTCGTGTGGAGATGAGATCAGCCTCCGAGCAGAACAGGCCGAGTCATATGTGGGAAATGAAACAGTGGCTCAGGTAGGACGGGGCCATCCCATTTAAACACTTAATAACCATCAGTAGGATCTTAAACTGGATCCTTAAACCAGGGGCGGACTGAGGGTGAAAAATGGCCCTGGACTCTGACCAGCCTGACCCAAAGTAGCGTAGATGCGACACTGGCTTTACCCCAATCCAAAAGCTTCTGGAAAAAAGCTGTGAAAATAGCAACAAAACGGAGACGAAAACAATGATGGGAATGTGACAAAAAAGTGAGAAAACATTGACAAAAAAGTGACGAAAAATTGATGAAAAAGTGGCAAAAATGTCACAAAAATATCACAAGAAATTGACAAAAATGTACTAAAAAATGTCAAAAATTTGACAAAAAAATGTCAAAAAAAGTGATAAAAATTGACGAAAAAACGACAAAAATTTGACAAGAAAATGACAAAAAAATGGACAAAAATGTGATAAAAAATTGACAAAAAATGACCAAAAAATGACAAAAAAAAGTGACGAAAAATATATGAAAAAGTGGCAAGAAATTGACGAAAAAACGACAAAAAATGGACAAAAAATGACAAAAAAAATGACAAAGATGTGACAAATTTAAATTAATTTTTTGGTCACTTTTTCTGGCTTTTTCATTGCCTTGTCATCTGGTTTTAACTGGATCATCTGCCTTACACTGGATCTGCTCATATTTCCGGACCAGCTGCAAAGAGTTACAATAATAAGAGCATGGACTACACGCTCTCGATCAGCGTGTGGTAGGTAGGGCTTGACTTTACTAAGACGGCGTCCAAAGTGCGGCCCTCAGACCCAGTCTCGGTGGCCCTCAGGCTTCTTGTTGAATTGGCGCACAACATGAGAGAAGGTGCTTCTTCCGACAAGTTTCATCATTATTACAGAAATCTTGCATAATGAATGAGGGCCTGACTTTGATCGACAGGCCGTTAGCATTAGAGCTAATGGCGCGGCTACGACTGAACTGCACACACCGCGAGGGCCGAGTCTGCAGTGATGATCCCGCCCTTTCACCCTTCTTAGGAACATGCTCTGTCAGAGCTGGGGAGGAGGAGTCTGTAAATCCGCCGTGAATTCCCTCTCGAACGTGGTCATTGTGGTAAACGGGAGGAGTGAGGAGGAGCTGTCTATTCTTTTTTACAGTCTATGAGGAAAGAGCTGGTTTTAAGGTTCCAAACTGAAATAAAGGTGTGGAACGTGGGTTAAAGAGGGGGTATCATGTTTTTTTCAATCACACAGCACCAGTCTATATCACACTACAATGATGACCAAACCTTCTGTTGGTCTGTAAATGCAGTAAATTAGAATAACTGCCTTGTACAAAATGTCTCTCTCAAAATGGCTGTAGTGAATGTCTTGAAATAGGCCTCTGTCTCTTTAAGAACCTCTGAGCCTTTCGGACACGCCCCCTCCACACGCTGTCTGTGGCATCAGTGGGGAGGGGGTTCTGCTGAGGAGCAGTGGTCGGTTACTCGGCTGGTGACGAAAGCTCGGAGGTGTCTCCAGGAGGTGGGGGCGTTCCTAGGAGGACTCAGGCAAACCTGTCCTTAAAATGGCCGCCATCAGAGTTTTTACAGATTACTCAGAAATACGTGAATGTGCCAAGGCAACACTTCAGGCATGTTTTTAATGAGGGAATGACATAATAACATGATGGAAAGCTTGAAAAAGTCCATTTTGCATAATATCCCTCCTTTAAACGTCCGCTAAACACACTCAGTTGAAGTTTTCACCGCATTGAGCACTGATCCGTGGACCTCCACGCTGAATACACTTCAATATGCCCTCGGTGCAATAAAGTTTGGACACCTCTGCTCTGGAAACCTTGACCCAGAGTCAAAGTGCACAGGGGGACTGCAGGGGGATACTGCCTGGAACAATAGAGCTTCCCAGGTTTTGGGATCTTCAGGAGACCCTGGCCTGAAGACTAAAGAGGATCAGCACAACACGTCAGCGATAAACTGAAGGACCTGACCATGCAACGACCAGGAAGTCAGACCTAACAGTTTAAAGATAACGTGAAGCCAATGGAGTCCTGACTCAACAAGTGAAAACAGAATTACAATAATCAATACGAGACGAGATGAAAGTGTGGACGATCAATTCAACGTTTTCCTCACTTCATTTCTCAGGTGATGAAAGCAGTTTGTGGTGAGCTGACGAGAGTGACCCTCCAAAGACATACGATCAAACACCAGCCCAAGGTTTCTGAGGTTTCTGAGGTTTCTCTGGTTTTAACAGACGAGCCCCGAGCTCCGAGACGACAGACCAATGATATTTATTTTGTGAGTGCGCGGTGAGTTTGGGAGTCAGGACTGGTTTTATGGATGCGGTGAGGTGTGAGTACAGAGCTGCGACGAGGCGGAGGCTCTGCGCTTCAGGAGGGCTCAGACTCCGAGGATTAATCACTCCTCGCCGCGTCTCTGTGTAAATATCATGCTGTTAATCGTTTTCCACGTGGGGAACCGTTCGATTGGCTTTAAAGTGGAGTCGCCAGGTTTGTCTTCTCCGATGAAAAGAAGGATTATCCTGTATTGTTATTGAACTGAGCAAAAATAAACACTTTGACCTGGTCAGGGGATCGGGTCAAAGTGTGATGGAAGCTCTACACAAATCTTACACATATTTTTAGAAATTAGAAGGTCTTGGCTTTCAAATGAGGCATCACACTGGCATACACAGCTCTCCTGGGATATGGATGTGTATAACTGGAGAAAATAACTTGAACCCTGACCCTGGATGAACCTGCTGAATAGAGTGAGTTTGAGTGTTAGAGCCTTTAGCTTTATGAAAACAGACCAGACTTAGTGTTACAATACAAACATTTGATGATGACACAAAGAAAGAACTCAATGTTCAATACAAATGTAAATGTCCAGCGCAGTGCAATGTGGAGCCATCACACTTTTCTTTCTAAATTAATACAATAATTAGTGGTGGGATTCAATTAAAATCTTAAGTAAGGATTAAACAACGAGGAGCTGCATTAGACGGTTATAATGCACGACGCGGAGTCAAGAACACCACGACGCGCAGCGGAGTGAAGTGCATTAGAACCGGCTCCTCGTTGTTTAATCCGCTTATACCAGGGTCCCACAAACGTAACATTTATACTGAAGTCTCACTGAAGGTTCGTCTCAGAGCGAGTCATTCTCCGCAGCTATTACGAGGATCTCAGTCAGGCTCAACGACACAACATCAGCACAGAATCACAACACAACAGGACTAACCCGGAAACACTTTTCCCTGGAAGTAAACACCGATATGCGGCACTCGTGGGCAGGAGTTATTTCACTTTTACGCTGTTTAAAGGAATAGGCCACCGTTTTTACATACTGAGATATGTTCTTACCTCACTTTAGCCGAGTTAATATATCCCCGTCTGGTCTTTGTCCGTGCGCTCTGTCAGTCAAACGGAGCACATACGCAGCCTCTCCCACATGTCACATAGCTCCAAAAAAGCTCACGATAGAAGCTACCAAGCTCTTCCACGTGTTCCCTATTTAAATAAAGTTACGTGAAGTGTTTTCAAGCAAAGTATATTTACACAGAAATGTAGCACGTCGATTTTATAAGCAGATAAAAAGGGGCACTATATTGTGAGGCGTAATGATACGAGGAGCAAAACGTCCACGCAGTAACTCCTAAAGGTTATTGACGGAAGTGAGCGGGGGAAGTCTTTAGGAGTTACTGCGCGGACGCTGTGCTCCTGTATCATTACGCCTCACAATATAGTGCCCCTTTTTATCTGCTTATAAAATCGACATGCTACATTTCTGTGTAAATATACTTGGCATGAAAACACTTCACGTAACTTTATTTAAATAGGGAACACGTGGAAGAGCTTGGTAGCTTCTATCGTGAGCTTTTTTGGAGCTATGTGACATGTGGGAGAGGCTGCGTATGTGCTCCGTTTGCCTGACAGAGCGCACGGACAAAGACCAGACGGGGATATATTAACTCGACTAAGGTGAGGTAAGAACATATCTCGGTATGTAAAAACGGTGGCCTATTCCTTTAACCTGAAGCTAGCTAGCTAGCTCAACCAGCTCAACTGTTTATGGAAACAGCTGCGGTGGAGTCGCTCACACCTGGGCCCCCCCAACTGAAACTTTTATGTTTGACTTTACTAATCCAGACAAAGATGCTTCAATGCAGGATCATTTTATGTACGAAAATGATGAATAGCCTTAACCGTTTTCAATAGAAATGTAAAGCTCATATGTTATTAACAGTAGCTAACCTAGCTGCTCACTCTCCTCATACGTTCCTGTCAGTCACTAATTACGCCTTTATCTGGTTCAGCTGTGTCATGCGTTGCTATGGCGACGCCACAGCGGAGTGATATCCAAGTGATTTAACTACCGGACTACGTGTGCGGTTATACCAAAATAATGCACCGGCCAATCAGAATCCAGTATTCACCCAGACCATGGTATAAATCAAGTTAATTACATCACGTCTGTATTTCATTATTGAATAAACAGACGTGTCTCTGTGTCATCGTCAAGTGTCTCAGGATCAGTCATGTGACCTGTGTTCAGCAACTAGACAAATGACTGTGTTTTCTATGATATAAACGGGCTTCAAACTTTGCCTTTCAATTGAAACATTTGCTGTACAGACAACAGTCTTTTCCATCAGGTCGTTTTTTAAAACAAAAATGAGTGAAGCGTCTTCATCGTCCATCACTGTTGTGAGCGCATGTACGTGCGCGGCAGATTTAAGGCCAGACCAGAACGCACCGATGCCAGGACTGTTGTGTTCAGAAATCTTAGTTAATTAATCTAAATTAACGTGTTAAAGGGGGGGTATTATGAAAAATCGACTTCTTCAAGCTGTCCATCATGTTATTCTGTCATTCCCTCATTAAAAACATGCCTGAAGGGTTGCATTGGCACATTCACGTATTTTTGAGTAATCTGTAAAAACTCTGATGGCGGCCATTTTAGGGATAGGTTTGCCTGAGTCCTCCTGGGAACGCCCCCACCTCCTGGAGACGCCTCCGAGCTTTCCTCACCAGCCGAGTAACCAACCACTGCTCCTCAGCAGAACCCCCTCCCCACTGATGCCACAGACAGTGTGTGGAGGGGGCGTGTCTAAAGGCTCAGAGGTTCTTAAAGAGACAGAGGCCTATTTCAAGACATTCACTACAGCCATTTTGAGAGAGACATTTTATACAAGGCAGTTATTCTAATTTACTGCATTTACAGACCAACAGAAGGTGTGGTCATTATTGTAGTGTGATATAGACTGGTGCTATGTGATTGACAAAAGCATAATCCCCCCTTTTTAAAGTCCAAGCTCGAATAAAAATATGTGTCTTTTCACAACATAATAAACAACAAAAAACATTTCAAATTCAAGAGTATTTGACTCAAGTGAAGAGAATTCACTTCTAAAAAGAAAGCCTATAGTTTCATATTACATTTCCTATAGACAGACCTGTGTTGAAGTGTTGGTGTGAAGATCAAGACCGATGTAAAAATGATTTGTCACACAGTCAGAGCTGAGTGTGAGTTTGTTGCAACAGAACATTTTTCAAGTTTCCAGATTTCACTTCACTCACGTTTGTGTTTTATGTTTCTTCGTAGTATTTGACTTGGTTCATTATTTAATGCGGTCTCTGTTGGAAAATGGCGTGTTGTGCTCTCAAAGATTAGCCTTGTTTTACTGTTTTCAAACACTCAAACGTTAAATGTATTGAATATCAGACGTCTCAGTGTCAGTGTGGTCTCTGTGTGGGTGAAGTGTTCGCTCTTAGACTGACGGCGATCTGTGCCGTCGTCCGCAGCCTCCGAGCCGTCGATACCACACTGGGCGATGACAGGCGATCGATACGCAGCTCCACACCGGCCTGGATCAGCCTGCACTCTACAGCCTCAACCTGCACCACAGCCGCCTGCTACTGAGCCCACATTAACCATGGGGAAACCACATTCAAACCCCCCAAACTGCAGGCATACAGGCACAGGGGGTCAGTGGCAAAGTAAGTGTTTTGAGGGTAACCTAGGGGTCAGATTTGATCCTCATCTTTCATTTGAGAACCATTTTCGCCACCTCTGCAAAGTGTCCTTCCATCGCCTCCCTCTGCCCCTCCCCCTCACAGTCAGACGCTGTGAAACTGGTCCCTGCCTTTGTCTCCTCCGGGCTGGATCACTGCAGTACCCTCCTTGTCGGGATCCCCGGTACGAGCCTCCTGAAGCTCCAGCACATCCAGAACTGTGCAGCCAGGATCCTGACGAGGAGGCGCAAACATGACCACATCACGCCCGTCCTCCGGCCCCTTCATTGGCTGCCCGTCCGTTACAGAATCCACTGTATAATCTGCCTCCTCACAGACCAGTGTGTCCGTGGAACAGCCCCGGCCGACCTCACCGAGCCCCTGACCCCACACACCAACACTTACGGTCCACTTTCACCCACACCAGCCCGTGACCAAGCTCTTCAAAATGGGAGGAAGGGCCTTTACAGCATTTGCCCCAAGACTCTGGAACGCCCTACCAGAGTCCCTGAGTGTTGAGGGCTTTAAAGGAACAGGCCACCGTTCTTCCAGACTGAGATATGTTCTTACCTGAGCTTAGACGAGTTGATACGTACCTGTCTGGTCTTTGTGCCGTGGAGGAGCTTCTAACTTCTCCCCCGTTTGGAGCTTCCGCTCAGTTGCTCCTCAGGTCTGATCTGAGGAGCAGAGGAGCCCGGGCCCGGCTCTGGAGGAGTCTGCCTCTGTGGGTCACTGGAGCACATTAACCCCTTAACTCTCACCTGAACCGAGCACATTTTCTCCAGTTTGGCTTTACCCCAATCCAAAAGCTTCTGGAAAGAAGTTGCAAAAATAGCGACAAAACTGAGACGAAAACAATGATGAAAATGTCACAAAAATGTCACAAGAAATTGACAAAAAGGTGACGAAAAAATGACAAAAATGTGATGAAAAAATTACAAAAAAATGACAGAAATGTGACAAAATGTGACAAAAAAAAGTACAAAAAAATGACCAAAAAACTGACTAAAAAGTTACAAAAATGAGCTGAATACCCAACAAAAAAATTATGGAAAAAAAAATCTGATGACGTGAGGAAAAAGATCTCTCTTTTCAGGCGGGAGTTAAGAGGTTAAACCACTGCTTAAGACGTTCCTTTTTTCACTAAGTTGAGCTGAACAAATCTGTTTTCATCTGAGTCTGTATTATTATTATTACTACAGTGGAGTCAGAGGCCTGGATGCATCAACAGTTTCCCACCATTCACCGAAACAGCGTAAACAGCACCAGCGCTCGTGTTGAAAGCAGATTCCTCCCTCGCAGATGCGGCTGCACTCTCCCCCTCCTCCCACTCTAGTGCAGCAGCGCTTCATAACCAAGCAGTGAGAAAAAGAAAAAACAGCTCCGCTCTCATCGCTCACTTTGTACCGACTCGTTCCACACTTTCTTCCTGGAGGTTTTGATGCTCGAACGTTGAAACTCTTTCATCTTCGACACGAGGCCACAAAACCGAAGCCGTAAAGATGAAAATGAAGAAGGAAGAATGTGATTATAATTTCAGTGAATGACATCTGAAGTCGAAAGTGATTGTTGCTGACGGGGAATTGTCACATGAATGAAAGGAAGTGACAGAGTAATGACATGTTTGTGCAGAAGTTTGTGCATCTCCAGCTGTCAGCGCCTCATCCACATCTGCCTCGGCTGCAGACGGGGCTGTGGGCGAACACCTGTTGTTTACACCAGAGAATGAATATATATATATGTGCAGCCGGAGGGGTGTTGTTATGTAAGCAATATGGAGAAATAAAGCACAATTATCTGCAGTGAAGAGCCAGGACTACGCCGCACCAGGAACGTGATTACAGAGGATTGATTATATACTTTTGTTTGACCCCTTAACTCCCACCTGAACCGAGCACATTTTCTCTTTGGCTTTACCCAAGTCCAAAAACTTCAGAAAGAAAGCAGTGAAAATAGCAACAAAACTGACACAAAAACAATGATGGAAATGTGACAAAAAAGTGAGAGAACATTGACCAAAAAGTGATGGAAAATTTATGAAAAAGTGGCAAAAATGTCACAAAAAATTGACAAAAAATGGACGAAAAAAATAACAAAAATGTGACAAAAATGTGACAAAAATGTGATAACAATTTGACAAAAAAATTACAAAAAATTACAAAAAAATGACAAAAATTTGATAAAAATTTGACCAAAAAATTACAAAAATGTGACAAAAAAATGTCCAAAAAATGTCCAAAAAATGACCAAAAAATGACACAAATGTGACAAAAAATTGACAAAAAAACTACAAAAATGTGACAAAAACATGACAAAAAATTGATTAAAAAAAATGATGAAAAAATTACCAAAAATGTGACAAAAAAAAGACAAAACAATTACAAAAAATTGACAAAAAAAATACAAAAATGTGACGAAAAAGGACAAAAAAAGGACAAAAAGTTACAAAAATGTGATAACAATTTGACAAAAATGTGATAACAATTTGACAAAAAAATGACAAAAAATGACAAAAAAATGTCAAAAAAACGATAAAAATTTGTCAAAAAAATTACAAAAATGTGACAAAAAAATGTCAAAGAAATTACCAACAAATGACAAAAATGTGAGAAAAATTTGACAAAAAAATTACACAAATGTGACCAAAAAAGAGACAAAAATTGATAAAAAATGATAAAAAAAATTACAAAAAATGTGACAAAAACTTACAAAAAAATTTACAAAATGTGACAAAAAAATAACAAAAATGTGATAAAAATAAGACAAAAAAATTACCAAAAATTGACCAAAAAATACAAAAATGTGACGAAAAATGACAAAAAGTTACAAAAATGAGTTGAATACCCAACAAAAAAATGATGGAAAAAAATCAGATGACGTGAGGAAAAAGATCCTCTGGGTTCAGGCGGGAGTTAAGAGGTTAATGTAGTCTTTCAGTAACAATTCAAAAATGTGGAATATGGAACGGGCACATGTGGAACAAGACTTATTGTCACACTCGGCAGATCAGCGGTTCTTGTGGTGCGTGAGCTTCTCCCGGCTGATTCTAAAAACTGTCTCCTTTCTCCTTTTCCTTCTGAGGTCGACCTTGAAGAGCAGGAGGTTCAGCTGCTCCTTTCTGTCAATCTGAACCTTCCGAACCCAGCGGAGGAACAGCCGGGCAGAAACATCGTACAACACACGTCCTCCGGCAACGAATTTAACGACAATTACCAACCGAACAGAAATAACCCGAGCGACGGCACGACTGTCAGAATGTGTTAAATAAACAACTCATTATAAACTGCACTGTTCAATTATCGCTGAGTCTGGAAGTCTCCAACATGGACCACTAAGATGTGAAACGACACAGACGCTGATGCTCAACACTCAACACAGAAATAATATTCACCAAACCCTGACCTTTAGTCCACGGCTGACTCTGATAAACGTCCGCTCTTTCACAGAATAGACTTTATGCAAATGTTAACTTTCGTTCTTGTAGAATATAAACCAAAGTGCGTACGTTGCTTTTAAGTGGAAGTAAACACTGGAGAAACCCCCGCACGCCGATCCACAGCCAGACCGACTGCAGCCACATGTTTCTCTCAGGACATTGTTTAGTTCACGGTGGGTTTAGAAAGTTTTTAGTTTGACCAGTGAGAGCCTGTAATCCTTCAGGAAGAACACAAGGAAACAAGGAAATCGCTCTAATAAACTAAAGCCAGACTGACTTTATTTATGTTTTTATAAGCACATATAAAAGACAGACATTGTGGTAATAGGACACGACTTCCAAATGGAGACTGGAGGCGGGGCTAACGATCACAGTTTGATCGAGAGAACCGAGCGACTTACACTGTGCGTTCACGTTCTCCGCCGTGATTGTTTGTCGTCCACACGTGCAGTGGAGTAAATGTTCTGGTGAAAGCCCTCAGAGCAGCTTCTTTAAGTCCAGCTCATTTAAAGGGGGGGTGTTATGCAAAATCGACTTTTTCAAGCTTTACATCCTATTATGTCACTCCCTCATTAAAAAACATGCCTGAAGTGTTGCCTTGGCACATTCACGTATTTCTGAGTAATCTGTAAAAACTCTGATGGCGGCCATTTTAGGGATAGGTTTGCCTGAGTCCTCCTAGGAACGCCCCCACCTCCTGGAGACGCCTCCGAGCTTTCGTCACCAGCCGAGTAACCAACCACTGCCCCTCAGCAGAACCCCCTCCCCACTGATGCCACAGACAGCGTGTGGAGGGGGCGTGTCTAAAGGCTCAGAGGTTCTTAAAGAGACAGAGGCCGATTTCAAGACATTCACTACAGCCATTTTGAGAGAGACATTTGATACAAGGCAGTTATTCTAATTTACTGCATTTACAGACCAACAGAAGGTTTGGTCATCATTGTAGTGTGATATAGACTGGTGCTATGGGACTGAAAAAAAAGCATAATACCCCCTTTTTAAAACAGAAGAAAGGGCACTGGTAAAAGATCGTTGAATCGCTGCCGCCATCTTCACTGTTTTGGTTACGGGAGCAGCACTGGCTGATGAGAAATCCGAGCGCGGAAGATGACGCACCGCTAACTCCCGCCTCCCGTGCTCTGATTGGCTCGTCTTGGTTTTGCCGGAGTCAGCGAGATTCAAATGGCACAACTCCAGACTGTATCCTCATGTATCTCTGAGCATGGAGGCTCAGTCTGACTCGTGCCAGGCTCGTAATAAACCTCAGTCGAACTCTTCATAAGCCACGCCCTCTCGTAATAAACCAACCTCGGTCGAACTCTTTATAAGCCACGCCCTCTCGCCAGTGGCTCAGAAAATAACCACAGCGCTTGAAGCTTGCGTTGGCCTTAGTCTCAAGATTTAGTCAAAAAATTATCTTCAATTTTGATTTAGTTTTAGTCGACTGACATTAATTTAATCAACTTTGCATATTCATTATAAACATATTTGATGAAGCTCCTCTGCCTCATGTTTCTTCTCCCACATGGACAAAGCTCAGCTGATCCTTTGGCCGTGAATTTCAATGATCTGAGGATCTTTCAAACTGTCAGTGGAAGTTTGGATGATTTTAGACTCTTCTTTTCAGTCATACTTTAGCTGATGAAGAAAACACTGGTGGATTGTGGGATTGTTCTTAGCTCCTTATGGGCTGATGAGGAAGATCCCGAGGTTCCTCTGCTAAAGGAGGTGTTACAGGAAACATCACGGCTCCTTTAACACCTCCTAACTGCACTCACACACACCGACGCTCCTCCTGATGATGAGGCGCGTCCAGGTCAACGATGAGGAGAAGGAGGTTCCGAAACGTATTTTGTATATATAACGTATATGTGACAAAAATGTGATACAAATTTGACCAAAAAAATGACAAAAATGTGACAAAAAATGACAAACAAATGACAAAAATGTGACAAAAAAATGACAGAAAATGTAAAAAATGTGAAACAAAAATGTGATAAAAATTTGACAAAAAAATGACAAAAATGTGACAAAAAATGACAAAAAAAATGACAAAATGTGACAAAAATGTGATACAAATTTGACAAAAAAATGACAAAAAAATGACAAAAATTTGATACAAAATTGACGAAAAAATGACAAAAATAAAAATAAAAAAAATAAAAATAAAAGACAAAAATGTGACAAAAAATGACAAAAAAAATGTAAAAATGTGAAACAAAAATGACAAAAATGTGATAAAAATGTGATAAAAATTTGACAAAAAAATGACAAAAATGTGATACAAAATTGACGAAAAAATGACAAAAAATAAAAGACAAAAATGTGACAAAAAATACCAAAAAAATGACAAAAAAATGACAAAAATGTGACAAAAATGTGATAAAAATGTGACAAAAAATGACAAAAATTTGATCAAAAATTGACAAAAAAATAACAAAAAATAAATAAATAAAAAATAAAAGACAAAAATGTGAGAAAAAATGACAAAAAATGATGGAAACAAATCTGATAACGTGAGGAAAAAGATCCTCTCGATTCAGGCGGGAGCTAAGAGGTTTAACCGTGTGGGACAATATTCGTGGCCAAGCGTAATAATTCGTAAAACGGGCAAAAGTTTGTGACGCCTCCGCCCCGAATCATCAAATTCCATCCACATTCGTGATCCTTGGACCCTTAACTGGACATTATGTTCACGTTTGCCTGGAAACATCACTTGCCTGGACTTTCCATTGTCTTATTCACTATTCTGTTTCATTCCTGTTGTGATATTGGGCAATACAAAACCATTGATTGAAGACTTTTTAGACGCTGCCTTGGTTTTTTGGGTAGAAAAGTGATTTTTAAAACGTCCGCCCAGCCCTGACGGCTTCATCCCGCGCTGGTCCCTCCCCTCCTCCACGTCGCTTCTTAGAATATTGCTGTGTGTTCATTTTTCAGTGTCATGTGCAGGCGGAGTATGAAACATTACGGGCATTTTCTGTCTAAATCAAACTCGCCATCCCAGAATGATCCGCATCAGTCAGCGCCGTGAAGCCGTGGTTACCGCGCTGTGGACATAAATATGAAGAGTGCCGTAGATTGTCCTCTCTGCGGTGGTTTTATTTTGACCGATGTGTCGATAGTTTGGCCCGGAGGAGCGGAGGACAACGCTGACGAGAGCGTTTCTGCCTGACAGGCCTGTGTATCATTTCATCACCGCAGCCTCACAACTACAAGTCGCTACTACAACAGCACCTGCCTCTACAAGCACTACGAGCGCTCTGACTGAAACCATTTAGGTGATTACATCTATGTTAAAATGTCCTATCATTTCCCTGTGTGCTTTATCCGGGGTCAGGACACGGAGCAGAGAGGCCCAGACTTCCCTCTCCACGCACACCTCCCCCGGCTCATCTGGAGGGATCAGGGTTAAGGTCAAGGTTTATTTATATTCATTTCATTCAGCACTGCCCGAAGCGCTGCACAAGTTTCGGACACAGTGAAAATCCTATAAAATACAATGAACAGGATGTTCTGTGGGCAAAAGACAAATATCTGAAACTCTCAATAGGAAGCAGATCGAATCGTTCCAGAGTTTGTGTCCAGCGATCGAACAGCCCTGTCACTTCTGTTTCCTCTCGAAAGGGGACGGATTAAAAGCACCTGGTTGGATGATGATGCAGGTGTTCATTATCCCACATGGTGCAGCACAACAAACAAACAAGCAAGTGGAGCTCACTCAGAGATGACAGTCTATAAAGCCTGAGTTACAGGCAGAGACGACTTCAAATTACAGAGAGCTCAGAGTCGGAGCTTCAGGGATAAAGGTTTTCATATAGCGGTTGTTCTTAAAGAGGGGGTATTATGTTTTTTTCAATCACACAGCACCAGTCTATATCACACTACAATGATGACAAACCTTCTGTTGGTCTGTAAATGCAGTAAATTAGAATAACTGCCTTGTATAAAATGTCTCTCTCAAAATGGCTGTAGTGAATGTCTTGAAATAGGCCTCTGTCTCTTTAAGAACCTCTGAGCCTTTCCGACACGCCCCCTCCACACGCTGTCTGTGGCATCAGTGGGGAGGGGGTTCTGCTGAGGAGCAGTGGTTGGTTACTCGGCTGGTGACGAAAGCTCGGAGGCGTCTCCAGGAGGTGGGGGCGTTCCTAGGAGGACTCAGGCAAACCTATCCCTAAAATGGCCGCCATCAGAGTTTTTACAGATTACTCAAAAATATGTGCCAAGGCGACACTTCAGGCATGTTTTTAATGAGGGAATGACACGATAACATGATGGAAAGTGATTTAAAAAGGAGTGAGGCTTTCCCAGGTCCCACGGAGACAAAGTCCCTATTGTTTTCAGGGAGGCGACCAGAGGCTGTTAATAAAAAAGATGACTTTTTTAGACGTGGAGGAGCAGAGCCGGTGCTGGCCCTTCTGGGGCCCTAATTTAAAATCCACACGGGGGCCCTATAGCAGCATCCCATGGTTATTCGAGGGAGAGCGAATCCATTTATGGTCAAAAACGGTTCCACTGTGCAGCAGGGCAGAAGGGGAACATACAGACCTCAATTCAGGCCCTGCCCCCCTGTGTGAGAACCTCTAACCACTAAGCCACTGTGAGTCTGGGATTTAGGACTAGTCTACACTAGTCTATTTCCCCCACTTTTTAAAATGGCTAATGGTCACATTCAATGTCCTGATATTGATGAAACCAATCCTGTGAGCCCCAAACCTGACCCCCTCCATAAATGTAAGGAACAGAATCGGTGACAAAGGGCAGCCCTGCGGTGTTAATTTTATCGACTAAAATATTTAGTCTTAATTTTAGTCAAAGTGATATTTTGGCGACTAAAATTGGACTAAAACTACATTTAAAGTTTCTCATGAGACTAAAACTATGACTAAAATGTCCAGATATTTTAGTCGACTAAAATAAGACTAAACAAAAATGAAAAGAGACTAAAGTCATCCAAACTTCTATTGACCGTCTGAAAAAGCCTCATATCATTTAAATGAACAGGTCTGTGCTTTATTCATGTGGAAGCAGCTCCATGAAGTCGAGGACCACATTTAAACATTATAATCCCATTATAATGAATATTATAAATATAAGTCGACTAAATAAGTCTTAATTTTAGTCGACTAAACTGACATGCAATTTTAGTCGACTAAAACTGGACTAAAATATAAAAGTTTTTTTTGACTAAATCTTGACTAAAATTAAAATACATTTTAGTCAAGAGATTAAGACTAAAACTAAAACTAAATTTGTTGTCAAAATTAACACTGCAACCCTGGGGGACACCAACAGGCACTGGCCATTTTCCAGCTTACACTATTAATATTAGCCTACCCCAAAAACGATTTCCATAACGACAAGTGACATTACTCCTACACCTGCTTCTCCAATGATGTCACGCATGAAGACAGGAGTGTAATTATGCTGCACCACAACATGCAACAATGTCAAATGAGGGACAAACGATTTTGTATGTGATCGAAATCATCGCTCGAGAAGAGAAGTGCGACGACGGCCCAGAGAGCATTTGTTTTATGCAAACAAACCAGCAGGAGGTTCTCCCTGAGGTTTCTCTTTTCTCCCACTGGGTTTGGGAGTTTTGCTTTGCTGTGTAAGAAGGTTTGAGGACAGAGGGCGCCGTTGTTTCCATCTGCTGCTTCTTTAGAAATGACTTCTGTCTGGAAAGTATATTTGCCTGGACACTACATTCGCTCGGACATTTCATTGGTCATTGTTTCACTGTGTTGTAATGTTTGGTGCAGCCGTGAGAAAACTCTTGCTGAGATGGACTGATTTATTGATGTATTGATGTTTCCAAGACGTAGCAGCGCCGTCTTGGAGCTACAGCAGGAATGACCAAAGATCTGCTTCCTCCTCTTCAGACCATGAACACATCGAGGAAACAGAAACCTTTGTGACCTTTGTTAGGTCAACAGAGCCTCTCGCATGTTGTATCTGAGGCTGGATGTTTGCAGTCTGGTTCAAGGCCTTCTCTTGGAGAGGTTTGTACGACTGCTTTAAAGTGGTTTCTGTAACTCTCTCCGCAGTTTATCAAAACCTAATGTGGGGTTTACACGATGCGTTCCGTCATTCGTGACATTTCTAACATTACTTACAGCCTCTTAATGGGGTTCTTAACAGAGCGCGTCGGCTACTGATGTTCGTGGAAGATGTTTTTGGCCTAAAATGTTTCACGGATGTCCCGACTCACCCTCAGTTTGTGGAGGTCGGAAGAGAGCCTGTCCTTTCTTCATGATTAGTGGTGCTATTCGTAATTCAGCATTTTTACAGCTGAGGAGAGAAGAAGCAACAAACTGGAGAATTCTTTAGTGTAAATCCAATAATCCACATAGAGCTGACTTTATTACAGACTGCGCTCTCTAAACCAGAGTCTGAGCTGGATTTAACCAGAGCTAATGTTGTTAGCGCTGCAGCGTCTGCAGTGTTTACAACATACAGGCTAACGATGCTAACTCGCGGCTAACAGTTTTGGCCATTCTGACGCCGTTTTATGCCCAGGGGTTTATTCATCTGAAAAACTAACCCAGCGACTAAAAAGTCCTCAGAAAATCCAAATTAAAGACACACAGCATGTTTATATTGAGGAAAATGAGCTGCAGCAGAACAATGAAAACGCTGTAGCTTCTCGCTAAGTTACTACAAACACACGAGAAAATCTACAGGAGCTGAAGTAAAAAATATCTCAATACTATTCTTGCTATTCATACAATTACATAAATGAATAAAGCTCAGGCATTTGGAGCTTTAGGACATGGGCTTTTCTGTCTATGATGGACAGAGAAATAAAAATAAAAATTATATTGAATGAAAATAAAAATGAATAAATAAATGGCATCAGCACAATTCTAATATAACTGCTCTTCAATGTGTCGCCGACTTTACTTAAGGAAATGTACATGAGTAAATTTACTAATTACAAACCAATCTGCTGTGAAAAAAGAATGAAGAAAATGCCTTGTACTCGTATCGGTATTCGGTATCGGCGAGTACTTAAATCCAAGTACTCGTATCGGTTTTAGAAAAAGTGGTATCGGTGCCTCCCTATTCCTGACAACTATAGCGGCGGCGCAGTTGGTAGAGCGGGTCGCCTCATGGGTTCGACTCCCTGCTCCCTCAAATGCAATGTTGTGTCCTTGGGCAAGACACTTCACCCTTCTTGCCTCCAGTGTCTGCGTGCATTGGTGTATGAATGAGTGAGAATGGGTGACTGGTTCCTCACTGATAAAGGTAGAAAAGCGCAATATGAGTTGAGTCCATTTACCATTTAACCGTGTGGGACAATATTCGTGGCCAAGCGTAATAATTCGTAAAACGGACAAAAGTTTTCAAATTCCATCCACATTCGTGATCCTTGGACTCTGGGGGGTCCTCATGACCTGCTGCTGACACTTAACTGCACATTATGTTCATGTTTGCCTGGATACTTCACTTTTCTTGGCCTGTCATTGTCTTATTTACTGTTTTGTTTTTTTCCTGTTGTGATATTGGGCTATACAAAACCACTGATTGATTATAGTAACCTACAAAATCACATGACTGAAAGGCTTGAAGAATCCAAATCATCTCAGTGCGGTTTTTACGATGATAAGAAGCTCCTGGACGACTGAGAGCCTACGTAAACATCCTTTAGCCGCGTTGAGCTGAGCGTTTCCCTGCTCCTCGGTGTAAAGGTCTCCTGTTCTCCTGGCTCTCAGTCATCCAGGAGAGCTTTACACCGAGGAGCGTTTCCCTGCTCCTGGGTGTGAAGGTCTGCTGGTCTCCTGGCTCTCAGTCATCCAGGAGACCTTCACACCGAGGAGCGTTTCCCTGCTCCTCGGTGTAAAGGTCTGCTGGAGGACTGAGAGCTGGACGAGGTGTAAAGGTCTGCTGTTCTCCTGGCTCTCAGTCATCCAGGGGAGACCTTTACACCGAGGAGCGTTTCCCTGCTCCTCGGTGTAAAGGTCTCCTGGAGGATCGATGTCCGGACTGGGCTCGGGGCCCGGGGGGCAGCAGGCGTCCAATCACACTCATCCTCATTAAAGCCACATCGCGCTGATTTGTAGCTCCTCTATTGGCATGTTTCATTGAATCCGAGCTCGTTCTGCGGGGCCCCTAATTGTGGCCCCTGGGCGCCGTAAAAGCAGCTGCTCAGAAAACGGGTATGATCTCACTGTCGCCGCGGTCGCTCGGATACCACACACACCGTCACATTATGGTATGTTTATAATTAGATGCACAGATGTCGCTTCCTCCCACACACGCCCACAACAATCAGAGGTGTCAGTAACAAAGTACAGCTGATGAAGTACTTTCATTAAGCAGATCTGGACTTCACTTGAGACGTGTTTTTAGTGAGAACTTTCACTACGTTTGAAAGATAAACATAATCCTTTCTACGTTTGTATAAAAGCAACACTTTAGATCAGCCCGTAAGATCCATGTGAAGGTAAATGTAAGTAATGTCAGCACAGGTTGTTTTTGTTTGGTGAATAAATAAGGCTGGGAATTAGATATTAAACCATCCCTTACGGCAGGGGTGGGCAACGTCAGGCCCGGGAGCCAAATCCGGCCCTCCAGCACAGAACCTCTGGCCCTCAAGGTGATTTTGAGAAACATTATGACACAAATCAGAAAGTACTTTAACATTTTTAAGGTTAAATGGGAGAAATAATGTCAATACACCCAATTCATCATCAGGTCATATCATGCACAACTCTGGCATTTGTAGAAAGTGCACTGGAAAAATAATTAATAATTTTAAGGAAGAAACGACAGAAACCTACTTGAATTACGAGATTCAGCCAATCTCACCTGCCCAAACGCCCTCTGTCTGATACACGTGTTTCTATTGGACAGAGCGAGTTTCCGTCAAATCTCGTTCAAAAACCCGCGAGCTAAACACAGCTGTGATGTTTTATATGTTTTATCCTTAAATGACGAAACTGCGGAGAAATGAACGACCTCAGTTTGATCAGGACATTTGGAGCTCGTTCTCCAGAGGAGGTGACATAGACGCGGGACTTTGTGGAGAACAGCAGCGGAGCCGAGGCCAGACGTTTCCGGGGTGACGAGAGAAGTTTCCCCGCATCAGAGGCTCTGGAACCCAGGGCGGATCCGAGGCTCGCCGCGGTCACCGGACAACCGGACGAACGGGTGACACGGAGTCTGAGACACGAGGACGTTTATGGAGGAGAAGAAGGACTCACGAAGACATCAATGGTGAGCAGTGCTTTGGTGTCGCTGTTGTTGTGAGTAAAATGGCGATAGCTGAGCTCACACATGTAATATAATATAAAATGACAGTGGTGAACTGTTACCGCTGCTGCGGTTGGGGAGGTGTGATGCGTAATAGCGCAGAGCGCGCTTTGAGAGCCTTTGGCACAGCTGGACGTTCAGTTCCTCCACAGGTGTGGCAGGGCTGAGGATCTGGTGCTGCTTTTTGTTCTCCTCACATATTTCAAGTGGGGCTAATTTTGTAAGTTTGTGATTCATTTCTTTGCGTTTGAGTTTTGGAATCGTCATTGCAGTTGTAGTAGACGTCTTATATGGTCAGGGATAAAATAAATGACCACTTGTGTCGTTTTCTGTCGGAGGACTGTCTCTGTAAGTCGTGTTTCACACAGATCTCACCCATTTTTCCAAAAACTAGAAGGTCTTGGCTTTTAAATGAGGAATCACACTGAGCTGTAAGCTCTCCTGTCAATGCACTTTGAGATTTGGATCTGCATAATTGCAAACCTTAACTCTAAGGTGGCAGGTAACAGGTTACAAAAGCTGTTTCCTTCGTGGTAAAAAAATCTGCTGAACGGCAAAGATGCACAAAAAACATCCTGCAAAACAATGTGGAACACAGAAACTATAACTGCAGCTCACAGCAAAAGACAAAAATGCCGCTGCGCCGAGGGAGAGGAAGCTCTTAAAAAGTCAATGTTGCATAAAACCCCACTTTAAACAAGCAAACAGAATGTGCAGTGCACGAAAACTGTGCAAACAACGAGTAGTTGTTTTAATTTTCCCTGTTCCACGTCAGCCTTGTTTTTGTCCTAGTTTAGTGTATTTAACCCCTTAACTCCCACCTGAACCGAGCACATTTTCTCCAGTTTGGCTTTACCCCAGTCCAAAAGCTTCTGGAAAAAAGCTGTGAAAATAGCAACAAAACTGAGACGAAAATAATGATGGAAATGTGACAAAAAAGTGACAAAACACTGACAAAAAAGTGACGAAAAATTGATGAAAAAGTGGCAAAAATGTGACAAGAAATTGACAAAAAATTGACAAATAAAATGACAAAAATGTGATAAAAATTTGACAAAAAATGTGACAAAAATGTGACAAAAAAGTGACTAAATTTGGATAAAAAAATTACAAAAAAATTACGAAAAAATGACAGAAATGTGACAAAATTTGACAAAAAAATAAAAAAAATGGACAAAAAAAATGACCAAAAAAATGACCAAAAAAATGACAAAAATGTGACAAAAAATGACAAAAAAGTTACAAAAATGAGTTGAACGCCCAACAAAAAAATGATGGAAAAATAATCTGATGACGTGAGGAAAAAGATCCTCTCGGTTCAGGCGGGAGTTAAGAGGTTAAGTCAAGATTCTTTTTCTAATGGAATGGAATCTACGGTGTTGAAACGGTTTCGTTAAGTTTTGCAATAATCACAATCACCACAGTATCCGAGGCACCTTTTCGAGATGGCATCAGCTCACAGCTCGTGCACAGAGCGGTCAGGGGGGGTGAATGGCCAGTTAATGACATTGTAAAGCGTGTTTGAAGGACCCTCGTGTGGAGAAAAGCTCGTCCGCCCTCGCTGGAGAACAGAGTGACTTCTTCCTCTTCTCTCGCTCACCTCGCCGTGAAACTGAACCGGGGACCTTTGCGTTGTGGGTGAACTCTTTACGAACTGACACGCCGGCTGCTCACAAAGAGAGGACGCGGGCCTGAGATCCGGAAATGCGATTGAGATGGAAATGATTTCAAATGAAAGCAGGAGCGGGCGTGAATGCGGTCCCTGCAGGTCATCAGCGCCGCCTCGACTCGCGCAGGAAACGGACATTTGCATTTATCACTCGCGCCGAAAAGCTGCAGCTCCGTCCCTGTGCACCTTCGCCCGAGAGCTGCCGTTACAGGACGCAGCGCTGCAGATGTATTATTAATCAGACTTTACTCTGTTTATCTTCATGTGTAAAAAGCTCTGCCAGAAGGAGAGTTTTCATTGTTTAACATTTATGAATGTTATTTCCCGTCTTGTTTGGTTTATGATGTAACACAGTTCAGCACTGGGTGAAACGATGCACCATATGATCTGCACCGATATGCACCAAAGAGACTGGACCAAAGAGTGCATGATATACATACAGCCGTGTGAACCATCTCGGGCCCTGAGAACCTCAGGGAGGGGCCTCCTGGTGGTTCCCAGAGTCAATAATAAACGCGCTGAGGCTACGTTTCAGTTTCATGCAGCAAAAAGAGGAGACAGAACACGAGCCTCAAATGCTCTGTGTGTTTAACCCCTTAACTCCCACCTGAAACGAGCACATTTTCTCCAGTTTGGCTTTACCCCAATCCAAAAGCTTCTGGAAAAAAGCTGTGAAAATAGCAACAAAACTGAGACGAAAACAATGATGGAAATGTGACAAAAAAGTGAGAAAACATTGTTGAAAAAGTGGCAAAAATGTCACAAGAAATTGACAAGAAATTGTCGAAAAATGACAAAAATGTGACAAAATGTTACAAAAAAAATACAAAAATATGGTATAAAATTTGACAAAAAATCTACAAAAATTTGACCAAAAAATGACAAAAATGTGACAAAAAAAATGAAAAAAAAGACAACAAATTGATAAAAAATGGAAGAAAAAATGACAAAAATTTGACAAAATGTTAAGAAAAACAACACAAAAATATGGTAAAAAAATTGTCAAAAAAATGACTAAAATGTGATTAAAAAATGACGAAAAAATGACAAAAAAAAAGACAAGAAAGTTACAAAAATGAGTTGACAACCCAACAAAAAAATGATGGAAAAATAATCTGATGACGTGAGGAAGAAGATCCTCTCGGTTCAGGCGGGAGTTAAGAGGTTAAAGGAACAGGCCACGGTTTTACTGAGATATGTTCTGAGCTTAGACGAGTTCATGTGTACCTGTCTGGTCTTCACGCGTGTCCTTAGTCACGTAAACACAGCACAGACGGCGTTAGCATTTAGCATCTCCTCCTCTACAGCTCCAAACCAGGAGAAGATAGAAGCTACCGAGCTCTTTCCCTGTTTAAATGTGGTTACGTTGTGGTTATGTGGATTGTCTAAGCGGGTAAAGAGGGGAACTATATTGTGAGGCGTAATAATACCAGGGGTAGTTCGGCCTGTGCACAGTAAAGTGAAGATATTACTGTGTGGATGCCGTCTGATAGCGAAACCAAAACACAATTTTGTCTTGTTTTGTTTTGTGAGCCCAGGGGCACATTTTATTACAGAGCAGCTTCGGAAAATTAGAAATCATTACCAACTTCATTCTGAGTTTATAAAAGCGGCCGAATCATTTTTTCTTTCAAAACCAACTCATTATTTATTTCACACTGAGCCCATTTAGCACAAAGTCCTGTTGGTACAGTGTTTAATGCTTCACAACAAGAAGGTCCTGGGTTCGATTCCCTCCTGGACGTTGCCTCTGTGTGGAGTTTGCATGTTCTCCCCGTGTCTGTGCAGGTTTCCTCCGGGTACTCTGGTTTCCCCGACCACTAAAACATGTATAAAAGTACAAAAGAGATCCATAATCCACTTTATTCATAGAGCGCTTTAAAAACAACATAGTCGCCCAAAGTGCTTTACACAAAACATAATACAATTACATGAGGAAAGATCTGACAGAGAACAGTAAAAGTAAAACTCTCCAGGGGGTCAAACGCCCAACGGAAAAAATATGTTTTCAGGAGAGATTATAAAACAGGGAGTGAATCAGTCAGTCTGATATTTAAAGGCAGCTCATTCCAAAGTTTAGGACCAGCCACCGGAAAAGCACGATCACCTCTGAGCTTTTGTTTAGTCTTAGGAACCACCAGAGCCTGATCTGCTGACCTCAGTAAATAAGAGGGGACATAGAGAACAAGGAGGTCACACAGTTAAAGGGCTGTGACCTCAGCAGGAGCAGTAAGTCAGACCTGTTCCCGGTGCGTGTTGGTCTCCACAGGGCTGCCCTTTGTCACCGGTTCTGTTCATTACCTTTATGGGCAGAATCTCTAGGCGCAGCCAGGGGCCGGAGATCAGGCCCTTCAGCTGCTCTGGGGTGGTTTGCGGCCGGGATGAGGATCAGCACCTCCAGATCCATGGTTCTCCACCGGAAAAAGGTGCTTCCCCTTTTCAGGTCGGTGGAGAGTCCTCACCTCAAGTGGAGGAGTTCAAGTATCTCGGGGTCTTGTTCACGAGTGAGGGACGGATGGAGCGTGAGATGGACAGACAGATCGGTGCGGCGTCAGCAGTGATGCGGTCGCTGTATCGGTCTGTCGTGGTGAAGAGGGAGCTGAGTCGGGGCAAAGCTCTCGATTTGCCGATAGATCTACGTTCCCGCCCTCACCTATGGTCATGAGATTTGGGTCATGACCGAAAGGACAAGATCGCGGATGCAAGCGGCCCAAATGAGTTTCCTTCGCAGGGTGGCTGTGCGCACCCTTCGAGATCGGGTGAGGAGCTCAGTTACCCGGGAGGAGCTCGTCGAAAGTCTGGGCATCTCTGCTGAGACTGCTGCCCCCGCGACCCGGATAAAGCGGAAGAAAATGGATGGATGGACTAAAGGTCAAATACAAAACAAAATAAAAACCCATTTTCTCTTTTTTTAATCGAAGAATTGGATTGTTCTTTGTCTGTGGAGATTTTTATTTCCCGGCACTGGGCGGAGCTCCAGCTGTTGTAAAAATAACTCATCAAACTTCTCCATGTTATTCCTCCTGAGCACTCTCACTCTCCATAATGAACAGGGGTCAAGCCTTAGCTCTAACTGAAGAGTTTGCTGCGATCTGTGTGTTTAACCTGTGGTGAGGGTTAGAAACGGAAAGCCGTGTTTCACTCACACAGATCTTACACATATTGTTAGAAACTGGAAGGTCTTGGTTTTCAAATGAGGTGTGGACTGTAAGCTCTCCCGGGGGCGGACTGGGCCTGAGAGACGGAACTCTGACCAGCTTGGCCCAAATCAGTGTTAACGCGCACTCCACAAATACGTATTTTAACAAGCGCATTTTCTCAAGTTCACCTTTGCCCAAATCTAAATGTCACCGCGTTTTTGTGGCTTTTTTTCATTGCTTAGTCGTCGTGTTTTTGTCTCTTTTTTGACGTTTTTTGCCAGGGTGTTTTGGCATGTTTTTGTTGGTTTTTCATTTTGTTTTTTCGTTGCTTTGTTGTTATTGTTCTGTTTTCATCCACGTTTTTGCCGCTATTTTGATGCTTTTCTTTGAGTAAAGCTTGGTTAAAGTGAGGGGTAAGAGGTTAACCCCTTAACTCCCACCTGAACCGAGCACATTTTCTCCAGTTTGGCTTTACCCCAAAAGCTCCAAAAGCTTCTGGAAAATAGCAACAAAACTGAGACGAAAACAATGATGGAGATGTGACAAAAAAGACGGAAAACATTGACAAAAAAGTGACGAAAAATTGATGAAAAAGTGGCAAAAATGGCACAGAAATGGCACAAAAAATTGATAAAAATGTGACGAAAAAATGACAAAAATGTGACAAAAATGTGATAAAAATTTGACCAAAAAAATAAAAAAATGTGATAAAAAGTTGACAAAAAAATTACAAAAAATTGACACAAAATATGACAAAAATGTTACAAAAATGAGTTGAATGTTACAAAAATATGGTAAAAAATTGGACAAAAAAATGACAAAAATGTGATTAAAAAATGATGAAAAAATGACCAAAAAAAATGACAAAAAAGTTACAAAAATGAGTTGAATAGCCAACAAAAAAATGATGGAAAAAAATCTGATGACGTGAGGAAAAAGATCCTCTCGGTTCAGGCGGGAGTTAAGAGGTTAAGGAGAAAATTCCGAGGCCGGACCGGTGACCCTAGAGCCCTTCTGTGCTCTTCCAGAATGGACATATGGCCAGTCCGCCCCTGAGCTCTCCTGTCAACACGCTTTGAGATTCGGATGTGCACAATTGGGAGAAAATAACTCTAACCCTAAACCTCAGACATCAGTTTACAGGTGAACATCCCCGGCTGAGACTTCCCCCAGTGGCTCCAGGTGTGAAGGCATGAGCTCGTGTGGCTTTGTCCCTGTTTCAGAAGGACATTGTTGACGATATTGTTGAATCCACTCATCTTTGTGAGGCGTCTGCAGATGGAGAGGCTCTAAGTGAGTTCTCCTCATGCAGACGAAGCCCCCGCTCGGGCCTTGACAAATGAAGAGCCGCGCCGCATTCGTCTCTGGAAATTACCTCTGCCGTTCCCCCCCGCGGCGCCGTCGCGACGAGCCCCTCGCATCCGCTCCTCCGGGGGGTCGCCAAGAATCGCTCAGCGTTCTCCGCGGGCCCCGGGAGCGGCGGATGGGACGGGTTTGTCCGCACGTGCAGCTGGAGGCGCGAGGCTGCGGCGGATTTCTGCAGCTGTCGTCATTAAATTCCGTGGCCGCGAGGGAAGCTCTGCGTTTGCTCAGCGCTTTAGCGGCTCTTTCCCTCACGTCCGGGTAAGCGTTTAGGGATTGTAGAGCTTATACCTCCACCTGAGCACCTCCGTGTCCCCCCGCTGAGAGCACGCCCTGATCCGCTCAGCAGGGGACCGGCGCGGGGCCAGTAGCTTTTACGAGCGCCGACACTTCCTGACCGCGGGCGCTGCGCTTGTGTCACCGTTCTTACGCGTGTGTGCCGCTTTAATGAGGCCGCGCATGAAAGATCGAGGATTCATAATTGCTTCCGTAATTTTCTCTTTCCTCTGGAGCTGAACAAAGACGAGTCGCGTAATGAATTCAACAAGCTGGAGCCTCTTCCTGCCGCCTGTTTGTCACTGTCCGACATCAGCCCCGGCGAACGGAGGGTCTCAGTCAGACTAGGACTTAACTTAAAGAACAAAGGAGACAAACACAAAAAAACGGGTGCAGCCTCACGGCAAACTGCTCTCCCCTTGACAATCTACACCTACCAAGATTAGTAGGAGTGCCCCACCTCACCCACCTGGAAGCAACCACTTCACAGGGAAGGGAGGTGGGCCAAGTGGTCTTTAACATAACCAAAACAAAACAAAGATAAGCAATAAACAATCACAAATTATACAAACAATAATCAAATCATATTAAAGCAATATACTTGATTACCGGAACCTAAAAAAACCACACACAACAAATGAAACATAACATCCACCCTTTAAATCAATCCCAGTGCTGCAGCCCAACATCCCCAGGTGTCACCACTAATCCCCAGCTGAGCTGACAGCACTAAACCAATCAGAACAATCAACTAAATTAGACCAAACAATACAAAAAGCAAAATAACAGACCACTCCCACATACAGTGGGGTGAAAGAGGGGTGAAAGCCCCCCTTTCACACTGCCCCTATAGGTGGCAGGTTAAATAAGTTAATTTAGTGCTCGTGCTCCCAAATCCACCCTCTGTACGACCTTCTTCCAAAAATCTTTAATAAATCTCTACATAGGACATGGTCATAGTAACACATTGGAATGAATGGCCATGCTGGCGGCCATCTTGTGACTGGCCCAAGTTCTAACCCAGTGCATTGTCATCTAATGGAATCGCCACTTATTTCCTTGACACTGTTTAAATCTATTGTTAGTTATTTCATGACTCTTTGATAATTGTGACTGAACTTATGTTAGATCTGGCAGGATAATGTTATTCCAGTTTCATAGGAGGACTTTAAAATCCATTTGTTCAAACACCTCAGATCATTCTTTTTTCTTTGTTCTTTATTAGGATCCCCATTAGCTCCCACAAGTGGTTGCGAGTCTTCCTGGGGTCCTGGCACAATCACTTCTATTCATATCAAGTAGAACACTATAGTTTCCTACTTGAAAACAGTATTTCTGTACTTTTTAACATGACATGACCAGTATGTCTCATGACCAGTGAACATGAGACGGTGATACAGTGAATGCAAACCACTGGAGAAAACAAAGTTACTACGGCTAAACTACAACCTCACTTTGGAGGCATATTAGAAATGTAGCAGTAGAAAGTATTACATTTATCATTAGGGATGCACCGATACCGAGGTATATATATAGATATCGGGTATCGGGCCGATAGCACATGCTTGAACTCATACTCGTACTCATTCATGCGGTCCCGATACCAGAAACCGATGGAGGAGAGAAGAAGCAACAAACTGTAGAATTGTTTAGTGGAAACACAATAATCCACATAGAGCTGACTTTATTACAGACTGCGCTCTCTAAACCAGAGTCTGAGCTGGATTTAACCAGAGCTTAATGTTGTTAGCGCTGCAAAGTCTGCAGTGTTTACAACATACAGGCTAACAATGCTAACTCGCGGCTTTTAAGCCCAGGGGTTTATTCATCAGAAAAACTAACCCAGCGACTAAAAAGTCCTCAGAAAATCCAAATTAAAGACATACAGCATGTTTATAATGAGGGAAAATGAGCTGCAGCAGAACAATGAAAACGCTGTAGCTACTCGCTAAGTTACTACAAACACACGAGAAAATACACAGGAGCTGAAGTAAAGACGAAAAGAGACCATTTAAGAAATTGTTTGTTTGTTTATTGTTAAAGAAAAACACATAAATGAATAAAGCACAGGCATTGAGGAGCTTTTGGACATGGGCTTTTCTGTCTATGATGGACAGTGCAATAAAAAATATAAAATTACACTGAATGAAAATAAAATGAATAAATAAATGGCATCAGCCCATTTCTAATATAACTGCTCTTAAATGTGTCGCCTACTTTACTTAAGGAAATGTACATGAGTAAATTAACTAATTACAAACCAATCTGCTGTGAAAAAACTAAGAATGTTGAAGAAAATGCCTTGTACTCGCGTATCGGTATTCGGTATCGGCGAGTACTTAAAACAAAGTACTCGTATCGGTTTTAGAAAAAGTGGTATCAGTGCGTCCCTATTTATCATTCAAATGCAGTGGGGTGAAAGTGGAAGGTTCTCAACACAAATACTACTCAAGTAAAGCACGGATCCTCAGAAGTACTGCAGTAAACACTTTGTTGCTGAGCAGCTCTGAAATAAAGCCGATGTGACGGACAGGTGTGAACCAGCTCGGGCAGAAGAGTTTAGACAGGTCTCTGTGTCTGTGTTTTCTGCAGAGGTGTTTCTGTGTTTTCTGTGCAGACTTTGATTCTCCTCCGTCTGGGAAAATAATGGAAGCTGCTCTTCTGCATCAAAGCGTCTCGTGGACTCGCTGAGAGGGGATCGTCCAGAATGAGACCCCTCTGTGTGTTCTTTCTACACCGGGCCGCCCAACTCAAACCCATCAGATTTGTTTATTTGCAGTCACGTGTTGTCGCTTCACTCCTGGGACGTGGAATTCTCCCAGGGTTGCCAGGTCCTTCAGCCGCTTTTTAACCTCTTACCCGCCACCTGAACCAAGCGGTTTTTCAGATATTCTCGGACAGGTTTGCCGCAGAGACGTGGCAATCCTGAAGTTCCGTCAATATCGCTCTACGTGTGGCACACGGGAGAGCGAGAGCTTTTGGCGGCAATCAGCGGTAAAAGAAAGAGACCAAGAACACTTCCACAGTAGGTGACTTTCTTGTTCTAATATTAACCCAGAGCCGCTTATAGCACCGCTGATTTCCCTTTGCTGATTGGTGAACTCCTTTACCCGTTATCTTGCATATGCTTCGCTCTGGAAATGTAGTAGATGCCGACTCTGACCAGACCCTCACTGGTCACTAATGATTTTCCAAACTGTTCCAAAAGTGACTAATGCAGAGGCAGAGTGAGAGCTCACTTTTAGGGCTGGGTACCGTTTTTTTTTTTCCTATACCACGACTTTAACGATTCCTGCTTTTCGGTACCGGTGCCTTAACGGTACTTTTTTCGATACCTGTGTTATTTTAATTGAGTTAAAATAATGTGTATAAAAAGTATCGTTCAGGAAAACAAACAGCACAGCAGCACAAACACGGCACAGCAGAAAACAGGAGCAGCAGCTTCACCTGTAACTTCATGTTTTGAGCAGAATTCCCACTAAAGCCGTGATAAAAAGAGAGAAATGACATTATTCCCTCCTGAGCTGCAGGAACAGACCAGATCCACATCAGGACCGTTTACTGAAGATAAACTTTTCTAAACTCACTGAGCTGTTCCACAGTGAAAGCTCCTCACACGTCACAGATCTGTTACATATAGTGAGAGCGCTCACTCTGTCACTGACAATGCACCATAACTGTTCCAAACATGGCTAATGCAGAGTGAGCCTCACCTTTTCCAGAGACAATCTTTGATCCAAACGCTCCGGTGCAGCTGGAGTTTAAACAACAGCAGTAACTTCAGGCTCTGCGGCTAAAGCTAAAGGTAAAGCCCATGTGTTTCTTGTTGTCACTGCTTTTCTATTTGTCTAAGAGTCTAGTTTCTTATTCAGGTTTAGTCCTGGCTTTTAATCAGTTTACTGTAAGTCCAGGTTATGTCCTGGTTTAGTCCTGGTTTAGTCCTGGCTCAGACCGCGGCTCTGCCATCTCTGATAATGACTGAAGTGTGAGTAAGTTACAGCTTTGCTTCTGCATTTGCGCTGAAGCTGCTCATGAGTTCAGGCTTTTTTAGACTCACTGCGGATCATTTACTGACGTTTGGAAAGAAAAAGTACTGAAAATTAGCACCGAAAAAAAAAAGTTTTTTGATACCGCCCCCTACCGGAGATTTCGGTCGGTACCAAGTAGGACAGTTTAACGGTACCCAGCCCTACTCACTTTATCCACAAACAATCTTTGATCTGCTCCTCCTGCAGCTGGAGTTTAAACAACAGCAGTAACGTCAGGCTCTGCGGCTAAAGCTAAAGGTAAAGCCCATGTGTTTCTGGTTGTCACTGCTTTTCTCTTTGTCTCAGAGCTCGAGTTTCTTCAGTCCAGGTTTAGTCCTGTTTTTTAACCAGTTTTCTGTAAGTCCTGGTTTAGTCCTGGTTTAGTCTTGGCTCAGACCATCTCTCATAATGACTAAAGTGTTGCTTCACTTTAAGAAAAAGTCTGCATTTGCGCTGAAGCTGCTCATGAGTTCAGGCTTTTTTAGACTCACTGTGGATCATTTATTGACGTTTGGAGAGAAAAAGTACCGAAAATTAGCAGCGAAAAAAAAAAATGCTGAAATGAACTAACCTGCTCACTCACGAAACTGATACAAATACTGAGTGCATAGTTCTTTTTCTACAATTAGCTTATTTTAGTTTTGTTCCACCATCAGGTAAAGGGCCTTTTAATAAATGATTTTGATTATTCCGCCATTCCTAAATGATGCTCAGTGGATGAGTTGAATAAAGTAGGTGTAACTGGCCTGGAGTCAGAGTCTCTGCAGTCGTGTGTTTTGTCACAGAGGAGTTTTGTTTACGGCGGGCGTGAGCCTCTTATCGCTCTGCATTTCCCGATCTCACCGTTTGTTTACCGTTGTTGTTTTTTTTCCCCGCTGATGAACGGCGCCTCGTCTTAAGCCTCTCGCCGACAGAGGCAGATCCAGCACCTGCTCCGTTGTCTCCCGCCGGCAGCAGACTTTCAGGAGAGACGAGGAGAACGAGACCAGACGCGCTGTTTGGCCCTGTTGTCACGGCAACAGCCAGGAGAGTCTCCATGGCAACGGACGGCGAGGAGCGCACACGCAGACTTTTTTAAGGTTTAACTAAGACTGTCCGTTTGGCCGAGAGAACACAAAGTTCGACCGAGGCGGAGTTCACCTGCAGATAATTGAACACATTTAAAGTTCAGTTTGAAGAAGAGCTGCTTTTTTGTCCCCGTACGGAACTTGCATTTGACCTCCCCTTTACTTGCCACCATAGCTTCTGCTCACTCCTCCCTGTTTACCATAATGACTACAGTCGTGTGGGGGAATTCATGGAGGATTTACAGACTCCCCCTCCCCAGCTCTGACGAAGCCTGTTCCTAAAAAGGACAAACGGGCGGGATTTTCACCGTAGACTCGGCCCTTGCGTGACGTGTAGCTCGCGCTGCTCCAATGCTAACAGTCCGACCCTCATACTCTTACGAAAACCAGCCTGGTTTCATAAATTGTGACTAACCCAGCGTTATCACAGGAGGAATATCTAGCCTAGTCTAGTGTTGAAAAAATAGAAACCAGGCGTTAAAGTTGTTTGTAAGGTGTCTAAACTCCAGTGCTTTTCAATGGGGAACTAGTGGCGAAATGGAGGTACTACAGCAATGGCGGAGCAATGGCGGCCCCCCAGTGTCGTGGTCATTGCATGCTAGGGTTGTCACGGTATGAAAATTTTACCTCACGGTTATTGTGACCAAAATGATCACGGTTTTCGGTATTATCGCGGTATTTTTTTAAAATGTGTGTTAATATGTTCAGAAAGCATTGATAGTCCTACACAAACGAGTTTAACAGTGCTTGTTACAAAAATACAGACTGTACTATTTATAGCGTCAGAAACGAAGATACACCGTCTTTATCAGGAAAACTGTTGTTGTTCTTCCAGTGAGCTTTCACTTTGCAGATTTGGGAAAATGCCTCATTATTAAATTCATAAAACTGCGGCGAGAGTGAATCTATTGCAATCTGCCACTGGGAGCCCAGTGACGCATTGTGCCATTGTGCGGAGGTATCCGGACACGGCTTATGCTGGCGGTGGCGCTGCAGCCGCACTATGGGGCGACTTGTTAGATTCTCCCTCAACCCAAAGTCCCACATCAGCATTTCAGCTAAAGCGCTAACGTTAGCTTCCTGCTATAGAGCTGAGACGGTCACGCAGGAGAGTCAGAGGTTCGAAGTCTTGCTGCTTTAGAGACACTTTTTCCTGCACGTTCCACAAACAGGAAAACTGTCTCTATCAACTGTTCTTCAGCTTCTTAAAATACCCAAAACATGTCCAGACTTCAGGCTCGGTCTCTGAGGCTGATCCTGCGCTGTCGTGTCACTTTGCCTAAACCGCGGGCGCGGTAATCCACCGAACATATTTTTTCAAAAACAAGATGGTAATTTTTGCCATTTTTTTTGCTAGATTTTTGTCATTTTTACTGCTGGATTTTTGTGATTTTGTCAATTTACATCCTCATTTTCTTCTGTTTTTTTGTCGCTATTTTGTGGCACTTTTGTAACTTTTTTGCTGGATTATTGTAACTTTTTTGTTGGATTATTGTCACTTTTTTGTTGCAGTTTGTCAAATTTTTTGCTGAATTTTTGTCACTTTTTTGCTGAATTTTTGTCTTTTTTTTAATTGGATTTTTGTCGCTTTTTTGCTGGATGTTTGTCACTTTTTTTGCTGGATTTTTGTCATTTTTGTCAATCCTCATTTTCTTGCTTTTACATTGGGAGAATTTGGAGAACAGGAGAAAGCATGTTCAGGTGGGAGTTAAGAGGTTAAGTACAGTCCTGTTCTTAACTTACCTTCTTACTGACCGTCTCTGGAAACAAGTGGGATCTTCTGTCCATGTCATGAGCGAGGAGCGTCGGGTCTGAGCACAAATGAAAACTGGAAATGTCACAGTTAAATGTATTAGAATCTTACCAAAACGAGTGGATTTAATCAGATTCAGCTGCACCACAATGCAATGAAAGCGTGTTTTCGGGCTCGGCGATTGCATTAAGTTGAATAAATGGGTCCTTTTGCTATGTGTCCGTGTGTGTGTCCCTCTGCTGTCCACCAGCCAAGCCCTGCTCTGTCTAGTGTCCACTGCCCCGGGGCCCCAGAACATCTGCCTCTGTTCCAGTATCGACGTGCGCTCATAATGGCCTCATAATGTGGCCCCCCCCTGAGATCTGCGCCATTACATCGATCTGTGCGAGAGGAAACAATCACCACAACAGCCCTACAACTGCTTTATGACACTCCGAGCCCCGGTCAATACGCAGGAAATCACATTTGGCCTAATGCTATCAGGGAATTAAAAATCCATGGCAGACAGGACTTTGGAGGTATGCGCCAAACGCTTACTGGAAGGGAAATAACAGGGGAGTCGAAGTTAGAAAGTCTCTGTATCCTGCTCAACCGACCTTTTTATGCTTTTAACTGAGCTGTAATGTTGGGTCCTCATCACTTTACAACGTGGTACAAAGTGCACAGACAACGGATAATCTCTCACTCGTATGAAGCCACAGACTAAACACGGCCACACTGGACGACACCAACGGTCAGAGATTTCATCTGCAGCCAGAGGAAAGCAAACGTGAGAGACCGAAGTCTGAGTTTCAAAAGCTGATCCTGAGGGTGAGCTGGACGTGAGCGGAGAGGAGCACTGGGACTGGGAGTGGACTCGTAAGTTAGTAGATAAGACAAGATAATCCGTTATTGATCTTACAATGGAGAAATTCATTATTCAGCTCTCAAGAAAAACACGGGACGCGGGACAGAGCCTGTGAACTGAACTGTGAACTTCTCCAAAGTTTCCAACAATGTGTAAAACATGGAAATCTGATCATATTTGGAGAAGATGTGGCAAGTTGTACTTTATTTAGGAACTGGAAATATGTGAATGAGAGGAATCGGCAGTGTGGCCAGGAGAGCTGGACTTCCCTCGGTTGTCCTCAAAATGATCTATCTGACTTTCATCAGACCAGTGCTGGAGGAGGCCAAGTCCTGTGTGGGGCGGCCTCTCTGAGAACCTGTTAGGGGAACTGGAGCAGGTGCAGAAAAGGTGCTGCAGGATTATTGGTATCCCACCATCCTCCATCCAATCTCTGAGTGAGAGGCAGGACGTGGCCACACTGCAGACCCTCCAGAGTATCCTGAAGGACAGTTCCTCTCCTCTGCACCTTCATAACTCAGGCCCCCACCATTGGAGACCAGCTCAGGCACCGAAGAACAGATGCGGCCAAGAAGAGCAACACAAAAAAACATGAAACGTCTTTTATTCCTCGAGCATTAACATTGTTTTACGAATCTGTTTTATAGATGTTTTTATTCCTTTTTTGTATATTGCTGTTTTTATTCTATTGTAATTGACACAATTCAGGTTAAACATTTTGTTCTTTCCTGCAATGTCAAATTTAATAATAAACCTAAACCTTTGTGCTGTTCTCACCTCTCTGAGTGACAATAGGGCTCATTTACATCTCATTTACATAAAGCCATCCCGCTGTAAAGCTCCCCCTGTCCTGTCATGTGTGTGGAGTTTCAGAGTCACTCACTCAAACAGAAACTGATCCACAACAGGCATCTGTATAAAACTAACACAACTGTATAAAACTGCACAAACCAAAGCAGCGGCGCCTCCTCCCCAAACAACAAAAGCAAACGGGAGACGAGCGTTTTCTAACGTGGAAACAGAGCGAGACGTCAGAGATCAACTCAAACAAAGCAAAATACACCGGAATAAAAAGATACTAAACTTACTGTTTTCTGCTTTTGAAGCTCTTTTTAACGCTGAAGCTGCCGTGGCCAAAGTGTGGTCCTGTCTGGGGAGCAAAGCAGCGTCTCTGTCCCGCTGTCGCTGCTTTGCTCTCAAGGCTCTTCATGAGGAAGCGGCGCCACATAATCTGTGTTCGCTGTAATGTCCACAGTTCAGCTCGTCTGATACAACCTCTGTCCATCCAACACAACCCGGTGTTTACCCATTATGTAAATGCTCTAATATAGGCCGGGGCCTTTATTTACTCAAGGGCATCTAGGACCAGGCCTTTATTGGAACCAGGCCAAAATTAGAGACAGGCCTTTATTTCTTTTTGAGCAAAACGGACGACCAGGAAAATGAAGAAAAACATGATTTGTGTCCATTTGCACCTAAAATATTAGGTTCATTTATGAATTAACATTTCAAACCCTCTCCCAGCGGCTGGAACATTGACGCCTTTTATTTTGTCGGGACAACAGGAAGTGTTTCGTTGCTGTTAGCGGAGCTTTGACATCAATGTCACTGCAGGTTTCTGTTTCGTTTTTACCGCGGACCGGATTATTTGTTGTTATCTTGTGTAAAAGACGAGTTTAGACGGAGCGTTTGTGTTTGTGATCGATCATGAGACTGACCCGAGAGAAGACGAGACGCTCGCGCTGATGGGAGGAGTTATTTTGGACCACTGGGGTCACACGACATGTGTTGCCCTGTTTCCAAATATCGTCACAGGAGGTTTGAAAAGTGGCTAAATCTGTGTCAAAGTTACGCTCGGATCAGCTCCTCCGCAGCGTCCCCCTCGGCCCGGGTTCCCGTTTGTTACTTCCTGCACGTGAGTTTTCATTTACACCAGTATGAGACAAATTCCTAACATGGGGAATATTTCTACCGCTATAGTTTCTAATAAAAGCCCCGGCCTGTTTTAGAGACCGGCTTTAATTTGCCTCCGCCAGCCGCGAACCCGGCCTCTGTTAGAGACCCGGCCTCTGTCAGAGACCCGGCCGCTAATGGAATACAGGCCAGTATTAGAGAATTTACGGTACACACAGACAAAGCCACGACTGCAGCTCCCAAATCTCCCTGAACAAGCCGGTTTGAACCTAAAGTTTACACTTTTAAATATACCAATACAGCTTAAACATGGAGAGGCTTCTTTGGGCCCTTTTTTCTTAAAACTTGGGCTGCTGACTTGTGTCCCTGGTTCTCATGACGGGGAACAAACGTCAGTATTAGCAGTGCGGGTTTACAGTCATAGTACAAGTGGTTGATAAAGTGACGCTGATACAGAGATTATTGCACATAGCCCAGGACGGGACTGGCCCTCCTGACCAGCTTGTTCAGTCTGCTGAGTAACTGGATGGGAGCGATCCAGGGCCCGCTCTTGTGCTTCTAAACACAGACTGTAGAATATGCATTTGCAGTGAAGATTCCGCTTCCCTCCTCATCTTCAGACCTGCACAGGCTCTCATGGGGACGTTATGCACAGCAGTGGTCCTTCCCCAAAGCTTTCCCTCCTACAGACCGTGCCAGAAATGATAAATGCCCTCAACTTATACAGCGCTTTTCCGCCTTCATTCATTCTACCTTCATTCAGATTCAGATTCAGAAAACTTTATTTCTCCCCGGGGGACAATTCATCTGCAGCTTCCCAGCCGCACATTCATCCATCACTGCGGTGCACGTGCGCTTGTTTTGATCACGTTTTGTTTGCCCCGAGCTCTTTAACACTAGTGTGAGAGCGGGACATCGATATGTTCTCTCTCTCGGGACAGAACCCACAGTGGGAACAAGAGTTTGTAGTGTGTCCAGCCGAGAGCTAAATAAGATGCACAATGTTAATGTGAAGAACAGGAGGGCGAAGGAAGAAAGTGGATCGGATGTCTGTGAAAGGCACTAGACAGATAAATTCCTTCCTTTCTTCCTAAGTCGCCTGATTGGCTGTTTCCACAGGACCGTTACTCAAATCACAAGCAACAACCGTGAATATCAAACTTGTTCCTTACAGTATGAGATTATCAAAACAGTTGTAGATTAACAAACAGTTGTAACACACACAGTTGGATATAGGGATCACACCAACCCTTTATTTGTATAGTCGCAGATTCTCAAATTCAAGGAATTGGTGCAATTAAAAACTGCTCTAGTTGTTTTCACACTGAAGAATTATAAAATATATTCAAGGTTTTTTATTGTTTTATACTGTTTTTTATTCTCATTACTGTTTAGCTTGACTTAACAAAATGTATGCGAAGTATTCTCAGTTCTTTGTTACAGAGGAAAAGTGTGTGAGCACAGAACCGCCGCGCCCCAAAAGTAAAATAAACAACTGCCTTTCTCCAGAGAATCTTATCAGTTGCCACATTCCATTGAAGAGGAACTATGTGACGCAGCAGAAGCACTGGAGCCAATGGAACCAATGAGATTTAGTTTTAGGCTCATGAATATTCCAATGTTTAATGTGATACAAATACTCTGCTTTCTTAGTTTTTGACCCAGTCTCTCCCGTGGCAATGGACAGCTGGTAGACTTGATGTTAGGGAACTAGGGAAGCAGAGCTCTGTATTAGATGACCTGTTAGGGAAATAAACCTTCGTGATTTAATCTTCTGAATTTGGTCATCTATGCTGGTATGTGTTATTAGCTGGTAGTGTAGCGTTGTTTGTCACTAACTCTTCTTCCAGTGTTGAACACGCCTGGTGTTGTCCGCCGTTTGGGTAATTAGTTAGGATACAAAACGGGAATAGTGGTTAATAACATTTATTGTTTAAAGGAAGTGGACAACACAGGAGAAGGAGTGAAAAACTCCTGACTCAACAACACTTCACTTTTTACTATTCCCGCACAACACAAAAAAGTCGAAGACGAAGTGGAGTCGACCTCTGGAAGTCATTAAAAAGAGGATTTAAAAAGTGTTGTACAATTTAAAATAATGTACAGAAAGCAAACACTGGAAAAGTTTGTAGAACCTTTGTAAATGAATCATCTGTTCCTGAACTATGAATTGATTTTGTTTATTTTGATCCGATAATGAGAAGCATGTAATGAGTTTGGGCTGATTATGTAAAGTACAGCATGTGCACTTCAACCTCATGTGAGAACAAACACGAGAATGTTATGAACTGATGACTGTTTTGGGATTCCTAAGAGGAGCCGTTTGTTGATTTGAGTTGCAACCAAAGCATCTCATGGTTAAAGCCTAAATATACATGAATGATTTTGCCTGAGCTGGAGTTTAAGTTGTGTAAGTGAAAGGAGGGTTAGGTCCTTACAAGTTATTACTAACTCCCTCCTACTCCCTTTGAGCAGCACTAACACTTCCTATGTTGTGTGTAACTTCTGTAAATTATATGCATACTATACCTGTATGCATGTGTTGCTCAAATAAACTAAACTGAACTGACACCGCACTCATGGGGAGAGTCACCACAGACGATGACTGTGTCTCTTATCGGGCCACACCTCTCTGAACTCGGAGAGAGGCAAATCAGGCTCAAAATCAGGGTAAAAAACAGCTGTCCCTGAATAGGACTGGGTACCATTCATTTTTTTTCGATACCACTACTTTAACGATACCTGCTTTTCGGTACCGGTGCCTTAACGGTACTTTTTTTCGATACCTGTGTTATTTTAATTGAGTTAAAATAATGTGCAGGAAAAGTAGCGTTCAGGAGGAAGTCCAAACATGGCAGAAAACAGGAGCAGCAGCGTCGCCTGGAACTTCATGTTTTGAGCAGAATTCCCACTAAAGCCGTGATAAAAAGAGAGAAAGGACATTATTACCTTCTGAGCTGCAGGAACAGACCAGATCCACATCAGGACCGTTTACTGAAGAGAAACTTTTCTAAACTCACTGAGCTGTTCCACAGTGAAGGCTCCTCACACGTCACAGATCTGTTACATAGTGAGAGCGCTCACTCTGTCACTGACAATGCACCATAACTGTTCCAAACATGGCTAATGCAGAGTGAGCGCTCACCTTTTCCAGAAACAATCTTTGATCCCAAACGCTCCGGTGCAGCTGGAGTTTAAACAACAGCAGTAACTTCAGGCTCTGGGGCTAAAGCTAAAGCTAAAGCTAAAGCTAAAGCCCATGTGTTTCTTGTTGTCACTGCTTTTCTATTTGTCTAAGAGTCTAGTTTCTTATTCAGTCCTGGTTTAGTCCTGGTTTTTAAACAGTTTACTGTAAGTCCTGGTTCAGTCCTGGCTTAGTCCTGGCTTAGTCCTGGTTTAGTCCTGGTTTAGTCCTGGCTCAGTCCGCGGCTCTGCCATCTCTGATAACGACTGAAGTGTGAGTAAGTTACAGCTTTGCTTTGCTTCTGCATTTGTGCTGAAGCTGCTCATGAGTTCAGGCTTTTTTAGACTCACTGCGGATCATTTATTGACGTTTGGAGAGAAAAAGTACAGAAAATTAGCACCGAAAAAAAAAAGTTTTCTCGATACCGCCCCCTACTGGAGCTTTTCGGTCGGTACCAAGTAGGTACCGTTTAATGATACCCAGCCCTACCCCTGAACCAGCAGACCCTCCGACCACCAACAACCATCTGGGCTGAGCTGAAGCTTTAGAGCACTGACAAAGCCTTTTGGATGAGAGGTGAAACCATCGACACTTCAACTGCAGATTACAGAAGACGACTCCAGAACCTTCACTGAAGAACCCCGACCATCTGTCCCAGGAGGTGGTTTCTTCAAAAACACGAGCTTCACCACAGCCGCACAGTCTAGTTTCCCTCTTTACTGAGTGTAATTGTGAGATTGTGATAAAGACATGTTTGAGATTATTACCAAATACCTGTGACTGCAGCCGTGACTTCGCTCATCCATAGACCGCAGTGTGATCGATTGATACAGTTTCTCCTCCAGGTACGAACCCGTGACAGCCCCAGCTGCTCTGAAACATGGGCTAAATGCCTCAAACTCATTCTCCTGAAACGATACCGTCTCAGTGGCTGCGTTCAGTGAAACGCCTGTTTGTTTGAGAGTAAGTGACTTGAACAGCCTTTGTGCTTCCTCCCGATTGTTTTCTCGTTTCTAATGGAGCATACAGAAGAGCCGTCCCGCTGCGTACGCGGCTAAAAGTGAGACATGAAACATTCACGGCCGCCGGACACGGAGCCGGCATGTTTTATTGATCGAGGCAGAACAATGGTGCTGCAGGTGGGCGGGCGAGAGCACTTTGTAGCGAACACGGCGTTTAGGCGGTAAAGTGGAGAAGCGTTAGGGCCCGTTCCCCAGAGCGGGGCCGAAGATACGCTCCAGCGGCACCTGCCCCCTCCCACTTACAGCCGCGAGGGACGGGTCCGCCTCGTTTATCAGCGCTAACCAAAGAAGAGATGGGATTTACGAGCTGAAACTATGGGACCTGTTCATTTCACACAACAGTTAAAGGACAGACACTGCAGGCAAAGGCTTCTGAACGTTTATACTTTCACCCGGAAACAAAGAAGTGGTCAAAGACACGCAATAGTGATTTAATATCAAAGCAATTCAACGTTTCTCTTAGATTTAAATGTGAAATTAGGGCTGCTCGATTATTGAAAAAATAATAATCACGATTATTTTTGTCATAATTGAAATCACGATTATTCAAACGATTATTTGTTGCCTTTAAAAAAATCCATCAAAAAAGTGACAAAAATCCATCAAAAAAGTGACAAAAATCCATCAAAAAAAGACAAAAAAACAGCAAAAAAAGACAAAAAAACAGCAGAAAAAAGACAAAAAAGTGACAAAAATCCATCAAAAAAATGACAAAAATCCATCAAAAAAGTGACAAAAATCCATCAAAAAAGTGACAAAAATCCATCAAAAAAAAGACAAAAATCCATCAAAAAAAGACAAAAATCCATCAAAAAAATGACGAAAATCCATAAAAAAATTACAAAAATCCATCAAAAAAAAGACAAAAATCCAGCAAAAAAATTACAAAAATCCATCAAAAAATTACAAAAATCCATAAAAAAAGTGACAAAAATCCATAAAAAAAAGACAAAAATCCATCAAAAAAGTGACAAAAATTCATCAAAAAAGTGACAAAAATCCAAAAATTTGAAAAAAAATATTGAAAAAAAAAATAATAAAAAAAAAAATATTGAAAAAAAAAAAAAATATTGAAAAAAAAAATTATAATCGATTTTTTGCGATTATGCTAATTTTGTAATCGTTTACTGTTGTAATCGAAATCGTAATCGAATTTCGATTAATTGCACAGCCCTATGTGAAATTATAACTTTAAAGGACTGTTTCTCAACCCCTCCTGGAGCCGCCATCTTAACGTTATGGTGAAGGGGTTTGTGCCCGAATGATCCTGGGTATTTAAGATATATCGATATATTTTGAAATGAGATATAGATACAGACGGCATCTCGTCATAGAAGGGGGCGTGGCTTCGCCGAGGGGGAAAATAGAATCTTTAGAGAAACACAATTTTTCACTCTTTTTTGCCATTTTCTGGTGGAATATCAACTTATTTATCACATAAATAAAGTCAAGTGTAAATCGGGCCCATATGGATATTTTGTCGCAACAGATTGTTCAGTAGAAGTAAAAAAACGGCAGTTGTGGCAAGCGCTAGCTAACCGTTAGCATTAGCCCGATGCTAGCATGTAGCATCAAGTTAGCATTCTCCGTTATTCATGTATTTATGGGCTGTTGAACCACTTTGCTCCTCCCCATGTCTTTGTATTATTATTTAATAGAAAACTATATTCATAATTCAGCATTTCTTACAGTAGTTTTTGAATAATTTGAGAAAATTTTCATTTTTTCAAAATTATTTTTCCCCCTTAACTGTTTTCAAACATGACGATATATGGGCGATTCCAGAGATGCCGTCTGTATCTATATGGGGATATTTCAAACAAGGATGAGCTCTTGAGTTACCAAAAAGAAACAGGTCACCTCAAGCCGATTTTCAAACAAGTTTATATATAAATGCTGCCCTCAGAAAAAGATCGACCTATTTTATTTTCTAGGCTGTTTTTATTTAAGATATTTTTTTATTTAAATGTGCCCCTTGCGGAGCTTTGTTATACAGTGTTTATGTTCACATTTTAGAGTGAGTTTTCAATAAAACTACTCGTATTTGGCTTTGACTTTTCATTTCACAGCTCTCACTTTGCGCAAAAAATGTCGGGATATATATCGTATATCGATGTTCAGCCAAAATACATGGAGATATGACTTTTAGTCCATATCGCCCAGCCCTACTTCGTGCCCCTGTAGGGTCTCCCAGGTCCGAGGTGACCTGGGTCAGACAAAGAGCGGGTCAGAAGCAGATTATGAGAGACCAACAGGCCCGGTTAGAATCGTGAGCCCGTCCTTCTGTGGACCCACCACCTGCAGGGGGCGCCATAGGGGCTGGTGCAATGGATGGATGACTTTTTCTCAAATTGCACTATATATATGATAAACTGGGTCACGTTAACGGCCTTGTTCGTCTCATCATGAGGGACTTTTGACGCCACAAATACAGTATGGATCATTTTGACTCCACGCTTAAAAAGGCCTTCAGATTTACACTAACTGTCAATATGTTTATAAAAAAGTTTGATTTTATTTTGTTTCTAGAACATTTATGTTGTAGATTCTCACTGGAGGCGTTCGTTTACACATGACACATGTGGAATTATGTTTTAAAGGGGGGGTATTCTGCTTTTCTCAGTCACATCACACTACAATGATGAGCAAACCTTCTGTTGGTCTGTAAATGCAGTAAATTAGAATAACTGCCTTGTATAAAATCTCAAAATGGCTGTAGTGAATGTCTTGAAATAGGCCTCTGTCTCTTTAAGAACCTCTGAGCCTTTAGACACGCCCCCTCCACACGCTGTCTGTGGCATCAGTGGGGAGGGGGTTCTGCTGAGGAGCAGTGATCGGTTACTCGGCTGGTGGCGAAAGCTCGGAGGCGTCTCCAGGAGGTGGGGGCGTTCCTAGGAGGACTCAGGCAAACCTATCCCTAAAATGGCCGCCATCAGAGTTTTTACAGATTACTCAGAAATACGTTAATGTGCCAAGGCAACACTTCTGGCATGTTTTTAATGAGGGAATGACAGAATAACATGATGGAAAGTCTGAAAAAGTCGATTTGGCATAATACCCCCCCTTTAAACAAAACCAATGAAATAAATTCTTTGATTACAGCTTTGAACACTTGGCTTTGACTTCACAGGCCGTGTGGTTTTCAACGGTCTCACGTGACTTCCTTTTGAAGCTCTTTGACAGAACGCCGAGAACAAAGGCCAGCACTTTGGAAGAATTAGAAGAGTTATTTCACACTTTTTTATTCCCTACATAATCCCACATGTTCGTTCATAGGTTCGTGTCTTCAGTGAGAGTCGCACAATGGAAATATTGCTGAAATAAAGAAACGAGTCCTGTAGATTTACTTCATTGTCCACCTCGCTGGATGTTAGTCTTTAGTTCACCAACACATGACAGTCAAAACTCTCAAGAACCACATCAGGGCAGATGGCAGTGGAAATATTTGTTAATAGTAAAAGGATGTAGACTTACAAGGGAGGCACCGATACCACTTTTTCTAAAACCGATACGAGTACGAGTACTTTGATTTAAGTACTCGCCGATACCGAATACCGATACGAGTACAAGGCATTTTCTTCAACGTTCTTACTTTTTTCACAGCAGATTGGTTTGTAATTAGTAAATTTACTCATGTACATTTCCTTAAGTAAAGTCGGCGACACATTTAAGAGCAGTTATATTAGAATTGTGCTGATGCCATTTATTTATTTATTTTATTTTCATTCAATATCATTTTTAATTTTTATTGCTCTGTCCATCATAGACAGAAAAGCTCATGCCCAAAAGCTCCCAATGCCTGAGCTTTATTCATTTATGTGTTTTTATTGAACAATAGTATTGAGATGTTTCTTAAATGGTCTCTTTTCGTCTTTACTTCAGCTCCTGTAGATTTTCTCGTGTGTTTGTAGTAACTTAGCGAGAAGCTACAGCGTTTCCATTGTTCTGCTGCAGCTCATTTTCCCTCAATATAAACATGCTGTATGTCTTTCATTTGGATTTTCTGAGGACTTTTTAGTCGCTGGGTTAGTTTTTCAGATGAATAAACCCCTGGGCATAAAACGGCGTCAGAATGGCCAAAACTGTTAGCCGCGAGTTAGCATCGTTAGCCTGTATGTTGTAAACACTGCAGACGCTGCAGCGCTAACAACATTAAGCTCTGGTTAAATCCAGCACAGACTCTGGTTTAGAGAGCGCAGTCTGTGATAAAGTCAGCTCTATGTGGATTATTGTATTTACACTAAACATATCTCCAGTTTGTTGCTTCTTCTCTCCTCAGCTGAGAGCTGCGCCTCGTAGCTGTGCCTCGTAGCTGTGCCTCGTAGCTGTGCCTCGTTGCTGCGCCTCGTAGGAGCCCTGGCCACACGTCAAATGGTATCGGTTTCTGGTATCGGGACCTCATGAATGAGTACGAGTATGAGTACAAGCATGTGGTATCAGCCCGATACCCGAGAATCTCCATCTCCCCCTTTTCACCTGCCGTGTCTTGAGCCGACCTGATGCGTCACATTAGAACTCAGCCCGTTTTACAAATGTCGTTTCCCTGTTTGGAAACGTCTTTAATCTGTTGTTGTAGTTTTGAAAACTCTCTGACCCCGACTCGAGCGCACTTCTCCGGCAGCACTTTAAATCAGAACTATCCACTTCTCTCACTGAAATGTGTTCAAGCGGGTGCGAGTACGCGAGGTGCAAACTCCTTTTATCGGGAGGATCATTATTTCCTTTGAAAAAGCTCCACCTTTCAAACAACAACAGGAACATTTCACACGCCTCTGCAGCTTCGCACGTTCGGATCACGCGCTAAAGACTGAGGTCGTCCAGTTTCCACGCGATTCATCCTTTTCCCTCCGATTTGACGTGTGAGCAAACATTTCCAAATCACGCCCGCGGTGGGAAGAACTTGTTAATTTAAAACTTCGCCTTATCAGACTCCGCTTTAAACCATTAATTCCCGCGACCAAAGGCTTCATTTAGATCTCGCTTTTTGTTCCATATTGTCATTCCATCTTTTGTATTTCCTCCGCGTCGTCTTGCTGTGTGACTGGTGACGCTGAATGCGAGATGAGACGGATAATGGAGTCTCCGTGTGAGTCTGCACGTCGCCGGCGTTATGATCAGCTCCATCCGACTGTCACACCAGGAAAATCACTTCTCTTACGCCTTTATTTATCCCGACAAACTGTATATTACGCCGGTTTTTATTCATGGCCTCATTTGAATAATAGGCCCGTGCATTTACACATGGAGGCGGCGGCTCCAGCAGCAGAGCGTGTCATGTGACCTGTTCCTGTATACAGAGATGTGTCTATTGCTTAACTATTGCTGCATAATGTAAGACATAAATCTAGCTGTGAGAAGCCAACTCAAAACCATAAACAACTTTCCAAGGAAGAGGCGAGCGATGCTGTTCCTGCTCCGGTGATTAAAGGCGGCAAATCTGCACGGAATTCGGGAGTTTATCTGTGCTTCAGGACATAAAAAGCTTCAACCTTTTTCTCGCCTGGTTTACTTTGGTTTGATCACTTATAAAGCACAACCTTCATGTGTTTTACAACGTTGATTTCAGGACAGTTAATGTTTTCACACTGCAAAAGGTATTTAACTAGATCAGACAAACATCTCAATTTGAGCACAATAATCCAAATTTTTGTTGTTTTGACTAGTTAAGAAGTTCTTGGGCATTTGTCCTAGATTATTTCATTCGTTCTGAGATGTTTCTGACTCGTTTCGATACATTTCGTCCTTATTTCAGGTCATTTTCTTTGCCAATGGGGTAAGAAAATTGGTCTTATCTCATTGGCAATTTTACTTTCTTATTTCAAGTGAGATTTACCTCAGAACTGGTCTGAAATGTCCTCAAACAAGCAAAGTAAACTTGGTCCGATCAGGAAAAGTGTCTGAATGAGTGAAAACCGCTCAAAACAAGAAACATTTCCTCAGTTCAAGTCATTTAAGCCAATGCTTGATATTCACTTTTTGCAGCGCATCATGTTTATGCTGCACTGAGGTCATAGAACTAAACATGACAGAACCAGGGAAGCAACGCAAAAACTGGAGGCGAGCCAACTCTTCGAATCAACTCTTTGAAGAAACACACTTAAAGTCCTTCACACAACTTCAGGAGAAATTTGATCTTCCTTCAAGTGATTTTTATAGATTTTTGCAAATTAGGCATTACATTACAAATCATAAGGGAAAAGAAAGAATTATGTAAAATCCCAAATGGCATAGAACAATATTTCATCACAATATCAGAAAAACACCTCCCTGTCGGTAAATATGTTTCTCATCTTTATAAAAGATTGTCAACAGACTTTGTTGAAAACACCGTCAACATCAAGGAAAAATGGGAATTAGAAGCTAATGCAGTGATAGAAGATGAGTTATGAGACAAACTCTGCAATATATGCCATAAGGGAATTAATAGTCAACAGTGGAAGGAATTCGACTGGAAACTCACTGCAAAAAGTACCCTACTAAAAACAAGGAAAAACATCTTAAAATAAGACATTTTGTCTTGTTTTAAGGAAAAAATTCTGCCAATGAGGTCAGCATTTTTTTCTTGCTAAGAATTCTTATTTCTAGAATATTTTTCTTATCATACAACAAGAAAGAAACACTAAATTTAAGCAAATAAATAACTAGAATTAAGCAAAATGTCCTCAGAAAACGGAATAATTTAAGGAAAACTTGCGGATAAGTGAAAAATTGTGGGTATTTCACTTAAATGTTGCTTGATTTAAGTAAAATGTTCTAAATTACACACATTTTTGAGCTGATGGTCAGAATCATGGCTGGCATCACCTATTGCACATGTTTTTAGTGGTAGGGGAAACGTACACAGACACGGGGAGAACATGCTCCACACAGAAAGGCCCCGTCCTGGTGGGAATCGAACCCAGGACCTCCGAGCTGTAAAGCTGAGGCTCTAACCGCTGTGCCACCGAGCCGCCCACTTTAAAGAATGGAATGTATAATCTCTCTGTGAGAATCAGTTCTTACATTAAGAGTTGTTGTGATCTTAGTTTTTCTTAAAACAAGAAAAAACATTCTTTGTCTAAAACTGAAGAAGATTCAAAAAGTTTTTCTTTCTTGTTACAAGAAAAATCAGCATGTTTTTTAGCAAATTTATCTGAACAAGAAATGGCTAAATTTTATTTCCTAAAATAAATAAAAAAATTCTCAAGAACACGTTGCTACACAAGACATTATTACTTTTTAGGGAAAAAATAAGAACTTAATCTTAAAGCAAAACATTTTTTACTTGCTTAGAATCCACTTTTTGCAGTGCTTAAATACGTTATTTTCATGCTCCCTTGGTTATTTCAAAATGTGTCAAAGATCCCTCTGCAGCTTCATGCTGGAGACAATGTGGTGAAATAGGTGACCACACACACATGTTTTGGGACTGTCCAATAATCCTTGCATATTGGAAAAATATTAAAGAAGAGATGGAGAAAATTGTAAAAAGAGAAGTCCCCTCAAATGTGAGGTTCTACTTACTGGGTGTAATATCAGCTGATGTTTTCAATGCGGACCAAAGATATATTTTACGTGTATTAGTACTAATTGCCAAAAAAAACATTACCTGTAACTGGAAGACTGAAATCACCAACTGTAACTGAATGGAAACAGAGACTAAAACAGATTTATGTGATGGAAAACAATGAGTTGAAAACTGACCTTTTTAATCAGAGATGGCACATGGTTAAAGAATATTTAAATCTATAAATGAATTAAAAAAACAAAAACAAACCTGCTCTAGCATGAGGCAACATGGGGGCGCATTTTTTCTTTTTTTGTTGTCTTGTTTTGCTCTTTTGTTTTTATATTATTGCTGTATATTGCACCATGTTTGTGGAAGAAGTGAACATTTTTTCTCTTTATTTTACTCTTATTATTATTTATCACTCGTCTCAGATAATCTTGTTTGTTTTGTAAAAATGTAAATATAAAGTTCCAAAAACAACTGGAGGCGAGTATACAAACCATCCATCCATCCAGGGTCGTCTGAGCAGAGATGCCCAGACCTCCTCCATCTGTTCTGGGGGGATCCCGAGGCGACATCGGGCCACAGAGACACGGCTCCTCCAGCGTGTCCTGGGTCTTCCGCGAGGCCGCCTCCCAATAGGACATGCCCAGAACTGATGCCCGAGCCTCCTCAGGAGCTCCGCTCGACGTGAAGGAGCAGCGACTCTACTCCGAGCTCCTCACCGTCTCTCTGAGGGGGTTACTTTCGCCGATAAAACCGAGCACGATCATATACTGTAACATTATGAATTGACTGAGGCAGGGCTTAAAGTGAAAAAAATCCTGAGCCTGAACATTCTGTGGCTCAACCAGGACTTTTATCGATACTCCTTATCGTTCCGGTACTTTAATTGTACTCTTATCGGTACTTTAAAAGTAAATACACATTCACTCTGCATTTGGACCTAAAGTATTTCCAATTTGTGCAAACACTTAATATATGGGAGGTAAAATACAAGCATAGACCATAAAATAATCTAGTAAGTAAAGGATTAAGTGTCATACATGCTTTGTCATTTAGATTTGGCTGAAGCTATTGGGACTGAGCCTAAAGGTGACACGGTAGCGCAGCGGTTAGCGCTCGTGCTTCACAGCTAGAAGGTCCGGGTTAGATTCCCACCTGCACGGGGCCTTTCTGTGTGGAGTTTGCATGTTCTCCCCGTTGCTGCGTAGGTTTCCTCCGGGTACTCCGGTTTCCCCTGCACTAAAAACATGCACAATAGGCCAGGATGAATGATGTGTGTGAGTCTCACCGCGTGCACAGCTGCAGAAGTAGGCAGGTCCGACATTAGAGTGAACCTGGCCCCCCATCAAGCCCAAATTTAAATGAAAAATATGTCAATCGTTTGTGCTACGCTTGTGCTGTTTTGTGCTGTAAAAATCTTCATTTGTGCTGTTACCGTTTTTGAGATATTGATGATTGTTTTATTGGTCAGATCTGAGGTCACCCTGCTCGTTATAAAGTTCTAAAACGGGGAAAAATGGTGTCACCGCCTCCTCTACATCTGTGCTGTTTTGTGCTGTAAAGATTTCCATTTGTGCTGGTTCGGTTTTTAAACTATTACAAACTTTAGAGCCTTGAGGCATTCTCCCTCGTCCTCCTCTGAGACGCATGTACGTGTCAGAGGCGCACGGCAACACACACTGCATGCAAAAAATCATCAATATCTCAAAAACGGTAACGGCACAAACGAAGATTTTTACAGCACAAAACAGCACAAACGTAGCACAAACGATTGACCTGGAGCTCCACTGTATAAAACAGGGCAAAAATAAAAATGGTGGAATGATAAAATTTGTATGAATGACAAGCCTGAGATCAATAATGGCTTACAGAAAGGCAACAACATTTCAGTGGAAGGTCCATAAGAGGCAAGAACTTCCGGAGCCAGTCGCCACTTCCTTACGGCTTCAGGAAACAGTCACAATTTTTATTCCGTTCTTAATATTACAGTCTATGATGCACTGGTCAGCACAGCAGGTGAAGCCCGGTCATTCTGCAGAGTGTTCTTGGCCTTGAGTCCAGTCCCTCCTTCGGTGTAGATTAGTCACATGATCAATAATGAACCTAATATATTTATTATAAGCAGAAGTCTGTAGTGTCATTCTGCCCCAGGGGAAACTGTGGCTGAGTGTGGAGCGAATGATAAACAATTCCCCTAAAAATGCGTGAAGCGCTTTGGGCGACTTTCATGAGCCGAGAAACCGAGCGTCTTGCTTCTTTATGACAGTCGTCTTGACAGCTCACAATCTGAACAACAACATTTGCTGATGAGGAGAAAAGAGATGAAGACTGAAATAAACACAAAATGAAATATGCATTAGAGGGAAAATGCACCAAAATGTGAAATGCCAGAAACCTGACCTGACGTTAAGTTAACCTCTTAACTCCCACCTGAACATGTTTTCTCCTGTTCTCCAAATCTAAAAGCTTCTTCAAAACGGCGACAAAAAACGAGAAGAAAATGAGGATGTAAATTGACAAAAATGACAAAAATCTAGCAAAAAGAAAAAAATCCAGCAAAAAAAATGACAAAAATCTAGCAAAAGAAGTGTCAATAATTCAGCAAAAAAATGTCAAAAATCCAGCAAAAAAGTGACGACAGAGTGACAATAATCCAACAAAAAAGTGACAATAATCCAACAAAAAAGTGACAATAATCCAACAAAAAAGTGACAATAATCCAAAAAAAGTGACAATAATCCAACAAAAAAGTGACAATAATCCAACAAAAAAGTGACAATAATCCAACAAAAAAGTGACAATAATCCAACAAAAAAATGTCAAAAATCCAGCAAAAAAGTGACGACAAAGTGACAATAATCCAACATAAAAGTGACAATAATCCAACAAAAAAGTGACAATAATCCAACAAAAAAGTGACAATAATCCAAAAAAAGTGACAATAATCCAACAAAAAAGTGACAATAATCCAACAAAAAAGTGACAATAATCCAAAAAAAGTGACAATAATCCAACAAAAAAGTGACAATAATCCAACAAAAAAGTGACAATAATCCAACAAAAAAATGTCAAAAATCCAGCAAAAAAGTGACGACAAAGTGACAATAATCCAACATAAAAGTGACAATAATCCAACAAAAAAGTGACAATAATCCAACAAAAAAAAATACAAAAATCAAGCAAAAAAGGGACAATAATCCAACAAAAAAAAATACAAAAATCAAGCAAAAAAGGGACAATAATCCAACAAAAAAGTGACAATAATCCAACAAAAAAATGTCAAAAATCCAGCAAAAAAGTGACGACAAAGTGACAATAATCCAACAAAAAAGTGACAATAATCCAGCAAAAAAGTGACAATAATGCATTCAAAAAAGTAGCAAAAAAAGCAGCCAAAGTGCCATTAAAAAAGTGACAAAAACACATAAGGGAAATAAAAAGTGACCACAATGGCAAAGAGGAGAGAATGCATTTGGAGCGATGATTGTTTTTGGAAAAGAAAGACAAGACAAAGATGTTCGAGGGGAAAACCCCGGCCGAACAGAGAAACTGTATTTATTCGGTAAACCGGTTTATTCCAGGTGTCAAACCCTCTCAGCGCCTCCGACCTGACCTTTACCTGAGAGAGGACTGCGGTAGTTTTGAAGCCTCTCATAAAACACGCACTCAGCTTAAAGGGAGTAGACGGAGTTTAAAAATGTTAAAATGATGGATTTTCCTATAAAGGCGACAGCGATGTCCTAAAGAAGTAGAATGAGCCCAGACCTATATTCAAGTTCACTTTATTTATCCGTTAGGAGCTTCATTTGCATCCACAGACCTACAACACAATCAACATGTGCCACAATAAACACTTTTCACCACACCTGCCTCTAAAGTCCTGCAACTTATATTTGCAGCACCGGCTTCGTGGTTGTATAAGCTACGCAGCGGCGGAGTGATCAGCTAGAAAATAGTCCCTCAAAATGCGATCATTCATGTGATGCAGGTCAGTTATTCCAAAAATGATTCTATGGACACAGATATTTCTATGGTTAGTCTGGTGTTATAAGTGATTTGCCTCGGGTCAGACTGTTTTTAAGTTTAAGTTTAAGTTTAATGGTTTTGTATGGCCCAATATCACAACAGAAGTCTCCTCACAGCTGCTCCAAACATCAAGGCAATAAAACGGAGCAATAAATATGACAATTTCAAGTTCAGGTGAATCCAGGCAAATATAATGTCCAATAGGAGGTAGCGACGAGCGGCGCGGGCGTCCCCCGTCCTTAGACTCTCCAGCACGGCAAGGAAAAACTCAAAAACCCGGCAGGGGAAAAGAGAAACCTTGGGGAGAACCACAGAAGGAGAGATCCACTCCCATGGACGGACAGGCTATAGAGACCCAGAGCCGAAGGATCCCTCAGCAGACGGGCCAAGATCACAGACCGTCCAGTCCTCAGATTCCAGAATGCAGGTTCCTCCGTTCAGCCGGGTTCCTCCGTTCAGCCGGGTTCCTCCGTTCAGCCGGGTTCCTCCGTTCGATCTAGACAGGCACTCCCGAGGGGGGGGGCAGGAGACACCATGTGAATAGTGATGAACAGACTACAGATAAATTAAACATTGTATCATGATAAGACAAAGTCTGCAGTAAGAAGAAGAGGACAGCGCTCGGTGGACCGTACTTCCCACAGCAGTGTTCCTCCTGAGGCAGCTTTACTTCAGGCTGTGGGTCAGAGCTTTACCAAACTGACCTGATCATAAGCTAACGCAGGGTAGCTGATACCATAGAAATGCGCTAGCCTTGCACTAGCCTAGCGCCACGAAACTCTTCAAGTATCAGAACTGCATGAATTACAAAAAAAATATATCTCCAGAAATCAGCAACACTCTGGATAACGAGGAAATGAGGCCCTATGTGAAAAATCCTGAAATATCCCTTTAACGTAGAAACCGCAGTTACGCGTAAGACCTGAGGTGGCAGTAGCGAGTTTAAAAATACTACTTTATTCCATATCTCTGAGAATCTGTCCTTCTGCGTTGTTAACGTGCTTTGTAAACGCTTGACGTTGGCGTAATCACGGTCCGAGGATGAAGATCAGGCTGGTGGACACTCAGATGTTTGTCTCCGTGGCTCGCGCTGCGTTCTGACATGTTTCGTCGTAATACTGCGAGGATGTTGGAGAAGCGCTGCGCTCCTCTGATCTCTCCCTGGGTCTGAGAACAGGCTGAGGGCTGCAGTCATTACTGTGCACTGAAGCAAAGGAGAGAGACTGCCTCCGAAACTCTCCGGCGCTGTCTGGAAGGTGTGTGTGTGTGTGTGTGTTTGTGCTTTTCCCAAATGGATATGACACTGCTCCTGACACATTTTCTTAAACACTGCACAGCGCTTGCAATAATCAGGAACCAATTCACAAAGCAGCGCTCTTTAAGGTCATAATAGCACTTTCTTGTGTGAAAAAGAGCTGTGCGCACGCTTTGGGGAACTGTCTGCCAGCCATAAATTGTGTCTAAGAGTTGAACAAACGAGTGGTTCGGTGCAGTTGTCGGAGTAGTTTAGAACTGCAATGACTTTAATTACTCTGCTTTCCTGCTGTTGGGCAAGTCTTCTCCCCGGCCTCTTTTGTTTGTATGTTGAGACGGAGCGATCACCAAACGCTGCTCACGTGTTCCGCTTGTTGTCCTGGGATATGTATCCTTTCCTATTAGTCCTGATTGTGCCGCAGGCTGAGATGTTTTTTCCGTCTCAGATCCCAAAACAGAGCTGGGCTTAAAAATTGTTTCTGGACAGCTCGTAGCCTGTGCCCAGTAAATTGCTGCTCAGCCGGCTCAGACCGCGTCATCGCTCTCACACACATTCATACCGGCCTCTGTTCTTTTCCCCCCTCATCAAAGAAGTCCCATGTATATATATATAGCCTGATTCGGAGTCTGCTGGAATCCACACTGAAGCCCCATTTAGTAGGTTTGCTTTCCAAGTGTTGCTTGAATACAGTCCGAGCCTTTGAAGCGGCCGTGCTCTCGCTAATAGCAATGTGCTGGCTGCGGTGGATAATTCCCTCGGCGCACGGCTCTGATGCCAGTGTGCAGGGGCTTTATTTCCCCCGGGCGGTTCAGGGTAGCGGCGCCTCTCGCTCTTTCATTTTCAGTGTCAACGAGTGGACCGCTGAGGTGACGAGCGTCAAAGAGCGGAGTGTTTCTGTCCAATGAGTGCGTTTACATGATCAAACACTGAGGCTACGCTTTTGGCTTAAACATTCTGTGCATCCACTACATTCTGACCGATGGCAGTCGACGTGGAGATTGTTCTGTCGTCACTCGGGGAAGGTTGGCGTCGGGACAGGTGGGAGAGAGTGTTGATGGAGTTCACCGAGAGCCTCTTTGGCGTTGTCTTTTTAAAGGTTTTCCATCGTGAACGCGCCTGTTTGACAGTCCCGGTAGGAAAACTAGACGACTTTAAACAGGCGGGGACATGTTTTACATAAGTCCACATCACGGTGCTTCTGTGCATCTAAAACAGGGTCGCTCCAGGTTTGGCCTAGTGAAATGTATGCCTTTTTAGACCAATGTCAACGTTATTTGTGTAGCACGTTTACAACAACACCAGGTTCCCAAAGTGCTTCACATACAGGTACACAATATAAAATTACAGTACAAAACGAAGCACACACAATAGAGTTTTAATACAGCTCAGCTTGAATCGAACGCCGATGCAAACAGATGTGTTTTAAGGGCAGTCTTGAAGGTTTCTATGGTCGGAGCAGCTCTGACGTTTAGGGGGAGACTGTTCCACTAAACGCTCCATCTCCTTGCGTCTTTAAACGGGATCTGGGCACGCTCAAAGGCAGCTGGTTCGCAGACCTTACTGATCTGACTGGGGCATAAACAGACAAAAGCTCAGAGAGATACTCAGGAGCAGATCCATGAAGACATTTAAACACAAGCATCGAGATCTTAAAGTCAATTCTATAGCTGACGGGCAGCCAATGGGAGGCCAGCACAGGGGTGATTTGCTCCCGCCTCCTCGTCCCTGTCAGTAAGCCTGCAGCAGCGTTCTGGACTTGTGGTAGGCGGTTTCACTTTACTTTACAGCTTTCACTTTACTTAGAATTCTAAGCTGGAAGAAGCTGGCTTTTATCACAGAATTGATTTGTTTGTCAAATTTGAAGGTGTTGTCCAAAACTACCCCAAGGTTTCATGGATGAAGTAATTTATCTAGCCTGGCCTTAGCCGTCCGTAAACTCTGGTCAATGATCATTTCCCTACATGTACGTCTGGGCTTGATCTCAGTGGCCGCGTTACATCGGTTGACTTTCTACCTACCATGAGAACCTCAGGGAGGGGCCTCCTGGTGGTTCGCAGAGTCAATAATAAACACGTTGAGGCTAAAGCTAAAATCTGGAACAGTCTTCATGAGGATGTGAGACAGGCCTCAACTCTGACAATGTTCAAATCCAGGCTGAAAACAGTTCTTTTTGCCCGTGCATATGACTGGAAGTATTGTATCTACACTCTCGCCTTTTACTGTAATTGATACATTTTATGTTGATGTTTTTTTTTATTCTACTTGTTTTCTGGTATTTATGCAACTGTGAAGCACTTTGAATTGCCTTGTGTATGAATTGTGCTCTACAAATGAACTTGCCTTGCCTTGCCATTCAGCCGTGTGCACACAGGACTCTGGAGGAGCGTGTCAGTCACATGACAAAGGGCCGTGGTTAAGTTGTGCTACTGAGCGATGCCGCAGTTGAAGCATCAGGTCACGGGACATTTTTCTTTTGCAGTTCTCGCCTCCCACACTCGCACACTGACGAGGCGGGTCCAGGGCAGGTGAACACAGCACAACAGGGCTACAGCGTTCATGCAGCCCCGGTTAAATACACCGCCTTCACTTGAATCGCAAAACACATTATTTTAAGATACAAACCTAAAACATGTCCTTCTTCTGCATTCCTCACATCTCTCATTAGCGTTAGCATCATTAGCATCCCGCGCTGCTAGTCCAAACTCATTAGTGTATTTTTGGGCCCATTTCCAACGCGGTCTTGATTTTCAGACTCTTATCAAGGAGTTTTTCCTTCGCTGAGGTTTAGTTTCAGGTGCTGATGTGGAACCACAACATCACAGCAAACTTAAGGATTAAAGAAAATGCCTGGCCCACTGAAAATGTAGTAAATCAAAATCAAATGTAGATCAAATGTAATACTTTAAGACCCCGCGGCGACCCTGTAAAATATTCACTACTTTTTGCTCTGTCGGAGTTAAAATAATAATTTAAAAAAACAGTCTCTTCTTGACTACAGGAATAAGAAGTTGTGTACACATGCCGTTATATCCGGTTACTGTTGGAGAATTGAGGTTTCTCATTACTGGGAAACTGATTCATATGATAATAGACAAAACTGGAATATTAAAAACCCCCGATTATAACCAGACAACTCAAGTGCACGTGAACACACAATGGAAAACTATGGAACACATCGCTTCTCCAATAGTTATTATTTCTGTTGCTTTAAAGTAAATAACAACAGATGTCTTTGAGTGTTAGTCCGTCCTTGTGTTTGCTCTCAGAGTCAGTAAAGCTTTGTTGCCTCAGGACCACCCCCCCTCTGCACCTCTGCAGGCATAGTCACACACACCATTTCAAAGACCCCAGAACAGCTACACGGGCCCACAGATTCATAAATGCCACATACAGCCGGCTGTGTTTTGTTGAATGTCCAGTTTTATGGGTAAACATATCATTAGCATGTTTTGTTTTGTCATTGTGCCAAGTTTAGCTGTCGCCTGTAGCTCTGTGACTTTGATCTCTGCTCCAAATGCGGCACAACGGCAGCGCTCGATCACAGGCACGTGTGGTAAAAATAATGCTGCAGCAGGAAGGAAGGCGGAGCTAAAATAACAAGGTGACAGTGTCTGTGTACACTGGTGTGTGAATGAGAGTGAAGGGGTGACTGGTTCCTCACTTTGGGCCTGATAAAGGCTTTTTAAGTTGAGTCCATTTACCGTAAATTCTCTAATACTGGCCTGTATTCCATTAGCGGCCGGGTCTCTGACAGAGGCCGGGTCTCTGACAGAGGCCGGGTTTGCGGCTGGCGGAGGCAAATTAAAGCCGGTCTCTAAAACAGGCCGGGGCTTTTATTAGAAACTATAGCGGTAGAAATATTCCCCATGTTAGGAATTTGTCTCATACTGGTGTAAATGAAAACTCACGTGCAGGAAGTAACAAACGTGAACCCGGGCCGAGGGGGACGCTGCGGAGGAGCTGATCCGAGCGTAACTTTGACACAGATTTAGCCACTTTTCAAACCTCCTGTGACGATATTTGGAAACAGGGCAAACAAATGTTGTGTGACCCTCCAGGGTTTTAATAAAGTCTCCATCGCGTCTTCAAAGCACGTCCAGCTGCTCCGTGTGCAGGTCAGTCCCACGCCTCAAAATAACTCCTCCCATCAGCGCGAGCGTCTCGTCTTCTCTCGGGTCAGTCTCATGATCGATCACAAACACAAACGCTCCGTCTAAACTCGCCTTTTACACAAGATAACAACAAATAATCCGGTCCGGTAAAAACGAAACAGAAACCTGCAGTGACACTGATGTCAAAGCTCCGCTAACAGCAACGAAACACTTCCTGTTGTCCCGACAAAATAAAAGGCGTCAATGTTCCAGCCGCTGGGAGAGGGTTTGAAATGTTAATTAATAAATGAACCTAATATTTTAGGTGCAAATGGACACAAATCTCGTTTTTCTTCATTTTCCTGGTCGTCCGTTTTGCTCAAATAGAAATAAAGGCCTGTCTCTAATTGTGGCCTGGTTCCAATAAAGGCCTGGTCCCAGATGCCCTTGAGTAAATAAAGGCCCCGGCCTATATTAGAGCATTTACGGTATCTTTTACTGACCTGAGGAGAGCAGGTCATCGCAGCGTCCGGTAAAGGCTGCTCCACCTTCGTTCTGAACTCGGTTTTGTTTGACAGAAAGAGTCGTCCCTGATGTGGTAAAAGTAACAGTTTCTGCTCCTCGTTTCCTCCATCAGCGATTTCAAACTCAGCAGATCAGTAACAAAACAAAACAACAAGCACCATTTCTCCTGTGAACTCGTGGTCACATGACACGCTTCCCAGGGCGACCCACACGTGTCAGGTCGGGTTTGAGTTACATTGGTTCTGGTTGGGGCGGGTCACCAGAGTTAATTTGTATTTATTTTATTTTTTGATTTTTAGTCTTTTTGACGAAAATGTAATTCAGTTTTAGTTGAGATTTAGTCAAAAACATATCTTCAATTTTAAAATTGCCGACTTTGCATTTATAATATTTATTATAATCATATTTAATCTTGGTCCTTCTGCTCCGCATGAACAAAGCTCAGAGCTGATCCTTTGGCAGTGACTTTACATCATCTTTCAGACGGTCAATAGAAGTTTGGATGATTTTAGTCTCTCCTTTTCATTTTTATTTAGTCTTATTTTAGTCGACTAAAATATCTGGACATTTTAGTCACAGTTTTAGTCTCATGAAAATTTAGTTTTAGTCCAATTTTAGTCGTCAAAAATATCACTTTGACTAAACTTAAGACTAAGGGCCAGATCTTGTGGCGGTGCACGGAGGGCGCCGGCTCTTGGTGAATTATTTTCCCAGTGGCGGAGCTGTGAGCGCCACTTGTGAGGGGGCGTCACGAGAGGAGGCGACTGCTCTGATGAGAGCACGCTGATATTCACTTCCTCGTTTACATCGCGCTGCCTTGTGTTCTTTCTTGAACCTTAGGCTCACAGGTCAAAGGTAGTTTTTTTGTTTTTGTTTATTTATTTATCAGGACAGTGTACAATTACATTATGCTCGAGAGCAAAGCTGACCGTACCAGACTGTAGCTTCTCAAGCTAATTTCCATCTGTAGTCCTTGGGGGAAAGTGTCATAAATATACAGTGCAGTCAGGGGCCATTCATCAGCATCACATCCATAACAGATCCCTCAGTCTCTTATTACATTTCATCCTCATCATCCTCATCATCCTCACCATCACATGTAAAAAACACAGCAATAATCTTACCCTTCCATATTGTGTCCTAATCATAAAAGACCATAATCATAATATACATTTCACTTACAGTTTAATAACATCATTTGGAGCTAATGCTCGCGGCTCTGGTTTTCCATAAACCAGTCCTTTACTTCTTTAGTAAAGGTTCTGAAATCTGTTTTGCTCCCAATTTCTGAAGGGAAATAAAGTAAAACTGTATTTACCCCGTCGTGAGCTAAACAACGTTCATGTTTCGAGAGAAAAAGAGCTACAGCGTCCACTGTGGTGCGGATCGGCCGTGCTTGGCGTGAACGCAGAACAAAACAAATGCACATGTTCACCCCACACTCCCCCACAGCCCCTCTCCCCAACCCCCGGGCCGTGGAGTCGATCTGGTTGGAGGACAATGTGTGTCTCCACCCACTGAAATGTGCTAAATCTGGAGTGGCAAGATCACAAAGTAATGTCACGCTATCGTCTGTGTTTTGAGACACAAGATCAGGCCTTTTAGTGGATGAAATGGACACTGCCGATCATTACTACATGATGATCTCTCTCTTGATAAATGACCCTGGAGTCTGTGTTTTAGAGTCTAAACCTGATATTGACATTATTTCAAATCATAAAACATAAATGACCCGGCTCAGGAAACCAAGAGAAGGATCATGTCCACCTCTAAAGGCGAGCAGAAGAACACACATTCCTCCGGTCAGTCCAACAGGAAACTTTCAAACACAGAAGTGGTTTTACAGCAGATCCGGGTGGGCCTCGAGTACCGCTCTTCCCGGGGAAAGTTTGTCACCGTTTAGAGCAGAGACTGAGTGATTTGCTGAACTGGTCCAGAGCACTCACCGCGTCAGGAGAAAAAAGCAGGACTTACGGGCTCTCCGGAGCGTCCTCGGCTCTGAAAACCACTCAGCGCCGGGGCTAAAAGCGGACGCACTCACACGCGCCGCAGCTGCCGCTCTTACCTGGTACTCGGCACAAGTGCCACATTTTCCACCAGCAACGCCACTTCACAAAGAGCACTTCCCTCTCGTGTCACTGTGCGGGAGAGCAGGCGAGTCGCTAATCTGTAAACCGGCCACTGAAAAGGCTTTTGGGGATCGCTGAGAGGGAACATGGGAGATACTGGAGCTCCACCAGAGTAAGACCTGTGCTGATCCAAGAGCAACGAGCACCAATCAGAGAACAGGCAGAATTACTAGAAGGAAATGATTGAATTGAATGATTAAATGATGATGAATTTTAGATGGAGAGACCATTTTCAAAAGCAAAAGCAAGTCTTGTTACTGGAAAACAAAGGAAAACATGATAATAATGTCTCCAAACACAAGTATTGTCCGAGCCCTTGAGTTTTAATCCACAGACGTTTTCACGATGGCTCGACCTAAAGGTTGAAGTCAGGAGTGGTGGGAGAACGTGGAGCTGATGGAGTTCAGACTCTTGGTTTTCCATCGTGAATGTTTAGCTTTGGGATCGGGCATTCACACGGCGCTTCTGTGGCTGCAAAGCTCATCACCACCGAGTTTGGTAATGGTTACGATGCACGACACATTATTAAAACATTTTTTTTAAATGAAAAATGGATTGTACATTTAACCTCTTACCACCCGCCTGAACAAAATGCATTCTGTCCTCTTTGGCCATTATATAGGTCTGTGTAGCACCTCATTTGAAAGACCCACAAAACTGATCTTTTTCCTCGCGTTGTTGCTGTGTTGTGTCAACCTTTTAATGTTTTTTTGGTCACATTTTTGTTGAGTTTTTGTAATTTTTTTTGTTGAGTTTTTGTCGCATTTTTGTTGAATTTTTGTCATTTTTTTGTTGGATTTTTGTCACTTTTTGGTTGAGTTTTTGTCACATTTTTGGTTGAGTTTTTGTCACTTTTTGGTTGCATTTACATCCTTGTTTTCTTCTCATTTTTGTGGCTGTTTTGGTGCTTTTTTCCCCAAGAAGCTTTTTGATTAGGGTAAAGCCAAACTGGAGAAAATGGGATCCGTTCCGGTGGGAGTTAAGAGGTTAAAGCAGAGCATACAGAGGTTCATGAGTGCGGAACTATCTTTTTTCTTTTTCTTGATGGGATCCCCATTAGCACAGCAGGGCTGCCGCTATTCTTCCTGGGGTCCACAAATAAAAACAAAAATTAAAACATGAACAAAAAATATATATACATTAAGATACAAAAGCCACGCAACAATGTATACAATATATCACTGTATCACAATTCATAATCACTACTTTCTTGGCATAGTTTAACAATAATGTATCAAACCTGACCCGCATGGCCTTGGAGGATGGAGAAACTGTAGCTGCCCTCTGTCTCCTCTGATCCTCTGACACAGTGCACCGCCTCCTGGGCCCGTCCCCGCCCCAGAGCGTGGCGTCCTGCACTGGTCAGCTCCACCTCCTCCTCCTGCACAGCTCCCTCTGCAGTCTTTCACCATCTCCTCGTTTATCCCTTTTTTTGTTTCCTGTAGCTCCTCATGTGACGCCTGCTCTGTGCTATAAGTGTGGGGGGCTCTTGGTGCCTCTTCAGTGTCTCAGAAGAAGATGTTTGTAGATCTCAAATGGGTTTAGCTGATAAGCAGTTTGTTTACCTTCAAAAAGCTGCTTTCTTCAGGACCATTTTGGACTCTCAAAGTAAACAAATCCTCCAAACCTCCACAAAAACACGGTAAAGACGTACAAAAGTATCCAGAAAAACAACGCGGAGCAGAAATCACAAATGCAGCTCGCCGAAAAAGGCAAACAATCCAGCTGCACCAGGAGAGAGGGAGGTCACTTCCTGTTTTCACGTTGGATCTAGTTGGATAGTCGTGTTTATCTTTGCTAAATAAGAGTCTTTGTAGAAGGTTCATACTGTCTTCTTAAGTTAAGTCTGTTACAGTTTGGTTTCTTTTAGTAAGACAGAAGGTTTAGTTTTACCTGCTTGACTAGTTTCGATCACTTCCTGTGATCTTCCTCAGAAGCAACACCTGGTGGTGGAGGTGACGTGTCGTAGGCAGTGCACATGGATTTTTCAGTCAGTAGGGAGAGCTTACGCCCCCTACTGACTGGCGCCTTCTCCAGGACGGTATCCCAGGTGTGGGATAAGGCGTACGTACGCTCATATACAAAATCCCATGCCTATCATGCAATAAAACATATGTGGGGGAGACGGGGCGATCATTCAGCACACGAAAGAAAGAACACCAGAAGGAATGCGAAAAGGAGACGGGCAACAGACAAACAAGAGCAATAAAAGAACAAGCAATGCAAGAAAATCTCAAATCAGCCATATCAGACCACTGTAAGAGGGAGAACCACATCATGAATTGGGACAATGCCAGGGTCATCCGTGCCGAAAGTAACAAGTACCACCGCTGGATCAGAGAAGCCATCGAGATCAGGAAACGTGCATCAACATCTATGAACCGGGACGAGGGAGCGTACACCTTATCTCACACCTGGGATACCGTCCTGGAGAAGGCCCCAGTCAGTAGGGGGCGTAAGCTCTCCCTACTGACTGGAACATCCATGTAAGCTGCCTACGACACCAGGTGGAGGTGACGAGGTCTGAGGAAGATCACAGGAAGTGATCGAAACTAGTCAAGAAGGTAAAACTAAACCCTCTGTCTTACTAAAAGAAACCAAACTGTAATAAATAAGAGTCTCTGGTAAAGAATCTTGGGCCGCTTTGATGCTATTATATATCTTCTTCTGTGGGCATCTTAGTCCAATTCAAACACAAAGTAAATCAAAGTTCTTACAGAGCAGCAGAGTGAGATCAAAACTGCAGCAGCTCGGTGGTTAGAGCGTTCCTACATGAATTAAAATGTGTTCTACAAACATTTTGGATCGGCTACACCAGATCGTCCCAGAGAATGAATAATGACCGGCTTTGCTCATCCATTTTTCATTGATAGATGTGACTCTTTTTCACAGTCGCTGGAGCCTCCTAAGCACCACTCGCCCGCTGAACGATGAAATGTGATTGACTGATGCGATGTAAATGTAAGCCGTTATGAAAAGTATCGCAATTCAGAGGACGGGTTTGGGCAGTGAGTGCGTTGACCGCAGCAGCACCTGCAGGCTAATCGTTCTACATTTCATTATCATTGAAACGCCGCTGCTCTAAAGCCGCCCCGCTCCCGCTGCCTGCCTCCGGAGTTTTTCCCATCAAGCCCACAAACTCTGGAGCGGCTGACAGCTGAAGGACATGTGAGAGGCAGCCGTCAGCGCAGAGACAGCCTCAGCCCACTCTGCCCCGTCCTGATGAGCTCAGCTGAACACGGAGCTACACGGATCTCGGGGAAACAGTGCACAGTCAGACTCCGCCCGACCAAAAACAAAGGTCGCCGCCAAGAGAAAAGGTCACCCGCTCTATTGTTCTGTTGGACGACATTTGCTTTTATCACAGCAGTGGCTTTTTCAATAATAAACTTCTGCAACGTCAAAAGAGCCGGTGTTGCATTCATTTTTCACCAAGTAAAGTTTATTATTCACAAGGTGCTTCACAAAAAGAGAAGAGAAATACAAACAGTTGCAGTCAGAAAGCCACCCTTCATTACTGGAATTAAAATGCTTTCCGAAACAAGTAGGTTTTTAGTTTGCTCTGAAAAACGTCAAGAGAATCGAGCGTAAGGAAGGAGGAAGATTGTTCCAGAGCGACCTCCTGGAAGGGGAAGGAGGGACCACGAGAAAGTTCTGATGCAGAAACCACAGCCTCCGAGAGCGGGTTTAGTGACATAACAAGTCTCTGATACCAGAGGGAGCCTGACCATGCAAGGCTCTGAAGGTGAGGACCAGAAAATGGAAACGAAAGGTGACCAATGAAGAGCTTTAAGAACGGGAGTAATATGTGACCTCGCTGCAGAGTTCTGGACCTGCTGAAGACCAGGGGCCGTTTTCCTTAACGTAACTTAAACATTCCTAGCAAGGAGTCTTAGTTTAGGAGTGACACCAGAACATTCTCAGAGAGCTCTGAGCAAGGAATGGACAAAAACTCTTATCTTACTGAGGAGGTGTGGCTGACCCTGTTGTTAGGTATGAGTCATCATTTCCAAAGCTGTGATCGGTTGATTCTAAAAGCAAGATAAAAAAAATTACTTTTGGTGATAATGGGCAAAGAATAGACCCTCAAACTTAATCATAGAAGCTGATCTTATGAAGACTGTGTCATTATAGATAGATAGATAGATAGATAGATAGATAGATAGATAGATAGATAGATAGATAGATAGATAGATAGATAGATAGATAGATAGATAGATAGATAACTCACATGCAGGAAGTAAACAAACGGGAACCCGGGCCGAGGGGGACGCTGAGGAGGAGCTGATACGAGCGTAACTTTGACACAGATTTAGCCACTTTTCAAACCTCCTGTGACGATATTTGGAAACAGGGCAAAAAACAAATGTTGTGAGACTCTCCAGGGTTTTAATAAAGTCTCCATTGCGTCTTCAAAGCACGTCCAGCTGCTCCGTGTGCAGGTCAGTCTCACGCCTCAAAATAACTCCTCCCATCAGCGCGAGCGTCTCGTCTTCTCTCGGGTCAGTCTCATGATCGATCACAAACACAAACGCTCCGTCTAAACTCGCCTTTTACACAAGATAACAACAAATAATCCGGTCCGCGGTAAAAACGAAACAGAAACCTGCAGTGACATTGATGTCAAAGCTCCGCTAACAGCAACGAAACACTTCCTGTTGTCCCGACAAAATAAAAGGCGTCAATGTTCCAGCCGCTGGGAGAGGGTTTGAAATGTTAATAAATAAATGAACCTAATATTTTAAGTGCAAATGGACACAAATCACGTTTTTCTTCGTTTTCCTGGTCGTCCGTTTTGCTCAAATAGAAATAAAGGCCTGTCTCTAATTGTGGCCTGGTTCCAATAAAGGCCCCGGCCTATATTAGAGCATTTACGATAGATAGATAGATAGATAGATAGATAGATAGATAGATAGATAGATAGATAGATAGATAGATAGATAGATAGATAGATAGATAGATAGATAGATAGATAGATAGATAGATAGATAGATAGATAGATAGATAGATAGATAGATAGATAGATAGATAGATAGACGTGAGCCCGATGAATCATGGCATCATCGGCCTGCAATTTGTCTGTGACATCAGGGAAGATGGAATAACCTGGTCATTCGGGATCTTCAGGTTGTCGGCTGATCTCATAGTGTCGCTGAGTTAGACCTGACCATCTGCAGCAGCCCCAGGTCATTTTTTAAGATGAATCTGATGTAAATGAGAGTGTGCTGCGTGAGTAAAACATGCAGAAATGAATCTGCTGCTGATACACTTTTACACGTGCTACTCTTTTAGCACAAGAGCAAGCGCTTGATAAGTGACCTCCTTAGTTCCATCCTGGAGGACACTTCACTTGTTTGGTCTGGCAGTTTTTAGGTTTTCTAAAAAAAAAACTATACAGGAGGCCAGCCCGTAATCTAACAACTCATCCACACACAAGTGAATGCAAAACCACTTCCTGTTTTCCTGTTCCATTCTTTCTGTGGCACTGCTCTGTTAATTCCTATAATGCCGTCAGTCGGTTTAACCTTTCCAAACTCTCTCTGATCTGAAAGTACAGGATGTTTTTCTCTGTAAGCCAGTGCCCAAACAGAAACAGCTGTTGCTAATGCACTGCCTCGTCATCCCAACACCTGGCATCATTAGTCCACGCCCGGAACTACGTCTTTCTCACAGACGAGAAACCGTTTGGTTAAAAATAATGGATTGGTGTTTACAGCGTTTACTTTGGGAGCTGCGAGTCTCTCTCCAGCCGTTTAGAAGACGCTCTCCAAAGACTTTCTTCATTCCTACAGAAGTGATGCTTTACAAGTGTCTCAGGAAACAACTCACGTGTTTGAAGTTACTTTTTCTCTTTGGCAAGTCGATTTACTCAAACTGACGCATCGCGGCTAAATAGAACTTCTAAATTAAGATGCAGATACACAGACAGGAGTGAAGTGTTCAACCGCACATAAATACTTCAATAAGAGAGTATCCAAACTGCTGCTAATGAACAATCTGCTGTGTCTAAACATCCATATGGACACCATTTTCTACTTCACTTTATTTGTGTGTGTGAGATACGTTACAGTCCGCCAGAAAACGGCAACAAAATAGTGAATAATTGCAATTCCCACAAGCTGACGAATCACAGCTGATGTCCATGGTAACACGGGACAGTCAGCACCATGTGGACTGGTGTGAGCGACTTCAGGGGGAGGCCAATACCGCACAGACCGCTGAACATCAGGGGGAGGACACTGAGGAGGTGGACAGTTTCAAGTACCTGGGTGTTCACCTCAACAACAAACTGGGCAAGTCGCCTCCACCTTCAGAGGAGACTGAGATCCTCTTTTTATGACTCTGTGGAGCCTCTGCTCTCCACTACGCTGCCGTGTGATGGGCCCCGGGCAGCACAGAGCGGGACAGGAAGAGGAGGGCCAGACTGAGACAACCTCAGTGCAAGAAGGAGCAGGTCCTTCATCCCCACTGCTGCCAGACTGAACAACAAGACTGTAAAGTCACATGTGCAATAACCCCTTTGCAGAACACCGTAAATGCTCTAATATAGGCCGGGGCCTTTATTTACTCAAGGGCATCTAGGACCAGGCCTTTATTGGAACCAGGCCACAATTAGAGACAGGCCTTTATTTCTATTTGAGCAAAACGGACGACTAGGAAAAGGAAGAAAAACGAGATTTGTGTCCATTTGCACCTAAAATATTAGGTTCATTTATTAATTAACATTTCAAACCCTCTCCCAGCGGCTGGAACATTGACGCCTTTTATTTTGTCGGGACAACAGGAAGTGTTTTGTTGCTGTTAGCGGAGCTTTGACATCAGCGTCACTGCAGGTTTCTGTTTCGTTTTTACCGCGGACCGGATTATTTGTTGTTATCTTGTGTAAAAGGCGAGTTTAGACGGAGCGTTTGTGTTTGTGATCGATCATGAGACTGACCCGAGAGAAGACGAGACGCTCGCGCTGATGGGAGGAGTTATTTTGAGGCGTGGGACTGACCTGCACACGGAGCAGCTGGACGTGCTTTGAAGACGCGATGGAGACTTTATTAAAACCCTGGAGGGTCACACAACATTTGTTGCCCTGTTTCCAAATATCGTCACAGGAGGTTTGAAAAGTGGCTAAATCTGTGTCAAAGTTACGCTCGGATCAGCTCCTCCTACGCTCGGATCAGCAGCGTCCCCCTCGGCCCGGGTTCCCGTTTGTTTACTTCCTGCACGTGAGTTTTCATTTACACCAGTATGAGACAAATTCCTAACATGGGGAATATTTCTACTGCTATAGTTTCTAATAAAAGCCCCGGCCTGTTTTAGAGACCGGCTTTAATTTGCCTCCGCCAGCCGCAAACCCGGCCTCTGTTAGAGACCCTGCCTCTGTCGGAGACCCGGCCCCTGTCAGAGACCCGGCCGCTAATGGAATACAGGCCAGTATTAGAGAATTTACAGTACATGCAATAATCCCTGTATCTGCGTCACTTTATCAACCTTGCACTATGACTGAGTCCTTGTAGATCAGGAAACCTCTATTTACTATTTAATTGTTTGCATATTTCCGGTCTATTCTGCACTCCCTGAGTGTTTCTGAGAGCTGAATGTAACAAGTGAATTTCTCCATTCTGAGATCAATAAAGGATTATCTTATCGAATAACAGTCAGCTTTCCATGGACTTATGGGGCATTTCAGGCAACTGGTAACTAGTATTTTTCCCACGAACGACCTCAGGGCCTCCCAGCTGAATGAACTCGTATATAAACAAAACGGCTGATGCTACAAACACAGAAATCACAGAAATACTCCTTTAACTGAGCCTGTTCCTATGAATGTTCCATCCCCCATACAGATGAATAAGACGGCAATGGAGCGATACTAACGTTAGACGAGGTATGTTGTGTCCTGTTCATGGCCTTTACATCATTTATGTGGTTTCTTTATCATTAACACGTTTGTATCCGAGCCACGAAAAGTAGAAACTTAACTGAATATGAGTTAGCATTTAGCTCAGAGCACATTTTAGACGATAATTTGTATCTTCAAAGGCACTTTTTCCTGATCGGAAGTGGGAAAAATACTAGGCAGAAATGGATCAATATCTGTCTCTTAAAGTTTGAAAATACACGATTAAACTAAATTGCCTTTTTGTCCAGCAGCGCTTCCACACACAATGAAAGTTTCTAACATTCTTTCAGTCGCCAGGAGACTTTTCATTTTCCATTATGTTAGACCTGTAGGGTAATCACAGTTGCTTATCATTGTTTTTTTTGTATAAAAATAGAGTTAATAAAGCTATTCTTATGCTGGCTGCGTGGTTGTAGAAATACCTGTTGCTTCTCTGTGACAATAGAAGTGAGAAAGGCTCTCCATGGGGGTTTCCAAACACTCTCCAGGCCGGTGAGATTAGCCCGTTAGCTCTGACTTCAGTGCATGAAGCTCTCACTTGTGTGGCTGCTCCAGTGTTGGACTGGTTCTTGTGTTCGTTTAGGGGAATTCTGGGTAAAATTAACTGAAAAAAAGATCAGTCTCTTTTAGGGATGTGCACCGTTAAACGGTACCTACTTGGAACCGACCGAAAAGCTCCGGTCAGGGGAGGTATCGGAAAAATAAAATTATTTCGGTGCCAGTTTTCGGTTCTTTTTCTCTCCAGACCCGCATTGAGTCTAAAAAATCCACGTATGCGCAGATAATGAGCCGCTTCAGCACAAATGGAGCGAAGAAAAGCTACACCTTAAAGCTCTAACTCACAGGCCTCTTCAGACTTCACAAGAACTGGAGTACCTATGAACTGGCGAAGCTACAACGTACTAAACTTCTGTAATAGAGAAGGCAGAGCTGCGGTCTGCGTCAGGACTGAGCCAGGTCTAAACCAGGACTTAGTCCGGTCGTAAAACCCAGAGCTAAACTAAACCAGTTATAAACCAGTTTTAAACCAGGACTGAATAAGAAACTTTAGTTTTTAGGCAAACTGAAAAGCAAAACCAAGCCGTGACAACAAAAAAGACGTGTTTACCCTTAGTGACAGACCCGGAGGCGGAGCTTACGTGCTGTTGGGCGGAGCTTACGTGCTGTTGGGCGGAGCTTACGTGCTGTTGGGCGAAGCTTACATGCTGTTGGGCAGAGCTTACGTGCTGTTGGGCGGAGCTTACGTGCTGTTGGGCGGAGCTTACGTGCTGTTGTTACAACTTTACAGCAGCTGCAGAGACGGGAATATCCAAGCTGGTTTATAGAAAAGTGAGCCTCACTCTGTATTAGACATTGTTGGTACAGTTTTGGTAAATGATGAGTGTCAGAGTGAGGCTCACACCATGTGAGGATCTTGGACGTGTGGAGCTTTCGCTTCGTCAAAGTGCAGTGAGTTTAGAAAAGTTTAGCTGAAAGAAACCGTGTCCTGATGTGGATCTGATTCTGCAGCTCAGGAGGGAATAATGTCCTTTCTCTCTCTTATCTCTGCTTAAGTGGAAATTCTGCTCAAAACATGAAGTTACAGCGACGCTGCTGCGGCCTGTGTAGACTCTGTTGTGCTGTTTTCAGTCTTTTTCCTGAATGATACTTTTAATTTATTGAATTAAAATAACAAAGGTATTGAAAAAAGTACCGTTAAGGCACCGGAACCGAAAAGCAGGTATCGTTAAAGTACTTGGTATCGAAAGAAAAACGAACGGTACCCAACCCTAGTCTCTTTTCACAATTGAGAACCGGTTCGAAGCGTTCACCATAAAGAGCTAACATTGCTCTGGAAACTCTAATTACTATAGGTTTCCGGTGTATTGAAGTAATATCTCACACACTTTGGGAAACAGGTTGTCGCCCCTGGACGCCTCCCTCATAGAGATCTGTTCTGTTCATTTGTGGAGTGGACTCCCCCCCTCCGGCCCACTCTCCACCACATCTATATGGAAGCGCTGCGTACTCTCAGGTCTGTCCTCGCCCGCATCCATCTGCATATGAATCGCGTCTCGTAACTCCCCGGACGCTCCCTCTCGGACTGATGGAAGCCCGTACATGTGTCCACGCGCTCTCATCTCCTCATGCATCTTTTATGTGGCAGAGCTGGACGGAGAGGGTCTTTATCCAGAGCCTGCTGCTGCCGCCGCCGCCGCCGCCGCCGCCGCCGCCGCCGCCTCCCTGCACACCCGGAGACGTCAACTTACTGCAATTGTTTCGACATATTACCCACAGAGAGTTGTTCAGCGGGTACTTTGCTTAAATATATTCTCTGTCTGGTCACAAGAGGATCTGCGAGAATCCAAATCTTACAAAACAGCCGGGTCAATCAGGCTAGGAATTATCAGAGGAGTCGGGAAAGAAATACATTTACTACAGCACAGAAGGCACTACAGGTGAAGAGAGGAACTTTGTAAATGTAGACGACTGGCATACATGAGGAAAAAATTTATTGATTTCATGTAAAAACAAGGCCTTTTATGCCTAATGGCTGTAAAAAATTGATTGGCCCAGGTTTAAATTTCTGATTTTATTTTGTTTCTGACTTTTTCAGAAGGATTTGGGATATCTAAATTTTGCCTTGTTTTTGGAAATTCAAAACGCGATCAATCAGGTGAGGAGTTAGATATGAAAAACCTTCAAAATGTTGTTAAGTCCAAGGCTGGAAAGTTTGGAGTCTGTAGGAGCGACTGATGTGGAGATATTGTTGCACCAATGTGAGAAAAATGAATTTAGAGAAAATGGGTCTTGACATTACCCAAATAAATCTATTAAACATGTCTTTGTGAAGGTGAGGATCAAAAGTGTTTTTGTTGAGAACTTCTTACTCCACATTTGAAAGGTAAACATAATACTTTCCAGTCCACTCCATTTCTATAAAGGCTCCAAAGGGAAAAAAAGAGTCCATTTGTCCATGTGATTGCTCCATTTTAGATACACTGTACCTCTACCACTATGAAGTACTAATTTTTGTGAGAAATAAAGTGTTTTCTGGGGGTATTTTTCGAACCTGGAAGATCCAGTTAACTCCACCCCCTCTCACCAAGGAGCGACTTGAGCAGTAGTAGAAATATGAAGTTACCTCACAGTGCAGCACAGCTCCATAAATGGCTAACACACGTTTTGATTTACCGTAAATGCTCTAATATAGGCCGGGGTCTTTATTTACTCAAGGGCATCTGGGACCAGGCCTTTATTGGAACCAGGCCACAATTAGAGACAGGCCTTTATTTATATTTGAGCAAAACGGACGACCAGGAAAACGAAGAAAAACGAGATTTGTGTCCATTTGCACCTAAAATATTAGGTTCATTTATTAATTAACATTTCAAACCCTCTCCCAGCGGCTGGAACATTGACGCCTTTTATTTTGTCGGGACAACAGGAAGTGTTTCGTTGCTGTTAGCGGAGCTTTGACATCAGTGTCACTGCAGGTTTCTGTTTCGTTTTCACCGCGGACCGGATTATTTGTTGTTATCTTGTGTAAAAGGCGAGTTTAGACGGAGCGTTTGTGTTTGTGATCGATCATGAGACTGACCCGAGAGAAGACGAGACGCTCGCGCTGATGGGAGGAGTTATTTTGAGGCGTGGGACTGACCTGCACACGGAGCAGCTGGACGTGCTTTGAAGACGCGATGGAGACTTTATTAAAACCCTGGAGGGTCACACAACATTTGTTTTTTGCTCTGTTTCCAAATATCATCACAGGAGGTTTGAAAAGTAGCTAAATCTGTGTCAAAGTTACGCTCGGATCAGCTCCTCCGCAGCGTCCCCATCGGCCCGGGTTCCCGTTTGTTTACTTCCTGCATGTGAGTTTTCATTTACACCAGTATGAGACAAATTCCTAACATTGGGAATATTTCTACCGCTATAGTTTCTAATAAAAGCCCCGGCCTGTTTTAGAGACCGGCTTTAATTTGCCTCCGCCAGCCACAAACCCGGCCTCTGTTAGAGACCCGGCCTCTGTTAGAGACCCGGCCTCTGTCAGAGACCCGGCCGCTAATGAAATACAGGCCAGTATTAGAGAATTTACGGTACTCACTGATCAGGCCGGTCTCCATGCGTGTTGGCACTAATACAAAGATGACGCCTCCAGACCTGTCAAACATCGACACTTAGCCATTTTAATATGACTCTTTGTTTTAGTTGTTTTGTTTTAGTCACTGATCTCCCCGTGCTGCCCTTTCACACCGACAAAATGCAGAGAAAGTGCGTCCCTTTATCTGCTCCACCAGAAATATTGCCACCGCTTTGCCTTGTCTGCTTCTGTTTGGCCCATACTTTTTCTAATTGCGTCATGTTATTACGGATCTGACCGGGCTTTGGAAATGGGACCAAAAATGTTCCCTGCGGCAACTGGTCTGGAAATCTAAGAGTTTGATTTGCACGAGCCGCAACTGCAGCACTCAGTTCCTTCTTCTTCTGTCATCGTAATGGCGGACTGCAGTCAAACCGAGGTGCATGCCGCCACCTGCTGCACCGCGCTTTACTCCTTGGTGTTTGTTTTGTTGCAGGAAACATGACTGACAATTGAAGCGACTCAGGCAGAGGCTTCCATGCAACATGAGCGCTTGTTTGACTGGCTTTACACCCCATGATGCTTTGTGGCTACTGTGAAAGACGCTATTCAAAAAATCCCTTTATATAAAAGACTTCAAAGTATTAAGACTGGAAAGATGTTTTGGTGCTTCTAAAATGGCCATTTCGCGGCTGAAATAAAAAACGTTTCCTTTTGCTCTTTCAAAACTATAGAGGACTTTTAACCCCTTAACTCCCACCTGAACCGAGCACGTGTTCTCCAGTTTGGCTTTACCCCAATCCAAAAGCTTCTGGGAAAAAAGGTGAGAAAATAAGACAGAACTGAGACGAAAACAATGATGAAGATGTGACAAAAAAGTGAGAAAACTTAGACAAAAAACGGACAGAAAATTGACAAAAAACGGACAAAACAATTGACAAAAAAAAAGGTCAAAAAATGACAGAAAGTGACAAAAAAATTAAAAAAAATTAACCAAAAAATGACGAAAAAATAGCAAAAAATAGCAATGATAAAGATGTGACAAAAAAGTGAGAAAACTGACAAAAAACTGACAGAAAACGGACAACAAATTGACAAAAAACTGACAAAAAATTGATGAAAAAATTATGAAAAAGTGGCAAAAATGTCACAAAAATTGACCAAAAAATTACAAAGAAATTACAAAAATGCAACAAAAATGTCACAAAAAATTGACAAAACAATTGACAAAAAAAAAGGTTTAAAATATGACAGAAAGTGACAAAAAAATTACGAAAAAAATAGCAAAAAAGTGGCAAAAAATTGACAAAAAAATGATGAAAAAGTGGCAAAAAAAATTACAAACAATTAGACAAAAAATGTACAAAAAAGTTGAAGAAACCCCCAAAAATTATGGAAAAAAAATCTGATGAAGTGAGGAAAAAGATCCTTTCAGATGAGTTCTGTCGATCTTAGCTTTCAAATGAGGCTGGCCTACCGGATTTGGGTAAAGCTGAACTGGAGAAAATGCTCTTGGTTCAGGCGGGAGTTAAGAGGTTAATGCACTCAAATCATAAAATATCTGTGATTGTGTAGAGCACCAGTGTTTGGCCTCTCCTGACCTTCCTAACCCTTGGGGAGTTGTCCTTGAGGAAAAAAAAAACTCAATAGCCCAATTATTTGTTTCTAGGTGAAAGCACTTTGAGCCGACTGAGAGATGAAAGAATAAAAAAAAGCCTTGAGCGGTTTGGTGAGGCCACCTGCCCACACAGGCCGCTCGAGCCGTGTCCTCGCCTGCACTCGGAGCGAGAGGCTGGAGCCCACTCTCCTCCAGCATTTACTTAATGTCTGAAAGTTTCAGACAGAGTGGATAGAGCGGACAGCGGGGCTCAGAGCCGCCGTAAACTCTGGCAGGTCCGGTCTTTGCCGCTGATCCTTGTGGGGGTGGGGGGGTTGTCTCCTGATCCGACGCTTCGGGCGGTGATCCAGTCAGTCCACAGAAGCTCGTCCTCTCCGATCTACACGGGGATGAGTCCTCGCGTCTCGGCGGAGGCGGTGGGAGGCGAGCTCTCTCCTGACTCCTCTCCTCGTACAAAGGTCTGAGGAAACTTCAGTGGGTCTGAAAATAAACATTATTGACCAGCAATCCAGCCATTAATCAGCCCCGCACCGACTCGCAGCAATGACGGAGCGAGAGGCCGTGTGACACATAAGAGAAGAAGCGTTCGATGCTAACTTATGCAGACAGTTGGCAAGTAGGCTTGTACGGGCAACTTTTCAGAGTCTTTTAGCCTGCTCGATGTTTGTTTCCTGTCAAACATTCTGAAAGATCCAGATGTTTTCAGCTGTTGACAACCATCGGACACATTTAGGTCAAAGCCTCATTAAAAATCAGTCGAGATTTTACTGTGGATACAAATTAGCATAAAAGTGTTCTCTGAGCTAAATGTTGACTCAAATGTATTTACCGTAAATGCTCTAATATAGGCCCGGGCCTTTATTTACTCGGCCCGGCCTCTGTCAGAGACCCGGCCTCTGTCAGAGACCCGGCCTCTGTCAGAGACCCGGCCTCTGTCAGAGACCCGGCCTCTGTCAGAGACCCGGCCTCTGTCAGAGACCCGGCCTCTGTCAGAGACCCGGCCTCTGTCAGAGACCCGGCCGCTAATGGAATACAGGCCGGTATTAGAGAATTTACGGTACGCATTTGCTTGTTGTGGGGCCAGATGCACATCCAGTGGTCACTAGACTTCATATACAGTAGATATGGTATATATAAGGGGAGTAGTATTGAGGCGTTTTTCCTATTCATTTGAACAAGTCCAAGATTGGACGCCGAACAACGTGTACATTTGTAGGAAAAGGCACCGTTTTTCCATACTGAGACATAGATACTGAGCTTAGACGAGTTGATCCGTACCTGTCCATGGAAGAGCACGGTCGCTTCTAACATCACCCTGTTTAGAGCTATAGGAATACACTGGGAGAGGCCAAATGCTAGCAACATCTTTCGTCGTTTTGCGTGACTGAGGGCACACACGAACACCAAGCCGTCTCCAGCTCAGTCCTCACCGCTGAGCTGCAGGTCCACGAGGAGGTTGAAGAGAGCACGTGCAAAGCAGCGAGTTTGTGAAATAAAACACCTCTTTTTGAGGCTTCACCAAGTTCGTTTCCCTCCGTCTGCCATGGGAGGGGCAGAGAACAGCTACGTGAATGAGAGCAATCAAATCTAAATCGGATCATGTGATGACAAACCCCTACAGAGTGGAAATATCAAGGTTATTTTGGGTGAAATATTGTCTATGTCCTGTGTGGTGCGATTCTGAACTGTGTCTTTTGATCTGGCGGAACTTGATCTGTAGTTTTGGCGGAACAGAGCGGAGAGAGAGGATGTGGAATGTTTCGACAATTAAAATGGGAATGTACAGTATTTGCTGCAGAGTCAACCATTCAAAGAAAATCCCGATATTGTGTGATTTCACGATGCATCGGCCAGAAGAGTCATTGGCAAAAGCGGCAACATGAAGAAAATCCTCTCAGAGAAGCTGAAGCGTCAACATCTCTGCAGCACATTCTTGTTTAGCACATTCAGGTGTAATTCAGTTCCAGTCGTGACAGCGTGGTCTTTTATTGGATCGATATAAAACCTTTCGAGCTTTGATTGGCTGTGAGCAAAGTTCCAGACGGTCCTGCTTTTGAACAGATACAAAGAGCAGGACTAGGCAAACTAAACCCCTTCTTGACTGTGATCCTGGCCCGTTTGCTCGGACAGTGCGGGTCGATTGAGATCTGTGAATGTGACTGGACCAGAGGAGACATCAAAACAAACGTCGTGAAGCGTGATTGATGTCGGGGCCCGATGTCAGCAGGAGACAAAAGAACAATGTTTCAGCAAAAATATATCTCTGTTTCTGGCGACTTCCAAAAACAGCAGAGTTCTGGTCTGAGGACAGACTGTGTATCAGAGGACTGAGGGCGTGTGCCGTCCCCCAGAGCGGTCAGCGGGACAATCGAAGGACAATGTTGAGCACATGAAGACAATCAGAATGACAAGCCTGTGTCAAATAAGCCTAGAAAGTCCATAAGAGCGTGAGGAACGTCGTCTCCCCTTCATTGATTCAGATTCAGTTTATTGGCCTTTTGCAGAAAAAAACACAATTTAAAAACAAATGCATTTAGCTCAAAGTGCTCTGTTAACACATAAAAGACATTTATACAACATCGAAATAAATGCTACATGAAAAACTTAAATGCGAGTGCTAAGTTTAAAGTCATCACAGCTTGTGGAAAGAAGCTGTTCAAATGGTGAGCTCTCATGCTTCACAGCTAGAAGGTCCCAGGTTCGATTCCCACCACGGGGCCTTTCTGTGGAGTCTGCATGTTCTCCCGTGTCTGCATAGGTTTCCTCCGGGTGCTCCGGTTTCCCCCACCACTAAAACATGTACAATAGGCCAGGATGAATGAGAGTGTGTTTGAGAGTGCGCATGGGGGACGACGGATGGAAATTACCCCAAGGCTACAATCCGGTGTGGCTCGTTTACATGCGTGAAACCCATGTATGTTCATGAACATGCACTGTCCCGACCAAACAAACCAATCAATAAAACATTTGACAGAGCAACACCTTTTCCCTGAAGGAAGAATCTCAGAAGCATCGCAGGACGGCCTGAGGCATCAATAGATCTGTGAAGCACCATGTGTTACATGGAAGGTAGGTTGGTTGGTTGGTTGTGGTAGGTTGGTTGGTTGGTTGGCTGTGGTAGGTAGGTAGGTAGGTTGGATGGTAGGTAGGTAGGTAGGTAGGTAGGTAGGTAGGTAGGTAGGTAGGTTGGATGGTTGGCTGTGGTAGGTAGGTTGGTTGGTTGTGGTAGGTTGGTTGAGGTAGGTAGGTTGGATGGTTGGCTGTGGTAGGTAGGTTGGATGGTTGGCTGTGGTAGGTAGGTTGGATGGTTGGCTGTGGTAGGTAGGTTGGATGGTTGGCTGTGGTAGGTAGGTTGGTTGGTTGTGGTAGGTTGGTTGGTTAAGGTAGGTAGGTAGGTGGGTTTGTTTGTTGGTTGGTTTGTCGGTTGGTTGGTTGGTTGGTTTGTCGGTTGGTTGGTTGGTTTGTCGGTTGGTTGGTTGGTTGGTTTGTCGGTTGGTTGGTTGTAGTAAGTAGGTAGGTTTGTTTGTTGGTTTGTTGGTTGGTTGGTTCGTTGGTTGGTTGGTTGGTTTTATTTGGTTGTGGTAAGTAGGTAGGTTTGTTTGTCGGTTGGTTGGTTGGTTTGTCGGTTGGTTGGTTGGTTGGTTTGTCGGTTGGTTGGTTGTAGTAAGTAGGTAGGTTTGTTTGTCGGTTGGTTGGTTTGTCGGTTGGTTGGTTTGTCGGTTGGTTGGTTGTAGTAAGTAGGTAGGTTTGTTTGTCGGTTGGTTGGTTTGTCGGTTGGTTGGTTTGTCGGTTGGTTGGTTGTAGTAAGTAGGTAGGTTTGTTTGTCGGTTGGTTGGTTTGTCGGTTGGTTGGTTGTAGTAAGTAGGTAGGTTTGTTTGTCGGTTGGTTGGTTTGTCGGTTGGTTGGTTTGTCGGTTGGTTGGTTGTAGTAAGTAGGTAGGTTTGTTTGTCGGTTGGTTGGTTTGTCGGTTGGTTGGTTTGTCGGTTGGTTGGTTGTAGTAAGTAGGTAGGTTTGTTTGTTGGTTGGTTGGTTGGTTGGTTGGTTGGTTGGTTTTATTTGGTTGTGGTAAGTAGGTAGGTTTGTTTGTCGGTTGGTTGGTTGGTTTGTCGGTTGGTTGGTTGGTTGGTTTGTCGGTTGGTTGGTTGGTTGGTTTGTCGGTTGGTTGGTTGGTTGGTTTGTCGGTTGGTTGGTTGGTTTGTCGGTTGGTTTGTCGGTTGGTTGGTTGGTTGGTTGTGGTAAGTAGGTAGGTTCGTTTGTTGGTTGGTTGGTCGGTTGGTTGGTTTTGATTGCTTGTGGTAAGTAGGTAGGTTGGTTGGTTGGTTGTGGTAGGTAGATAGGTTTGTTTGTTGGTTGGTTGGGTCGTTGGTAAGTTGGTTGGTTGGTTGGTTGGTTGTGGTAGGTAGATAGGTTTGTTTGTTGGTTGGTTGGGTCGTTGGTAAGTTGGTTGGTTGGTTGGTTGGTTGGTTGGTTGGTTTGGCCCCGGGCTCTCATGTGCAGATGTACACCCAGGCTAATCAAAGCGTCCTCTGTTTAGAGAGTTTGAGCTGCTCCCCTCAGGTCGAAGGTGCAGGACCCGGTCTAAAAACAGGACCAGGCATTTGTGCCACAAGTCTTTTTACAATCAAACAAACAAAGATGATGTAAAGATAATGAAGAAGCCAATTGTGATTTTTCTTTTTTTTATTCTGTACAGCTGATCTGTCAGAGAAGGTTTTATATGTTATGCCGTGGTTCGAGCTCAGGCCTGGTCTTTACATGTTGTCAGTGTTTGATTGTCGTGGTCATTGTTTTCTGTGTATTTTTACTCACTGAAAATTAATTTCCCCAGGGGGACAATACATTTTACTACTACTACTACTAAATCACCTGCCAGGAGGATTAATTAACCTATTGTACATGTTTTAATTGGTAGGGAAACCGGAGTTCCCATGGAAACAGGCACAGGGAGGACAATCGAACTGTATCTTCTTCAGAATGAGGGAGAACGTCACCTACATGTAATCAGTGATGACTGGGCCTGGGCCTGGGCTTCTTCAGGTGGAACATTTACACTTTTAATCATCCTCATTGGTCTAAATGGACTTTTCTGAGGCGGGTCCTGGTGTGAAACGCTTGAGAACCATTAATGTCGACACTTCTCAAACTGATGCTTTGTTCCTGAAAAGCACAAGGTTTTTTTTCCACCAGTCCCTGTTTCATTTAATTTGCTCTTGTCGGATGAAGAGCCCAAACCCTTCACATCCAGCACCTTTTTAACAACAGTGTCAGTCCAGATTACGGCGGTGGATTCGACTTCCAGAGCGGCGTGGTGATGCTCCATGATGCAAGCGTGTGCTGAGTAAAACTGACTCTGATATTGCGTTATCCGTGTCCGACGGTAAATGGAACATGGCAGCGTTGATCGCCGAGCTCCGCCCCTTTGACCCCCCGTCAGCTCCGGACAGATCGATGAGCCTCGGGGCTTTCGGCGTCGCGGCTCGAGGGGGCAGTAACCATGGCGACTCGGGTTTTCCGCTCAAAAAAACAAAACAAATGCAGGGTTTTCAGCGTCCTCTAGTCCAGTGCAAATGGACATGGACTCCGTAATGAAGTGTAATAACGCCGATCATTTGTCCGTTATCCGACGAGAGGAAACAAACCATTACAGACGTGACCCAGTTTTGCCGTCTGAAGGAACGTGGAGGATCTTTGGGGGAGTTTGAATGTGTCTGGTTCAAAGTTTACAGGCGGCATCAGAGCGAATGGATTAAAAGAGAAAGGCTTCACGTCTGAACAAATCCGAATCTGTGAGAAATAAGCAAACCTCGTGAGAGCAACATGACGGATTGAACAGATTGTTTTCAATAATGTATGTTATCGATAACAACAGTGGGTCACGAGCCTTTCCCAGAAAACATTATTTTAATATTTATGCACAGAAAAATAAAAATGCATTGGTTTTATTCTATTCTGGACACTCAAGACACTTTACATTGCAATAATAATAGTAATGGCTTAAACTTGTATTGTGCTTTTCAAGCCTGTGTTACCAAGTGTCTCAAAGCGCTGCCCTGTCGTCATTAAGTAAGTAAGTAAGTAAGTAAGTAAGTAAGTAAGTAAGTAAACTTTATTTGTATAGCGCTTTTCACAGACACAAAGTCACAAAGTGCTTCACAGTAAAACACACATAAGAAAATATCTTAAAAACATATCATATGCCGACAATGTTATGTTATTATGGCTATTTTGTTGGTTTTTCATTGCTTTTTTTCGTTGCTTTGTTGTGTTTTCATCTCTTTTTGCCATGTTTTTATTGGTTTTTCATTGCTTTTCTTCATTGCTTTGTTGTGTTTTCATCTCTTTTTGTCATGTTTTTATTGGTTTTTCATTGCTTTTCTTCATTGCTTTGTTGTGTTTTCATCTCTTTTTGTCATGTTTTTATTGGTTTTTCATTGCTTTTTTCGTTGCTTTGTTGTGTTTTCATCTCTTTTTGTCATGTTTTTATTGGTTTTTCATTGCTTTTTTCGTTGCTTTGTTATGTTTTTGTCATGTTTTGTTTTCTTTCACTTATTGTGCTTTTTTTGTTGTCACATTTTTGTTGTGTTTTTGTGGATTTTTTGTTGGTTTTTCGTAGCTTTTTATCGTTGCTTTTTTTCGGCACATTTTTGTTCCGTTTTCATCCTCGCCGCAATTTGGATGCTTTTCTTTAAAGCTTTTAGATCTAGGTAAAGCTTGGTAAAGGCGGGGGATAAGAGGAGAAAATCGAGAGGCCGGACTGGCCCTAGAGCCGGTGGCCCTTCTGTGCTCTTCCAGAATGAACATATGGCCAGTCCGGCCCTGGTGAGGGGTAAAAAATGAACCTGATCGAGCAAACGGTCTTATTTGCAACCCCATTGAACCTTTTATTCAGTGCAACGTTTCTGCATCAAAACTAACCCAGTGTCTGTCAATCATTTATGGGAAAGAAGTCAGTAAAACAAAGTACAACAGCTTTTCCTGAACTCCTGCACAAACTGAAGTGACGTCTGTGAATCCGCGCTTATTAACGGCTCATTGACGTCAACGGATGTCATTTTTTGATAAAAGCCTTATCTTTTTCTGTCTCTCCTTTAGACCATTTTGCACAAATGTAACGGAGATAAGACTTGCAAACAGAGCGCGAGCAGAAACCTTGAGTGAAAGACATGAAATGACTCGGTTTCAGACATCGGAGCTAATTAGTTCTCGAACAATCTGACTTTTCTCTTTTGGCTTCTGAAAGAAATCAAACATAAAGCAGTCTTTCTAATGGCTCTTTTAGACATAAATCCATTCACTGCCATCAAGTTGAGTTATTATTATTAGGTATTTCAATCAACATTCCTGTACAGTCATATTCACCTGATGGTTTGTGTCTGAGGTGGGCCTGGGGCGGTTACCGGATTACCGTCATACCGCGGTCACGTGACGCACACCGCGGGTCTGAGTTCCTCACCGTCATCACCGCCCCCCAAAAAAGCCTTTAAGTAAAGTATATACGAAATTTAACCAGAAAAGAAACTAATAATAAACCAGAACAAGTGTCTCAACGAAAAAAAAGTCTCAAAAAGGACCAGCCACAGGTGAAAATAAAATGAAAAACCAGCCGCCCTGAGCAGGTGAGGAGCAGGTGAGGAGCAGGTGAGGAGCAGCCGTCACACATCAGGCCTACGTGAGCGCGGAGTGTGTGGGTGACGAGATAAAGATCCATATGCACATGAGCAGGACGCATTTACTTCAAGTTTAGACTGGGCCTGTTCAATAAGCGACGCGAGGGCAAACAATTAAATCTCCGCTTTGCGTAGCTTCGTTTATGCGGCTCCGCTACCATCGCAATGGCAATGGCAATGGCAACTTTATTTATAATGCACTTTAAAACAACTGAGTTGACCAAAGTGCTACAAAGGTCAAACATAACATAAAATACAATACAAAAGGTGCATCGAATACAAATGAATAAAATCTGGTAAAATGTCAAAAACTCAAGCTGTGTTAAAAGTGAACAAGTGCGTTTTAAGAACAGCTTTAAAAACAGGCACAGAAGAAGCCTGTCTTATGTGCAAGGGCAACTCGTTCCATAATTTTGGTGCAGCCACAGCAAAAGCCCGATCCCCTCTGAGCTTTCGTTCGGTCTTTGGGACGTTGAGGAGGAGCTGATCAGCCGACCTGAGAGACCGCGAAGGCTTGTACGGGTGTAAGAGCTCAGAGAGGTACAGCGGGCGACACCGTTAAGACATTTAAAAACAAACAGAAGCAGTTTAAAATGGATCCTAAAGTGCACCGGCAGCCAGTGAAGTGAGGATAAAATGGGGGTGATGTGGTCAAATTTTCGTGTGCCAGTTAAAAGACGCGCCGCTGCATTTTGCACGAGCTGCAGTCGAGAGACACAGGACTGACTTACCCCAAAATAAAGTGAGTTACAGTAATCCAGCCGAGTGGTCACAAAGGTGTGGATTACCGTCTCAAAGTGCTGTCGTGCCAAAAGGTGCTTGACTTTAGCGAGCTGCCTCAAATGAAAGAAACTCGACCTCACAACTGAGCGACCTCAGAGCGGCTGAAATGTAAACATGGCTCTGTGTAAACCGCTGAAAAACGGATAAACTACAAAGACAAGAGTCTGATCGTTGGACGGACTGACAGATCTGACCAAACCAAAGCACAAGGACTCTCGTGCGTCGTGTTTTCGGACTTTTTCACGGATTATCCTGGAGGAGCAGGATCTTCACGGTCTTCAGCAGGTGGACAGCGTGTTTCCCTTCTTCATCAGTACAAACGCCTGACCAGTAACTTTAAGGTGAGGATCTTTAGTTTGGGATGTGTTTACAAAGCGGGTGATGAAGCTGATGTAGCCTGAGTTTGGGGAAACTATTATTTGGCTCTAACTTAGCCATATAATATCAGAACAATTCATTTGACAGGTGAATGTTTGCTTCCTTTCTCCTTTCACTCAATCTGATCTGCATTTGTGGGAAATGTGAAGATACAAGCGCAGAGATGTTTGTTTGCGACGGTCAGAGTGAAGAGGCTGAAGCTGCTCATAATAAGAGCATAATTCACTCAGTTTTTCATAAAGCACCAGGTCTGGCAGGAGATCAGCGGCTCAGGTGCTTGGATCGCCCCCCCTCCCCTGTTCAAATGTGTCCCCCCCACCTTCAAAACGCTTCTGACGCCAATGAGCGGTATATCGCAAAGCCCTAGTCTGAGGTGAATAAACGCTGCAGCTCCTCTGCTTTGTCACCTGAGAACTATGAATAGCGGGATACATTTCCCTCCTCTCCGAGTGACGGCTCCAGACCCATGCTGCGTGGGCGGGACGAGGTCATAACAGCCACTTAGCCCCGACAGCCGCTCTGACGGGACGGGACGCTGAGAGCCGTTCAGCGGGAGAGCGAGCTGCTGCCGTGGAGCTGCGTACAGGAACTGACAGACGAGGGAGAAAAAACAACACGTCCGGCTGCGTTTGATCAAGTCGTGAGTGTTTGTTTGTTGTAATTAGGCAGCGAGACGTGAGGCATGAAAGGAGTTATTGCATCGGAAATACAATTAAGGTGTAAAACATTTGGTATAAAAGAAGAAGTGTCTTTCCTTAGAGCGTGAGGTTTGATGCCGGTGGGTCCTGAGACGACAGGGCTGCGCTGGGACCTTTCCACCCAGAGTTTGATAATATGGGGCTTTTCCACAGGACCAGACCGGAACAGCTCCCAAAGGGGGGTCCAAACCACTGCAAACTAGACCGGTTTGGGGGGAAAGGGGAGGGGGGCTTGTCACCCCTCTCATTGGTCAGGCTTTTGGAAGACAATAGTCTGATTGTTGTTCATCACTTCTGTATGAGTGTCTAAAAGTGAAAGTTGACATATGGCACAGCTGATGTTTACTTTCACCGTTTGGATTGACCCGAGAGGCCGATGAGAACTGGGCTTTATTAACCTCTTAACTCCCGCCTGAACCGAGAGGATCTTTTTCCTCACGTCATCAGATCTTTTATTTGTTGGGTATTCAACTCATTTTTGTAACTTTTTTGTAATTTTTTATCACATTTTTGTAATTTTTTTGTCACATTTTGTCAATTTTTCATCAATTTTTTCGTAATTTTTTGTCACTTTCTTGTAATTTTTGTGTCAATTTTTTGTCCTATTTTCATCACATTTTTGTCATTTTTTTGTCACATTTTTTCACATTTTTGTAATTTTTTGTCACATTTTTGTCATTTTTTTGTCACATTTTGTCACATTTTTGTCATTTTTTTGTCACATTTTGTCACATTTTTGTCATTTTTTTGTCACATTTTGTCATTTTTTGTCACATTTGGTCACATTTTTGTATTTTTTTTGTCACATTTTGTCAATTTTTCGTAAATCTTTTTGTAATTTTTTTTATCAATTTTTTGTCACATTTTTGTAATTTTTGTGTCAATTTTTTGTCGAATTTTTATCACATTTTTGTCATTTTTTTGTTACATTTTATCACATTTTTGTCATTAATTTGTCACATTTTTGTCATTTTTTGTCACATTTTTGTCATTTTTACGTCAATTTTTTTATCAATTTTTGGTCATTTTTTGTCACATTTTTGCAATTTTTTGTCGAATTTTTATCACATTTTTTGTCATATTTTTTTTGTCACATTTTTCATCAATTTTTCATCACTTTTTTTGTCACATTTCCATCATCGTTTTCGTCTCGTCGTTTTGTTGCTATTTTCACAGCTTTTTTCCAGAAGCTTTTGGATTGGGGTAAAGCCAAACTGGAGAAAACGTGCTCGGTTCAGGTGGGAGTTAAGGGGTTAAAGTCCATTTTATAAATTAGGATTGGAAAACATTCACATATGATTTTTCCTATTGCTGTTCAATGTAAAAGGCATAATATAGAATAATTACATAAGTATTTTTTGTTGATGAGACTCTGTCCCTCCTAATGGCCACATGTTGCATAGACAAAGGTGTTTTGATGCTGGACTAAAGCACAGTGATGTGGCTGTGGTTGTTGTCTGTCACATGTATATAAATGACCTCGGCCACGCCCATAACGACCCAGACCTCTTGGCCCCTCCCTAAATGAACCGGTCTCAAGGGAACCGAACTGGTCTAGTGCTGTCGAAATGGGCCTATTTAGACCGGCCCAGCCCCCGCCGTATACGAGAGCATTTCGTTGCTTTTTTCTGTCTTTTTTGTTTGAATTTGAATGTATTAATGGAAAACCCCTCGAGATGCAGAATCCCATTTTCAAGGGGAACCAAAACATTTAAAACTGAACACAATACAGAACAACAAAGGACAAGTTACAAACAGTTTTGCTCAGATACCTCTCCAGCTCACACGACCATCTCAGAAATTACAATATTTTACCATAGAGAAACAAATAAAGCAGTGAAATTAAGATGATAATGTTATTCCAAATAAGAGTACAATAAACAGTGGGATTCAAAGAGACATTTCTAAGGGACCAATGGTTGATTAAGACCTCAGGGATTCAGGCAGATGATTCCAGTCAAAGGGGAAGGAGCTCTAGGAATGTAGGAACTGTAAATGTTATTTAGAGTGTCTAAGATGAAGTAGAAAGGACAAGAAAACCTTTCAGATTATGGTGGTACAGCCGTCGTTCTATACAGACAACTTAATGAATCTACAAAGGGTGTAAACAAAACATTAAGAGTTTGAAGGTGTATGTCATAAGTATTAAAATGAACAATGTCCGCACAGTCAATAATGGTGTAATAAGGTGAGTGATTATTCTCCTTCTAACTAAGTGTAAAGCAGTTTGATGATCTATAAAGTGGCATATCTTATAAATGAGCTGTAGGATCGGTCCAGTTGATGATCAATCTGTGTCTCACAGTCACACAATCATCTGTGGCTCTGTTATTTTGACGTAAATGAATATCTCAATCATTTGTTTGGGGAATTTCAAATAACAGTGATGAAGTAACACCTGAAGCTACTTTCCTTTGTTTCTCTTTGTTTTTTTGCATTTTTTACCAGTTTTTATCCATTCCCCCTCCATTTTCCCCCCCTTATTTTCCTCCATTTATTTATTTTACCCATATGTCCCCAATTTTCTAGCCTGGCTAACACCAGACTAAAATCACAAGTGATGTTTAGTCTGGGGACACCAATTCATTTTCTCGTAGGAGAGGTGTGGTTTACGATCGTCCATATTGTTTATTGGGAGATACGGAAAAAAAAAAAGAGTCTATCATGCGTCTGCACGAGGCCACAGCCAATCGTATCATCGTATGAGATGACGTATGACGTACCCGCTGTAAACTTTTGAACTAAACTATTTAGAACAAGGTCTAAAGCTTGATCGAAAAATAGCGTCGCGTCTGCTGCTGACATGTTGGATCCGCAAATATACTTTTTGTTTTTTTTATCCGTAAATAAACTACAAGCTTCCATATATCGAATAGCGCGTCATCGTCTTGCCGTCCCTCCTCGCTCTGTGATTGGTTCCCAAATCCATGCGAAAATTTCGGCCATGGTCCCCAGGCTGTTGTGCAGTTCGAAATGATTCGAGCGCACACAGCAGCATGGCGTTAGCCAGGTTACCAATTTTCCCCAATTCTTCCTAATTTTTTCCCCACTTCTCCCCCATTTTTAACATTTTTATCTATTTCCCTCCATTGTTTTCCCATTACTTCCACATGTCTTGTTGTATATTGTAAATGTGCATTTCTTCCTAACAGCAGTGTCAGTCTGATCTTGTAGACGACATATTGCCGGCTCCACAATCAGCAGAGACATATCTTATTCTCTTTGCACACATGGGTCACTAATGCCTTTCCCTTTAATACTTCTATACTCACACTTCTGTGTCTTCACCTCGATTACTCGACTTCACCAGGTTGAACTAACTCGGACACCAGTTCAACACCAAACAAACGGTTTCTCCCGGTCAGAGAAAACCATTTGTGTAACTTTGTTCACGTCTCAGATGCAGCTCAGGCTCCTGCTGCTGTTAAAGCCTCCAGGCCGATAACAGAGTCCGTTATTAATTCATATTTGTTCTGCCCAAACGGGAGGCGTCACGACTCCCCCGATTACCCAGAACCCCATTGTGAGACCGCGCGGAAGAAAATTACCTGGTTGTTTCAGATAAAAATTAAATGAGAAGAAATTGTCTTTTGTGGCATAAATTTAAGTACTTTATAGTTCTACATCAGAAGCTCTGAAACTGTTGTACTTCAGCTGTTTTTGACTTTGTTCATTTTAATGAGAGATAAGAGACCCGGGTTATACTTTGATCCAGTTTATATCGATGATAGATTGATATGGATGGATGGATGGATGGATGGAGGGATGGATGGATGGATGGATGGATGGATAGTGTGTGGCAGACCAGTGGTACCCAACCTTTTTTGACCCCATGAAGCCTTCATTGGTCCTCTGCTTATACCCCCTTCAAACATTATAAGGTAAATTGTCATTTAAAGACCTTTCCTTTCAAAATAATGTTCTCATAGTCAGTTTCATTTCCTTCCACTTTATCCGGAAGAAAATGCAATGACAGCAGTCTGAGCAGAGACATCCTCGCACTCCTCGAGCTGTTCTGAGGGCCCCCCGAGGCGACACCAGGCCAGCTCAGACATATAGGGCCCGATCTTGTGCATCAAAACGGAGACGATAACGTGACATTTTGCGCTCAGTCGGAGCACACTTTGTGATCTTGCCACTCCAGACTTAGCGCATTTACGTGGGTGGAGACGCACACATTTTCCTCCAACCAGATCGACTCCGCGTCCAGGAGAGTGGTTGTGTGGTTGTGGGGGGTGAACATGTGCTTTTGTTTTGCTTCGCGTTCACACCAAGCGCGGCCGATCCGCGCCACAGTGGACGCTGTAGCTCTTTTCCTCTGGAGACGTGAACATGGTTTAGCTCACGATGGGGTAAATAAAGTTTTTAGTTTGACCTGTGAGAGCCTAAGGCTTAAGAAAGAACGCAAGCGCAATGTAAACCAGGAAGTGAATGTCAGCCGTGTTTCCATCAGTGCAGTCGCCTCCTCTTGTGACGCCCCCTCACAGGTGGCGGAGGCGAATGGCACATATAGCGCCGCCACTCGGAAAATACATCGCCAAGAGCCTGCGCCGCCCCGTGCGCCGCCACAAGATCTGGCCCATAGTCTGTCCAGCGTGTCCTGGGTCTGGGCCTCGTCCCAATAGGAAATGCCTGGAACATCTCCTGAGGGAGGCAACCAGAGGTTCTGAAACAGATGCCTGAGCCTCCTCAGCTGCTCCTCTCGATGTGAAGGAGCAGCGACTCTACTCCGAGCTCCTCCCGGGTAACTGAGCTCCTCACCCCCACCCTGAGAAGGAAGCTATTTTCAGCCGCTTGTATCCACGATTTTGTCCTTTCAGTCATTACCCAGATCTCATGACCACAGGTGAGGGTGGGAACCTAGATCCACCGGTAAATCGAGAGCTTTGCCCCCAGACTCAGCTCCCTCTTCACCACAGCAGTCCGATACCGATCTGCACCGATCCATCTGTCGAATTCACGCTCCATCCGTCCTTCAGAGAACAAGACCTGAGACACTTGAACTCCTCCACTTGAGGCAAGGACTCTCCACCGACCTGATGAGGAGAAGCCTCCTTTTTAATCTGAGATAATTCCTTAGGTACCTCTGGGGGTCCCTGTACCCCTGGATGGGAAACGCTGTGGTGGACGGTCTGAAGCAAAGGTGGGCTGATGTTGAATGACCGGAGCCTCCTTATAAAACACCCAGGTGCCCGTGATGGTGTTGGCTGAGCTCCTCTTCTCCTCCTAAAATCTACATCATCATCTTATCTCTTCCCGGTGTTAAGGATGTGATGGTTGTACTCACTACAGTCCACAAACCCTTCGAGGCCTTCTCTGTACTCCTCTAATGTAGTATACGTACCCATAAAAGTACTGTTCAGGTGCTGGGATCAGGAAAAGAAGGAAAGGGACGCAGCCCAAGAGAGAGGCGATGAAAGAGGACGGAGGGAGGGAACCTTTCCACAAAGAGACGCTATAAGCAAGACTCAATCTTTTCAATTTTGCGATTTGCTCACTCAATTATGTTTTTGTCCTGGGTAAACAAAGAAATGTCCAAATCTACCCAGTGAGGCGTTTTATTATTTCACTGAATCAAATCAACTTTCCTCCACAGATTTATACGAGAAATTGCAGCCTCACAGGCCGCTCTTCTCAAAGTGGATTTTCCTCACAGTCGAGGGACGACTTCTCCACTTAAGGGGAGACGCTGCAGGTGAATAGGGAAACTTTTGACATGGAGAGATATCGATTAGAGGCTGTGGATTACTGACAAAATTATGAGGAAAACATGCATTGTTGAGTTTCTTTTATTTAATCGAGAAATAAGGGAAATTATGCCTAAAAATGGACAAACTTGACTGTATTTTCGGTGACGAAATCTGATTAATTGGTGGAGCAGAGTTTAAATGTATGGGTTGACATCGTGTGGGGATAATTGCCACAGACCTGTAAACATTTTGACACCCACGTACACCGGTATGATTGTACATATTCAGCTTCACCGATATGGAGTTTGAGAAATGTAGGGCTTCGAGGCGCTTTGGCTAAAAACCTTCGCAGCTAAACATCACATTGTGGACGCGCTGTTTGAGGAAGAGGCGGCAGGTGCTCATTATGTACCTGTAAGACGAAGGAGATGGTGATCGACTTCAGGAGGAGGCCACTGCCACACACACCGCTGAACATCAGGGGGAGGACACTGAGGAGATGGACAGTTTCAAGTACCTGGGTGTTCACCGCAACAATAAACTGGACCAATGTACATGAAGGGCTAGAGTCGCCTCCACCTTCTGAGGAGACTGAGGTCCTTCTGCTCAGGACTTTTTATGACTCTGTGGAGCCTCTGCTCTCCACTACGCTGCTGTGTGCTGGGCCCCGGGCAGCACAGAGCGGGACAGGGAGAAGAGGGCCTGGTCTCTCCTGGGCTGCCCCCTGGACTCTGTGGAGGAGGTGAGGGACAGGAGGGTATTAGCCAAGCTCACCTCCATCATGAACAACACCTCCCACCCACTGCACGGGACTGTAGAGGAGCTGAGCAGCTCTTTCAGTGACAGACTGAGACACCCTCAGTGCAAGAAGGAGCAGGTCCTTCTTCCTCACTGCTGCCAGACTGTAATACAAGACTGTATTAACAGTTTCTTTCCTCAAGCTGTGATCACTTTAAACAGGCACTTCTATTATGTTTATCTGTGTGGACTTTTATTGTACAATATTTTGCCCTTAGGTTTTTAATGTGGCATTGTTTGTTTGTTCTGTTTTTTATATTGTGTCTTTTTACGTGTCTTACATATCGCACTTTGAGCTCTTTGCACATTTCCAATGTGGTTTTTCAAACTGCAAATGGCCAATAAATGAATCTGAATCTGTAAAGTAACGTGTGCAGTAACCTCTGTATCAGCATCACTTTATCGACAAGACTGTAAACTTGGCACTGCCAACGCTGACTTTGAAATGTATTTTATTTTCTCATTGTTTATATTTTTTGCCCCTTTAAGCTTTAATTTACTCTTTAACTGTTTGCACATTTCCTGTCTATCCTGCACCCTGACTCTTGAGAGCCGAATGTAAGTGAATTTCTCCATTGTGAGATCAATATCTATCTATCTTATGTTATCTTTCAGGTCATAGTTGTGTCTATGTTTTTGTGGATTATTAGGTTGGTGAGCAATATTTACAGACATGGTCACAAAGTGCTTTATATGAGACATTTTTACATTACATGCCTGGAGGAAACCTACGCAGACACGGGGAGAACATGCAAACTCCACACAGACGGGCCCCGTCCAGGTGGGAATCGAACCCGGGACCTTCTTGCAGTGAAGTACGAGCACTATAAAAAAACACTTCTTACATGTAGATCGACAATCCTGCAGTCTTCAGTGCTGTGTGGTTTGCTGAGTCTCCTCTTTGTCGGGCCTTCCCTTCACTTTGACCTACCTTAGAACTATATACAGAAAACTAGACAAACAACAAATGGCGATAACGGGAATGTGACATGAACATGTGGGACTGAAATAAAGAATCTGAAGATTGGCACGTCTGTTCTCGACACAATGCGAGAAAAATTCATTTTGAGAGAATGGCCCTTGAAATCACAATCCCCCATACTAATCTACAGAGAATCACTGAATCAGCGCAATAATGAAATATATTATTGTGAAGATTAGGTGTTTGTTAAGAGCCTGAATTAGCCGCAAATCCTGAAAATGGAAGAGATTTGAGGTTTGCCTGCAGCGTTAGACGAGGAGGAAGAGATAAGGGAAGAACATTGCATGAAAGATAATGTCCATGAGCAACGCACCAAACCCCGCTCTGAAGTCCCTCTGCAGTCGCGTCTGGAGGAGGCGACTTACCCACGCTCAAGTATATATTTCCTGTGGATGAAGTGATGCAGTGAAAAAGAAAAAAAACCTCCACTGACCGCGTTTGCTTCCACACTTAAAAGGTTTTGCATACATCAGCCACTCGCAGCTCCAACGCGCCGCTCTTCCGCCCCGGCTGTCTCTCCAAACAAGCGGCAATCGAGATCGGAATATTCAAGTGCGGGGATGTGAAAAAATAACATCCAAACCAAGATATGGGCTTTCAAAATCCAGACTGTGACCGTTGAACAGCACTGAAGGAAGCGTCAGAAGCACGGGACACGTTTTCCTACAGGGACCATTCAGTTCACTTAAGGCGAGAACACTGATGTTTCACTCAGGGGTCAATGTGGAGATGAGGTTTCCTCCTTTGAAGGTTCTTCAGTCATCATCTGTCCTCTGTAGTTGAAGTGTTTATATTTTCTTTAAAAAAAACATGTACAGTGTTTGATAAGACTTGATCTTCTCTGCTCCGTTTCCGTTTCATGCTGTATTGGCTTGGGGGTTTGCTGTGACTGTTATGGATGTCACTTTTGAATTAAAGGGGGGGTATTATGCAAAATGGACTTTTTCAAGCTTTACATCATGTTATTATGTCATTCCCTCATTAAAATCATGCCTGAAGTGTTGCCTTGGCACATTCACGTATTTTTGAGTAATCTGTAAAAACTCTGAAACCTATCCCATTTTAGGGATAGGTTTGCCTGAGTCCTCCTAGGAACGCCCCCACCTCCTGGAGACGCCTCCGAGCTTTCGTCACCGGCCGAGTAACCAACCACTGCTCCTCAGCAGAACCCCCTCCCCACTGATGCCACAGACAGCGTGTGGAGGGGGCGTGTCGGAAAGGCTCAGAGGTTCTTAAAGAGACAGAGGCCTATTTCAAGATATTCACTACAGCCATTTTGAGAGAGCAATTTTATACAAGGCAGTTATTCTAATTTACTGCATTTACAGACCAACAGAAGGTTTGGTCATCATTGTAGTGAGATATAGACTGGTGCTATGTGACTGAAAAAAGCATAATACCCCTCTTTAAATAAACAAATAAAATGAAAACATTTAAAAAGTACAACACGTTTTGCCTCTCATCAAAGGCTTTGTCAGCAACACTAAAGCCCAGCTCGCAGACTATATATAGACCACTGGGAGGTTTAGCTTGGCTCAGTCCCTCCCCTCTAACGGCTACTCTCACCTGTGGGTAAACACAGTCTTAACACTCCTGATGACTGCCACTGATCTGTGTATTGTTCTGTCCTGGGCTGAGTTTAGCTTCATTAGCGTTAGCATTAGCATGACAGAGCCCGCCTGGGGCACAGGAGGCTGCTGTAAAGTGGGGACAGAGGCTTAGCTTGCCATTAGGCAAGGTAGGTAGCTGCCTGGGGCCCCCAAGCCAGCAGGGGCCGCCACACTGCAAAAAGTAAATTAGATCAGATAAACATCTCAATTTGAGCATAATAATCCAAATTTTAGTTGTTTTGACTAGTTAAGAAGTTCTTGGGCATTTTTCCTAGATTATTTCACTTGTTCTGAGATGTTTCCGACTTGTTTCAATACATTTCGTCCTTATTTCAGGTAATTTTCTTTGCCAATGGGGTAAGAAAATTGGTCTTATCTCATTGGCAATTTTACTTTCTTATTTCAAGCGAGATTTACCCCAGAACTGGTCTGAAATGTCCTCAAACAAGCAAAGTAAACTTGGTCCGAAAAAAAAAAAATCAGAAAAGTGTCTAAATGAGTGAAAACCGCTCAAAACAAGAAACATTTCCTCAATTCAAGTCATTTAAGCCAATGCTTGATATTCACTTTTTGCAGTGAGGGCCAACTGATATGACAGAAACAACCAAAAGAATAAAGTAATTGAAGCAGCAACGACAATTGGCCGAGGCATACTCCCTGAAAGGGCCCCATGAGCCAAGTTTGCCCTTCCCCACCTGCTTCTCAGAGGAGAGAGACCACACAAACCCACGTGTTGAAGTGAACAGAGAAGCATCTCCTTCAACAAAATGAAGAGAAGTTGTGCCTCGAAAGAAAACCAAGAGAAAGAAGAGGAAGGAGAGCAAGACAGCTCTGAGTGTAATAAGTCACTGTTGTTGTTGTGCCTCCTTTTAGCCTACATTGTTTGGCATGCAAATGTCATCGTCACCGACTTCACAATATTTAGTTTTTTCATAATAATAATGATAACACATTTTATTTGTTGGGGCCGTTCTTAACACTCAGGGTCACCCTCCAGTTAAAAGAGGATAATAACGTTAGCAGATAAAAGGTCATTAAAACTTAGCAGGAGTCGGCAGCTCTGAACAGGTGCGTTTTAATGTGGGACTTAAAAAGATCAACAGTGAGCGGATGTGTAGAGGGAGTGAGTTCCAGAGCCTGGAAGGGCCGAGCAGGGCGGCAGATGAGGAACAGAGTGAGCGTGCTGGGGTGTGTGGGAGAATCAGATCAGTGAAGTATGTGGGAGCCAGGTTATGGAGAGGTTTGAAGGTCAGCAGGAGGAGTTTGTTCTATTCGCTGCTTGACCGGTAACCAGTGGAGTTGCTGCAGAACTGGTGTTTTGTGGTCTGAGAGTTCTGGATATGTTGTAAACGGTGGATGTGTTTCAACGAGTGCATTGATGAGGACTTCAGTGGAGTGCTGCGTGAGGGAGGGGCGGAGTCTGGAGATGGTTCGGAGATGGAAAAAGGCGTGAAATATTGTTGATATTTAAAGAGGGGGTATTCTGCTTTTTTCAGTCACATAGCACCAGTCTATACCACACTACAATGATGACCAAACCTTCTGTTGGTCTGTAAATGCAGTAAATTAGAATAACTGCCTTGTATAAAATGTCTCTCTCAAAATGGCTGTAGTGAATGTCTTGAAATAGGCCTCTGTCTCTTTAAGAACCTCTGAGCCTTTCCGACACGCCCCCTCCACACGCTGTCTGTGGCATCAGTGGGGAGGGGGTTCTGCTGAGGAGCAGTGGTTGGTTACTCGGCTGGTGACGAAAGCTCGGAGGCGTCTCCAGGAGGTGGGGGCGTTCCTAGGAGGACTCAGGCAAACCTATCCCTAAAATGGCCGCCATCAGAGTTTTTACAGATTACTCAAAAATACGTGAATGTGCCAAGGCAACACTTCAGGCATGTTTTTAATGAGGGAATGACATAATAACATGATGTAAAGCTTGAAAAAGTCAATTTTGCATAATACCCCCCTTTAAAGATTTTTTAATATCTAATTCATTAGATATTCAATAGCCTAATTCATTCTTTTGCACAAAATGCCTTATTTCCATATGAAATTGCAGAAACCTTGCAATATTCTTTCGTCATATTCATGTGAGTCATCTACAGCAGAGGTTTCAAACTGAAGTCACTACATATATACATATAAATAGAGATTATTGGTCCCGTCCCTGACCTCTGCAGTGATATTGTGAACACAGAGCTCCTGGACTGAGGCTAATCCACGACATGAAGGTGGATAGAAGAGGAGGGCGGTTCTGTGGTCATTTCAGCGGCTGCAGTCGAAGGAGCAGATTTCTTGAAGCTTCTGACCATGATTCATTGTGTTCACCTCATTAAAACCACCCCCGGAGAGGTGTTTTCTTTTGTGAATGCTGCTTATTTAGCCGCTCGCCTCCTTTGTTCACACTGTGGTGCACATCATTAGTGTTGTAGCACTCCAGTCCGGCGTCTCTCGCACTCGAAGCTGAATGCGAAGCCGTCGTCTGTGGCTCGGCATCATTCAGAGCAGAAACGGCGGCGCAGAGGAGCGAACGTGCAGCTGCTCGACTCGCCATCGCCAACACACGGCTGTCGCAAGATCAGTTAGTCAGATCTGTGTCTCCTGCTCCTCCGAAACAAACAATCCTGTTCAGTTAAGCACAAGGCGAACAACAGCTGTTTTAGAAATGCTTTGTATGATAGGGAATTATCAATGGCATTCATATCAATAAAATAAATAAACATCAATAAAATTCCCATGTAAACACACCCACCAGATTAAGATGGTACAGGTAACACAATTACATTTAACCTCTTAACCCCTTGGCTTTACCCCAGTCCAAAAGCTTCTGGAAAAAAGCTGTAAAAATAGCAACAAAACTGAGACGAAAATAATGATGGAAATGTGACAAAAAATCGAGAAAACATTGACAAAAAAGTGACGAAAAATTGATGAAAAAGTGGCAAAAATGTCACAAAAATGTGACAAGAAATTGACAAAAAAATGAAGAAAAATGACAAAAATGTCACAAAAAAAGTACAAAAATATGACAAAAATGTGATAAAAAAAAATGTGACCAAAAAAATGACCAAAATGTAGCAAAAAATGAAAAAAAAATGGATGAAAAATTGACGAAAAAAGGAAAAAAATGTGACAAAAAATGACAAAAATGTGACAAAAATGCGATAAAAATTTGACAAAAAAATTACAAAAAATGTGACAAAAATGTGATCAAAAATTGATGAAAAAATTACAAAAATGTGACAAAAAAATGTCAAAAAAGTTACAAAAATTAGTTGAATACCCAACAAAAAAATGATGAAAAAATGAAAAAAATCTGATGACGTGAGGAAAAAGATCCTCTCGGTTCAGGCGGGAGTTAAGAGGTTAACCCCCACCTGAACCGATGATGCCATCTCCAGGTTGGCTTTACCCAAATCTAAAAGCTAATCGAATTTTTTATCAAAATTAGACAAAAAAGTGACAAAAAGCAATGAAAATGTGGCAAAAAATGTTATGAAATTCCAACAAAAAAGCAATGGAAAAAATATGCCAAAAAAGAGACGATGAAGTGACAACTACGTGAGGGAAAAGCTCCATTTAGATGAGTTTTGTTGGTCTTAGCTTTCAAATGAGGCTTCAAAATGGCTGTGACCTTATGGATTTGAGTAAAGCTGAACTGGGAAAACATGCACTGGGATAAAAGGAATAGGCCACCGTTTTTACATACTGAGATATGCTCTTACCTCACTTTAGCCAAGTTAATATATCCCTGTCTGGTCTTTGTCCGTGCGCTCTGTCACGCAAACGGAGCACATACGCAGCCTCTCCCACATGTCATATAGCTCCAAAAAAGCTCACGATAGAAGCTACCAAGCTCTTCCACGTGTTCCCTATTTAAATAAAGTTACGTGAAGTGTTTTCATGCGAAGTTTATTTACACAGAAATGTAGCATGTCGATTTTATAAGCAGATAAAAAGGGGGACTATATTGTGAGGCGTAATGATACGAGGAGCACAGCGTCCGCGCAGTAACTCTTAAAGACTTCCCCCGCTCACTTCCGTCAATAACCTTTAGGAGTTACTGCGCGGACGCTGTGCTCCTCGTATCATTACGCCTCACAATATAGTGCCCCTTTTTATCTGCTTATAAAATCGACATGCTACATTTCTGTGTAAATATACCTCGCATGAAAACACTTCACGTAACTTTATTTAAATAGGGAACACGTGGAAGAGCTTGGTAGCTTCTATCGTGAGCTTTTTCGGAGCTATGTGACATGTGGGAGAGGCTGCGTATGTGCTCCGTTTGCCTGGCAGAGCGCACGGACAAAGACCAGACGGGGATATATTAACTCGGCTAAAGTGAGGTAAGAGCATATCTCAGTATGTAAAAACGGTGGCCTATTCCTTTAAGGCAGGGGTTAAGTGGTTAAGATTTGCTAAAAATCTTGCCCAGTTTTTGTTAGTTTGACCATTTATGTGATGTTTATTGTTTCACTTCCTTATTGGACACTGACATAGATAGAGGTAAAAAACATTTATACTGTCTGTACACCTAATCTTCTAACACAGGAGTTCCTCAGGGGTGTGTTCGGTCCCCCCTCCTGTTCATTCTGCACACGGACTCTTGCCGGGCCACTCTGAAGAACAGGTTCTTGGTTAAGTTCTCAGACGACCTGCGGTTGTGCTCATTCTTCAGTCTGCCGTTGTACAGGGCGTTGGTGTTGTGGGACCAGTCCAGATTACTGTTGAGGTGAACACCCAGGTACTTGACACTGTCCACCTCCTCAATGCCCTCCCCCTGGATGCTCTTTCGCCTCCTCTGTCACTGACCTGTAGACTTCTGAAGGATGTGTTTATTAACCTCTTAACTCCCACCTGAACATGTTTTCTCCTGTTCTCCAAATTCTCCAAATCTAAAAGCTTTTTCAAAATGGCGACAAAAAAACGAAAATAAATTGACAAAAATGACAAAAATCCAGCAAAAAAATGACAAAAATCCAGCAAAAAGACAAAAATCCAGCAAAAAAGTGGCAAAAATCCAGCAAAAAAGGTGAAAAAAATCCAGCAAAAAATGACAAAAATCCAGCAAAAAAAGACAAGAGGTTTAGTAACATAGACCTTTTGAAATGTGCTCTATTTTGATTGTTATGGACTTTTGTTTTCTTGAGCATCTAATCTTCTCAGCACAGCGCCCCCTAAAGGAGTGTTCGACTTTTAAACGGCATAATCCACACAACCAAGTCTTTTCAAATGTACGGGAGAGAGGAAGTAGAGCCTGTAGTCGGATCACGTCTTCTGAAATCCTAAAAACAGTGGAGCAGAGCACTTGTTGCCTCTTTTACTTATACGTAGTTTCATTTAGGCGACAAAATACACGTCAAAGGATAAAATCTATTCCCACTGTGAGCGCGATTCATCTTCATCAAAAGGTGCCTCTCAGCAAATTGAGTTTTCTCACTGGGCGTCCAAAAAGGGGGAAAAAAACGGACATAAAAAGAGTAAGTTTCTATCTCTTATGGTTCTGAAATGCTACGCAAACGTCTGCAACATAAAATACATGTATAGGTTTACAAACCGCTCCCCTGAGGCCTGGGAAGTTGGGGGAGGGCTCATTTTAAAGTTCTGACTGAGCTCCTTTACGACCCTATCACTTTTGTTTTTTATCGGTCAGTAGCCAATTTTGAAAACACCCATATATTGGTTCGGGCCCCACGAAGTAAACAAACAGCGAAGGACATTTGGGAGCTTGAAATTTCTTCTAAAACACTGAAGAGGCACCAAGACCCACCCCCCTACCTCCCTCCCGGCCTCCATTTTATCGCGTCTTCTTATAATATTTTTGCCTTTTTAATGTCCTTTTTAACTTGACTTTTAGCTGGGCACTAAATCAATTATTTAATTTCTTTTTAACCGTCTTCGGCTCCTTGATTGGATCATAAGTTTTATCTCCCACTGCATTTCAGCCGTGACAGAGGCGTCACAAGAGGAGCTACAGGAAACAAGGAAGGGACAAACGAGGAGAAGACTTTAAAAGACTGTTGTGGAGCGGAGGGAGCTGCGCAGGAGGAAGATGAGGGAGGAGCTGACCAGTGCAGGACACCACGCTCTGAAACAGGGACAAACCCCGAAGACGCTGCACCGTCGCTCCTCCGGGTGCCTCTAGAACCATTCTGCTTAGGTCGGCTCACAGGTGTTCATTCTCACAGGTGTTTAGCCTCACAGGTGTTTAGTCTCACAGGTGTTTAGCCTCACAGGTGTTCAGCCTCACAGGTGTTCAGCCTCACAGGTGTTCAGCCTCACAGGTGTTCAGCCTCACAGGTGTTTAGCCTCACAGGTGTTTAGTCTCACAGGTGTTCAGCCTCACAGGTGTTTATTCTCACAGGTGTTTATTCTCACAGGTGTTCAGCCTCACAGGTGTTCAGCCTCACAGGTGTTCAGCCTCACAGGTGTTCAGCCTCACAGGTGTTTAGCCTCACAGGTGTTTAGTCTCACAGGTGTTCAGCCTCACAGGTGTTTATTCTCACAGGTGTTTATTCTCACAGGTGTTCAGCCTCACAGGTGTTAGCCTCACAGGTGTTAGCCTCACAGGTGTTTAGCCTCACAGGTGTTCAGCCTCACAGGTGTTTATTCTCACAGGTGTTTATTCTCACAGGTGTTTATTCTCACAGGTGTTTAGCCTCACAGGTGTTAGCCTCACATGTGTTCAGCCTCACAGGTGTTTATTCTCACAGGTGTTCTTCTATAAACTGCCCATTTCTCCAAACACGGCGGCTTCGTCACCGGATTCTCTTCATTTATAAAACCATCCTTGGCCGGACGTGTCATCACTCCTCCATCTCGCTGAGCGACGCCACAGCAGCAGGTCTCGTCAGTTCATCAGAATCATTTCTCCCAGAACATCGAGTCTTCGTTTTGCAGCAGACGACACGACTGGAACTAAAAGCCACTTCTTTAATGACAGTTGACACTTGCTCCTGTTTCACACAAACATCTCTCTCTTTGTTTATTCTGCTGTCGTGTTAAATCTTCCTCTGTCACATCAGGGTGTCTGCGGGGCATTCAAGAAGTCATTCAATTAAGTGTGCCATTGAATTGTCATTACAAAGCATAAAATTGGATTCAAATTGGCATTAAATCTATATTTATTGGAAAATGATGACAGCGCTGAGCAATTTTTACTGTGTAAGTTCATCAAACACACCAAACTGATGGTCTGAAACATGTTCAGTGCAGTTTTGGCTTAAATTGGCCACATTTTTTTGCTTAAAAATCAATCAATAATCAAGAATGAACCAATTATTGATGAACTGTTTGCAAGACGTAAGAAATTAAATATGCAGCAATTATTTTTCTGCATTTGTGGCATTATATTATTTGGGCATAAAAAGTCCAGATCTGAACCCCATTGAGAATCTTTGGGATGTGCTGGAGGAGGATTTGCACAGAGGTCACGCTTTCCCATCGTCAATGCAAGATCTTGGTAAAAATGAACGCGACTCTGGATCTTTTGGACGTCGTAGAAGCTTATTAAATAATAAATAATCGCAGCAAAAGGTGTTACAACCAAATGTTCGAGCGCGTGACCTTTTTCTTTGTGGCGTCAGGCAGTCGTTCTCAAACATTTTACCTGGATAATAAAGGTCAAAAAGAAATTCTTGTGCCAGTGCCTCAGAGCGACCTCTCAGGAGCAGCGTGGGACCTTAGTGCCAGGATCAAGAGAAGCTGGAGGTTTTTGGGGGTTTTAAGGTCGTATTCGCACCTGGGACTCGGTTCGATCGGGGACCAAAGTTGCGACGTTGTTTCAGCTCATTCTAAATGCACAGCTCCTCTGCAGCCTGTGGGGGCGCTGTAGCAACACCTTCTACAGGGAAAACAGTGAACAGTGTTCCGTCTTCTGTTTACAAAATGGAGCGGCATCAAGCTGTGGCTGTGTTGGTTTTTCTTTCCGCACTTTTTAATATGACAGTGACTCTAACTACGATCAGAACATACAGATCTTTTTACGGAGGAAATGGGAGAGACGAGATCATGCCAGATGAGGCAGAAGCGGGACTAAACCAGGCCTAAAGCGGGACTAAACCAGGACTATAGCAGGACTGGTGGACCCCAGAGATATTTTTTCTTCACATGACGACTGTGAAGGCTCCGGGCAGAGACATCGAAAGCTACTTATGATGACTGTCCGAGGGAAAGGTACTAAAAGTTTTCTGATCAGGGCTTTGCTCTCTAAAGCCCAGCTCACATTAAATCCGGTTAAGGTCCGGTACGCCCTCCGCGAACTTAGAAAGTCATTAAAACCAATGTTGCAGACTCACACTGCTCCGCAAAGTCCGGGTCCGGCTACCGAGGCCATCCGGCGGCTTTCCAGCGTCAACGGAAAAAATCCGCAAGAAGTCTGTTTTTGCCGGAGGCCAGAGCCCCAGCCCAGTGTATTTCTAAATAAAATCGGTCTGCTCGCTACTTATTTGGTCTCGTTTACCACCTGTACACGAGCGTAACGTCGTAAATGTAAACATTTCTCCATTACCAGTGACACGGGGGCAGTAGTGTGTTAAAGCATCCACTTCACTGGGGAGAGTCGTTGTTCTGGCAAATGCGGCTTTTGTTTACAAAAACTATGTATATACGGGGCTAATCATCACGTAAACTCGCTCCTAGTGGACAACCCGCGCACTTCTGTTCTCGCGAGTGCTGTTTCTGTGCCTGGAGCAGCGTCTGGTGCCGGAGCCGGCGGAGCCACAGTGTCAGCCGGACTCACTTTGAGTGGTAGTTTGGGGCAAACCCGGACTGGATCAGGACCGAACTCGGACCGTAGTTAATGTGAGCCTGGGGTGACTCTGTCGCTGCTCATGTCAGTGGTTTCTGCCTCATATTTACGAGTCATGGCTTTTGGTGTAAATGTCGTATTAACTGTGCTCTATCGTGTCTGCACATGCGTTTTCATTTACATCCCATAATGAATGTCGCTGGAGGAGGTGTGTGTGGACCGGGAAGTTTGGGCATCTCTGCTGAGACTGCTGCCCCCGCGACCCGGCCCCGGATAAAGCGGAAGAAAATGGATGGATGGATGGATGGATGAATGTCGTGATCGTCTCCGCTCTGTTCTGTCTTTGCAAAACTCATTTGTTTTGTTTGTATCAGACGCACAACGTCCTACAACTTTCTCTTCCTGGTTTTGTTCCGCTCTCCGGCTCAGTCGTGTTCACAAACCAAATGATCCACTTCAGAGTTTGTTTGATCCGGACCGAGTCCCACGTTTTCATCCGGACCAGGGTTGACTTCTTTGGCCCGGATCAGAGTCCAGTTACGCGTTCACAACACCTCAAATGAACCGGACTGTCTGAGCAAACGGGCCCGGATTCGGATCAAGAGGGGGCTGTGAAAGCGACTTAAGTAACAGCGTTGATCCTCAAAAAACTGCTCTAAAGCTCAGCAAGCAGGTAAATTGACTTTGTTACTGACCATCTCTGTGTCTGTAAAAACAGATCCAGGGCCAGGCACGTGTTGATTTCCAACTTCTGCCACAAAAAGCAGCTGGTGGATTATTTTCACACGAGTTGAAAGGCACAGAATCCAACAAAAGAACATCACAAGCTACACCTGCACCAAATGACAGAAACTATGAAGGCTCGTGCAGAGAAACCTCTGGCGCCGGTGAACCGTAAAGCTGTAATCGAAAACGATTACTAATTAAAGCTCCCGTGACAGCTGTCCATCTGCAGAACGAAGCAGCCAGCCATTACGGCATGTGAGTCATAATCATTATAATCATTATTACTGTGCAAATGCAAAGGGCAGAGCTAAAAATAGTGGTTAGCATTTTCAGCAAGAAGGTCCTCGGTGATGTGTATTTTCCTGTTTCCTGCGTCCCAGAGAATCAGTAAAAGCATTCATTTCTACACAAGTTTCAAACCAACTCCAGTGGGTCAAAAGGTTCACGAGTCATTACAACGTTTGAAAGAGCCAATGTGTGACACGTAGAGGCGAGGCGGTTGGCTGCGGATGCTAAGATGCACAGAAGATGGTTAGTCACTGAGCCTGGGTTGTGAATGAAAACACCGGAGGCATAGAGTTCAGTTTTAGAGTCTGTATTCAGTCCATCCATCCATCCATTTTCTTCCATTTGTCCATTTCAGCCCCAATGACGCCCCCTGCAGGTGGTGGGTCCACAGAAGGACGGCCTCATGGTTCTAACCGGGCCTGTTGGTCTCTCATAAAGGGCTTCTGAACCGCTCTTTGTCTGACCCGTCACCTATTCACCTTATTCCGGAGGCTCGCGTGGGCGCCGCCATGAATTGTGCCCGCCTCTTTTCTCCTATGTGTTAACATGGGGCCATATTAAAATTAGTCACTACACGAAAACAAAGCAGTTTTCAGGCCGCACAGAGAAACGGTGCAGTGTTGACATGTTGGTGCAAATGAACATTGGCCATTTTACACAAATCAATCGACTAAACATCAGACTTGAGCGGAGAATATTTTCCCTCGTTCTCCGTTAAAATGAACGGGCTTCGTGCGCGACCGGAAGTGTCTGGACAACGAGGTGCCGAGACAACGCAACAAGTGGCAAAAGTGGGCGGGGCGGAATAAGGTGAATAGGACTTGTTTGCCCTGGGAGACCCTACAGGGGCACGAAGCCCCCGACAACAGAGCTCCAGGATCATTCGGGCTCAAACCCCTCCACCACGTTAAGGTTGCGGTTCCAGGAGGGGGTATTCAGTACATGACAAAACAAAAACATGAATGCCTTCAATGACACACACAAAATGCTATTCTGCTTTAAAGGATCAGGTGTTTTTCCAGACTGAGATCTGTTCTGACCTGAGCTGCTTGGTCGCTTCCAACTTCACCCCGTTAGGAGCTATAGGAACATACTGGGAGAGGCTAAAAACATCTTTGGTCTTTGTGCGTGACTGAGGGCACGCACATAGACCAGACAGGTACGCATGAACTTGTCTAAGCTCAGGTAAGAACATATCTCAGTATGGAAAAAGTGAACTATTCCTTTAAGTTCCGTTTGATGGCAGATTGACGCGCTGCCCAATGTGTCCCATGGCCGAGACAGAGTTCGCTGAGATAATAATCCAGTTTGTGTGTTTGGCTTATCCTACCACAGATAGGTCCGAGGTTTCGTAGCTCGCCATCTCGTTGGGACGATCGAGAATTCAAGAGTCCATGAGTGAAGAAAGGGGATTGGCTGGTCCAATACAAAAACCTGACCTAAAAAGGCCAGAAACACAAATGAAGTAATCTAGTTTCTAAAGTAAGCGTACAAATAAAGTAAATCAATGTATGCATGAACACACCTCCGGGAGACGATACGTCGTCCCCAACAGAAAAGAAACTGCTCTTCAAAGTCTTTCATTCCGACTGCTGTCAGAAATTTAAATAACAGCTAGAAAGGCAGTGTCTGAAGAGAAGAGAAGAGAATTTTATTGTCTACCGAGGTAGAAATTCATCTTTGGCTCACCGACACACAGAAATGCAAGACTGTGGACAATACAAACATGCCCAATAAAAAAATAAAACAAAAACACATATATAAGAACAGTTCATTCAGGTCGCTGCTTCATTCAGAATTCCCACAGCACAGGGAACAAAAGATTTCTTGAACACAGCCTTTTTAGCCAGTGGAACTCTGCATCGCCTCCTAGAGTTCAGAAGCTCAAACTGAGGGTTGAGAGGGTGAGCAGAGTCAGAGGCAACAGCTCGAGCCTTCGTCAGTGTCCTTTCCTTGTACAGCTCAGTCAAAGGTCTCTGAGGTCTTTCCCACAATCTTGGAGCCCATCGACACCACCCTGTTTAGTTTGTTTTTTGTTCTGCAGGTCATGTGATTGTACAATGCAGTGAGGTGGAACGTTAAAACACTTTCAACTATTGATTTGTACGCAGATTCTAGAATTTGTGGACTGACCCCGATACTGCCGAGTTTCCTCAGAAGGTACAGTCGCTGAACACCTCCTCAGCACTGCTTTGGAAGTTGATCTGGGCGTCTAGGATTGTGCCGAGGTTCTTGAAAGTGCTCACTATCCCCACACTCTGACTGTTGAGTGACACGTGATGTAAATATGTGTTGTGATTGGAGCAAGATGTTAAAACAAGTTCCTTGGTTTTGGCCACATTCATTTGAAGCTGACTGCTGTTGCTCCAGTTTTGAAGCTCCTTGGTGCGGTCTCGGTGGACCCCCTCAGCTGACGGAATCAATAATGATCACAAAGTCAGAAACACATTTAACCGTTTTGTGCAATAATATAATATATTATATTATCATGTGCTATGATGTTTCACCAACATAAATAATTCTCTAAATTAGCGGACATGCTCACAGGTAGAACAGGTAGAACAGGTAAGACGTTTACCTTTGAGTTTGGAATGACTAGTGCGAGTCTCCCGGCCCGGCGTCTGAACAGAGCGGACTGAGACGGGGCTGTGGTGGGGAAGCGTCAGAGTAACGCTTCAGTGAGAATCACACGGCAGAACGGGACATGTTATAGCTGAGAGGCGGATGGCAAAAGACTTTCTGAGCATTCAGAGTTGAATCATTTGTTTGGGGGCACGAACAGACCAAGCCACAGCGGAGACGGAGAGGAAGTGAAACCCGTGACCCGTAACTTTACTAAATGCGGGTTACATATGCTTTTAAATTGAAGAGGTGCTGCGGAGAATTCTCTGGTTTTCACATTCGTCGTCAAAAAGCAGATGGTTTTTTGTTTTTTTGTAGCTAAGGCATTTAATTCACCACGTTCAGTGTCTTTTCTGTCAGCAGATTTAAACTAAGACCCAATTATTCCCTCATAACGGCATAATCCAAAACACGCGGTCAGTGGAACGAACTTTCAATAATAATAATAATAATAATAATAATACCTTTAATTTGTAATGCACTTTACATGAAAATCTCAAAGTGCTACAACACAAGTAAAAACTAACAATAAGAAAAGTCTTGAGTCCTCTTCTAAAAGTCTCCAGAGACTGCGGGGCCCTCAGGTGTGGTGGTGTAGGGCGTTTAGCAAAACGTTTATGTATGGAGCAAACCTAACACTGCTCATCGTCCTGAGTGCACCATCCCCAGTGTCAAATATACGGGGGGAGCATCATGCTGTGGGGCTGCTTTTCCTCAGCGGGGACTGGGAAGATTGTGAGAATAGTTGGGAACATGGATGGAGCCAAATATAGAGACATTTTGGAGGAAAACTTGCTGGAGTCACAAGAGAACTGAGGCTGGGGCGGAGATTCACCTTCCAGCAGGACAATGACCCTAAACACAAAGCTAAATCTACAATGCAATGGTTTAAAGACAAACATATTAATGTGTTAGAATGGCCCAGTCAAAGTCCTGACCTAAATCCTATTGAAAATCTGTGGAAAGGATTGAAAACTGCTGTTCACAAACACTCTCCTTCAAATCTGACAGAGCTGGAGTTGTTTTGTATAGAGGAATGGGCTAAAATGTCAGTTTCTAGATGTGCAAATCTTGTAGTCATACCCCAAGAGACTTGCTGCTGTTATTGCAGCAAAAGGGGGTTCCACAAAGTATTCATTCATGCTGTATAAATACTTATGCAAGTCCCACTTTTCACTTTTCTATTTAAAAAAAAATAACAGAATCATGTATCATTTTGCTTTCACTTCACAGTTGTCTGTTACTTGTGTGTGAACGTTCAGTAAAAAAATCAAAATAAAATCTTTATGTTTAGGGTTGTAAACATGACAAAATGTGCAAAAGTTCAAGGTGTATGAATACTAACGAGAGGCACTGTAGTTGAGGTAAACCTATGATGAAAATTACCGGCCGCTCTCATCTTTCTAAGTGGGAGAACTTGCACAATTGTTGGCTCACTAAATCCTTTTTTCCCCACTCATTTTATTTTTTCATTTTTCATTTTTTTTTCCATTTTTCATTTGTTTCATTCATTTAAAAATGCAACAACAGCATTTAGCATGAAGGAAAAGGAGCAGAAAGAAGTAAAAACGTATAATGTCCGACCCTTATCAACACAAAATCATTCACAGTTCCAGTTCATTTAAATGTTCAACTGTCTCATGCAGCTGTCTTTTTTCTTTTTTTTTTCTTCCATGACATCAAAACACAAAATATATAAAGTTGATCTGCTACTCCGCAGTGCCATATTTTTGTAACATTGATAATTTTACATATTTCTTAAACACATCAATGGAATTAGATTTTTTCCCTTTACAATCAAGACAGTTCCACAGAGCAACTCCTTTGACTGAGAAACATCTTTCCTTTGCTGCCCATTGAAACCTGGGTTTTGTAAAAATCTCAGTACCTTTTACTTCACATCTGCTCTTCCTCTTATTGAATCTGTTTTGTAAATTGTTTGGTAAACTTTCCAGCTCTATACATGGTTTTTAAAAGGTTAAACTCTACTAATTCACAGAATGTCAGTGTTTTTAGTTGTATTAATAAACGATTGGTCTGGTCTCTGCATCCACTTCCACTGGCGACTCTAATGGCTCTTTTCTGTAACAAAAAAATTGGATGAAGGCATGTTTTTGCAGGCACTTCCCCACACTTCAATGCAATAGGTCAGATATGGAACAATCAATGAGTTATACAACAAAAACAATGCATTCTTATTGAGAGAATCTTTGACTTTATACAGCACAGCTATTATTTGGGATACCTTTACTTTGACATCATCAATCATGATACTTAGAAACTTAATCTCATGTGCCCTTTCAATTTCTAATCCGTTGTTAAACACTCACTGTATCTCTGTAATGGCTGGACCGATCCACATGAAACAAAAACTGTCCCAAAGTCCAGCGTCTTCTCTCACAGCAAATATGAACTAAGGAGAAGAAAGTGGCGCCCAGGACTTTGAGCCAAAAGACCAATTTGGCAGGTTTGTGAATCCAATCACTTCCAGATCATTTTCAGGGAAAACTGATCAGAATCTGAACCTTTCGAGAAGATGAAGCATCAACTTCTACACAGGTTCTTGTGAAGTGCATTTAATAATTAAGTTAATTCAGTTCCTGTCATGACAACGCGGTCTGAGATTGGATTCATATAAAACCTTTTGAGATTTGATCGTCTGTTTGCAAAGTTCCTCTTTTGAACAGATATAAAAAGGAGCTCTAAGAGTTTGCATTATTCCATCAAAGTTTGTGAACTCCTGACTCTGACAATAACAGGCCGAGACAGATTTCAATAAAACACAACAAATGTATTCCTCGCCTTTGTCTAACTTCGCAGTTCCAGAAAACTCTCCCCCTCCCAGTTCACTGAGAACTTAAAGCGAGTGTTTTTTTATGACATTTTGGAAACAACAGAAGGAGATATTGAATGTTTTGTTTTGCGCGCCCCTCCCGCGTTGGCGCTCTCCTCGGCTACATTTGCGTCCACATTACCTGGATGAATGTCCGCACTAAAGACTGACTGATCTCCCCTTTGTGTCAGCGCGTTGTGTCTGTCCCGGTTTCACCTCCGTCTCCCGCTCCCATCGCGCCGTTTATCACCCAAATCTGCCCATAATCATATCCCATAATCATATTCACGGCCCGGACAGCGTTTCGGCGGCTCCGCAATGGCCAAGCCGGAGAACATTGGGCCCATTGAGCTGTGATGGGCACGCTGACAAATGTCCGTGTTTTCATATTGGAGGCTCACTCCTAAAGGCTCTTATTGGAGTTTTTAACCTTGTGTAGCTGTTTCAACGCAACCAAAGCATTTCTGCAGTGTTTCGTTTGGTGTGAGTGTTTACCTCGCTCTTCGTTGGGATTCATCATGGTGCTTTGTGTTTCCGCCTGGATTTGCTCTGATATGCACATGACAGGCTTTAATGCATTTGTAATTATGACTTAGTTAGAGAGATCACTTCTGCTGTGAGTAGTAATTCTAATTTTATTACAGTGAAGCTCCAATTTCCTGAAGAAAAGTTATTTTTATTTAAATGTTTATGTTCGTGACACCCCTCATGGAGCCGCCACCTTAACGTGGTGGAGGGGTTTGAGCACCCGAATGATCCTGGAGCTCTGTTGTCGGGGCTTCGTGCCCCTGGTTGGGTCTCCCATGGAAAACAGGTCCTACAGGTGACGGGTCAGACAAAGAGCGGGTCAGAAGCCCCTTATGAGAGACCAACAGGCCCGGTTAGAACCATGAGGCCGTCCTTCTGTGGACCCACCACCTGCAGGAGGAGCCATAAGGAGCTGGTGCAATGGGATTTGGGCAACTCCAACAGCCGCCCCCACGATCCGGAAATGGACAAGTGGAAAAAAATGGATGGATGGATGTTCGTGACATGGAGGCAAAGAAATCACAGAAATGCCTTTAGCTGTCATACAGAGGGGGATCAACCTGGAACCCCCGCCCCGTTGGAGGCATCAACAAAACTCCAGTGAGCTCCAGTGCAATCAGATCCGTCTATGTGTTCACCTCAACAATAAAGTGGACCAATGCCCTGTACAAGAAGAGCCCAAAGTGGCCTCCACCTTCTGAGGAGACTGAGGTCCTTCTGAGGAGACTGAGGTCCTTCTGAGGAGACTGAGGTCCTTCTGAGGAGGCTGAGGTCCTTCTGAGGAGGCTGAGGTCCTTCTGAGGAGACTGAGGTCCTTCTGAGGAGACTGAGGTCCTTCTGAGGAGGCTGAGGTCCTTCTGAGGAGGCTGAGGTCCTTCTGAGGAGACTGAGGTCCGTCTGAGGAGGCTGAGGTCCTCTTCTCTGTGGTGGCCTCTGCTCTCCACTAGGCTACCGTGTGCTGGGGCCCGGGCAGCACAGAGCGGGACAAGAACAGGAGGGCCTGGTCGGTCCTGGGCTGCCCCCTGGACTCTGTGGAGGAGGTGAGTGACAGGGGTTTTAGCCAAGCTCACCTCCATCATGGACAACACCTCCCACCCACTGCACTGTAGAGGAGCTGAGCAGCTCTTTCAGTGGCAGACTGTGACACCCTCAGGTTCTTCATCCCCACTGCTGTCAGACCGAACAAGACTGTATAGCAGGGGTAGGCAAGTTTGTGTCATGGAGGGCCGATTTTCTTCATTGCCAAAACACCAAGGGCCGAAACACACAAAAAGTAAAGTACCTTTTTTCTGCAAATATAAGTTTTGCACATAATACAGTGGGGAAAAAAAGTATTTGGCCAAAATCCAATAGAATGTCTGTGAAACTGACCAAATACTTTTTTTCCCCACTGTATATGACTGAGTGGGTTGTTTTGCTGTGAAATGTGAAAATACTGACATAATTTCATGTGTTTGGTCTCTGATTTATGTATAAATGGTTCTTCTAAATTCTCTTGGGGGCCAAAGGTTTTATGCTGGAGGGCCGAATTTGACGTTGCCTACCCCTGCTGTAAAGTAACATGTGCAATAACCCCTTTGCAAAACTATGTGCAATAATCTCTGTATCGGCGTCACTTACTGACAAACCTGCACTAGGATGTAAACTTTGCACTGCCAATGCTGACCTTGATATTCTACTTTTTATTTAATTAATTATTTCTTTAATTGTTTATATTTCTGGCCCTTAAAGGGGGTGTATTATGCAAAATGGACTTTTTCAAGCTTTACATCATGTTATTATGTCATTCCCTCATTAAAAACATGCCTGAAGTGTTGCCTTGGCACATTCACGTATTTTTGAGTAATCTGTAAAAACTCTGATGGTGGCCATTTTAGGGATAGGTTTGCCTGAGTCCTCCTAGGAACGCCCCCACCTCCTGGAGACGCCTCCGAGCTTTCGTCACCAGCCGAGTAACCGACCACTGCCCCTCAGCAGAGCCCCCTCCCCACTGATGCCACAGACAGCGTGTGGAGGGGGCGTGTCGGAAAGGCTCAGAGGTTCTTAAAGAGACAGAGGCCTATTTCAAGACATTCACTACAGCCATTTTGAGAGAGACATTTTATACAAGGCAGTTATTCTACTTTACTGCATGTACAGACCAACAGAGGGTTTGGTCATCATTGTAGTGTGATATAGACTGGTGCTATGTGACTGAAAAAAGCAGAACACCCCCTCTTTAAGATTGATACTTTTACTCATTGTACATTGTGCGTCTCCAGTCAGAGGTTAATGACCAGAAACATCGACAGTCGCTGAGTTTGGAGATCCATAATCCTGCTCACATATTAACGCAGGACCTCTGATAACACCGCATCAACGGCAGACGCCCTTCGCTGGTTACTCCACTTCCTGTTTGCATCCACCCATGAGCCCGATTTGAAACATAGGCTTCTACCTGTGTGTCCGTGCCACTGTTTGTCTCCCACAACCACAGCAGCGAAGCAAAGTGAGGTCAGCTAAACCCCAGAGGTGGATTCGTCTGTAGTTCTGTGGATAAAAATGAAACTGAAACTGTAGCTCTGATTAATACATGAGCTTAAAACTCCATGTGGCTCATAAGTTGGTGGCACTGGGGTCATGGAAATGTTGTTGTGAGTGTGTGTGGGAGCTGACGAGACGCGGAGCGACTTCTCTGCATGATACGATCGCATTCTGCCATCTTCCATTTGACATTATTTACTGCGCCTGTGGGCCGTGTCGGTAAACTCTGACATACGGGCGGTAAAAGTCAGAGAGCGCTCCAGGCTCCGGCGCTGACAGCTCTTACAGACGTCAATGAGGCGCCCGCAGCCATCCCCAGAGCCCTGCCAGACACAAGCACTCGCTGAGCTGATGGCAGACGGGTCGGGGCGTCCCACAGGAGAGGGGACACCTCCGCTGGGACGGCAGGACCGGGGCCGTCCCAGCGGAGCAGAGCGGAGAGTCCAAAGCAGAGATAAGGAGAGGCATAGTGCCGTGTTCATGCAGTTTCAATCTATTTGTCTATTTGACTTTTTCACAGCAGATTGGTTATAGTTTATTTACTCTTTTACATTTCCTCAAGTAAAGTAGGCTACACTTTTAAGAGAAGTTATCAGAATTGATGCCATTTTTTTTCATTCAATTTTATTATTTTATTGCTCTGTCCATCACAGACAGAACAGCTCATGTCCTAAAGCCCCTCAATGCTTGTGCTTTATTCACTTATGTATTTTTATTGAACAATAGTATTGAGATGTTACTTATTACTGCAGATAAATGGTCTCTTTTCGTCTTTACTTCAGCACCGTGTGGATTTTCTCATGTGTTTATAGTAACGTATCCAGTAGCTTCAGTATTTTGATTGTTTTGCTGCAGCTCATTTTTGTTCAATATAAACATGCTGTATCTCTTTATTTGGATTTTTTAGTCTCTTTGTTAGTTTTTCAGATGAATAAGCCCCTGGGCATAAAACGGAGTAAGAATCTCCAAAACTGTTAGCGGCAAGTTAGCAACATTAGCATCATTAGCCTGTATGTTGTAAACACTGCAGACGCTGCAGCATTAACAACATTAAGCTCTGGTTAAATCCAGCACAGACTCTGATTCAGGGAGTGTCGTCTGTAATAAAGTCAGCTCTATGTGGAATATTGGATTTACACTAAAAATGTTGCTATTTTCTCTCCTCAGTGGAGCTGCTCCTGTAGGAGCGACGGACACACGTCAAGTGGTATCGGTTTCTGGTATCGGGACCTCATGAATGAGTACGAGTGTAAGTGCAAGCATATGGTATCGGCCCAATACCCGATACTGGTATCGGTGCATCCCTACTTATGAGGTATAACCATAGACTGTAAAAAATAATGGACAGCTTCTGTTCACTCCTCCCCGTTTACCATAATGACCACGGTCGAGGGGGAAATCATGGCGGATTTACAGACTCCTCCTCCCCAACTCTGACGAAAAAGGACATAAGGGCGGGATCTTCACCGTAGACTCGGCCCTTGTGTGACGTGTAGCTCTCGCTGCTCCAATGCTAACAGTCCGACCCTCATTAAGTACGAGATTTCAAAAATTCTTCTTACGAAAACCAGCCTGGTTTCATAAATTGTGACTAACCCAGTGTTATCTCAGGAGGAATATCGAGCCTAGTCTAGTGTTGAAAAAATTTAAACCAGGCGTTAAAGTTGTTTTTAAGGTGTCTGAACTCCAATGCTTTTCAATGGGGGCCTAGTGGCGATATGGAGGAACTACAGCAATGGCGGAGCAATGGCGGCCCCCAGTGTTGTGGGCATAAAGCAGCCAGCGCCCATTGGGTATGACACTGGCATAGGCTGTAAACTCTCAATACTCTTCTAAACCCAAATATCTTATTTCTAGCCTGATTTATTGAGTTATGAACACTAGAAAACAATATTTTTCCTCTAATAACTAAATCCAACATCCCTGTGAGCAAATGTCTGTATCTAATGTGTCCATTATGTCAATACTGAGTGCATGTTTTGTATTCAGCTGCAGTGTCTCGGCTTGTAAAAGTTTGTGAACAGTTGAGGCGGTTTCCTGCCGCGCGCTCGTACGGAAGCCGCTCTTTCATCCCGCTCTGACGCCGCGTCCCGACTGTCTGCGTTCTTGTTTTCCTTCTATACAGGTTTGAAAGTGTAACGGGATTATTGTCTCGTCACCGCACGCCCCATATTTCCTTTAATCTGTCGTCCTCTGTCTTTAAATAAGTGCACATGGCTGGCTGTCGCTGCGTTTGATCTCGCGCCGGCAGCAGACAGGAATCCGGCCCAGAATGAGGCGCGGCGCTGCCAGCTCGTTTTGCATTTTGATGGGAGCGACGATGCGCTGGCTCTCCGCTCTCTTTGCATTTCTGATGGGGGCCGGGCGCCGCCGGAGTGCGCCGCGGTCGCTCCGGCACCGCGCCCGCTTGCCAAATCTGCGCCGCTGCATCTTTTAGCAGAGCAAAGCGTTGGGAGCGGAGCCAGCGGACTGAGCGTGGAAACCAGGCTGAAGAGGAAGAGAAAAAAAAGTCAGTCTTCAAACGTGAGCGGAGATCTGAGGGAGCGCCGCGGCTCGGGCCGACGTGGCAGAACGGTGGATCATCATCGCAGGATTACGTTAATTAAATAAGGGGTTTCTTTAACTAAATAAGAGACTAGACAAATTCAGAATACTGCCTTTCAAATCTGATTTAACTGAATTAGAGTCGGCGCTTTCTTCAGGAGAACACAGGCGGCCTCGTCTTATCTCGAGAATGCATTATTAATACACTGCCTGACCAAAAAAGAAGAGTTGCCACAAAAAATGCTTTCTTGTTCTGCCTTTAGCTTTGATCACAGCACATTCGCAGTGGGGGAGTTTCAGTAAGCTTCTGCAGTGTCCAAAGATTCCTTTTTTCACCAAGTTGTTGTGTTGATGAGGGGTTGATTATGCTTGTTTCAATCACACAGCACCAGTCTATATCACACTACAATGATGAGCAAACCTTCTGTTGGTCTGTAAATGCAGTAAATTAGAATAACTGCCTTGTATAAAATCGTTCTCTCAAAATGGCTGTAGTGAATGTCTTGAAATAGGCCTCTGTCTCTTTAAGAACCTCTGAGCCTTTAGACACGCCCCCTCCACACGCTGTCTGTGGCATCAGTGGGGAGGGGGTTCTGCTGAGGAGCAGTGGTTGGTTACTCGGCTGGTGACGAAAGCTCGGAGGCGTCTCCAGGAGGTGGGGGCGTTCCTAGGAGGACTCAGGCAAACCTATCCCTAAAATGGCCGCCATCAGAGTTTTTACAGATACTCAAAAATACGTGAATGTGCCAAGGCAACACTTCAGGCATGTTTTTAATGAGGGAGTGACATAATAACATGATGGAAAGCTTGAAAAAGTCGATTTTGCATAATACCCCCCCTTTAAAACTTTCAACCACTACATCTCAGTGAACATGTGCGTGCTGTTTGCCATTTGGAAAGACCTGGAAAATTCAATTGCCGAGTTAATTTTAATCTTCCATTCGCAGCACAGAATGCTAATGGTTGAGACATCATGCTAATGCTAACACCAGCTAATCAGAGCTTGGGCAGAAACTATGATTGGATCACTGATTGGATCACTTGATGAAATAAAATCAGCCTCTCCTGGAGTGGCCGATTATCTTAGTTTAGTTCATGAAAAGCTGTTAAAGAATAACTGATACAACACATTACGCACACAAGTTAAAATGATCATTTCATGTGAGTTCATTATATTAACCTCTTAACTCCCGCCTGAACCGAGAGCATTTTCTCCAGTTCAGCTTTACCCAAATCCTGTGGGCCAGTGTAACACCTCATTTGAAAGCTAAGACCTACAAAACTAGATTGATCTTTTTCCTCACATTATCAGATTTTTTTTCATCTCGTTTTTTGTTGGACAGTCATCTCATTTTTGTCAAATTTTCGTGACTTTTTTTGTTACTTTTTTGTAAATTTTTCATCAAATTATTCACATTTTTTTGTCAAATTCTTATCACTTTTTGTCCATTTTTTGTCACTTTTTCGTCAATTTTTTCCTCAATTTTTCGTCAATTTTTTAGATTTTTTGGTCCATTTTTTGTCACTTTTTTGTCACTTTTTCTTCCATTTTTCGTCAAATTTTTCTCACTTTTTTGTCAAATATTTGTCCATTTTTGTCATTTTTTTGTACATTTTTTGTCACTTTTTTGTCCATTTTTTCTCACTTTTTTCACATTTTCATCCTTGTTTTCGTCTCAGTTTTGTTGCTATTTTCACACCTTTTTTTCCAGAAGCTTTTGGATTGGGGTAAAGCTGGAGAAAATGTGCTCTGTTCAGGTGGGAGTTAAGAGGTTAATGCAGCCGAAAGCCTGTCTTATACCCAAGGATATTTAGTGCAGAAAAGTCCAGGGATCCTTTTCCCATGACTTTATGAACAGATATAATTATAACATGTCGTTTGCAAGAAAAGATCAGACTTTATTGATCTGACACTGGAGAAAAAAGACCATTCACCCTTTTCACTCACAGCAGCCAATATTGGATATCAGCAAATACTCAAACCCCCAGTATCGGAAGCACAAAAGCTGGATCGGTGCATCTTTAGCTAAAATAAAAATCATTTTCGTCCATGAGATAAGGACTTCTTCTTCTGCAGCACTGTGTCTCCTCTTGTGGGTCATGACCCAGAGTCCCTGCTGGCTTTGAAGGCAGATCAGCCTTTTGTGTGAGTCAGACGTGTGCTCCTGTAGCGAGGAGACTATTGTTAGTCTCATGTTCACTCCTGTAATGACTGTATCTCCTACACAGTCCGACATGTGCTCCTGTAGTGAGGAGACCGTGCCTCCTATTGTTAGTCCCATGTGTGCTCCTGGACTGTGGGATTAACCCCGCGAGGCGCCCGGCACGGCCCTGCGCTGCCCATTATCCGCCGCCCGCTCTGAGCAGATCACATCACACATTATTAGGAGCGTCCTGCTGCAACAGTATGTGTACAGTCAAACAGCCTGCAGCCGGGATTATCTCTGCGCAGATGAGCCGGAGACTGCAGGGTCAGGGAGCGGAGAGGCCTCATATAGACACGGACACGCCGGCATCCGAATGAAACGTCTACAGATTAAGCCTCTGCGCAGATGAAAGGACACAGTGTTCGCGTTCATGCTGCACATGTGTCGTTTCCTTCAACTTGGATGTGGGTTTCGGGTTGACATCGGGGCTGCAGAAGGAAGCACAAAATGGACACGCAAGTTTTGGGGGTTATCCTAGACAGCAAACTTAGCTGGAAGCCTCATATCGACCACATCAAAGGTAAAGTTAGTAAAAATATTGGTGTCCTATATAAGGTTAAACACACGTTGGATGAGGCTTCATTACAGCTTTTACACTCAGCCTTAATTGTTCCTTATATAACATACTGTATTGAAGTGTGGGATAATGCAGGCACCAGTTATAAAGAAAGGCTGTTCTTACTCCAGAAGAAAGCTATAAGAATTGTGACTCTCAAAGGTCCACGAGACACAAGCAAATTGTTTATAAAACTGCAGACCTTGAAATTTAATGAATTGGTCAAATTTAAAATACTACAAATTATGTGGAGAGTAAAAAATAAGTTGGTGCCAATGCATATCCAAAACAAATGTATGTTAATCACAGATAGTAACAACAGAAGAAAGGGCAGTTTCTGGGTACCATATTCACACACTTGTAAAAGGGATCAGTTTATGGAATTCTTTGGACATTGTTCAAAAATCATGTAACACAATCACTCAATTCAATAAAATGTATTAAAAAAAATGTACTTGGAAAATATGAAGGCAACGAAACATAAGAACTAATGTTTGACAAATTTGAAACAGTCATTGATTTAGATGTAAAGTATTATTGTACCTTGATTTAGGCTAAAACAAATCAAAAACGGGTGAGCCGTCTGTTCAGAGCCAGCTCAGATTTTTGAAAAAAAAAGGGGCATGAAATTTATAAGACAATGGGCCAGATCTTGTGACTGGCGCAGTCCGTGCGCAACCCTAAACGCAACGTGGTGCACGCGCGATCTTGCATGTGGCGAAGGCTTTGCGTTTAAGGCTGCGCCGCTCGGGAGAGGGCGTTATTTCAGAAAAAGAGGCCGACTGAGGCGTGGTTCATTAAAAGCAGCACTCGTATGTTCCTCTTTACATCGCGCTGCCTTGTCTTCCTTAGAATCGACGTCAAATTGAAAACAAAAGTGTAGGAATAGAAACTCTGAGGATGTCGGTCATGTTTACTTCTACCTGAAGTCCTGAGGTCAGTCTAATCCCGTGCGGATAGCGCTTAAGTCCTGCCACAGTGCAGACCTAAACTGATGTATTTTGTGCACAGGCTGTGGCTCACCGCTCCTGCAGAGCGAGCTCCTAAAGGAGGAGAGGAGGAGGTCAGAACGAAAGGGCCGTGGAGCGAGTGGAAGTAGGGCACCACGTCTGGGCCCTGTCCTCTCATTTGGACAAAAACAATGAGAAGTTCAGGGAAGGGGGGGCATGTGTGAGGTTCTGCCACACTGAATCCCCGCTCCTCAAAGCGCTCCACAAACTGAAGTGTTGTGCGTTGGCCCCGTGGCCCCCGGGCGCTCCTGACGACGCAGCACTTGTAAATGGGTCGCGCTGAAGTCCCTCGTCCCGGTTCAGTGTGCGGCGTCAGCGAAGCGGCCGTCCCCTGAAAAGCGCTCTGAAATAGAAGTGATGAGGTGCGGTTTTGAGGCTCCCCCGGCGCTGACACTCGGCCGCTCGTGTGCGGAGCCGGAGGAGCGTCGTCCCGGCTCCTGTCACAGCTGCTGCTCTGCGCCGGCGCCGCGGGACGCACGAGGGGTCAGCGCCAAAGCGGTGGAATCAGCGACAAACTTCTTTTTTGTTAACCTGTTAGTTTGGTGCCACGGAACAAACACAGCGAAGTGTCAGGGGAGATTCGGAGCATTTCCAGTCCCTGAGACCACAGCATGGATGGGATTTCTTTAAAGAGAGCCAAATCTTTCAGTCTGTTCAGTGGTGTGCCGGCTTTTCAAAAGAGTCGGGACGTTTACCGGTGGACCGCGGTGCTTTTGGCCGTCAGAATAAACAAATTAATTAATAGAGTGTGACAAAGTGGGTTTGTCCCATTATGTATTGCGGTTACTTTGCTTTGTTTGTCTCATTTGCAATATACACCAGCCAACAAGTTAATAATTATATCACATTGTCCATTTAAAACTTTGTTTATTCGTTTACCTGTACCACCTGGTGAGAAAGGAAGGGGTGTGGTCTATGTCGGCCATTTTAAAATCTTAGGCTGGACCATGTGGCAGAGGGAAACTGGTTTTAAACTTCGTGTTTCCTTTTGTGTATGATTTTATTTGTATTATGTCTTTGTTTTTGAACAACTCGTATCATTTCATTTTATGTAAAATGTCAACTTACCTGCTGTGGAACTTACTCAATGAACTAATGGTGCTTTCCGGTGGGAGGTCCCATTTCCCATTAGGGGAGGTATAAAACCTGACTGCTTCTAGTCACTGGGGCCATTTTGTATGTGACATCTGTGTGTCAGAGAAGTTCCTTTTGCGTGAGAGTTTAAAAATGTAAAACATGTGTATTTTCCTCCCCCTACATGTTCCAGCCATGTCCTAATGTGTAGAATGAGCTCAGACCTGTTCACCACAACTGCCTCTAAAATCCTGCACTGTCACTCAGAAAGGTGTCACTTCGGTCCGAATTGCCGTCATGCACGAGCTTAATATAGAAGGTGCAGTTACACATATGGCCTGAGGTGGCAGTAGCGAGTATAAAATGGCGAACTTGCATCCAGCCCCTTCAAGTCTGCCTGCCCATTTTGACCCCTCATGGCCAGCTTCTTCACATAGAGCTAGGCATTTTTTTCCCCCCAATTTTTTTTTCCAGAAAGGAAATGACCATATTTGGGTTATAGCGTCTTCTCGGGGACGCTTCAGGACAAGCGGATGTAAAATCTGTCAATATTTGTGAATGAATACACCAGGGAAAAACAGCTTTGTGCCGGGAAATCTCTGCCTCGTGACAAAACATCATAAAATAAACCATCGTATGCGATCAGTTTTGTGTATTTAATACTCTGACACTGCGGGAAAAATCTATATTTTCACCTGCCGTGTCTCGCTTTAATCATGATCTGGTAATGTGGAACTGGAACTCACTGTTTGGAGCTACCGTTAGCTTCATTCTAAGTCAATTGTATTCGATTATTGTCTTTTAGCATCAATGATTATGTGAGAAACAACATTTCGATTCTCTACGTGTGCTGTTCACAATGAAGCTGAGTGAAAACAGATTTCTCCGAGCAAGAGAGTTGCCGTTTACAGGAGCCGCGGAAAAAAAGCACGTGGATTGTAAAAGCATATTTGTTTAACCCCTCATGTACATGCACCAAATGACCGACTGTTCGAGAAACGCTCATCTGCCGTAATAATCCAGTTTTTGTCGAGTGAATCTGACAGTTTACACGGCAGCATCATGTCTTCCTTGGGCGGCACGGTAGCGCAGCGGTTAGTGCTCTCGCTTCACAGCTAGAAGGTCCGGGTTCGATTCCCACCTGGACGGGGCCTTTCTGTGTGGAGTTTGCATGTTCTCCCCGTGTCTGCGTAGGTTTCCTCCGGGTACTCCGGTTTCCCCTACCACTAAAAACATGCACAATAGGCCAGGATGAATGATGTGTGTGAGTGAATGTATGGTGGTCAGAGGGTCCGTTGGCGCAGACGTGTGTAGTCGCGAAAGCGCCTCTGACAGTCTCCCCCAGGGGAAACTGAAGCTACAAAAACGTAGTTTACCACCACCGAGTGTGGAGTGAATGTACAATTGTCTCATGTAAAGCGCTTTGTGACTATATGTCTGTGAAAGGCGCTATTTAAATAAAGATCTTCTTCTTCTTCCTCTTGTCTCGGCAAGAATAGGGTCGCAAAAGTCTCTTTCTGCCATCGCAGTGTCTGAACAGCCTGCTCTGCTGCAAACAAAGGGAAAAGCATGAAGAGACTGTCCAGTTTTTATTACACTTTACTGTTTCAAACGGAGCATATTGGTTGTCTTTGTTCCTTCCTGCTAATCTTCCACGGAGAGTTTCATGGTTGTATAAAGGTTAAACAGTACATGAGTTACCCTGTTGCCAATATGTGTTTTTCGCCCAAAGTTCTGCAGCATTTACAAAAACATCCACCTCTTAACAGCTGAGTTCCTATAGTGTGTGCTCGCTCTCCTCCCACTCGCGGGGCCGGCCCTGACCTGCCTCTGACCACTCTTCATGCGGCAGCAGAAATTTGTTAAACAGGTTTTAAACACAGCGGGATCTCGCGGCGCTCCGGGTCAAATGCAGGCGAGCGCCCGCCTCCTCATTCCCCCCGCAGGCGTTTGCAATGTCAAACACTGTTTATCCGAAGCAACGGTGGAAAGTTTACAACAGCAGAAGACGGGTGAGGGAGATGAAAAGACACCGCGGGCGTTTTAATGCTGAGACTCAACATTAGAGCCGGATTTATCCAACAGTTCTCACAAGGTTATGACAGGGCCTTAAAAAGTCCAAACACAAAATGTCCAAATGTTTTCCCCGATCATTATTTAGAAGTGATTGGGTGAGAAAACGTTCCTCTTACGACTGACAGTCCTTTTATCCGACCAAGAGCTCATTTAGAACAGGGTTATCCAAACGTTTTCACCGAGGGCCGCATTTTTTAGTTTGTGCGCCATTGAAGGCCACGAACTGATGGTGAAGACGGTGCTTTTGAGAGGTTTCAACTGTCTCTCAGACCTTTAGACTTGGAAGCTTAATGCAGGTCTGGCACTCAGAAAAATATTACGTTTTTCAAGCTATAATTGTGCAGAATTATTACATCTGTGATATGTGGAAATTCGACAAGAAGCTTGAGGACCACCAAAAACTAGTTTGTGGGCCACATTTGGCCCCCGGCACCACTGATTTAGAATATTGTCTCCACCTTTGGACGCCTTATGAGACAGACCATAGTTTATATGTACTGAGAGCGCCGGCCCATGCCCCTCTACAGAGATTAATACAGTATAGATTATTATTATTATTACTAGAGGCCCCTCCAGCGTGTCCTGGGTCTTCCCGGGGGGCATCCTTCCAGTAGGACATGCCTGGAACACCTCCCGAAGGCGACCAGGAGGCATCCGAAACAGATGCCCGAGCCACCTCAGCTGCTCCTCTCGACGTGAAGGAGCAGCGACTCTACTCCGAGCTCCTCGCGGGTAAATGAAGGGTGCGCCCAGCCACCCTGCGAAGGAAACTCATTTCAGCCGCTTGTGTCTGCAATCTTGTCCTTTCGGTCATTACCCAAATCCCAAATATTCATAGATGGGTGAAGCAACATAGATTAACCTCTTAACTCCCGCCTGAACCGAGAGGATCTTTTTCCTCACGTCATCAGATTTTTTTTTCATCATTTTTTTGTTGGGTATTCAACTCATTTTTGTAACTTTTTTTTTTCTTTTTTTTTTTCTTTTTTTTAAACTTTTGTCATATTTTTGTCTTTTTTGTTGTCATTTTTTGTAATTTTTTTGTCAAATTTTAATCACATTTTTGTCCTTTTTTTGTCCCATTTTTGTCCCATTTTTGTCATTTTTTGTCACATTTTTGACATTTTTTTGTCAATTTTTTTTAATTTCTTGTGACATTTTTGTTACATTTCATTGTTTTCGTCTCAGTTTTGTTGCTCTTTTCACACCTTTTTTCCAGAAGCTTTTGGACTGGGGTAAAGCCAAACTGGAGAAAATGTGCTCGGCTCAGGTGGGAGTTAAGGGGTTAATAGAGACTTTGTCCTTGACTCTTCACCCTCTTCACCATAACAGTCCGATACAGCGACCGCATCACTGCTGACGCCGCCCCGATCCGTCTGTCGATCTCACGCTCCATCCGTCCCTCACTCGTGAACAAGACCCCGAGATACTTGAACTCCTCCACTTGAGGCAAGGACTCCCCACCGACCTGAAGAGGGGAAGCACCTTTTTCCCACAGAGAACCATGTCCTTGGATTTGAAGGTGCTGATCCTCATCCCGGCCGCTTCACAGTCACCCCAGAGCAGCTGAAGGTCCAACAGAACAACAGCAGAGATGAGATCCTGAGGCTTCCAAACCAACCAAGCTCCTGCAAACAGTCCTTAGCAGAGGGCCCGGGACCCCATACTGCTGGAGCACCCCCCACAGGGCACCACGAGGGTAATCTCATTACAGAGATATTAACCACACCAAGTCCAGTTCAATCCCTGTGGTGACTCTGTGTGGAGTTTGCACATTTTCTCAGTGTCCTGCTCCTTGTCTCTAAAATAAACATTTACATTAAACATATAATCAGATTTATAGCAGTAAAAACGATATAACTATAGAAAGATGTGGATTTGTGCAGAATATTAGCACTACATCTCAGGTCAAACGTCTGAAGCACCAAATAGCAATGAAAACTAAGGCATTCAAGAAACAATGTCACCGACTGCACTTCACTGAGATGAAGTTTTGCTATAAATATCCCTGTCCAAACCTAATCCCATCAGGCTGCACAGATCGACTTGTCCAAATCCCAGAGATGTCCAGAACTCCACAAACCTCACAGCGCTAATCCTCAGCGAACAATCAAAGTGGACAAACATCAAACAGAAATATCTGATCTTTATTACTTCATCGTGTTTTTCTCTCGTCCGGTTTTGCTTCTGTTCTTTCCCTTTTCCCCCCAATCTGACCAGAGAGTCGAGCAGATGTCATCGGAACACTTTGTTTCTCCTTCCTTTCCTTCAGAGTTGATTAGTCCACATTAGTCCAGGATCACGATCACAGCAGATTGTCCAGTCGAAGTGGAAACCCGGCACTCACAGCTAGCGTTAGCAAATGTAGTATGAAGCAAGCGTTTGAATCCTGGTTAGCATCCTCTGTTTTTTATGTATTTGTGGGCGGTTGAACCACTTTGCTCCATGTCTCTGTATCTAATTTGGCAGAAAAATATATTCATAATTCAGCATTTGGTGAAAGAGAAGTTTTTTCTCGTATTTGTTTTTCCTCAGGCAGCTTTGAACATGACACGTCTGTATCTATTTTCGGTGTTCGTGTGAACTGGGAAGCTTGTTTTTGCCAGATGTGATGCCATTGTCCCCGACTGCTTTGTGTTCATGAGCTTTTTCTGTCTAAAAGCGGGGATTTTAATGACACCAAATAAAAACAGTCTCTTCACCGATTAGCCCTAACTGAAATAACAATTCAAATTTGGCGTTTGCATTTCAAAGGCCGAAGCTTTTGGTTTGTTCCTTTTAGCAAATATCAAAAACAGATCTAATTTTCTTTTCGCTGGGATTAATGTCGGGCATTTCTCTCGCATGTTTCTGCAAGGATAACAACAGCTCCCCCAAGTGGCTTAAAGACAGACAGAAGATTCCCATCGGAGCTACAGCTCGCTCCGGTCAGTCATGTGAAAACAAGAAACAGGCTCAAATAAAGTCACTAAAACCATTAGCTACATATAAAGTGGCCTTTACTGTAAATTTGTCTTGTGTTTTTTCCATTTATCTTATATATTACACAATTCTTATCCACAAAGACCTGTAGCATATTGTAGCATAGCGCTGTTTAACGTTAGCCTAGCACTAATCAGGCTCTGTTTACGAGTTATAGGTGGATCTGAGCTTAAACATTAGGGAAGACCCTGGCGTAGACCATCAGTGTATAGTTAAAGATCAGTAGGACATTGCCCAAACCAGCAGTTCTGTTCTGAACATCCATCCATCCATCCATCCATCCATCCATCCATCCATCCATCCATCCATCTTCTTCCGCTTTATCCGGGGCCGGGTCGCGGGGGCAGCAGTCTCAGCAGAGATGCCCAGACTTCCCGATCCACACACACCTCCTCCAGCTGTTCTGGGGGGACCCCGAGGCGACACAAGGCCAGCTCGGAGACATAGTCCCACCAGCGTGTCCTGGGCCTTCCACGAGGCCTCGTCCCAGTAGGACAGTGAAGCAGCAGCGACTCTACTCCGAGCTCCTCCCGGGTAACTGAGCTCCTCACCCGATCTCGAAGGGTGCGCCCAGCCACCCTGCGAAGGAAACTCATTTCGGCCGCTTGTATCCGCGATCTTGTCCTTTCGGTCATTGCCCAGATCTCATGACCATAGGTGAGGGCGGGAACGTAGATCGATCAATAAATCGAGAGCTTTGCCTCAGACTCAGCTCCTTCTTCACCACGACAGACCGATACAGCGACCGCATCACTGCTGACGCCGCACCGATCCGTCTGTCCATCTCACGCTCCATCCGTCCCTCACTCGGGAACACGACCCCGAGATACTTGAACCACAAGCTAACAGTTTGCTAATAAACAAAATTCAACCAGAGACTGAGAGATCTTTGATAAATCTCTAGTTAAGACATGATGCTCGTTGACGTGACGAACGTGACAGCCATGTTGTGATGGGCTGGTGAAGCTAATGCTAAGAGCAATTGTTGTTGTTAAAAGTCAGAATCTGAGATAGGGTATAGTAACTGTTGGAAGATGATTATGAGACAATATCTTTTACATTTTTGACATTAAATTTGATGTATTATTGATTCAGAGCAGTATATTTAAGTGAGAATAAGCCAAATATAAAAATGCAGTATCCAAACTAACATTATTAAACAAGATTTTAGATGATGTGCACCTTGTTTTGTCATTATTGTTATTGCAGTCATTATTTAGAAAAACATATATATTAAAAAAGCATCCCTGCATTTCCTGTTTGTTTACATCGCACTCGATTCAAAAGGACAATCACATTATGGCCACCAGAGCTTGCGATTCGTTCCAATGTGTTTCTATGGCGATGCCCTATTTATTAAAGATCTTTGCATCAACCCCCCCGTCTCCTGCTGGAAGTTGCGCCGTTTCCCTCCTGCTCCAAAACCTCGAGTCTTTCCCACGAAACAAAACAACCACCAGCCTCTGTTAACCTCTTAACTCCCGCCTGAACCGAGAGGATCTTTTTCCTCACATCATCAGCTTTTTTTTCATCATTTTAGTAACTTTTTTGTTTTGTTTTTTTGTCATTTTTTGTCACTTTTGTCACATATTTGTCTTTTTTTTTCTTTCTTTTTTGTCATTTTTTTGTCAAATTTTAATCACATTTTTGTTTAGTTTTTTTGGTCACATTTTGTCACATTTTTGTCATTTTTTTGGTGAATTTTTTATCAATTTTTTGTCATTTTTCTGTCCATTTTTTGTAATTTTTTTGTCAAATTTTAATCCCATTTTTGTCCCATTTTTGTATTTTTTTTGTCCCATTTTTGTCATTTTTTTGTCACATTTTTGACATTTTTTCGTCAATTTTTTGTAATTTTTTTGTCAAATTTTAATCCCATTTTTGTATTTTTTTGTCCCATTTTTGTATTTTTTTTGTCCCATTTTTGTCATTTTTTTGTCCCATTTTGGACATTTTTTCGTTAATTTTTTTTCAATTTCTTGTGACATTTTTGCCACTTTTTCATACATTTTTCGTCACTTTTTTGTCAATGTTTTCTCACTTTTTTGTCACATTTCCATCATTGTTTTCGTCTCAGTTTCGTTGCTATTTTCACAGCTTTTTTTCCAGAAGCTTTTGGACTGGGGTAAAGCTGGAGAAAATGTGCTCGGTTCAGGTGGGAGTTAAGGGGTTAAATGGAATCGCTGTGGATTTATTTTGATCATAATTTCCGCTTTGGTTTATTTGACACTTGCTCAGCAGTGATTTGGCGGAACACGCCGAGTCACATGGCCCTGGTTTCGCTGCCGCCGCTCCTCCATGTGACTGGAGTGAAGCCGAATATTGAATCTGACGGTGTTTTCTCTGCGCGGCGGCCCTTAAAGAACAGCGTGAGATCCAGCAGCCTCTTCTCTTCCTCCACTCACAAGCGCCGCCGCGTTCTGAAGGGAATCCCTGTGACATTTTCAAAGGCTGTCTGTAAAAAAAAAAAAATGTCTTCAAGTGAGCCATGTCAACAGCAGCCAGGGGGGAACGCGAGCGGCTCCTCCGGTGGAGATGTCGCCGTGGTCTGGAGCGGCACGTGCGCACACGGCGTGGGCGTTTCGTTTGTCTCCCATCGCGCTGTTGTACCAGAGTTATTATTTTTCCTGCCGCAGATGAGGCGTGGAAGGACAGGCCGCTGTTATTGCCTGGTGTTCGGCTTGTTTGTTTGTTCCCTCGGATTGACGTTCGATCACGTGACTCTTCAGGCGGTCTCACATGTGCCGCAAAAGTTTTCATATAAAGAAGGAAGTGAGTGGTTTGGCACTTTCTGAATCTTTCAGTCCCTTTCTTAAACCAATCCCTCGTCTCGTCTCCTACCCACTCCCACCGATTCCTCAGTGAAGGAAGGTTCAGACGCACGGCAAAACGGAAAATGTATTCAGAAGCCAGTTCAGGGGAGGATTGGAGTTACACGTATGTTCATGGCTGCTGAGCTTTGGACCATTTGGAGGCGATTATTTAAAGGATTTTATTGAGGCCTGTAGAAATAATCGGTCTTATAGCCAGCTTATAAAAGTTACAAAAACCTTCGGAGAGGCCATCTACTTGTACTTTGCCATATGATTTCTGTTGTGTCATGGTTATATACAAGCTGGTTGTGCAAAATGTCCTATAAATGTTCTGGTCAAATTCCTATCAGACTGTTCTGGTGAGAATAATGTTAGACTGACCAAACTGTAAGGTTAATGATTAAGGGTTAAGCAAACTTATTTTGCCCAAAACTGCACGTATTATCTGACGTCGAGTTGTACGTCGGATTTAGAGGCAGGACTAACATGTATATAATGGCTAGAGAGACTTCCATAAACAGACTTCCAATCGAATGCTTGTTGAGCTGTAACTTGTATTTTTGTGCTATTGACTGAACCTCTTCGCATGAACTTATCTTCCTGAGGGTCATTTTCAAGTCTCGGACCGGAATAATGTATCTTAACAGGCCACAGTAAACAGGCCATTGCAGTGATCTAATCTAACGAAGATCAGGGCATGAAAAACTTTATAATTTTTGCCATGCTTCTGCTTTGGATGACACATGATTGCGCTGCTTTAGTGATCGGCTGATTGAAGCTGAAGTCGGAGTCAAAGATCACTGCTAAGTTGTGTGAGAAGGGCTTCATTTGAGTGGAGAACTTTTAGCTTAGTTTATGTATTTGGTGGTGAGTAACAGGTCTCCATGGTAACACTGTGGGCGACAGAGGCGCAGTTTGTGGAGCAGGTCGTCTCATGATTGGAAGGTTGGGGGTTTAAAGGGGGGGTATTATGCAAAATCGACTTTTTCAAGCTTTACATCATGTTATTATGTCATTCCCTCATTAAAAACATGGCTGAAGTGTTGCCTTGGCACATTCACGTATTTCTGAGTAATCTGTAAAAACTCTGATGGCGGCCATTTTAGGGATAGGTTTGCCTGAGTCCTCCTAGGAACGCCCCCACCTCCTGGAGACGCCTCCGAGCTTTCGTCACCAGCCGAGTAACCGACCACTGCTCCTCAGCAGAACCCCCTCCCCACTGATGCCCCAGACAGCATGTGGAGGGGGCGTGTCTGAAAGGCTCAGAGGTTCTTAAAGAGACAGAGGCCTATTTCAAGACATTCACTACAGCCATTTTGAGAGAGACATTTTATACAAGGCAGTTATTTTAATTTACTGCATTTACAGACCAACAGAAGGTTTGGTCATCATTGTAGTGTGATATAGACTGGTGCTATGTGATTGAAAAAAACATAATACCCCTTCTTTAAATCCCAACCCCTGAAGATGCACATTGTCATTGTGTCCTTGCACAAGACACTTCACCCACCTTGCCTCCCGTGTCTGTGTACATTGGTGTATGAATAAGTGTGAATGGGTGACCGGTGCCTTGTGTAACCTCTTTGGGGCTATTGAGGTAGAAAAGCTATAAAAGTTGAGACCATTTACCATGATGCCATACCTGTCTCTTCCCTGTTTTTCAGTGCGCTCCCTCCGAGCGTGCACTCGGCAGCTCTGCTGTCAGATCACACTGACCCGCTGCGCAGAGCGGGAGCAGCTGACCGCAGGGCTGTCCAGTGCATTTAGGCACCGCACGGCTGAAGCAAAAAGGTGGATGTTGTGTTTCAGAAATAAATTGATGGAGAGAGGCAGAGGTGCGCCTTAATGACAAGCCAAGCTCAAGCCATAAAACAAATGCCCAAAAGGACGGGCTTTTTTTTGTCCAGACACAGGGATCAAAAACTGGTACAGTACATGCTTCTGTCCTCGCACCACAGCCACTTAAACTCTTTGTTAAAACTATAGACTTTGGCCTTTTTTTTTTACTGGTGGGGCAACATTGTCGATAATCTGATGTATAGCACAGTACGTTAATAAGCCAGAGTGTAGAATGGTCCAGTTGAAAGTGGGTGGTAGCTTGCCATGATTATCTATGATAGAAACAGTGGTGTGAGTGGGACCAAAAGGAAATAGTTTGGATTCGTTCAGCTGAAAGTTTTGAGACATCCAGCGCTTAATGACGGGGGGATACAGCTGAGTGTATCATTGATATGACCAAGAGTGAGCCTGTATATTGAGAATAACACAGGGCCCAGAACAGAGCCCTGGGGCAAACTGCACACAATTGATGCAAAAGAGGAGAGATTCCTGAAGTACAGAAGAACAAAAAAAGGACCTGGAAGTTGCATCTCGAACCATAAACTTACAGTTGAAGGAAGAACATCTAATCCTTTGTTCATCACTAACCACCTGGACGACTGAGAAATACGGCGGTTTTATTAACATAACTGTGCATGAAGTGATTAGTGATCTTTTTTGGTCCATCAATCACAAACATGTGTCTCACTGATCTGCGGCGGATGTTGTTATGTACTCCACGTCGTTGACATTTCGTGGACAGACTTCCACTGAATGAGTAACTATTCCGCTGTCTGCCTGAAGGATTGACCCCGTACTGTTCGGCATTAACAAGCTCTCCCCAGACTTTACAACACACTCAAGGCTTTGTCCTCTCTTTTAAATATCAGCACATTCTTCCTCGTGACGCTCCGGCCCCCCCGCGGAGAGAGGCTGGACGCTCTCAGGCAGGAGGAGGAAAGTTTGCTCCATCGTGGGTGGATTATAGACGGGGGGGGGCCGAGCTTCCCCATTGTTTTGTACAAATGGTGATGCTGGTCGACATATTTACTGTGGGAGGGGGTCCGGAAAGTCAGGCAAGCACTAACGGAACTGAGCGTATTGAAAGGATTTAACAGGGCTTTTCTCTGTCATGCGACGTGTTATAGCCTATTTATTTACTGCATTGTATAGTTTAGTCTTCTGCATGACGTATGGGTTAAAATCTATCTATCTATCTATCTATCTATCTATCTATCTATCTATCTATCTATCTATCTATCTATCTATCTATCTATCTATCTATCTATCTATCTATCTATCTATCTATCTATCTATCTATCTATCTATCTATCTATCTATCTATCTATCTATCTATAGTGGGAACCATACAAAGACACATTTGCATTTTTTCTCACTGTCTGACATGAAACCTGAATTAACTTTTATGTTTTTTAGGTCAATTAGAATTTAAAACAGTATTTCTATTTGCTAAATGTCAGAAGAATGAGGGATGGAATTTTCGACATGGTTTTATTGTTACTTTTTGCAAAACCAAAAGTTTACACACATTTCATTAATTTAAACTGTCAAATGTTTTGAATTTCCTTCCACAAGCTTCTCACAATAGTTGGCACAATAGTTTTGGTCCATTGCTCCAAACAGAACCACCGTGTGTGCCTATGCCTTTTCAGCTCTGCCCATACATTTTCAACTGGACTGAGATCAGGACTTTGTTTTCCTTAAGCCACTTATTCTTTGGGACATTTGGAAGACCCATCTGTGCCCAAGCTTTGACTTTCTTGCTGATGTCTTACGATGTTGCTCCAATATTTCCAGCAAAACACAGGATGACACAGGATTTGTCTTCGAAAACTCCAGTCTGTCTTTTTTGTGTTTCTTTTGGAGTCAGAGCTTCTTGCTTCTTCCTGGCAGAGTACCCTCTCAGCCCATGTCGGTCCAGGACTTGTTTCAGTAAGGGATAATGTAAGATAAGATAAGATAAACCTTTATTGATCTCACAAAGGAGAAATCCACTTGTTACAGTCGGCGTTACTTCAGTCTTATTGCACAGTCTGACAGCAGTGGGGATGAAGGCTTTGCGGTAGCGCTCCGTCCTGCACTGAGGGTGTCTCAGTCTGCCACTGAGAGAGCTGCTCAGCTCTTCTACAGTCCCGTGCAGTGGGTGGGAGGTGTTGTCCATGATGGAGGTGAGCTTGGCTAACACCCTCCTGTCCCTCACCTCCTCCACAGAGTCCAGGGGGCAGCCCAGGACGGAGCTGGCCCTCCTGACCAGCTTGTTCAGTCTGTTCTTGTCCCGCTCTGTGCTGCCCGGGGCCCAGCACACGGCAGCGTAGTGGAGAGCAGAGGCCACCACAGAGTCATAAAAAGTCCTGAGCAGAGGTCTGATCACTCCGAAGGACCTCAGTCTCCTCAGAAGGTGGAGGCGATTTTGGCCCTTCTTGTACAGGGAGTTGGTGTTGTGGGACCAGTCCAGTTTATTGTTGAGGTGAACACACAGGTACTTGAAACTGTCCACCTCCTCAATGTCCTCCCCCTGGATGTTCAGCGGTGTGTGCGGTAGTAGCTTCCTCGTGAAGTCGATCACCATCTCCTTCGTCTTACTGATGTTCAAGCACAGGTGGTTGCGCTCACACCAGTCCACAAAGTCTATGATGACTGACCGGTTCTCCAGGTCGTTCCCCTTAGACACACAGCCCACGATGGCGGAGTCGTCGGAGAACTTCTGGAGATGACAGCTGTTCGTGTTGTATGTGAAGTCCGATGTGTAGATGGTGAAGAGAAACGGTATAGAACGGTATAGAACGCTGGTCATTATCGAGCAATTCCCCCAACTTCTCTCGCAGAGACGGAGAGATAGTGTCGCTACTATACTTACGTGCGGAGTGAAATGAAAGCACGAACTCCGTTGCCATTGGCAGCGGTCATTATTTTTTTCAGAGGTCCTTTATCAGAAAATAATGACAAAAAATCCCATTCAAATCAATGGAGCGTTCTACTTGGATAATGACAAACTCTGACCAGGTTCAGCATCTTCACCAGGTCTTTATTTGTTCTTGGGTTGATCTTCACATTTCAGACACAGCACGTTCATCTCTGGAACACAGAACCCGCCTTCTCTCGGATCTGTGTGATGACTGGACATTTACATCATTGTTGGTTAATTCATTGTCTTGAAGTGACACCCAAGGATGAACCAGACATGGATCGTCATCTGGGCTTTAACAAAGTGTTTAAAGATATAGTCATTTTTGTGTATGTAAACTTGTTTTGATATAAACATGTTAGAAATAAAGACATCAATCGATCAATCAAGCTTCTGACTTTGTAAAAAGATATCCATCTATTTATCTGTCTGTGCAATATCATTTCTCAAGATGTTGCAAAGACACTTGTGTAAAATGTGACTTTAATGACACTGAAAGACGAAGCCACAAAATTACAACGTTAATTTAGTCCAAAGTCATTCCTAACTTGCTACATAATGTGCAGCATCCCACAGGGACGAGTTAATTGCCACATTTCACAACTTGCAGGGTCACTTTCACAGAAATGCTAGAAGACTCACTCTCAAGTTCATAAAATTGTTCCAAATGCTTTATAATTAGAAGCACAAATGTCTGAGTTTACAATATACTGAAGGAGGACAAACAAATGTTGTTACATTACTAGAAAAAGTATAGCATAGTGCCTTTAAGTGAAGTCCAGCCGGGAATAGGAGATCCCTGTACTATAGTGGAGATGATGCTGCAACAATGTGAGACAAATGTATTTGTTAAAATGGTCTTTGAAGTCACAATTTCCCAAATAAATCGATGAATAAATGTTGAGTCAGTGCAATAATGAATCACCTGATTGTGAGGATTAGGTAGTTCATCTGTCTCCGAGTGGAAAAGAACACACAGTGAGGAAGTGGTGATAAACGAGGGCAGTAATTCTGTGTCGTCTCACTGTGACGTGTGAGCCGTGATATTAGAAACAAACTGGAAACACACTGCAGTATTTCAGAGGAGCAGTTACAGGGTGGTCCTCCGCAAACCGCCACAAATCAGAGAGGTTTGGGACTTTAATTACCGTTATGTGAGTTTGCATAATGTTAAAGACTTAAAAACTTTGTCACTGGACCAATTAGTGCGGTATAAAAGCACCGGAGGGGCTTCAGGCACTGTCTGAGCAAACACAAAACCCACAGCTCTGATCACAAACACAAACGCTTATTTCAGACTTTGGGCTAAACTGTGGCTCAGGGAGGCTGTGACTGAGGGAGGCTGTGGCTGAGGGAGGCTGTGGCTGAGGGAGGCTGTGACTGAGGGAGGCTGTGGCTGAGGGAGGCTGTGGCTGAGGGAGGCTGTGACTGAGGGAGGCTGTGGCTGAGGGAGGCTGTGGCTGAGGGAGGCTGTGGCTGAGGGAGGCTGTGGCTGAGGGAGGCTGTGACTGAGGGAGGCTGTGGCTGAGGGAGGCTGTGACTGAGGGAGGCTGTGGCTGAGGGAGGCTGTGGCTGAGGGAGGCCGTGGCTGAAGGAGGCCGTGGCTGAGGGAGGCTGTGACTGAGGGAGGCTGTGACTGAGGGAGGCTGTGGCTGAGGGAGGCTGTGGCTGAAGGAGGCTGTGGCTGAGGGAGGCTGTGGCTGAGGGAGGCTGTGACTGAGGGAGGCTGTGGCTGAGGGAGGCTGTGACTGAGGGAGGCTGTGGCTGAAGGAGGCTGTGACTGAGGGAGGCTGTGACTGAGGGAGGCTGTGACTGAGGGAGGCCGTGACTGAAGGAGGCTGTGACTGAGGGAGGCTGTGACTGAGGGAGACTGTGACTGAAGGAGGCTGTGACTGAGGGAGGCTGTGACTGAGGGAGGCTGTGGCTGAGGGAGGCTGTGACTGAGGGAGGCTGTGACTGAAGGAGGCTGTGACTGAGGGAGGCTGTGACTGAGGGAGGCTGTGGCTGAGGGAGGCTGTGGCTGAGGGAGGCTGTGGCTGAGGGAGGCTGTGGCTGAGGGAGGCTGTGGCTGAAGGAGGCTGTGACTGAGGGAGGCTGTGACTGAGGGAGGTTGTGACAGAGGGAGGTTGTGACAGAGGGAGGCTGTGACTGAGGGAGGCTGTGACTGAGGGAGGCTGTGACTGAGGGAGGCTGTGACTGAGGGAGGTTGTGACAGAGGGAGGTTGTGACAGAGGGAGGCTGTGACTGAGGGAGGCTGTGACTGAAGGAGGCTGTGACTGAAGGAGGCTGTGACTGAGGGAGGCTGTGACTGAGGGAGGCTGTGGCTGAGGGAGGCTGTGACTGAGGGAGGCTGTGGCTGAGGGAGGCTGTGGCTGAGGGAGGTTGTGACAGAGGGAGGCTGTGGCTGAGGGAGGCTGTGGCTGAGGGAGGCTGTGGCTGAGGGAGGCTGTGGCTGAAGGAGGCTGTGACTGAGGGAGGCTGTGACTGAGGGAGGTTGTGACAGAGGGAGGTTGTGACAGAGGGAGGCTGTGACTGAGGGAGGCTGTGACTGAGGGAGGCTGTGGCTGAAGGAGGCTGTGACTGAGTTAGGCTGTGACTGAGGGAGGTTGTGACAGAGGGAGGCTGTGACTAAGGGAGGCTGTGACTGAGGGAGGCTGTGACTGAGGGAGGCCGTGGCCGAGTCCCTGCTAGGATTGTAAACAAAGCAGTGAAGATGTCGGCCGCGACACAATGATCTTTTACCAGTGCCTTTTCTTCAGTTTTTTTTGGACGACAAACAATCATGGACGTAAACACAAAGTCGTGTTGGATTGGTTCTCTCGTCAGCCCCGCCTCGAGTCTCGATTTGGAAATCGCGTCCTATTACCACGATTCCAGACTGTCTTTATATGTATTTATAAATACATGAATAAATTGAGTCTGGCTTTGTTCCAGGCTAGCAAAAATCGTCAAAAACATGGCCAAGAAAAGTAATGACCACTTTTGTAACTACTGAGACACTGTTACACTTTTAGATTTGGGTAAAGCTGAACTGGAGAAAATGCACTTGGTTCAGGCCGTAAGAGGTTAAGTTGAGTATTCAGTATTCTGTAACTAAATACAATATCAAAGTATTCTCCCAGACACTGACCTGGCGTCTCTTGGCAACGGCAGCTCCGGTGTATGTCAGCTCGGAGATACACGGCTCCACTCACTGAGCCGCAGCAAATATGAGAGAGCGGGTCACAGGTTCTTTATTTGTGATGAGAGTCGGCAATAAACAGGAGCGGCGACGACTCATTATATCAGACTAGAAAGATCAAGTAAATCAGATATAACAGTTTTGGTCTAGTTTCTAAACACTTTATTTTTCCGTCCTGATCGTGATGAATCTCATTCAAAATCTGCATAGACTTAAGAGTTTAAAACCTCCACCTGAACCTGGCAAAACTGTGAGAAAACCGAGAAGAAAGGGAAGGAAATCCCAACAAAAAGGGAAAGCGCCGCAAAAATGTGACAAAAACTCAACAAAAAATAACATTAAAAAAGGCACGAAAAGGCAAGAAGAAGATCAGTTTGGATCAGTTTTGTAGGTCTTAGCTTTCAAATGAGACATTTTACACTGGCCTATAGACTGCACACTCCAGTCAAGAAGCTTTTAGATTTAGGTAAAGCAGAACTCCACAAAATGTGGAGTATGTAATGTAATGTAAAGGCGGGGGGTGAGAGGTTGAAAACACACATTTTGGAAAAGCAACAGATTATAGAAGCATTTTTCCGTGTTTTCTTAAGTGTTTGTAACATATCTGCGCTGAGCTGATTAGCCTCCGCTGTGCCTTTAAACTCTTCATATTTGGATGTTTCTAACCGTGAGGAGCCTCGCGTTACTGTTGCCCCTGGCGTAAACCGACCGAAGCCAACGAACGAACCCTCCGACCACCACCACAAGCTGAGCGTCAGGAGCTGGTGCATAAGCTGATTTACATGCCTCATGTTTAATTCACGAATAACCTTTGGGAGAGGATCCGTGCGGCTTCGTCTATTTAAATACCTGCTCGAAACATGTGGACATTGCTCTCCCTCAGGCGACGCGCAGCCCCAGGACTCGCTCATGATGGTTTAATGGTGGATATTATTATTTTTTGTTCCTACACACCCTGCCTGAACTGCCTGACAAAGATGAAACAGTTTGCTTTGGGTGTGGTTAACAATCTAACCAGATGATGGATTTCTTCTTCCCTGATGGTACGGACATATTCCAAGATGACAATGCCAGGATTCATGTGGCTCGTGTTGTGATAGAGAGTATGAGATGGATCGGCCTTCACAGAGTCCACACTTTAATGCAGAACTAAGTAACTCGTGTTACTTATTAATTGTTCGTGGGAGTAAATACTAAGAAAAGACAAAGCGACAGAGGGATATTGTACATTGTGCCACAACACAATTATACAATGGAGATCATGTTAGCTTTGCCCGTTAGAATGTTAGCTTTTTCTCATCATGATTAACCAAATAACAACAAACCAAAATCTGTCGACAGAATACAGTCAGGACTTACCTTTCCGCCATGTTATAAACCAGGGAAAAAGTTGCAATTGTGGTTTTCTGGCCAGAGACACCGGGGGAGACGAAAGACCCCCCAATCATCCCATTAACACTTGGATTACCCCCAGGGATCGATATGAAGTTCCCGATTTTAATGCCAGCAATGTGAACCAAGCTCCTGCTGCAGCCGGAGCTTGGTTCGCATTGCCGGCAGCAAGTCAGACCTGTTCCCAGTGCGTGCTGGTTTCCACAGGGCTGCCCTTTGTCACCGGTTCTGTTCATTGCCTTTATGGACAGAATTTCTAGGGGTATTGACCGAATATGTTTGGGTAATGATCGAAAGGACAAGAGGAAAGGAAGAGCTTCCTTCGCAGGGTGGCTGGGCGCACCCTTCGAGATCGGGTGAGGAGCTCAGTTAGGAGTAGAGTCGCTGCTCCTTCACATCGAAAGGAGCAGCTGAGGTGACGAGGTCATCTCTTTCGGGCGCCTCATGTTCACCTCACTCGGGAGGTGTTCTGGGCAAGGCCTCGGGGTCCCCCCAGAACAGCTGGAGGAGGTGTGCGTGGATCGGGAAGTCTGGGCAAAGTGGATGGATGGATGGATGGATGGATGGATGGATGGATGGATGGATGGATGGATGGATGGATGGATGGATGGATGGATGGATGGATGGATGGATGGATGGATGGATGGATGGATGGATGGATGGATGGATGGATGGATGGATTTAAGGTAAACACGTTACTTAGTTCTGCTTTAACCCCATTGAGCTCTGCTGGAGAAGGCTTTGCACAGTGGTCATTCTCTCCCATCATCGATACAAGCAACACGATTCTCGAACTCGATTTATGATTTGAAGTTCCCAATTTAGATTTTTTTTGTTTTTTACAAAATCAATATGACTCATTTTATTACCAAAGGATGTAACAAATTGTAACGGTAAGAGAACTTTACATTACAAAGAAATACAAGCCATGAAAATTAACTAATCATTTTTGACTGTTTTTTTTTTTTACATCTGCACTTTTGTCCTTGTATCAGACTGTAACAATTACTACATTTTTTTTTACATTGACTCACATTTTAAGCAGTTTGAATAGATTTTACATCAATTTTGATGAAACGCTACATTCCAAGTAATCAAAGATAAAGGCGCAACGACCAAATAAGAGAGTGTGACGGCTGTTGAAGCTGCTCGAACGTGAGACTGGTTAAACAACACACACGTTCCGCTCATGCGTGAAAGAGGGTGCAGGTCCGCCATCACCTGCTCATTAGTTACTGCAGTATTCAAAAAGTCACACGTTTAAAGCATCAGGCCACCGATTTTCCATACTGAGATATGTTCTTACCTCAGATTAGACGAGATGATGTGTACCTGTCTGGTCTTTGTGTGTGCTCTCAGTCACGCAAAAAGACCAAAGATGTTGTTAGCATTTGGCCTCTCCCAATGAATTCCTATTGTTCCAAACGGGGCTGAAGTTGGAAGCGACCAAGCTTTTCCACTTTTCCCCGATTTAAATATGGTTACATGAGTAGCTACATGATCCAGGTTTTGCTGGGTTGCAGGTGACATCACAGCATTCTAAATACTATACTACATTTTTCTAATCCATATATTTTCTTTTGCTACGACTTGTGGAAGTGTAATGCTGTTAAAAGGAAAAACTGGCTCCTGCCCAGAACCTGCAACCCAGCAATTGTTGCACAGAATAAAACATGTCGATTTTCTCAGCGGATAAAAAGGCAAATTATATTGTACGGCGTAATAACACTTTAGGAGCACTTCGACATCGGCGCAGTAAAATGTAGATATTTCTGTGCAGACGTCAAAGTGCTCCTAAGGTGTTATTAAAGGTGGTTTTATTAAAGGCCAGACAGGTATGCATCGACTCGTCTAAGCTCAGGTAAGAAGAGAGAGTGACTTTTTTATATGTAAAACGGGGAGGCACTATGTGAAACTAAAGTTGGTTGATTAATGTATCTCTGTTTTTCTATCTTCCTTCCTTCCTGCACTGTCACGGTTTGATTTAGGACCCAAAAGCAGAACACAAATTGGCAAGTGCACACAAGGACATTTATTGCACATGTGAATTGGTGGCTGGTAAGTAGACATCAGGCAGGCCAGTAGGTGGACAAACATGCAGGCAGACAGGAGGGCAGGCAGACAAACAGGTCCTGGACAAAGAGACAAAAATTACTCAAGGTAGAAAAATCTTCACCAAACTCACAGAAGCTAAAGCCAAACTAACTGGGGTAGTTTCACTGACGAACTGGCAGCGTGTGGAGGAAGAGCCCGGCTTCTTGTACAGGTAACAAGGTGCAGGCAACGAGCTGTGGATTGGATGCAGGTGCATAACAGGTTGCAGATCTGATGGCTCCGCCCAGGTGAGGAAACAGACAAACACAAAGGGTGTGTTTGAAATGCCGTTGCGGCTCGCCTGGATGATCGGCGAGAGTAGCCGGCGCAACAGGGGCGGAGAAAGAAGTCTGAAGTCCATCCGACCGCTCCACATGCAGAGAACAGCGAGAGCGTCCTCAGATCACGCAGCGTAAAGTTTATCCTAAATAAAAGTCATTCACCTCCTGCTCTGTTTCCTTTACTCCAGAGACATCATTCTTCATCAGAGGAAACTTTCCCATTTGTTTGTGTGTTCAAGTTTGTGAGATAAAATACGTCTGTTCTGAAAAGCATCAAACATGAGCTCTATTTTAGGGGGCGATGCATAACTTTAATAGTTTCAGTCATAGTTTATTTGTTCAGATCTAAAGAGGAGAGAGGAGGGGGCGAGGAGCACGTTTTTGATCACAGCAGACTCGTATCCAATCACCTGAGCGTGAGCCGCGGACAGGTGGGCGTTTTCCCATCATGCACGGGGCCGTGGAGCCGCCCGACTGATCAAGTCGGCTGCTCTCGTTGGGGTCTCACGATCTTTTCGTGCCCCACGTGCCCGTGAAGTCAGAGCCCGTCTGGAGCAAGTCGGACAGAAATCTAACCGGCACCGAGAGTCTGCAGTCGGCTGTCAGAACTGCGTCCGTCTGGCTCATCTCGAACACACCTAATAACAAGAGGGAAGGGAGGAGTGGCAAAACAGGACCATGACATGCACCTCTGTATTTATCTCTGTCAGTGCATAATTCCCCTAATTGTATTAAAATGCCGTCAATCCGCAGAATATTCCTCATGTCACAATATCAGCCGTAAACATACTTTATACGTGTATTAAAACACATACTGTCGTCCTAACATGGCGTGCCTGAGTCTTATAGAAGAGCGTTAATCCACTTTACCCCATCCTTTCAGGTCTCAACACCCGAGAAGGTTTAAAAACAGCAAACAGAGGCTTCTCTTCTGCAAAACAGACTTCATGCTTTCAACATGTCACTCCGTAATTACTCCGCAGCGCGACAAACATCTGCTCTCGTGTGTCGACGCCGCGCGGCTATAATTAGATGGAAATAAATGACTGCGCCTCGGTTTCGTTCAGGAAAAGATTGAAAAGTATCAGACTTATTAGTGACATGATAGTTGGCTCCCTGACATGCTGCGGGGGAGCGGGGCGCGCGATCCGACGCAAGGAACGCACGGTGAATAACAAGGCGGCTTCTGTCGCCGCGTTTATGAAAGCGGGACTTATTAATAACAGCTCCGGAGCAGTCGCTGTCACCCAAGTGGAAAACAAACGCGAAATTGTTGCATCTTTGTTTTATCATTATGCAACCAACAACTACAGAAATACAACAAGCTCGTCAGCGTGACACAAAAAGGCGGAAAGAGGAATTATTCTTCCACTCCAGGACGTTCCTGTCAATAATGGATTGTTTCATATGACCTGCATATTAATCAGTTTCTTTAGCGTCTTGAAGCGAAAAGTGGGAAAAGGGTGTCGTTGTATGTGGTTGTTGAAGCTGCTCGAACGTGAGACTGGTTAAACAACACACATGTTCCGCTCATGTGTGAAAGAGGGTCCAGGTCCGCCATCGCCTGTTTGTTGCTAACAGTTTCACTAATTAAATCAGGCTTGGTCTGAGCACAACTCATTAGTTACTGCAGTGTTCAGAAAGGCACATGTTTAAAGGAACAGGCCACCGATTTTCCATACGGAGATATGTTCTCAGCTGAGCTTAGACGAGTTGATGTGTACCTGTCTGGTCTTTGTGTGTGCGCTCAGTCATGCAAAAAGGCCGAAGATGTAGACAGCATTTAGCCTCTCCTCCTCTATGGGGGCTGAAGTTGGAAGCTACCAAGCTCTTGCACTTTTCCCCCTTTTTAACCCCTTAACTCCCACCTGAACCGAGCACATTTTCTCCAGTTTGGCTTTACCCCAGTCCAAAAGCTTCTGGAAATAGCAACAAAACGGACGAAAAAAATGATGGAAATGTGACAAAAAAGTGAGAAAACATTGACAAGAAAGTGACGAAAAATTGATGAAAAAGTGGCAAAAATGTGACAAAAAATGACAAAAATGTGACAAAAATGTGACAAAAAAATGACAAAAATGTGACCAAAAATGACAAAAATGTGACACAATGTGACAAACATTTTATTAAAAATGCCGAAAAATGTGACAAAAAATGACAAAAAAAATGACAAAAATGTGACAAAGTGTGACAAAAATGTAATATAAAAATTAACGAAAAAAATGACAAAAATTTGATAAAAATTTGAACAAAAAATTACAAAAAAATTACAAAAAAATACAAAAAAAATGACAAAAATGTGATAAAAAACTGACCAAAAAATGACAAAAATGTGATAGAAAATTTACGAAAAAATAGACGAAAAAAATGACACAAATGTGATAAAAAAAATTGGACCAAAAAAATGACAAAAAAGTTACAAAAATGAGTTGAATACCCAACAAAAAAATGATGGAAAAAAAAAATCTGATGACGTGAGGAAAAAGATCCTCTCGGTTCAGGCGGGAGCTAAGAGGTTAAATGCAGTTACATGAGTAGTTACATGATCCAAGTTTTGCTGGGTTGCAGGTGACATCACAGCATTCTAAAGGCCTATACTATGATAGAGAGGAAAAATGATTTTGTCTTTGAGGACATTTTTGGTCTTGAACAGAACGATCATGGACCCTGTGACTGGGACATTTGTCTAATCCATACATTTTCTTTCGCTACGACTTGTGGAAGTGTAATGCTGTTAAAAGGAAAAACTGGGTCCGGTGACATCATCATATTCTAGAAGCTGCAACCCAGCAATTGTTACACAAAATTAAACATGTCGATTTTCTAAGCGGATAAAAAGGCTAATTATATTGTAAGGCGTAATAACACTTTAGGAGCACTTCGACATCCGCGCAGTAAAATGAAGATATTTCTGCGCAGACGTCGAAGTGCTCGTAAGGTGTTATTAAAGGTGGTATAATTAAAGGTCAGACAGGTATGCATCACCTCGTCTAAGAACACATCTCAGTATGGAAAAACGGTGGCCTGTTCCTTTAAGCAGTGGTGGGTCTTCTCTGCTTGTGCGTCCCCTGAGCTCTGCTGTGTCTCTGCAGCTACCCCTTCGATTTCCTCACCTGTACATGCGCAAGATGTTCCAGTCAGAAGAGCAGGCATAAGTAAACTAGGACAGGAGATGGGTTTGGCCCCGGACAGGAGACGGGTTTGGCCCCGGACAGGAGACGGGTTTGGCCCTGGACAGGAGAAGGGTTTGGCCCTGGAAGGAGAAAGGTTTGGCCCTGGACAGGAGAAGGGTTTGGCCCTGGACAGGAGACAGAATAGACCTCCCGTAAAGCATCAAACTGTAAGTCTGGTATTTTTTTTATTCTTTTGGATTTGCGTTTGAGTTGATCTCTGGACGTCTCGCTCTGTCAGCGAAACATGGCATAAAAACAGCTGCGTGTGTTTCCACATTATAATGCACTCGCCTCTCCCGTCAGGTGTTTGTATAAAATTGATATTACGAGTGTTCCCGTAGTATTTGTTTGGGGGAAGGCGGTGTAGCTGTTTTCGATTGCTTCGTTGATTCATCCTTTGGCAAAACAATGTCACGTAAAAAGCTGTTTGATACACCTTTCTATTGTCGATCAGTTTATATTATATTTCTGTGAGTGAACCCAGGATGCTACTGAAGGCGTTTAAGAGCCACGGTTTTGTGAAATGTACTTTTCTAGTATCTTTCACTTTGATGCTCTGGCTCTCTGCATCAGAAAAGTGTTTTGTATCTTCACACATTAGGGCTACATTTGAGTTACATTTCTCATCGTCATCCAACTCTGATCTTGAATTGGTGATTCACGCTTTTATCTCCTCTCGTTAGATTATTGTAACTCCCTTTTTACTTCTTTTAACAAGTCCACTTTGAATCGTCTTCAAATGATTCCAAATTTGAAGCAAGGCTTTAAACAGGACCTTACAGGCGGACTCACATTATTCCCTTTTTACACTCTCTGCACTGGCTCCCATGAGTTTAGACTTTTAGAGCCTGGAATAGTCAGGCTCCCATATACACTGCGTTAACAATTATTATGCAGACTGTATTTCAGTGTCATAAAGGTAATTTTTTTGTACATCAATCTCAGACGCCTGGGATAATTAGTTAAGCCCAGTTAAGGGAAAAAGTAAAGACAAAGGAGACCATCATTTTCAAGCAATATGGGAAAGAAAAAAGGATCTCTCTGCTGATGAAATAGTGAAATAGTTGAATGCCTTGGACTAGGTATGGAAACCTTTGATATTTCATGAAAGATTTAGCTTGATCATCGTTCTGTTAAGAGATTTGTGGCTGATTCAGAAACACACAGGTTTGTGCAGATAAAGGCACAATGAGGACGGTTTCTGCCAGACAAATCAGATGAATAGAACAGCAGCTACAAAGCAGCAGACAGGTATTTGAAGCTGTTGGTGCCTCTGGAGTCTCCCGAACATCGAAGTGTAGGACCCTCCAGAGGCTGCAGTTGCATAAACCTTCTATCCGGCCTCCCCTAGACTGTTCTTTGAAGCTCATGAACAGAAACGTCTGCCCTGTACACATGAGGGTTTCCACTACACAAGGAGCGCAGTTGTTGTGGGTGGAGCTCCCACAGATGCAGCCAACAGAAGCATCAACAGAACGGGAATAATGTGGACAAATGCTGCCTTTTGGTCGGATTTATGGAATTATTCAGAGGCGCCAAGGTCAATACTAGAGGAAAGACAAACTATGAAGGGAAGCTACATGCCAGTGTTATGCTAACACCAGCTAATGTTGTGCTAACAGCAGCTAAATGCTATCATCGGAAAAATCACCTTTTTCAACAGCAGTATGAAACATTAAATCTGTATGACCTGCATGTGAATCGTGAGGGCCGACCTCTCGTTCGTTTGCCAATCAGATGCCAGCGTCTGTTCACGTCACGGTTCAGAGCTTTGTCCACAGCCCGAGGTCTATCCCAAAACTGTGCTATAAAAAACAATCTTTAACAGCTAAGGAAGAATGTGTGTAAACCGGTTTCAATCACGCGAGCATTTTCTCACCAACAAAGTGTCAGATCAAGATGTGTTTGAGATTATTATCCACTACCTGCAAAAAGCACAAACCCTCTTCATGAGGCAGATCCAGGGCTGAGTGGGAACGCGCTGTTGTGTTAGAAATGGTAGCTTTGCACCTCGAGGCGTGTTGTTGGTGTGAGCTGTCAGGATCTGTGCCAGACGGCTGACACGCACCGCGGAGATCCCCGTCTTCTGTCAGTTACATCTCTATTTACCTTCACATCTGCCGTCCCTCCGGCCGCACCATCCGCGAGGCCTCTGTTCTGAGACGGAGCGGCGAGCGCGGATGACACCTCCATCCAGAATTGTGTGGCAGCCCTCCCCGCGCCACAGGGGGGCGCTGTCAGGGAGCCACCGGGGCGTCGGGCGACACGCGCATCTGCCGGGAAGATCAACACTCGTTTGTTTGGTTGACACTGGCTGGCTCCGACGCCCCGCGGCGCCGTCTGTTCGCGGCGGCGGGTGCTGCGTGCGGCGTGAACGTTTAAAGTGAATCCCCCGGAGAGAGCGTTCCTCAGCTTTACCTGCCGCTTTGTCAGATCTGACTGCGCCTTCTCCGAAAACACACACCCTGATCAAAGACTGTGTTGTTAAGTCTCAGAGTATCTCACATATTTACACAAACACTTCATTATTGACGAGTACAGAGGCCCGGCAGATGTTATTCCGCCCGTCCTCATTAGGGGAGGCTGTCGGTGCGCCTCATCCGCCTTAAAGGAGACAAACCAGGTACAATCTGCTTTTTAACGTGGTACAATAATGGTCCACATGCACTCGCCTTCATTACTTGAGTGAAAGTACAGAAACTTCTGATCAAACATCACTCCAGAGAAAGTAAAAGTTGATCCGTCAAATTATGACTTAAAGTGCATGTGACAGGTTTTAATCCTCTTGTAATGACTTAGACAGAGAACATCTGTTGTATGTAATATAGAGATGCATCGTGAACGTCTAGAGGCGCCTCTGAGGAACAAGGAAGTCATTTTCCACTCCGCTGAAACATGTCAGGTATTTAAACAACATTTGGTCACACTTTGTTTTGCATAACCCTTTGTATCGGCCAAAATGAGTACAATGTAATGTGCTGTAACAATGGCTATGCTTTCGTGGTCACAATCTGGGTTCTACATGTGCCAGAGCAGATCTGGATTTTTAGAGCAACCGAAATATCTTCCCGCCCCTTGCTTCGGTCAGACCCAGCTGCAGAACCAGGAGGAGAATGATTGTGCTCCATATTTGGACTTGGAGTCAGAGTGCGGTCCGTGTGGCTGTAGTTTCTTGTGCTTGATGCCGAGTGGATACAGCACAGGTTTAGTAACTAAAGGTCTGGGGTCTAAACTCTGTCAGCCATGTCTTATTAGGCCCGAGCGCCATCAGGGCTGGCGAAGGGGCTCTTAAAGTCGTATAGCCCACAGCGTCTGATGTTGTGAAATATTAAATCCATATGACCTTTATTCTTTATTAGGATCCCCATTAGCTCCCACAAGCGGTTGCTAGTGAGGTCGGTCCTTTCTCTCGGTGGCCAATCAGACGGCAGCAGTCTGTTCATGTCACGTTAGGATCAGTTCAGCGTTTTGGCCACAGCCAGAGGTCGGTCACAAAACTTATGCCTGGTCAGACTGGATTAGTCCTGGCCTGGGTCGTCAGTGGAAACGCTCGCCTGGGCTGGTTACGGAGCCAGTGGAAACACCCCTTATTAGCCCTTTTCCACCAAGCTGGTGCCGGTGCTGGTTCTGGGCCAGTTCCAGTTTCAGAACCGGTTCTTTCGTTTTCCACTGAAAAAACACTGGCTCTTGGTTCCAAAATCTCGTGCCGGTTGGGAACCAATTAAAAGCTGGACCAAGAAACGAGCACCAGTGATGTCAGCAGCTGGGGGCGTGGCTCTCTCCTCCAACAAACAATCAATATTAGTTAGTTTGTGCTTATAACTTCCTGGAGAGGCCAAAACAGTCTCTGTGGAGGAAACTGTTGTCTTGCTTTATGCTCTTTAGCTAAAACAAAAGTTAGAAAGAAGAAATCAAAATGTTAACGGCTGCTGTGACTGAAACATAAACGTATTTTTCTGTATTTTATAACCAGAAGTGGCTGTAGTAAGATGTTACTGTCCATTTTTGATGTTGACTTCCCAAAGCGTTGCTATGACAATAGGCACAGCTCTCATTTTGGTGGAAAACCAAGTCAGTACGGAACCAACCCGGCACCAGAACCAGCTCTGAACCAGCCCAGAACCAACACCTTGGTGGAAAAGCCTGTATGAGACCAACAGGCCCAGTTACGTCACCCGAGAATCGAGAGGCCATCCTTCCGTGGCCTCATCAGCTGCAGGAGGAGCCACAGAGGGCTGGTGCAAAGTGATTTGAGAAGCTTGGATGACCCAGCAACAGACAAGTGGAAGAAGATGGATGGATGGTTGTGTAGAGCCCAACACGGCAACCTTGACTTGCATATTTACGATCTGGGAGGTTCCGCACAGTCGCCCACAGCTATTACACCCATGACTCCTGGTCAAATTGAGAAGATAAAATAAAGTCTATACAGTACGCCTGGTTCCTCATGATCTCATCTACCTCCACTCGGTCGGTTGACGTTCATGAATCTAGCCTTTTAATGAAATATGTAATTTTACCTTCATTATCACTGGAGCACTTCCTTAATCTAAATGATGATCTTGCGGATGCAGCCATGGAGCTGTCCCGGGGTCAGCGCTGCAGCCGAATCTCATTTCTCTCTCTCACCTAATGAATATATGATATGATGAACTTATGAATTTCTGGGGGTAATTTGATTTTTACCAGTCCGGCAGCGCGCTCCGTCCGCGCCGCATACAGATGTAGCAATAAGCGGGCGTCATGTAACACGAAGATACATAAAACATCACAGAGCATCTGATACGCGCTGGAAAATCGAAGTGAGATATGTAAATGCGGCGTCAGGGAGAGCGGAGCCTCTCTGTTCGGGTAAATGTTATTCGCGAGCATCAGATATGTTTTGACACACGTGAAATTGTGTTTGGCGTGAGGCTGCTCTACCTGAACACTGACGAACAACATCGCACTGTTGTTTCCCCCAGATCATTTCAATGTGAGACGAAAAGTTACATGAGCCTCGAGAGGAGCGGATCGGGATCATCTGCAGTGACAGACGGACAGACAGACAGACAGACAGGCAGACAGGCAGGCAGACAGACAGACAGACAGACAGACAGACAGACAGACAGACAGACAGACAGACAGACAGACAGACAGACAGACAGACAGGCTAAAACATGTACAATAGGCCAGGGTGAATGAGAGTGTGTTGATGTTGTCTCCAAGTTCAATCAATAAATAAATCAATCAATGGTTTTGTTTAGCCCAATATCACAAGAGGAGTTGCCTCACAGGTAGGGCTGAAACAACTAATCGATTAATCGACAACTAATCGATCACTGAAATAGTTGTCAACTATTTCAGTGATCGATTAATCGTTTTCTAGTAAACACAGGCTTAAAAAAGGCAAAAATTACATGAACATTTTTTATTTTCCATGGAAACCTACTTTGTTTTTCAAGTTAGGGTCTGTAGAGTTTTGTACATTGAAAATTTCATAGATATCTGTCTGTGTCTCATCCAATTAATAAAGCAGAACTGGCACTACAAAAACACTTTACAATACAGTTTAAGTTTACTCCATCAACATGTCCTCAAGAGATGCCACTTTAGCTTTATGTGATTAAAAATAAATGAAAAAATACAATTTTCATACACCAGTCACAGCCAAGCGATTAATCGATTAATCGTAAAAATAATCGGTAGATTAATCGATTACCAAAATAATCGTTAGTTGCAGCCCTACTCACAGGGCTGCACCGAACATTGAGGCAGTCAAACAGAGCAATAAATATGACGATGTAAAGTTCAGGTGAATGAAGCATCCAGGCAAACATAATGTCCACTGCGACGCAGGTGTCCCCCTCCTTAGACTCTCCAGCACGGCGAGGAAAAACTAAAAAAAACCCATGGGGAAAACGGAGAAACCTCAGGGAGAACCACAGACGGAAAGATCCACTCCCAAGGACGGACAGGCTATAGACCCAGGACTGATGGGGGTCCCTGAGCAGACGGGTTCCAGACAATCAGGTCCCAAAGCTTGACTTCCTTCATGATGGAGCTACAGCTTAAAGGAACAGGCACAGTTTTTCCATACTGAGATATGTTCTTACCTGAGTTTAGATGAGTTGATTTGTACCTGTCTGATCTTTGTGCCTGTGGAAGAGCGTGGTAGCTTCCAACTTCACCTCCGTTTCAACTTGTCTAAGCTCAGGTAAGAACATATCTCAGTATGTAAAAACAGTGGCCTGTTCCTTTAAAAGACTGGGGTCCTTCCCACCTCCACCCTTATGTGACTAAGCTGTGAGTCTTGCCCGGATACCTCCTCATTTATCCCTTTTTTGTTCCCTATAGTGCCTCTTGTGCTGCCTCCGCTGTGCTGCAGGTGTGGGGGGCTCTTGGTGCCTCCTCAGTGTTTCAGAAGAAGAAATCTGAGGATTTGTGGGTCTCAAGTGCCGCACAAAGACCTTCAGATCACCAGCTGTTTGTTTACATCCCTCATGGCCAGTAAGGAAAATCCGCCAACCAAACAAAAACACGGCAAAGAAATACAAAAGCATCTTGTAAAGCAGTGTGGACACAGAACCTGCAAATACAAAAAAAAAAAAAACGGCAAATGCAGTTGTAGAAAAAGGCAAAAACACCACTGTACCAAGGGAGAAGGAAGCCGCTGCTTGTTTACATGCTGCTATGGAAACCCCAAGTTTGTGCCATTACACATGATTTGGTATAAATCAGTTTATTTCCTTTGTGTGAATTGTAACATCATAAAAAGCAGAGGGGGAAACCAGGCCAATTTGACCTAATTTCACACAAAACGAATGGCCCTTCTCAAAATTGTGGGTAATTAACTGAATAAACAGAAAAAATGGCACCAGTAATCAGATATAAAGGAGAGTATTGTGTGTCAGTGCCTGGATAACGGATAACGGATAACAGAAAGAGAAAAGAACTCGACAAAACAGACCTGGAGTTGCGTTTGGAGCCACTCGCGCAGCTTTGAGTAATCTTTGAATGTTCCCCAGTGGCTGTTCTTAGAAACAAAGCTGTTGGAAAAGCTCCTCCTGAGGTCCTGCAAAGGGGAAAGAGAGGAGGCAGTGGGAGAGTCTCACTGAGAGATAGAAACATTAGTGATCATACAACTCTAAAAATAAATGATACAGAAATTGAACGAGTTTATGCAAATAAATGTTTAGGAGTTGCCATTGATGGTAAACTTGAATGGAAATCGCATATAAGTATATTAAAAACAAAATTAGCAAAAACCATGGCTGTAATTGGCAAATTGAAAACTGTACTCGATAAAAAATGTCTTCTGTTACTGTAAAACTCCCTCATACTTCCTTACCTAAATTATGGCCTGGAAATATGGGGAAACAATTATGAATCCAACACTCGTCCTATTTTCCTACTCCAAAAAAAGGCAATAAGAATCATCACTAAAGCAGATTTCTATCACCAACAAACCCTGTCTTTGTAGAGCTAAACCTACTGAAAATCCATGATCTTGTTGATCTAAATACATTAGTAATAATGTACAAAGCATATAATAATCTTTTCCCTCCTCCAGGAGCTTTTTGAACACAGGAAAAGTCAGCATAACCTCCGAGGAACTGCTATTTTCAAAAAAGCAAAAGTGAAAAAGAATAAAAAGAGTCGATGTATTTCTGTAAGAGGTGTTAATCTGTGGAACGTATGTATACATATTTGTTGGAATATTGAAATGTATGTTACAAACTCCAGATACATGCTTATTTCTCTTCTGTTTGACACATATTGTTCATTATTAATGTTTTGTTTTTTCTCTGGTGGAAGTCTGTAAACTGGGTTCGGCGTAATAAGTTTTCACTTCAGCCTAAACCCTTTCGGTCGTGTTGTCCACAAAGAATTGGAAATGTTTATATAACGTTTAAAGGAATGAACTGACTGAATAAACTACTACTACCAAACTACTACTACTAGAATCAGAAAGTGAAAATACTGGATATTTGGTTTCATCTGTGTCAGATTACGGTAATATTGCCTTTTCTGGCACGTACAAAAGTGGATCCACAGCAGGGCCATTTTTTACTCATGCAGCATTCTCTCTCATTTACATATCAGATCTGGAGCCATAAAACTGTAATACAGGCAATTTGAAATGCTAAATTAGGTGAAACATGCCCACAAAACGGCATATTTTATTTCTCAGCTTCCACACACTATTTAGCACCACAGGCTTTTTTGAAAATAGTAGTTCTGGAGAGCGTTCAAACCAATCTGAGTGAACGCTTTCCGGCCTAATCGGCTCCTGTAGCTGTTGTTTTTGGATGAAATCACATTTGCCCGTGCGGCGTGCGTTGCCGTGGCGTTGGTTCACCCAGTGTTTGACCCCGAGAGGAGCCGCCGTTGATAGTATTGACGTTTTGGGCTGCAGCAGGTGCCGCTCTAACTCCCGCTACGCCCTTTGTCCCGGGGGCTAATCCTCGCTTTGTGAACCGCCAGTGGTCTCCCAGCTCAGCGGGCCGGGGTGAAGGGGCCCCGCGGAGGCACCGGTGCACACATGAGCACGGACAAAGGCGTGTCACAGACTGTCTGCGTCATGTTGAAGTGGCGAAGGGGGGGTTCAGGCGTGTGCGGCCGCGATATGGACTGGAGGACAGCTGACGGTCGGTTACTCGGCCTCCATTGTTCACGCCACTGCTTACATTATATTACAGGTTTTGAAGTGGACGTCTCATCTTTAAACCGTTCCCCAGACCGTTATTTAGTCGTATGCTCTGTTTCACTAAAATGCTAGTGTTGAAGGTTATAAGCTCATATTAAAAAGTCCCATCTCAGGTCAGGCCCCTGAACCTGAATAGAGCCAGGTTGATCAGTACTGATTAGGGCTGGGTACCGTTACTACTTCAAGAATACCTGCTTTTCGGTACCGGTGCCTTAACGGTACTTTTTTCGATACCTATGTTATTTTGATTGAGTTAAAATAATGTGCATTGGAAAAGTATCGTTCAGGAGGAAGTCCAAACACGGCACGTCAGAAAACAGGAGCAGCAGCGTCACCTGGAACTTCATGTTTTAAGCAGAATTCCCACTAAAGCTGTGATAAAAAGAGAGAAAGGACATTATTCCCTCCTGAGCTGCAGGAACAGACCAGATCCACATCAGGACCGTTTACTGAAGATAAACTTTTCTAAACTCACTGAGCTGTTCGACAGTGAAAGCTCCTCACACGTCACAGATCTGTTACATAGTGAGAGCGCTCACTCTGTCACTGAAAATGCACCATAACTGTTTCAAACATGGCTAATGCAGAGTGAGCCTCACCTTTTCCAGAAACAATCTTTGATCCCAAACGCTCCGGTGCAGCTGGAGTTTAAACAACAGCAGGAACTTAAGGCTCTAAAGCTAAAGGTAAAGGTAAAGCCCATGTGTTTCTTGTTGTCATTACCGTGTTGTCACTGCTTTTCTCTTTGTATAAGAGTCTAGTTTCTTATTCAGTCCAGGTTTTTAACCAGTTTACTGTAAGTCCTGGTTCAGTTCTGGTTTAGTCCTGGCTCAGACCGCGGCTCTGCCATCTCTGATAATGACTGAAGTGTGAGTAAGTTACAGCTTTGCTTCGCTTCTGCATTTGCGCTGAAGCTGCTCATGAGTTCAGGCTTTTTCAGACTCACTGTGGATCATTTATTGACGTTTGGAGAGAAAAAGTACCGAAAATTAGCACCGATACCGCCCCCTAGTGCTGATTGGATGAAACACAATTAGTTTTTGCCAATCACAACAAGGGCTGTGTCCCGTTACATTTGTTTCTGTACCTGTTACCAGCTCTTCCATCGTAGCCAGGTCCACGAGTGAAGTCGCCTTGTTTTTTGTATTTAAATGTGGCCGTGGAAGCCCTCCTCGATGGACTGTCTCCGAGCCTGGCTCCTGGCGGAGTGACTGCTTCCCTCTCCAGATTATTGTGTTACCCCAGAGTCTAGCCAACCCTGAGATTCCACCTGAGCTGCCACACCCTTAAAGGACCTGCCTCCCGGCCACTGTGGCCTGCTGGGATTCCCAGTGAACAGCATGAGAGATACTCATAGTCCTTGTGACTTTGTCATTAGTTTAGGTTTTGGGTTTCAAGCTGTTGAGAGCCTTATTTTGAGCCTTTTTACATCCTTTGTTCAGTTTACCTTTACATTCCTTTTAAAGGAACAGGCCACCATTTTACTGAGAGATGTTCTTACCTGAGCTTAGACGAGTGGATACATACCTGTCTGGTCTTTGTGCGTGCCCTCAGTCACGCAAAACGACCAAAGATGTTGTTAGCATTTGTCACACAGGGGTGACGCTATGAAATATTTACATTTTTACATGTTTTTTTTACCAGAGCCCAATTAAAACCTGAATTAAACCAAACTCCTCCTCCTCTGCACCCTCTCTCTTGTGGCTGACACCTCCTGATTTGTGGGCTCCCCGGGGCCCGCTGGAGCGTAATGCGCTTATGGAATGCTGATTGATTGGAGCGAGGAGTTTGCCGTTTGATTGAATCGTGACGGATGGAGGCGCGGTGCTCGTTTATAACGGCTCCGACTCCCCTGAACCGCGGTCTCGGCTGTGACTCCGCCCGTCCACAAAGGCTCGACTGTGATCCGAGTCAAAATGAAGAAGCCAGTTCATATTTTAGTTTATTTCAAGCGCGAGAAACGGACACAAAGAGAGGCGGATGAGGCCGGATCAGGGGGAGTGATTCGTCTAAACATCAACCTGCTCAGGGACGACCGGTGTGGATTAGCATGTGTGCTACAACCTGGCACCAAACATCTCCTTTGTCTCGGTTAATGTGATACAAACAACAGCATCAGATAAAGCTACACTCCGATTCATTAATAACACAGTGTTTTGTGTCTCGGATTAATGAAGTTACAGTAATATATACTTTAGCTCGATGTAAGCACTAATGCCATAGTGCTTTAATAAAACTCTAGATAGGACATGGCCTTAGTAATTAGTAATTAGCCCATGTGCCTTGTACTCTGTCTGTATTTAGTTAAATCTCTGGGGTGGCGTTGTGGCATTTAAAGCTAAAGGAAAATCAAAGTTAACCCTTGCTTTGCCACATGTGCTCTCCCCTGCGGCTGTGCAGCTGCTTCATTAAGGTCTGGTCCTGTACCTGCTCATGTTGGAACCAGTGTTTTGATCGTCAGAGCAGATCTAAAGATAAAGAAAACCCAAGGCTTCTTCTTCATCTAAATGATCAAAAGAGTATTATTTGTGGTTGGTACTACTCAGAGAGATCACCTACTTAAAAAAAAAAATGGATTGCCAGATAAGAAAGGTTTGAGAATCACTGGTCTAAAGCACAGAGTGAGCCGCTTTCATCTCCGTTCAGCTTTGAGATTGTGACCTTTGGAAATACAAAAGGCCAATACAGATTTCATTGCATTGAACCCAGAGCCCAGATGCTTCACAGTTTGGCTTGTGTTTGGTTTATGGAGACGTAGAGATGCTGAGGAGGCTGATGGTTCTGCTGCTGTGATTGGCCGACAGTGACAGACGGTGACAGGAGGGAGGGCTCGGGCGGAGACGCGATGATCCCGGTGGATTTATGAAGGCGCCGCAGACCTCAGGCTCCGTGATGGACGAGCGGCGCTGCTCACGGCGCCCGGCCCGACACAGAGAGGGGCAGAGGAGCGTGATGAGGTCAGGGGGGAGGAGGGACCAGGGGCCATGGCCTCGCTCAGGTAGTCTGTCTCTGAGGCGATAACTCACACAGACTGTCAGCAGGGGCTTCACTGTGTCTCTGCTGCAGGAGGATTCAGCCTCTAGAATCCTGCCTGATGAATACGTACGTACATGCATGGTGTGTTTGAAATAACGCTGTTTAACCTCTTACCACCCGCCTAAACCAATGCATTCTGTCCTCTTTGGCCATTATATAGGCCTGTGTAACACCTCATTTGAAGACTAAGACCCACAAAACTGACCTTTTTCCTTGCGTTGTTGCTGTGTTGTGTCACCTTTTTTATGTTTTTTTTTCTTTCTTTTTTTTTTTTCTTTTTTGTGACATTTTTGTTGAATTTTTGTCATTTTTTTATTGAATTTTTGTTGAATTTTTGTCATATTTTTGTTAAATTTCTGTCATTTTTTTGTTGAGTTTTTGTTGAATTTTTGTCATTTTTTTGTTGAGTTTTTGTTAAGTTTTTGTTGAAATTTTGTCACATTTTTTTCACATTTCTGTCATTTTTTTGTTGAGTTTTTGTTGAAATTGTGTCATTTTTTTGTCATTTTTTGTTGATTTTTTGTTGATTTTTTGTCATATTTGTGTTGAATTTTTGTCACTTTTTTGTTGAGTTTTTGTTGAATTTTTGTCATTTTTTTGTTGAGTTTTTGTTGAAATTTTGTCACATTTTTGTCACATTTCTGTCATTTTTTTGTTGAGTTTTTGTTGAAATTTTGTCATTTTTTTGTAATTTTTTGTTGAATTTTTGTTGATTTTTTGTCATATTTTTGTTGAATTTTTGTCACTTTTTTGTTGAGTTTTTGTTGAATTTTGGCACATTTTTGTTGCGTTTACATCCTTGTTTTCTTGTCATTGTTTGTGGCTGTTTTGGTGCTTTTTTCCCAAGACGCTTTTTGATTAGGGTAAAGCCAAACTGGAGAAAATGGGATCCGTTCAGGTGGGAGTTAAGTCAATCGTTTCAAACTAAGGCGATGCCAAAATGCAGATTACTCAAAAATACGTGAATGTGCCAAGGCAACACTTCAGGCATGTTTTTAATGAGGGAATGTCATAATAACATGATGTAAAGCTTGGAAAAGTCGATTTTACATAAACCCCCCCCTTTAAACAAACTGATTTCATTAACTGTAACATGCTTTCTTAAATTCTCTTTTCAAACGTCTGATCCCACAGAAATATTACATCTACTCTGGATTTTCTTTAGTAATGCTTTTCTGACCTAAATCATCCCATTTTTTGTTTCCATTCACAATGAGGGCTTATTCAGTTTGATGATTTGATTTGTAGTGAACACCAGATCTAAAGTTACATGATACTGATTTGCTTTAAATAATCTGATCAGTGGAAAGCTTAACTTGCGGAACCTGGAGGCGAGGGCGCAGAGGGTCGAAGTCCTGGACCTTTGCATACGGTGGGTTGACCTGAGCTGAACCTTTATCTCTGTGTATATTTTCTTTTACACCTGGGATTTGGCCGAGAGGTCATCGCAGCCTTGTGTCCGGCGATGATGCGGAGCCAGGGGTCAGCTCATTTCTGGCTTTGGGCTCAGAGGATGATGTTATGGGGGCAATGATTGTCTGGGGGATGCAGGTCTGATTGGTTTTACGTAAAGCCTTTGTATAAGCAGATTAACGGCACATCCAAACCCAGGTACGTCAGTGAACCAATGTTTCAATCCAGGTCCTTCATGTTTGTTCTCCCACAGTGAATTAAACATGAGGCTCTTTTCAAAACTGTCATTGGAACTTTTTAGGTCCAAACGACACACACTTTTCGAATCGTGTAATGTCAGCAGCAGGAAGATGAAGATTTTGGACATTAAGGAGACGCGTAGGGGATGTCACAGACGTCCCAGAAATCAGTGGCCAATGACAGGGCTGAAAACACCCAGAAAACCACCACAGCTCCTCCATTTTCATTTCTCTGTCAGAACCTCCTCCAGCTACATTTCAACCACAAGTTCTTACTGAGTTTGGATTCTGTTCAGCTGCTTCTCTCCTCCGTCTCGGGGCTGAGGTCCGTCTCCTTTTCTCATTAAATCCACTGAAATATGTCCAATCCACTTTATTTGTATAGCACATATAAAAAAAACATGACAAATAGACATTAAACCAGACATAACCTCTTACCACTCGCCAAAACCAAATGCATTCTCTCCTCTTTGCCATTGTCGTCACTTTTTATTTCCCTTTTGTGTTTTTGTCATTTTTTATTCCTTTTTATGCTGTTCTTTTGTCACTTGTTTACTGGATTTTTTGTCTTTTTTCTACTGGATTTTTGTCTTTTTTTGGTGGATTATTGTCACTTTTTTGCGTTTTTTTTGTCTGTTTTTGCTGGATTTTTGTCATTTTTTTGCTGGATTTTTGTCATTTTTTTGCTGTTCTTTTGTCACTTTTTACTGGATTTTTGTCTTTTTTGCTGGATTTTTGGCATTTTTTGGTGGTTTTTTGTGTCTGTTTTTGCTGGATTTTGGTCACTTTTGTGCTGGATTTTTGGCATTTTTTTGCATTTGTTTTTGTCTGTTTTTGCTGGATTTTTGTCATTCTTTTGCTGCTCTTTGGTCACCTTTTTGTTGAGTTTTTGTCATTTTTGTCGCTTTTTTTGGTCACTTTTTAGCACTTTTTAGTGTTGTGTTTACATGATCTTTTTTTCTTTTTTATCGCTGTTTTGAAGAAGCTTTTAGATTTGGAGAACAGGGGAAAACATGTTCAGGTGGGAGTTAAGAGGATAAAAAGCAATAAAATATAATCTCACGCAGACCTGTGAGATGTTTTAAGATGAGATTTTAAAACATACGAACGTGAAGGTTCCCCTCTGGTTTTACGCTTCGTCTTAGGGACCACAGGCGCGCGGGGGTCGGTGCATTTGGATGAGGTCTGTGATGTACTCAGGGGCCACTCCATTTAAAGCTTTAAAAACATCTCAAAGTCAATTCTAAAATGAACAGGGAGCCAGTGCAAAGACGCGAGGATCGGTGATATATGATCATGTTTTTTGCTCCCTGTTAACCACTTAACTCCCACCTGAACCGAGCACATTTTCTCCAGTTTGGCTTTACCCCAGTCCAAAAGCTTCTGGAAAAAATCTGTGAAAATAGCAACAAAACTCAGACGAAAACAATGATGGAAATGTGACAAAAAAGTGAGAAAACGTTGACAAAAAAGTAACAAAAAAAATCACAAAAATGGGACCAAAAAATGACAAAAATATGATAAAAAATTGACAAAAAAAATTACAAAAAGGTGACAAAAAACTGATAAAAATTTGACCAAAAAATTACAAAAATGTGACAAAAAAATACAAAAATGTGATATAAATTGACTAAAAAAAATTGAAAAAATTGACAAAAAAAAAGACAAAAAAAATGACCAAAAATGACCAAAAAAAGACAAAAACGTGACAAAAAATGACCAAAAAGTTAAAAAATAATAATAATCTGATGACGTGAGGAAAAAGATCCTCTCGGTTCAGGCGGGAGTTAAGAGGTTAAAAGGCGCCTCAGCGTGCTGCTCTACTACTTAAGTACAGTACTTAAGTAAAGTTACTCAATACTCAATATTTAAAAAAACAGCCACAGTTCTTTTCTGAGCAGCTTGTGTCTGTAGAAAGCAGCCACCCATAGACCTGCACTGGGGGGGGGGGGTTTAAAACGTCCTCATCCCAAAACAAATTCTCTGAAGTCCAGAGTGCTTTACAGAGCAGTGTTTACCTGGAATCAGCTCTCGGTCAGCACACGCGGAGAACAAAATAAACACACATTTAGAAATCACGAGAACTACTGCAGACGACCATGTGACTTTTCCAGCAATGTCATTTATTTACTGAACTGTGTTTCACTGTATTTCAGTACTTTAACCTCTTAACTCCCGCCTGAACCGAGTGCATTTTCTCCAGTTCAGCTTTACCCAAATCCTGTAGGCCAGTGTAACGCCTCATTTGAAAGCTAAGATCTACATCTCATCTGAATGGATCTTTTTTTTGTAACTTTTTCGTCATTTTTTTGTCATTTTTTTGTTCATTTTTTGTCATTTTTTTGACAATTGTTTGACAGTTTTTGGCTAAGTTTTCTCAATTTTTTGTCACATCTTAATCATTGTTTTCGTCTCAGTTCTGTCGCTATTTGAGTTGCCTTGTGTACGAAATGCGCAGTATAAATAAAGTTGCCTTGCCTATTTTCTCACCTTTTTTCCAGAAGCTTTTGGACTGGGGTAAAGCCAAACTGGAGAAAATGTGCCGGTTCAGGTGGGAGTTAAGGGGTTAAAGCATGTTTTGCAAATTTTATTTTTTGTAAAGTATGTAATTGTAGTTCTTTGAAGGACCCCAGGAAGACTAGCTGCCATTAAACAATAACATAAAACCATAAACATTTACTGCATTACTGAGCGCCTCTGCTCCCGAGGTCGGGCTTTCTCTGCTCTCCCAGTCGTCCATATCTGCCCTCCTTTCATCTGCATCTCTTTCTCTCGCTCTGCCAATCTACCTATTCATCTTTTAATTTATTGAAAACCACATAATCCTATCAGGCCGATCGGCTCTGGTCCTTTTGAAGCCGGGCACAGTTTACAGACTGAAACAAAGAGGGGCAGATATCTCCTCATCAGCAGGTGACGGAGGAATATTAACAGGACACACAGAGAGAGGACAGAGGGGCAGAACGTCATTAACACATTAACACATTAACATATTAACATATTAACATATTAGCATTTTAACATATTAACATATTGACATATTAGCATATTAGCATGTTAATATATGAACATATTAGCATATTTAGGTTAGACCGTAACGGCTGCTCACTGGCCTCTCTAAACGAGCTGTCAGAGCTGCAGAACATCCAGAACGCTGCTGCTCGAGTCCTGACAAGAACCAGGAAATACAACCATATTAGTCCAGTGCTCCGGTCTCTGGACTGGCTTCCTGTCACTCAGAGAATAGACTTTAAAACAGCTCTGCTTGTTACAAGTCTTTTCATGGTTTAGCACCAAAGTACATCTCTGACATGTTAGAGCCGTATGAACCATCACGGGCCCTGAGAACTTCAGGGAGGGGCCTCCTGGTGGTTCCCAGAGTCAGGACTAAACACGGTGAGGCTGCGTTTCAGTTTCATGCAGCTAAAATCTGGAACAGTCTTCACGAGGATGTGAGACAGGCCTCAACTCTGACAATGTTCAAATCCAGGCTGAAAACATTTTTTTTTGCCCATAAATATGAGTATTTTAGTATGTTTAGTATTTTATCTGCACGCTTGCCTTTTACTGTAATTGATTCATTTTATGTTGATGTTGAGGAGAAGGAGCGACAAAACAGAGGTTAGGTAACTTTGTGTGAACGAGCAAGAAAAAAATAGTGCTCAAGACAGAGCGAGTCAAAACAAGACGTAAAAATGCATATAAATGAAAGTATTTTATCTACACTCTTGCCTCTTACTGTAATTGATTCATTCTATGTTGATGTTTTTATTGATTGTATTTGTTTTCTTATATTTATGCAACTGTGAAGCGCTTTGAATTGCCTCGTGTATGAATTGTGCTCTACAAATAAACCTGCCTTGCCATATTAACATATTAACAGTCCACAAAGGTCGACTCTCACGAATGGTGCCAGCAGGAGCTCCTTTTGGTCGTGTTTATCTTTGTTTAAGCTGTGCAGATGAGGTTTGCTCAGGGTGATGTGACGTTTCATGAGCTCGAAGCTTTGCCAAATGCCAAGTGCATGAGGTCATTTTGTATTTGTGTATGAAAAGTGGCCCGCTGATCAACTGCATTAAACTTGTAGAACTACATTTCCCGTGAGGGGCGCCGGTAGTGACGGGGCTGATGTAAGTAAGGAAGTGGATTTAAACCAAGGTATGTTCAGGTGTTAGTCCTGAGCCGCTGCAACTGAGCGTGCCGCCATTTTGGGCCATGGAAATCCTCTGAAACGTGACCGAAACAAGGAACGGAGGGAATTTCAAGCCTTAGACAAGAGGCTGTTAAATATAAGCGCAGCCCCGAGCACTCGCCCTCAGAAGCACCTGAACTTCTGGATCGATATAAAGGATTTATTGAAGGTGCCAAACCCCCCACGAGGACACAAAGAGAATGCAAAGCAGCACATTACTCACGTCAGGCAGTTTTTTTCGAATTTGTGACATCGCCTCTCATGCCAAGTGTGTCTCTCGAATAATTAAAACTACATGGAAGAGTCAGAGAATTTCTTTCGGAACTCAGAAATAAAAAAGTTTAAAGCAACGACCCAGAAGATGTATTTTTCTGATATAATGGCATTCCTGAAGTACCGTAAATGCTCTAATATAGGCCGGGGCCTTTATTTACTCAAGGGCATCTAGGACCAGGCCTTTATTGGAACCAGGCCACAATTAGAGACAGGCCTTTATTTCTATTTGAGCAAAACGGACGACCAGGAAAATGAAGAAAAACGAGATTTGTGTCCATTTGCACCTAAAATATTAGGTTCATTTATTACTTAACATTTCAAACCCTCTCCCAGCGGCTGGAACATTGACGCCTTTTATTTTGAACCTATTTTGAACCTGGAACACCAACACTCATAGCAGCTCGGCTGCGCATTGACAGAATGGTCAAATATATACAATAAATGTAAAAATAAATAAATGTACCTGTGCAACAGACAAAAACGGCTGGTCAGCCTTGAACCTGGAACACCAACACTCATAGCAGCTAGTGGGGGGGGGTACACGTTATAAACCGTTAGTGGTGGTTTAACAAGTAATCAAATAAAAATGTAGAAATTATATAACTAAAACATGTCCTTAATAATTCTACTATCATACGACATTCATACAAATGATAATTAAATGTAGAAATACAACTTAAACAGACACCCCAACAAACGTGACCTTACCTCGGCTGCGCATTGACAGAATGGTGCCGAGCTCACGTCGCCCCCACTATTTATAGAGTTTGCCGCCACTAGAGGGCGCTGCCCCACGATTAACACCAGTATCAAGTGGAATACAATAATTATACTGTTACAGAGGCGTGGGACTGACCTGCACACGGAGCAGCTGGACGTGCTTTGAAGACGCTATGGTGACTTTATTAAAACCCTGGAGGGTCACACAACATTTGTTGTTTTGCCTGTTTCCAAATATCGTCACAGGAGGTTTGAAAAGTGACTAAATCTGTGTCAAAGTTACGCTCGGATCAGCTCCTCCTCAGCGTCCCCCTCGGCCCGGGTTCCCGTTTGTTACTTCCTGCACGTGAGTTATCATTTACACCAGAATGAGACAAATTCCTAACATGGGGAATATTTCTACTGCTATAGTTTCTAATAAAAGCCCCGGCCTGTTTTAGAGACCGGCTTTAATTTGCCTCCGACAGCCGCAAAGCCGGCCTCTGTTAGAGACCCAGCCCCTAGTGGAATACAGGCCGGTATTAGAGAATTTACGGTACCTCTGTGAGCTCCACCCTCCTGGCTTGAGGATTGGTATTGAGGGACATCAGAAGGGACGTGCTGAGCTGCCAGCTGAGTGTGTGACGGTCACAATCCCTTGAGTCCCTTGTTGAGTCCACAAAACACGCCTTTTCATAGAACTGGCTCCAAAGCTGATTCACGACACGTTGGAAACACTTGAAAGGAATCCACAAGACAAACAGCTGCTTCGCACCTTTTTGGGGTTTCTTGGAGGATGCCTCATCGCAGCAACAGGACACAGAAAGGGTTTTTTAGGTAATATGGAGGTAGAGGAAGTGGAGAGCGCTGAGAGGACCAGAAATGAGCAGAAAACCCAGAAGTATTTTGGAGCAGCTTTTATTCCATGAGAAGCAGAGGAATATGGGGAGGATATATAGGGAGGATCAGCAAACCTTCATGTTCGATGATTCCAACACGGCAAAACATTCTTATCAAATGTGCTGCCATGCCCGACAACAGGAAACTGTTACAATCTGAGCAAGGCAGACCCAAACAGAGGACGGAGAGAAAGGTGAGTACAAGGTTTATTTATACAAAGCTGGTTGATGGCTGGTTGGACGGAACAGAGATAGTGGTTGTATGGAGCAGACAAGGTGGTGGAGGCTGGAGTGAAGCAGGTAAGTAGGGCTGGGGCTGGTGCGGGACGAGGCTGGGATCCGGAGTGGAGCAGGTAAGTTTCTGGCAGGCAGACTGGCACGAGGATCTGACGGGGAGCAGGAAAAGGCAGTTAGAAAAATATCCGAATACAAAATAGCACATACAAAAATAGGCCTGAGAAGTCTTCTCACTTAAGTAGACTGACGATCTGGCAGAGAAGTGAAGGAGAGCCCGTGCTTTATACTGCAGGTGATGAGATGAGTGTATTCAGGTGTGCCAACAAGCCAGCCAGGGAGCAGGAGCAGCCACACCCATCAGGGAAGAAGCCAATGACACGCCCACAGCAGCAACAAACAGGACAGACAAACCTACACTACAACAGAAACATCCCAACATTTAGCCCAAAGACCTTCGAGTCACTGAGCTCATCATTGATACACAAGCAGCTTTTCTTTTTTTTCTTTTTTAGTTTAGTTTGGACACCAATACAGCAATTGTTCAAAAAGGAGTGGGTTGAAGCGTGACCTTATTTAGTCCCACCCCCTTTTCTACTTGATACTTTTACAGGTGGAAAAGAAGCTCAAATCGTTCTACTTTTACAACAACCTGCACAACTCAATATTTACAACAATTGTTTTACCAACTATGAATGTCTTTCCACAATGTACACATCACAGCCATGGAAATCCAGCGACAATAATGTTACTGATTGTTTAAATTGTTGTTTAAATTATATCCAGCTCTACAGTTTGTGAAGACCATGTTTTTATACATAGATTTAAATTGGCAAACTGTGGTACATTTCTTGAGTGACACAATCAAGCTATTCCATAGTTTTACGCCGCAAACAGCAAGGCAGAAACTCCTCCTAGTGGCTCGGACAACTGGAGTTTTGAAATTCATGTGACCCCTTAATCTATATCCTTCCTCCTGTTGTCGAAAGAAATCCTGAATACTGATCATTGGTCATGGTTACAGCGGACACAATTATGCTTTGTCTCAACTGCGCCTACACTTCTGGATCCCGGATGCACATTCTGCAGTCAGAAAGGTCCTGTCAAGGCGTGTTGTCAGATGAGCCGCCTTTCACGAGGACTGGAGCAGATTACTTCGGACTCTTTGATGTAAAGCGTGAAAGGTCGACGGTCAAGAGGTGTGGAGTCATTTTCAAGTGTCAGTTCATGTGGAAGTAATTGCCTCATGAGACACAGACTCCTTTACAAATGCCTTGTGAAGGTTCTGGTAAAGAAGAGGACAAGTACAGGAGATTCGGAGTGACAATGGGACAAACTTGCTGAGCTAAAAAAAGCGATACAGACTTGGAACCAATCAGAAATCGAGCTCCACCTAGCGCAAAGAGGAATCAAATGGCTGTTTAATCCTGCATCAGTGTTACACATACGGGAACGCTTCATCAGGTCGACTCGCTCAATACTCAACGCCACAAACCCTGGATGAAGAAGGCCCTCAAACCTTGTGTGAGGCCGAAGCCAGACTCAACAGCAGGCCTGTCACGACTCCGTCCAATGACCCTAACGACGTGGAGGCCTTGACGCCAAATCATCTTTTGCTGTGGAGGTCAAAACCAGCACTACCACCAGGACTGTTTCCGGAGATGATGGATGATCTCTACGCACATCGCAGGTGGAGGCAAGTCCAGTATATGGCGGACTTGCTCTGGAAAAGGTGGCTAAAAGAATATCCGCCAGAGCTCCAAATGCACTAAAAATGGTCCAAAGTCTGAAGGAACTTTGCCCCTGGAGACATTGTCCTGCTGGCAGATGATTCAGCAGCTGGAAACTCCTGGGTGATAGGAAGAATCACCGACGTTATGCTGGATGAACATGGACTTGTGTGAAAGGTTAAAATAAAAATCAAGACGAGTGAACTCATGCGACCTATTATTAAGGTGTGTCTTTTGGTAGTGTCGATTTAAACAAGGAAAAAGAAAATGAAGAAGAGTCGGAAGAAACATTGTTCTTTTTTTTTTTTTGGTATACGTGTAATTGTTTGTTTTGTAATAAACAACAGGCTATTTGCACACAAGCGTCACGTGACATCCCTGTGGTTCTAAGTAGTCGTTTGCATATCCTTGTCCCTTAGTAAAAAAAATATATATACCGTAAATGCTCTAATATAGGCCAGGGCCTTTATTTACTCAAGGGCATCTAGGACCAGGCCTTTATTGGAACCAGGCCACAATTAGAGACAGGCCTTTATTTCTATTTGAGCAAAACGGACGACCAGGAAAACTAAGAAAAACGAGATTTGTGTCCATTTGCACCTAAAATATTAGGTTCATTTATTAATTAACATTTCAAACCCTCTCCCAGCGGCTGGAACATTGACGCTTTTTATTTTGTCGGGACAACAGAAAGTGTTTCGTTGCCGTTAGCGGAGCTTTAACATCAGTGTCACTGCAGGTTTCTGTTTCGATTTTACCGCGGACCGGATTATTTGTTGTTATCTTGTGTAAAAGGCGAGTTTAGACGGAGCGTTTGTGTTTGTGATCGATCATGAGACTGACCCGAGAGAAGACGAGACGCTCGCGCTGATCGGAGGAGTTATTTTGAGGCATGGGACTGACCTGCACACGGAGCAGCTGGACGTGCTTTGAAGACGCGATGGTGACTTTATTAAAACCCTGGAGGGTCACAAAACATTTGTTGCTTGTCCTGTTTCCACAAATAGTCACAGGAGGTTTGAAAAGTGACTAAATCTGTGTCAAAGTTACGCTCGGATCAGCTCCTCCGCAGCGTCTCCCCTCGGCCCGGGTCGTTTGTTACTTCCTGCACGTGAGTTTTCATTTACACGAGTATGAGACAAATTCCTAACATGGGGAATATTTCTACTGCTATAGTGTCTAATAAAAGCCCCGGCCTGTTTTAGAGACCGGCATTAATTTGCCTCCGCCAGCCGCGAACCCGGCCTCTGTCAGAGACCCGGCCTCTGTCAGAGACCCGGCCCCTGTCAGAGACCCGGCCTCTGTCAGAGACCCGGCCACTAATGGAATACAGGCCAGTATTAGAGAATTTACGGTATACACATTTAATTGACAAAGCCTCAAATCCAAGGCATTCAGAGCGGATTTTACTGCATAAAGGGGAAGGTCTTATTTCTATCCTTGTTTCCATCACGAGTTACACAAACCTAAAGAAGTACAGTAGCTCTGAGCTGAAGTTGAAGCCTTAATTAAAAGTTGGACTTGACGGCCGAGTCTCGCCGAATGACTCCACTGTTGCAGCAGTCGGAGCCGAATCTGTGTCTGACGTGGACACGTGTTACACTCCCACACGCCAGTGACAAACTGCTCTCACTGATCAGTCTGTGGTCGGGCTGATGCAAGTCCAGCCTCAGCCTGTGTCCGCATATGGGGATTCATCAGGAGCGAATCCCCCACGCACACACACACACACACACACACACACACACACACACACTGACTGCAGCTTCAAAGAACAAGGCTCCCACCAACACTCGCCCAAACTTATCCGATCCACCTCATTTACATACTTTACCATCGCAAAGTTAACAAAGTGCTGCAAGAGAAGCACAAACTTAACACATACCAACACGGCAACTTTAAATCAACTTAAAGAGTGACGGAGGGCGGAGCAAACATGAGGAAGCAGGAAGTGGAGTATGTAGTTGTGCTGTTATTAGTTGTGGTTCTGCGTTAATACTCAAACAGGGTAATTATTAAAAAAACTTGCCTACTGTTTTAGGCAGAGAGACGATAGAAGAGATAACCGGTGTTCCCTACAGCCCCATTCATAATGATCCCGAGTGGTTTGTGAAAGCAACATGGCTGCTCAATCTCCTCCTCCTTAAAAGGACAGGAAGCCACAGAGCTCCGGAGCCTGTCAATGATAGATTTAGGCTTCAGCTTTTTATTTCTAATATACAAAATACAGTGTGATTATAAATATATATAGCCCAGTGTTGTCGGTTTATTGCAATTTTTAGAAAAAGAAAAACTCTTTGGAACCAGGCTTTTAAGCAATGCAAACAAGGTCAAAGTCTGTTTATTAACTGTCTGTGTCAGTCACTGTCAGCCCCCACCATGAGGACCAAAGAGAGGATCTTTCCTCTCTGGTTTTAGGTCAGATAAAAAGTTCTCCGCTCTCCTGTACGCCGTCTGTGGACTGTTTTGGGGTAATTCCACATCCAAAGAGTGACGCTACTCGCTAAAATGCCTGTCTCACCGGCCTGGAGAGTAGTTAGACATCCCCTGGAGACAAGGCAAGTCTCCATGTTGTCTCGGTGAAAACAAACTGATTCTTTTTCAGCGGAGACTGCGAGTGTCCATGCAGTCTCTGTGTGGTCTCAAAAATATGATTGTCCTAAACCTGTGACGTTCCTGCAATGTCTCAAAGAGACACAACGATGAGCTCGCAGAGAAGTCACCGACACATCTCCACAACTGAGACGACGTCTCGGAGACGTTTGGGCTCTGACATTTCATACTTCAAGAGATGTGTTGCTGTCGAACTTCTTTTAAAGGGGAGGTATTATGCAAAATCGACTTTTTCAAGCTTTACATCATGTTATTCTGTCATTCCCTCATTAAAAACATGCCTGAAGTGTTGCCTTGGCACATTCACATATTTTTGAGTAATCTGTAAAAACTCTGATGGCGGCCATTTTAGGGATAGGTTTGCCTGAGTCCTCCTAGGAACGCCCCCACCTCCTGGAGACGCCTCCGAGCTTTCGTCACCAGCCGAGTAACCAACCACTGCTCCTCAGCAGAACCCCCTCCCCACTGATGCCACAGACAGCGTGTGGAGGGGGCGTGTCTGAAAGGGTCAGAGGTTCTTAAAGAGACAGAGGCCTATTTCAAGGCATTCACTACAGCCATTTTGAGAGAGCAATTTTATACAAGGCAGTTATTCTAATTTACTGCATTTACAGACCAACAGAAGGTTTGGTCATCATTGTAGTGTGATATAGACTGGTGCTATGTGATTGAAAAAAAGCATAATACCCCCTCTTTAAGTCCCGCCCTCACGGCGCCATGAACTTTCTGGAGACTCGCCTTATCTCCAAGGGACGTCTCGAGACATCTCCGTGACTCGCAGTGACTGGTCTCCAACGAGTCTCCTGACCATTGTATGCGAGCATTCAATCCAAAATGCGGAATCGCGACTGGCAGTTTCCACAATTCTCCTTCAATGAGATCGACCCTCAACAACACGTGCAAACAAAATGTACAGCACTGTGGGGAAGCTGTGGTTGTTGTATTTGTGCCATAGAAATAGACGTGACCTTGACCATCGTTATGCGAGCTGGCACGAAGAAAACTGAAGCCATTGTGAGTTCCATGATATTTAAAATGCTGACATCTCCAGTTTCTTGAGTCAATGTTTGTTCTATTTACGTAAAGGTTAGGCAAAATAAATGGAATGAACATGTACAGCCAGAGCCTGCTGTGAGAGCAGCGCCGGGGGAATGAAGAGTGGAATGGGTCTGACATTAGAGAAGATCGAGCACTCATTTACTCTCATGATCAATACGAGCCAGTCTGTGCGGAGCTAATACACCTGCAGTGGGCTCATCACAGAATGGGCAATGAGACCGGCGAGCTCTCCGTGACGGGACAGGAGTGACTGTGTGTGTGGGCTGAGATTAAATGACTGAAAAACACTCGGGTTTGGGCTCCCTGTGTCGTGTTATGTAACTAAATAAATGTTATATAAGGAAATAACTATTGCTGAACTGAGAGCATTTTCTCCAGTTCAGCTTTACCCAAATCCTGTAGGCCAGTGAAACACCTCATTTGAAAGCTAAGACCTACAAAACTAAATTGACCTTTTTCCTCACATCATCAGATTTTTTTTCATCACTGTTTTTGTTGGGCAGTCATCTCATTTTTATCAAATTTTTGTGACTTTTTTCTCAATTTTTTCATCAAATTTTTGTCAATTTTTTTGTCAATTTTTTTGTCAATTTTTTGTACATTTTTTGTCACTTTTTCGTCACTTTTTCGTCAATTTTTTTCCACACTTTTTTCACATTTTCATCATTGTTTTCGTCTCAGTTCACACCTTTTTTCCAGAAGCTTTTGGATTGGGGTAAAGCTGGAGAAAATGTGCTCGGTTCAGGTGGGAGTTAAAGAGGGGGTATTATGCTTTTTTCAATCACATAGCACCAGTCTATATCAAACTACAATGATGACCAAACCTTCTGTTGGTCTGTGAATGCATTAAATTTGAATAACTGCCTTGTATAAAATGTCTCTCTCAAAATGGCTGTAGTGAATGTCTTGAAATAGGCCTCTGTCTCTTTAAGAACCTCTGACCCTTTCGGACAAGCCCCCTCCACACGCTGTCTGTGGCATCAGTGGGGAGGGGGTTCTGCTGAGGAGCAGTGGTTGGTTACTCGGCTGGTGACGAAAGCTCGGAGGCGTCTCCAGGAGGTGGGGGCGTTCCTAGGAGGACTCAGGCAAACCTACCCCTAAAATGGCTGCCGTCAGAGTTTTTACAGATTACTCACAAATACGTGAATGTGCCAAGGCAACACTTCAGGCATGTTGTTAATGAGGGAATGACAGAATAACATGATGTAAAGCTTGAAAAAGTCGAGCTTGCATAATACCCACCCCTTTAAGGGATTAAAAAAGGTTAGGGATGTAATATTGTTGTAGACATTTCAGAAACATGACCTTTCTGTGTCCTGATTGTAATTATTAACAAATACCTGCACACCGCTCTTCAAACTTACTGCACCACCTCCTCCAGCCTTTGTAACACATAGTTCCTAAAACTCTTTTTAAAACAGATGCTGTGACTTTTCCAAGGCTTAATAAAGCAGTGCATTAACAGCAGGCTGTGGAGCTGTCCGTGGTCCTGTCACTCCTCCGCTGGTCTCTGCTCTGGTCGGTGCTCTCAGCCTCGGCGGCTCCAGTGCTGCACTTTAATAAGATGTGTGTGTTTAATGAGAACATTCTCCTCAGTGCCGCCTGCAGATGGATGTCCTCCCAAAGGTGTCACCTCCGCCATAAATCCCCGGCTCGCACTCACAAAGATGACGGCACTTAACCGGCGTGTGCTCAGCAAAAAGTGGAAAAGACCGCTCTCCGTTTCTGAAAGGAGGAGGAAAGCGAGATTCTGGCGACCGTCAAAAGCGCGGTCATGTCGGTGGGGCTAGGAAAGAGCGGGTCCTCGGGATAAACCGATTATGCCTCTGAATCAAAGAGGAACCAAAGGTGAACATGTCCTTGATCCACGCGTCTCTCCTCGTGTCAAATCTGTCATTTTAATTCAATTTACAGAAGCGTTTAGAAACAAGGAGGTGTATTCTCAGACGCAGTGCAGCTTTCAGGCTTTGTGACGTCCAAGATTAGCACGAAGAGCTCGAACTGAGTGCAAATTCTATTATGTATCAAGCAGGTTTTACCTCTTAACTCCCACCTGAACGGATCCAATTTTCTCCAGTTTGGCTTTACCCTAATCAAAAAGCTTCTTGGGAAAAAAGCACCAAAACAGCCACAAAAAATGAGAAGAAAACAAGGATGTAAACACAACAAAAAAGTGACAAAAACTCAACAAAAATGTGACAAAAATTCAACAAAAATGTGACAAAAATTCAACCAAAAAGTGAAAAAAATTCAACAATAATTAAACAAAAATGTGACATAAACTCAACCAAAAAGTGACAAAAATTAAAAATTAAATGTGACCAAAATTCAACAAAAATGTGAAAAATAATCAACAAAAATTCAACAAAAATTTGACAAAAATTCAACCAAAAAGTGAAAAAAATTCAACAAAAATTCAACAAAAATGTGACAAAAACTCAACCAAAAAGTGACAAAAATGAAAAATAAAAAGTGACAAAAATTCAACAAAAATGTGAGAAAAATTCAACCAAAAAGTGAAAAAAATCAACAACAAAAATGACAAAAACTCAATAAAAATTTGACCAAAAAAAAAAAAAGATACAAAAGGTGACACAACACAGCAACAACGCGAGGAAAAAGATCAGTTTTGAGGGTCTTAGCTTTCAAATGAGGTGTTACACAGGCCTATATAATGGCCAAAGAGGACAGAATGCATTTGGTTCAGGCGGGTGGTCAGAGGTTAAAGGTGTGGGTATATTTTGTTGACATATTGTGAGCACAAAGATTTTACAAACCAGGGGTGACCATAGAAATGTCTTTGACTCTGAGCCTGTTCCTACAAAAACTCACATACTGTTAGTTATTGAAGAGAGAAATGTGGGAAATATATTAGTATTTTCTGGAGGTATTTTTCCACCCCGGACGACAAGATGCTTGGATTCTGTTAACTCCGACTAACTAACCACCGCTGCAACTTTAGCAGTAGTAGAAATATAAATACCACAGCAATAAGTAAAGTTACTTGACAATGCAGTTAAATGGAGTTGACATCTGCAGCGCAGCTTCATAAATGGCTAACACACACGCTAACACACACGCTAACACACACGCTAACACACATGCTAACACACACGCTAAGGCTGTATCCGAATGTCCACCCTAGTCCCTAACCCCTCATTCACTACATTGGCCCGCACTATATAGGCAACTATATAGTCACTGATTCTGTTGGCGATTCAGACAGAAGACACGACTTTCTCCGCGCTGTGTGACGTCACGTGCGCTGCGGCCGCAGATATGTTTTTATTTGATTTTTTAATCTGAATTTATTTATTGTTACAAACGTTTATTTTATGAAACAGAACGACTGTTTTTGGCACTTTTACAGGCGTTACTATCATCACTCCAGCCTTTGCTCAAAACTTTCGTGCCGAAAGTAGGTCAGAGCCCGGTGTCCGAAGCGCCAGCAGATTGAGTGACTACATCTGCTAAAAGTTCGCTAAACTCCGCGAATAATGTATTTCTGCAATAAAGACCAACCAAACTCAGAGACAGTGGAATATTTCTGGATAAATACAAGTCAGATACGTTTTATTTCACATGGATTTTACATGAATGGCTTGGATTATTGGAGAGGAAGCTGTCGGTCATTTAACAGCTCCAGCTAAAGGTTAGCAGCTAACGTTTTTTCACCGTGGGAAATACAAACACACGACTGAAACAGCTGATTTACTTCAGTCGTGTTGTTTAGTTCAAAGACCTGTCGCTGTCAGGCTCTTCTCCGACTCTCGCAATGCATTGTGGTCTATATTGACCCGTTTAGTGACCATCAATGCTCACTACTTTTCGAGATGCATTGTGGGAAATTTCGAGTGCACTACTAACACACATGCTAGGATTTTGATTGACTCATCACCGCTCTGGCCTCCATCAGATGTTTTTATTGGTGGAATCACGTTGGTTATAAAAGTTAATCCACTTTGATTCTGGTGAAGGTTCACCAAACATCCATCGACGGTCACAGAAAAACACTATTCTGGTGAAAGTCGCCGAATCCTGGAAAGAAATTCCAACTTCTGGCGAGTGGCCTCTTCTTTAGGAAGGTTGAATAAAGTCCTGAACCTCTCGCAGCCGTGCATTTTCTCCGTGACATTATCGTCAGGTAAGAAAAAAGAACAGGCGTGTCCAGAGTAGGTTAGAAAGAGCTCCTTCTTCACAGCTGCAAACATGACGTCTGTTCAGACGCTCAGAGGGTGTGTTTGTTTTCTCTGCAGGAGCAGCGCGGCACGCCCACGTCCGGCACTTCCTTTTTTATCCTTCTTTTTTTCTTTATTTATTTCTTACAACAGAAATAATGAAAAAGCTGTTTTACAAATTAAAATCAGGCCGTAAGACGTTACATTACAGACGTCAAGCACTTCCTTGTTCATTTCTGACGTCAGAGTCACAACTCAGTGGTTTTCCAGGAGAGGGCGGAGCAGCTGCTCAGAGCAGGATTCAGGAGAAATGCTCAGAACTGCGTAAATGAAGCCAAAACACTCTGGGGGTGTTTTTGATAAGGAATTAAATAGCAAAACAACATGGCTAAAAGCTCCAAAAAGTCAATTTTGCAGGATATAGGACATTTAAAGTGCATATGACAGGTTTTAATGCTTTTGAAAATCTGACTTCTTTACAAGGATAACATCATTTAAATGCAGCAGCAATTTTTATGATGATTTTTTGGACAGAAAAGTTATTAAGCTGCTGACAGGAAGTGACATAGGTAGAGGTGAAGTTCCATAGCAGTTTGACTCATGGTTGTTGCTCGAGCTTCGGGTCAGGAGGGACGGTCTGCTGCGAAAATGTGAGATTTCATGACACAAATTAGGGCCAGGGATGTTGTTAACCTTAAGCTTCGGATTAGGGTTATTTGTATTTTTAGACAAAACGACTCAACAACAACCTTGACTCATTTGCCATTGACATAACATGGTTGGCACGGCAACAGTTTGAAATTGTTTGCCTTCATCGATGTCACTTCCTGTCAGTGTCCGATAAGGAAGTGAATCTATAAACATCACAAAAATGGTCAAACTAAAGAAAGCTGGGAACAATCTTTAGCCAAATCTTAAATATAATGGTGTTATCCTCTCTCTCTCTAATCTCTGTTGTTTATGTTTAGATCTTGAAACCATCTTGGGACCCCCAGCTCCGACCCTGAAAACAAGCGGAGAATGTGGTGTTTGTAGGAGCTGCTAAAGTGCAGATGTTGTCGCCGCGAAGTGAGAAAACCGCATTTCACAAAAGGGCCTTTGAAGTTACAATCTCATAAATAAATCTATAGAGAAAAGTCGAGTCAGTGCAATATTTCAACTTCATATTGTGAAGATTAAGCACTTTATTTGTTTCTCAGTGCAAGTGTTCTATATGTGAAAAAAGTAAAGTGGCCCAAAACCTGAGAGTTTGTGAGAAATAAAGAGTTTTTCTGCAGCGTCTCTTGTAAATCGTGGTATTTACAAAGCCGTGGAAAAACCGGTCCGTATGTAAGTCCGGATGATTAAAACAAAACTCGGCCTCAATGGAGAAGTTCCCAGTTCTCAGACGATGCTTCAGATCAGGCTCGCTTGTTAAAAGGGAGAGAAAAAGACTTTTTGAACATCTCTTTGAAAATGAACAAGTCCCAAAGATTCGGCTCAATCCGTATCCCTGGTTATGTTCACACACTTCTAACGGGGCCCGTTTGGGGATTGAGCTCAGCGGCGAAACATGGGCCAGTGTGTGGCTGGGCACGAGTCCCCGGGCCCCATTGTGCCAAAACCAAAGCATTAAATTGGATTGAAACGGGCATTAAATCGAAATGCATTACGTTACTGTAAAACTCAACCAAAAATGATGGTCTATGATGGTTGGGGGTCCCCAGATGATTTCAAGATGAAACAAAAAGAAAAATGCTACTGTTTTTAATATATTTTTGCTTGTAAGGCCCTGTCCACACGAAGTCAAGCTGAGGACCAAAGGCAAAGATATTTTATCAGTCAAGTGTATCTTCCACACGAGCCCAGCGTTTTGGGGGTCTGTAAACAAACATTGTCCAAACTTAGTCCAAGAGTGGAAAGATCTGAAAACGCCGTTTGCCTGGCGCCGTTCACTAAAACGATGACATCACAGCTCCAGAGTCTGTGATCCATAATCTACTGACCTTATAATGAGTTTTCCTCATGGATCAATGATGGTTTGACTCCGGCCTTCTTTGCTCCACTGCCGTCCACAAGCCACAGGCGACGAGTAGAAAAACACAAGTCAGTCTGTGTTTTTGGACTGACAGTAAAAGTCACTGACAGGTTTTTACGTCTGAAGAATAAACTCTCCTCCTCGTCTCTTCTGTAGATCCTAAATCCTTCAATCACTTTCATTTTCACTGTTTACATTCTGCACATGCGCCTCTACATCTTCTATTATCCGTGTTAGCGTCACAGCGCCTCACACAGGCCTGGAGGATGAATTGTGCCGTTTTCACAGACCTGAGTCGACCCATGTGGACGCTCACATTTACTGAGCTGCTTCGTACCTATAAAGAAAGTGTGGATATTTGTGTTAATGTTTCGTGTGGATACACCCTAAAACAGCCGATAATTTGTTAAATACATTCAATTATTCTGAATAAACAGCTTAAATACATATTAAAGGAGTACTAAGTAACTTGTTTACCTTAATAGACCCTTCCCGTTGTCCCTCTGGGGGTAATACAAGTGTTAATTGGATGATTGGGGGGTTTTTCATCTCCCCCTGGTGTCTCTGGCCAGAAAACCACCATTACAACTTTCCCCAATACACACTAATTGAATCAGGAAGAAGAAGCTAACAGGCTAACGGGCAAAGCTAACTGTGGGCTAGCGCCACTTAAACAGTATTTACAGCCAAGTTTGAATGAAAAAAATGATTTCCATTGTGTATTTGGATGAACAATATCCCTCTGTCCCTTTGTCTTTTCTGTCAGCGTAGTATTTACGCTCACGGACAATTAATGAGTTGCTGCGACACCTGCAGTGGTGCTTATGGCCTCTAGGGGCGTGAGTTACTTAGTGATACTTGATTTTAAAATGTTTTCTGCCCTATAAGTACGGGTCAGCTACTATCAAACTGGTTTCTTGTTGTAGTAACGATGCAGATTTAAGATTTTACTCAATGTATGTATTTCCAAATGCATGAGTAATACTTTATGTGATATTCCTATGTAAACGAGTAACTTGTATTGGTGCCACTATGTTTTTCACCCGTCGCACCGTTGTCAAATCGGGTTCATTTTCACAAAAATCTTTCTACTCGGAGAGAAAATGAACCATTTCCTTCTCATGTGCGAGATGTTATTCATCATGTCAGGCTTCTTTGCTTCAGCTGAAACAGATCTGATGATTTGTACAGGAGTGAGGTTTTTCTCCCCAAAGATCCTGTTTTATGGTTTTCTGTTAATGAAATAGTTTCAGTGCTGTTTAACAGGGTCAAACCTTCAGTGTAATATGTGAGCAGTAGGGAAACCAAAACAGGCCTGCGGTAAAACATTTCAAGTGACACTGTTCTTTTGTAATGAGGCATCATTGAAGATTTAATATAATTGTCTGGGATTTAGTTTAGTGTCCGTAACGGGAATATTTTTGACACAAACTGCAGGTTTTGTTTTCTATTATTTCACACTAATGGAAATAAACGGAAAAATAAAACAAGATGAGCCTTTATTGATCTCACAATGGAGAAATTCACTCAGAAGTGTTTTGTGGTGCATTATTAAAAACAGGCAAACCATGAACACATTTCTTTTCTCTTGAATTCGTGTAGTGTCCATTAGTGTGCACTGATTAACTGGAATCTCAGCGCAATTGATACGTTTTTTTCACTAAGTAAGTAAGTAAGTAAGTAAGTAAGTAAGTAAGTAAGTAAGTAAGTAAGTAAGTAAGTGATCTTTATTTATATAGCACTTTTCACAGACAGAGGTCACGAAGTGCTTTACAGTGGACAGCAACTCAAACAAACAAAAGACAGTAAAAAATATGTATTCAAAGAGGCAGCTCTATTTGCTCTCGGAAGCCCTTTTAAACAGATGAGTCTTAAGTTGCTTTTTAAAAGTCTCCACAGAATCGAGGGAACGCACTGACAGAGGAAGTTCATTCCAGAGACGGGGCGCGACGGCTTTGAAGGACCCGTCTCCTCGGGTTTTGTAAAGGGTCCGAGGAACCAGACCTCAGACTCCGAGCTGAAGTAGCGCTGGATCAGGTCAGTGATATAAACTGGAGCCTGTCCGTGAAGCCTGAAAGTCAGAACCAGGATTTTAAAGTTAACTCTGGAGGCAGCTGGAAGCCAGTGGAGAGACTTCAGCACAGGAGTAGTATGGGCTGTCCTGTTGGTGCGGGTCAGGAGCCTCTGCAGAGTTTTGAACATACTGCAGGCGGGTCAGCTCCTTTTTATTTAGGCAGTTGCAATAGTCCAACCGCGACGACACAAACGCATGAATGATCGTCTCCAGCTCTTTTTGTGAGACCAACTGTCTCAGCTTGCCGATATTACGCAAATGAAAGAAACAGTTCTTTAATAATTTTCCCGAATGCTGCGCTAGAGACATTTCTTCATCAAAAGTAACTCCAAGGTTTCTTAAACTGCTCTTGACTGACTCACTCAGGTCTCCCAGGTGTTGTTTAATACCTGGGATGACACTGTCGAGGGCAGCAATGAGTGTCTCAGTTTTCTCTGAATTTAACTGGAGACTGTTCTCACTCAGCCACTGCTTAACATGGGACAGGCAGTCCATTAAAGAGGAAAGTTTGTGGACTTCAGAGGTCTTGAACGAGCAGTACACATCACTGAACCTCTGGATTACCTGTCCAAGAGGTAAAAGTGAGACCAAGGCGGTCGTCTTCCCTGACTGGACTTTTACAGCTCGGTTTGCGATGGATGTCGTTTGCCTCGCGGTCCTGTCGGTCGGAGACATCAAAGATATTTACTTATTTGGACTCTTGATAACAGGGTTCCTGCTTATTGGATGGCCCGCCCTGGATTATCGGAAATTTGGAATGACAGCAGCTTGCAATTGGACCCCGCTGCTGTCGATTGAAATTTACAAGCACGTTGGAGCAGGGAGTGACCGAGTGATGGAATCACACCGGAAAGTAACGCACAACAATGATGGACTGTTATGTACGACCTGGCAGCTCGCTGTGGAGACGGACAATAGATGGATCATATTTCTGTGAGGAAAAGGGATGAACTGTGGAGGAACGACCTGCTCTGGAGAACTGAACTAAAGCTGAGACCAAGAAAAAAAAAGCTGTGGGAAATTGATGTTTTTTAGCTTATGTTATATTTTATAATGCTATTGAATGTTTTTGATGAATTTAATCTATGTGCTTTAAAGTTTCAGTTGAAAACCAATCTTTTCACACGCACATTGCTGCAACAATACCCCATTTCTCGCTCTTGCATTCTTTTGCTCATATCTATGGAGACGTCCAGGTACCAACACCAGTCTGGACAATAATAACTCCAAATAAGGCATCAGGAAGACACTTCTAGTGGAAAACTACTGAGAGAAAAGCTTGGTGACCTTGGCCTAAGCTCAACTCATTTCCTATCTCTTCATGAACGTCACATTTTTGATAATATATATTGTAAGAGCGCAGTTAGACGGTGCTTTTCCCGGGACTGCCCCGCTCGAGCACCGTGTGTGTGTTAGTGTAGGGACTTTAGCGCTCGGAGAATCTGTGTTTAGAATTGTAATTGTTATAGGGAATAAATCTTCTTTGACTAAAGCTACTGAATTTTGGTGATTTCTCCTCGGATCTTGGGATCAACGAACGAACACGCTTGGCGAGACCTTTTTGATACTTTAATATTTAAACTTAACTGTTTAAATGTGTTTAAAATGATCTTATGGAGTCAGACCTTATGTAAATTTAGAGTTATAATATTTCCTGTGAAATCGCCCACAAAGCTAATTCATTATAAATGTATGAGCTATTACTGGGATAATTCTCTTCCTCCTGTGAGAGGAGGTTTGAAGCTGCTGGACCTCACCTACGCCGTCAACACTTTCCCTTCAAGGCCAAGCCACGGAGTTAAATCAGTTAAGGACTGAGCTCCCTGGATCATATTTTGCATCTAATTCCCATGTCTTGATGTTTCTATGTATCTGTGCTTTGCCTTAACTTAACCTGATTGTAATCTCGCATTATCTTCTTTAGTTAGGCGCATTGAGTTGCCTTGTGTACAAAATGCGTTGTATAAATGAAGTTGCCTTGCCTAATACCCTATTCAGCTCATAGTGGGGACATCATTTGCTTTTAAAAGCTCCAAACTTCATGAAAATCTAAATTGAAAGAGGTTTAATATTTCATGTAAGTGCACATTTTTTGACACTTTGATCGTGGCTGACCCGGCAGCTTAAGAGGCGATATTTATACAATTGTTTACGCGTCGATTTTTGGGTCTCAGCCGATGAAGTTTGGGAACCCCTGCTCTAAGATATTGGCTGACACCACTTGACGAGGACTAACCCCGCTGGCCCACACAGCCCCTTGAGAAAAGAAAACCTCAGAAAGGGTCCGTTTTGTGCTGTGTCTGTGTCTCGCTGCGTGGGAACTGCTGAAGAGCTGCTCTGGAGTTTCACTGGGTTGCGCCCTGCAGGAGTCGGAGTGTTAAATTTTGATGGAGTCAGATGAAACGCGGCGCAATCAGTCCCGCTGCTCGTGTCGTCTCTGATGGGAAGAGGAGATCCGCCCCCTGCTGGTCACGCTCGGACCGGTACCTGAACATGCTCCCGTGTTCAGACATTTATGAGCGAGCAGTCGGGAGGAACGTTTACAGTTATTGGGCTGGATTCTTAAAGTTAGGGGACAAAGAGAAGCATTGTATTATTCATACAACATCGTTCGTGCTCTCGCCTCACAGCCAGAAGGCCCTGGTTTGATCCGGGATCATGTAAGGCCGGATTAAAACTCTTCCTAAAACTCTTCCAGTGCTGCTTTTTCTCATATTATACATCTTTACTGTCAGTATAAGTTGTATTGTCATCATGTTTTTGCTGTTGTCGGGTCACATGACTGGAATAATCATGATGGAAGCAGAAAAACAACAAAAAACGCTGTATGCTTTTTAATAATCTTACTGTACTTTAGTCTATCTATAGCTCCCTTTCCAGTCACTCAAAGATGCTTTCAATATTAAACCAAAACAAGACAAAATAAAACAATTTGTATTGATTGTATACTTGGACCCACGCCATGTCTGGGGCTTTTCTTCTTATGGGTCTGTTCCAGGCGCTCGACCGCTGGAACCTCAGTCCTCCTGGTCAGTCGATGGCCGGGCGCATCAGTCTCATAAATGGCCTCCTTTAACCCTCGCCCAAACCAACGCTACTCTTTATGCAACAGAAGAAAACAGTGGCCCGTGTCAGCCATGTGGGAAACACTGCTGAGGCCTATATAGTGCTGGAATTCGCTACCTTTAATTTGATGCATTCGTTATATACTGTCTCATGTCAATGTATTGTCTTGTGGGTCTGTAAGTGTTATGTGCATCAGAATTATAAAAAAGAAAAATCCATGAGGGAATAACCTGTCATTCAGGATGTTCAGGCTGATCTCATTCTTTGACGTGACCAACCGCTGGAGCCCCAAATCAGAGCAGTTACAGGGTGTTCCCACTGGCAGGCCCTCCCCAGCCCAGTGCCTCGTCAAGCCACTGGTGAGCGTCTCCACTGCCGAGGCCAGGGTCAAACCTGGAGGAGGAAGAGACGCCTCATCCCTGAGAAAGGTGTCGTTGCGGCAGAGGGAGGGCGGCAGGGTCAGCCATGTTAAATGTGTAAAAAAGGCACAAATGGCCAGTGTAGCCGACCTCAGTGTGGAAGTGTAGGGATGTGACACGTGACCCGTCTGTGTTGTGGCCGCATCTCCAGCTCAGACGCTCCCCTGGCAAAGCCCTTCCACATTTTGACTCTATCATTTTAAAAGTTTCCGTTTCTCAGCCAAGAGCAGCGTTGATTAGAAGCTCAGCCATAATCTTTCGCCAAGCCCATCTCACTTTTGCGTTTACTGCTAGAGACGCCTCTAGTGCCTGTTGGCGGCGATATATCGGGCGCACCGTCATATTGGCCACAGGGTTCATTGCGTGAGAAAAAAGTAGCGGCTTTTAGGCCAGAAATTACGTTGATATTACACATCATATGCTGTTGAGAAAGCTGGTTTTGCCGACGATAGCATTTAGCCGCCGTGAGCACAACTTTAGCTGGTGTTAGCATAACAATAGCATGTTGCCAACCTTCATAGTTTGTCTTTTAGCGGCTTCTTTCCTCTAGTATTTGCCTTGGAACCTCTGAATAATTCCATAAACCCGACCAAATGGCAGCATTTGTCCGCATTGTGTATTCCCACGTAGAAGCGCCGCTCAAAACAACAGCGATGTTTTGTCACGTAAACAGGCGTGAGTAGATACGTGACAAGGCGAGTACTTGGAGCGAGGCGTGTGGGATACAAACGTGTTATGTGGAACCACGGCTTCCACATAACAGGCTGCGACCTTTTGGGTGTTAGGCAGTGCACATCCCATATACATTGTAAAGCTCCATTAACAATGTAGCTCCAGCTGCCCTGGGGACAGACTGATGGAAACAAGGCTGCGTGACGGCACCAGAGGTCGGTCAAGTTGATTTTCACAGCTTAATCTCCCCCTCACGAGGAGGTTGGGGCTTCTCCCTCAGGCTCAAAGTTACTGAGATCGGCTTCTGCTCCACAGCTCCTCGAGGGAATGTGCTGAGGATGATCATTAAATAATTGATCTGAAATCTGAAATTAGAATCAGTTTGATCAGTCGCCAGCTCTAACATGAAACACTGTTCGATCCATTTCAAGTTTATTTATAAAACTGGGACAATTCAAAACAACTGTTGACCAAAGGGTTTTCCAGGAAAGCAAAGAGAATTAATACAACCACATTTACAATACGCTCTACACACCAAGGCATCCTGTTTGTAGAGTCAACAGAGCCTCAGTCACAGCCAAAACAAAGAGCAATCTGCTGTGAGAAAACATCTGTATGGACCCGATTTTGGCTTGACTTTGTTGGTTTGTTATAAATATGTTTACAGTCTGCCAGGAAACGGCTAGAAACAGAGAAGAAATTGTGATTCCTGGTTTTCTTCCCCCTCGGCTAGGCCACAAAATAAGCTACTTGGGTCCATGTATCGAAAAAATACATTGATAATTAATGTCAGAAAATCCAGAGGAAATGTAATATTTCTTTCTGATCAGATTTAAAAAAAAATAGCCTGTAGTCGGCTCTACAGCAGGTTACAATCAGTAAAATCCCATTATAGTGAACAGGGCTAAGACCCGGAAAGAGAGCGAGGACATCATCACTTAACAATCCCACAGCAAGGCAAGGCAACTTTATTTATACCACGCAATTCATACACAAGGCAACTCAATGCCGCCATGGAGTTTAGGATGGAATGTTATAAATTCCAATGGCCACTCCTGGAACCGCCACCTTAATGTGGTGGAGGGGTTTGAGCACCTGCAGGATCCTGGAGCTCTGTTGTCGGGGGCTTCGTGCCCCTGGTAGGGTCTCCCATGGCAAACAGGTCCTGGGTGACGGGTCAGACAAAGAGCAGTTCAGAAGCCCCTTATGAGAGACCAACAGGCCCGGCTAGAGCCATGAGGCCGTCCTTCTGTGGACCCACCACCTCCAGGAGGAGCCATAAGGGGCTGGTGCTCCAACAGCTGCCCCCACGACCCGCAAATGGACCGGTTGATGGATGGATGGATGGATGGATGGATGGATGGATGGATGGATGGATGGATGGATGATGGATGGATGGATGGATGGATGGATGGATGGATGGATGGATGGATGGATGGATGGCAAACATTTCAAGCAGCAAAACTATACGCACATCACCAGATACATGTCTGCTTCAGTGAACACACTTACAGCACTTACTCCATTGAAACTGCATTTATTCACTTGATCCAAGTGGATTTTTGTCACGTTGTCTGTACAAATGCAGCTTTGTTTGAGGAAGTGCTTTTCACCAAGAGCAAATATTGTCCTAGACTAACATTAGCTGAAGATATAAAAAGTGGAGAAAAAAGCCGCTGCTGAGTCACTACTGGCAAATACATCTAACACATTTAGCAATGCTTTTCGGACATAAACTATATATATATATATATTTAAAAAAAAAATCCTTATACAGCGGGGGCTCATTTTAAATATAAAGATAGATTCATTTTCACTGGCTTTTATTTGCTGCTATTTCAGCTGCATATTAATACACAATACACTTGTTGTTTTTCTATGGATCTTCGTACCGCCTGGAAACAGAAGAAGCTTAACAAGTGGAATGTGCATGTCGATTTTCTTTGTCGCAAATTGTCTCAGAGGCTTCATTTTTTAAGAGGACTGAGATTGTTTGGCGTGAACACAATAACAATGTGTTGGTTTTATAATGCTGCTCTGGATCAGAACAGCCTGGTTTGGCTCTTACTGTCCTGTGTCAAACCGAAATTGAGAAATTGGTTCGAAATGCCATGAAGGCTATTGGAAGGTAAGAGTTTCCTTCTTTAAAAACACTCTTTGAATCCTCGGCCTTGGCACGGGCAAAAAACCTTCTCAAAGAACCTTCTCGTGTGCTCTTTAATGAATACAAGCTTTTACCATCGGGGAGACGATATCGCCACAAGCAACCGATACAAACACTCTTTTATTTCCCTATGGCACAATAAAGTTGATCTTATCTTATCTTAGTTTTCAAAATGATTTCACACTTAAAGGGGGGGTATAATGCAAAATCGACTTTTCAAGCTTTACATCATGTTATTATGTCATTCCCTCATTAAAAACATGCCTGAAGTGTTGCCTTGGCACATTCACATATTTGTGAGTAATCAGTAAAAACTCTGATGGCAGCCATTTTAGGGATAGGTTTGCCTGAGTCCTCCTAGGAACGCCCCCACCTCCTGGAGACGCCTCCGAGCTTTCGTCACCAGCCGAGTAACCAACCACTGCTCCTCAGCAGAACCCCCTCCCCACTGATGCCACAGACACAGGGGCGGACTGGGACTGAAAAACAGCCCTGGACTCTGACCAGCCTGGCCCAAATTAGCGTAAATGTGCACTTACCACCCGCCTTAACGGAGCGCATTTTCTCCAGTTCGGCTTTACCCAAATCTAAAAGCTTCTCGGCTGGAGAGCAACAATGTAACGCCTCATTTGAAAGCTGAGACCTACAAAGTGATTGTAACTTTTTGTCAAGTCGCCGCATTTTTAGGCCCGAGCGCCATACATGGCGGTAGGGACTATTGTTTTTGCTTTTGCAGAAAAGCCCTCCCGGGGGCTTCAGCGGCCAACCGCGCGCTCCACGTACACGCCAGAAAAAAATGACCCACAACTTTTTTGTGCGCCTTAGCCAGAGCTTTCCAACGGTGTACAGCATGTGGTGGTAACGGCAACGCCTTAGGTTTTATTGGCAAAAAACGATTATTTTTCTTTATTCCGCCTCTTAAAACTGCATTTTGACCCCCTGAACGTGCGCGAAAACTCAATTAAAAATCACCGAAAAATCCGGTCTGGTGAAAAATTTACGAAAATGTGAGTGTCCAATGTGGGACGTGCAAAATGGCACAACAGCGCCACCTGCAAAATTGAAAAAAATAATTTAGTGACGGAGAGCCTCCACCAACTTGGACACACACTCGCGCCTTTGGGCCTTAAGTGGGTTTTAAGTGGTTCTAAGTGGTCCCACCCATCCTCCGTGGAAATGGCCAGAGGTCTTAGCCAGGCAGCACGCTGGCCTCTCTAAGAGTTTTCTCTGAAATTCGTCATTTTTCCAAATGTCCTCCTTTATTCACAACGGCTACAGTTTTAGACTCGTACATGTTTATACTACCCCTCTGTCACAGAAAGATGCTTCAATTTTGATGTTTTTGACTCCAAAATCAACTTTTTCTAAAGTTTATAGTGACAGGAAGTTTAGTTTACCCGTTTCCTGTCCGTCCCTCTGTGTGTTCCTCGTACTATTTCGCTCTCAACAAAATATTCTTTATATGGAGGGTGCTGCTGGGCTGGTGCACCCTCTCATCAAATCTTTGGGCGGTCAGAGGAATTTACCCTAATTAAAAAGAATGAAATATATTAATGCTTAAGCTGTAATTTCCGTTTTCTGCAAATAGACAAGTGCAGTCTTTCATAACATTAATGTTAAATTGGCTGCAGAATTCACTAAGCTTGTGAAGCTCCATTGGTAGAGTGCCGGGTTCCTATACGATAGGTTGTTGGATCGATCCCAGCCATCACCTTTTTTTTTTTTTTCTTTTGGACTCAGTAATTTCTGGTCCCACCCTCATGAAAAATGGGGAAATGATCCCTCTCCTCCACTGGGGTGCTGTGACCTAATTTTGGCCTGAGAATTGAGAGAACCCTCACCCTCATCAGGCCCATGTTTGTATGGAGTTATATCTCAGTAGTAGCAAGGTTGTCTTCAGTGAATGAGCTAGTCCTAACACAGCCTTCACACTTTTCTTATGCTTTCTCATTTTACATGGACCACTGTACACATTATCTCAGCCTAAGACCATGAGTGCACTGTTGCGTGTGTTTCATAAGATATTTTTTTGTTCCCATAGTGTCATGGGCAGAGCATTGGGTTTATAACCAAAAGGCCCCTGGATCAATTCTGAACTTCATAAGTGTTTTTTGTTTTTTTCTTTCTTTCTTTCTTTCTTTTTTTGGCCCTTTCTGGGAAGAACATGATTTACCGCCTATGGTCCCACCCTCATGAAAAATGGGGAAATGTTCCCTCTCCTCCAGTGGGGTGCTGTCCCCTAATTTCGGCCCAGAAATTTAGAGAAGCCTTGCCCTCATCAGGCCCATGTTTGTATGGATTTATATCTCAGTGGTAAAAGGTCATCTTAGGTGAAGGAGGTAGCTAGTCCTAACATTTCTAATGCACGGGGAGTTTCATAAGACATTGCTTTGTTCAGCTGGTATTTTCACTGTGCCTGTATAGTGTCATAGGTAGAGCATTGGGTTCATAACCATGAGGCTGCTGGATCAATTCTGACCTGTACTATTGTTATATTTTTTTTTTTTTTCCTCGGCACCTACTGAAAATTACATAATTCAGCACCTATGGTCCCACCCTCATGAAAAAAGTGGGAACAACGCTTACAGAATTTGCATAACTAAAGACATGGCAGGATAGTAGGGCAACTATTGAGGCAACACCAGGGACAATGTCGAAAACAATCTAGAAAATGGAGAGGGAAAATTGACCAAAAATGACCTCTCCTCAGGTGCTTGGACCTAATTTTGGAGCGTTATTCTAGAGAATAGTAGCCCACATCAGGCCAATGACAGTATGTAGTTATAGCTCAGTGATAGTGTGCTGGTCTCTGGTATAGGAGGTTGCCAGTTCAAACACTGCCATGACAATTTTCCAATTCTTTGTTTTTTCACATGATTCACATATTTTCGAGCCTGATAAAAGTACACAATGAGAACCAAGTAATGTGACACAATTGTGTATTCCCTTCCCCCTCTTCACTCGTGCAGCCCATTGCAGAGAGGTGTTCCATTTAAACACCCCTCTGGTTACTTCCACATTACAGTAAAACGTGTCTTCCTACAACAAGTATGAAAAGTTTGATGCAACGTCTTTTTCTGATTCTCCTATATCCGTTTGTTATCTTTGATAGACATACATTACTTATAGGCTTGTGTTACAAGCTTCATATCTGGAACAGCAGCTCAGGCTGAGGCAACAGTGGGCCGGCACCAAAGCTACTTGGGACAAGAGTGAGGCCGGTGTGTGACAAAAGCTCAGGCGAGAGTGGGATGGGTTAGCAGGCGTAAGAGAGTGGTTTGGGTGTGAGGCTGAGGCTAAAGCAGGTTTGGGTGACAGCGAACGTGGGCATTCGCAAGGGGGGAGGTCGCGATCAGAAGGGCTCACAAAGAGCATAGCAATCGGGGGCCTCGCATGGGACGACAGCGAGCAGGGGCGGTTGCAAGGGGGGGAATGCCAGGGGCGAGGGCCGCACGACGCCGCTTGCGGCTTTAATTTGTCATAGTTTTGTTGTTTCTTCATTACTTTTTGTGGCTTTTTGTTGTGTTTTTGTCACATTTTTGTCACATTTTTTTGTTATGGTTTTGTCACGTTTTTGTCACGTTTTTGTGGCCTTTTCGTTGCTTTGTTGTCATGTTTTTGTTGACTTCTCATCACATTTTTTGTCACTTTTTTTGATGCTTTTCCGGCACATTTTTGTTCTGTTTTCATCCTCTTTTTTTGTCGCTATTTTGATGCTTTTCTTTTTAGTTTTTAGATTTGGGTAAAGCTCGGTCAAGGCGGGATCGGTGGCCCTAGAGCCAGTGGCCCTTCTGTGCTCTTCCAGAATGGACCTATGGCCAGTCCGCCCCTGCACAGACAGCGTGTGGAGGGGGCGTGTCTGAAAGGGTCAGAGGTTCTTAAAGAGACAGAGGCCTATTTCAAGACATTCGCTACAGCCATTTTGAGAGAGCAATTTTATACAAGGCAGTTATTCTAATTTACTGCATTTACAGACCAACAGAAGGTTTGGTCTTATTGTAGTGTGCTATAGACTGGTGCTATGTGATTGAAGAAAGCATAATACCCCCTCTTTAACAACCCAATGCAACCTGAGGGAACCATGAATGAGTCTGAGAGCCACGTTTGGCCTTCGCACTTAACAGAGGAGCCCAAGATGGCGGCCAAACAGCCAAAGTCACGCGAAAGGAAGGCAGTCCTGTATTTCTGTCTCTGAGGAATGATGCTGATTTGTTGCGTGTGTCTTTGAACGCGCTGCGATGATGGCGCGGCTCTAATTCGCCGTGGTGTCGGAGGCTCGGGGAGAGTGAACACGGACGGCCCAGTAACCGCCTCAGCCTCGGGCGTCAAATTCAGTGTCGATAACAACGGTGATTACGAGAAACACGGCGCCTCGGACCGAGATGTTGTTTTCCATCAGACTGATGCAATCATCTCGTTCCTCCTCCTCCGCCTCACTGCGGGGAATGCTTAAAAATGGAGTTGTTTTGCGCGCCGGGCTCTGAGCAGAATTCCCTTCCGGACGAGTGCGGCCGCTCGGCGCTCTCGCTCGGGCTGATTATGAGGTGCAATAAAGCCGGCGGACCTGCCTCCTGTTCCCGGGCAGATATGGATACTCCAGTGCGCTGCCAAAGCCTTGATTTCACACAAATGGGATGGATATATTCATAGTTTTCTCCAAATTTATTCCACCTTTCGTCGATTACATTTCATCTGAAGAACAGACTCGTCTCGCTGTGAAGCAGAGCCGATCGTTCTGAGCAATAGACAATGTGACATTCAGTCCTGTAATGTTTAAGTTGGAGCAGTTCACTTAAGGCGAGGCGCTGCAGGAGAACAGGAGAAAATATTACATTCTTACTGATGTAAATGTGAGGAGTTTGTTTTTATACAAAAAAGTGTTTATTAATGCAAACTCTATGAACAGTAGGTGGCGCTGTTCAGAAAAACTGTGGAATGCTACTGACTTTCCGCAACAGATACTAAACCCATTAACTCCCACCTGAACCGAGCACATTTTCTCCAGCTTTACCCCAATCCAAAAGCTTCTGGAAAAAAAGTGAGAAAATAGCAACAAAACTGAGACGAAAACAAGGATGAAAATGTGAAAAAAGTGAGAAAAAATTGACGAAAAATTGACAAAAAATTTACAAAAACGGACAAAAAAGTGACAAAAAATGGACAAAAAAAGTGATAATAATTTGCAAAAAAAAGAAAAAAAAATTTGACGAAAAAGTGACAAAAAAGTCACAAAAATTTGACAAAAATGAGATGACTGCCCAACAAAAAAAGTGATTCAAAAAAAATCTGATAATGTGAGGAAAAAGATCAATTTAGTTTTGTAGGTCTTAGCTTTCACTGGCCTACAGGATGTGGGTAAAGCTGAACTGGAGAAAATGCTCTCGGTTCAGTCGGGAGTTAAGAGGTTAAAGGTGGATATTCTGTTTTTTTCAGGCACATAGATACAGACGCCATCTCGTCACAGCAGGGGGGCGTGGCCTCGCCGAGGGGGAAAATAGAATCTTTTGGGAAACACATTTTTTTCACAATGTTTTGCCACTTTCTGATGGAATATGAACTTATTTATCACAAACACAGTCAAGTGTAAATTGGGTCCATATGGATATTTTCTCACAGCAGATTGATCTGTAGAAGTGAAAAAAAAAAACAGTCATAGCAAGCGCAAGCTAGCGTTAGCATTAGCATCATGTTAGCATTCTCTGTTTTTTTAATGTATTCATGGGCTTTTGAACCACTTTGCTCTTCTCCATGTCTTCGTATCTTTATTTAGAAGAAAACCATATCAATAATTCAGCATTTGTTAAAGGGGCTAGATACAAGTTAGTCATGTTATGCTCACTACTGCCACCTCAGGTCTTATGTGTAACTGCAGCTTCTATATAGGTGGCGTTCACGATTTAGAATGTGATGATGTCATAATGTCAGATGGAGGGCGGGGCCAATGCAACTCTATGGGAGAAATACAGTTTTTGGAAAAAATCTCCAAAACGAAAATTGACAAATGTTTTTCCTCTTCAGTATCTGATCGTGATCGGATTCACAAACCTATGATAGTATTTTTTGGTCTGAAAGTCCTTTCTATTGGACAACATCATGGTCATGTTTTCGCATATTGTCACCACTTTTTGACATTTTTCAGAGATAATAATTGTACATTAGTTCATCCGTGCCGACAGAGGAGACGATGAACTTTGTGACAGTTTTTGTTTCATGTGGATTCTTCCAGTAATGACTGAGATATGAGCCAAAAAACAAAGACATAAAAATATGCATTTTCTCAGTTACCACCGTTACCATAGTTACCGTCAGTTGACCTCCACCTCAATGTTAAACTATAGGCTCTTCAGAATGTTGTGATGTCACGTGAACGCCACCTATTAAGCTCGTACATGATGGCACTTCGGTCCCGAATGAACACCTTTCTGAGTGACAGTGCAGGATTTTAGAGGCACTTGTGGTGAACAGGTCTGAGCTCATTCTACACATTAGGACATGGAGGAACATGTAGGGGGAGGAAAAAACAGAATTTTAACATTTTTAAACTCTGTATAGTCCCTTTAAAGTAGTTTTTGAATAATTAGAGAAAGTTCAGATTTTTCTCAAATTGTTTTCCCCCTTAACTGCTTTCAAACATGACCATATATGGCCGATTCCAGAGATGACGTCTGTATCTATAGTCTTATTCTATAGCATACTCCAATAACAATAGGAAAGTGAAAAGCTTGAGTCTGCAGGGGCGGGTGCTGTGGCTGAAGTGAGGAAGAGAACATGGGAGGAGCCTCGTCCCCTGCAGCAAAACAGCAGGAAAATGGCTGCTGGCAGGAGATGCAACGATTACTCAGAAATACATGAATCCATCTGAGCATCACTGGAGGCATGTTTTTCAGGAGGCAATGACACACTAACACGATAAAAAGCTTAATGAAGTGATTTTTGCATAATACCCCCTTTAAGTACTTTCACTCAAAGGAACAGGCCACCGTTTTTACACACTAAGATACATGTTCTTACCTGAGACCGGACAGGTACGCATCAACTCGTCTAAGCTCAGAACAAATCTCAGTATGAAAAACGATGGCCTGTTCCTTTAAGGAAAACATTTGATCAGTAGTATCTGTACTCAAATAACACAAGTTCAAGTAATTGGACCAGCACCACATATTAGTTATTACATTTGCTCTGAGGGGATTGGATTTCATATTTGAAGAAGCAAGTTATTAAAGAATTCGTGAATATTAAAATTTTGCCTTGTTCTTTTTGGTTCAAAACTCAATAAATCAGACTGAGATCCGTCTGAGCAAACCTTCAAAATACTAAAGATGAGACTGGAAGGATCTGTGCTAATACAGTGGGAAATGGATTTCAATATCCCTCATGTCCCTCCCTCATGTCTGTCCCTCTCTCCCTCCCTCAGTCTCTCCCTCATGTCTCTCCCTCATATCCCTCCCTCGTGTCTCTCCCTCATGTCCCTCCCTCATGTCTCTCCCAAATCTCGCTCCCTCATGTCTCTCCTACATGTCTGTCCCTCATGTCTCTCCCTGATGTCTCTCCCTCATGTCTCTCCCTCATGTCTCTCCCTCATGTCTCTCCCTCGTGTCTCTCCCTCATGTCCCTCCCTCATGTCTCTCCCAAATCTCGCTCCCTCATGTCTCTCCTACATGTCTGTCCCTCATGTCTCTCCCTCATATCCCTCCCTCGTGTCTCTCCCTCATGTCTCTCCCTCATGTCCCTCCCTCATGTCTCTCCCAAATCTCGCTCCCTCATGTCTCTCCCTGATGTCCCTCCCTCAGTCCCTCCCTACATGTCTCTCCCTGATGTCCCTCCCTCAGTCCCTCCCTACATGTCTGTCCCCATGTCCCTCCCTACATGTCTGTCCCCAGTGTCCCTCCCTACATGTCTGTCCCCCGTGTCTCTCCCTACATGTCTGTCCCCCGTGTCTCTCCCTACATGTCTCTCCCTCAGTCCCTCCCTACATGTCTCTCCCTCAGTCCCTCCCTACATGTCTGTCCCCATGTCCCTCCCTACATGTCTGTCCCTCAGTCCCTCCCTACATGTCTGTCCCCATGTCCCTCCCTACATGTCTGTCCCTCAGCCCCTCCCTACACGTCTGTCCCCGTGTCCCTCCCTACACGTCTGTCCCCCGTGTCCCTCCCTACACGTCTGTCCCCGTGTCCCTCCCTCATGTCTCTCCCTCATGTCTCTCCCTCATGTCTCTCCCTCATGTCTCTCCCTCATGTCTCTCCCTCATGTCTCTCCCTCATGTCCCTCCCTCATGTCTCTCCCAAATCTCGCTCCCAAATCTCGCTCCCTCATGTCTCTCCCTGATGTCTCTCCCTCATGTCTGTCCCTCATGTCTCTCCCTTATGTCTGTCCCTTATGTCCCTCCCTCGTGTCTCTCCCTCATGTCCCTCCCAAATCTCGCTCCCTCATGTCTCTCCTACATGTCTCTCCCTCATGTCTCTCCCTCATGTCCCTCCCTCATGTCCCTCCCTCATGTCTCTCCCCCGTGTCCCTCCCTACATGTCTGTCCCCCGTGTCCCTCCCTACATGTTTGTCCCCCGTGTCCCTCCCTACATGTTTGTCCCCCGTGTCCCTCCCTACATGTCTGTCCCCCGTGTCCCTCCCTACATGTCTGTCCCTCAGTCCCTCCCTACATGTTTGTCCCCCGTGTCCCTCCCTACATGTCTGTCCCCCGTGTCCCTCCCTACATGTCTGTCCCCCGTGTCCCTCCCTACATGTCTGTCCCCCGTGTCCCTCCCTACATGTCTGTCCCCCGTGTCCCTCCCTACATGTCTCTCCCTCTTGTCCCTCCCTACATGTTTGTCCCCCGTGTCCCTCCCTACATGTCTGTCCCCCGTGTCCCTCCCTACATGTCTGTCCCCCGTGTCCCCCCCCGGCGTTGGCTCCTGCCTCGGCGGTGCGTGTTCTTGGCCTTGTTTGTCTCCTGTTTGTTTTTGAGCTTGTTTTGGAGCCTCTTGACATAGATTTGCTAATGCGCTCATTGGACGGCGCCGCTGATTATACAATGTGCCCAAACTCTGATTAATTATGAATGTCTATTACAGGCTCCTCATTCTGCTAAACTGACTCCTCTCTTTTCAAGGGACGAGGACATGGGACATTTTATACAATACATTTACTGCCGGCTGTAGATTTGTTATAAAATCAGAACATATATATAACAGAATAGAAGAACTTTATCATCTACCATTTCAGACTCACCTCCTCAATAGAAAACGGACAAATGGCTCAACAGATTGTAGCTCAAGGTCAAGGTAACTTTATTTGTACCAAAAGGTCAATTTGTTTGGCAAAGAGTGAGACACACAGACACAGACCAACACGCAGAAGAACAGAGTCACATCTGTGCAGCTGAAAGGGCTGCAAAAAGTATAAGCATTTTAAGCCCATCCACAGAAGACAATATACAAATACAGTAGTAGAATAACAAACATTAAATGATATTTCTGAAACAGACGTTAGATAAAGATCACTTGTTCAGAGCACATACAGCTGCTGGAACAAAACCTTTTGTGTAACGGTAAGTTTTGCCCCTTTTCCCTGATGGGAAACTGAAACTCTGGAGGACATCTTTGGATATAGAAGAGAAGATGCCATTCTCAGATTCTCAGAAGTTATCATCATCTATGATCTAATAACAGAGACTTAAAGAGGGGGTGTTATGCTTTTTTCAATCACATGGCACCAGTCTATATCACACTACAATGATGACAAACCTTCTGTTGGTCTGTAAATGCAGTAAATTAGAATAACTGCCTTGTATAAAATGTCTCTCTCAAAATGGCTGTAGTGAATGTCTTGAAATAGGCCTCTGTCTCTTTAAGAACCTCTGAGCCTTTCCGACACGCCCCCTCCACACGCTGTCTGTGGCATCAGTGGGGAGGGGGTTCTGCTGAGGAGCAGTGGTTGGTTACTCGGCTGGTGACGAAAGCTCGGAGGCGTCTCCAGGAGGTGGGGGCGTTCCTAGGAGGACTCAGGCAAACCTATCCCTAAAATGGCCGCCATCAGAGTTTTTACAGATTACTCAAAAATACGTGAATGTGCCAAGGCAACACTTCAGGCATGTTTTTAATGAGGGAATGACATAAAAACATGATGGAAAGCTTGAAAAAGTTGATTTTGCATAATACCCCCCCTTTAAGTGACTTTACTGTCTTGTTTTCCCATTCTGTAGTTTTCGTGTTTAAAAGTTAAATGCCCAAACAATAAAAGTAACTGTTCTCATCTGGGGCTGCAGTTGGTCTGGTCTCGGATCAGCAAAGAATGAGATCAGAACCTGAACATCCTGAATGTTTTTCCATGAATGGATTTCTTCTTCCTGATGGCACGGGCATATATATATTTTTTTTCATTATTTGTTATGAACAGAACAATAATGTTGGACGACCAAGATGCCTTGTCTTAAAGCAAACGTGCTAATTTGAGAGGTCCATAGAGGGCTTTTACATTACAGTCGATAAAACACATTATTCAACAAGACAAGGCTCGTTTTACACATGGGAACAAGTCGATCCAGCCACTGTTTGAGCTCTCTGCCAAAGATGTTAATATTAGTCTGCAGTTTCAGTCCAGTGGGGGAGAGTTCTCGCCTGGGAATACCCAGACTGCTGTGTGCGCTCCAATCATTTGGAACTGCACAGCAGAGTGGGATCATGGCCGAGATGTTCGCCTGGATTTGGGACCAATCACAGAAAAAGGAGGGACGGCAACATGATGATGGGCTATTGGACATACGGTAGATTGTGGTTTGTTTACGGATAAAAAACTAAAAACTTTATTTACAGATCCAACATCCAGCGGTGACATTCAGCACAATAAACGGCTATAGACGATGGTAAACCACACCTCTCCTACCAGAAAATGAATTGGTGTCCCCAGACTTAATATCCATCCATCCATTTTCTTCCGCTTTACCCAGGGCCGGGTCACGGGGGCAGCAGTCTCAGCAGAGATGCCCGGACTTCCTGATCCACGCTCACCTCCTCCAGCTGTTCTGACCCCGAGGCCACACCAGGCCAGGTCAGAGACATAGTCCCACCAGCGTGTCCTGGGCCTTCCAGGAGGCCTTGTCCCACTAGAAAATGCCTGGAACACCAGACTAAATATAACTTGTGATATTTGTCTGGTGATAGCCAGGCTCGGAGAGCTCCACAGAGCAGCTCCTCTGAAGGAGAAGCTGTCATGATCTGTCTTCTGTCCCCTGTTTTAGTTTGTTTCCTCGTCTCTGGTTATTTTGTCACATCCTTGTGTTTTGTTTTGCTTCCCTTGTGTAAATTGCCTGCCCCGCCCTGATGTGTTACACCTGTGCCCCGTTTCCTCATGTCCTTTGTCAGTTCATTGTCTACGTCAGCCCCGGTTTGTTTTAGTTTTTTGTCTTCTCTGGATTTTGTCATTTGGGTTTTTTGTCCTTCATTTAACATCACCAGTTTTGTTGCCATTCTGCATTTTCGGTTTTATTTTCTCGTTCCACCTCAAACCATGACAGAAGCTGGACTGTCCCACAGATGTTCAAAACTTTGGGAGCACACACTACCCACTAGCTGGGCGCTGGTGGAGGGTCTGAGACAGCCTGACCTCACCATGAGGCCAGAGGGGACGCACAAGATGATTCCAAGTTTCCTTTGACCATTTTCCATCATTTCCAGTGTTTCTGAATGAATCTGTGAACGCCGCTGTTTCCTGGGATCGTGTCCTGACTCTCGATGGTCCTGTCTCGGTCCTGAAGGGGGTCACACTCGCGCCCCGTTTTGCGGCGCTGGCTTTTACCTCGTCTCCGCTCCGGCGGCGCGATGGCGGCGCTGTCATGCGAGGTAAGTGCCGAGGCGCGCGCTGACTCGGACAGGCTCATCACAACAGCATTTGTCCTCGTCATTTATTCATCCGCGCAAACATTCAGACAAGTGTCACGGCGAGAGGAGAGGCACTTAGCTCAGGCCTCAGTCGGGGCCCTTCACCTGAGCGGCGAGAGGCCTCACATACTGGGAAAAACACTTTATCCAGCTTTTAAGGGGAGCCGCCTGGACAGGGAGGGCTGAAATGGTCCAATCTAAACAACATGAAGTTATTAATGTTACTCAGACTGGGTCAACTTGAATCTTAATCACATTTATTTGGGCCCAGTTACATTCTGGTTTAACCCCTTAACTCCCACCTGAACCGAGCACATTTTCTCCAGTTTGGCTTTAAAGCTTCTGGAAAAAAGCTGTGAAAATAGCAACAAAACTGAGACGAAAACAATGATGGAAATGTGACAAAAAAGTGACGAAAAATTTATGAAAAAGTGGCAAAAATGTCACAAAAATGTCACAAAAATGTCACTAGAAATTGACAAAAAATAGTCCGGAAAAATGACACAAATTTGACCAAAAAAATGACAAAAATGTGACAAAATGTGACCAGAAAATCACAAAAAATGGACAAAAATGTGAAAAAAAATTACAAAAATTTGATTAAAAATTGACGAAAAAATGACAGAAATGCGACAAAAAATGTGACAAAAAATGTGACAAAAAATGACCAAAATGTGACAAAAACATTACAAAAAATTGATTAAAAATTGACGAAAAAATGACAGAAATGTGACAAAAAATAACAAAAATGTGACAAAAAAATCACAAAAAATTGACAAAAAAATGACAAAAATTTGATTAAAAATTGACGAAAAAATGACAAAAATGTGACAAAAAAATCACAAAAAATTGACGAAAAAATGACAAATGTGATACAAATTTGACAAAAAAATGTGACCAAAAATGTGACAAAAAAATGACAAAATGTAACAAAAAAATTTGACAAAAAAATTTGACCAAAAATGTGACAAAAAATGTGACAAAAAAATGACAAAATGTGACAAAACAAATGACAAAAATTTGATAAAAAATTGACAAAAATGTGATAAAAAAATTGACGAAAACATGACAAGAATGTGACAAAAAATGACAAAAAAGTTACAAAAATGAGTTGAACACCCAACAAAAAAATAATGGAAAAAAAATCTGATGACGTGAGGAAAAAGATCCTCTCGGTTCAGGCGGGAGTTAAGAGGTTAAGGCCAGTCGCTTTAAAGGAGCAGGCCACTGTTTTTACATACTGAGATATCATCATTCTTTATCAGACTCTAGGTCCATAGAGATAGATATGTTCTTACCTGAGCTTAGACGAGTTCATGTGTACCTGTCTGGGCTTCATACGTGGCCTCAGTCACGTAAACACGGGCAAGGCAAGTTTATTTGTAGAGCACAATTCATACACAAGGCAATTCAAAGTGCTTCACAGTTAAAGCAGCATAAAATATAAGAAAAACAAATTCAATCAATAAAAACATCAACATAAAATTAATCAATTACAGTAAAAGGCGAGAGTGTAGATAAAATACTTCCAGTTATATTCACGGGCAAAAAGAACTGTTTTCAGCCTGGATTTGAACATTGTCAGAGTTGAGGCCTGTCTCACATCCTCGTGAGACTGTTCCAGATTTTAACTGCATGAAACTGAAACGCAGCCTCACCGTGTTTATTATTGACTCTGGGAACCACCAGGAGGCCCCTCCCTGAGGTTCTCAGCACAGACAGCGTTAGCATTTAGCCTCTCCTCCTCTATAGCTCCAAACCAGGTGGAGATAGAAGCTTCCAAGCTCTTCCACGTTTCCCCTATTTAAATATGGTTATGTGCAATAATACCAGGAGTACTTCGACATCCGCACAGCAATATCTTCACTCCTGGTATTATTACACCTTACAATATAGTTCCCCTTTTTATCCGCTTAGAAAATCCACATTGTTTAATTTTGTGTAGCTGTACTTTATTATGTAACACTTCACGTAAGCATATTTGAATAGGGCTGTCTGCACCGACCTCCACAGACCTGTTCTCACCAAACACACGTGTCCCAGTGTCATCAAACCTGCTCGACCAGGTAAGATCGCGCTGTGTGAAAGGGCTCTTATGCTGCCTTTAAGTGCTCTCATAATTGTGGTAAATGCCACTTGTCGAGTAGGAAAATGCACATGAACGTCACCTCATCTCGTGTTTTCCACTGGGAAACAATTGCGATGCTCGATTTCCCCGAGATAAGATAATAACAGACTGACCTTTCAACAGAGAGCAGCGATTATACGTTTTTATATCGTTATGAAGCCCAGACTAAGCATTTAGCCATTTTAGCGACTCGGTTTTAACCCCTTAACTCCCGCCTGAACCGAGCACATTTTCTCCAGTTTGGCTTTACCCCAGTCCAAAAGCTTCTGGAAAAAAGGTGAGAAAATAGCAACAAAACTGAGACGAAAACAATGATGGAAATGTGACAAAAAAGTGAGAAAACATTGACAAAAAAGTGACCAAAAATTGATGAAAAAGTGGCAAAAATGTCACAAAAATGTCACAAGAAATTAACAAAAAAATGACAAAAATGTGACAAAAATGACAAAAAAATGACAAACATTTGACAAAAAAATGACAAAGATATGACAAAAATGTGATAAAAATTACTAAAATGTGGCAAAAAATGACCAAAATGTAACAAAAAATTTTTTATAAAAAATTGACGAAAAAATGACAAAAAAGTGACAAAAAAATTGATAAAAAATTGACGAAAAAATCAAAAAAATGTGACAAAAATGTGATAAAAAATTGACGAAAAAGTGATAAAAAAGTGACAAAAATGACCCAAAAATGAAAAAAAAATGACAAAAAAATAACAAAAATGTGACAAAAAATTGATAAAAAATTGACAAAAAAATGAAAAAAATGTGACAAAAATGTGACAAAAAATTGATAAAAAATTGACGAAAAAATGAAAAAAAAAATGTGACAAAAAAATGACAAGAATGTAACAAAAAATGGATAAAAAATTGACGAAAAAATGAAAAAAAAAATTGTCAAAAAGTGACAAAAAAATTACAAAGAAATGTGACAAAAATGTGCTAAAAAAATGACAAAAAAGTTACAAAAATGAGTTGAATACCCAACAAAAAAATGATGGAAAAGAAATCTGATGACGTGAGGAAAAAGATCCTCTCGGTTCAGGCGGGAGTTAAGAGGTTAATGTCGTCTCCATCTATCTAAAACCTGAACTCTAGTGAGGTTATATAAATAAAAGCAAATTAAACAAGTCAGAAAGTGGGGCAGACGCTCTCAGTCTAATCAACACATTTCACTAATCAGCCGCAATCTAACATTCAACATTGTAGTTTCCAAAACAGCCTCATTTAAATGTTCTCGATCTCCTCTTCACTTCCCTCAGCAGGTTTACACAAACACAAGCACATGTTCTAAAAAGGGACTGACAAACGTGTTCTGAAAACACATGGCGGTTTCCTCGAAGTGAGAGCTCACACCTGGAGCTGCTCTCAGTTATCCGTCAAAGCGTTTACAGTTTGTGAACAAAGGCTGCATCGCTCTGTGGTGCAGGAATTAGAGGAGCGGCTCGTGTTGGATGTTTTTGAGTCAAATACGTCCAGATAGAGATGGTTTGTAAAAGGTCGGATCGATCGTAAACACAGGCTCAGGGTTTATGAAGAGAGACAGAGGATCAGGCGAGGAAGTGAAGCTCTTTGATGGGAACCTTTCACTGAAGGCGAGAAGCTGCGGGTGAAAACATTCATTTCATACGCTGTGGTCAACGCTGACATTTGCGGCTAGTTTTCTCTCAGCAGTTTTCGTTTTAATGAGTAAAAAAAACACCAAACTCGCCTGGAGATTTCCGGCAGCACGAACACTGACATGTTTGGGATCCGTGTGTAGCACAAAAGGCTGTGACTGAGATGACGCTGTAATCCAATTGTGCTCAGTCAGTAGAACCAGGGACACACGTTTGCAGAAGAAGAAGCCTCTCCATGTTTAAGCATTTTCCCGCTTGTTAGTCCAGAACGCTGCGGCAGGGACCAAAAACGAGAACACATCACCCCAATCCTCGCGTCTTTGCACTGGCTCCCTGTGCATTTTAATTTTAAAATGTTGTTGTTTGTTTTTTAAAGCTTTGAATGGACAGGCCCCGCAGCACATCACAGACCTCATCCAAATTTACCGCCCCCCACGTGTTTTGAGGTCCGAGGGCCAACTCTAGCTCGTGGTTCAGAAGACGAACCGTAAAACCAGAGGGGGCAGAGCGTTCTCCGTTGTCGGCCCTAAGCTGTGAAATGCTCTGCCCCCCCACATCCGCACGGCCCCCACCGCGGAGTGTTTTAAATCTAAGATAAGATGATACTTTATTGATCTCACAGATGGAGAAATTGCATTCGATGAGAGAGCATCCGGCAGCAGCACCCATTCAGTGCGCACCACTCTTTTTTTTTTCTTTGGTGAAAGATCGTTGTGACTGTTTTGGTCACAGGAGGAGCACTGGTTGATGGGAAATCCGTAGACGATGACCACGGCGGTGGAGCTCTTGCGCTTGGCCCTGATGTTCTTGGCCACACAGATGTAGTTGATGATCAGGTTGTGCTTGATGATCAGGTTGTGTCCACGGTGATGTAGAAGTTCCTGTCCTCTGCCGGGTCGATGATCTCGTTGTCCTTCAGCCACTCCACCCGCATGACCTTGGAGGATGGAGAAACTGTAGCTGCCCTCTGTCTCCTCTGATCATCTGAAACGGTGCACCGCCTCCTGGGCTTGTCCCCGTCTCAGAGCGTGGTGTCCTGCACTGGTCAGCTCCACCTCGTCCTTACTCTTCCTCCTGCACAGCTCCCTCCACAGTCTATCACCATCTCCTCGTTGGTCCCTTTTGTTGTTTCCTGTAGCTCCTCTTGTGACGCCTCCTCCGTGCTGCAGGTGTGGGGGCTCTTGGTGCCTCTTCACTGTTCAGTGTCTCAGAAGAAGATGTTTGTAGATCTCAAATCTCGTCTTAAGACTCACTTTTATTCTCTGGCTTTTAGAACCGCGTAAGTTGTGTGGTCCCCTGTGTCTTTTTATTATTATTTTATGGAGTTTTATTCTTATTTATAGTTTTTAATGTGTTTTTATTTAAACTGTTTTATTCATATATATTGTTTTACACTCTTATAGCGGCAGAGCTCATTTGCATTGTTTTGGTTTGATTGATTTTGTTGTGTGCGCAGCGCTTTGGAAACGTTTTGTTGTTTAAATGTGCTATATAAATGAAGTGGACTGGATTGGATTTAAGCTGCAGTATTGGTATATTTCAAAGTGTAAACTTTTAGGCTCAAACCGGCTTGTTTGGGGAGATTTGGGATCGTGCAGTAAAAAGGGGCGTGGCTTTGTCTGTGTGTATTTACATACTGGGTAAACACTGGGCTGTGTTGGATGGACAGAGGTTGTATCAGACGAGCTGAACCGTGGACGTGTTTGGAAGCGGATTTATTCATCACGGATTATGCGGCGCCGCTTCCTCATGAAGAGCGTTCAGAGCAAAGCGGCGACGGCGGGACAGAGACGCCGCTTTGCTCCCCGGACAGGACCACACTTTGGCCTCGCAGCTTCAGTGTTAAAGGAAAAGGCCACCGTTTTTACATACTGAGATATGTTCTTACCTTAGCTTTGACGAGTTCTTTAGGACCTGTCTGGTCTTCACCCGTGCCTTCAGTCACGTAAACACAGCGCAGACGGCGTTAGCATTTAGCCTCCCCCTCTCTCCTCTATAGCTCCAAAACAGGTCAAGATAGAAGCTACCAAGCTCTTCCACGTTTTCCCTATTTAAATATGGTTACGTGAAGTGTTCCACTACAAAGTATAATTACACAAAATTAAACAATGTGGATTTTCTAAGCGGATAAAAGGGGGAACTATATTGTAAGGCGTAATAATACCAGGAGTAATTTGGCATCCGCACAGTAAAGTGAAGATTACTGCGCAGTAAAGTGAAGATTAATTATACTTTGTAGTGGAACACTTCACGTAACCATATTTAAACAGGGAAAACGTGGAAGAGCTTGGTAGCTTCTATCTTGACCTGTTTTGGAGCTATAGAGGAGAGAGGGAGAGGCTAAATGCTAACACCGTCTGCGCTGTGTTTACGTGACTGAAGGCACGGGTGAAGATCAGACAGGTCCGAAAGAACTCGTCAAAGCTAAGGTAAGAACATATCTCAGTATGTAAAAACGGTGGCCTATTTCTTTTAAAAACAGCTTCAAAAGCAGAAAACAGTAAGTTCCATCCATCCATCCATTTTCTTCCACTTCTCCGTTGCCGGGTCGTGGGGGCAGCTGTTGGAGCTGCCCAGATCACATTGCACCTGCCCCTTATGGCGCCTCCTGCAGGTGGTGGGTCCACAGAAGGACGGCCTCACGATTAACCGGGCCTGTCGGTCTCTCATAAGGGGCTTCTGAACCGCTCTTTGTCTGACCCGTCACCGAGGACCTGTTTGCCGTGGGAGACCCTACCAGGGGCACGAAGCCCCCGACAACAGAGCTCCTAGGATCATTCGGGTGCTCAAACCCCTCCACCACGTTAAGGTGATGGTTCCAGGAAGGGAAAACAGTAAGTTTAGTATCTTTTTATTCCGGTGGATTTTGCTTTGTTTGAGTTGATCTCTGACGTCTCGCTCTGTTTCCACGTTAGAAAACGCTCGTCTCCCGTTTCCTTTTGTTGTTTGGAGAGGAGGCGCCGCTGCTTTGGTTTGTGTTGTTGACACATCCTTTAGCGAACAAAAGCCACGCAAAAAAAGTCAATTTTATACAGTCGCCTATTGTGGATCAGTCTATGTGTGTTTGAGTGAGTGAACTCTGCAACCCCACACACAAGACATGACAGGAGGAGCTTTACAGTGGGATGGCTTTATGTAAATGAGATTTAAATGAGCCCTATTGTCACTCAGAGACAAAAGTTTACAGGCCGATTCCTCTCTTTGACATATTTCCACTTCCTCAATTCAACTTGCCACATCTTCAAATATTACTTTGGAGGCGACACTTTCACAAGCTCTGTCTCGCTCAAAATGGTGTCCCCGTTTCCTGATGAGTCACAAAAATGGTCATTTCCTTTGTGGGAGACAGCAGCAGCGTTTATGTCAGTAATCTACAGCAAATGTTTCAAATTGATGTCTCTACATTTACTTGTTTCACCTGCAGCGTCTCGCCTTACGAAAGCCGCTCAAAGAAGCCAATCAGAAAACCCCAAATCGTCCTAGGACTAATTTGCTCAGACGTTTGACATTTTCGGTGAAAATTACAACAGCGAGATTCGTTCTAACCTTTGAAAATCATGTCGTGTGAATAAAACCGAGCCTTCCCGAGCCAGTTATCTGGCAAGAAACCCTTCACTTTCTGCTCGCGTGCTGTTACATTTGTGCAAGACTGCGGAGGGGGAAAAGATCGAGCCCTTTTCAAAAAGCAGAAGAAGAAGAAGAAGCAGAAGCGAGTCCAAGCAGATATTTCCCGCCACTTTGCATTTGGAGAGCAAACCGAGCTCAAGCGCCGCTGCTGTTTGTGTTTGAGTGACACAGACCGAGAGCTGAGTGCCATTACCCCCGCGGTGTTTACGGTCTATATTCAGGAGCCATCAGGGCAACGTCTCCCCCCCCCTCCTCGAAAAGAAACACTCTCTCTAATGGCCCCCGCGATCTGCTGCTCCTATTCCATATGGACGGCCGGTTCAGCGCTCGGCACGCAATCTGTTCCCGTGTCATTGCTGCATCGACCGGACGCACAAATACACCAATACACAAATGCACAAATACACAAATACGGGTCTTCCCAAGGTGAGGAAACAGAGGCCTCCTGGAGTGGCCTGTTATCCACCCTCGCCCACACTCGTCATAACAGAGACGCTGATGTACAAAGTGAGCTGAGGCGATGTCATGTGGAAATGGATCAGCTCCACGTTTCGTCTTTTAACTCGTGAGGGGAAAAATAATCCCGACTGAACCTGAAACATGTCGAAGTGTGTTCCAGACTGACAGAGCTCAGGACTGATGGCAAAAAGTCAAACGAAGAGGCTCAAAGGAGACCGAGAGAGAGTCTTTCTCCGGTCAGCTAAGAGACCGCTTTACCTTTAACCTCTTAGCTCCTGCCTGAACTGAGGGGATCTTTTTCCTCACGGCATCAGATTTTTTTTCCGTCATTTTTTTGTTGGGTGTTCAACTCATTTTTGTAACTTTTTGGTCATTTTTTTGGGTCAAAATTTTAGCACATTTTTTGTAATTTTTTGTCACATTTTCTGTCATTTTATCGTAAATTTTTTATCAAATTTTTGTCATTTTTTGGTAAATTTTGGGTCAAATTTTTTGTCATTTTTTGTCACATTTTTGTCATTTTTTTTGTCATTTTTTTCATAATTTATTTTGTCAATTTCTTGTGACATTTTTGCCACTTTTTCATCAATTTTTCGTCACTTTTTTGTCAATGTTTTCTCACTTTTTTGTCACATTTCCATCATTGTTTTCGTCTCAGTTTTGTTGCTATTTTCTCACCTTTTTTCCAGAAGCTTTTGGACTGGGGTAAAGCCAAACTGGAGAAAATGTGCTCTGTTCAGGTGGGAGTTAAGGGGTTAAAAAGGTGTTACTTCGGGTCCGATTTGCCGTCATGCACGAGCTTAATATAGAAGGTGCAGTTACACGTATGGCCTGAGGTGGCAGTAGTGAGTATAAAATGGCCAACTTGCATCCAGCCCCTTTAACAAAGTAGAATTTCAATATGCAGCAGGAAGAGTAAAGCAGCTGATCAAAAGTTTAGGATCGCATGACTTTAAAAGGTCAAATCTGTACAACAATGTGCTTTTAATGTGATTTTCTGTCAGGTATTCACACTGTCATGTCCAGCTCAATAACCACATTTGGTCTCACTCCCTTTTCTTCTTGTTGCATATTGAAGTTCTACCTGGAACCTTGTTAAGATCCAACCATGAGAAGTGTGATTTCAGTCTTTCAGCATACAGTACATTGTGTGTTCCCGTCGTCTCTGTGTTTTTAATTAGCATCCTTTTTGTTTTGGAGTCAGACAAATAGCATGAGAATTCTATTTGCAGGGTAAGGTGAGCCCCGTACGCTCTGTACACACTGTTTCACTTCTCTCTGTGTTGTTCAGGTGCTTGCTACATCGGGGACTTGCTGTGAGAATATCAGCCTTAGTTTCTCGGGTTAGCTCGGTTGATGGCTGCCACGCTAATTACTCCCCCTACTGCAGATGGAAACACTCCTCGTTTGTTCATACGGATAAGCACCAAAGGCCTTTTTAACTCAGAGAGATGTGGAGCTGTCCGTGGTCCTGATGTCTCCTCAGCCTCACTTTAACCTCTTAACTCCCGCCTGAACCGAGAGCATTTTCTCCAGTTCAGCTTTACCCAAATCCTGTAGGCCAGTGAAACACATCATTTGAAAGCTAAGACCTACAAAACTGAATTGATCTTTTTCCTCACGTCATTAGATTTTTTTTCATCACTTTTTTTGTTGGGCAGTCATCTCATTTTCGTCAAATTTTGTGTCACTTTTTCGTCAAATTTTTTGATTTTTTTTTTGTCAAATTCTTTTCACTTTTTTGACAATTTTTTTGTCACTTTTTCGTCAAATTTTTCGTCAATTTTTTCGATTTTTTTGGTCCATTTTTTGGTCCATTTTTTTGTCACTTTTTTGTCAAAAAATGGACAAAAAAGTGAAAAGAATTTGACAAAAAAATGCGAATAATTTGACAAAAAAGTGGCAAAAAAATTGACAAAAAAGTGAAAGGAATTGGCAAAAAAATGCGAATAATTTGTCACTTTTTTGTCACTTTTTTGTCAAATTATTCGAATTTTTTTGTTAAATTCTTATCACTTTTTTGTCATTCTTTTCTAAATTTTTTGTAAATTTTTTGTCACTTTTTCGTCAATTTTTTCAAAAAAATTTTTGGTCCATTTTTTTGTCACTTTTTTGTTGGGCAGTCATCTCATTTTCGTTTTCGTGACTGTTTTGTCACTTTTTCGTAAAAATATTCGCATTTTTTGTCAATTTTTTCTCACTTCTTTGTCCATTTTTTCACATTTTCATCCTTGTTTTCGTCTTAGTTTTGTTGCTATTTTCACACCTTTTTTCCAGAAGCTTTTGGATTGGGGTAAAGCTGGAGAAAATGTGTTCGGTTCAGGTGGGAGTTAAGAGGTTAAAACAACTCGAATGCACCGAAGCAGAACGGGGGAGCTGTCCGTGGACCTGATGTCTCCTCAGCTTCAACTCGAATGCACCGAACTAACAGCAGAAGCGGGGAGCTGTCCGTGGCAGCCGTTATTGAACTGGAACATTAAAGCACACAATGGTCAGCGAGTCCGAAGTTCGAGGATTTGTGCGTCCACTCTGCTTCAATACGGGGCTAATGTTCTGCATCGCTCAGTCTATGATCGAATAAAAGAGATGCGGCAACAACAGCAGGACGCTCTCGTGTGTCGGAGCGGCCGGTGTAATGAGACTGTAGCTCAGAGAGGTTCAGCACCGAGGACAGCTCACATCAGGCTCACACAATGGAGACAAACACAAAGGAGAGAAGTGGACACCGGCTCCATGTGCAGCAAGAGGTTCAGCACCACGGACAGCTCACACCGGACAGACACGTCACAGATCTTTACTCAGCCGCGTTTCTGTGGGATGTTAAAAAGCATTAAATGTCATTAAATGAATCACACTATAAACACATTTCACTGCAGTTTTGGTTGAAATTGTCCACACTTTTAAAGCTCATCCTTCCTTTGAAATGAGGGAGGTAAATTCCAAACTTCTTGGGACAAAAGAAAAAGTGAAAAATGTGACGACAAATGCGAGGATTAAGTTTCGTGGGTCGTTCAACAGGGCACATGTGCAGACAAAGTGACTGAGCTTTTCTGAAAGTTTTTGTTCCACTCTTGCAAGAACATCTCCTACAGACTCCAGACTTTACAGGCTTGAAGGTTTTGTCAGAGGGATTTTTAAATATCTATTTCCTGACAGATTTATTAAGCTTTGAACCCAAAGAACAAGGCAAAACTTTTTCTCTTTCCAAAACTAAATGAGATCTAAACTCCCCCTCAATAAATCTTTGTTACTCATATATATCAGCAAATTAAAACCATGAATTTAAACTTGGGTCAGTCCACTAATTACTGTTGCTGAAAATATACAACAGTTTTACATGAGGAAAGTATATTTTTCTCATATTTATGTCAGTCATCTACAGCAGAAGTTTCGGTAACACTTTACATTACGGGCCGGTAAGTCTTCGGTACTTACAGTGGTAATTCTAGATACTCATGGTGGTGCTTACAGTGGTAAATACTAGTAATAATAGTGGTATTTCTAGGTACTTATTGTGGTACTTACAGAGGTGCTTATGGTGGCGCTTGCAGTGGTAATTCTAGGTACTTATTGTGGTACTTAAAGGTTGCTACAGTGAGAATTACAAGGTGTGTACTTCTAGAAACAGTGGTAACTCTTTGTAATGAAGGTTCTTGTTTTCCTTAATGCTGTTTTATGTTGTTTTATAGTCACACAATTCTAGAAATTACTTCTGTTTGTAGAAGTACCGCATTTACTACCTATGAATTGCTGCTGTAGTATCTTTGAATTACCAGTAAGTACCATAGATGTATCACTGAAACTTCTAGAAACTATCATTTAAAGTACCAAAGTAAAGAGAAGTACAACCTTCATTACTAAGAGTTACCACTGTATCTCTTAGTAGTGAGAGATACAGGGGTAACTCTGTGACTCCCCAACCCTAACCCCAATTACAAGTAGTTACCACTTTTAGGGCCACAATAAGTACCACGGTCATTACTAGTAATTACCACTGTAAGTACCACAGACTTACCGGCTCGTAGTGTAAAGTGCTACCTGGTTTGCTTTCTGTTGCCCTGTTTTAGTTTGTTTCCTTGTGTTGATGTCCTTGGTGTTTTATTTTGACATGTCTTTTTGTTCTGTTGTGATTTTCTGTTTGACTTCCCTCTCGTTATTGCCTGCCCCGCCCTAATGTGTCTCCCCTGTGCCCCGTTTCCTCATGTATTTCTACCCCTGTGTTTCCCTTGTTCTTTGTCAGTTCATTGTCTTCATGTTCGAGTCTGTGAGTTTGTTCTTGTGTTGCTCCTGCTTTACTTGTGTTTTTTGTCAGTTTCTTGTTTGGATTTTTGCACGCATTAAATCTGTTTCCGTTGCAGTCTGCATTTTGGGCCGTTTCTTTTTCATTTTCACTTCAAACCGTGACAGACTCTAAAGTACTTTTTGTTTTCCGATTGCAGCGTCTCGCCTTAAAAATATAACATCTGGTCCTTAAAGTGGGACTGAAACAGCCGTACATTCATGTCTAAACCCTGACATGGTTAATCGGGAGTTTTCAGGCCCAAACTTTACCTCTATGCTATATTTGTGGATCTCTTTACTCCAGGGTTATAGGTTTTACACACATTAAACCCCGATAAGACTCGGGGACATTAGTTTTCTGCACACGTGACCGTTTCCTCAAATATCTTCTGCTTTTGTGCTTTGCTAATTGGGCCCATTCTTGCTGTAATTTCACGACTAATCTCGCCGCCGTGCTCCACCGCGATGCATTATTCATTTCTGCTCCATTTCGACAGGACGCTCGCGCTGAGGACCCTCCAGACGGAACAATGGGCCCCGTTTCTGAGGCCCTCAGAGGAGCGTGCGAGATCCCGGCCATTGTCCCGGACACGTGTTCCTCTGTCTCACTGACAATGGAGACGATTGAGAGCGTTTTAAAGCCACTTGTTTAACTTCGTGACGAAAGTGCCGAAGCTGAAATGAGGTTAACGGGCGCGTTATTCAAAATCGACTTCTTACCTCCTTACGATGTTGTGCTCTCGTCATAAACGGACCTGGAGCTGTTTCATCCCCGGCTGTGAGAGCATGGAGGGCGTTTTCACACATGGGTTGACGCGAGATCAGCTGTTTAATCAACTTATTTCCATGACAACTAGGGCTGGGTCTGTTAAACGATTCCTACTTGGTACCGACCGAAAAGCTCCGGTAGGGGGCGGTATCGAAAAACATTTTTTTTTCGGTGCTAATTTTCGGTACTTTTTCTCTCCAAACGTCAATAAATGATCCACAGTGAGTCTAAAAAAGCCTGAACTCATGAGCAGCTTCAGCGCAAATGCAGAAGCGAAGCTGTAACTTACTCACACTTCAGTCATTATCAGAGATGGCAGAGCCGCGGTCTGAGCCAGGACTAAACCAGGACTAAACCAGGACTTACAGTAAACTGGTTCAAAACCAGGACTAAACCTGGACTGAATAAGAAACTAGACTCTTAGACAAAGAGAAAAGCAGTGACAACGAGAAACACATGGGCTTTACCTTTAGCTTTAGCTTTAGCCGCAGAGCCTGAAGTTACTGCTGTTGTTTAAACTCCAGCTGCACCGGAGCGTTTGGGATCAAAGATTGTTTCTGTAAAAGGTGAGGCTCACTCTGCATTAGCCATGTTTGGAACAGTTATGGTGCATTGTCAGTGACAGAGTGAGCGCTCTCACTATGTAACAGATCTGTGACGTGTGAGGAGCTTTCACTGTCGAACAGCTCAGTGAGTTTAGAAAAGTTTATCTTCAGTAAACGGTCCTGATGTGGATCTGGTCTGTTCCTGCAGCTCAGGAGGTAATAATGTCCTTTCTCTCTTTTTATCACGGCTTTAGTGGGAATTCTGCTCAAAACATGAAGTTACAGGTGACGCTGCTGCTCCTGTTTTCTGATGTGCCGTGTTTGTGCTGCTGTGCTGTTTGTTCTCCTGAACGATACTTTTTATTTATATTTTAACTCAATTAAAAAAACATAGGTATCGAAAAAAAAGTACCGTTAAGGCACCGGTACCGAAAAGCTGGTATCGTTAAAGTAGTGGTATCGAAAAAATCTGAACGGTACCCAGCCTTTACTTACTACAGAAAAAACAAATGTGTTGGATCCACCTGTAGGCATGAACAGGCTTGCTAGAAAAAGGCGGAGGCTGAACATGTCTTCCATATTTAAATAAGAGCGTTTTAAGAAAGTCGGCCTGTGTAGAGCTGTAGTAGAACTGGTCTTTTGGACGCCCCATCGTTCACATTTAACCCTCTGGGTTTTTGGTTTCGGGAAACGAATAAAGAAAACATCCTTCATATGTGGACGGTCACAGTGTCTGGAGTCGTTTCTGCGAGTTCCACAGCAGCAGTGTTTACTCGGCGTGTTCTTATCTGAGCGAGAACCGGCAGAAAACCAGCAGTTCCAGCACGAGTCGTAACCGAGCGCTTCTATGTCGACCCCCTTCCGGTTCACGCTGCTGACGTCACGCGGCCTTGCGGTCTAAAAATAGCACTCGTGCCGCACGCTATTGGAGAAATATGTATTCTGGCTGGCCAAGCTACACTGCAGCAACACACAGCTTATCTTTCCTCTTGATTGAAACAGCTGTGCAGCAAAGGAGAGCAAGAGGAGAGAGTGGGAGGAGCATATAGTGAGATCATCTGAATAACCAGGGAGTGAAACGACTTTGTTTCAGCTGTTTTTTAAATCAATATGGCATTTTCTAATCGATAAAGACTATTACCAAATACCTATAAAAAGCTCTGTCCTCTATATAAGCTACTGTATGCCGATATCTCTTCTTTGCGATGCGTTCCCCGTCCACAGATAAAGGGGAAACATTGATGCGCTCGCTCTCGGACCGGACATGACTTGACTACAGCAGCGGAGAACAAAGCGCCTCCGGATGACTGACAGGAGGCCCCTCAGAGGAGCTCCCGCTCTCATGTAGCCGCCGCCTGTATCCGAGCGCTGCGGCGGGGCGGTCCCGGCGCTCTCTCCCGGTGCCAAATGACATTGTTCTCTCGTTGTTGGCGCGTCCCGGGCGTGCGCTCTCTCATCCGCGCTCGTAAAGAGAGACAACATTAAAAAAGAGAGGTTGTAAAACAAGGAGCGAGGAGAAAGTAAACACTGAGACCTACAGGAAGACTAAGGGGATTTGGGGAAGAGAAGCTTTTTTATTGGAACTGTGGGTGGACGGACGGATGGACTTAATGTTGGGTTTACACACAGGCACGATGGCATTTTTACATCATTCGTGACATTTGTGACATTCCTGGATCTTAATTGGGTTTTTACTAAAGCACATCGGCTCGTGAGATTCATGATGTTCCAGGAGGATGTTTTTGGCCGTGTCCTTTCGTGATGATTAGTAATGATTCATTCTTACAGCATTGGTAGGAATCACTGTTTTCTTTCTTTTATAGTTTATTGTTTAGTTTATTAGTTTAGTTTATTAGTTTATTTCAACAGGGACAATGTGCAAAAACATTAATTAAAGATTTGGCTTGAGCTGGTTTTCATCTGCAGTCCCTGAGCCTGATAGAAACCCACGTTGTGCCTGTTACAGCCCCAGGCTTCCAGTCTCCCTCCATTTTGCATTAGTATTGGTTGTGTGGCAAATTTCCCTTTGTCTTCCATGGAAACCTGGCTGTGCGAGCCCTGGCCTGGGATTGGAGGACTCGTTTCAAGCTCGGTTGTGGTTGGCTGCTTGTCTCTGGTCCTGATTGGTGCGGCACCTGAACACCTGGCCCCAGTCAACCACCTGGTGCAGCCACACCTAGGGCCTTTCCGAAACCGCTCCCTCCTCCCTCACCCTACCCTTCCTTCTCAGCGAGTCTGCATCGACGCCACACATAACAGGTGTGTGTTACACCGGAGAGCAGTCCCACGAGCAACACACCAAACAACTTCAGTTCCGTGTTTATTTAGGAGCATCTAAGTGTTAATTTGAACAACTTTCCCGTCATATAGACATTTATTAATGAAAAAGAAAACGACAGTGAGACTTAATATGATTTTATTGGGAGATGAAAAGTTCTCACTTGTGAGTTTGAAGAAACTAAATTATATAATGTAAATACGACATGTTTGAATCTGAACCTTTTATTTATTTAAAAGTATGATCAGTTAAATTTGTTATTTTTTCCACATTATGGGCTGTGCAGTTCATGGGGGAGAGTGCGTCTGAAAGTCACAGCTTGAATTTCTCTGTTGAGTGAACCTCTGGAGGTGCCCTCACTGAGGCCTGAGTGGAAGGGTGTACGGGAAGGGAGGAGGGAATGGTTTCGGAAAGGCCCCTCGGCTCTTGGACATTCTGGGCGGCTGGTCTTTGGGGCCAGTATGCCGATGTAACCAGGTAGAGTTCCTACACTGGTGAAGCCCATGAATGCACCACCCCAGTCTCTCAATGTCACAGCCTCTGGATCAGCAGAGTGGTAAAAGGTGTGCAGGCCTTAGCATCTGGGTCATTGTTGGTCTGTTATTTTGACCCTTGTGCTCGGTGAAGGTGGGGGTTATGACGTAATACAGGAAAAATCAGAAGCAAAGGCATGAAAGGCATGAATCGGTTCGTTTCTCAATGTTTAAATATTATAGTAACGTCCACATGAACTCCGACCATGAAGAGCAGATATACCACATTCGCCCGATGCTGGACATTCTCAACAGGTTCCTGACAGGACGCGACAGTTCCCGATGGGCAGCAGAGGGACAATATTCGTGGCCGTGCTAATAATCCACGCCGTTAATCATAACACAAGGAAACAGCAACAGTTTGAGACAATGTGTAAAGTCTCTGCAACAAATCATTATATTCCCTCTACCCTCCGTCACAAACATGGATTCGTGGCGTTCGTGACTTGTGTAAACCTACTGTTAAAAGTTTGCTCACATTTCAGTAAACTATTCCATAAATCTATGTGAAAGCCCAACAGCTGATTCGCATTTTGTAACGCAGGTCTCAGTGTTTCAGGTCACGAGCCTCGAGACACAGAGGTCCATGACTTATTCAGATTCAGAAAACTTGATTTATCCCCAAGGGGTGATTCATTTGCAGCTTCCCCGCCACACATTCATCCATCTCATAAATACAACACATAGTGAATAATACAAATATAAACCTGCAGCCATAATCGATCTAAAGATGCCACGTATGACACGATCATTTTTGTGTTAATAATGAAGCTGTAACTTTGACAGCTCCAAGTTTAAACAGAACAAATCAGTGGAGTGTCTTCTGCTCATGTGCTGTCGGGCTTTCTCACTCAGATGTGATTTCATTTAGACTATTTTGTTTAAAGTGGATGTTTTTCACCTGATCAGGCTGTTCATGCTAAGCTGCTCAAAGAACAACATGTGTTTCAGAACGTGTTTGGAGAAGTCTGAACTATCGGGCCGATGGTAAACACAAACACGTGAACAAGAGATGGCAAATGTTCGAAGCAGAAGGCGCAGCAACAGCTAGCGGCTAACAGTTTAGCATTATGACAGAAGTTTACAAAAAGATCTAAATTGACAAACATGTAAGCGACCTGCTCGGATGCAGCTGAAATCCTCCTGAAGTGTCTGTTTGTTTATTAAAGAGGGGGTATCATGCTTTTTTCAATCACATAGCACCAGTCTATATCACACTACAATGATGACCAAACCTTCTGTTGGTCTGTAAATGCAGTAAATTAGAATAAATGCCTTGTATAAAATTGCTCTCTCAAAATGGCTGTAGTGAATGTCTTGAAATAGGCCTCTGTCTCTTTAAGAACCTCTGAGCCTTTCCGACACGCCCCCTCCACACGCTGTCTGTGGCATCAGTGGGGAGGGGGTTCTGCTGAGGAGCAGTGGTTGGTTACTCGGCTGGTGACGAAAGCTCGGAGGCGTCTCCAGGAGGTGGGGGCGTTCCTAGGAGGACTCAGGCAAACCTATCCCTAAAATGGCCGCCATCAGAGTTTTTACAGATTACTCAAAAATAAGTGAATGTGCCAAGGCAACACTTCAGGCATGTTTTTAATGAGGGAATGACATCATAACATGATATAAAGCTTGAAAAAGTTGCATAATACCCCCCCTTTAATCCAATATCTACAGGAGCTGTCAGCTCAAACAAAGCAGCACCGGAGGAGAGGCTGAGGTGTTCAAGGGTTGCGGGGGGAAAAAAATCTGCGCTGTAAACTTAGTTCTAAATGAATTATTATGTTCTAAATGTCCCACAAAAGTGACAGTCTTTCATTTTAGCAAATAAATGTAAATCTCAAAACACTTACTTTGTACATATGTACATATACACTTATTCATGCGGGTGAATGTGTGTTTCACACAAGATTAATGACATTTCTGTAGCTCATTGAATGCATTCAGAGCAGCGTGTGGTCTAAACAGTGTGGATGGGAGTGAGGGGTGTGGGCGACGGGGAGAGCCAGGTGAGGTGAGGGGGGGGGAGCACAGCAGAGTTCACTCCTCGACCTACTGATGAAAACATATCAAAAAGACATCGCTTAAGGCAGCTTTAAAACAAGTTCTCCTCAGGGGAGCAGAGAAACATTGCAATAAAAATTGGTTTGTTATGTGCAAATCATTTTGAAGCACAAACCTGGAGAATTCAATCACTAAGCTAGTTTAACCTCCACAGTGTGTATTTTTTTGCATCGCTGTGCTAAATGCTGCGGCTAGCAACAGTATGCTAATGCTAGCGGCAGTTTATCAAAGCTGGGACAGAAACTATGATTGAATCACCTATCAAGTAATAAAATAAAATCGGCCAAGTATTTGTTTTTACAGGATTATAGACCAGACATCGGCCAAGAATATCGGCAGTGCATATCGGCAGATACCAGTAAAAATCCCCAAATTACCCATATCGGTCGACCTCTAGTCTGAACTACAGAGACAGTTTTCCTACATAATAAGCCCCCGTGGAGTCTCTCAGGGCTTTAGCGGTTTGGCAGAAAACATAACGTTACAACATATTACATAATAACTCTGGGATTTGCCGTTTGCATTATTCAAACTGAGATCTGCATTCGATTGCCATTAGTCTCTCTCATGCTGAAGCCATGTACCTTAATACAATGTCAATATTCATTATCAGGAGCAGCGCAGGCGGCTTGTTTACAGGCGCCTCCTCCTCCTCTCCAGAGCCTAATTACAGCGAGGATGTGCTGCTGTCACTGCTCCGCTAACGACCTGCCGGCGACGACGCTGCAGGACCAGGATTAGGAGGCAGCCGCAGACACTCTGACGCAGCGACGCTTCTGCTGTCACTTAATAAACGCTGCATCATTGACTTTGAGAAACAAAACTCCTGATAAAATAATGATAACAGCTATTTGGGAGCAGACAGGTTGGAAACTGCGGTCACAGGAGAGCGCTTTGGAAACAGTGCCTCTCTCTTACAAAGGTTTTTTTCTTTTTTTCTTCTCTGCAGACTCTCATTACTAAACTAAAGCTTTTGGAGGTGCCCCCTCGCTCTTAAAAGTGGGACAGTTAAAGTGCAAATTAAGACCAAACCAGGTTTTTTCTGCTGCCTTCAGGGATCCTAAAGGGGCCGACAAGCTCTCTCCCCATGATTCTGGCCCAAAACATGACTCCGCCCCCTCCTTACTGACGTCACAGCCTTGTTAGGACATGGTGGCCATTCACCAACCATCCACTACTCCATCCATCTGACCATCCAGGGTCACACGGCCTCATCAGTGAACAAGACTGTTTGAAAATGAGTCTTCATGTATTTCTGAGCCTTCTTTTGACTGCAGCCCTTTCTGTTCATCAGCTTCAATGAACAGTTTAGGAGAGGCCAGATAGAAGGTTTATGCACAACTGCAGCCTCTGGAGGGTCCCACACCTTGATGTTCGGGAGACTCCAGAGGCACCAACAGCTTCAAATACCTGTCTGCTGTTTTGTAGCAGCTGTTCTCTTAATCTGATGCATTTATCTGGCAGAAACCGTCCTTATTGTGCCATTATCTGCACAAACCCGTGTGTGTCTGAATCATCCACAAATCTCGTATCTGTATGAAGATTAGGCTTAATCTTTCATGAAATATTGAAGGTTTTCACACCTAGACCAAGGCATTCAACTATTCCACGCTTTTCATCAGCAGAGAGATCATCATTTTCAAGCAATAAGGGAAAGAAAACGGATCTGCTTAATAATGTGGAACATCCTGTTTCAGTAGTTTTTTCCTTAAAGAAGGGGTACATCACACAGCACCAGTCTACATCACACTACAATGATGACCAAACCTGTTGGTCTGTAACTGCAGTAAGTTAGAATAACTGCCTTGTATAAAATGTCTCTTTCAAAATGGCTGTAGTGAATGTCTTGAAATAGGCCTCTGTCTCTTTAAGAACCTCTGAGCCTTTCCGACACGCCCCCTCCACACGCTGTCTGTGGCATCAGTGTGGAGGGGGTTCTGCTGAGGAGCAGTGGTTGGTTACTCGGCTGGTGACGAAAGCTCGGAGGCGTCTCCAGGAGGTTCCTAGGAGGACTCAGGCAAACCTATCCCTAAAATGGCCGCCATCAGAGTTTTTACAGATTACTCAAAAATACGTGAATGTGCCAAGGCAACACTTCAGGCATGTTTTTAATGAGGGAATGACATAATAACATGATGTAAAGCTTGAAAAAGTCAATTTTGCATAATACCCCCCCTTTAACTGAGCTTAACATGAAAACTAATCATCCCAGGCGTCTGAGATTGATGTCAGTGATTCACAGACATCACTGAGACACACGCCATGAGCACACGGCGATCTGATCAGCGATGGACGAAGTGTTAATGTAGGGTTTCTGTATTACATCTACAAAGCAGCAGGAGCGCGTGTCATTAGCACTTAGCGTTACTGTGGAGACGTCAGGCACTCGGCCGCCTGGCGTGAATCATTTACAGTGTGACACTTGTTGCGGCGGTTTCTCGTAGCACTGACCACCCCCCTGGGTGCTGCTCTCGCTCCCCCCCACGGTCCGTCGAGCCGACCCTCATTAGCTGTAATATCAACCTGCAAATGTGGGCGGAGTTTTGTCTTTACTGCCACTTTGAGAAAGAGAGAGACAGGTAATAATAACAGGACTATGCTGAGCTCGACCATTGGATATGAGCCAGGCTGGTTACTGGACTTTCACACTGACGCTCTGTGAAATCTTCAGCTCCAGCTCTGACACAGTAAACTCACACCGAATGTAATGTTATGTACAACATCTTCCTCAGACTTGAATATTTTCCACATACTGAGGAGGCTGGTGTTTTGATCACGTTTCTGCACAGCTCTTCGATACCAGTGTCACCGCGGGACCATCGGTGTAATATTCGGTTAACTCTCGGGACCTGGACTCACTGTGGGATTAATAAAGTTTAAACCTCCATGATGAGACTGTTTTATAAATCTTGTGTCGAGTCAGTGCTAAGATTTTCTATGATGTGTTGGTTTGGAAATCTCAACATCAGAGCGAAAAACTCTTCTGGGAGCTCCTCAGACTCCACTTTCTGACTTGTATTCTGGACAGGCCCTGTGTGTTCTGGCTAATGATGCTCATCCTCTTCATGGTGAATTCTGTTACTTGTCTTCTGGTTCGAGGCTCAGGGCTCCATTGGTGGGGAAAAACAGATACAAATACTCCTTCATACCTGTAGCCATCTCCACTAAACTCTGAGTATAAAAGGAGGATACAGGCATCGAATTCTGTGTGAGGGAAAAAGTTGTATTCTGTTCTATTGTTGTACAAAAATTGCCAATGACTCTGTTTTTGTAAGGTTTGCACTTCGGCATCTTGTTGGACTGGTGAATGAATGCATCTTTAGTTTTTTTATGTATCCTTGTGCTGCAAAACTAATTGCCCCATCGGGGACATGAAATAAAGTGAAGTGAAGTGAAGTGACCTCTTAACCCCCGCCTTAACCAAGCACACTTTCTCCAGTTTGACAAAAAATGCACTGACGCGGCGACAACGTGATGAAAGATCTCTGGGCAGTTTCGCAGGGTTTTGCTGTTAAATGAGCCGTTACTTTGGCCTATAGGCTGTAGAATCCAGGCGAGAAGCTTTTAGATTTGGGTAAAGCCAAACTGAAGAAATGTGCTTGGTTAAGGCGAGTGTTAAAGGATACTTTAAATGATAGAATTTCTATTCAGATACTGGTGAAAGTCCACACACACCTCCTCCAGCTGTTCTGGGGGGACCCCGAGGCGACACCAGGCCAGCTCGGAGCCATAGTCCCACCAGTGTGCCCTGGACTTCCACGAGGCCTTGTCCCAATAGGACATATCTGGAACATCTCCCGAAGGAGGCGACCAGGAGCAGACCTGGAACAGATGCCCGAGCCACCTCAGCTGCTCCTTTCGACGTGAAGGAGCAGCGACTCTACTCCGAGCTCTTCCCAGGTAACTGAGCACCTCATCTGATCTGGAAGGGTGCGCCCAGCAACCCTGCAAAGGGAACTCATTTCGGCCGCTTGTATCCACGATCTTGTCCTTTCGGTCATTACCCAGATCTCATGACCATAGGTGAGGGTGGGAACGTAGATCGATCGGTAGCTTTGCCTCAGACTCAGCTCCCTCTTCACCACGACAGACCGATACAGCGACCGCATCACTGCTGACGCCGCACCGATCCGTCTGTCGATCTCAAGCTCCATCCGTCCCTCACTGAGAACAAGACCCCGAGATACTTGAACTCCTCCACTTGAGGCGAGGACTCCCCACCGACCTGAAGAGGGGAAGCGCCTGTTTCCGGTGGAGAACCATAGAGAAAGTGCAAAATATTTGTGGGCCTTTCATATGTAAAACTACATGCATATATTATGATGCCAGTGATGAGAGATTTAACCTGGGGTCTTTGCACACGAAAGAAGCCAAGTGAATAAAAAGGCAAGTCTAATTAACTCGTAAAAATCGCCCTACTTTTGCGTTTCGACTGAGGGCTGCTGGAAAAGACGGTGCCCAGAGTGTGAACAGGCCAGGAGCACCACTGGAACTGATGTGTTTCACTACACCAGGGGTAGGCAAGTTTTCTTAACGGAGGTCCAATTTTTTTCATTGTATAAAGACCGAGGGCCGAAGCCGCCAATTAGGCCAAAGTAAAGCACTACACTGGAAAAATGGCCATCTTAAATGAGATAAATGACTTAAAATTGCTTGAACTAAATGTTCTGTATGTTGAATTTGAGTCTGTTTGGACTAATCTAAGATAAAGATAAAGATACAAACGCTAATGCCAATGGAACAAGCATAAAACCCACTTTGAAATCAGACAAATTAACTTTTACCTTTTAAAAAGATTTGTTTTTCACTTGAAATTATATAATAGATCAGAGAAAACATCTTATCACCAATGGAACAAGTCATTATTCTCTTAATTCAGATTATAAAACCAGACCAAATCTACTCAAACTTTAGATTCAATCTCTTAATTCGAGTAGGTTTCTGTCATTTCTTCCTTAAAATCATTTTTTATTTGAAGTTGTACATAATATGACCTATTTGGGTGTTTTAACAGTATTTCTCCCATTTAACCCTAAACATGTTAAAGGGGGGGTATTATTCAAAATTGACTTTTTCAAGCTTTCCATCATGTTATTATGTCATTCCCTCATTAAAAACATGCCTGAAGTGTTGCCTTGGCACATTCACGTATTTTTGAGTAATCTGTAAAAACTCTGATGACCATTTTAGGGATAGGTTTGCCTGAGTCCTCCTAGGAACGCCCCCACCTCCTGGAGACGCCCCCGAGCTTTCGTCACCAGCTGAGTAACCAACCACTGCTCCTCAGCAGAACCCCCTCCCCACTGATGCCACAGACAGTGTGTGGGAAAGGCTCAGAGGTTCTTAAAGAGACAGAGGCCTATTTCAAGACATTCACTACAGCCATTTTGAGAGAGCAATTTTATACAAGGCAGTTATTCTAATTTACTGCATTTACAGACCAACAGAAGGTTTGGTCATCATTGCAGTGTGATATAGACTGGTGCAGTGTGATTAAAAAAAAGCATAATACCCCCTCTTTAAAAAAAAAAGTACTTTCTGATTTGTGTCATAATGATTCTCAAAATCATCTTGAGGGCCAGAGGTTCTGTGCTGGAGGGCCTGACGTTGCCTACCCCTGCACTACACTATGGTAGAAACACATTTATTTGCGTAACATGGAATCTGGCAGTAAAGCTGATTTCATTACTAGAGTAAAAGTACATGTATTATTGGTCAAATTTGTCGTAAGTAAAATGTTCCCATCCGAGTACTTCCAGAAGATGAAGCGGTGAAGTTTGCTGCAGAGAACAGCGCGCAGCCTGCAGAGGAGATGCGGGAAAGAGGCGGCGGATCGGCTTTGTGATGCATTTAGACTCATCTCATCATCTCAACACAAAGTCCCGCTGCTCAGCCCCCCTCGGTCGCTCATCTCATTACAGGGAAAGCCCGGGCATGTTTATCCCACACGACGGGAGCTTTAATCTGACGTGTGAAACTGAATGTCACTCTGAGGCAGACAGAAGGACGAGCAGAAGCCTGATGGAGCTGTACGCTAATCCCAATGAGACGCGACGTCGTCAGAGGAGGAGGCTAACGAGACCATTACAGCAACAAACACATTACATGGATGGATAGACCAGTCGATAGATACAATATACTCCCATCCAGAGGCGTCCAACTGTGGTTCATGGTGCGGCCATATTGAACAGTATAGCCCACAGGCAGTGTTAAACGTAGTGAAAGTTAGTTTGGCGGCATGATGGTGCAGCGGATAGTACTTGTACTTCACAGCTAGAAGGTCCCGGGTTCAATCCCCAGATGGGTCCTTTCTGTGTAGAGTTTGTATGTTCTTCCTATGTCTGTGTAGGTTTTCTCTGGGTTCTCTGGGAACTACATTAGTATTATGATGTGCGTGAATGTATGGTGGTGGTCAGAAGCTGTCCCAGGAGAAACTGAAGCTAAAGCAGCTTCACGGTGGTGGAGCAGTTTGTGCTCTTGCCTCACAGCGAGAAGGTCCAGAGGTTCAGAGGAAACCTACGCCGACACGGGGAGAACTCTACACAGAAAGGCCCCCGTTATAATTGATTGACTGCGGAATCCTTCTTTATAATGGAGTTGGTGCGAGGAGGAGGAGGAGGAGGAGGAGGAGTTGGAGGAGTTGGAGGAGTTGGAGGAGTTCTTCTTCATAAAGGCATCCAAAAGTGGAGACAATATTAAAAAAAATGCCAAGGTTATATATATATTTGACCCATCCTTCGATGCCGCTGGGGGTGACTTGTGAGGAGGCGACCGCAGTGCTGCGCCCGGGGACCCATCACCCAGGATTAACCTATTGTGCATGTTTTTGGTTGATGGGAGAAAGCGAAGGAAACTCATCCAGACATGGAGAGAGAAACATGCAAACTGCACACAAACAGGCCTGCACGGTCCAGGAATTGAACCAGGACAAGGCAGTCACGATGACAAAATCTAAAGTTCGATATATGTATCGCGATAAACGATATTATTGAAGGCCTTTATAATGCCACAGAAACTAACTATAAAGCTTCACAGTGACAGGCTTTGTGAAAAAATCCCTCAGTAAACATGAAAAACAATGAGACAGGTAAAAAATAAAGTATTGCGTGAGAAAAATGGAGTGAAAATGCAAATAAATGTACAGACAATAAACATTGGGCCCAAAAATGAGTTGTTGAACGATAGCTAATATAGGCAAGGCAAGTTTATTTGTAGAGCACAATTCATAGTGCTTCACAGTTAAAGCAGCATCTATAATAGAAAACGCAATCTCAATGGCCGCCGCCTGGGCACCGCCATGTTTATTTCCCATACCAACTTTGAAGCTAAGCAGGGACGGGCCTGGTTAGGACTGGGATGGGAGACCGTTTGGGAACACCTGGAAGCCTGGCGACAGTACTGAGTTTGTGCGTGGTTGGTGCTGACCGTATTCCGTCTCCAAAGCTTTGTCTCCGAAAAAAAAGTACACGCAAAACATTGCCCAAAACCTGCTCAAACACGAGCCTCTAATCAAACGCGCTGCTCCGAGTGATTTATCCTCCGTGTAAGTAAAAGCGAAAATGAAACTACCACTTAACGAGCGCATGGCCTGCACTGCGTAGTTTTTTTTCGTTTTTTTTACGTTGCTGCTGGACCATTTGTTTTCTATTTTGCTTTCACGTATTGTGAGCCCAGAGGTACATTTGATTCTAAAGCAGCTTTGAACGCATTGCCAATTTTATTGTAAGGTTATAAATACTGTCTAACAACGATCATTAGGCTATTTCATTTCAAAACCTACTTATTATTTTTTTGATTGCACACTACCGTGATGCACCAAACCACAGGTCCTGCACCGTGAACCAAACCATTAGAGCTGAACCCCTAATATTTATCCATAATTATTCCACTGTCTCTTGAATTCGATTCCCTGAGTTTAGCGAAAATATTGTCGTTGTAGTTTATAAGAAAGGAGTGCGGGTGCATCAAACACTCCAATTGCTGTTTGTTTGAAATTATTTTTAGCATTCATTATTTTACACATTTGTAGTGGCCATAGTTTTTGGACTGGGTTGGGAACCACTGGTCTACAGCTGAACTGTGTGACGGGTTGGACATTTCTTTGTAATCACTCATAATCTCAGAATATCAAATGTGGAGACTAGCGAGGCCCGGCCGAAGGCCGGGTCTCAGCTAGTAAGATATAAGAAAAACAAATACAATCAATAAAAACATCAACCTAAAATTAATCAATTACAGTAAGAGGCAAGAGTGTGGATAAAATACTTTCAGTTATATCCATTTTTAAGTCTTGTTTTGACTCGCTCTGTCTTGAGCACTATTTTTAAGTCTTGTTTTGACTCGCTCTTATCTAATTATCAATGACAGCCCTGTCCCCGGAATCTTCTTGAACGGCCACTGATGTTGGTCAGATGAAAAGACTTTCGGCCATAGGATGAATGTGGCAGGTTTGTGAATCCAATCACTTCTGAATAAAGCTCATAGAAAACATTTGGACATTTCCTGTTGCATTGTATCGGCCGCTGCTCCAACTCAAATGACTGTGGAACCAGCTGGTCGGTTCATCGGTTGCAGACGTCCTGTTTAGCCTAATAAAGCACACGTTCTCGTCTGCTTTAATCATGTTCTGCAGATGAGCTTTTCTTCCGCGGCTTCTCGATTGCATTAATGCTAATGCGTGTGCGCTCCGTCCTCCGCACAAAGAGTCTCACATCAGGCGGACGCTCTGGGCCTGGACCGTATTGTTCTCCGATTCCTTTAGTCACTTGAGTCATTTACATTATGTCTTCAGAATATGAATCACGGCTCAGCAACGCTCCGGCGCTCGCTCCTCTGGGCAGGAACGCCGGACACCGTGGAGCGGAGGAATCCTGTAGCAATGACTGTACCTCTCTGATCGCATCACACTTATTAGGAATAATACGGCCTCGTACGACGGCTCCCCGGGCGCGGCACTGCGGCAGCGCATCGGGGCCGGGCAGAACACACACTACATAATCACCCCCGGAACAATAGTCATATCTCTCCATATAGATTTCCCTGGGTGGCTCTAATAAAAGAGATTTGTCCAAACTCCATATCCACAATGTTCGGGAAATACTATACGGCACAATTACCATAGATTGGGGGGAAAATAGAGGCGGACGACGAGGGAACGGATATGAAAATGTGCATAATTATATAAGGTACTGTGCAAGGGTGAGGGGCCTTCATTTAACTCTGGCAAAGAGAGGTCAGGCATATCCTTGTGTTGGTAAGTAAATAAGTAAGTGCTTTGTTTGTCGTTGTGCAACTGTGTGAAGAATTTGCATTTGGTTTGTCTTGAGCCTCTGTGTGGGACGACCCGAGCAGCATGTTTTTGGAGGTCGGGGAAACTGGAGCTTCAGGTTCACCGCCTCCTGAGTGTGTCCCCGTTTCAGAGCGTGGTGTCCTGCACTGGTCAGCTCCTCCGCCTCCTCTCACTCCTTCTCTTCTTCTGCCTTCACTGCGCCGCCGTCACTGTGCCTTCACTAGCTCGTGTTGCTAGTGTTTGCTGTTTGTTTATTTCTAAAAGAGCTGTTTCCTTCATGCAGAGGCATAGGCTGTTGGGCCCCCATGAACTGGCTCAATTTGTACTTACTTGCGTCAAACGCTTGATGAACACAATTTTTCCGACTGACTTCAGGACTGTAGTTACACCATGTCTCCACTAATACGCCTTGGCGCTGTTTATCCCCATCCTGCTGCTTTGGTGGGTCATGGTTGCCTATAGTGTTGACTTGTAATGAGCAGTGGACAGACTTTTTACTCATGTCTCCACCAGATAGTATTTGTAATAGTGAAACCAGATTATTGTGACTCATTATGACCTAAAGAACCTCAGCCTTCTGCTCTGAGGGAAACTTATGCAGAGAACTGCATTGTGGGAGTTGTCAGGTGACCACACATCCTGCAACACAGAAACAGCAAATGCATTTCACGGCAAAAATCACCAGGCTGAAAGTCCTTCCATCATCTGAGATATGGTCTCCACTTTTGGACGCCTTCATGAAACGTATGCTGAAAGATAGGGATGCACCGATACCACTTTTTCTGAAACCGATACGAGTACTTTGATTTAAGTACTTGCCGATACCGAATACCGATACGAGTACAAGGCATTTTCTTCATTCTTTTTTCACAGCAGGTTGGTTTGTAATTAGTTAATTTACTCATGTACATTTCCTTAAGTAAAGTAGGCGACACATTTAAGAGCAGTTATATTAGAATTGTGCTGATGCCATTTATTTATTTATTTAATTTTCATTCAATATAATTTTTATTGCACTGTCCATCACAGACAGAAAAGCCCATGTCCAAAAGCTCCCAATGCCTGTGCTTTATTCATTCATGTATTTTTATTTAACAATAGTATTGAGATTTTCGTCTTTACTTCAGCTCCTGTAGATTTTCTCGTGTGTTTGTAGTAACTTAGCGAGTAGCTACAGCGTTTTCATTGTTCTGCTGCAGCTCATTTTGGCTCAATATAAACATGCTGTATGTCTTTAATTTGGATTTTCTGAGGACTTTTTAGTCGCTGGGTTAGTTTTTCAGATGAAAAACCCCTGGGCATAAAACGGCGTCAGAATGGCCAAAACTGCTAGCCGCGAGTTAGCAACGTTAGCCTGTATGTTGTAAACACTGCAGACGCTGCAGCGCTAACAACATTAAGCTCTGGTTAAATCCAGCTCAGACTCTGGTTTAGAGAGCGCAGTCTGTAATAAAGTCAGCTCTATGTGGATTATTGTATCTACACTAAACAATTCTCCAGTTTGTTGCTTCTTCTCTCCTCAGCTGAGAGCTGCGCCTCGTAGCTGCGCCTCGTAGCTGCGCTGGCCGCACGTCAAGTGGTATCGGTTTGTGGTATCGGGACCTCATGAATGAGTACGAGTATGAGTACAAGCATGTGGTATCGGTATCGATGCATCCCTACTGAAAGAGAAGACGTTGAACTTTGTGATAGGTTTTGTTTCACGTGGATAAGTCCAGCCGTTTCAGAGATATTACCCACGAACCAAGTCCAACAAGTCAGCATTTTGACAGCTACTATAATTAGGACAATTGGTTTCTGAGCTGCACACGATAGAATGGAAAGCAATTTACCTTTAATTGTCTCTCTCTCCCATTGCTACATCAATTGACAAAGGTGCCTCTTCTTTCCCAAACTCGACACCGTGTTCCATTCCAGTCCTGACAGGAACAGGAAAGTTCTTCTCTGTTTTCTTCTGTCTTACTCCCCATTGATTTTCCCTTCCTTCCCCACAAACTCCACTAAAGTACAGCACCTAAGTGAATTTACTTTTTTACTGCCCGGCACCGGACTCTCCGCCTCCATCGTCCACACGTCACTTCGCTGTGGGGTTGTTTGATGCCAGAGCGTGTTGGGTAATCAGTGCCTCTGGTGGAGCGGTGATTGGTCATCAGACTGGAGTGCGGACTCTGGACGCTGCGGAGCGTGATTACACAAAGTCAAGAGGTTCTCAACGGCCAGAGAAGTTTGAAAAATCAGCGCGAGATTTATTCAAACTCAAATTAGCAATGTCAGATCTGGAGTGTCATTTTTCTGAATGATGACAGCAATCCGTTTATTCATTTGTGTAGCTCTGGTTTCTTCTGCTTCAGGCTGTTTTCTGTGTGAGCTTTGCTTTAGCGACAGAAGCCGGTGCTTACCTCATGCTACGACGAACCACATCCAGACTTTGGGATTTGAAGAGATTTTCTCGTACAACAGCTGCTGCCTTTCTCTTTTAATCCATTCACTCTCATGCCCTCCCTTTAAACTCTGTATCCAAACTTTCCATGTTGGTTCTGCTTTTATACTTTTAAATGGTTGAAACACAACATCGGGCTGTAAGGTTTACCGATATTGAATCGTAACTGAGGTTTTGACTGCAGCAGTAAGCTAACCTCAAGGTTTTTCTTTTCTTCTGTCTCTGCCGTTTGAGTGATAAATGTCACCGATCAGAATAGTGGAGCCTCAGGTTCAGTTGCAACACATAGGGCCAGATCTTGTGGTTCATAGCGCAGGCTGTAGAGCAGACGAGTGCGCAGACGGGTGGCGCTCCTTGCAATCTTCAGTGTCATACCTGGTGCAACAACGCGAGGAAAAAGATTTTGTGGGTCTTAGCTTTCAAATGAGGTGTTACACAGGCCTATAGCGAAAGAGGACAGCATGCATTCGGTTTAGTTGGGTGGTAAGAGGTTAAAGGACTGAAATGTTATGGTATCCAGCCCTAGACTCAATATAAGACATTTTGAATCAATGTTGCCTTTGTTAAATGTTAACTGTCATCACACGGGTTAAAAAGATGTAAATTTGCATGGAACTGGAATCACCTAAGGACCCCTTGACGACACGGCGGATTCACATTTTCTCCCGAGGTTCTGAGGTTAATCTAATCTGGTGCAGAAAGGGTTTAAGTGTCCGGCACCTGCATCCATGACCTTTATGTGTGGAGTCTGAAAGCTCTCCCCGCTTTTCATCCAGGTACTCGAGTCTCCCCCCATCAATCTAAAGAGAAAAGAAAGATTTTCACATTATTCTGTAAATGTTCACACTTGGACTCGCAGGGACTGAAATGGGACTACAGCTGTGAAGCGATTTAACCTGACTGTCGGCCCGTGACAAAGGCCACTCGCCCAGTGGGGAGAGCCGTCATCAGCGGCGCTGTACAGTTGGCGTTGTATAAAAGTGGTGGACGGAGCTGATGAAAACCGGGGTGAAGCGCTCCGACTGTTCATCATAATGAGAATGTGGAGAATACGGCGCTGCCTGTAGCTCCTGCCGCTTCGTGCCGAGTCTTTCAGTGGAATTATTGCGTTGATTAGGACCTTTTATTCTTCTGCATCAGGGCAATTCATTTTCATAAGGGGCCACGTGAGAAGCACTAACTCAAACTTATTCTGCTCAACCTCATCCTGTTTTACTTTGCGCTAAATTATGTATTTGAAAAGCTGGTGCTGGTATTTGGTAGTAATATAAGACTGAACAAGCTGGTCAGGAGGGTCAGCTCCGTCCTGGGCTGCCGCCTGGACTCTGTGGAGGAGGTGAGGGACAGGAGGGTGTTAGCCAAGCTCACCTCCATCATGGACAACACCTCCCACCCACTGCACGGGACTGTAGAGGAGCTGAGCAGCTCTCTCAGTGGCAGACTGAGACACCCTCAGTGCGGGACGGAGCGCTACCGCAAAGCCTTCATCCCCACTGCTGTCAGACTGTACAATAAGACTGTGAAGTAACATGTGCAATAATCTCTGTATCAGCTGCACTTTATTAACTCTTCTTCTTGAACGCCGACTGTAACAAGTGAATTTCTCCTTTGTGAGATCAATAAAGGTTTATCTTATCTCTTAAAAATCTGTAAATGTCAGAGTGTGGAGATAGTGAGCACTTTCAAGTACCTCGGCACAATCCTAGATGCCCAGATCAACTTCCAAAGCAATGCTGAGGAGGTGTTCAGCGACTGTACCTTCTGAGCAAACTCAGCAGTATCGGGGTCAGTCAACAAATTCTAGAATCTGTGTACAAATCAATAGTTGAAAGTGTTTTAACGTTCCACCTCACTGCATTGTACAATCGCATGACCTGCAGAACAAAAAACAAACTAAACAGGGTGGTGTCGATGGGCTCCAAGATTGTGGGAAAGACCTCAGAGACCTTTGACTGAGCTGTACAAGGAAAGGACACTGACAAAGGCTCGAGCTGTTGCCTCTGACTCTGCTCACCCTCTCAACCCTCAGTTTGAGCTTCTGAACTCTAGGAGGCAATACAGAGTCCCACTGGCTAAAAAGGCTGTGTTTAAGAAATCTTTTGTCCCCTGTGCTGTGGGAATTCTGAATGAAGCAGCGACCTGAATACAATTGCCACAGAAATGAACTGTTCTTATATATGTGTTTTTGTTTTATTTTTTTATTGGGCATGTTTGTATTGTCCACAGTCTTTTATATTTCTGGGTGTCGGTGAGCCAAAGATGAATTTCTACCTCGGTAGACAATAAAAATTCTATTCTATTCTATTCTATTCTATTCATATCAGGTCTAAACCAGGATTAAATCACATGTAAACCAGGTCTACTGCAGAACTCGAAGAGACAAAGGCTTCACCGAGACCCCGGCGATTCTCAGACAGGAGGAGACGGAGGCTGAGTGGGCACTTGGCTGTGGAGCTTCTGTGCTTCTGGTCCAGTCTATGAAATAACTCAGGAATAAACGACACTCGGCGGGGAAGCGCGCGCTCGTCTGTGCATCGTTATTTATTCAGCACCAGCCACTCTTATGCTTGTTAACTTCCATCGCACAGAGAAGCCTCTCTGCTTTGCAAACACAAGAACAATCTAACCGCAGGAGAGTCACAGCAGTCTGAGCGATCGTGCACATACAAAGGGCCGAACTCACCGGCCTGGAGACTAGTTGTAGACTGGAGTTTCCACTGGCTCTGAGACGTCCCCTGGAGGAAAGGCAAGTCTCCAGGTCGTCTCGGTGAAGGTAAGTCTCCGAGAGGTTGGTCAACTGCACACTATTTGTTGTCCTCAACCTGTGAGATGTTTCTGTGACGTCTGCAATGTCTCCGAGACCTGTCAGAGATCTCAAAGAGACGTCTCACAGGTTGAGGACAACAAATAGTATAGACACACATGCGTGAGATCTTGCCCACATCTCCGCTCAAATCGAATATGTTCCTTTTCACAGAAACTACCTGGAGACTCGCCTCATTGCCAGGGGACGTCTCCGTGACCAGTGCCAACTCCAGTCTCCAACTAGTTTCCAGGCCGGTGAGATCGATGTGATGTTTATGGCGGCTCTGCAGGTAAACGGTTCAAACCAGATTTCGGATCTTTTATTTTCAGTCAGTCCGAATAACGGAGCAGCCAACACAAGTGAAAGCTTTTTGCTCTAAAGTCAAAGCTAAATAGAATAGATTTTTATTGTCTTCCTTGGTAGAAATTCATCTTTAGCTCACCGACACATAAAACACAAGACTAGGGACAACACAAACAGACCCAGTAGAAAAATATATAGGAAAAAGAAACATAGAAAAATAAAACGGAAACATTTCTTTACAGAGACTTCCTAAACACAGCCTTTTTAGCCAGTGGAGCTCTGTATCGCCTCTCAAACTGAGGTTTAGTTTAGTTTAGTTTATTGAAAGGACTGTATGCAGGTACATTAACCCCTTAACTCCGACCGAGCACATTTTCTCCAGTTTGGCTTTACCCCAGTCCAAAAGCTTCTGGAAAAAAGCTGTGAAAATAGCAACAAAACTGAGACGAAAACAATGATGGAAATGTGACAAAAAAGTGAGAAAACATTGACAAAGAAGTGACGAAAAATTTATGAAAAAGTGGCAAAAATGTCACAAAAATGTCACAAGAAATTGACAAAAAAATGATGAAAAAATGACAAAAATGTGACAAAAATATGACAAAAATATGACAAAAATTTGATAAAGATTAGGCAAAAAAAATACAAAAATGTGACAAAAAAGTGACAAAAAAATGACAAAAAATGTGATAAAAAATTGACAAAAAAATGACCAAAATGTGATAAAAAATGACAAAAAAATGACAAAAATGTGACAAAAAAATTACAAAAAAATTATTTAAAAAAATGATAAAAATGTGATAAAAAATGACAAAAAAAATGACAAAAAAGTTGCAAAAATGAGTTGAATACCCAACAAAAAAATGATGGAAAAGGAAGTCTGACCTGAACTTTAACATTGTAGCCTAAAGTAAAGAACTATTGACTCCAAATGCCAATGTTTTACATCAGTGGTTCCCGAGTGGCAGGGCTTTGGGACCCACCATTACCCTCGGATGACAAGAACCCAAATAAAACTAATTTGTCATATATCGTACAAAATATTGTATTTTCCACACAAGTTGTTGTTGAACAAGCAGTAGATTTCCCTTAAAGACTGAAATTATGATCAAAACAACCCAATAACATTCATTTTAACGGACACAGTTCGTGTTTCCATGCAGTTTCAGATGGAAAATATTGAATAAAAGTTTCCTATAGACTCGCGACCCACTGAAAATGGTTCTGGGTCCCGACCCACCAGTAGAGAATCACTGTTTAACATTATATATGACCAAGCTGGATGTTCTGACTGGACAGGAACTACTGACACTATTTCTCGCATTTTAAGAGTGCTTTAACAGGTATTTGATCCCTTATTTGCATAATTATGTTTCTCAAAATCATCTTGGGGGCCAGAGGTTCTGTGCTGGAGGGCCAGATTTGGCCCCCGGGCCTGACGTTGCCTACCTGTGCTGTATGGGTTCAGAGGGTGAGCGGAGGCAACAGCTCGAGCTTTAGTCAGTGTCCTTCTTAAAAATGTATGTTAAATAGAGCCAGTCTTTCGAATGGCTCTTTGAAATGAACGGTTCTCCCAGAAAAGAGCTGTAAGTCCCATCACTAAACATCCGTCCTTTACCTTGAAGTCGCTGCTTTTGTAAACTCTGAAGGCAGAGTGAGGAGTCCTGCCTCAGCGATAACAAATCCGCAGACTTTGAAAACATGAGGCACGTGTTCCTTGTGCTTCTGTTTTGTGACATCCATCATTTCATCCAACGGTTCTAAATAGACTTTCTCAGCATTAAGCCTGCGGCCGTGAACACTACAGCTGGAGTTTCTTACATTTAGGTAATGCTTCAGATCAGACCGTCTCCTCTTCAAGAGAAACGTGAAATTGCAATGCTACAGTATGTTGTCGGGATTTATTTGGAAGCGTTTAAATGTGTGCTTTACAAGTCTAGACGCCGCACTCCCCAGACCGGCAGCTTTTTTGAGGCAGAAGTAGCGTTTTGCAAATCTTTGATCAATAAAAATGCAAATGAATCCTTCGGGAAGCTTTGTGAATGGATAGTGAAATGTTGGCACTTACAAAAACGTGAGCTCAGCTCTTTTGTTTTTATAAACCTAGTGGATTGAACAAATGAATGCAATGACATTGATTTGCTGTAGCATCTACTCAAACAGGGTCAATAAAAGGATTTGTGTCATTCACCTTTTATTGGGCATTGTCAAGCTCACTGCAGTTAAAAACATCAGTGCTTCTCAACTTGTGGGTCGGAATCCAAAAGAGGGTGGTGAGAATATATTTAAAGGGGGGGTATTATGCAAAATCGACTTTTTCAAGCTTTACATCATGTTATTATGTCATTCCCTCATTAAAAACATGCCTGAAGTGTTGCCTTGTAAAAATTCTGATGGCGGCCATTTTAGGGATAGGTTTGCCTGAGTCCTCCTAGGAACGCCCCCACCTCCTGGAGACGCCTCCGAGCTTTCGTCACCAGCCGAGTAACCAGAGTAACCCCCTCCCCACTGATGCCACAGACAGCGTGTGGAGGGGGCGTGTCGGAAAGGCTCAGAGGTTAGAGAGGCCTATTTCAAGACATTCACTACAGCCATTTTGAGAGAGCAATTTTATACAAGGCAATTATTTTAATTTACTGCATTCACAGACCAACAGAAGGTTTCATCATCATTGTATTGTGCTATAGACTGGTGCTATGTGATTGAAAAAAAGCATAATACCCCCTCTTTAAGGTCTCCGAGTTTACAAGTTGTAATTACCAGTTCGAGCGGCTCCGAGGCATTTTTCCAAGTGGGAGGTGGGAAATGTACCACTTACCCGTTGCCCGGAAGTTCTCCTCCTATAAAGTCTGTTCCTTAAAAGGGCAAAAATGTGAGAAGAATCCAAGAGCTCCAGAGCCTGTCAATCAAAGACTTCTGCTTCAACTTCTTAATTCTGCTGCACAAAACCCATGGTTAAAGATATGACCCAGCCCAGCGTTGTCACATGGGTCAGAGCATTTTTTAGAATCAAATAAACTCTTCAGCAGTGCTAGCGAGGTGCAAAAACTCCCTTATACAAAGTGGCTTTTGGAGTCACCACCAGGGGGCAGTATTGCAGCAATGTCAACTCCCCGCCATGAGGACCAGAGAGAAGCGCCTTCCTCGCCAAATGGTCGAGCCAGTTCTTTTTTGCCATTTATGAACTTAAAAAGTGTGGTGGTGAGTCGCCTCCAGATTCGTTTTGAAGCTGCACTTCCTGAGTTACTCAAACAGCTGTTGCCTGAACTCGTTTCTAGCTCTCAGACTGTTCACTTGAGTTGATTAGAAGCTTGTTTCACCCGTTGTTTCATAGCGTCACAGAGTGAAGACGAAAACTTCCTGTTTTCTGACTTCCTGTTTCGTGCTGGTGGAAAATTTGCTACTTTTTGACACACAATTTTCCTTTCTAGCCAAACGATCAATCATAAAAACTAGGGATGCACCGATACCGCTTTTTCTGAAACCGATACGAGTACGAGTACTTTGATTTAAGTACTCGTCGATACCGAATACCGATACGAGTACAAGGCATTTTCTTCAACATTCTTACTTTTTTCACAGCAGATTGGTTTGTAATGAGTTAATTTACTCATTTACATTTCCTTAAGTAAAGTAGGCGACACATTTAAGAGCAGTTATATTAGAATTGTGCTGATGCCATTTATTTATTTATTTTATTTTCATTCAATATAATTTTTTTTTTTTATTGCACTGTCCATCACAGACAGAAAAGCTCATGTCCAAAAGCTCCCAATGCCTGAGCTTTATTCATTTATGTGTTTTTATTTAACAATAGTATTGAGATGTGACTTAAATGGTCTCTTTTCGTCTTTACTTCAGCTCCTGTAGATTTTCTCGTGTGTTTGTAGTAACTTAGCGAGTAGCTACAGCGTTTTCATTGTTCTGCTGCAGCTCATTTTCGCTCAATATAAACATGCTGTATGTCTTTAATTTGGATTTTCTGAGGACTTTTTAGTCGCTGGGTTAGTTTTTCAGATGAATAAACCCTTGGGCATAAAACGGCGTCAGAATGGCCAAAACTGCTAGCCACGAGTTAGCAACGTTAGCCTGTTTCTTGTAAACACTGCAGACGCTGCAGCTCTAACAACATTTAGCTCTGGTTAAATCCAGCTCAGACTCTGGTTTAGAGAGCGCAGTCTGTAATAAAGTCAGCTCTATGTGGATTATTGTATTTACACTAAAGAATTCTCCAGTTTGTTGCTTCTTCTCTCCTCAGCTGAGAGCTGCGCCTCGTAGCTGCGCCTCGTAGGAGCGCTGGCCGCACGTCAAATGGTATCGGTTTCTGGTATCGGGACCTCATGAATGAGTACGAGTATGAGTACAAGCACGTGGTATCGGCCCGATACCCGATACTGGTATCGGTGCATCCCTAATAAAAAATAATCTGCAGATTATTCGATTAGCTTTAGTTGTAGCTGCTCAGTTGCTTTAGATGAGCTAAAACTCTTACATGCAGTTTAAGTCTGACCACAGTCGGCCCAGACAGCTTTAGGGAAACCCTGCTCTGGTCAGACTTGGCTGAGAGTCAACTTTCCCCTCGTTCAAGTTACTGCAGTATTGTGTCTGTAGCTTTACCACCACAGTGTATGGAGGGAATGTAAAGCGACCACGTGAAAGGCGCTCGAGAGATAAAGCCCTTCTTGTACTGTAGCCCTGTTGAGCAAAACAGAAGTGCACAGCTGTAATTCTCAATATAGACTCCCATCTACATTAAATGAGTAGGAAAAATGTCAGTCTGTCTCATGGGGCCGGGCCGGGGGAGGCAGCAGCCGGGAGGGCGCTCTCTGGACACGACTCTGTGGATGATCCGCTGCTTGGAGACGCTTCAGAGACGGTGCACTTTATGTGGCTGTGCTTAGAGTGCACCTTAATGGAGCCCATCCATTCTGACTCCAGTGTGAGCGGAGGCGTGTGTGTGTGTGTGTGTGTGTGTGTGTGTGTGTGTGTGTGTGTGTGTGTGTGTGTGTGTGTGTGTGTGTGTGTGTGTGTGTGTGTGTGTGTGTGTGTGTGTGTGTGTGGGTGTGGGAGGGGCCCCAGAGCGCCTGCCAAAGGTTAATGCCTGGACCTCTGAGCGGCGTGGGACGAATTACCCAGGAGACATCGCATTAGCTTCGGAGCAAAGATGGACGCCCCCGATACAGCTATACAGTATACGGATTATGCTGCGAGTCAATGTTAAGTATCTACTATTTACTGCACATATATGGCGTTTTAGAGGATCTGTACCTAGTAGTATTTTTGACAGGCACATTTGAGAGATACTACTCTCTACTCTGCTCCACTATCAGTCAAAACGTTGTGTTGTTTTTTCTTTTATTACGTGAGTATATACATTGTAGTATTGCACATGTTAACAATGTAGGAGTATCTAAGAACCCTCTGAGGAGAAACTACAAGCTCTTATCTCTGTCACACGTTGTTTACAAGGCTCGTTGTTCGGAGTGTGTTTCAAAGCTTTCTCTTGGAGAGGTTTGTTCGACCTGTAGCTCAGCAGCTGTAATGTCTACAAATGTTCTCCAAGGCAGGCTTAACGTGGTGGAGGGGTTTGAGCCCGTATGATCCTGGGCCCTCTGGTGTCGGAGGCTTTGTTTCCCTGGTAGAGTTTCCCAGGGAAGACCGGTCCTAGTTGTCGGGTCAGACAGAGAGCGGTTCAGAGGCCCCTTATGAGAGACCAACAGGCCCGGTTAGAATCGTGTGGAGGAGCCATGGGGCTGGTGCAGCTCGGACGGCTGTCCCCCCGACTCGGCAACGGACACGTGGAAGAAAATCGATGGAAATCCTAATGTTTTGGATTTCTTCAACAACAAAAAAAGTTCATATTAGTGCCTACTTGACCTTTTAGTGACCCCGCGGCTGTGTGGGCGGTTAGCTTAGCGCCTTTGCTTTCCATCCCAGTAGCTCCTATGATGCTTCAGGAGCAATTTGATTTCAGTTTTTTTTAGTGCTTCTGGTAGGTTTTCAGAAATGGAGTCAATACTTATTGACAAGGTTTGGGAGCAGGACTACGCCTCAACCTATCACACTCTGCACACCAACCACTCTTGTTTTCACCTAACCACGCCTCTAATTACTCACGAGCCATTATACACCAAGTCATCCTTCATGTCTGTTCCATTTCAGCAATGATTCTACTGATTAGAGAGGGGGACGAGGGGTTTGGGGTCCCGAAGAGTTGGGTTCATCTGAGACGGAGCCCTCCCCCACATGGTCCTTGCTAGTGAATGTAATGTATATGTATCCATGGATATGGTTCAATCAACATTGAAAACTCTGTCCACTTTGGCCTCAACCTCGTCCTCGGATAATCCCAGCTGATGAAGCAAGAAAGACCTGCCGAGTCCCTCCGATGTCTTGTAAGTCTCGTTTGGCTGTTCTTTAATTCCCATGAAGTTATCGCTCATGCTTCTGCACTGTAGATCCAGTAAGGTGGTTTTTAATTTCTCATTTTCGCTTGTCAGATCTTCCATAGTCTGTTTTAGTTTCGTCACATCTTCCGTGAGAGTTTTATTTTCTTTTTCGATCTTCTCCATAGTGGTATGTGCAAAGTCCACTGACCTTCGTAGTTCCCCGACCTCTGTTTTCAATTCGTCCAGCACATCGAGCTTTTTAAGTTGTTTAAAAATGTTACACAGCATTTCGCGATCCTCGCTTGTGAAGGTAACACTTTCTTTGGTCACTCGATGAAAGTAAATTCCTACTCCGCTTCGAGTCCAGTTCGTTTGGCATTGTTCCAGAAAAAGGAACAACTGCACGTCATAATTGGTATACACGTGGGTCCTCGTCTCGCCGTTAAGCCCAGAGGTGCCTTTATCTTCCTTTTTTCTTTTTTTTTTTACGCTACGGAGTTAACCAAATGTCTATGGTTTTCAATCCAAGCTCACGTTTGAGGTGGAGCGTAATATACAAACTTTAAATGGGATGGATTGGTGCACAAGCTCAGCTCACGCTGTTCAGTGCGGCCATCTTTTGCTTTTTCAACATTGAAAACTTAGAAAAACAAACTGATCCTGAAGTGTCCAATATCGGGATGGTAAGTAAAAACACTATGTGCTACCCAAGCATCTGCTAAAAAGTTGCATAGTGCCCCTTTACAGGAACAGGCCACCGTTTTTCCATGCTGAGATCTGTTCTTGCCTGAGCTTAGACGAGTTGATTTGTACCTGTCTGGTCTTTGTGTGTGCCCCCAGTCACGAGCTCAGTCACAAAGACATTGTTAGCATTTCGCCTCTCCCGGCATTTTCCTATAGCTCCAAACTGGGATTTTGCAGCGCGGACGTCGAAGTGCCCCTAAGGTGTTTTTACGCCGTACAATATAGTTCCCCTTTTTATCCACTTAGAAAAACGTCATGTTTAATTTTGTGTAACTATACTTGGATTGTGTAACTACTCACGTAACTGTATTTCAAGAGGGGGTATTATGCTATTATCACATAGCACCAGTCTATTTCACACTACAATGATGAGCAAACCTTCTGTTGGTCTGTAAATGCAGTAAATTAGAATAACTGCCTTGTATAAAATTGCTCTCTCAAAATGGCTGTAGTGAATGTCTTGAAATAGGCCTCTGTCTCTTTAAGAACCTCTGAGCCTTTCCGACACGCCCCCTCCACACGCTGTCTGTGGCATCAGTGGGGAGGGGGTTCTGCTGAGGAGCAGTGGTTGGTTACTCGGCTGGTGACGAAAGCTCGGAGGCGTCTCCATGAGGTGGGGGCGTTCCTAGGAGGACTCAGGCAAACCTATCCCTAAAATGGCCGCCATCAGAGTTTTTACAGATTACTCAAAAACACGTGAATGTGCCAAGGCAACACTTCAGGCATGTTTTTAATGAGGGAATGACATAATAACATGATGTAAAGCTTGAACAAGTCGATTTTGCACAATACCCCCCTTTTAAATAGGGAACACGTGGAACAGCTTGGTCGCTTCTAGCTTCACCCCAGTTTGGAGCTACATGTTGGGAGAGGCTAAATGCTGACAAGTGTTTGGTCTTTTTCTGTGACTGAGCGCACGCATGAAGACCAGACAGGTACACATCAACTCGTCTAAGCTCAGGTAAGAACATATCTCAGTATGGAAAAGCAGTTTGATATGATTCGCATTAGCCAGAGGTCTCCGAGAGGGCAGTTTTAGGAACCCCCATCTGATATGTAAATGAGCGAACGCTAAGTAAAAACTCCACAAAGAACATCACATTAGTTAAATACCAGCCGCCGACTGCAGAGTGTGGTTTGTGGTCGTGGTCTAATTGCAGAGCGAGCCCCGCTGTGTGCAGGGCTCGCACCATCTCATCTGTATTACAGAACGTGTCACTTGTCTTGATTTCATTTCAGATACTCACAAAATGACTCCACAAACACTGCTCCCGGCTCCGGAGTGACACGTCCATTTAGCGCCTCTCATTCCAGCACAGAGATGGATAAAACCATTTTCTCTGATGGTTTTCACTGATTATGCCATGTCACAACTCCACTGTTTAATCACTGCTGCGCCTGGATCAAGCCGACTCGGAATCCTCACTGTCTTTTGTATTTTTTATGAAGAAATGTGATGTTAATACGAGTTTTTCATTTATACTCTGAGTAACTAGAAACTAATCATGTAAGCCAGGGGTAGGCAACGTCAAGATGGTTTTGATGAATGTTGTTACACATCAGAGATGTTAAAGTCCTCTCAAGTACTCCTTTTACATTTCTTCGCAGAACATATTGGATGCACTATACTGGTGTTTGTAGCAAGTGGGAAGTTTATGGAGAAGTTTATAGATTTTTTTGAGTTGGAGATGCTTTACCTCATCCACAGGCTGAAACAGATCCGAAGGCTGAGTTGACAGCGCCTCTGGCAGAGAAGGGGAAATATTTCACACTCTTATTTCACATTTATTTCTTACCAATATTCCACAAACTACAACTCTGGGTATTTCAGCTTGAAAACATAGTGTACCTGGAAGACTTTTTCTTTGCCGCGTTTGTATAATAGTTCTGCTTAAGAGCTCATTACAATGAGAATCTTCTGTTATTCGCTTTTGTTCGCGAGTGTAAAGGCGTCAACCTTGATTTTTTTCTCTATTTCATGTGAAGCACTTTGGCAGCCGTGGTTGTTGTAAATGTGCTTTAGAAATAAAGTTGATCTTGACCCAAAACCTCAAGCTGAAATGAACTCACTTTTTTCTTTTGTGAGCGGAGAAAGGACTTCTTTTTGATGAACAGGTGCACTGTTCAGAATACTACACTGATGAGGCACATCGTCCCTTTAAAGGGACTATATGGAGTTTAAAAATGTTAAAACTGTGTATTTTCCTCCCCTACATGTTCCTCCATGTCCTAATGTGTAGAATGAGCTCAGACCTGTTCACCACAACTGCCTCTAAAATCCTGCACTGTCACTCAGGAAGGTGTTACAGGAAGGTCTGAAGTCGTCATGCACAAGCTTAATGTAGAAGCTGCAGTTACACGTATGACCTGAAGTGGCAGTAGTGAGAATGAAATAGCCAATTTGCATCTAGCCCCTTTAAAGAGGGGGTATTAAGCTTTTTTCAATCACACAGCACCAGTCTATATCACACTACAATGATGACGAAACTTTATGTTGGTCTGTAAATGCAGTAAATTAGAATAACTGCCTTGTATAAAATGGCTCTCTCAAAATGGCTGTAGCGAATGTCTTGAAATAGGCCTCTGTCTCTTTTAGAACCTCTGAGCCTTTCAGACACGCCCCCTCCACACGCTGTCTGTGGCATCAGTGGGGAGGGGGTTCTGCTGAGGAGCAGTGGTTGGTTACTCGGCTGGTGACGAAAGCTCAGAGGCGTCTCCAGGAGGTGGGGGCGTTCCTAGGAGGACTATCCCTAAAATGGCCGCCATCAGAGTTTTTACAGATTACTCAAAAATACATGAATGTGCCAAGGCAACACTTCAGGCATGTTTTTAATGAGGGAGTGACATAATAACATGATGTAAAGCTTGAAAAAGTCGATTTTGGATAATACCCCCCCTTTAAGTGCAGATACTGAAGCAAAGTACAAAAGTGTAAAAGTATCTGCATTAATACATACTTCAAGATAAAAATCATAAAAGTATCGGTAACGCTTTATAACAAGGGTAAATTCATGAATTCATCATAATTCATGACTTAGTTCATCATGAATTCACCAAGGACCAAACTTTGTATAAACTTACAACTAAAATGATCTCATGGTGAGTTCATCATGAGTTCATTCGTTTTGCTTCTATTTCGGGACGGGCCAAAATAGAAGCAAAACATGCTTCTATTTGGAGCCTTGTCGAGTTTCTCTTTACTTGTTACATTTTCTGAGCAAAAGAGCTAAGAAGTTTCTGCGAAGAGAACGGAAAAAATCCTCAATTCAACAAACAGTCCAGTCGATGATTAAAAGCTTCAGGTGTTTCGGGAGCAACAATTATCTCAACAGAATTAAAGTTGCAGTTTCAACAATTTAACAATTACAATGTCACAAAGCCTGCAATTAATATTTTCTTACACAGTTGTTTGTTGACATCGGAAATCGCAAGTTTCGGGACTTGAGACTTACTTGACCAAAAGCTCCAAAAAGACTTCACTTAAGACTTGCTGTTTGTGACTCGAGACTTAACTTGGACTTGAGGCCGATGACTCTCAATGACTCGCTGTGACTTTATATTTATTCTACATTTTAGTGAAACTGTCGAAAGATCGGGATTAATTTTGTAAAATACAGCGCGAAAAGGCAGGAGGAAATACCACGTGTTTCTTTGGATGCATTAACCCCTTAACCCCCGGTCGAACCGATTCCCGTTTAACCCCTTAAATCAGAATCGGTTCGACCGGGGGTTAAGGGGTTAAACTGGAATCGGTTCCTACATCTTGATGTTCGGGAGACTCCAGAGGCACCAGCAGCTTCAAATACCTGTCTGCTGCTTTGTAGCATCTGTTCTCTTAATCTGATGTGTTTGTCTGGCAGAAACCGTCCATATTGTGCCTTTATCTGCACAAACCCGAGTGTGCTCTGAATCATCCACAAATCTCTTATCTGTATGATGATTACGCTTCATCTTTCATGATATATCGAAGGTTTTCATACCTAGACCAAGGCATTCAACTATTTCACGCTTTTCATCAGCAGAAAGATCCTTTTCCTTTCCCATATTAGTTGAAAATGATGATCTGTATAATAAAGTGGAACATCCTTTTTCAGTAGTTTTTCCCTTAACTGGGCTTAACCCGACAACTAATCTTCCCAGGTCTCTGAGATTAATGTCAGTGATTCATAGAGACACGAGACACGATACCATCCATGAGTTTCATTATTTTGTTTATTTTTTTTTAACCTTTTTGACACAAAAATGCAATTTGCATAATAATTTGGAACGCAGTGTAGTAGCTTACATGGAGCATAGAGAGAATAATGCAATGTAAAGTGTCTTTGAGTGTCCAGAAAAGCACGATATAAAACTGATGCATTATTATTATTATTCTTAGTGAAACCATTGAATTGTTGGTGTTAGCTGAGGACTTATTACTAAATGTAACAGTAGGACGTGTTTAGTCTTTCCTCGATGTACGTGTAAAAAACCCTGACGTGGCTCTGCAGAAACAGGATGAAAAAGCTCCGACGCTTCTCAGAAAGCGGTGAAGTCGATGAGTTCATGCTGTATCTGCCGTTCCCTGTGAGACGGCGGTGATTTTCCGAGCTGCTGCAGTGTCCGGGGGCTCACGTGTTGCTGCAGCCCTCCGCACATACGACTGCACTGATGTATTATACAAGTGAATGTGAGACACAGCGCGGCCCCATTGATTTTCCATAAAGCGCTGGTTCTTTTCATGGAGCGGCTCAGAGGTCGGGCTCAGAGCGGGCGCCGAGCCCAGGGAGATGCCACTGTGAGGAAGCACATGTGAGGAGCGGCCACACAGACTCTGAGTCAGATGCATCACCGGCGGCTTTTCGTACACACTGTTCTGTGTTTGCTTCAAAAAAGTGAGAGTCTTGGTTTGTTTAAAGGTGACACTCTGCAAAATGGACTTTCGTGAGCATAAGCTGGTTATGGTGGTTTTCCTGTGTCGTTTGGACAGTTTGAGTGGTTTTATGTATTATACGTTGATTATCGTTTAGAAATCCTTTAACCTGATTACTTTTTTCAGTAACGAGTACCGTAAATTCTCTAATACTGGCCTGTATTCCATTAGCGGCCGGGTCTCTAACAGAGGCCGGGTTCGCAGCTAATTAAGGCAAATTAAAGCCGGTCTCTAAAACAGGCCGGGGCTTTTATTTGAAACTATAGCGGTAGAAATATTCCCCATGTTAGGAATTTGTCTCATACTGGTGTAAATAAAAACTCACGTGCAGGAAGTAAACAAACGGGAACCCGGGCCGAGGGGGACGCTGCGGAGGAGCTGATCCGAGCGTAACCATATTTGTGACCTGTGACCATATTTGGAAACAGGGCAAGCAACAAATGTCGTGTGACCCTCCAGGGTTTTAATAAAGTCGCCATTGCGTCTTCAAAGCACGTCCAGCTGCTCCGTGTGCAGGTCAGTCCCACGCCTCAAAATAACTCCTCCCATCAGCGCGAGCGTCTCGTCTTCTCTCGGGTCAGTCTCATGATCGATCACAAACACAAACGCTCCGTCTAAACTCGCCTTTTACACAAGAGAATAACAAATAATCCGGTCCGCGGTAAAAACGAAACAGAAACCTGCAGTGACATCGATGTCAATGCTCCGCTAACAGCAACGAAACACTTCCTGTTGTCCCGACAAAATAAAAGGCGTCAATGTTCCAGCCGCTGGGAGAGGGTTTGAAATGTTACTTAATAAATGAACCTAATATTTTAGGTGCAAATGGACACAAATCTAATTTTTCTTCATTTTCCTGGTCGTCCGTTTTGCTCAAATAGAAATAAAGGCCTGTCTCTAATTGTGGCCTGGTTCCAATAAAGGCCTGGTCCTAGATGCCCGTGAGTAAATAAAGGCCCTGGCCTGTATTAGAGCATTTACGGTAATCTCCGTTTCATTACTATTTCCATCAGATTAAGGTTACTTTTCCAAATCACAGTGCGTTACTATTTTAATTCATTCTCTTTTACTCTTTGTAAAAAAAAAATATTTGCTTTCTTCTTTCGTTGCAAGGAGTGACGTAACGTATGCAATAATTCATGTTTTCAGGACCAATGTAAACAACAGGAGGAGGAGAGAGATGCATGTTTTCTTACTGGAAATACTGAATTGTCACTATTTGTGTCGGATAAAGATGACAATATAAAGGTTCGCTGTACTCTCTGTTGACAACAAAATGTTATCGAGCTTTAAAGACACTACAACCAATTAAGAAACATTCTGAGCGGTTGTCAGGCTTACAGTGAGTCTCACCAGGTGATGCAGGAGGAGGAGGTTAATGTCAGTGTCAGGATCTGAGGTAAGACACGCCCGTAAACTTTGTGGAAATGCATTGGTTTATTTAGCTACAACATGAGGTGAACAGCAGCGCATTGAACTGAATCAGATTCGATCAATAGCACCAATGTAGCGCCCTCTAATGGTCAAATACCCAAACTACAGTAGACTAATCTCACTATAATAAACATCACACTAAACTCGCTAAAATGAAGTAATGAGTTTTCTAACTTAGTTTCTTTCAAAACCAAGTAATCAGTTGAGTAGCTAAGTAACTTTTTAAAAGAGTTGTCTGTAGTGAGTAATTGGATTTATCAAGTACCTAACACCTCACAGACCTGCTCTCATGCTGCTCACCCAGGAAAGCCAACACGCTGAGAGCTGCTGAAAAACTGCCGCTAATGTTCCCCTGCTGATATTAATTTCTGGATTATCAAAATGTCTCCATGGGGAAATTTTCCTGTCACGGAAGCCCCATTTTCAAGTTCCAATCGAAGTTCGTCTCTGGTGACCATCCATGGGTCCAAAATGCTCTTCTTTGTGCACGGCATTATCTTCATAAACAAACATGGAAGCACTGCCAAAGTCACTCTTTCCTTGCAATGATGTTTTTAGCAGATGCAGAGTGCAGAAGCTGCTGTGGATGTTAGCACGAGCCGCGTTAGCATCGGCCAGTGCGTTATTACAGAGATGATACGGCCCTACAGCATGACCCAATATGACAAATACGATTTCATTTAGTGACTGAGTGATACTGAAGTCACAGAGACGGACCCGCTAACCAACAGGCTGACGTTTAGTTTTACTTCCTCAAACTTGAGCTTAACATTTCTCTTTTCCGCTGCTTTGACTTGGGTTTTTCAATTCTACCTTGCAATCCCTTACAATTCCCACAAATCTTTCCACAGTTCTGTTCCAGCCTCCGGTTTCTCGCCCGTGTTTGTGAATGCACCGCTTGACTCAGCCTCGACCCACAGCACGTACTTCATAAGTGAAGTGGTCCTCAATCACACGGACTCTTGTGAATTTGGATCTTATTCATTGTCACGAATCTCTGTCCCCATCCCAGTGTTGCGCCTGACCTTGCTAACATCTGGCGTCCACCTGTGGGTTTGGGCAGCAGAGAGCGAGCCCAGGGGAACGGCGGCCATGTGAGGTGAGGAGTCAAGCGGGTGCAGCCGGGAGCCCTCAGACGTATTCAACAGCGGGTCAGGTGGAGTGTGGAGTGGGCAGATGGGCCGTTAGTGGTTGGCTGCAGGCGGCAGGTCTGAAGAGCGGGCCATGACCCCCTCGTGCTAATCTCACACACTCGCTAAAACACGAGGGCTCACGGGGCCACAGCGCACGGGAACGGTTTTCAGCCGTCCACCTGGATAAACACAAACAGGACTGGCTTTCATGAGCAAGACCCTGCACTTGTCTCCTTTGTGCTATTGAGAGCGAGACAGAAAGGTTTTGTGGTAGCAGCTTTAGGCTCCAGACGGTGTGTGTTTAGCTGAAGCTAGCTGGGTATATTAACACGGAAAAGTGCAGTGAAAGTCCTGTAAAATGCGGAGTCACTTCCTGATAGGGATGCACCGATACCAGTATCGGGTATCGGGCCGATACCACATGCTTGTACTCATATTCGTACTCATTCATGAGGTCCCGATACCAGAAACCGATACCATTTGACGTGTGGCCAGCGCACCTACGAGGCGCAGCTACGAGGCGCAGCTCTCAGCTGAGGAGAGAAGAAGCAACAAACTGGAGAATTCTTTAGTGTAAATACAATAATCCACATAGAGCTGACTTTATTACAGAATGCGCTCTCTAAATCAGAGTCTGAGCTGGATTTAACCAGAGTTTAATGTTGTTCGTGGAGTCTGCAGTGTTTACAACATACAGGCTAACGTTGCTAACTCGCGGCTAGCAGTTTTGGCCATTCTGACGCCGTTTTATGCCCAGGGGTTTATTCATCTGAAAAACTAACCCAGCAACTAAAAAGTCTTCAGAAAATCCAAATTAAAGACATACAGCATGTTTATATTGAGCCAAAATGAGCTGCAGCAGAACAATGAAAACGCTGTAGCTACTCGCTAAGTTACTTAAACACACGAGAAAATCCAGTACTATTGTTAAATAAAAACACATAAATGAATAAAGCACAGGCATTGGGAGCTTTTGGACATGGGCTTTTCTGTCTATGATGGACAGTGCAATAAAAATTAAAAATGATATTGAATGAAAATAAAATAAATAAATGGCAGCAGCACAATTCTAATATAACTGCTCTTAAATGTGTCGCCTACTTTACTTAAGGAAATGTACATGAGTAAATTAACTAATTACAAACCAATCTGCTGTGAAAAAAAGGAAGAATGCTGAAGGAACAGACCAGATCCACATCAGCACCGTTTACTGAAGATAAACTTTTCTAAACTCACTGAGCTGTTCGACAGTGAAAGCTCCTCACACGTCACAGATCTGTTACATAGTGAGAGCGCTCACTCTGTCACTGACAATGCACCATAACTGTTCCAAACATGGCTAATGCAGAGTGAGCGCTCACCTTTTCCAGAGACAATCTTTGATCCAAATGCTCCGGTGCAGCTGGAGTTTAAACAACAGCAGTAACTTCAGGCTCTGCGGCTAAAGCTAAAGCCCATGTGTTTCTTGTTGTCACTACCGTGTTGTCACTGCTTTTCTATTTGTCTAAGAGTCTAGTTTCTTATTCAGGTTTAGTCCTGGTTTTTAACCAGTTTACTGTAAATCCTGGTTTAGTCCTGGTTTAGTCCTGGCTCAGACCGCGGCTCTGCCATCTCTGATAATGACTGAAGTGTGAGTAAGTTACAGCTTTGCTTCTGCATTTGTGCTGAAGCTGCTCATGAGTTCAGGCTTTTTTAGACTCACTGCGGATCATTTATTGACGTTTGGAGAGAAAAAGTACCGAAAATTAGCACCGAAAAAAATAAATAATCCGATTCCGCCCCCTACCGGAGCTTACCCAGCCCTAATCATCACTGCACCGAGAGGAGGCTCACTCTGCGACTGTTGTTCCAAAACATCAGACTCTGCCCGGTGTCGGTCGCAGCTCGTCTTTGGTCGTACGACGGTTCTATTTTAAATCTTTGTCCCTGACTCACTGTACGATCTACGACCTCAGTTTCTCCACGATGAGCGGTCATTCATCGCAGACGTGTCCCGGAGGCGTTGAAAAAATCACTTCTTGTTCTTTCAGTGCCCATGTATTTCTGTCAAATCTGTCAGTCTCGCACACCATTTTTCAGCCAGTGTTAAAAAATGAGGTTTGTAAGATTCCTTATGGAGCAAGTATTTATTCAACTTAAAATAAGGGAAACGGCACTTGAAAAGATTAGTTCTCTAGTGTTCTCAAACGCTTGACATACTCAGCTGCACAAAGAAGTCGATAATTGACAATTATGACCTGGGGGCGGGTTATGTAAATGTCTAACTTCTCTCCATTTAGTTTCGTGCTTTGTCATTAGAACTTCCTACAGGCCCATTACAATGTGTCTGCTTAATCATTAACCACCTTCTTCAGTCTCTCTTCTCCTCCTCACCTCTGTGTCTTGGCCTTGGAAGGAGATATTTTTGTCTGCCAGCTCCATCACACTCTCCTTTCCGCTCACCAGTTCCGACCGGCCCGAGCGCCAACGCAGTCAGTGAACTAATGATCACCTTCTGCTCCGTCAGCGCCGGTTCGGGTCTCCGGGTTATGTTCAAATCAGCGGTAACCAGGATTTATTCGTTAAACAGGCTTTACTTTTCAACAATCACTAGGAAGCTGCAAATGGCAGAGATTTTTAGCTTCAATGATTGTTATTACTTTAATTTAATTTGATTGTGCACATGTGTTAATAAGTGTATTTCAGTATGGTTTAGTTATGTTTTAATTGAGCAGCAGAGGTTGTCAGCAATAAAGTCAATTTACTTACGTACTATACTAAAGCAGACTTTTTGAGGCTCCGTACTTCACTTGAGTAGTATTTGTGGGGGGGCCTTTATTTACTCAAGGACATCTAGGACCAGGCCTTTATTGGAACCAGGCCACAATTAGAGACAGGCCTTTATTTCTATTTGAGCAAAACGGACGACCAGGAAAATGAAGAAAAACGAGATTTATTAATTAGATTTATTAACGAGAAATAGGTTCATTTATTAATTAACATTTCAAACCCTCTCCCAGTGGCTGGAACATTGATGCCTTTTATTTTGTCGGGACAACAGGAAGTGTTTCGTTGCTGTTAGTGGAGCTTTGACATCAATGTCACTGCAGGTTTCTGTTTCGTTTTTACCGCAGACTGGATTATTTGTTGTTATCTTGTGTAAAAGGCGAGTTTAGACGGAGCGTTTGTGTTTGTGATCGATCATGAGACTGACCCGAGAGAAGACGAGACGCTCACGCTGATGGGAGGAGTTATTTTGAGGCGTGGGACTGACCTGCACACGGAGCAGCTGGACGTGCTTTGAAGACGCGATGGAGACTTTATTAAAACCCTGGAGGGTGACACAACATTTGTTGATTGCTCTGTTTCCAAATATCGTCACAGGAGGTTTGAAAAGTGGCTAAATCTGTGTGAAAGTTACGCTCGGATCAGCTCCTCCGCCGCGTCCCCCTCGGCCCGGGTTCCCGTTTGTTTACTTCCTGCACGTGAGTTTTCATTTACACCAGTATGAGACAAATTCCTAACATGGGGAATATTTCTACTGTTATAGTTTCAAATAAAAGCCCCGGCCTGTTTTAGAGACCGGCTTTAATTTGCCCCCACCAGCCGTGAACCCGGCCTCTGTCAGAGACCCGGCAGCTAATGGAATACAGGCCAGTATTAGAGAATTTACATTATATCAGATCAAATATTTGCTGGATCCTTTACCGTGAAAACTAAAACGGGGATCAAATTAAGCACTGCTCCACTACATTTGGAAGATGAATATAACACTTTCTACTCAACTAAATTTCTAAAAAGGCTCCTAAGTAAAACAGTATTTCTGTCCATGTGGTTTGTTCCTTTTAAGAGCCTCGAAATGCACACTCCAGAACAGTAGGTGGCGCTGTGCCAGTGTCCTGTCAGTGAAATATTGGGGTCAGGAGACTGAGATGGCCACTCCAGAACCTTCACTTTATTCTGGTGGAGCCTCTGGCATCTGCGAAACACCTCCATATTTCACAGCAGGTGCACTTTTTTGTTTTCAGCAAGGCCTATGATGAAATTCCTCCAGGGTTCGTAAACCTTTGAGCACAATTGTGTATATAACGAGTGGTTTATCACGGTTTATCTCCTGTAGCAGCCTTACATTCTTTTCCTCGTTTACACCGTGCTGCCTCGTGTTCTACCTTCAGCATTAAGGGCTTTTATAGCGGTCAGACTAAGTACCCGCTGTGGGTCGGCACTCACTCGCCTGGTTGGAAGGAAAAGGTTGTTCTACATAATGTCGCCATCGGCCACGGGAGTCTGTCCTGCCCATTTAAAGGAATAGTTCACTGTTTTTCCATACTGAGATATATTATTACCTGAGCTTAGACGAGTTGATGTGTACCTGTCTGGTCTTTGTGCCTGTGCTCAGTCACGCACAAAGACCAAAGATGTTGTTAGCATTTGGCCTCTCCCAGTGTATTCCTAATGTGGCAGTATGAATGATGGTGGTTGCCTGCGGGGTATAAATAGGGCAGCATTCCCCTTTGTTCGTCCCACCTGACCTGTCTGTGACGTCACCCGCCGACCAGTAGCTAGCATGGCTGTGAGAGCTTTGCAGTGTAACATGTATGAAGATTGTCGCTAAGAACGAGGAAATGTCACTGTCTCAAGCCCAGTGTTCGGAGCCTGCGGTGTAGCATGTGCTCTCGGTGAGTGGCAACGAGATCATTATAGTTCGTAACTATCAGTTGTGCGCTGAGCTAACACTAGCATTGTTTGTCGCTTCTCTCCCTGCTGTAATGTACGTAGATTTATACTGTTGGACTATACTGTAACCTCCTAGGCTGCTGGTCGGCGGGAGAGTCTCTTTCTCTGTCTCGGTTTTCTGTCACCTGGTCCTTCCTCTGCCACACGGCGTCTCGTGTTGGACTGGTAACATGGACATTGTGCATTGGACAATTGACTGACAACTACACGAAATGATACCAGTCTATAAATCAATGAACTGTGAACCAATCAATGTCGACCGTGAGAAGGAACGTAACCGACGTGTCTAAAACAAAAGACGAACTATATTTTCAAAATTTGGCATCCGCACAGCAAAGTGAAGATTACTGCGCGGATTTCGAACTACTCCCGGTATTATTACGCCTTACAATATAGTTCCCCCTTTTATCCGCTTAGAAAATCCACATTGTGTAATTTTGTGTAATTATACTTTGTAGTGGAACACTTCACGTAACCATATTTAAATAGTGAAAACGTGGAAGAGCTTGGTAGCTTCTATCTTGACCTGTTTTGGAGCTATAGAGGAGAGGGGTAGAGGCTAAATGCTAACGCCGTCTGTGCGGTGTTTACGTGATTGAAGGCACGGGTGAAGTCAAAGCGACTCATCAAAGCTAAGGTAAGAACATATCTCAGTATGTAAAAACGGTGGCCTATTCCTTTAAAGTCAAAGAAACGAAAACTTAAATTAACAATAAATTAACCAAGACCGTATTACTGTCTCTGTCCTTAGTTAATACGAACCTGTGGTGCCTTAAGCGTGGGGATACTTTTATTTGCCCATGGTCGTATGGTCACACTTTGGCTCCAAACGGGGTGAAGTTCGGAGCGACCAAGCTCTTCCACGGGCACAAAGACCAGACAGGTTCGCGTAAACTCGTCTAAGCTCAGGTAAGAACATATCACAGTATAGAAACATGGTGAACTATTGCTTTAATGTGCTAAATCTAGGAGCTGCAAGATCTCAAAGTGTGCTCTGACTAAGTGCAAAATAAGTGATGCTATAGTCTGCGTTTAGAAGCACAAGATCCAGAATGATACCCCTCTGTATAGTTTATACACAGGGGTATCGGTCTGGGCGGGAGCAGCTCGTGCAAATCAATCGTTATTTGCTGTCACGCAATAACAATCTACACGCGGCGCACAAGAAAGCCCAGAGCTTTTTTCTAACGGGTGGTAAATGATCATGTTATTAAAAACACATCGACGCTGGTGAGTTTCGGGATTCATAATCCTCCGCTGACTGATTTCCTCGTGAATGTTCCGCTGTGGAAATGTCGCTGATGCCAAACTCTGACATCAGAGTCGGCATCAGTTGATGAGTCGGCAACAACTGGGGCCCCATTACCCCAAACACTACCATGATAAATGAATAAACAAAAACAACAAAAATTAAGTGGACTGAAGTTTTGTCTGAAAGCCATAGAAAGAAAAAAGAGGAATGGCGTCTATCCTTCATCTTCAAGTGCTTCTTCCATTGGCAAAGTTTCTCCGACTCTCGCATCCAAGACAAACTCTCCAAATGTAACAATGCAGGGTTATTTATCTCATTTAAGATGGTCTCTTTTCCTCTCCCATTATCTCTTACCCTCTCTCTATTTCATCCCGCCCCCCCTCCTCCGCTCGCTCTCCTCCTCCTCCTCCGTCGTCCAGAATTGATTCCCACCTAATTGGCTGTCAGGCGGGTCAGAGCAGAGCACGGGGGGAGAGCGGGGCATGTGCGGAGACGTGTGTGGCCATGCAGAAGGAGAGCGAGGAGGACGAGTGTGCTGCAGTTCAGAGCCGGGGGCGAGCGTCTCATAAGCGCGATTATTCAAGTTTTCAGGTGAGGAGTTGGTGACTGAGGAGGGAGTTCTCTGAGCCGAGGCCCTGAGCCAAAGGAGAGTGTGTTGTTGTACCGCGGTTTTCATCGTGACACTGCAGTACCTCCTCCTGTCTTTAGCGCCGTGTGTTATCTGTGTTTTTGGGTGCGTTTCCTGCTTTTTTCCCCCATTATATTAAAAGAGGGGGTATTGTGCTTTTTTCAATCACATAGCACCAGTCTATATCACACTACAATGATGACGAAACCTTCTGTTGGTCTGTAAATGCAGTAAATTAGAATAACTGCCTTGTATAAAATGTCTCTCTCAAAATGGCTGTAGTGAATGTTTTGAAATAGGCCTCTGTCTCTTTAAGAACCTCTGAGCCTTTAGACACGCCCCCTCCACACGCTGTCTGTGGCATCAGTGGGGAGGGGGCTCTGCTGAGGAGCAGTGGTTGGTTACTCGGCTGGTGACGAAAGCTCGGAGGCGTCTCCAGGAGGTGGGGGCGTTCCTAGGAGGACTCAGGCAAACCTATCCCTAAAATGGCCGCCATCAGAGTTTTTACAGATTACTCAAAAATACGTGAATGTGCCAAGGCAACACTTCAGGCATGTTTTTAATGAGGGAGTGACAGAATAACATGATGTAAAGCTTGAAAAAGTCGATTTTGTATAATACCCCCCTTTAAAACGCCGGTGTAACGTCGAGATGCATTTCTTTGTCAAGCTGCACTGACAGTATCAACGCGCATGTGCACATGTCTTTGTCTCTCATTAAAAACAAGTTATTAACAGCTGGTAAACTTTGTCTTGCACAATATTACGTAACTAAAGAGCAGACGACTCTTTCCTCAGCAACTTTCATTACATTTAAACGGTCATGCTTTCTGATTATTGACAAAACTTGTACTTTCTTTTGTTTTTAAAGCCTATATTTTCAACAGACAGATATTTATAGGCAAATTGTTTTAGCAGCTACGTCATTTACTAATTACATGTAGAATAGACTGCCTAATTCGACAGTAAAATTTATGAAATCTTGTTATTTGCTGAAAAAGCGGAACTCGATGGCTGAATGTGAAATGACTCGATAGTTCTGCACATGCGCAGCAACGACAAGTAGTGCAACTCGACAAGCCGTCTGTTGCGATTGCACACCGGCTCCAAAATGGTGCAGCGTCAAGCATAGGAATGACAGAAACGCCGTCAGTTATCAGAGCCTGTTCCTACAAATGCATAGTCAGGTTGCAAAATGGCTTCCAGGGACGCTAAAGAGGAAGTGGCCACTGTGTATCCGACTCCAAATAAACAGAATATACCTGACAATGATTCAGCATTTAGCTCAGATTTTACATGTATAATTTTAGTTTAATCTCAACAGGTCTGTACTTTATTAATGATTTCTATTGAGGCTTTGACCTAAATGTTTTGACAACGAAAAACATCTGGATCGTTCATAAATTGCGATGTTTGAGGCTAATGTGGAAAAATATATTGTTTGTTTGTTTGCATACTTTATTGTCCCCGTAGGGATTTTTTTTCCTCTGCATTTAACCCGTCCTTTGATGGGTGCTTTTAAAGGGCAGCACACACTTCACGACTTTTATGCCCGATTTTGCTCTATTTCTCAGTCGTGCCGAGTCTAATCGAGTCGCGTCTAGTCGAAGTCGGTCACACGGAGTCGGGTCGTGTAGTGTGGGGGGGTCGTGTAGTGTGGGGGGTCACGACTGGACTGACGTTCGAATCGTGTAGTGTGGGCGGCAGAAAGACGCGACTAGACTCCAGTCGTAGGAAATCAGACATGTTTGATTTTTAAGCCCGATTTTCTTGGACGCACGGGAGAAACGTGGGTGGTTTTACCGTTTCAAATGTGAACACACAGAAAGCAGCGGCCAATGACAGACTGATTGATTAAGGGCGCACTCACACTTGACATCCGAACCGTGCCACTCTCAGGCTCATTTGAGGAAAGGCCTAGATGCCCCGAACGGCACGCGCTCACATTTACACAAACGAACCGAGACGTGGCTGATTAGAGAAGCACGAGGAGTTGTTTACAAGTGCACGTGAGCAGCAGCGGCGCAACATGATGCGGAAGAAAAAAAAAACCTATACAGCTGCGTGAAATAATGTCTACTCTGAGCCCTGTCAAATCTCTTCACTCCACTTTTCTTTGCATTTTACTACAGTTTAATAAAAAGGGCTATGGTGAATATAATAGTCGATTTTAATAAAGCAGAGAAATCCGAGGGTCCGGGGAGCCGCCCGGGAGCGAGGCGGTCGGGGGCCAGGGAGACGAGAGCGAGGCAGCCGCTGCTCTGTTTGATAAATACAGCCTTTTCTCACTGTTTTACGTGACAAATGCACCCGCCCATACAACAGCCGCTTGTATCCATGAGTGTGCGCAAACACGAGCAACCGAGCCGCGCTCTGGCCCCCCTCCTCTAAGCGGGCCAAAGTCCGGAACCGAGTCCGACTCGGGCATGGTTTGATTGTACTCACACTACACAAACGAACCGTGCTGAAGGGGCTTCCAGCGCTTGGGCGCGGTTCGGATGGACAAGTGTGAGTGTGCCCATGAAGACAGAAAAACACCGCCGCGCCTCCCTTCTCATTTCTGTCAAAACAGCGGCACAAACAACTCATTTCATGGCCACAGCCCAACACGAAACAGCACAACTTTGTCACCAAAACCATCTCTTCAAGCTACATTTCAACCGCGAACAAAGTTTAGCGGGACTTACTGAGTTTGGAGACAAACTGTTCAGCTTCACTTCTAGCCTCTCCGCTTTCTCCGCTCGCCTCGCTCAGTTTTCCCCGCTGTCTCCTCCATCTCTGGGCCGAGGCCCGTCTCCTTTTCTTATTAAATCCCCTGAAATACGTCCCGCTTCTTCGTGTCGCCCACTTTTATCTCCATTTGACAGAACTATAGCCAAGTTGAAGCTTCGTAGTAGCAGTAAGCTAGTGCTGCCAATCGGGACACACACACGTTTTCCCACGCTCACAAACACAGGCCTATATCTTTGCGGATTTCAGTTTTTGAAGCCGGAGGAGAAATGAGGCCGTAGAGAAGACAGACGCGCTGTGTTATAAAACATCAGCTGTTTGTCAGAATCATGTGTTCGCTCTTACAATTCTCGGTCGTTAAGTGTGAACCCCCAGACGTTCTATAATCGCACTGAATCCAGTCGTGTAGTGTGGACCCCCCATTCTATATCAAATCGTTTAAGACTAGAAAAGTCGCGTAGTGTGTGCTGGCCTTAACCCATCCACTGAGGCAAGGAGCAGTGGTCGACAGCAGATGGTGCAGACTGAGAGCCTCGCTTCCGTCAGTCTACCCCAGTGCAGCCAACCACCAACAAGTTTGGTGTAAATGAATAATGCACAAAATTGTAAAGTGTCTTTGAGCGTCTGGAAAAGCGATATATAAGACTAATGCATTATTAATATTTGGTCGGACGCCTTTGATTACAGCGCCATTCACTGTGGCCTTGTTTCATAAAGCTTCTGCAAAGTCTAAACGCAAACCCCAAACTGGAGTTAAGATCTGGACTCTGTGTCGACCGATCCACCTCACGCTCCCTGAACCACTCTTTCACAGTGTGAGGCTTGTGATTCCTGGTTTCGTCATGAGGGAAGAAGAAGAATAACCTGGTTGTTCAGGTCGTCACATAGGGCCAGATGCTGAACCAAGACCTGACCAAAACATCAACAGTTACATCCAGGTAAAGGACATTTGTTCAGGCAGTGTGTTTCAGTGTATAGGAACTGCTGTTTTCCTTTGGCTTGCTTTATTTCTCAGGGCTAACAACAGCAATCTGCCGCCCCTCGAAGGGACAAAGCCTAGTCGGTTCTAATCATTGTTTGGTCTAACGTTGGGGAAACAACAGAGGAACTGTCACGTCGCCGCGCTGTCATTTTGAAGAGCGAGGGGGGGGGGGAACCCGAGACGTAATAACAAACATCTGCGCAGCCTAAAGTAATGTGGAAATGAGAGTTAAGAAAATATGAGAATTTCAAGTCCACAGTTTATTAAAAGCGTCCGCCTGCAGCCCGCGCTCTCTCCGCCTTTGATTAGACTGCACTGGGAGCTACAATATATCCGCGCTAAGTATTCAGAAACTTTCCTGTGTTTCTGTCCTGGAGGCCTGAGTGCGGCTTTAAACCTGTGAAACCGCAGCGAGTGAGAGGAGAATATCAATCTGCGGCACACACACGGAGCAGCTGGCTGTGGTCGGCTGTTTACAACGCAGGGCTGGCTTCTTTCAGGGGCCCGGCTTTGGCATTTTACACATTATAATTATATACAGTGACGTCTATGGAAAGAAAAGGCAATACGGACGGTGACACTGGAATAATCAGGATTTTAAATTGAGAGAAACAATGAAAACAAGCTTTAAAAATGTGGAATTCAGTTTTGAGTTCCCTCTATGCAATGAATGACAGGAAAAAACAGCTTCATCGGCAGAAGAAGAAACTCCCTAACTGAATAAAGTTTACCCAAAGCTGTGTGAGTAAAATACTTCTTCTGGTCTGCTTTTTGCCGTTCCCTTTCAGCACACTTCTGAAGTACTTCCCCACCTACACACCTACAAAGAATAGTGGTGCCTGGTGGAGTGGAGGCCAGATCCACAACTCCCACAGCAACATGTGACTCAACACTCCGCCTCTGAAGTTTTCTTACCACCGTCCAAACCTGTGAGGTAAAGATAACAACTTGTTCATATACTGCCTGTGTGTATTCTCTTTAAAACAGTCTTTTCTCTGAGCATTTGGTGCTTATTGGATCAATCACAGGCAAACCTCAAAACAGCTGAGCCAAACAACAAAGTCCTGAAGAAATTCAGTGTTTGTGTTTCAGAATGTTGTTGAGTTTGCAAATGGCCTTGTTATTGTTATGGTCTTTGCTCTCAGGCCCTTTTCCACACATGTTGGAGCCTTGTGGGTCGACCCGAGACCGCCCTCGTTCCAACTGCATTTACTTAAGTACTTAAGTTAGTTCAGTCCGTGTTCACAAGTGCCCACGGGCATCGACCTGTCAATGCGCCAACACACGTACGTGCACACTTCTCTCCTCTCCCTCGTAAATACAGTCAGGCTGATATACGTGAAGTGAGAAGAAATGCACTTTAATCGGCTCATGTAGAGGAAGGTTTTACTGCAGCAGGAGAAACTTTATATAGCACCTCTCCGGTAAAAGTGCTTCACAAAGGATCACAAAAACTAGGGATGCACCAATATCAGTATCGGGTATCGGGACTGACTTTATTACAGACTGCGCTCTCTAAATCAGAGTCTGTGCTGGATTTAACCAGAGCTAAATGTTGTTAGTGCTGCAGCGTCTGCAGTGTTTACAACATACAGGCTAATGTTGCTAACTCGCGGCGAGCAGTTTTGGCCATTCTGACGCCGTTTTATGCCCAGGGGTTTATTCATCTGAAAAACTAAGCAGCCTGAATGTGGACAGTTGTTCTTTGATGAGTCAGTGAAACAGGCGCGTTACACAAGCTTCTGTGCAGAGCAGAGAGCACAAAGAGCCGCAGTGATGCTCGTCTGTTCGGCAGCGGAGTGGGACCTCTCGTCTGCAGCCCGGCTCTGATCAGCGCGCTCTGTGATCCGAGCACATGGGAGAACCCGGCCGAGCGCTCCAAGGTTAGTGAGCGGCTGGATGGCGCTCCCAGGAGGCGCCGGAGTCCAGCCCCGAGCTCCATGTGAAGCTTATGATCGAGCTGGATCTGTCAGTATTCAGATTTGCTCTTGATAAGACAATAGGTTCAGTAGACATTTCATTACAGAAATACTTTCAAAATGGAGCAGAGACAGAGTACGGAAGATGCTGTGCCCCAAAAATATTTCATTTCAAAGTAGGGAACAGACCAAACTCAACTTACGATGTATATTTTATGACGCTTTGTCAACTTGTGCTTTAGAATTGGTCTGAAATCCCTCCAACATTAGCTGGGTTTTACCAAACCCTCGTACTTGCTTTGTTTCGTACAAGGGTCTGGACTTTCACAATTGAGCTCCGTTATCAGGTGGGAGGGGTGAACTCCTTTGAGACGATTGGAAGGTAGAAAGTCAACCGATGTAACGCAGCCACTGAGATCAAGCCCAGACGTACGTGTAGGGAAATTATAATTGACCGGAGTTTACGGATGGCTAAGGCCAGGCTACTACAACATGGCTGCTCTCCATCATGTTTCCCACACACATCCACTCACAATGAGGGCTGGTTACCGTTAAAGTGTATCTACTTGGTACCGACTGAAAAGCTCCAGTAGGGGGCAGTATCAAAAACTTTTTTTTTTTCTGAGTTAATTTTTGGTATTTTTTCTCTCCAGACGTCAATAAATGATCCGTAGTGAGTCGACATCATGACTTCTCAGGAACAAACATGATCTCATGTTGGTTCATGGACGACGTCATCCCTGAATTAAACATGTAACTACTGTAATGAATGTACATGAAAATCTTAATGATTCATCATGATCATGAGGATCACAGAAAAAAAACATGAATTCACTAAAACGACAATGAAATGACATTAAAATAATCAACCAATCATGATCATGAGGATCATGACTTGTATGGCAGAAATACTTTGCAAGTAAAGTATTTGTCATGGTTTTGGTGGAGTAAAGAAAATAAAACCCAAAATGCAGGATTGCAACAAAACTGGTGATGTTTAATGAAGGACGAAAACCAAAATAACAAAAGCAGGAGAAAACCAAAAACCGGAGCTGACGAAGACAATGACGCGATAAAAGTACAAGGGAAACACAGGGGTGTAAATACAAGAGGAAACGGGGCACAGGTGAAACACATCAGGGCGGGGCAGGCAGGCAACGAGGGAAGTCAAACCGGAAATCACAAAGACCAAAAAGACATGTCAAAATAAAACACCAAGAACAGATAAACACAAACCAGTATTTACCAAAACCCAAAGTATAACTTTATGAGAAAAAAATGTACGACAATCATGAATTTATCATTTAATACATCATGATTTCATTATGATTATGTCCCCTCAACTAAAGTGCTGCATTATCCTAAATGTTTTAACCTGTTGAAGACCGGCTCTGGAGATCTTTTTTGGCTATCTTGTACTTGTAATCATTGCTTCTTCTCCAGGACTAAGCTGGACTTTAACAGGTTAAAAAGTTTACGATAATGCACCACTTTAGCTCAGGGGACATAATCTGCAAGTAGATTTCCTCCATGTGAGTCATGATGTTCTGTTTGATCCTCATGATCATGATTCATTGATTATTTTATTGTCATTTCATTGTCGTTTAAGTGAATTCATATTATTCTTATGTGATCCTCATGATCATGATGAATAATTTTTTTATTTTATTTTTTTCACAGTAGTGCAGCGGTTTGCGCCTCCGCTTCACAGCTAGAAGGTCCCGGGTTCAATTCCCTCCAGGACGGGGCCTTTGTGTGTGGAGTTTGCATGTTCTCTCCGTGTCTGCGTAGGTTTCCTCCGGGTTCTCCGGTTTCCCCTAACCCTAAAAACATGTACAACAGGTGAATCCTCCAGCCAGGTGATTCTGACCATCAACCTGGCTCCACATCATGGACATGGGTCCCCGGGCGCGGCACGGCCGTCGACCTCCGCTCCTTACGGGTCGCCCCAGCGGCATCGAAGGATGGGTTAAATGCAGAGGACAAATTTCCCTACGGGGACAATAAAGTCTACAAACAAACATGTACATTCATTACAGTAGTGACGTTTCATTCAGGGATGAAGTCGTCCATGAACCAACATGAGATCATGTTTGTGCCTGAGAAGTCATGATTTAATAATGCACTTACTTATTATAAAGTGTTACCGAAAGGGACAAAAAAAGTGACAGTATAAAGCGATACCAGAATCTCATTTCCAGGGGAGTCCTGGCTCCAGAGGGAACTCATACATGTTTTACTGCTCGGGGAAGCTGGGGAAGAACATGCAAACTCCACAGAAATGAAAAACCTTGCGATTCATTCTGTTCTCATATTTATGTCAGAACAGCAAACGTTTCAAATTGATATTTCCCTTTGCACCTGCTTCATCTGGCCTTAAAAACATCCCGGTAAAACTGAGCCGGTCGTTTGAAGTCTCCCGTCGCTGAGCCTTAAATCCCCTCGCTGCACGCCGAGTCCCGCCGTGTCTTTTTTTAGCTTGGTGACGGTGTGCGCTCGCTCGTCCTGCTCCTCCACATCTCCGTCAGAGCGAGGGCCGTGTGGCGGGGCCTCGGGGGGTGGGGGTGGGGGACGGGGATCAGCGCTCTGACCCCCCGATTCACCAGGTCTTCACAGCTGCGCAGATCTGAATGTTTTTAGAGGCTTCTCAATTAGCGCAGTTCCAGATGTGCAGATGAAAGTGGGACGGGGCCAAGAGTCGCAGAGCTTTTCAGGGAAATGGTCTGGAAAATATCCTGCTTTTATCACACACACAACGACACTACATCACTATATCAACACATGGGCATTTACTGTTCATTTACAACATGCTTCAGTGGATAAATGCTTGAGCTGAAATATAAATAATAATGTTCGGTATTCGTGGATGGATAAAGAAATACTTAATGGAGCAGATTAAACCCATTTTTTGACCAACTGTTCACTTTATTAAATATGAATCAAACGTTTGTTAGGTCCACACATCTGCACCGAGCAACACTGAGCTTCACTGTTTAATGTTTAAACTGCCTTCACTTCAGTCTTTGTCTGAGCAGCTTCTGTTTGTGGCCTCTTTCAAACTGCCTCAAAGGTCGAGTTGTTTCTCAAAATAGTCGAAGTTGAGTCTTGACTCATCGTGTGGTGACGTCATATTAACAGCGGAGGAAAAACAGCACATTTACATCAAGGACATTAAGTTCACGTCCAAATGCGTCATGTAATAATGTAGGCATGTAGGCAAGTAATGCAGCTTATTGAGTTAATATACAATGCAGTGGCTTATTTTCATGTCCAAGGTTTTAACTTCATTTATAGGCAACGCTCAGTGTAACCTGCACCTTCAGAAACATATCAGCTGAATATGTGCGGAAGTGATTACGTGGGCGGAACTATATGTAGAACACTAAAAGCTAAAAGCGCTAGCCTAGTTGGTAACAAAGTGTAACACTGTTTATGGTCCCACCGAAACATGTAAAAGGGGTTCCGCCCATAGACATATTAGGTGTGTTTAAGATGAGCGAGGCGCTGCAGGCGGCTGCAGGCGAGCGGTGCATGCCGGTCAGAATCGCTCTGACGCCACCTGTGCGACGGTGCCCGTATTCTCGTGAGACCGAGGCGGCTGGAGCGCCTTGGGGAGGCGAGCGAAGTTGCTTTTCTCCGCCTCGCTCGGCTGCCTGAACTACAAAGGCCAAAGGGATTGTGGGAAATGAAGTGCCGTAAACACATTTGCTGACAGAGGACTGACAGATGATTGGATATGAGTTGTGTTTAGATCAGAAACGTGTTGCCCTGACGCTCCGCAGCTCCTGCCTCCTTTTTTCTCATCACCAAGATCTACTTACATCTGCAGAAATGCTTCAGAGTCTTGCAGTGCACGTGTGTTCAACATATGGCCTACATTTTAAATATGCATAAGTTTATTATTCTAATCCTAAACTGTAAGAGGAGAGTCTGTTTTTTTTGCTGTAGTGATGGGTCTGTCTGGTGTGTGGGAGAAGCAGAAATGTGTTCACAAACTTTTAAAATAGTTTTATTCCCAAACTCTTTCTAACAAACGCGAGATGGTGCGTGATCTGAGGCTCCTCTCTGTTCTCGGGGCTGAGATGTGTCTGCCTTGATTAGAGGCGCCTTTCTCTGCCCTCTGACGCCACCGCCTGGTCTCGTCTGGAATCGAGGCGAGGCGGACTTCATCTTAAACGCACCTAATGACTACGTTCGAGGGGGAAATCATGGTGGATTTACAGACTCCTCCTCCCCAGCTCTGATGGAGCATGTTTCTAAAAAGGGCAAAAGGGCGTGTAGTTGTGGGGCGTGTAGTTCGGTCGTTTGGCCGCTGGCTGATCTGCTTTGTGACGACAACACTAGGGGCCGCCATTGCTGTCGTACCTCCATATAGCCGGTTTTTGTTTTGTTTTGTTTACTTTATTGTCCCCGTAGGGAAATTTGTCCTCTGCATTTAACCCATCCTTCGATGCCGCTGGGGCAGCCCTTAAGGAGCAGTGGTCGACGGATGTGGAGCCAGGCTGATCAGAATCACCTGGCTGCAGGATTCACCTATTGTGCACCTATTGCACATGTTTTTAGTGGTAGGGGAAACCAGAGTACCCGGAGGAAACCTACACAGACATGGGGAGAACATGCAAACTCCACACAGAAAGGCCCTGTCCTGGTGGGAATTGAACCCGGGACCTTCTAGCTGTGAAGAGAGGCGCTAACCGCTGTGCCACCGTGCCGCCCATTGGTAGTCCCCCATTGGAAAGCATTACACCTTAGACATGTCTAAAACAACTTTAAAGCCTGGTTTCTAATTATCTTAAACTTTCTACAGCTGATATTCCTCCTGTGATAACGCTGGGTTAGTTACAATTAAAGAAACCAGGCTGGTTTTCATTTAAAAAAATGTTGAAATCTTGTTCTATTGAGGGTCGGACTGTTAGCATTGGAGCTGCGCGAGCTACACCGAGTCTACAGTGAAGATCCCGCCTTTATGCCCTTTTTAGGAACAGGCTTCGTCAGAGCTGGGGAGGTGAGTCTGTAAATCCGCCATGATTTCCCCCTTAGTTATTGCGGCAAACGGGAAGGAGTGAGGAGGAGTCGTCTATTTGTTTTTTTACGGTCTATGAGCCGCACCCGCAACATTAGCTCTAATGCTAACGGCCTGTCAATCAAAGTCCAGCCCTCATTAGTATGCAAGATTTCTAAAACGTTTCTTACAAAAGCCAGCCTGGTTTCTTAGAAGCAATATCTAGCTATTGAAAAATGTCCAAAAAATGAGAAACCAGGCTTTACAGTTGCTTATATGGAGATACTGCAGCAATGTCGGCCCCTAGCGTCGCGGTCATGAAGCAGTGCAACCAGCGGCCATTGGTTCCGCCTTGACATTAATGTTAAAACTAGGCAGAGAGAGAGGTGGAGGTGGAGGGAGAAACTAACTCACGACTAATCGACTCGTCTAACATGATGTCGACTCGTGCTGCAGTCGGCGATGTTAAAGCCCTTGTCCTCACCTGAACAGTTCACGTCCCTGAGACCCCCCCCGTCCTCTCTGTCTGTGTTTGCACTAAACAACAGCGGAAGAGCAGCACTGTGCGTGTCCCTTACCTGCCAAACTGTGTGTCTGAAGGCTTCCAGACTTCTCACAGTGAAGAAGTTTACAGAAAACAAGGATTCTCAGTGTGTTAGCGCTTCTGTTCATGAGGCACAAAGCCACGAGCAGCTCCACACCCAGACGAAAGAGGCACAATCCACTGGCTTCAGTTTGGTTTTTAGTTCATTTCAGCAGTTTACATTTTTATTCAATTCACAGGATTCATGGAGGTTCCTGAGTCGCTCTCTTGAGTCGAGTGTCACATTAAAGAGCAAAGAAGAAGCTTTTGTGAATAGAAGCTGAACGTCCTCGACCAAACCCGGTCCAGTCGACGATTTAAAGGTGCAATATCGAATTTTTTATCTGGCTAAAACAAGTGTTGACCCAGTGACTGTATGAGCCTTTACTTTCCATCACAGTGGCCTCTGTGATGCTCTAGGACAAGTTGATTACATACAAATATAAAGTTGTTTTTTCACATTAAAAGTTGCATCAAGCCCCTTTTTAAGCTTCCATCCATCCATCCATCCATCCATTTTCTTCCGCTTTATCCGGGGCCGGGTCGCTTCAAGCTTCACTATGATAAATACTACATGAATGAATGAGAGCCTTCATAAAGATATTCAAAGGTAATTGTCAAATCCAATAATTCACAAGTAAGTGCGTTACATTCGTCGTTCGTAACCACATCACCAAAGCAATTCCTGATCTGACTGACCAGAGCTGAAGCTGACACAGTTCCTTCAGTTCAGTCGAGTCAAAACTATTAGCCTGGCTCTACAGCTCTACCTCTGGAGACCCCGGGCCATGGCTGTGGATGGATCAACTGGAAGTTGTCTTTTTTTTTACTCGCCACTGCCACCTCAGGTCTTACATGTACTTGCACTCTCTATGTTAATGTTATGTTATGCTCATTCTACACATTGGGACATGGCTGAAGCAAGTAGGGGGTGGAAAATACATAATTTTGACATTTTTATATTCCGTCTGAGTCGGAAGACCCAGAAAATTGAAGAGGCGTCTTGCCTTGATTTGTGACGTTCATGTGGTGGGAAAGATAAAGACTCTGAAGTGTAAATGATCAGACCAGTGGTTCCCAACTGGTGGCTCGGGATCCAAAAGTGGGTTGCAAGGCTTCCCCAGAAAACATTCTTCTTCTGAAAAAGTGTAGTTTATTTATTTATTTATTTGAGCATACATTTTGCTCAAAAGGAGTCGGCTGAAGCAAAAGCTTATGAGCGCCAGCCCCAGCTCAAAATGATAAAACTTTTCATTTCTCATAGTACAATCAATGTAAACAAAACAACAACAAGGAACAATAGCAAAAAAATGAAGCAAACCAAACTCACAACCACTGAACTATTCACATAATAACAGAACCAAACACTATTACAAGAACGGTCTTGTTTCCTGCAACATCCCTACAAAGCAAGTAACAAAGCGACCGTTCATATATTTCTTTCAGTTTCCAATGCCAAATATCACCCATACTCACTTGTTTTTATGACATAAGGGCACATTAATACACGTATTATACTCCGTGTTCGTGTTGCTCCAATTGTCATTACCAACACAATTTTAATCTGTGTGCATTTTTATTGTATTATTATTATTTATATATACTTTATTAAACACAACTTTAGTCTATTAACACATTGAGTGCTGCGCTGTTTTGGGGATTTAGCTGTTTAGTGCCAACAATCCAGACCATTTGTCATGATATTTGTAGCACCACAGCGTATTCTATGTTATAGCTATGGACACATACTCATTTGAAAGGGGAGACTCTAAGCCAGGGGTAGGCAACGTCAAGCCCGGGGGCCAAAACCGGCCCTCCATCATCAAACTCTGGCCCTTGAGATGATTTTGAGAAATATTATGACCCAAATCAGAGATCAAATGCCTGTTAAAGTACTCTAGAAATGTGAAAAATACTGTCAATTCCTTATAATGTTTTAGCAGAGATTTGAATTAAGTTTGAGTAGATTTGGTCAGGCCTTACAGCAGACAAAACCTATTCTTGCCAAAGGAACAAGCACGTTTTGTTCAAGTTTTTCTTAATTCAGATTATTTTGTATAATTTCAAGTGATAAATAATAATTTGCCTGATTTCCAGTGGGATTTCTATTTGTTCGATTGGCATTTATTCAAGCGATTTTAAGTAATTTATCTAATTTAAGATGAACATTTTCCCGGTGTATATGATGTACAACACTGGCATATGTAGAAAGTGATGATGATGAATTGGAAGGTCTGGCCCTTGGTCTTTTGACGATGAAGAAAACCGGCCCTCCACCGAGCAAACTTGCCGACCCCTGCTCTAAGCTCTCCGTAGGTGAAAACAGTTTGATTCTAAGTGCCTCGAGATAATGAGGGTTTTTCACATCCCTCTCCTTTCTGATTAACTCCTCTGTCCTCTCTGGACGGACACTAACTAACGCTTGTCAGTGAGACGGTGGGTCCCGGCGCCGTACGAGTTGAGAACCATAGGTTTAGCCACTTCTCGTGAACATCCTGACCCTGCCTTGGTCTGGGTCAAGTGACAGAACCCGCCGAGGTCACCGGTCAGAACAGGAGTGCGAGGAAAAGCCAGCGGCGCCTCGGCCCCGCGGTGCCTGCACCTGCCGCGGGGCCGATCACACCCATCAAACGCCGCCACTGACACCTCCACCTCAGCGCCGTGGTTCTGAAGCCTTTCATGCAGCGACGACAAGTGTCTGACTCTTCACATCAGAATCAGCATCTCACAAAGCAGTCATCTGGACTAGTTTCAAAGCCACAGACGACAGCTTTGAAGACGGAGAGGTCAGAATATTAAACAAAGAGGAAATCTGTGTTGATAAAAGGGAGTTCTTCTTTGAACTGACACGCTGGTTTTAGGAGATCATTGACAGTTCACATTTTTTACTTAAATTTATTGAATTATCATAAGCATTAGCATTTGGCCTGTTAGCATTTTGGTCTACCAATGTATTCCTATAGCTCCAAAGGGGGGTGAAGTTGGCACGGGCACAAAGACCAGACTGGTACACATCAACTCGTCTAAGCTCAGGTAAGAACATATCTCAGTCTGGAAAAACGGTGGCCTGCTCCTTTAAATGTGCGCCTGTCAATCAACAGTGGTGGCAGGAATCACTCGAGGGTGGGGAGGCGGTGTCTTATGGGGTGGCACAGAGCTCCTAATCGCCGCTGAGGAACCACCAGAGGTCCCAATGCTAAAGGGGGTATGATAGTTAGTTAGTTAAAAAACTTCTCTGACTCTGTGTTAGAAATATGATCCGTCTGAATGGACCATGGCTTTAATTGTGTCCAAAAAAGTGCTTGAAAGTTGTCTAAAACTAGCAACAAGATGCAAATCTGCAGAGAGACGGGAATGAGGCATAATAAGGAGTAGTTTTATTCACTGAAACATTAACAGGACTGGCGTGTCTGATGCTTCCTGCTCAGAGCTCGGGGATCAGGGGGCAGAGGTAATCGAACTCACCCACAGAGGCACCGACCGTGGAAAAGAGAAGACGCTGAGCTCCATACAGGCTCTCTGGATCACCAGCTCCTCCCTCTGACGGGGCTTTCCGATTGGTAAAGCCGAAGCTAGATGACTGTGTTTAAATGAAAAAACTGGTCCATTTTGAAAGCCTTAGTAATCACACTGGGGGACTGTCAGAAGTCAATCGACAGGATCATTCCACAAACTATAAATACCCTTGTCTTAGTCGCAGTTGGAACGTTAACAGTCGCGGCACATTTACAGAGAATAGAGAGCTGGATTTGTTCCTGGAGTTGTCGTGAAGCAGTTTGGTGTGTTCGGAGCTGTGGGCTCCTGCTCGCCTCCGTCTGTCAGCCAGACGGCTCGGCTGCTCAGGGCCAGGGGCCACACCTGTTCACACTGACTGGATCACAGCGAGTGCAGACTGAAAAAGCTCTGGCACCAGGCACCGCCTCTGTGCTAATGTGAACCGTGCTCATGTACGCCGCGTTCTGAAGGGCTCCGAGGCTGAAAAACACTTTAGTTTAGTTCAGATGGAATGCCTAGCTGCTGTTTCAGTCCTGTCGCCCCTTTTGATCGCTTTCAGAGACTGACGCTGGGGCAGTGCTTTAAAGGACATATCTCACCGGCCTGGAGACTACTTGGAGTCTCGAGATGTCTCCAAGAAATCCCCTGGAGATAAGGCGAGTCTCCAGGTCGTCTTGATGAATAGGTTTGATTTAAGTGGAGACTCTGAGAGGTCTATGCGGCCTCAAGCTCCTGTGGCAGCACTATCTGTGGTCCTCAACCTGTGAGACGTTTCGGTGACGTCCCTGCAATGTCTCCGAGACCTGCCGGATACCAAGGAGATCTCAAAGAGTCGTATGGAGTCTCTTTGAGATCTGCTTGGCCACTAAAATCCGAAAAATATCTGATCTTTTGCAATGTGACTTCAGTCTGAATGGCAGTTTGCATTTATTTAAGTTTGTAATGTTGTTGTATCCACTTACTGACCTGAGAAATGGTGGACCCGGGTTTGCATCGGCACATCATCGTATTTCCTTTTCAAATGCGTATCCAGAGAGTATCCAGTTCCATAACACAGGCAGACCTTACAGGTTTTAAACATATCAGTGAAACTGGGATTAATCTGAAGATTATTTTCACAGTTAATTCATCAATCGCTTGGTGTAAGGAGCTGGAAAATTGTATTTTTTTCAAACGGTTTCTCACATAAAGCTGAAGCGGCGCCGGTTGAGGACATGGAGTAAACTTAAAGTGAATGTTTAGGCTCTTAGTGCTAATTCAGATTCCTGATCGGATAATTGTCCTGCGACACAGACATATATTTATGACATGTACAACATACACCTCACATACCCCCACTTTAAAAACAATGTCGTTTTTCATCAAAAACACTACATTTTCATGTCATTTTTGCTCTTTAATAGTCTGTGTTTTCCAGAAAACAGCTCGATTACTAAAGTACTTGTCAACTATCGCAATAATCAATTTGTTGTTTCATCCCGAATGTTGACTTTATTTATATATAGCACATATAAAACAGCTACATCTGCCCAAAGTGCTGTCTGTCTGTAAAACAATCAGCATTATAAGGTGCAATTAATGAAACTGAAATAATAACCTGCTCAGCTTGTGCTGAAGGCCAGCACAAAAAGGCTTTTTTTCAACAAAGACTTAAAAACATTAAGAGACTGGGCCAGTCGAACATTTAGGAGAGGCTGTTCCAGAGTCTCATGGTCTTTTCCATCCATGTTTTCACTCACACAGTGGACTCGACAAGCTTAACAAGGGTGGCTTAACATTTTCTCTTTCTGATTTCAATACCGCATTCACTATTTGGTAGATTTACTTGAATAAGTCTCAGTTTTATCAACATTAACCAAGGCCACTTGTTGCAGCCCATTTTATCACCTACAGGCTCTTAATATCAAACGTTCAGAGTCTAATGATCAAGATTTGTCTCTCATCAGCCACTTATGTGCGATGTAGACAATGGCATCCTGATTGTTCTTGTTCTGAGGCAAAGGTCGAGTGTGTCTGAGCCCACGTCAGCTCGTCAGCCGGAGCGCCGGCCGAGAGGCTGTTGAGATTCTTCTGCCGCTCGGAGAATCCGCCTCTTAACGTCAAGTACCCACTAACGATTTTCTTCCCTGGCTGCAGGTATGAGGACTCTGTGCATTGTGCTTGTACTTAAGACGTCTTCAGGCTTTTATACGACTGCTTTCAACCACTTAGCTTTGATATTCTTTGTGCTTGCTTCAAATACCGTGCATGTCTGTAAAATAGTTTGTTTTGTGATACAATAAAAAGCTGTTCACAAACCCGTGACCAGGGCAGCAGTGCAAAACAACCCGTACGAACAAGTCATAACCAGTGAATATACTAATCAGAGCGGGGAGGAAAGTTTACTCACAGACGGGGGTGACGTGTCAGGACCTTCAGACCCCGTGACGTCTGTCGGAGTGTGAGCAGGCGGCTTCAGCGAGGACCGAATATGCAGGATTATTGAAACGCCACAGCGGGAATGTTTCTGAAAAGGGTTTATTTTTGGAACATAGATTAAGGCGTGACACTCTGAGTGACACTAAAAAGGAGGAGGGGGGGTTTGTACGTCTTTCTGAGTTTCAATGTTCCAAACCCATGCGCCAGTGCGACCTGTTTCTGATCTTTTCATGAGTCTGAATATTTAAGTATAAATGTTCCTAATATAAAGATGAATAAATGTAACTCGGGGATTAACTGTAATGAGCTAAGACAGGCATGTCCAAACCTTTTTCATCGAGGGCCTCATAGCGAAGTGTCTACGGCGTGGAGGCAGTAGTCTGTGCAGCGAAAGAGAGGAGGAGATGGTGAAAGATTGTTGTGGAGCGGAAGGAGGGGGGAGAAAGTTGATATTTGTGTGTATTTACTTTCCATCACAGTGGACGCTCCAGGATCCGTTGTTTGGAAGGTTTTTACTCCTGACTCACCCACTCACCAGAAAACCTACAAAGCAATTGATCCTGCAGCGTTGCCGAGACCGCCATGCTGACCACTCATACAGCTGCTGGGTCACTGCAAAGTCAAAATACGCACAAATACCTACTTTTATTACCCCGCATATAAAGTTGCATAGTGCACCGTTAAACCTTTATTTCGGCTTGGAAACTTAATGTCAAACCTTAAAGGAATAGGCCACCGTTTTTACATACTGAGATATGTTCTTACCTTAGCTTTGACGAGTTCTTTAGGCATCCGCGCAGTAAAGTGAAGATTACAGCGCGGATTTCAAACTACTCCTGGTATTATTACGCCTTACAATATAGTCCCCCCTTTTATCCGCTTAGAAAATCCACATTGTTTAATTGTGTGTAATTATACTTTGTAGTGGAACACTTCACGTAACCATATTTAAGGCGAGACACTGCAGGTGAATAGGAGAAAAAATGTATATTTACAGATATCAATTTGAAACTTTTGCTGTAGATCACTGGCATAAATGTGAGAAAAAAATACATTGCAAGTTTTCTGACATTTTATCTTTTCATATAAGAACAAGGTGTTTTATGCCTAAAAATGCCCCAAATTTCCCATCTTTTCGGCGACGAAATCTGAATAATGGATAGAGCTACATTCAAATTTATGGTTTCATTTTATTGATGAATAAGTTACCAAGACTTTTTCAGAGGGGATTTTGGATTTCTTGTTTTGTTTTAAAATAAGCAGTTTTTTAGTGGAAAAATTTGTAAAAATGTAATTTTCGCCTTACTTTTTGACATTCAAAACTCAATAAATGGGGCTTAAGGGATTAAATAATAAAAAATCCCTCTGAAAAAATCTTCCAAATATTGTTCAGTCCAAGGCTGGAAAATTTGAAGTCTTTAGGTCCGACTGATGTGGACATAGTGTCGCCACAATGACAGAAAAATGTGTTTTGAGAAAAAGGCCCTTGAAATTGCATTGTCCCATATAAGTCTATGGGGGAACATTGAATCAGTGCAATATTTAAACATGTTATTGTGAAGATTAGGCATATTTTCTGTTTCCGGGTGAAAGCTTATATGTTCAGAGACCAATTTGGCCCAAAACCTGAAAACTGAAAAAATTGAGTTTTGCCTGTAGTGTCTCCCCTTAAATAGTGAAAACATGGAAGAGCTTGGTAGCTTCTATCTTGACCTGTTTTGGAGCTATAGAGGAGAGAGGGAGAGGCTAAATGCTAACGCCGTCTGCGCTGTGTTTACGTGACTGAAGGCACGGGTGAAGACCAGACAGGTCCTAAAGAATTCGTCAAAGCAAAGGTAAGAACATATCTCAGTATGTAAAAAAGGTGGAATATTCCTTTAAAGGGACAATACTGAGTTTAAAAATGTTAAAATTAAGTATTTTCCTCCCTCTACATGTTCCTCCATGTCCTAATGTGTAGAATGAGCCCAGACATATTTACCACAACTGCCTTTAAAATCCTGCACTGTCACTCAGAAAGGTGTTAAATTAAACCATTATCAAAGGGAGATAAGGCCATATCTCCCGGGTGAAATAAATGATATAACTGAAATTGTGGGTTGTGCATATAGGAACAAAGGAGAAAAGTTGATATCTAAACTGTATCAGGGATTAGTATCCAATAGAAAAACTTTATATAAATAATATGTGAAGACAAATGGTATGACATATGTGAAACTCAACTAACCACGTCTAGCTCTAGAAATTGGAAAAATGTGGTAAGATTTTTTATAACACCAAAGATCAAGAAGGCGACTTCATCAGTATGTCAGCCCTGTTGGAGGAGGGGCGGAGAACAGGACGTGGGTCATGCACATATTTTTTGGCAGTGCACAAAATTATCCCAATACTGGGATCGTATTTGGCAAGAATCAGGGAAAATACTTGGATATAAACTACCAAAGACGTGCTCAGTTCTGTACTTCGGCAGTCTAACGGGAAAGGCTATACAAAATAAAGACAAATACTTGATAAAAATCCTTCTGGCAGCATAAAAAAAGCCATTACACGGAAAATGGTGTAAAGAGGATCCCCCTACCTTGAAAAACTGGAGAGACATTGTAGAGGAAGTTCACAACATGGAGAGACAAACTTATATTATAAGACTACATCTGTGAAGAGAGGTGGAAAAAATGGACTCTATACACAGACTTTATACACTATGACCACTGACACTGGGTTGCAAATGTTCTTTTTGTTGTAAAATGTAAAAATCAACAATAAACTTTAAGTGAAAAAAAAAAGAAAGGTGTTAATTTGGGTCCAAAGTGCCGTCATGCTCGAGCTTAAAGGGGGGGGTATTATGCAAAATCGACTTTTTCAAGCTTTACATCATGTTATTATGTCACTCCCTCATTAAAAACATGCCTGAAGTGTTGCCTTGGCACATTCACGTATTTTTGAGTCATCTGTAAAAACTCTGATGGCGGCCATTTTAGGGATAGGTTTGCCTGAGTCCTCCTAGGATTGCCCCCACCTCCTGGAGACGCCTCCGAGCTTTCGTCACCAGCCGAGTAACCAACCACTGCTCCTCAGCAGAACCCCCTCCCCACTGATGCCACAGACAGCGTGTGGAGGGGGCGTGTCTAAAGGGTCAGAGGTTCTTAAAGAGACAGAGGCCTATTTCAAGACATTCACTACAGCCATTTTGAGAGAGACATTTTATACAAGGCAGTTATTCTAATTTACTGCATTTACAGACCAACAGGGGGTTGGGTCATCATTGTAGTGTGATATAGACTGGTGCTGTGTGATTGAAAAAAGCATAATACCCCCTCTTTAATATAGAAGGTGCAGTTACACGTATGACCTGAGGTGGCAGTAGTGAGTATAAAATGGCTAACTTGCTTTAAGCCCCTTTAATAACAATAAATTGTTAGTTATTGTGATTTTAATTGTGTGGATTAAATTTGCAGTAAAAAGTACTATCTCTGAAGCCTCAACAAGAAGCCTGAGGGCCATTAAAACTGGTCTGAGGGCTACAGACCTGACCTCAGACCTACTGTTCCTCAAACATCCAGTGAGAAAAGTAACTAATCACAAAGGTAACAGTTACAAAGCCATTAACGATGTCCAGTATCTGGCCCAAAGCCAGTCCGAGTTGTTAAGAACTTCTCCGGTGCCTTTAATGCTTTGAAAACCTGCACGAGCTGTGATGTCAGGAACTGCCCCAGGCACTACAATACAGTATAAATATTCTGAGTTTCTGAGAGTTAGACACTCCTTCTTCTTCCGCTGCTTAGAGACCTTTCCACAAAACCTCACCTGCGAGTGGAGGTGTTTTCTTCTCTATTCAATAAATTTTACAAAAGTCAGTTTTTGAGCGAGTTGAGCTCTTGCTCGGAGTTATCCACTCCCGGCTTTGGGACTTTTTTTTTCTGAGAATCTTTGGAGCAGCTTTGATGAACAGAACAGAGGCCTGACTCCAGAGACAGACACAGGTGGTGAGTGACAAAATCTTATTGCAACTCAGGCCGGTGGGGCTGAAATGGGATCCTTTCAGGTCTCCAGAAGCTGTGAGCTGTGTAATCAGGGGCAGAGAGCCACGAGGATCATTACTGTAAAGGGGACAGAGTTATAGGACAATTAGCATAACCACAGGTGGAATCGGTGAAATTACTAAACACTTAAGGGACAAGGGTAAAACTGGACTGATGCTGTTTCATTTTTGTACCATTTTTGCATGTGATCATAATCAGTCTTCAAGAAGACAGTCCAGAGTGCACATGTTTAACCAGCGTGTGGCTTTGTTTAAGCCAAACCTGTAGCCGTGCTGTCAGTCCAGCTACAGCAGGATTTACCAAAGATCTTCTTTCAATCTTTAGACTTAATGAACACATCGAAGAGGAAACCGAAAACCTTTCTATGAATGTTAGTTTGTCTGAGTCTGAGTCAGTGTTTCAGCCGCTCATTAGCATTTAGCCTCGTCACAGTAAACACATCTGCATCTCACATGTGAACCGTCTGAGGAAAAACTACGGTACCAGCTCAGCTATGACCTCTGCATGAACTAAGTAACTACTGTAATGAATTCATGAGAACGTCATGTTAATATATCATGATCTTACAATCATGATGAATTCTCTGAAACATTTAGATTTTTATAGCAAAAACGTGAACTAATCAATCATAATTATGAAGTTCATGAACATCATGATCATGATTTTTAAGTAAATTTGTTTGCAAGTTTTACCTTAATACACCACTTACAGCTTTAATGAACTCATTAGCTAATCCTTAGTTCATTCATAAATTCATGATGATTTCGTCCCCTATACTGAAGTGACGCACTTTTACCTCTAGGTGGTATATTAAAGGGACTATTTATTTATAAATGTAAAATTCTGTATTTTCCTCCCTCTACATGTACCTCCATGTCCTAATGTGTAGAATGAGCTCAGACCTGTTCACCACAACTGCCTCCAAAATCCTGCACTGTCAAAAACGTGTTACTTCGGGTCCGAATGCACGAGCCTAATATAGAACGTGCAGTTACACATATGACCTGAGGTGGCAGTAGTGAGTATAAAATGGCAAACTTGCATCTATTCCCTTTAAGGTATATCGTGCAAACTTAAAAAAACATGATGAATCATGATATTCATAAACGTCATAATGACAATTACGTAATGTTTTTGTTTAGAAATGTTAATATTCATGATATATTAACAAGATTTTCTCATGAATTCATTGCAGTAGTTACTTAATTATTTCATGCATGAAGTCATGTTAACTCATGATGAGTCATGATATCATCATCATGAAATCATGCATTAATTCATGTTGTTCATGCATGACTTCGTGTAACCTTATTATAAAATGATACCGATTTGTCAAAGGTTTTCGAAGCTGATGGAACCGTCTCCATGGTTACACATACAACAGCTTAGAAAAGATTCTGGAAAGCCTTTTCATTAAAAAATAAACACCTTTGATAAACACCTTAATGGACGTGATAGTAAGAGTGCGCACCATTTCTGGGTCTCATCAAGGTTTATTAAACAGTTTGGCCTCGTTATCTTTAGGAAAGCTTTTTAAATGTTTTAGAAATGAATCCGTGTGTTTCCAAACGCTTTCACAGTGTGCAGTCATAAACGACATGAAATTATTACAAAACGCGGCTCATTATTGCACAGTGAAGTGAAAACTGAATTCCGTTTTGAAGTGCTGTTAAATAATGCGGCGTTGAAGCGGTTCTACGCGCTCTGCTCCTCAGTGCCAACATGAGAGTCCACAAATCCACGTCCAAATGTCCGATGTGTCGCTCCGTGGACCGCGGGCTGTGACGGGGCACAAACCAGGGGCGATGAAGGGGAATGACCTACTTCTGCTCCCCCCTTTTGCCCTGCAGCGTGCCCGGGCTGCAGGCTCACAGTGACAGACTTCTTACGTCTGACTGCTCTCTCACTCTCATACCCACCTCAACCTGTCTTTCTATTTCTCACTTATCTCTCTCTTAATCCCCCTGTCTATCTCCCTCCTCGCTCTTTATTTCATTCCTCCACTGATCTATGATAAAACTCTCTGTAATCGAAAGGGAACGGGTTTGAGTAATGATTCATTGATGTTCACCAATGGCAATGTGGGGCAGAGACAAAAGGGCTAAATAAAAAGTAATTCTCTGTAAATAAAGCTTCTGAGGTGGTTTTATGTCAGTTCCCAGTCTCAAAGGTGAGGACAGTCCTTTATAGTTTCGCACTATCACATTTCTCTATGAAGTGGCCCGTGCAGACAGTGTCCCTCCTGTCCCATAGCGGAGCACTGTAGTAGGCAGTCCGTCTTGTTTCATTCACACATGGCTCTTTTACGACTGTTGTCCTTTTTTATAGACTGACACAGCGCTTTGGACCAGCACGCAATCACGATGGAGGGAAGTGAGTCACATGTACAATACATGCAATTTAAATTGCAATGTCATACAGTGCAACACGTATCCCACTTATCTTGAAAAACTGGAGATTCTTCAGAAGAAGATTACCGTAAATTCTCTAATACTGGCCTGTATTCCATTTGCGGCCGGGTCTCTGACAGAGGCCGGGTCTCTGACAGAGGCCGGGTTCGCGGCTGGCGGAGGCAAATTAAAGCTGGTCTCTAAAACATGCCGGGGCTTTTATTAGAAAGTATAGCGGTGGAAATATTGCCCATGTTAGAAATCTGTCTCATACGAGTGTAAATGAAAACTTAAGTGCAGGAAGTAACAAACGGGAACCCGGGCCGAGGGGGACGCTGCTGATCCGAGCGTAGGAGGAGCTGATCCGAGCGTAACTTTGACACAGATTTAGCCACTTTTCAAACCTCCAGTGACTATTTGTGGAAACAGGGTAACAAATGTTGTGTGACCCTCCAGGGTTTTAATAAAGTCTCCATCGCGTCTTCAAAGCACGTCCAGCTGCTCCGTGTGCAGGTCAGTCCCACGCCTCAAAATAACTCCTCCCATCAGCGCGAGCGTCTCGTCTTCTCTCGGGTCAGTCTCATGATCGATCACAAACACAAACGCTCCGTCTAAACTCGCCTTTTACACCAGATAACAACAAATAATCTGGTCTGCGGTAAAAATGAAACAGAAACCTGCAGTGACATTGATGTCAATGTTCCGCTAACGGCAACGAAACACTTCCTGTTGTCCCGACAAAATAAAAGGCGTCAATGTTCCAGCCGCTGGGAGAGGGTTTGAAATGTTAATTAATAAATGAACCTAATATTTTAGGTGCAAATGGACACAAATCACATTTTCTTCATTTTCCTGGTCGTCCATTTTGCTCAAATAGAATTAAAGGCCTGTCGCTAATTGTGGCCTGGTTCTAATAAATGCCTGGTCCGAGATGCCCTTGAGTAAATAAAGGCCCGGGCCTATATTACAGCATTTACAGTAAACGTGTTATATCATCGGCAAACTATAACTCTCCCTCAGATCCTCTTTTTTATGGTTTCAAGCTTCTGAAGCTCACTGAGCAACAGATTTCACAATGCGTGTATTGTGTGTAACGTGGCACATAAATTAAATTCTAGACTTCTATAACACTAGTGGGGAACCTTTATTAAAACTTATTAAACTTCGCCACCTTAAGTGCACCAGCTTTAGCGTGGAGGCCCTGAGATCTGGAATGAGATTGATAGTTCTATAAAGGAGTAGCATTCTTTTTTCAGATTTAAAAGGCTTTTTAGGCAAAACTTATTGCTACGTTATGCACAAAACCCCCACATGACTGTTGAGTCACATTAGTCGCATGTTGGTCTGGCCCTGAATGCATGGAATATCTTATGATGTATAAACTAGAGCTGCAACTAACAATTATTTGGTAATCGATTAATCTTCCGATCATTTTCACAATTAATCGATCAATAGCTTGGCTGTGAATGAAGTAACATAACGCTAAAGTGGCATCGCTTGAGAATGTGTTGATGGAATAAACTTAAAGTGAATGTTTGTTGGAGGCTCTTGGTGCAATTTCTGCTTCTGATTGGATGAGACACGGACAGAAAAAGTCTGGCCAAAATCCAATAGAAAGTCTATGGGGAACTGACCAAATACTTCTTCCCCACTGTATTTATGAAATGTTCAATGTACAAAACACTACTGACCCTAACTTTAAAACCAAAGTAGGTTTTCATAAAAAATACACAATTGTCATGTCATTTTTGCTCTATTTGACTCTATGTGAACCAGAAAACGATTAATCGATTACTAAAATAGTTGTCGTAAGTAGTAGTTGTTTCAGCCCTCGTATAAACTATGTAAATCTGATTTTGAATATTATGATGTGTAGAGACAGGATGGGTAACTCTAACAGGCTCCTGTAGTGTGATCCTGTTGGTGGGTGGTTGTGGGTGGGTAAATGTGGACTTTTCTTTGCTTCTGCACTCTGGTTGTATATCTTAATTGTGGATCCCTGTCCATAAGCATTGCGCTTCTGGGGATTCCCTTTTACAAAGCGGACCTTAAAGAGGGGGTATATGCTTTTTTCAATCACATAGCACCAGTCTATATCACACTACAATGATGACAAACCTTCTGTTGGTCTGTAACTGCAGTAAATTAGAATAACTGCCTTGTATAAAATTGCTCTCTCAAAATGGCTGTAGTGAATGTCTTGAAATAGGCCTCTGTCTCTTTAAGAACCTCTGACCCTTTAGACACGCCCCCGCCACACGCTGTCTGTGGCATCAGTGGGGAGGGGGTTCTGCTGAGGAGCAGTGGTTGGTTACTCGGCTGGTGACGAAAGCTCGGAGGCGTCTCCAGGAGGTGGGGGCGTTCCTAGGAGGACTCAGGCAAACCTATCCCTAAAATGGCCGCCATCAGAGTTTTTACAGATTACTCAGAAATATGTGAATGTGCCAAGGCAACACTTCAGGCATGTTTTTAATGAGGGAGTGACATAATAACATGATGTAAAGCTTGAAAAAGTCGATTTTGCATAATACCCCCTCTTTAATATCAACAAGCTTTGTAAATAAATAAATAAAATAAATAATTTAAAAGATAAAACACAGCACACAGAAAAGGTAGACCGGGCCTTGGACCATGCAACGCCGTCCAAAAGCTAAAAACAAGTAGCCATGTTTGCACGGATTGACATTACTGAGACGGACCACTCACCGATAAACGTCGTACGATTAAGCTTTGCCGTCTCTGTTGCTTAGCGCTGGCGATAGCTTTTCTCAGATTGTCAAAGTCTTCTCAGGAAAATAAATAGAAATGAAAGAACACAGTAATTAAGCAGATTGATATGTATGTGGATGGAACGCTCAATGTAAACGGGTCCAGGATTCGACAGCAAACAAAATGTGCACATTTTTAGAAACAGGCTCAAGTTTCTAGGATTTCTGTGGGATGGAGTGTCATAAATCCACTGTTTACATAGAAATGCGTTGGTGGGTACTAGCAAAACAACGGCACAAACAACTCATTTCACGACCCCACACGAAACAGCATAACTTTATATCACCAAAATTTCAAGACAACATTTCCACTTACTGAGTTTGGAGACGAACTGCTCAGCTTCACCTCACTGCTAGCGGCTCGCTTCTCTCCGCTTTCTCCGCTGTCTCCTCCGCCTCCTCCATCTCGGGGCTGAGGCCCGTCGCCCGCTTTTATCTCCATTTGATAGAAGTATAGCCAAGTTGAAGTCTTCGTCGTGCACTGGGATGTTGTGACAATAGGTGTGTTTAAGATGAAGTGCGCCTCGCCTCGATTCCAGACGAGACCTGGCGGTGGCGTCCGAGGGCGGAGAAAGGCGCCTCTAATCAAGGCAGACACATCTCAGCCCCGAGAACAGAGAGGAGCCTCAGATCACGCAGCGTCTCGCGTTTGTTAGAAAGAGTTTGGGAATAAAACTATTTTAAAAGTTTGTGAACACATTTCTGCTTCTCCCACACACCAGACAGACGCCCCATCACTACAGCGAAAAAACAGACTCTCCGATTACAGATTAGGATTAGAATAATAAATGTATGCTTATTTAAATGTAGGTCATATGTTGAACACACTGGCACTTTCTGTCAAATATGAAGACTCTGAAGCATTTCTGCAGATGTAAGTAGATCTTGGTGATGAGAAAAAAGGATGCAGGGGCTGCGGAGCGTCAGGGCAACACGTTTCTGATCTAAACACAACTCATATCCAATCATCAGTCAGTCCTCTGTCAGCAAACGTGTTTACGGCCCTTCATTTCCCACAATCCCTTTGGCCTTTGTAGTTCAGGCAGCCGAGCGAGGCGGAGAAAAGCAACTTCGCTCGCCTCCCCAAGGCGCTCCAGCCGCCTCGGTCTCATGAGGATACGGGCACCGTCGCACAGGTGGCGTCAGAGCGAAATGCTCTGACGCCACACCATGTGAACAGAAACAAACTTTATCCAGTAAAACCTACAGGACATTTTAAAGTGTTAAATATGGCCGTTAGATCGACAGCAGTTTTATTAACCTCTTAACTCCCGCCTGAACCGAGAGGATCTTTTTCCTCACGTCATCAGATTTTTTTTCCATCATTTTTTTGTTGGGTATTCAACTCATTTTTGTAACTTTTTTGTCATTTTTTTTGTCATTTTTTATCACATTTTTTGTCAAATTTTTTGTCTTTTTTTGGGTCATTTTTTGTACATTTTTTTAAATTTTTTGGTCACATTTTTATCACATTTTTGTTTGTTTTTTGTCACTTTTTTTCTTTTTCTTTTTTCTTTTTTTGTCAAATTTTTTGGTCCAATTTTTATCACATTTTTGTATTTTTTTGGTCACATTTTGGTCATTTTTTGCTACATTTTGGTCATTTTTTGTCAAATTTTTGTAATTTTTTTTGTCAAATTTTCATCACATTTTTGTCATTTTTTCGTAAATTTTCTGTCAATTTCTTGTGACATTTTTGCCACTTTTTCATCAATTTTTCGTCACTTTTTTGTCACATTTCCATCATTGTTTTCGTCTCAGGTTTGTTGCTATTTTCACGGCTTTTTTCCAGAAGCTTTTGGACTGGGGTAAAGCCAAACTGGAGAAAATGTGCTCGGTTCAGGTGGGAGTTAAGGGGTTAAAGGGGGGAAAATTACAAAAAATGAGTCGAGCCTCATTAGTGACATGAGTTCTTGTTTAGAGTTATTTTACAGGTCAGTCTCTCCTCCTCCTCCTCTTGACCACATTGTGCGGTTCGTGTGAGTTCAGTCAGGAGGTGAACTCTGACCTCGGCGCGGCCGTGTGAACTCACTCCGTGTCGGCGGCGTGTCGGGAGGACGCGGCGCTCGAGCGGAAAATGGCCGAATGATTGACGGCAGTTTGGCCTTAAAGCGGTCAAGTGCGTTCACAGGCCAGTGGACACTTGCATTACTGCGGAGCCAGGCTGGACAGATGGAGGAATCATATCTTACTGCAATTTCTCCGACGCTCGCTGTGAACGTGAACAGAATGGTGGACGGGAAGCTTTAACATTTTCGAGAAGACGCCGTACCTGACTTAACTTAACTTGACGTAACTTGTTTACCTTAAAGGGGGGGTGTTATGCAAAATCGACTTTTTCAAGCTTTACATCATGTTATTATGTCATTCCCTCATTAAAAAACATGCCTGAAGTGTTGCCTTGGCACATTCACGTATTTTTGAGTAATCTGTAAAAACTCTGATGGCGGCCATTTTAGGGGTAGGTTTGCCTGAGTCCTCCCAGGAACGCCCCCACCTCCTGGAGACGCCTCCGAGCTAACCAACCACTGCTCCTCAGCAGAGCCCCCTCCCCACTGATGCCATTAGGTGTGTTTAAGATGAAGTGCGCCTCGCCTCGATTCCAGACGAGACCAGGCGGTGGCGTCCGAGGGCGGAGAAAGGCGCCTCTAATCAAGTCAGACACATCTCTGCCCCGAGAACAGAGAGGAGCCTCAGATCACGCAGCGTCTCGCGTTTGTTAGAAAGAGTTTGGGAAGAAAACTATTTTAAAAGTTTGACACATTTCTGCTTCTCCCACACACCAGACAGACGCCCCATCACTACAGCTAAAATAACAGACTCTCCTCTTACAGTTTAGGACTAGAATAATAAACTTATGCTTATTTAAATGTAGGTCATATGTTGAACACACTGGCACTTTCTGTCAAATATGAAGACTCTGAAGCATTTCTGCAGATGTAAGTAGATCTTGGTGATGAGAAAAAAGGATGCAGGGGCCGCGGAGCGTCAGGGCAACACGTCTCCGATCTAAACACAACTCATATCCAATCATCTGTCAGTCCTCTGTCAGCAAACGTGTTTACGGCACTTCATTTCCCACAATCCCTTTGGCCTTTGTAGTTCAGCCAGCCGAGCGAGGCAGAGAAAAGCAACTTCGCTCGCCTCCCCAAGGCGCTCCAGCCGCCTCGGTCTCACGAGAATACCGGCACCGTCGCACAGGTGGCGTTAGAGCGATTCTGACCGGCATGCACCGCTCGCCTGCAGCCGCCTGCAGCCGCCTGCAGCGCCTCGCTCATCTTAAACACACCTATTGACAACGTGTGGAGGGGGCGTGTCGGAAAGGGTCAGAGGTTCTTAAAGAGACAGAGGCCTATTTCAAGACATTCACTACAGCCATTTTGAGAGAGCAATTTTATACAAGGCAGTTATTCTAATTTACTGCATTTACAGACCAACAGAAGGTTTGGTCATCATTGTAGTGAGATATAGACTGGTGCTATGTGACTGAAAAAAGCATAATACCCCCTCTTTAAGAAATCCTTTCCGTAGTCCCTCTGGGGGTAATACAAGTGTTAATGGGATGACTGGGGGGGTCTTTCATCGCCCCCTGGTGTCTCTGGCCAGAAAACCACAAGTGAAACTTCGCTGACATCAATACACGCTAATGCAGGGGTAGGCAACATCAGGCCCGGGGGCCAAATCCGGCCCTCCGGCACAGAACCTCTGGCCCTGAAGATGATTTTGAGAAACATTATTACACAAATCAGAGAGTACTTTTAACATTATTAGAGTTAAATGGGAGAAAATAAGGTAGAAATACTGTCAGTACATCCAATTAGGTCATAACACTGGCATTTGAAAGAAGTGCACTGGAAAAAGAATAATCGTTTTCAGGAAGAAATGACATAAATCTACTTGAATTAAGAGATTAAATCTAAGGTTTGAGTAGATTTGGTCTGGTCTCGGATGAGATAAAACCTCTAGTAGTAGTTATTCTCTCAATTCAGATAATTTTGTGTCATTTCAAGTGAAAAACAATTATTTGTCTGATTTCAAGTGGGTTTTATTCTTGTTCCATTGGCGCTATAGCATTTGTATCTTGGATTAGTTCAAACCGACTCAAATTCAACATAGGAGAACTTTAATTCAAGCAATTTTAAGTCATTTATCTCATGATAGTTATTGTTCCAGTGTCGTGCTTTACTGTTGGGCTAATAATCAGCGGCTTTGGCCCTCGTTCTATTTACAATAAAGAACATCGGCCCTCCGCCCAGAATTATTGCCTACCCCGGCACTAATGGAATCACAAAGAAGAAGCTAACAGGCTAACGGGAAATGCTAACTGTGGAATAGCGCCACTTAAACAGACGAGAGGAAACCTGAGCAGAAAAAAGTTACCCTGTCACAAAGAGTGACAGACTATTTTCTCCAGTTCAGCCGGCCTTACCCAAATCTAAACGTTTGTTGACCGGAGAGCTACAGACCAGTGTAACGTCTCATTTGAAAGATCAACACAACTGATCTAAACTGATCTTTTTCCTTGCTTTGTTGCAGTGTTGTCGTCACTTTTTTTGCTTTTATTTTTGCTGCTGTTTTGATGCTTTTTTTCAAGAAGCTTTTAGATTTGGGTAAAGACAAACTGGAGAAAATGTGCTTGGTTCAGGTGAGGGTTAAGAGGTTAAAATGTAGAGGAGGTTCTGTCTATGACTAATTCCATGATATACAGACACACAGAACAGAGCATGAGTCCAGGCGGATTGTGTGAAGTGAAATACATGAGTCCAGGTTTCGGGGGAGGAACAGTGCTAGAACACGGCTCAGGAAGTAGATGCATTAATTAGCAACTCAATTTAAAGGGGACACGAATCACATGCATCTGAAACACGTATGTAACGAGCTGAACTGCAGGGAAAGCAGTTTTTTATAATAAGGCCTGTGTTTGCAGACTGCATCAAAACTGTAATTAGAATGTTTGCAATTAGCAAGCCACAAAGGGTGCAATTATTTTGGTAATTTAATGCACTCGGCGGCCAACAGAAACGAGGCTCATAATGAAACCAGTAGTTTAGATCTAACATGTTCTGAAATACACTTCAGGTGTTTCACTCTGGACCTGGACGTGTTACAGCCAAACGAAAGCACGGGATCAGTGCAGAGCGGGGGCGGCGACCACGCGGCTATTGGCCAATCAGAGTGCGGCTCTTTGCATGACTGGATATGTTTAATACAAAGAATTGGTACATATTTCCCATAAACTGTAACAGTCCAAAAATCCAACCATAGTCCTGCAGACCCTGTTTCCATCTCTACACATGAATGAGAGCCTGTGTCTCCCTTGTTTTCCAGGCAGCGTGTAAACCCTCACTCATAGCAGGATGCAGGTTAACCTCTTAACTCCCGCCTGAACCGAGAGCATTTTCTCCAGTTCAGCTTTACCCAAACCCTGTAGGCCAGTGTAACGCCTCATTTGAAAGCTAAGACCTATAAAACAAGATTGATCTTTTTCCTCACATCATCAGAGTTTTTTTTCATCACTTTTTTTGTTGGGCAGTCATCAAATTTTTGTCAAATTTTCATGACTTGTTTGTCACTTTTTCGTCAAATTATTCGAATTTTTTTGTCAAATTCTTATCACTTTTTTGTCAATTTTTCGTCACTTTTTCGTCCATTTTTTCCTCCATTTTTCGTGAAATTTTTCTCACTTTTTTCACATTTTCATCCTTGTTTTCGTCTCAGTTTTGTTGCTATTTTCACACTTTTTTTCCAGAAGCTTTTGGATTGGGGTAAAGCTGGAGAAAATGCGCTCGGTTCCGGTGGGAGTTAAGGGGTTAAACAAATCGCGGGCAAATCGTGGCTCTGGGATCAGCTTCTGTGCTTTTCTGGTTTCTGATTAGCCAGCTCTGCTTTTTCCTAATTTTGATCTTTTTCTGTGACTATGAGGCCAACTTTCATCAAATAAAGAGGAGCCCTTATGAAGCACATGATGCGAAACGCGTCATCGTAGCACGGAAATACGCAAAGTCATCGCCTTTTCTTCCACATGTGACTGAAACTGTAGCAAATGCAACATAGAACAGAATAAAGTTAATAAAGTTTATGAACTTTGTGCTGCCTAGAGAGCGGTCTCTGCACAGTCCAGTCAGGACCGAGCTGCTGAGCCACAGGGCCAATCAGAGGAGGGGGCTCAGTGGGCAGGGCCCCCCACACAAGCACATTCCTGCATTAAAAATAAAAAAAATCTAATTCTGTCTCAGTCAGAGCAGAACAGAATGTCAGTTTATTTAATATACATTTATTTCAATCTTGGTGAGGAGGAAAACCATGAAATCAAATACAATTATTGAAAAAAAGGCCCAGGCATAAAGTTATTTTGCCTGGGCATAATAAATATAACGGTCACATTATATTTGATCACAATAAACTACCGCCCCTGGATCTCATGAATGGTCGGTGCCTTTGTGGCTCTTCACAGGATCAAGGTTGAAAATTTCGGCTCTTGAGAAAGCCTTTATTGATCTCACAATGGAGAAATTCACTTGTTTCATTCAGCTCTCTCCTGTCTGTCCTACACACTACAGGTGTGGATAGAGAGGAGATGTGCAGTTAAAGAGTAAATAGAGCTCTCTTATAGACAATGAATACATAAACTTAAAGGGGCAAGAAGTATAAACAGTAAAAAAATAAAATAAACAGACTATAATACAAAAATCAGTGCAGGTTTACAGTCACAGTGCAAGTGATGAAGTGACGCAGATACAGAGATTATTGCAGGTGTTCTTGGAAAAGAGGTTCTTGCACATGTTGCTTTACAGTAGGCTTGTAGGAAGATCTAAATCATCCCCATTGATGAATTAAGAGCTTCTCCAAAAAAGCGTCAACATAGAGACGATAAAAAAGCGACTGTGGACTGGAGAAAAGACCTCAGAGAGCCCGAAACGAGTCACGCGTTCGAACACGAGGCCGTGATGGTGAAGATGTCACAGTCTCAGATGGAGCGGGGGCCAATACAAAAGGAGAGGCCGTTCAAAAATGTTTAACCTTGATGAATAGATTGATAGAGCGAGAGAGAGAGAGAAATCCTCTAAAGAGCAAATTAAAATGCCACAATGGACACACAAGCACAACATAATGCCAAGCACTTTGCATAACTTGTTCCATGTGTGCGGCGCTATACAAGTAAGATTCCATAATATAATGGACCCTAAACCTTCAACAGTGCATCACATTGACATTTCCTCTCAAATAAAGCTCTCATTATTAAAGTGCACAGCCTTTGGAACTAAAGAGCTCCGGAGACGGCAGAGCTCTGCAGCAGCAGCACCCGCTCACCGCAGGAGCTCAGCTAAAATATGTTTTTTCAAGGACAGAGCAGTTCGTATTCTGGTCCTCTTCCTTTTCTCCACAGTCATGTCCCTGCACTGGAACAAAGGCTTTCCTATCGAATAGAAATGGGCTTGAGTTATGTACGTTGATGCTGATTTTGTATGTTCAGACTGTCTTGAATTAAGAGCCAATGGAACAAGCATTAACTCGCTTTAAATAAGAGAAATCCTTGAAATGAGACAAGAAAATCAAAGGCAAGATACATAATAATAAAGAAGAATCAGCATAAATTCAGGCACTTTTAAGTCATTTTTTTTGCCTAAGATGAGCATTTTTCTCTTTGGCGTCCACAGAGGGACAGGGCTCTGCTACAGCCTGAAACGCCAGATCTCCCTGAGTTTTTAAATTAGTTTTTGGATCTTCAGGAGACCCTGGCCTGGAGTCTGGACCTCTGGACTCCGCTCTACGCTGAGCGGGGGAAGAGCGCGACTTCTCCGAAAGAAATCCAGGGAAAACATGCACGTCCCAGCTGCCCCAGAGCGAAGACTCGCTGAGACAGAATCAGAGTCAGATCAGAGGAAGTCGCCGATCACCTGTGTCTCATCACACACGGGAAAATATAACAACATGCATCACACCAACAGAAACTCAGAGAAATGCCTGAAAACAAAATTCAGTGAAAAGCAAAATGAAAAACGTGTATCTTTGTACCTTTTAAGATGTATTTATGGAAGATGTTAAAGGTACACTGCGTAACATTTTGGACTACACTGTTGCAGGCAAAACAAAACTCCTAATCACCAGCTCAACACAGAAAATGCTTAAATCTCAAATTCTACTGTCTTTAGGCACATCTCCATGGAGACGACCTGGAGATGTACCCACTCCTGGTAAATTTTACAGTTGTATCTTAGGAGAGGACTATTCTTCCTGGGGTCCATGAAATGCTACATTTAAAATATTACAAATCATCATTACATGTACAAATACATCATTAAAAATCCTTAAAAATCCCGATTCTGAACACCACAAGGACATGCTAATACAATATTACAATACACCTAATCTGGGAGATTATTGTTCACTGCATTATATCCCATGATCTAGGACGTGTGTGTTTTTTACCATTCTTTTAAAACAGCTTTTGAAGAATGTTAAAGAATGAGGGAGCTTGTTCCACAGAACCATCGCTCTCCAGAACTGTTCTCTTCAGAGCATTGGTCCTCGGCTGTGAACGTGTAAAATGACATCGTGAAGCCTGACGAGTATTTAAACTGTGCCTTTCACTGGTCGGCCGTAGTTGGGAGAACAGACCTAAGGGTTTTTGAAGAGTGTAAACATTTTTGCAGAACAATATAAGACTGCAGGCCATTCTTTCTTCTACTTTAAACCAGGACATCGTGCATGGCGCTGACACTGGTCCTGAATGGGCGTCGCAGTGCGAGACCAGCTGCTCTGGTCTGGATTCATTGTAATTTTACAAGGTCCTTTTTAGAAGCACTTGACCATCATAAAATAGAGGCTTGTATTTCAATTTTATCTATTGGGTCAATTTCTACGCGGTGTGGCTTTAAAGTATTTCACAATAACATTTCACACAGTGTTCGAGGTGGAGATTTTTAGTTCGTTTCCTCCCTGAACATCTTAGTTTTCAGAGAATAACATTTGTCACGAGGAGAAAATATTCGGAAGTTTCCCTCGCACATTCATTCACAAATATCGACATAATTTACATCCACGTGTCCTGAAGGGTCAGGGGGGATGACGTCCTCATATGGTATAAGAGCAGAGGAATGTGCAGCACATGCGCACACGTTGCAAAACTTAAGGGCTGGTTTTCTCAAAATGAGGTTTTTGTTCCACAAGTTCCACTTTAGTCGCTCCAACAGACTCCAAACTTTCCAGTCTTTGGCAACACTGTATAATAATGGTACATGATTTTCATGAACTTATGTATGAATTAACGCATGATTTCATGAAACATTAATGCATTGCTAAATCATGACTTCTCAGGAACATGATCACATGTTGGTTCATGGACGACGTCATCCCTGAATTAAACTTGTAACTATTGTAATGAATGTACATGAACATCTTAATAATTCATCATGATCATGAGGATCATGCAGGAACATCATGACTCATATGGAGGGAATCTGCTTGCAGATTATGGACCAAGTAAAAGTTTATAGGAAAACATTTTGTGTAATGAACCACTTTAGTTGAGGGGACACAATCCTAATGAAATCATGTATTCAGGATTAGCAAATGAAAGTTTTTGATTGCCATAAATTTATCCTATAAAGTACTTTGTGTTCTTGTCCATAATCTGCAAGTAGATTTCCACCATATGAGTCATGATGTTCTGCATGATCCTCATGATCATGATTGGTTGATCATTTTATTGTCATTTCATTGTCGTTTTTGTGAATTCATGGTTTTCTTATGTGATCCTCATGATCCTGATGAATTATTAAGATTTTCATGTTCATTCATTACAGTAGTGACGTTTAAATCAGGGATGACGTCGTCCATGAATCAACATGTGTTTGTTCCTGAGAAGTCATGATTTAGTAACGCATGAATGTTTCATGAAGTCATGCATTCATTCATGCACCATTATCATAAAACCATACATTTAAATCTAGGTCCATCAGTTTCATGCACAAAATGCCTTATTTTTATATGAAATACAAAATGACAGAAAACTTGCAATACATTTTCTTCTTATATTTATATCAGTAATGTTCAGGGAAACTTTCAAATTGATATCTCTATGTTTATTTTGTTCCTTATTCACCTGCAGCGTCTCGCCTTAAAGTAGAGATTAGGTTTTGGTTCTTAGCTTGTGGTTATCAGAGTGGTGCAACATCACCTGTGACAGCGATTGTTGAAGATGAGCACGAATCCTGGCAGAGGCTGGAACGTCTGACGGCAGCGTTTTGTACAATCTGGAATCTATTTGGAGTGTGTTTGTGTAGATCTTCTCTGCCCACCACCTCCGTGCTAAACTATAGGCTCTTCAGAATGTTTCCATGTCACGCGGACGCATCTATTTCCATACCTGTCAGAAAACCCGCGCAGCGCCGCAGATATTTCTGTAAATGTGCTTGTGCCGGAATGTTTGTGCGTGTGGTCCGCGCTCCTACACAATCTGAATCCACCCAGCACCTCCCTTTTCATGCCAACGACTCCCTATAGATTACTATTCACCCGTCTTCATATCCCGGGCTTTGGAGGCGGCGCCGCTGAGCCCTGAGCGGATCCCGCTGAGGCGCAGGTACAGGTTGAGCCTTTGTGACGGGGAGCGGCGGTGGCGCTGTCGTGGGAGGACGCGCTCTCGGCACTCGGCGCCGGAGCTGTGATCGGTGATAACATTATACGCCCGAACACATCCGCGACTCGGGGAGGAAACAAAGGGACTCCGCAGACTCCAGGAGACAAGGTGTGGGTGCCAGGGAAGAGCAGAGACAACAGCCCCGGGAGCAGAGCCGGCGAAAAAAGTGTCACGTGGAATAATGGGAAGAGAGACGGGGAAATGTAGGGGTTTGCTTTCAAAGGTGTTAAATGCTGTGCTGCCGGTGTGTGTGTGTGTTTGTTTGAGGGGGTTTCCGAGTCTTAATGCTCAATAATACAAACACAGTGTCGGTCGGGGCCGCAACAGACTAGAGTAAATAATTTAACTCCAAATTATTTACGGTTATCAGCTGAAAAAGCGGTCTCTCGTCGGGAGGGAAGTTCATTTTAGGGACTCTTTTGGTGCAGTGTGTGATATCCAGATCCAGGCTAAATGGGTTACAGTGTGCAGTGGATTATATTCAAAATATGCAACTACAACAACGAGGCTGAAGCACCAGTGCGGTAGGAAATCAGAAAATATCCCACCCTGAACTGTGTGTGGACCATGTTCTTGTATGATTGGACAAGGACCGTTTTGGGGTGGGGTTTTTACAAAAGGTTTATCTATACTTATTTAAAGAGGGGGTAATCACATAGCACCAGTCTATAGCACACTATAATGATGACCAAACCTTCTGTTGGTCTGTAAATGCAGTAAATTAGAATAACTGCCTTGTATAAAAATGCTCTCTCAAAATGGCTGTAGTCTTGTTGTTGATTGTGGATGTTACTGTATAAATGTAAACCTCGCCCAGTGTTCCTCAGACCATCGGGTCAACTTCTTGGTTGATCGTTTGCAGAGCACTTGGCTTGGTGTACTCGAACTGTAAACGTTCAAGTGTCTTTCCTATTGAATCTGATCTTAAATCTCTTAAATCTCCATTCGTGATCAGACGGCCTAGACCTTTGGGCCCTCGAGGACTGTGAAGAGGCTTGGGTTGAATCAGGGGGATGGAGACTGGCGTTACTCTCCCCTGCCCTCACAGACTCTCTCCGTCCACTTGCTGATCGGTCACTCGTAGGCGTTTTCCTTTCTATTCCATCAATATCTTTCATTAAATCCACAAGAAATCTTCACTGGGTGCATCTCTTGTTGCATTTGACTGTACACAATTGTGAAGGGTAAATTACTGCAGGCCCTGGATGAGTGGTAAGATTTGAGAGTATTGGATTGCTTCACAGTATCACGAGGTCAATGTAGTGTCACTTTTTAATTGCTGCTTGTTTATTGTGTTATTGTTGCTTTTCCGTCGCGTTTTTGTTGCTTCTTTGTGGCTTTGTTCAAGAAGCTTTCAGATTTGGCCAAACTGGATGAAAAGTGCTCGGTTCAGGTGGGGGTGAAGAGGTTCAATGTCTCGTTTTTTAGTCATGTTGTTTCGCCGTATTTACTTTGTTTTCTCCATTCATTCCCAGGTTCAGTGGTTTAGCGCTCACTGGATCACTGTCTCATGTTCAATAAATATTGGTCGTGTTTTGTTCAAAAGTACAGAAATACTGTTTTAAAAGAGGAAACAAATGTTGTATCTGATGGAGAGGAGCAGTGGGTCAACAGCCCATACATACTTAAAAGAAGGACAATGCTAACCAGGAAGCTAACTTTAGCTTCATGGGCGATAGTGGCGCAGTCGGAAGGTCAGGGGTTAGAATTCCAGCTCCTGATGATGCATACTCGTTTTGTCCTTGGACACTTCACCCTCCGTGCCTCCAGTGTCTGCGCACATTGGTGTAGAAAAGCGCTGTATACGTTGAGTCCATTTACCATTTTACATATACGCTAACGTTAGCAACAAGTGCAGTTTTTCTCCAGTTGCTTCTACTGAACAATTTGCAGTGGTTTTGGCTTGACTTTATTGGTGTGTGATAAATATGTTTATAGTCCTCCAAAACAAGAGTGAAATTAGCAATTTTCTTCCCCCTCTGCTAAGCCACGCCCCCTTGTATGACATGTTGTCGTCTGCATCTATTGTAGAATTTCAGTTTTCGTTTACACGTTTCCAACATCCCGCCGCCGGCGCGTTTATGAGCATGTTTCACGGGGCCATTACTGTCACGGGACCGTAAAGTTTACAGTACCCGTGACCGCACTTGCCATGTTAGCGCGGTGCCAAACGCCGCCGCCGCCGCCCCCCCCTCAGCGAGACGGCGTGGACAGACACTCCCCCCCCCGCCAGACGCTTCACGCCTCATAAATAATGCACTCCGTCTGAAATCTGTTGTGAAATTTTAATTGTGGTCCGGCGCGTGGGGCTGCATTAACGGTGCCGGGGGGGGGGGGCTCCACACCCGGGGCCTCACGCACTTACGGCCCCCCCGTGAGGCTGGGAGTCTGCCGGCAGCTGCCCCCCAGACCACATCAGCATCGATCACGGCCGCGGCGAAGGGAAAGCAGCTCCATCAGAGGCTGTTAGGCGGCTGTATGTGTCTGTGCCGAGCTGCGCCAGGAGCAGCAGACACTCCAGACACGCCCCCCCCCACCAACCCCCCCTTCCCGACCATGACTGGGCACTTTCAGGAGAACACTCGCTGCTGCAGAGATGACTGGAGGAGGCGCAGCACTTGTACACAGCGCCCCCTACTTTCCCCCGACAAGGAGGAGATGAGCTGTTGCTGCTGCACTAATAAATCGTCATCTGGTGAATGGATTTTCTCCTCCTGTGGGCTCGGATTTGGTTCATGAACTGCAAGAGTGTTTGACTTTGTTGCCGGATTAGTATCTCACAAAAGTCAGCGCGGCCCATAACATTTCTGCAAAGACTTCATTAGATCTTTTTGAAGCTACAATATGAATTATATAACAAATACAGGGGACGTTTGAACCTCCTTTTTTTGGAAAATGAAATACAAAAACTTCACATTTCAAAGCTCGTTATTCTTACTTTTTTGCCAGACACAAAACACTGGAGATTGTATTTTGCAGAGTTTTGAAAGGAACGTCTTTAAACCGTCGGCCTCCGCTGTCGATACTCTGATTCGGATGAATTTGAAAGTTTTGCTCCACTCTTTCAAGCACGTTATTGATGTTGTTCTGTCGGTCTTCCAGGGTCAGCGGACGATCGTTATAAACCAGGGATTTTTAGATAAGTCCACAGGAAATAGCACAGGCCCTGAGGGAGATCGGTGGAAGGCGTCGCTCAAAAACACCCATTGAAATCATTTTGTATGGGTGAAGATGGAGTCTATGGTGAAGGATTCGATGAAGACTCTGCGTGGTTATGAACAGAACGCTTGGGTAAGTGCAGCATCGAATAAAATTGCAACCCTAACTTTTCTACATTCTCAATAATCGACAGGTTTGCAGACATTTCTTCGACAGAAACAGCTCCAGGAGACAATGGAAGGTTTTTGTTCTTCGAAGATTTTGATAAGAATGTGGGGATTGTAAAATCGTCTTCACCAGGGCTGGACTGGCAGAAAAAATCGGCCCGGGACTTTTTGGGTCAAGACAGTCATATTCAATGCAATAGTCGATGTGTGATGAGTGATGAGCAGAACAACAATCCCTTTGCTTGAACTAAAACAGTATAAGCTACGAATTTAGGACAATAGTTGCTTCATGTTGTTTCTGCCGAATTCAAGCTAACACCTCATAGCACTCAACACTTTAATCTTGTCATTTACAACTTGAAGAACTTTTGTAAAATTACTTAACAATCTTAAAATGTGCGTTCCGTTAATGAAGTTCCTCTCGCGACAGCAACACAAATAAACTTCTCAAAACCAACCAATTGATCCCACTGTAGATGAAGATAAAATGTTGAAACTCCCCACGGAGTTCAGGAGGTGTGGAGCAAGAATAGAAGTCCCAAAAAGGCCAAACACTGTAAATCCTTTCGATGGAAACTAGATTTACAAACTGCACTGACGACGAGTCACCTGACAACTCCCAGCATGCACTTCTTTGCATGCTTCTTTGCACTTTCTTTCTTCTTCTGAGGGAGCTACAATAAACTATTTCCTCTTATATAGGCAACGTGAGGGGCATGAGTGTTATGTCCCAGAGGCCCATAGCTCATTATATGAGATTATCTGTGAACCATGACTCAAGAAAGCGCCACCAGAAGGGTATAAAAGGTGTCACATCCCTGTATTGGAAGAGTTGTGCAATTGCATCCATGTAATGATAGAGATTCTAATGGCTTCTCCCGCTAATTGTGGGCCGGTGTTAAGGTATAACGGGCCTGCGAGAGGAGGCTCACTCTGCGACGAGCCTTTCAAAATATCAGACACTGCCTGATGTTGGTCGCAGCTCGTCTGTGGTCATACGAAGGTCCTGTCTCTCTGTACAACATAATAATGGTCTGTTCCACTTGAAAGTTACCAGTTACGACTTCAGGAAAACAAAGCTACTCATGCTACAACAGTTAGCTCATACGATGCTAACGTTATATGAACGTTCCTCCACACCAGATATAATTAAAAACATGTGACATAACGTTATGTTAAAAGCCGTGACCAAAAGTAACATTCACGTCACTGATGCAGTGGTTTTCTTACAGTTCAGCGCTGCTCCACTGGGGGGCGCCATTACTGTCTTCATCTCGTATACGAACTCGTAGCAGTCGAGGTTTCCGAGTTTACAAGTTGTAATTACCAGTTCGAGCGGCTCCGAAGCATTTTTCCAAGTGGAAAGTGGGAAATTTACCAGTTACTGGAGGAAGTATTTGTTTTTGTTTGAGCAGAGCTTTGTATAAAGGATTTGGCTAAAGTTCATGAATCATGGTGCGTTCATGTGGAGCTCGTTTTCCCGAGATGTGACGTCATTTTCCCCAGTTGGTTTGTGTTTATGTGGTTTTAATGTGAGACAGTGGGGATTTTGATGTTGTCAAATAAAAATGGCCTTTTATCATTGATTAGCGCTTCGCTGAGCTAATCATTTAAATGTGTTAGCATCTGAAAAGCTAAACGTTAGTTTGTAAGTTTAAAAAACGTTGCTAACGTTGATGTCGGGCATTTCTCTCGCAATTTTGTTACTACGAGGATGACGACAGCTCACACTATACAAAAAAAGCATAGCAGTGTTTAACTAAAAAGCTCACATTACACGATAAAAGAACAAATCATCTGATTTCCGCGTCAGGTGCGGAAGTCGGGAAGCCCGTTTTGACCTGAGTTCCGCAGTCGTTTTTCCCAGTTGAGCGAGTGTTCACGTGAATTCCCCAACTTGGGAAGTCGTTCACCCGAGTTCCCAAGGACCACATGAACGCACCGAAAATTGAGATTGATCCAAAAAAAATAATATCTTGATACGTTTTTTTGCCATATCGTCCAGCCCTATGAAACAGATAAACTCCTTCAACATGTTAAGGTGTTGTAACATTGGTCCTTACCTTTCTTACTTTTTAAATGTTGCCTCTCTGATCATATGAGGTGATTCTGACCACCAGCCTGGCTCCACATCTGGAGATGGGTCCCCGGGCCCTGCCTTCGACTACTGCCCCTTATGGGTCGCCCCAGCGGCATTCAAGGATGGGTTTAATGCAGAGGACAGATTTCACTATGGGGACAATAAAGTATACAAACAAACAAACAAACAAACAAGCAAACAGTTTGAAAATGTTAACCTTTATCTATGTCACTTCCTGTCAGTGTCCAATAAGGAAATGACACAATAAACTAAACTAAAGTATAACTGTATTAACTATGTGTCTAATGTGTCAGTTGCACTTTAAGACATGTTGTGGTGAATCCTCTGCTGGAGCCGGTGCAGCGGCGCCAGGACAGGACTGATATCTTCTGCGTTCTGTATCTGTCCACAGACGGGCAGCTACATTGTGCTCTCCCTGCAATCGTTTTAGAGCAGCCTGGTCAATCCAAAATAAAGAGTCGCAGCAGTCCCGACGCGCTGTGATGAACACCGTCTCTGGCAAGTACGTTTTTATCTTGGCAAGGAGCCTCCGCTGAAATAAGCTATTTCTCAGGAAAGCATTGATCGGTATGTCCATTTTAGAATAGGAGTCCAAAACAACAGGCCGGCTAAAGGAAGATAAAGGAACATATATTTGTGCATATTTCACAAAAACAATGGGCCACACCTCACATCTAGCTGTTTCCTCGTTAAGAAAAAAGCATTATTTCACTTCGCTAAAGCACCAGTGTGATAGGAAATAGTCAAATATCCCCAGAGCTGCCTTTAAGGTCCTCTATCATGCAGAATCGACTTTTTAGAGCAGCATTCGACACAATTTCACACCGTATTCTAATCGACAGACTCATCTCCATTGGCATCTCTGGCGCAGCTCTTAACTTGTTCAAATCATATCTCTCTGATCGTTTTCAGTTCATTCAGTTTAAATCATTTAAATCCCAGCCATTTCCCCCTCTCCTCCGGTGTTCCCCAAGGCTCTGTCCTTGGCCCTCTCTTATTTATCATCTACCTTCTCCCCCTTGGCCATATTCTTCGCAAATTTCACGCCAGTTTCCACTGTTATGCGGATGACACCCAGCTCTACCTATTCACCAAACCCACCACTGCTCTCCCTCCCTCTTCCCTCTGTGCCTGTTTACAGGAAATCAAATCCTGGTTCTCCCTCAATTTTCTCAAACTTAACAGTGATAAAACCGAGGTCCTCCTCATTGGCAAGAAGTCCATCCTATCCAAAACTGACAGCTTCTCCATCAACATTGACAACTCAACAGTCCCCCCCTCAGGTTAAGAGTCTGGGTGTCATCCTGGACAGCACTCTCTCCTTCCAGGCCCATGTCAGCAAAATCACCCGTTCTGCATATTTCCATCTCGGGAATATCACCCGCCTCCGCCCCTCTCACCCCCAATACAGCTGCCATTTTGGTCCACAGTCTTGTCACATCCCGGTTAGATTACTGTAACTCACTCCTCTTTGGTCTCACCCCAGTTCTTCAGCAGCTCCACTGGCTCCCCAACAGGAAGAGCCCGACGTCTGTAATGTAAGGCACCACTGAGAAAATCCAATGTTTTCTCGATTTCTCAGTGTTTTTCATTACCAGACTTAAAAATATGAAGACACTGGTTCTTATTGAAATTCACACTTTAGTTTCAGAAATGGCATCTGTCAAGAACAACAATTTTGAAAATATTAAAAACGAAGATATATCTGAAACGATGCACCGCCTCCTGGGTTTGTCCCTGTTTCAGAGCGTGGTGTCCTGCACTGGTCAGCTCCTCAGCCTCCTTCTTCCAGCCTTTCACCATCTTCTGAAGAGCGTAGCAGACGAATATAATCCGTCTTATTCACCAGTGAACGAAACATTAGCCAGAGCAATATTAGGAACAGAATATTTCCATGGCTTGGTTGCGAGTCTTGCCCGGATACTAGGGCTGTGCTGGTTTGGATTTTTTCTTACCTCGGTTTTGTGATATACCGCTCATTGGCGTCAGAAGCGCTTCAAAGGTGGGGGGGACACATTTGAACAGGGGAGGGGGGCTATCCAAGCACCTGAGCCGCTGTTCTCCTGCCAGACCTGAGTGAATGAGGCTCTTATTATGAGATGACGCTCATGTTTGCTGATCATTTATTCAGCTTCAGCCTCTTCACTCCAACCGTCGCAAACAAACATCTCTGCGCTTGTATCTTCACATTTCCCACAAATGCAGATCAGATTGAGTGAAAGGAGAAAGGAAGCAAACATTCACCTGTCAGATGAAATGTTCTGATATTATTTGGCTAAGTTAGAGTCCAGACAGTCAGGTCCAGACCGGTGCAGTTTCCCCAAACTCAGGCTACATCAGCTTCATCACCCGCTTTGTAAACACATCCCAAACTAAAGATCCTTACCTTAAAGTTACTGGTCAGGCGTTTGTACTGATGAAGAAGGGAAACACGCTGTCCACCTGCCGAGGGCCGTGAAGATCCTGCTCCTCCAGGATAATCCGTGAAAACGTCCGAAAACACGACGCACGAGTGTCCTTGTGCTTTGGTTTGGTCAAATCTGCCAGTCCGTCCAACGATCAGCCTCCTGTCTTCGTAGTTTAGTCGTTTTTCACCGGTTTACACAGAGCCATGTTTACATCTCAGCCGCTCTGAGGTGATGGAGCCGCATAAACACAGCTACGCAAAGCGGAGCGTCGTGGTGCGGATAATGCCAAAACATTTTTTTTTAATGGAAAATAAGACCCGGGTCAGATTTAATTTTTCGTCCTCGTGTCGCTTATTGAACAGGCCCAGTTTAAACTTTAAGTAAATGCGCCTCATGTGCATATGGAGCTGTATCTCGTCACCCACACACTCCGCGCTCACGTAGGCCTGATGTGTGACGGCTGCACCTCACCTGCTCAGGGCGGCTGGATTTTCATTTTATTTTCACCTGTGGCTGGTCTTTTTTGAGACTTTTGTTATTTTTTTTGTTGAGACACTTGTTCTAGTTTATTATTAGTTCCTTTTCTGGTTAAACTTTGTTTAAAGGCATTGGTGATGGTGGAACTCAGACCCGTGGTGTGCGTCACGTGAGCGCAGTATGGCCCGGTACCGCCCCAGGCCTACCTGATACCTCCTTGTTTGTACCTTCCTTGTTTCCTGTAGCTCCTCTTGTGACTGTGCTGCAGGTGTGTGGGGGGCTCTTGGTGCCAGAAAAAGGCCAAAAATGCAGATAGAGGGAGGTCGCTGCTTGTTCTGTACTGGAGTCATATTTGAATACTGTTATGTGCACATTCAGGGAAGTGAAATAAGTTCCTTGGACCCCCCCCCCCCCGGGTTAAGAGCTCTGATCAGCCCCCCCACACGCCCAGCTCCTGCGTGTGACTCCGTATCTGACCCAGTAAGGCTGTCCCGGTCGGCCCTCTGCCTCTCCTCACACCCCGCTCATAAGAACACAGGCATTGTCCCGTAAGCAGCTTAGGCAGAAGAGTTTTAATGCACGGCCCACTCCCCCCCCCCCCCCCCTCCGCTCCGTCCAAACTACTGCTTTTCACTTCGGCAAATTGCACGGGCAGCGATTATCCTTCGTAAGATGGCCGAGTCGCACATCCCAGAGCGTATTTTCATTTCGGGGAGGTGGATTATGCATAAAGTTTATAAATGAGGTCACTTTGCCGTTCCGTTTTTTCGATGGAGTAATTCAATTAGGCGTCCCAATGACTCGTCTGACCCTCCCAGAGACGAGGAGCTTCAGGTCGATCAGTTTGTGGAGCCGCGAGCCGTGCTTGCAGGCGGTTATCTGCAGGAATTCACGAAGATTAAGATTACCGAGATTATAATCCTGTGCTGAAATTTGTTCCGCGGGTCACTCCGGGTCAAAAAAACTCTGAGATTTGCTTCAAACTTGGCCTGAATGTAGTTGTGCACGTTGTGGAGAATTCTGGCTTCATAAGATTCTGTCATGAAGATACAGATCATGAAGTTTCAGATATGGCATGCCAAAAATGGAGCAAAAAATGATCAACAAATAAATAAAATGTTCTTTAAATCAGTGAATTTGCTCCGGATTTGAGTAATTTCAAGAAATCTCCATGAGGCAAATTTACTCTTAAATTATCCCAAATCAACAACAACAACTTGTGTGTGTTTCATTCAATGGCCGAGGAAAGCGCTTCTCTTTGGTCCTCAGAGCTGACATTGCTGTAATTACCGCCCCCTGGTGGCCAGGGGTGACTCCAAAAGACCCTTTGAAAAGAGGATTCTAATGTAGCTTTGGACCTTGTTTAAACTGCTTTAAAGCCTGGCTCCAAAGAGTTTTTCTTTTTCTAAATATCACTATGACCCATGTGACAATCCTGGGGTAGGTGTCATAGTTTTAATCACACTGGTTTTGGTATATTAGAAGTAAAAAGTGGAAGCTCTTTGATTGACAGGCTCTGGAGCTCTGTGGAGGCTCAGAGAGGGCGGGGCCCTCTGCCCTTTTTTGCCCTTTTAAGGTAGATTTTGTGATTTCACAGACCACTCGGGATCATTATTATGAATGGGGGTGAATGGGACCCGCCGATGTCTATTACTTATTATTTTTATTCTATGGTTTCAGAAAAAGAAATCTGTAGGTCTGAAATGCCACTCAAAGACCTTTAGATCATCAGCTGTTTGTTTGCTTTTAAGAAAGCTGTTTGCTTCTTAGCCAGTAAGAGCCAGTGAGGCCTTCTCAATTGAGCTCTGTTATCAGGTGGGAGGTTTGAACTCCTTTGAAACGATTGGATCTGATTTTCGCTAGAGTTTGGTTGTGAAGTATGTAATGCGCCCGACTGAGTGAAGCAGCTCAATCATAACTCTATCATAACTCTATCATAACTCTATCATAGCTCTATCATAACTCTATCATAACTCTATCATAACTCTATCATAACTCTATCATAACTCTATCATAGCTCTATCATAACTCTATCATAACTCTATCATAGCTCTATCATAACTCTATCATAACTCTATCATAACTCTATCATAACTTTATCATAACTCTATCATAACTCTATCATAACTCTATCATAACTTTATCATAACTCTATCATAACTTTATCATAACTCTATCATAACTTTATCAAAACTTTATCATAACTCTATCATAACTGTATCATAACTCTTGGGGACATTGCTTGCACATTCCAAGGCTTCAGTTTTAATTTCTGGATATTTGGGAGCCGAGCCAGAACGGATTGAAGAGCTTCCATTACTTTCGTATCCGCCGCCATTGCTAAACTACAACCAGCCCCTACAAGCCCCGCCTCCCTCGCTCACTGAATGGTCGGTTGAAATTCAACCGATGTAACTGAGCTCAGACCCAGACGTACATGCAGGGAAATGATAATTGAGTTTATGGACGGCTAAGGCCAGGCTAAGTCATTAAAGACTCTGCAGTAAAAAATCTGCTGAACCTGGAACTCGGCAAAGATGCACAAAAGTATACAGGAAAACAATGTGGAACAAAGAAACAACTATACATGCAGTTTGCAGAAAAGGCAAAAACGCTGCTGTGCTAAAGGTGAGGGAAGTCGCTGCTTGTTTATGCGTCGCCTGATCTTTCTCTTCATTTAAGTGTTGAAAACGTATTATAAGCCATTTAATTTTCAGAATGTGATCACTGAGGTGTGACAGAATCTACGACAAAAACAACATCCACAGAGCACAACTAAATGTGCCCTGAGGTGAAATATTTCAGTTTTTCGAAATTGCTTTGGCTCATTCCTTGGAACTGAAATTATATTCTCAAAGCTCGAGGTGCATTTGGCAAAATGGCTGCATGATTCAGCACATCACCATGGCTCACCATCAGAAGGTCAGCACTCTGCCAAAACAGCTCCCCCGAGCTTCAAAACTAAAGACTTTCAGACCCTTTAGCTCCGTGTTAGAACTGCAGGGTCGAAGTGACACCCACTCCCTCTGGGAGAAAACGAAAGGAGGATTAGTTTTGGCAGCAGATTGTAAGGAAGTAAGCAAAGTCAGGAAAGAAGATAGGAAATCTGGGATCAGTTCTTGTTCCAAGCCGTGATCACAAGAAAATGTCCATTCTTTCTCACAAACACATGAGTTCAGTGGCAAAACACGATTGTGAGAAATGTAATTTTGAGTGGAAATCTTTATTAAAGCTTTACATCATGTTATTATGTCATTCCCTCATTAAAAACATGCCTGAAGTGTTGCCTTGGCACATTCACGTATTTTTGAGTCATCTGTAAAAACTCTGATGGCGGCCATTTTAGGGATAGGTTTGCCTGAGTCCTCCTAGGAACGCCCCCACCTCCTGGAGACGCCTCCGAGCTTTCGTCACCAGCCGAGTAACCAACCACTGCTCCTCAGCAGAACCCCCTCCCCACTGATGCCACAGACAGCGTGTGGAGGGGGCGTGTCGGAAAGGCTCAGAGGTTCTTAAAGAGACAGAGGCCTATTTCAAGACAAGCCTATTACAGCCATTTTGAGAGAGACATTTTATACAAGGCAGTTAATCTAATTTACTGCATTTACAGACCAACAGAAGGTTTGGTCATCATTGTAGTGTGATATAGACTGGCGCTATGTGATTGAAAAAAGCATAATACCCCCTCATTTAATGGGTAAGTATTAGTGATGTACCGATCCGATATTCAGTATCGGTATCGGTATTTTGAGAGCATCGGATTTGATGACTGGACGGGTCCGATACAAGACGGTCATGGATCCAGAGCCACCTTAACCAATGGGCTCGCAGGGGCTGGAGCCCAGGGGCCTACCATAGTCAAGGGCCTATCAGAATTAAGGGGGGAAAAAAAGAAAAGGTGATTTGTTGATTTTCATGTCAATCACTTCACTTTGTGGCATGACAAACCGTATGTGATGATTGCGCTGCGCTCCTATGTGTGTACCTGGAGTCGGCCCGCCCTACCTGGCCCAGAGGGATACATGTAGGAGTGGCAGGGTTAGCGTTTTTGTGGGATTTAGGGTTAGGGAACCAGGTTAGGATAAGGGTTAGGGTTTGCGCTGAAGGGGGGTGGGGGCCTACAACTCTGTTTAAGCCCCGGGGCCTATGTGTACATTAAGGCGGGCCTGCATGGATCTGCAGGTTTAGCGCAGCGCTTTGAGGTTTATCGCAGCACAGCGGTAAACCTGCAGACTGGAGCCACTGCAGATCCAGGACCACAGATTCACGGCCTTCATGCTGTCGCTAAGCTCGGAAAATGATTTGATTTATTCTTATTATTGTGTCTTGCACATCAGTAAGTCCCCAGCTCTCAGTGGCTTACACAACACTTTTCAGAATTCAGATGGAGCTGTCAAAAAAAAATCACAGAAACTGTACAATCAATCATAACAGAACGTCCACATCACACAGGAGGATACACATTGATTTGTCTAAGAATTAACTTTCCGCTAACACCTGCTGCTAAAAAACTCTAATTTAAAATTCAAAGCTAAAGCCAAAACTCTTACATGTTTATAAATAGTTTGCCTTTAGTGTGGCAAACTCAAATACATTAAGAAAAATAATGAACATGAACACCTTCTTGCACCTTCTCTCAAGTTACAGTATTGTATTTTCAGTAGTTTGGAGACTTGCCTTTGTTTCGAGAATCTTATTTCTGTTTAAAAATGTTGCATTTCTTGAAACATTTCTTCTGTTATGATCCCCATCTGGTAAAGATGGGGATCAGGTGTTGAGTCTTGGTCAATTTTCTTCAATCTCCCAAAGATGCCCAGACACAGGAACAGCAGGCGAGCTCCACAGAGTCAGGCCCACACACGGTCCTGGAGCACGGAGACAGTGAGAGTGTGAGTGTGGAAGTCAGAGGCTTTAGTGTCCGACTTGCAGCCACACCTCTCCCAGTCAGCCCGAGTGCAGCTGTGAGACAGAAGCTGCTGGAAGCGTGGCGGGCGAATGAATAACGCATGAAGCTGCAGAGGGATTGTGAGCTTTGTGTGGGACGGGCGTCTCCTGTAAACACCGACAGATGACAGCCCGCAGATTTCCTCCGGTCAATCCAACGTTTGAATGAAAAGCATTGATCCGCAGCCGGCAGTGATAACGGGGCGGAAGCAGGGCAGAGGAGCCGCCCCAGACTGACTGACCCCATCAATAAACTCACCACAGGAGGCGCTGCCCTCTCACTCACTCCATAGACAGTTATTTGATTCTGTTCACCCAGTCTGGAGTCAGGCTGCTTTGTCTCACTTCCTGAAGCAGAAATGACATGGACAAGTCAACATTTGGACATTTACTTTTTTTAACTACTTTTGTTTAATTGACTTTAATAATACTATATTTTCTGCGCGTGCATTCGTCTAGAGCTGTTGTAGCTCCACAGCAAAGCGGCGAAATGCAGAGCGAGCAAAGACACAAATGTTCTGTTCGTGTGTAGCTTGTGTAGTTTGTAAAAGCAGAAGGGTTTCATTCTACGTACGTCTTGTCAGTTTGTGGAATAGCAGTCCAGTGCTTGCTGTAGCTGAACATGTGGATCATGCAGAATTGATGAAGACTCCGCTGGATCAGACACTGCATGTCATTTAGAACAAGTGAGAACTGATGGGGAGAGTAAAGTCCCCATTATGTTGATGAAAGCTCTGTGCTCGTGATGGGGAGGGAAGCCTTGTAACACTTTGAGGTTTTCCTGCAAAAAAGTGTCGTAGCTTCGAAGTCTCTGAGCCGTTTCATTCGGTCTGAACACTGACCTCTTGTGGACAAACTTTATTATTAAACACGACTGAACCAACACAATCATGTGGAAGAGAAGTTTCAAACAGACGTGTGAGTTTTATTATTACAGCCTGATATTGATGTTTGATCAAGTCAATCATAGGCCGATAAATATTCTTTTTATCATTTTCTTTGTAACGTGGGTCTGTGGGCGGAGCTCCAGTGGTCGGAGCTCCAGTGGGCGGGGCCTCAGTCACCTGTGGCTCTGCTGCTCGAAGGCAGGACATCAATGCACGATCTTTTTACTTCATTCAGTCAGAGCTCATATAGGCTCTATTTGCTGTAGGCGCTCCTTACGTTTCCCTCTCCTGATCAGCTCCACGCCTGCTTTATCTGTTCAAATGCAGGACTTTGTAAAAAATAAGTAAATATAAAATATATTCTGGCTCACAGCCACTTTCTCCACATCAACGCTGTTAAATGGGTGAAATACAGCACATTTATTTACATATCACTAATGATTTACATCACTATATGGACGAGGAAACCTCCGCTGTTTAGCGCCTCAGCTCAGTGAGACGCTCTGAGCCGATGACTCGCTTTAAGACACGATGCACAACTCACAGAATGAAGCTGTTTTTCAGACACGTGACCCGGTGTTACTGAAGTGACAGTGTTTCGACGCATCTGCTTCAGGAAGAGCGACACAAGCTCCAGAGCGTCGAGGTTTGTGGCCATCACTGCTCTATACCTAATGTTGTACCATTTTAGTCAATATGTGACAACAAAGGTAAACCTCTTTCAGTCATATGTGACTATGTGGGTCGACCATAAACAAAAACATCAACAAATCATTACACAATGCAAACTTCATGCATCAGGCTGATTTTTACATGAATAAATACTTTTCCGACAAGAGGGAAAAAACGTCAGGTACAGGTGCTTTAATATAAGCCGGTCTAAGACTGTTTCGTTCTGCTGTTGCTGCAGCCTGTGGTTTTGTGTGAAAGTTATTTCCGGTATCGTTCGGACCAATATCGTCCCAAGTATTACTTGATATTTGATCAAATTTGAAATCACTGTATTGCCCATCCCTGGGGAACGCTAACCAAAATGCTAACATTAGTCTCATGAGTTCTTTCTTTTTTTCTGCCGCCTCAAAACATCCAAAAGGACCTGATTTTGACTTGAGCTTCTTTGTTTGTGATAAATACGTCTATAATCTGTCAGAAACATCTCAACAGATTATGATCTCCATAACAGACTTCCTTCCCCCTCTCCCCCATATGACACGACTGCGTCTGGAACTAAAAGTCGGCGTAGTTTGTTTGAGTCAGTTGAAACGTGACGTCCACACTTTCCTCCAGCGCCGACACTGGAGCCGCGGCGTGTGGTCGTACAAACGCAGAGGAGCAGCTACTACGGCGTAAGAGATCCCTCCCCAGCCACGGCAGCCACTCTCGGCATCGATTTTCCCCGAGGTTTTTCCCCGAGTAATCAAAGAGCGGTGAAATCCTCACCCCACCAGGGCCCCGGGGCCCCTGGGAGCCCTCCACGATCAGGTTCTACAGAGCAGTGGAAAGTGAGACTCTGCGCCGCGAGGAGCCACTTCAGCGTCTGCGAGGGCCCGCGGTGGAACGGAGGGGAAGTGCATCGTCCAGAGAAGAACTGACCAAAACTAATGGAAGAGAAATCCACTGTTTACAAACCTGCCCTTTTTCATGTTGCCTGTGATGATGCACAACTTTCCCAAACGGAGTAATGGTCCAGAGGCTGGTTGGACAGTACAGTACAGTACAGTACAGTACAGTACAGTACAGTACAGTACAGGGAGCACCGCTGTATCCCAAGTTGTTAGAACTGTCATGGATTGTGGTGGAGCGAGGAAAATAAGTCCAAAACCAGGGGAGCAACAAGAGCAACATGAGGCAGACCGGGAGGAACTGGAGGGTCAGGAGCATGATGACGCAGAAGGCAGAAAGCCAAGAGGGTCCACAAAGTCAGGCCCCAGAGGCTGTGCAGGGCTCAGGTCTGGCGCAGATGAAAAGCAGGCACAGGAGGCAGCTGAGACTACCATGGGTGACGTAGAGGGAATAGGAGCAGGAAGGGCCCACCCAGGACCAAGAACAATGTCCCGCAGTGGACCTAGGACACGAACAGGAGGCCACCCCAGACCGAGGTTCCAGTTCGATGGTGGCCACAGGACAAGAAGAGTCCACCCTGGACGGAGAGCAGTGTCCAGCGGTGGCTCCGGAACAGAAGGGGCCCACCTCGAACGGAGGTTGGGGTCTGGCAGTGGCACAGGGCAGGAACGAGGGAACGGGGTCCTCAGCTGCCAAAGGGCCGGGTCTTGATGTGGTCGCGTCATTCTGTCATGGATTGTGATGGAGCGAGGAAAATAAAACCCAAAATGCAGGACTGCAACAAAACTGGTGATGTTTAATGAACGATGAAAACCAAAATAACAAAATCCAGAGAAAACCAAAAACTCAAACAAACCGGGGCTGACGAAGACAATGACGCGACAAAGGACAAGGGAAACACAGGGGTATAAATACAAGAGGAAACGGGGCACAGGTGAAACACATCGGGGCGGGGCAGGCAGGTAACGAGGGAAGTAAAGCAGAATCACAAGACCAAAAAGTCATGTCAAAATAAAACACAGGACTAGACCAAAGACAAAACATACAAAAACAGGGGAACAAAAGACGAATCATGACAAGAACCTTCTGTCTCACTTTCTAATGATGATTTTAAAAGCTTTTATATTTTTTTTCTTTCAGACCAGTGTGGTTTCTTCGACTCACTTCCTGCAGTCAGAATTGGTCACATGATTTAGATTTTCTTGTTTGTTTTTTGTGTTGTTTGTGAACTTTCCAAAGCAAAACCATTTGTTTGTATGGGCGGGAATTAATAAAGTTACCTTGAACCTTAACATTGACCTTCAGGTCGCCTGACCTGGGGGTTTTGGCCTATTGTGCATGTTTTGAGTTGCGCCTGGTGCTGGTTCCTGGTGTGCGTGTGTGTGTGCACGGCAGCGGCGACGATTCTGCTGCAGATTTGTTTACACAGAATCATTGATCTTAAACAAATGGACAGATTGGAGCAGAGCCAACAGCCTGAGGAGGAGACTTCAGAGAGAGACAGAGCGCATCTCGCTGGCCACACAGGCTCACTGCACGGTTCACCCTATAGCTTCATACCATATATATCTTCTTCTTCTTCTTATTCTTATTCTTCTTCTTTTTTCAGCTGTTTTTGGTGGATCTTTTTTGAATCGGCTCCTTTGGTTCCCAAATGGCTTTTGTTACTGATACAGTTTAAAATTCAGACAATCTTAGCAGAGATTTAGTTTCTTGTTTTGAGCAGCACGGCAGAACAGTGGTTAAATCAAATTCACTTTATTTATCCGTTAGGAACTTCATTTGCAGGAGAAGTGCCAGTACGGGCCCGATAAAAACAGCACATCCACAGACATACAACAACATACAGCAATAATAAATACATTAAAAAAACAATATAGTGGGCCTTTGATAGACCAGGGTCCACACAGTCATTTATTCAGCAGGCGGATGGAGGTCGGGAGGAAAGTGGAGGTCGCCCTCTTTGTCCCCAGAGGGCGGGACCTGAACCTGCGCCCTGACGGCACCAGGGCGTAGTGAGAGTGCAGAGTGTGTGAGGAGTCTGTGGAGATCTGGGTTCCTTTCCTCAGAACTCTGGAGTCATAGATGCTGCTGAGTGAGTCCAGCTCCTGACCCATGATTTCATTGCTGATTTTGATGATTTTATTGAGCACGTTGCGGTGGGTGAGAGCGAGTGAACCAAACCAGACAGTGATGTTGAATGTGAGGATGGATTCAATGAAGCATTTATAGAAAGAGGCGAGAATGGACGGGTGGACTTGGAGTTTGCGGAGTTTACGGAGAAAAAAGAGGCTGTTGTTGACATTTTGAGAATATGTGTTTGAATGTGAGTTTATGGTCGATTATGGAACCCAGGTATTTGTATGAATTAACCTTTACTATTATTTCGTTGTTGACAGTGGTTAGGGAGAGCTGGAGTGGCCATGTTGGAAGTTGATGGTCATCTCTTTGGTCTTGGATACATTTAAATCCAGACAGTTCTCCCCACACCAACGTGAGAATGAGTCCAGTTCAATTTGCAGTAACCCGTGTGTGTGTTTGTGGTGTCCATAATAACTGTGTCGTCTGAGTACTTGATGTAGGTTATACCTGGGGTGGTGCTCCTGCGGTCGCTTGTGTACAGAGTGAAGAGAAGTGGAGAGATGACTGAACCTTGAGGAGAACCAGTGGATATTGTCCTGACAGCACTGAGGTGGCCGTTCACTCTGACCCTCTGATCCCTCCCCGTGAGGAAGGACTTGGGCTTTTCCAGGTGGGTGATGACACTGTGTACCAGAGTGAGCACAGCATCATCCACCCCTCTCCGTGGCTGGTAGGCGAATTGAAGTGCACTGCAGAGTAGGGCATGCACTTGTGCCTCACAGCTCACAGGTTTAATTCCCACCTGGACGGGGCCTTTATGTGTGGAGATGCATGTTCTCCCGAGTCTGTGTACACATTAGATGAATCCTCCAGCCAGATGTTACAGACCATCAGCCTGGCTCCACATCTGGAGATGGGTTCCCGAGCGCCGGCCCACATGGCAGCTCACTGCTCCTACCGGTCGCCCCAAGCGGCTTTGAGGGTGCGTCAAATGCAGAGAAACAAATTTACCTAAAGGGGTTAACCTCTTAACTCCCGTCTGAACCGAGAGGATCTTTTCCCTCACGTCATCAGATTTTTTTTCCATCATTTTTTTGTTGGGTATTCAACTCATTTTTGTAATATTTTTGTAATTTTTTGTCAAATTTTTTGTCATTTTTTCTCAAATTTTTTGTCATTTTTTCGTCAATTTTTTATCACATTATTGTCACATTTTTGTTATTTTTGGGTCGAATTTTTATCACATTTTTGTCATTTTTTTTGTCATTTTTTTCACATTTTCGTCATTTTTTTGGTCTTTTTTTTGTCAATTTTTTATCAATTTTTATCACATTTTTTTCATATTTTAGTCAATTTTTTGTCATTTTTTTTGTCAAATTTTTGTCATTTTTTGTAATTTTTGGGTCATTATTTCGTCAATTTTTTATCCAATTTTTATCGTTTTTTATCACATTTTTGTCATTTTTTTGTCATTTTTTTCACATTTTCGTAATTTTTTGGGTCTTTTTTTAAATTTTTTGTCAATTTTTATCACATTTTTTTCACATTTTTGTCAATTTTTTTGTCATTTTTTTTGTCAAATTTTTATCATTTTTGTAATTTATTTGCCACTTTTTCATCAATTTTTCGTCACTTTTTGTCAATGTTTTCTCGCTTTTTTGTCACATTTCCATCATTGTTTTCATCTCAGTTTTGTTGCTATTTTCACAGCTTTTTTTCCAGAAGCTTTTGGACTGGGGTAAAGCCAAACTGGAGAAAATGTGCTCAGTTCAGGTTAGAGTTAAGGGATCAATATCGTCTTCTCCTGGAGCTGCCACCTTAACGTGGTGGGGGGGTTTGAGCACCCGAAGGAGCCTGGGAGCTCTGTTGTTGGGGGCTTCGTGCCCCTGGTAGGGTCTCCCATGGCAAACAGGTCGTAGCTGACGGGTCAGACAAAGAGCGGTTCAGAAGCTCCTTATGAGAGACCAACCATGAGGCCGTCCTTCTGTGGACCCACCACCTGCAGGAGCTGGGGCTGGTGCAGTGTGATTTGGGCAACTCCAACAGCTGCCCCCACAACCTGGCAACGGACAAGTGGAAGAAGATGGATGGATGGATTAAGATCGTGTAACTTAACCTTAAGCTTAACTTATTATAAGAGTGGACGCCGACTCCAAACTTCACTAAGTCCAAACTTTAGCCAGGCTCCAGTTCTTCTGCTTTGTTGCTTTTATAATGGGCCAACACTGTGGAAGTGCTCTGTGAAAAAGACCAACACCGGGATGTATTGTCCTGTTTTCCACAACACCAGCGCAATTCTATCTGACCATAAACCCGAAAATATGAGGCCGATTGTTGCCAAATGAAAAGTCAGTAAAAGCCTGAGAGTTTGTGGGTTCACTTCTGTTTGTAGACGTCTTGATTCTGTGGTGAATGTTGCCCAGGCTGCAGCTGCTCTTCTCCCTCCTCTCTCTCTCTCTCTGAGGCGACTGTACCGTGGAGACATGCGGCGCTCAATAAATAAGTAGCCTTTAAAAATCACTGACGGGTGAGAGTCGGCTCTCATCATTCACCACCAGCCCGTCACTACTGCCTCAGACATGGGAGCAATATCCGGGCACTTCTACCGAGTCCCCGCCCCCCCCTGAGAGAAAGAAAGTAATGGCAGTACATACAACATACAACAAAATATTCCACATCAGCGTCAGAACAACGGGAAATGTCTCACAAACGCATCGGTTCACAGTCAGTGAGTGACTGGGAGCGATTTCATTTTAAATGTAAAAATCAAGAGCCAGGATTGTTCCTTTTCCGGCACGTTTTTGTCGCTTTTTGTCGCTCTTTTGCTGCGTTTTCATCTTCGTATTTGTTGCTATTTTGATGCTTTTTTCACGAGAAACAGTGCTCGGTTCAGGTGGGGCTTAGCCTCTTAAAGAGGGGGTATTATGCTTTTTTCAATCACATAGCACCAGTCTATATCACACTACAATGATGACCAAACCTTCTGTTGGTCTGTAAATGCAGTAAATTAGAATAACTGCCTTGTATAAAATTCCTCTCTCAAAATGGCTGTAGTGAATGTCTTGAAATAGGCCTCTGTCTCTTTAAGAACCTCTGACCCTTTCCGACACGCCCCCTCCACACACTGTCTGTGGCATCAGTGGGGAGGGGGTTCTGCTGAGGAGCAGTGGTTGGTTACTCGGCTGGTGACGAAAGCTCGGAGGCGTCTCCAGGAGGTGGGGGCGTTCCTAGGAGGACTCAGGCAAACCTATCCCTAAAATGGCCGCCATCAGAGTTTTTACAGATTACTAAAAAATACGTGAATGTGCCAAGGCAACACTTCAGGCATGTTTTTAATGAGGGAATGACCTAATGATATGATGTAAATCATCATCAAAACAATCTTGACATAATACCCCCCCTTTAAACCCTGGGTTTTATTATTTGTGTCTCAGAGCTTGGATCTTGGCGCTTGGTCACATTTGAGCCAAACCCACTCTGAGTCTCTGTGATCTGATTGGCTTCAGAGCTACACTGTAGGTCAGACACCGTGAGTCACAGTAAATAGTGAGTCCTTTATCTTCAGAAATTCAAGTATTCCTTTGTTATACCTATGAAAAAATCCTGTATATAATTAAGATGTTACAGAAGAATCTCATTAGGTTCATTTCTTCAACATAGTTACTATAGTAACATCTGTCATGGTCCACCATGACTCAGAGGAACAGGGACACACATGACCCACATCAGATCATATAAATGGATATTTCTTCAACCATCACCTCATTCAGCATCAATCATGTGTTTTTGTGTGTTTGGTAATTGTAATAATTTCTCCTAGATTTCCTGTTTTTACCATATTTTGGAGCTTCAGAATATGATGTAACTCTTACATGCTGCAGAAGTCTGAAGTTGTGCCTAAAGCAGAAGCTCCATGACTTCCTTCTTCACCTGTTGCTCTGTGACTGAAGAGCAACAAGGCCTCAACCTTTTTACTGGAAACAAAGAGCTCACTGTGTTTAGCGTCATGTTCCTGTCACTCATGGTGTCTGACCTTACAGGAACAGGCCACTGTTTTCACACACTGAGATTCTTACCTGAGCTTAGACGAGTTCATGTGTACCTGCCTGGTAGGCCTGGGGCGGTAACCGGATTACTGTCATACCGTGGTCACGTGAGCACCGCGGGTCTGAGTGCCTCACCAACATCATCGGCAAAAAAAAAAAAAAATCCTTTAAGTAAACGAAAGTTAACCTCAAAAGGAACTAATAATAAACTAGAACAAATGTCAAAAGTCTCATAAAGACCAGCCACAGGTGAAAATAAAATGAAAACCAGCCGCCCTGAGCAGGTGAGGAGCAGGTGAGGAGCAGGTGAGGTGCAGGTGAGGAGCAGGTGAGGAGCAGCAGTCACATCAGGCCTACGTGAGCGCGGAGTGTGTGGGTGACGAGATACAGCTCCATATGCACATGAGGCGCATTTACTTAAAGTTTAGACTGGGCCTGTTCAATAAGCGACACAAGGGCAAACAATTAAATCTGACCCGCGTCTTATTCTCCATTAAAAAAATGTTTTGGCATTTTCCGCGCCACGACGCTCCGCAGCGCATTCGCTCTGCTTTGCATAGCTGTGCTTACGCTGCTCCATCACCTCAGAGCGGCTGAAATGTAAACATGGCTCTGCAAACCGGGGGAAAACGGATAAACTATGAAGACAAGAGGCTGATCGTTGGACGGACTGGCAGATTTGACCAAACCAAAGCACCAAGACACTCGTGCGTTGAGTTTTCTGACTTTTTCACGGATTATCCTGGAGGAGCAGGACTCTTCACGGTCCTTGACAGGTGGACAGCGTGTTTTCCTTCTTCATCAGTACAAAGGCCTGACCAGTAACTTTAAGGTGTGGAACTTTAGTTTTGGATGTGTTTACAAAGCGGGTGATGAAGCTGATGTAGCCTGAGTTTGGGGAAACTGCACAAGTGTTCAACCGGTCAACACGCGTGTTAAACCTGCTGTCTGGACTCTAACTTAGCCAAATAATATCAGAACATTTCATTTGAAAAGTAAATGTTTGCTTCCTTTCTCCTTTCAATCAATCTGATCTGCATTTGTGGGAAATGTGAAGATACAAGCGCAGAGATGTTTGTTTGCGATGGTCGGAGAAAATCCAAACTAGCACAGCCCTACTGTCTGGTCTTCACGCGTGTCCTCAGTCACGTAAACACAGCACAGACGGCGTTAGCGTTTAGCCTCTCTTCCTCTATAGCTCCAAACGAGGTCAACCACGGTGACCTATTTAAATATGGTTACGTGAGGTGTGACACAATATAATTACACAATGTGGATTTTCTAAGCGGATGAAAGGGAACTCTATTGTAAGGAGTAAATTATACCAGGAGTAGTTCGACATCTGCGCAGTAAAATCTTCACTTTACTGTGTGGACGCAGAAAGAAAGTCAGTTCACATTTACACTGAGAACGTAGGAAAGGCGCCCCCTTGTGTCCAAATGCACCAGTTTTTTATTGAGGGCTGAAGTGGTTAAGCGGTTAAATATCTTGGATGCTCCTCCCCCCCCCCCCTGGTGGCCGTGCATCATGAAGAGTCTTAAAACACTCACTAACAATCGCAGCAGCTGATTAGTTTGTCGTGAATAAAACATGGAAACGCTAATATGCTGCAATCACAATCAAGTACGTTTTATTTAGTAATAATATAAAAGGGACAGAATGAAAGCTGTAGCTATAATTTAAGCGCTGCCCCGTTTACCCACTGGCTTCATAAAAAGGCTGATTGTGAGTCGGTTTCCCCTCATCATTCTGCCTTTAGCTCGGCAGGCGCTCGCTCTTCATGTGTGACTGACCTCTCTGTGATCAATGGTGGAGCGGCTTCAAAGAGCTCGGGCTCCAGGGGCCACTCTGCGATTGTGTAGAGTCCCCCGCTGAGGCGCCAGGAGGGCCTCCGCTCGGCTGCAGAAATCCAATGTATTTATTTATTATCGGCCATTCGTGGACGTAGGAGCGGCAGATTCAGCACCACGGACAGCGACAGGACAAGCGTTTCTCCTCTGTGCAGAGACCGGTCATTAAAACAGAAGAGACTGATCAATTATGGAGGAAAATGACAATGGGGATAATTAAACTGGAAAATAATGGCACACTAAAATGAAAAAAAAAAAAAAAAAAAAAAAAATTAAATACATTTTGAAAACTTACAAAAAAAATTAATTGAATAAAAAAACGTACAAATATAACCCAAAAAAATTGAAAAAGGACTAAAAAAATGAAAATAGGCAAAAAATAATAATAATTACATTACAAATACAAATACAAATAAATTACATTACCAAAGATATTGATAAAAACGTTAAATATATATATATATATTAATGAAAAAATATGGAGAAAATGACTAAAAACATTTGTGGAAAATGGGAAAATGTATTTATTTATTATCGGCTCTTCGTGGACATGGGAGCAGCAGATTCAGCACCACGGACAGCGGCATTTCTCTATCTCTATCCAGAGACCAGTCATTAAAACACAAGAAACTGACCAATTATGGAGGAAAGTGACAATGGGGATATTAAAACTAGAAGATAATGGCACACAAAAATGAAAAAGAAAAAAAAAAGAGTCAAGTAAATTTCGAAAACTTATGAAAAAATGTATTAAATAAAAAAAACTGACAAATGTAACCCAAAAAAAAATGAAAATAGACAAAAAAAATGCAAAAAAATAGATTACATTACCAAATATATTGATAAAAACGTTAAAAAATATATATATATACAGTATAATGATGAAGAAATATGGAGAAAAGGACCAGGGCCTACGAGCGGCAGATTCAGCACCACGGACAGCGACAGGACAAGCGTTTCTCCTCTGTGCAGAGACCGGTCATTAAAACATATGAAGCTGGAGGCTTATGGAGGAAAATGACAATGGGGGAAAACAAAATTGGAAAATAATGACCCACAAAAATGAAAAAAGGCACACAAAAAAAGTAAAGCTAATTTCGAAAACTTGCAAAACTATGTATTCAATTAAAAAAAAGGGAAAAATATAACAAAACATTGAAAAAGGACAAAAAAATGTGAAAACAGACAAAAAAATATGCAAAAGATAAATGACAAAGACAACAATCGTCGCTACGACCAAAGAAGCTTCAGAAGGCGAGTGTTTAGCTGAGGCGAGCGCCACATGCTCGCGGGGTTTATTCTCACTCATGCCCGGCCTGTGCTGCCTTGCCTCGGTGTGTAGTGTGTGCGCTGATGTGTTGACGGGACACTGACAGAGGAGGCTCCTTCTGCGACTAGCCAATCAGGACGCAGAACACAATGGGCCAGATCTTGTGGTTCATAGCGCAGGCTGTAGAGAAGTTGAGTGCGCAGACGGGTGGCGCTCCTTGCAATCTTCAGTGTCATACCTGGCGCAAAAAGTGGGCAGGACAGGAGGGGGGGACAGACTCGCATTGCGATGTCGTGGTGCCGCCCCCTCCCCATGCTTTCCCCAGACCTGCGGAAGGCGGTGGGTTGCGAGTGGGGGGTTCTCTTGTAAACGTGTAACATGCTGATGCAGCGCAATGTTTAATAAAGATAAAGAAATAAAACTGTCCCTCCGCTGCTGCAGATCCAAGCTGAGCGGGCAGGACAGAGAGGCAGCCTCGCGCTGGACACCGTTCGAATCCGCAAAGTTACGAAATGTACAGGGTTTAACTGATCAGAAACTGTCATATCGGCTGTGGAGGAGTTACAGAGTTATGCAGCAGTTGCAAGAAAACTGTAGCGTATTGGAATATTTGAGCTCCAGCTGCAGGATTCTTGGAGCGGCTGAATTGAAAAAAAAAAAAACTTGACACACGATGAAAATGTCTCCTTAGAGCGCAGATCAGACGTGGTGTTGTGGCACTTGAGGCACGTGTGGTTTATTTATGTAAAACTGTTGTTGTTTTGGTGTGAGCGCGTTGATCTATCAAAGTAAGCCTGTGCGTAACCGACGCTCAAACAGACTTTCGTCTTTCGCTTTTGTTTTCAATTGTGCTGCTTGTAATGAACCACGCCTCAGTCGCCTCTTTTTCTTAAATAACGCCCTCTCCGTAGTGGCGCAGCCTTTAGCGCAAACCCTGCGCCACATGCGAGATCGCGCGTGCACCACGTTGCGTTTAGAGATGCGCACGGACTGCGCCAGTCACAAGATCTGGCCCAATGCGTGTATGGCGCTAAAATTGTCCTCAAAATAAATCCGCGAAACAGCGAGGCCACGAAAGGGGAACCACGTTATAGAGACGGACCACTGTATATCGCTTTGCCTCGTGTTCTTCCTTTAGCATTTCCGGCTGTTATAATATAAGCTGTTAATAACTCTTCCTCACCCTCCATATATATACAAGCTCTATCGGTCAAACTCAGTATTTCAGTTAAACACAGTCCATGTCTGGTGTTCTGCCGGTCCCGCTGTCGTGCGGGTCGGCGCTCACTCACCGAAATAGCGTTAGCACGACTCAAACAAAAGCACATGTTCTCCCCCACAACTAGGGCAGGGTACCATTTAACGGTACCTACTTGGTACCGACCGAAAAGCTCCGGTAGGGGGCGGTATCGAATTATTATTATTTTTTTCGGTGCTAATTTTCGGTACTTTTTCTCTCCAAACGTCAATAAATGATCCGCAGTGAGTCTAAAAAAGCCTGAACTCATGAGCAGCTTCAGCACAAATGCAGAAGCAAAGCAAAGCTGTAACTTACACTTCAGTCATTATCAGAGATGGCAGAGCCGCGGTCTGAGCCAGGACTAAACCAGGACTAAACCAGGACTAAACCAGGACTTACAGTAAACTGGTTAAAAAACAGGACTAAACCAGGACTTACAGTAAACTGGTTAAAAAACAGGACTAAACCTGGACTGAATAAGAAACTAGACTCTTAGACAAATAGAAAAGCAGTGACAACACGGTAGTAACAACGAGAAACACATGGGTTTTACCTTTACCTTTACCTTTAGCTTTAGCTTTAGCCGCAGAGCCTGAAGTTACTGCTGTTGTTTAAACTCCAGCTGCACCGGAGCATTTGGGATCAAAGATTGTTTCTGGAAAAGGTGAGCGCTCACTCTGCATTAGCCATGTTTGGAACAGTTATGGTGCTTTGTCAGTGACAGAGTGAGCGCTCTCACTATGTAACAGATCTGTGACGTGTGAGGAGCTTTCACTGTCGAACAGCTCAGTGAGTTTAGAAAAGTTTATCTTCAGTAAACGGTCCTGATGTGGATCTGGTCTGTTCCTGCAGCTCAGGAGGTAATAATGTCCTTTCTCTCTTTTTATCACGGCTTTAGTGGGAATTCTGCTCAAAACATGAAGTTCCAGGTGACGCTGCTGTTCCTGTTTTCTGCTGTGCCGTGTTTGGACTTCCTCCTGAACGATACTTTTCCTGCGCATTATTTTAACTCAATTAAAATAACATAAGTATCGAAAAAAGTACCGTTAAGGCACCGGTACCGAAAAGCAGGTATCGTTAAAGTAGTGGTATCGAAAAACCAAAAGTAACGAACCAGAGTCTGGTTGGTGGATAAAGCTTGGTCTACATAACATCACCATAGGCCGTAGGAGTCTGTCCTGCCCACTCTGGAAGTACAACTAAACTCAACAAGTTACTCTATAGTCTGCATTTAGAAACACAAGACCGGGCCCAAAGTCTTAACTCTACAATAATATCTATTTATTTATTTATCTAATGAGGGAAGGATATAAAGTGTTTTATCAAGAAGACACATTGACAGTAAAAGACTGAGCAAGGGTTTGAAGTGCCTTCCTTCAACAAACATTCAAACCTGGACATTCTCGACCTTGATCGTACAAACCACTGTTCCTGCTTCAGTAACTCGCCTTCTTTTCTTAAGACGGAGAGTGTAAGTGCTGTTATAATTACCATGTTTCAGAGTTCCACTGCCGCTTTCATCAGTGGAACTCTTGAGCACTTAAACCCTCGCTCCTAAGAAACTGTAAAACTCCAGATTGGAAACTGCTGCTGCGGCAAATGTGGCGCCGATCTCGCCCGATGAGCCAAATGCTAAATGAACAGGTTTGGACGACTCATTATGTGCAGGCGCGACCTTCCCTCCACCGAATCTGAGACAGAATTAAAAAAGCATGTACCTCCTAAGACTAAATGAATACTGAGTGAATACTGAGAGGGAGTGTTTGCTCGTCTGCCTCCTGTACCTTCGTCCCAAACATTTGCACAGAGCGGCTCCTCCACAAATATCCCCCGCGTCATAACCATCTCATCTGTTTTTACTGCTTCAAACCTGGCCGTTGCCTAGAAACAGCTCTTCGTCTCCGCACTCGCATCAGCACACAGTCCGACGCGCCCAGAGGAACCGAACTGCAGCCCAGGACTCGGACTTCTCGTCGCAAAACATGCACAATAGGCACTGCTTGGCTCCAGAATCTGTATCTGCTTTTAAGACTAAGGTTGACCTCTTAGCTAACACCGTATCCCAGTGCATTTACTCCATTTTCTCTAAAATAAGACAATGAATTGAAACCTGGCTCTGTGTTGCTGAAGTTATAGGCCATTTTTAAGGCTTAAAATGACAGAAAACTCCTCATGTTTATTATTTGTTTTCATCTCAGAATCAGATTAGTATTTATTGCCATGGTTTGGGAACAGGTTCACGAACTAAAGCATAAAACATATGACAGAATTTAGATAAAAATGAGCTATACTTTCAACTGTGAGGCTCTAGACCCTTTCGCTGGAGGCAGGAAGTGATCCAGAGAAATAAGATCAACCTCTTAACTCCCGCCTGAACCGAGAGCATTTACTCCAGTTCAGCTTTACCCAAATCCTGTAGGCCAGTGTAACGCCTCATTTGAAAGACCTACAAAACTAAATGGATCTTTTTCCTCATGTCATCAGATTTTTTTGAAACTTTTTTGTCATTTTTTTGTCACATTTTGTCACATTTTTTGTCACATTTTTTGTCTTTTTTTGTCTTTTTTTGTCTTTTGTTATTTTATTTTTATTATTTCTTTTGTCACATTTTTTGTAATTTTTTTGTCAATGTTTTCTCACTTTTTTGCCACATCATCATTGTTTTCATCTCAGTTCTGAAGCTTTTGGACTGGGGTAAAGCCAAACTGGAGAAAATCTGTTCGGTTCAGGTGGGAGTTAAGGGGTTAAACTAAAACTAGCGATTATAAGTGTAAAACTGCAACTTAAAAATGTGGTCCTGATGTGGCTTAAGGAGCAAGAACAAGAGGTATGACATTTGAGACAATAAAATAAAGTTTACAACAGGGAACAAAAACTACAAAAAACTACAAAAAACAGAACCACCAAAAGAAATACAAATGTAACATTTATTACAAAAAACAAGATAAATCAAAGTCCTCATTCAGGGGCATGCATAAAGAACTTTAAAATAAATAAGATCAAAAATAAAAAGTAAAATATGACATAGAACAACAGCACGATTGTATATACTGAACTAAATTATTGGGTTGTTTTTGTTTTTGGGTAAAAAACTGCTAAAGTGGCGGGAGGTTTGGGTTTGTATAGACCGTGGCCTCCTGCCTGAGGGGAGGGGGTGAACAGTCCGTGTCCAGGGTGAGATGGGTCAGCTGTGATCCGACCTACACACCTCCGGGTCCTGGAGGTGAACAGATCCTGGAGAGATGATCACCTTCTCAGCAGATGCCTGTCCCGTTCTGCAGCACCTCGTCTTAAAGGTGCATTATGCAACTTTTTATGCAAAAAACAGAGTTGATATTTGAGCATATTTGACCTCGTAGTGACCCATTGGCTTGTTGACGGACTCTCTCTTCAACACACATACAGAACAGTTGATCCTGGAGTGTTGTAGAGACCACTGTGATGGAAAGTAAAGGCGCCATGACCACTTACACACCTGCTGGGTCACTGCAAGGTCTTATACACACAAATATAAACTTTTTTTTCCTCATAAAAAGTTGCATAATGCACCTTTAACCCCTTAACTCCCACCTGAACCGAGCACATTTTCTCCAGCTTTACCCCAATCCAAAAGCTTCTGGAAAAAAGGTGTGGAAATAGCAACAAAACTGAGACGAAAACAATGACGAAAATGTGAAAAAAGTGACAAAAAATGTACAAAAAAGTGAGAAAAATTTGACAAATAAGTGAGAAAAATTTGACGAAAAACTGAGAAAAATTTGACGAAAAATTGAGAAAAATTTGACGAAAAAGTGATGAGAATTTGACAAAAAAAAAATCGAATAATTTGACAAAAAAGTGACAAAAAAATGAAAAAAAAAAATAATGAAAAATTTGACGAAAAAGTGACAAAAAAGTCACGAGAATTTGACAAAAATGAGACGACTGCCCAACAAAAAAAGTGATGAAAAAAATCTGATGAGGTGAGGGAAAAGATCAATTTTGTTTTGTAGGTCTTGGCTTTCAAATGAGGCCTACAGGATTTGGGTGAAGCTGAACTGGAGAAAATGCTCTCGGTTCAGGCGGGAGTTAAGAGGTTAAGGTCCAAATTACTAAAATGTATAAAAAGACGCCGTAAAAGGACTGGACTCTGCAGGCTCCTTGTGCTGAGACCGTCGTGTAATGAGGAGATAAAACATCGCATTGTTTTATCCTAAAGTTTGCCAGTTCCAAACACACACTGAGTCCTCATCCTCAAACGGGCTTGAAAAGATTCTGTCTGAGATCAAAGATGAAAATGATCAAGCTTTCTGCGTCCTCCAGAGGCGCCGTCTGTTTCTGTGGGACACATCACACTCAAAACAGAGCTTTACTAGAATTCAGGAGGAGTTTACAGATTGTCGACTGGACTGGGTTTGAAAGAGAAGACGAAGAAGCCTTTAATCCCTTAACTCCCGCCTGAACCGAGAGGATCTTTTTCTCATTTTTGTAACTTTTTTGTCACATTTTGTATTTTCACATTTTTGTCATTTTTTTCATCAAGTTCTTATCAAATTTTTATCATTTTTTGTCACATTTTTGTAATTTTTTTGTCACGTTTCTGTCATTTTTTCGTCCATTTTTTATCAAATTTTTTATCTTTTTTTTGTCGTATTTTTGTCACATTTTTGTCATTTTTTGTTAATTTTTCATCAATTTTTTGTCAATTTTTGTCATTTTTTTGTCATTTTTTGGTCACGTTTTTGTCATTTTTTCGTTCAGTTTTTTATCAATTTTTTTTTACAAATTTGTCTCATTTTGTCACATTTTTTGTCACATTTTTGTCATTTTTTTGTTAATTTTTTATCAATTTTTTTGTCACATTTTTCGTCACATTTTTGTCATTTTTGTGTCACGTTTTTGTCATTTTTTGTCAATTTTTTCTCAATTTCTTGTGACATTTTTTCCACTTTTTCATCAATTTTTTTGTCACTTTTTTGTCACATTTCCATCATTGTTTTCGTCTCAGTTTTGTCGCTATTTTCTCACCTTTTTTCCAGAAGCTTTTGGACTGGGGTAAAGCCAAACTGGAGAAAATGTGCTCGATTCAGGTGGGAGTTAAGGGGTTAAAAGGAAAAAAAAGACTATGGGTGGCTTGATTCATTAATAAATCCCCCCTGATCCCGGATGTCTTCGTAAGGAAGAGGAAAAGCGTGTATCCGTGTTTCTGAAGTTTAAAGCTTAAATGCTGAGTTTAACGCAGTCGTGGCCCGTCGATATTAATATGCAAGATTTGAAGCTCCTGCTCTTTTTCCCGATGACAGGCACATCCATTCACAGCAGCAGCCGCCCGAGCCAAATCTATCAACGCACATTATCCCCAAATCACATTAGTGCTTCTGACGCAAGGATCATCACTCACTGTCAGGCTGTGTGGGGGGTCACGGCCAAATGTTGTTCAGGGGCCCCGAGTTCTTCGACGGAGGGGTTTGTGACTGTTCAGAATAACTCTTTTCATTACTAAGTTTTGCATTCAGGATCTCTAAAGGTTTTCGTCCATGATGATCCAGAGGGATGATGGAAAAAGGTGGAAACACAATATAACACAACTTTTAATGTCTTAACCCCCACCTGAACCAAGCACATTTTCTCCAGTTTGGCTTTACCCGATTCTAAAAGCTTCTTGGCAAAATAGCGACAAAAACCTGGATGAAAACGCAGGGAACGTGGAAAAAGAGCAACAAAAACGGTCCAGAAAAGCAACAAAAATGCCACAAAAAAGTGACAAAAAAAACACGACCAAAACGGTGAAAAAGCTACGATCAGTTTAGAACAGTCTTAGCTTTCAAATGAGGTGTTGCACTGGACTATAGCCTGTAAGCCCCAGTCAGGCACTTTCATATTTGGGTAAAACCAAACACGTTAACCCCTTAAATCCCACCTGAACCGAGCACATTTTCTCCAGTTTGGCTTTACCCCAGTCCAAAAGCTTCTGGAAAAAAAGGTGTGAAAATAGCAACAAAACTGAGACGAAAACAATGATGGAAATGTGACAAAAAAGTGAGAAAACATTGACAAGAAAGTGACGAAAAATTGATGAAAAAGTGGCAAAAATTTAACAAAAATGTCACAAGAAAATTAACCAAAAAATGACAAAAATGTGACAAAAAATGACAAAAATTGGATAAAAAAATTGACAAAAAAAATGACAAAAATTTGTTAAAAATTTGACCAAAAAATGACCAAAAATTGACAAAAAATGACAACAAAAAAAATGACAATAAAGTTACAAAAATGAGTTGAATACCCAACAAAAAAATGATGGAAAAAAATCTGATGACGTGAGGAAAATGATCCTCTCGGTTCAGGCGGGAGTTAAGAGGTTAAAGCCAGGGGTAAGATATTCAGATTCAGAAAACGTATTGGTCCCAAAAGGAAATTAATTTGCAGCAAAGCTCAAAACAGAACGTTGCACAAACACATCACAAACAGTCACTGTGTCACTTCCAGCAGCACAGACAACAGCGGAGGCTCAAGAGAGTCATAGTCCTGAATATAAATGGGGCAACTTTCAGAAGATCTACTTAATAAACACACTTCCTTCAGAATTCAACAGTTCAGTGACAAAAGGGACAAAAGAGTTGGAGAAATGATTTGTTTTTCTGAAAAGGTCCAGCGTCCACAAGGCCTGAGCAGAAACTCTGTAGCGCCGGCTCCTCCCATAGAGACTGTAGGTCTTTATTTAACTCTAATTACTTCAGAGCAGATCTTTACAATGACTTGCAGTTTGTTTTTATCTTTCACAGACAAACCCTTGAACCAGCAAACAAATTCAAAGTTAAGTGGCTCTCTGAAGCATCAGTAAAAGTTACAGAGAATCCTTTTATTTACATTAAAATAGTCGAGTTTCCTTAACAGATGATCCTCTGCTGACCACGTTTAAAACTGGAGTATTTGCATCAAACCACAACTTGTCCTCAATCCAAGAACCAAGGTATTTGTACTTCTCCACTACTTGTCCTTGTGTTTGAGACGTTTAAATCCAGGTAGTTTCTGTCACATCAGTGGATCCTGAAAGTAACGACACCAGGACTGAGTCGTCTGAAAACTTAACCAAGAGCCTGTTCTCCTGAGAGACTGTCCGTGTACAGCATGAACAGCAGGGGGGACAGAACACACCCCTGAGAGGGTCCTGTGTTAGAGATGGACGCTTGGGACATCAGGCCATTCATGAGCACTCGCTGGTCCTGTCCATGAGAAAATTTAAAGTCACATTTTCAGTCACATAGCACCAGACTATATCGCACTACAATGATGACCAAACCTTCTGCTGGTCTGTAAATGCAGTGAATTAGAAAAACTGCCTTGTATAAAATGTCTCTCTCAAAATGGCTGTAGTGAATGTCTTGAAATAGGCCTCTGTCTCTTTAAGAACCTCTGACCCTTTACGACACGCCCCCTCCACACGCTGTCTGTGGCATCAGTGGGGAGGGGGTTCTGCTGAGGAGCAGTGGTTGGTTACTCGGCTGGTGACGAAAGCTCGGAGGCGTCTCCAGGAGGTGGGGGCGTTCCTAGGAGGACTCAGGCAAACCTATCCCTAAAATGGCCGCCATCAGAGTTTTTACAGATTACTCAAAAATACGTGAATGTGCCAAGGCAACACTTCAGGCATGTTTTTAATGAGGGAATGACAGAATAACATGATGTAAACTGTTAAACTTGAAATGTAGAGACATTTTCAGCAAAACCTGCATGTCTTTGTGCATTTCAATAAACTATGATGATGCAATATCGCAAGAAGCCACAATAAATCGCAATAAGTCTTTGTCTGACTGAGATCGACACATTTTTCTGTAAACTCAGCCAAACACAAACAAAGCATTAACCTCTTAACTTCCGCCTGAACCGAGAGGATCTTTTTCCTCACGTCATCAGAGTTGTTTTCCATCATTTTTTTGTTGGGTGTTCAACTCATTTTTTTTTTAACTTTTTTGTCATTTTTTTGTCATTTTTTCGTCAATTTTTTTATCAAATTTTTGTCATTTTTTGTCACATTTTTATCACATTTTTGTCACATTTTGTTCATTTTTTGTCCAATTTTTATCATTTTTTTGTTATTTTTTGTCACATTTTTTTTGTCAATTTTTTATCATTTTTTCGTCATTTTTTTATTAAATTTTTGTCATTTTTTGTCACATTTTTATCACATTTTTATCACATTTTTGTCACATTTTGTTCATTTTGTGTCAAATTTTTATCACATTTTTGTAATTTTTTTGTCACATTTTTGTCATTTTTTCGTCATTTTTTTATCACATTTTTGTCACATTTTTATCACATTTTTGTCATTTTTTGTCAAATTTTTGTCATTTTTTCATCTCAGTTTTGTTGCTATTTTCACAGCTTTTTTCCAGAAGCTTTTGGACTGGGGTAAAACCAAACTGGCGAAAATGTGCTCGGTTCAGGTGGGAGTTAACTGGTTGAACTAATGTTTAAAGGTTCAGTTTTTGTTTACAACTTTTCAGCAAAGAATTTTATGAATTGGTCAGAAAGTTTACTGAACTTCAGCATATTGTTGGATCATGATTTTGGTCCAATGTCGAACAACGTCATTATTTGTCAAAGGAACGTCGACCTGATACACGTTAGAACACAGTCATGCTTTTAAATGAGATTTATTCCTTTTGTCACAGTTCGGTTTCCGCCTCGTGCCTGTAGTTTTCCTTCAGATGAGGCCCCCCACGTCCACAAATGTGATGGAGAGGGTTGAGCTCAGCACTGGGGAGCAGTCATCTGTCAGCAGAGGGAACATAAGGGGACTCAGCACACAGCCTTGGTGGACCCCCGCGTTCCTTCATCCGCTTTCAGAAGGCTGCTCTCTGTGGCTGAAAAGTCATGATGTTAAAGTCGAGACATCTTCATCAAGACTTCGGTCGATCAGTCAGATAAGTAGTAAATTATGCGGTGATCCATAACCAGGATATTTTTGGGGGTAGGGTTTCTGGTAGATTTTAGTCCATAGTAATGTATAGATTGAATCCAGAAACAAAAAAAAATGAAATAAAATTGGTCCTGGAGCATCCTTCAAGAAAGATCTTTAATACAACCACAGATGGTACATGGCTGAGGTTGTACCTTGGAACAAATGGATGTTCTGGCGGCCATCTTGTGACTGGCCCTTCTAAACCACTTATTCCCTTGATACTGTTTTGATCTATTGTTAGCTATTTCATGACTCTTTGATAATTGTGACTGACCTTCTGTCATTTGGGGCAATGGTGGCGCAGTTAGAGCGGGTCATCTCATAATCAGAAGATCGGGGGTTCGAATCCCGCCTCCTGAAGGTGCACACTGTCCTTGTGTCCTTGAGAACGACACTTCACCCTCCTTGCCTACATTGGTGTAGGAATGAGAGAGTGGTTCTTACTGGAAAGCGCTTTGTAGGTGGAAAAGCGCTTTATAAGTTGAGACTATTTACCACATCCGGAAGAATGGATTTTCCTCTGTCAAAAACTTCAAATAATTCACTTCTATTTATATGAAATATAACATTTGTGTCCGATTTTAAAACAGTATTTCTGTTCTTTTTAACACAACATGGCCCATATTTATTGAACATTACACAGTGAGACAGTGAATGCTGATGAACCCTGGTGATGACTGGAGAAAACAAAGCTAATACGACAAAAGAAAAAAAAAAAAAGACATGAGACAATGAGAGCGTCTCACATTCTGCCGTTGGATCAATGAAAATGTTGCTCCTGGTTTTGCGTTGGTGCATTGGTTTATTTCCAGTTTGCTCTCTCTCTTTCTCTGTCTCTACAGGCACAGTTCCCTCTAAGCTGCTCCCGTGTTGTCTGGGCACAAAATAAAATATAGCTGATTTGATAGAGGTGTATGAACGATCCTCCTCCGCTCTGAGAGTCCACGATGTCGGCCTCTTTATGCTCATTTCCCGGTCCCGGCTCGTGAGAGGCTTTAGGCAAAGGCAGTGACAGGTGCTCGTGTGTATTTTACTACAAAGCGCTGAAGTCCGCCGAAAAGAGCCCGCGTTCCAAGTGTGCGTTTTACACTCAGACACTGGAGCTTTAGTGAAGGCTGAGAGAGACTGAAAAGTGGACACGGCCACAGCACTGACCGAGCCATATTCATGGTCCAAAAATGGTGGCACGAGTGTGGGGGGGAGTCTGGGGGGGTACAGGCGCTCGTTCTACAGCCCCAGAGTCCGGTCGTTTTCCACTCTCAGAAACGTTGTTTCCGTTGCATCGGCGCAGTTTTCTGCACAGACGCAAGGCCCAGCTCATTCAGCTGCTTTTTGACCTTACTCCGAAGTTCAAGTCTGAGTGGAAGGATGTGTTGATGAGGAGGTTCAGCTCGGAGAAACGCTACCTGCAACTGTACTGACGTTTCCGCCACGAGGACTCATGTTACAGGCTGTAGTTGGTGTGGTCACATTTTCTGTTGATTATGTTTAATGTAATGATCAGTGTGCGCCAGGGCTACGCAAATACCATGTGAAAAATATGTACTTTATAGTAATATTAAATGTGCCCCCCCGTGAGACTGATGTCTGGCGACGGGACTGGATATATATCTATGATTTCACCTAGTTGCTTTTTTGAAATCAAATACATTATTATCCGAAAATAGTGTTCAGTTTTCGAGTGTCTGTGCTGCCTAGTGATCGGCAGAGTAACCATGTAATCCTCTTCCATATCAGGCAGCTCATTTCTTTGAGACAAGAGAATTAGTGATGCATGGATGCGGCAGGAGGCGGTGACTGTGGCTTTGTGGCTAGTGAGACAATACAGTGTTCCCATTCAAGACACTTTGATGAGAACGACTGAATTGAGGCTACAGAGGAGGTGGTGCAGGTGGTGTGCCTCCTTGTTAATCCTAACCACTGGACTGTTTCTCTTGTTTGCTTCAACATTGACCGAGCACATATTTCATTGAGGATTTCTCATCTCTCTCTGGACACCAGCGCCCCCTGCAGGCATCATTACCCCTCCAAAACCCCTGTCTATCCTCCTTCAGTGCTCCTCTGTGCATCGAGGATCTGATCTCTGTTGGTTTTTGATATTAATATTCAACTTGACCTTCAGATCTGTGGACGCATAAAGGTCACGTTTATATTTCATTTGTTTGACTTTTCCACCGATTCCTATTCGTCTCGTTTGCATATTTACAAAATGCTCCTTTTCGCCCCCGCGCAGTAAAACCATCTGAGCCTCGCCGCTGATACTTCATCTTTGCGTGGCGCGGGTCCAACTGCAGCAGAGCGTAATCGGCCCCGGGATGAAGTCGAAACGCCGCTAATCCTGGATTTACTCCACTTTCACTGTGGCTTCTGACTCAAGAAGTGTCTCATTGTTCTTTTACACGCGACATCACAGGGGCCACGGCTCGGCCACGGGTGAGTCTGAACATACATCCACGAGAGGAAAGTAATCTGACAATCGCTCCGTTCAGAGAGACAACAGCGAGAGGAGGGAGAGGAGGAGAGGAGGAGAGGAGGGAGAGGAGGGAGAGGAGGGAGAGGAGCCAGAGGAGCGAGAGGAGCAAGAGGAGCCAGAGGAGCCAGAGGAGCCAGAGGAGCCAGAGGAGGGAGAGGAGGGAGAGGAGGGAGAGGAGCAAGAGGAGCCAGAGGAGCCAGAGGAGCCAGAGGAGCAAGAGGAGGGAGAGGAGGAGAGGAGGAGAGGAGGGAGAGGAGGAGAGGGGCGAGAGGGGCGAGAGGAGCCAGAGGAGCGAGAGGAGCCAGAGGAGCCAGAGGAGCCAGAGGAGCCAGAGGAGCCAGAGGAGCCAGAGGAGCCAGAGGAGCGAGAGGAGCCAGAGGAGCCAGAGGAGCCAGAGGAGCAAGAGGGGCAAGAGGAGCCAGAGGAGCAGGAGGAGCCGGAGGAGCCAGAGGAGCCAGAGGAGCCAGAGGAGCCAGAGGAGCGAGAGGAGCCAGAGGAGAGAGAGGAGAGAGAGGAGGGAGAGGAGGGAGAGGAGGGAGAGGAGCCAGAGGAGCCAGAGGAGCCAGAGGAGAGAGAGGAGAGAGAGGAGGGAGAGGAGGGAGAGGAGGGAGAGGAGGGAGAGGAGCCAGAGGAGCCAGAGGAGCCAGAGGAGAGAGAGGAGAGAGAGGAGGGAGAGGAGGGAGAGGAGGGAGAGGAGCCAGAGGAGGGAGAGGAGGGAGAGGAGAGAGAGGAGAGAGAGGAGGGAGAGGAGGGAGAGGAGCCAGAGGAGCGAGAGGAGCCAGAGGAGCCAGAGGAGCCAGAGGAGCCAGAGGAGGGAGAGGAGCGAGAGGAGCGAGAGGAGGGAGAGGAGCGAGAGGAGCGAGAGGAGGGAGAGGAGCGAGAGGAGGGAGAGGAGCCAGAGGAGGGAGAGGAGGGAGAGGAGAGAGAGGAGAGAGAGGAGGGAGAGGAGGGAGAGGAGCGAGAGGAGGGAGAGGAGCCAGAGGAGCCAGAGGAGCCAGAGGAGCGAGAGGAGCATGAGGAGCCAGAGGAGGGAGAGGAGCGAGAGGAGCGAGAGGAGCAAGAGGAGCCAGAGGAGCCAGAGGAGCCAGAGGAGCCAGAGGAGCAAGAGGAGCCAGAGGAGCAAGAGGAGCCAGAGGAGCCAGAGGAGGGAGAGGAGGGAGAGGAGCAAGAGGAGCAAGAGGAGCCAGAGGAGCAAGAGGAGCAAGAGGAGCCAGAGGAGCCAGAGGAGCAAGAGGAGCCAGAGGAGCCAGAGGAGCCAGAGGAGCCAGAGGAGGGAGAGGAGCGAGAGGAGCCAGAGGAGGGAGAGGAGAGAGAGGAGGGAGAGGAGCGAGAGGAGCCAGAGGAGCAAGAGGAGCCAGAGGAGCCAGAGGAGCCAGAGGAGGGAGAGGAGCAAGAGGAGCAAGAGGAGCAAGAGGAGCCAGAGGAGCAAGAGGAGCCAGAGGAGGGAGAGGAGCGAGAGGAGCCAGAGGAGCCAGAGGAGCCAGAGGAGCCAGAGGAGCACTGATGGTGTGTGAAGGTTATTTGCACATTTTCTCCTGGAGAGCAACAGTGCAATACCTTATTTGAAAGCTAAGGCCAACAAAGCATGGTCTTTTTTGTCTCATTTTTCATTTGTTTTCTTTTTTTGGTGTTTTTAAAAAACAAAAGTTGTTTTTTTGTTTATTTGAGCAGTTAACACTCTACTCAAAAAGAGTGGGCCGAAGCAAGAGCTTATAAGCCCCACCCCCAAAATCCATACAATAAAATAATACTAAGGAACATAGTGCAAAAGGAAAAACACATAGGAAACAACAGTAAAAACACAAATCAAAACATGAAACTGTGTTTAATGCACCTGTCGTCCTTACTCAGTGATATTCAAGAAGCTAAGAGAAGATAAGCCTTTATTGATCTCACAATGGAGACATTTACTTCTTACATTCAGCTCTTAGAAACACTCAGGCTGTGCAAAAATGTTAAAGTCAGTGTCAGCAGAGCAGGTTTACATCACTGAGCAAGTGGTTGATAAAGTGAAGTAGATCAGTGATGCAAATACAGGGATTATTGTGTGTTTTCTGAAAGGGGTTATTGCACATGTTACTTTACAGTCTTGTTCACTCTGACAGCAGTGGGGATGAAGGACCTGAGGGTGTCTCAGTCTGCCACTGAAAGAGCTGCTCAGCTCCTCTACAGTCCCGTGCAGTGGGTGGGAGGTGTTGTCCATGATGGAGGTGAGCTTGGCTAACACCCTCCTGTCCCTCACCTCCTCCTCCAGGGGGCAGCCCAGGACGGAGCTGGCCCTCCTCTTCCTGTCCCGCTCTGTGCTGCCCGGGGCCCAGCACACGGCAGTGTAGTGGAGAGCAGAGGCTCCACAGAGTCATAAGAAGAGGACCTCAGTCTCTTCAGAAGGTGGAGGCGACTCTGGCCCTTCTTGTTCAGGGCGTTGGTCCAGTTTATTGTTGAGGTGAACACCCAGGTACCTGAAACTGTCCACCTCCTCCGTATCCTCCCCCTGATGTTCAGCGGTGTGTGCTGCAGTGGCCTCCTCCTGAAGTCGATCACCATCTCCGGATTTTAGACCTGACCGTCTTGCCAGGCACAGCTCTGGACCCGCCCCCCCCCCCCCCTTGCAATCCTAGGCGCCCCCCAGTTTGGGAACCACTTGTAGTACATAATGGCAGAGCCAGTATGTTATAAAGTGAGCTGTGCATATTTTAAGCAGCAAAAATGTTATCGAAATATGTTATGAAATAATGTTTATGAAATAATGAGGTGTTTTGGACTGAACGAATTAAAAGTCTCGTAAATTGAATACATTTAATCAGGTCTTTGTGTGTTGGAAAGTATGGACATTTTGGCGTGTCAGTTCTAAAGTTCAGCTCCCTGCTTTAACAACGTTCCATTCAATATCTGGCTGTGGGCCATGCATGTGAGATGTATGAAACACAGTATATGTTTACATAATGAACATAGGATGTGTTAAAAATAGACCATGACCAATAATTGATTGGAGGAGAGCGAGCAATAATGACGGGTTTCAACTGAACTTGTGTCTTACTCCAAACTCATGACTATGACTCGGGAACAAGGAGGAGGGGATAATGTAAACGTATATAAGGGGATGTTTTTCGTTGATCAAGACGCTTTCTGGCACCTCGAGATAAGGTTGTACTGGCTGCGTGTTATATTGCATTGTAATCTCTTTTTAAAATCCGCAAAATTCAGTCTTCTAAGTCTTCTATTTTTAGTTCAAGTCCACTCCTGACTTAGTATCTTAGGAATATTGACCTTGTGTGCTTTTCTCCCACACGAGGACGCATAGTTAAGGCCAATATTCAGTAATAACTTCTGTTTTCTTCAAACCCGAGAGGGCCACGCTGGGAGCAGAGTGAGTATTCTTGCTACATGGTATATCTCGTGGGTGTAGAGAATAACCTTAACTTGTACTGCGGGAGAGTCACGTGGGTGCTGCAACCAAGATGGACGCGAAGTAGAGAGGAGCTAAGCCCGCACGAGATATTTGTTTACTTTTGATGGAAACGCACATTTAAATTGGTCTCAGCACTCACCGAAGATTGTGTTTTCGGTCTAATATTGGTAATTTGAGGCAAAGGAAAAGTAAGAGATGACAGCAGCAGCACAGAAAAGCACACCTCGCATGGCTACACGACTCAAACCTCTGCAGGCTAAATTGGACAGGATAAATTGGACAGACTTTTTGACAAACTTTCCCAGATGAACGAAACTCTACAAAGTATTGCCACGGATGTTTCAGCTATTAAGCTAACAACGGAGGAGCTGACGAACGCGGTGAGAACCATGCAAGGGCGGATGGATGAGGCGGAGGCCAGCATTGTACACCTAGAGCAAACCTCGGAGCAGTGGCGTACTGAAAAAGCCGCTAAAGAGAAAGACTCAGATATCTTGTGGAATCGACTGCAAACTTTGGAGAACCACAGCAGACGGAATAACGTAAGGCTAGTAGGACTGAAAGAGAATTTTGGCACTGATGGGACTCTGCCAAATTGTGTGCGGAAGGCTCTGTCGGAGGGGCTTGGTATAAATCATGATGGCGAAATGGAGATCGAGCGAGTACACAGGCAATATGCGCCAATTCCGAACCCAGATGACCCCCCCGAGACCAGTGCTGATTCATTTCCCAAGACAGTCAGCGAGGGACAAAGTGATCAACTTAGCAAAGGAAAAGCGAAGATTTACCTGGGAAGGATGTCGCCTCTCTGTATTCCCTGACATGTCCAAGGAGCTGGCACAGAAGAGGAAAGCCTTCACTCCAGTGAAACGCAAACTACATCAACTCAACATCAGATACAGTTTGGCTTTTCCCGCAACGTTGCACTTCAAATGGAAAGGGAAAAGTATGAGCTTCAATAAGGTCGAAGCGGCGGAGAAGTTTATTGACGAACATGGACCGTAAGATAAGGATGAAAAGACTGAAATGATGACAAGGTGAGCATATAGCCTAACACTGACATAGCTGATGAGCGTTTTTCTTTATATATATAATACTAAAGTGCGAGTGGGGGGAGCCTGCGCGCAGAAGTCACGGGAGCAGTGTCAATCCCACGGACCTTTTTGAAGTTTTGTTACTTTTGTTTTTGTTTTACCTCAGTTTTGAGTAAACTTTTGAGTAAAAACTTTTTGAGTAAAAACTTGTACTGCGGAGAAACTGTGTTTTATCTGAGTCGTAAGTTCGAATTTCACATACGTAGAGGCGAAGACACAACTACAGTTAAAATACGCTAGAAGAACGAGAATAGCCTAGTCTGCATAAGTTATACGGAAGCCCTTATTTGTGGTAGATTTGTTGATTGATGAAAGGAAGTCAAGGTGGCTGTAGTATAAAATAAAGAAAACTTTGAACTCTCTCAATAGATACGGGAAGTATAAGCAGAGGGTGCGTGTCGGGCTCCTTTCATCAGCGGGAGGAGAGACGCCTCCGCTGACGTCAGGCCGCCATAAAGAGCCTGAGGTTGTGGTTTCTTTAATGCGATAGTGTTTGTGTTAGTACAGGTAATCACAGGTGCAGAAGACACTGGCCTATCGGCTGTCAGCTCCAGTCCAGAAGCTTTTAGATTTGGGGAAAGCTGACCTGGAGAAAAACACCTCACTATCTGACACTTGATCTAAAACAACATTGCTCCTCATTAATCGTCATTAGAAGCTGATTGTTTTTATAATCATCGGCTTAAATCTGACACATTAATGACATCAGGCCCTGAGTGAGTTTCAGTGGAAGAGGAGCCAAGACACGATCAAAGACGGTTAATGATGTGACGTTTATGACCAAATTAAATCTTCAGAACAGCTCTCCAACGCGAAGGGAACAAACGGAGCAGTGTTTTCAGCCTCCAGCTCGATAAGGGCCATTGTTGGAGCAAATTAAGAGGAGAAAAATCACTACACGTGACTAAGAAAGGACAACATCTACAGAAAACACTCCAAGTCCTGTGTGTTTGTCCAGAATAACCGCTTATTGATCATCGCTGTTTTGTTTTAAAGCATCTCGGGGGGGCTGAGGTTGGAAACTGCTGCCACACCTGGGCCACGGGGGGGGCGGGGCCTGCGTGAAAAAGCGGGACCGATCAATGGTTTTGGGGGAAGATCTGAGCCCACGCGCCGCTGTAATTCTTGTCTCCGTCACGGCAATTAATGAGATGATAAAACATTCTCCGCTGCAGTAAAATCTGACCTTTTCCCTCGGCGTGTGATGAATGTGCACGCTCTAAGTGGAGTCGTTTAGTCTGACCTTAAACCAGGTCCAGACCGGGTCACGCTCGGGTTCCGTCTGGTTTATGGAGCTAAGATGACAACAAAGTGGGGAAGTATTTAGCCGAAATACAGATGCAAATGCAGAAAAACAGTCTTGATTTGTTTCATGGAGGCCGGACTGTAACTCTCTGTGAGCAGCCGGTCCTAAAAGTGCTTTGAGAAGTTTTCAACTAGTTTAAAATGCAGCAGCGAGATTGTGCTAAAGTCTCTCCACCGGCCTCCACGTGAGTCTAGCGTCAAATTTAAAATCCTGCTTAAGGCGAGACGCTGCAGGTGAATGGGGAAAAGAAACTAGAAACTTCTGCTGTCGATTATTGACATGAATCTGAGAAAATGACGGCATCGCAAGTCACAGATGTCAAAGATATGTTTATTCCATCGATCATGTTTCGGCAGAGCCTTCTTCAGATCATTGTTTCCTTTTTGAACGACAGTGCATGTGGTTTTTTGGGCTTTTACACAGTCTGCAAAAAGAGGCATCAAGGTGTAAAGAGTCAAGAAGCAGGGAGTTTGTCAGACTTTGTGAAGCACAGATTACAAACAAAACGAGGAGAAAAGCCACTTTTACAGCGTGAACAAACTCACTCGGTGCTGATGCAGAGGAGACCAACGTGTTACTGTGTTGGAAAAGTAGCTGTAAGCAAGTAGATATACAGGATTAACTTTTACTTTCTAATCAGAATTTTCTGAATGATTTCTATTTGCTAAATTCCAGTGGCTATCAGAGGTGGGAGTAAGTCACTAAATGCAAGTCCCAAGCAAGTCCAAGTCAATTGGTCATGGGCTCAAGTCAAGTCAAGTCAAGTCTTTCTTAAGCCGGCACGTCGCAAACGTCAGTGTTAAGCCTAATTCAGTTCAGTTCAGCTCAGTTCAGTTCAAATTTTTTATTCAGCCATGGCGTTATTACAGACATAATAATAATAACAACAGCAACAGCAAAGTATTCGATGCTGAATAGGAGCAAGAGGAAGACATTGTCTAATAAATTTCATGCCCGTTTTTGATTTGTTTTAGCCTAAATCAAGGTACAATAAAACTTTACATCTAAATCAATGACTGTTTCAAATTTGTCAAACATTGGTTCTTATGTTTCGTTGCCTTTGTATTTTCCAAGTACATTTTTTTATACATTTGATTGAATTGAGTGATTGTGTTACATGATTTTTGAACAATGTCCAAAGAATTCCATAAACTGATCCCTTTTACAAGAAACCCCTTTTGTTTTTGTGAAGTGTGTGAATGTGGTGGTATCCTGGTATCTCCTCCATGCTCTGGACACTGCGCTGGGAGACACAGCAAACCTTCTTGCCACAGCACGAATGGACGTGCCATTTTGGATGAGCATCACTCCCTGAGCAACTTCTGTGGGTTGTAGATGCTCCTCATGATACCTCTAGTGGTGAGAACACTGGACAAATGCAAAAGTGTTCCAAAAATACGGTACAAAGGATGAAGACAGGGAAATGGTCTGTGGTCACCACCGGCAAAACCATTCCTCTTTTGGAGTGATCTTGCTAATTGCCTCTCATTTCCACCTGTTGTCTGTTTAATTTCCACAACACCAAATTGATTCACAATAAGCGTGGCTTCCTAACTGGACAGTCTGATATCCCAGAAATCTGACTGACTTGGAGTTACATTGTGTTTTTTGAGTGTGCCCTAAGTTTTTGTGAGCAGTGTATTTGACTTCGGAGACACATTCAAATATTTACATCCTCAATAACTAGTTTTGTACATGCATTTTTCTTATTTCCAAACACCATATAATTTGTCTTATCTAATTCTTCTTTTCAAAATGTGTTTAATCTACTTGAAAATATCATGTGCTTTCTCAAGATTTTGCAACTTTCAAATCGCTACAAGATGTAAAACATATATATTTTAAATGCTCCAGTCTATGTACAAAATTACTGGGACAGCATTGTCAGGAAGCAGCTCTTTCTGCAGGTTTTCTGTCAGTGGTTCCCTTGTAAAGCCCCAGACCCTGTATACTCGGATTCGCCCCTGCTCAGAGTAGATTCTGTGCAGCCTTCAGTCCCGCTGTCACTGGGCTCTGTGTGAATGTGGAAAATAACCTCTAAATGCAGTAACTTTCGTGAGAACGCCTTAAAACACCGAAAGCTCCAAGATATCTGTCATTAATCAGCTCTTACATCGTGGTTCTGGAGGCTCCGTCTGCGCCACAGCTTCAGTCATTGTTTCAAACGTTTTCCTGTCCTTAATAAATGTCTATGAATCTTCACCTCTTCACTCACTGTAAAAAACCTTTAATGCATCCAAAGAAACACCTTGTATTTCCTCCTGCCTTTTCGCGCTGTATTGATTAGATGCCGATAAAACATGTGGCTAATTACCATATACCATACACAATGAACCCTGATCTTTCAACAGTTTCACTCAAATAAATAATAACTATAAAGTCACAGTAAGCCATTGAGAGTCACAGTTACTTTACAAAGTAATAGTACTGCAAAGCTCTGATGTGTTTGAAATTAAGACTAAATACTTGCAGAAAGTATAAACCCTACTTTACCAGAGGCATTAGAGGAAGCGCAGACTTATTCCTCTCTGTTCGCTCCTAATCTGAGTTCAGAGAAACTTTGCGACACTCCTCCGGCTCCGCCTCCAGGATTCACGCAGGATTACGGCCCATTTGTCGGGATTACAATACGAGCTGACAAATGAGTGCGGATCCGGCGCTCGGCGAACACACACCTGCACAGCCCCGACACCGCGGGTCTGACTTCCTAAAACCTCGCAGATTAGTCATTACCGGAGCGCTGACAGGCCCGGGGTCCTGAACCGGGACGAGAGGAGTCCTCACACTTAAGGAGAGACGCTGAGGATGAAAAACTTCAACTTTAGCTGTAACTATATGACTGATATGAATGTGGTAAATGAAGTGTGGGTGAGGCACGTGTTGTATAGACTCCAATATAAAGTGTAAATGTTTCTTAACAGTAGAATTTTCCAATAATAAATTAATAAATAATTAAGATAATAATAAGTTTCAACAAAAAATACATTATGCACTGCAAAAAGTGGATTCTAAGCAAGTAAAAAATGTCTTGTGAAATGTTCTTGTTTTTTCCCTAAAAAGTTAATAATGTCTTGCCTAGCAAAGTTTTCTTGAGAAAATATTTTAGGAAATTAAATCTAGATATATTTGCTAAAAACATGCTAATTTTTCTTGTAACAAGACAGAAAAAACTTTTGGAATCTTCTTCAGCTTTAGACAAAGAATATTTTTCTTATTTTAAGAAAAAATAAGATCACAACAACTCTTAATTCAAGAACTGATTCTCACAGATAATACATTCCATTCTTTACAGTGGGAGGCACGGTGGCACAGTGGTTAGAGCCTCAGCTTCACAGCTGGAAGGTCCTTGGTTCGATTTCCACCAGGACGGGGCCTTTCTGTGTGGAGCATGTTCTCCCTGTGTCTACCACTAAAAACATGTACAATAGGTGCCATCAGCCTGGCTCCACATCATGGGTCTCCGGGCGCGGGCAATGTTTTCCTTAAATATTAGTATAAGAACATTTTGCTCAAAAATGTGTGTAATTTAGAACATTTTACTTAAATCAAGCAACATTTAAGTAAAATATCCCACAATTTTTCACTAAATAAAAATGTTTTCCTTAAATTATTCCATTTTCTGAGGACATTTTTGCTTAATTCTAGCTATTTATTTGCGTAAATTTAGTGTTTCTTTCTTGTTTTATGATAAGAAAAATATTCTAGAAATAAGAATTCTTAGCAAGAAAAAAATGCTGACCTCATTGGCAGAATTTTTTCCTTAAATCAAGACAAAATGCCTTATTTTAAGATGTTTTTCCTTGTTTTTAGTAGGGCACTTTTTGCAGTGTGGCGGCCATCTTGTGACCTTCTAACGCAGTGCAGTGTAATCAAAGGGAAACACTTACTTCCTCAACACTGTTTTGATCTGTTTTCATGACTCTTCGATCATTGTGACTGAACGTTTTTGCAGCTTTACAAATATTATTCCAGCTTTATAGGAGGCTCAGACTTCAGCTCCATTTGTTCATGGACTTTCCTCAAATCATTCACTTCCAATTATTTCAAATAGAACACTAGTTTCCTGCTTTAACCTCTTAACTCCCGCCTGAACCGAGAGCATTTTCTCCAGTTCAGCTTTACCCAAATCCTGTAGGCCAGTGTAAGATCTACAAAGCACATCTAAATGGATCTTTTTCCTCCCGTCATCAGATCTATTTCCATCTTTTTTTTTCTTTTGGGGGGGGGGGGTATTCAACTCCTTTTGTAACTTTGTGTTTTTTTTAAATACATTTTTTGTCTTTTTTTTGTGTCATTTTTTTGTCATTTTTGTTGTCTTTTCTTTCTTTTTTTGTAAATTTTATGTAATTTTTTTTGTCTTTTTTTGTCATTTTTTTCGTCACTTTTTTGTCACATTTCCATCATTGTTTTCATCTCAGTTCTGTCGCTATTTTCACACCTTTTTTTCCAGAAGCTTTTGGATTGGGGTAAAGCCAAACTGGAGAAAATGTGTGTCAGAGTCTACTCCAGGCTCTGTTTTCCTGTGCCGGTCTCCTATTCCTCTCCCCCTTATTTGGAATCTGGCTGGGTGTGGTCGTGGCTCCTCCTCCTGCTCCAGGGCTGGCTCACACACCTGTCTCCAATCTACTCGTCATCAGCTGTATAAAGACTGGCTTCTCCTCAACACCTGCCAGATCGTCAGTCTTCCTACGCGGTGAACATTGTACCGACTTAGGCTTAGTTTTTGGTGATATTTTGTAATACTTACCTTACTTTTTTTTGCTTCAGCTCCTGCGTCCAACTCAGCTCCAGCCTCAGCCCTGCCGAACTCCAGCCCCAGCCAAAGACTCCAAGAAGAACCCCCCATCTGCACATTCTTTTGTAGAAATAAATACTTACCTTTTTCCGGCCATCGCATCTGCAATTTGGGTCTTCATTCTTGTTGAGCCGTGACAGTACGATCTGGCCAACATGGACCCAAACGACCCGGATTCTGTTTTCCAAGCCATTTCCAGCCACGGGAACCTCCTTGGACAGCACAACCAGTCACTTAATCAATTAATGGGAAGTCAACAGGAATTAGCCACCCAGGTGAGCCAGATTGGCCTACTCGTTGAAAGTATTGCTAAGCAATTATCCCCTCCTTCAGTTGTCACACCTGCTGAGCCAGTCTTTAATGCCAGCCATGCTGCTTCTATGGCTAGTGAGTCCCCAGTTCCGACCCCTGAGCCCTATAACGGAGATTTGGGAAAATGTAAAGGGTTTTTGCTTCAATGCTGTCTGGTGTTTGATCGTCAACGCAGGGTTTTCTCTTCTGACTGCGCAAAGGTATCGTACATGACTGGGCTATTAAGAGGAAGAGCTCTTGACTGGGCCGAGGCCTTTCTTACCGGGGAAGAGGGAAGTTCTACATCCTATGCTGATTTTGTGAATGAATTCAAGAAGGTGTTCTCCCATCCGAATGTGGCTGCTGATGCTGCTAAGAGACTGCTTAATCTTCGTCAGGGCCCACGAAGTGTTGCAGATTACGCTGTTGAATTCAGGATTTTGGCTGCTGAATCAGAATGGGATGACCAAGCCTTAATGGGGGTGTTTTTGAATGGCCTCTCAGTTTCTATGAAGGATGAGCTGGCTGTGCGGGATGAATGCTCTTCCTTGGACACTTTAATCTCTTTGTGTATACGCTTAGACAATCGTATGAGAGAAAGAAGACGGGAGAGAGAGTCCAGGACCCAACGTCTGCCCCCAAGGTCTGTGCCGCCACCTATCAGAGTTTTTGACTGTGTCTCTCCACCGTTGCATCCAACTCCAACACCCATGCAAGAGGAATCCATGCAGGTGGGCCGTACTCGTTTGGATGCAGCTGAACGTCAAAGGAGGATTTCGGCAGGAGAATGCATTTATTGTGGGGAGTTGGGTCATTTCCTGCGAAACTGCCCTGTTCGCCCAAAAGGTCCAGCTCATCAGTAGGAGTGGGAGTACTGGTGAGCGAGCTTCCCAAATCCGAAACACAACTCCCACGACTCTTGATTCCGGCTCTTCTCAACTACCAGCAACAGTCCCTTCCACTTCAAGCGCTGATAGATTCAGGAGCAGAGCAGAGCTTCCTTGACTCAAGTCTGATCCATCAAGCTGGAATTGCCACTGAACCATTACCGCAGGTGACCCGGGTGAGTGCCCTTAATGGTAAACTTTTGGCCTATGTTAGTCATCAGACTGAAACCATAGATCTTCTCTCTGGCAACCATCATGAATCTATACGTTTTTATGTGTTTGATTCTCCTCAATGTCCGCTGGTTTTGGGTTTTCCGTGGCTTCAAAAGCACAACCCTGTTATCGATTGGTCTTCAAGCAAACTTGTAAGTTGGAGTACATTTTGCCATGCTGCTTGTCTTCATTCTGCCATGCCACCAGCAGAGGGAGCAAAGCTGTTGAAGACTAAACCTCCTGATTTGTCTAATGTTCCCACAGAGTACCACGGATTGGCTGCAGTTTTCAGTAAGGAGAAGTCGCTCAGTCTGCCTCCACATCGTCCTTATGATTGCCCCATCGACCTCTTACCTGGTTCTCCGCTTCCCACTGGACGTCTGTACAACCTCTCCCGACCTGAAAGAGAATCAATGGAAACCTACATTAAAGATTCACTTACCGCAGGTATTATACGTCCGTCGTCCTCTCCTGTTGGTGCTGGATTCTTTTTTGTGGGCAAGAAAGATAAAACTCTGAGACCTTGTATTGATTATCGTGGTTTGAACAACATTACGATAAAGAACAAGTATCCACTTCTTCTGATTTCTTCAGCTTTTGAACCTCTCCAGGGTGCGACCATCTTTACCAAACTTGACTTGCGGAATGCCTATCATTTGGTGAGAATCAGAGAAGGAGATGAATGGAAGACAGCGTTTAACACTCCTTTGGGCCATTTCGAATATCTAGTCATGCCTTTTGGATTAACCAATGCTCCAGCGGTCTTTCAGGCTCTAATCAATGACGTCCTCAGAGATTTTCTTAACCGTTTTGTTTTCGTCTATCTTGATGATATTCTTGTGTTTTCTCAAAGTCAGGAGGAGCATCAGAGCCATGTGAGTCAGGTCCTGCAGCGCCTCCTAGAAAACAAGTTGTTTGTCAAGGCCGAAAAGTGCGAGTTTCACTCTCCTTCTGTTCCCTTTCTGGGTTACATAATCCAAGCTGGTCAGGTTAAAGCAGATCCAAGCAAGATTGAAGCTGTTTCAAATTGGCCTGAACCGACCACTCGTAAGCAGTTGCAAAGATTTTTGGGTTTTGCAAATTTTTATCGACGATTTATCAAGAGTTATAGCTGCATTGCAGCTCCACTTACAAAACTCACTTCGTCACGTATACCATTTTCCTGGACATCGGATGCTTTTGCTGACCTCAAGCATCGCTTTACTTCAGCTCCTGTTCTTGTTCATCCAGATCCAAGTAAACAGTTTATTGTTGAAGTTGATGCTTCCGACGTGGGGGTGGGAGCAGTTCTCTCACAACGTTCTAACACAGATGGCAAATTTCATCCATGTGCTTTCTTTTCCAGACGGCTCTCACCTGCTGAACAGAACTACGATGTTGGAAACAGGGAACTATTGGCTGTCAAGTTGGCCTTGGAGGAATGGAGACATTGGTTAGAAGGATCCGAGCAACCTTTTGTTGTATGGACTGACCATAAGAACTTGTCCTATATTCAGTCTGCAAAAAGACTTAATTCTCGCCAAGCTCGCTGGGCTCTGTTTTTTGGTCGCTTTAATTTCACTTTGACATACCGACCAGGTTCCAAGAATACTAAACCTGATTCCCTTTCTCGCCAGTTCGCTTCTGAGGATTCAAACGGTCCAGTTGAAACCGTTCTGCCCACCTCTTGTGTTCTAGGGGCCTTGGTTTGGCAAGTGGAGTCCGCTGTCCGAACTGCTCAGACGGTTGAGCCTGATCCTGGCTTGGGACCTCCGGACAAGCTTTTTGTGCCACAAACTGTTCGAACGCAAGTATTGCAATGGGCACATGACTCTAAACTTGCTTGTCATCCCGGTATAGGACGGACCCTTGGCCAGTTAAGACGTCGCTTTTGGTGGTCAACTATGGAGGCAGATGTCCGTCAATACGTGGCTGCATGTACTACATGTTCCCGAAACAAGTCCTCAAGTCAACCTCCAGCTGGTCAATTGCGCCCTCTGCCCATCCCGTCTCGGCCATGGTCCCACATTGCAGTTGACTTTGTCACTGGTCTACCACTGTCCAAGGGTAACAGTGCTATTCTAACCATAGTTGACCGGTTTTCGAAGTCTGCTCATTTTGTTCCTATTCCAAAGTTGCCATCTGCCCTTGAAACTGCCAATCTTTTGGTCCAGCATGTTTTTAGAATCCATGGTATTCCTCAGGATATTGTTTCTGATCGTGGGCCTCAGTTTGTTTCACATGTCTGGAAAAGTTTTTGTGGTGCCTTGGGAGCTTCAGTGAGTTTATCGTCAGGATATCATCCCCAAACCAATGGTCAGACGGAGAGAACCAACCAAGACCTTGAAGCTGCTCTGCGTTGTATTGTTGGCGATAATCCTTCCTCCTGGAGTGACCATCTTGTTTGGGTTGAGTATTCCCATAATTCACTAATCTCCTCGGCCACCGGTCTTTCCCCATTTGAATGTGCTCTAGGCTATCAGCCCCCACTATTTCCCACAGAGGAAATGGAGATCTCTGTGCCTTCAGTCCAGTTCCACCTCAGGAAGTGCCGCAAGATTTGGTTGGACACACGGAAAGCCCTTCGCCGCACTGCCGTCCAGAATAAGTTCTATGCTGACCGCCATCGAGCTTCCGCTCCGTCCTATGTTCCAGGTCAGTCCGTGTGGCTTTCCACTAAGAATATTCCTTTAAAGACTGAATCCAAGAAGCTATCTCCCAGATTTATTGGCCCCTTCAAGATCTCCAAGGTGATCAATCCTGTTGCGGTTCAACTGGAACTACCCCGTTCCCTTCGTATTCATCCTTCTTTCCATGTATCCCAAGTCAAGCCAGTCTCTTCAAGTGGTCTCTCCCCTCCGACCAAACCCCCTCCACCCGCCCGGCTTGTCGAGGGTCATCCTGCTTTTTCTGTACGGAGACTTCTGGATGTTCGTCTCCGGGGGCGTGGCCTGCAATACCTGGTGGACTGGGAAGGGTATGGTCCTGAGGAGCGTTCCTGGGTCTCCCGGTCACTTATTTTGGACCCGAACTTGATCAGGGATTTTCATGAAGCTCATCCGGACAAGCCTGGTGGCCCGCCTGGAGGCGGCCATTAGGGAGGGGGTACTGTCAGAGTCTACTCCAGGCTCTGTTTTCCTGTGCCGGTCTCCTATTCCTCTCCCCCTTATTTGGAATCTGGCTGGGTGTGGTCGTGGCTCCTCCTCCTGCTCCAGGGCTGGCTCACACACCTGTCTCCAATCTACTCGTCATCAGCTGTATAAAGACTGGCTTCTCCTCAACACCTCTGCCAGATCGTCAGTCTTCCTACGCGGTGAACATTGTACCGACTTAGGCTTAGTTTTTGGTGATATTTTGTAATACTTACCTTACTTTTTTTTTGCTTCAGCTCCTGCGTCCAACTCAGCTCCAGCCTCAGCCCTGCCGAACTCCAGCCCCAGCCAAAGACTCCAAGAAGAACCCCCCATCTGCACATTCTTTTGTAGAAATAAATACTTACCTTTTTCCAGCCATCGCATCTGCAATTTGGGTCTTCATTCTTGTTGAGCCGTGACAATGTGCTCGGTTCAGGTGGGATTTAAGGGGTTAAAACAGTATTTCTGTACTTTTTTAACGCCACATGACCAATATTTATTGGTCAAAGTGGCTACAGCCAAACAACACGAAGAAATGAGCTGATCCTGACTGAGATACGAGACTTAGAAGTAATAAACCGATCACAATGAGTGTGTCACGTTCTGCCGTTGGAAAATGAAAATGTTGCTCCTGGTTTTGCGTTGGATGCTATAGGGGGCGGGGTCTCCAACAGGCGACCCGCAGAGATTGAATTCGTCCCCTGACTTGTAGAGCACAAATTCCTGAGTAAAAAACAGTCTCTAGCCCATTCCTGTGCAGAGTTTTGAATTTTTTTTATTGAAAAATAAATGCATACATGACCCCGTGATACACTCCAGTTACCGTAAACTCTCTAATATAGGCCGGGGCCTTTATTTTCTCAAGGGCATCTAGGACCAGGCCTTTATTGGAACCAGGCCACAATTACAGACAGGCCTTTATTTCTATTTGAGCAAAACGGACAACCAGGAAAATGAAGAAAAACGACATTTGTGACCATTTGCACCTAAAATATTAGGTTCATTTATTAATTAACATTTCAAACCCTCTCCCAGCGGCTGGAACATTGACGCCTTTTATTTTGTCGGGACAACAGGAAGTGTTTCGTTGCTGTTAGCGGAGCTTTGACATCAGTGTCACTGCAGGTTTCTGTTTCGTTTTTACCGCGGACCGGATTATTTGTTATCTTGTGTAAAGGCGAGTTTAGACGGAGCGTTTGTGTTTGTGATCGATCATGAGACTGACCCGAGAGAAGACGAGACGCTCGCGCTGATGGGAGGACTTATTTTGAGGCGCGGGACTGACCTGCACACGGAGCAGCTGGACGTGCTTTGAAGACGCGATGGAGACTTTATTAAAACCCTGGAGGGTCACACAACATTTGTTTGTCCTGTTTCCAAATATAGTCACAGGAGGTTTGAAAAGTGGCTAAATCTGTGTCAAAGTTACGCTCGGATCAGCTCCTCCGCAGCGCCCCCCTCGGCCCGTGTTCCCGTTTGTTACTTCCTGCACGTGAGTTTTCATTTACATGAGTATGAGACAAATTCCAAACATGGGGAATATTTCTACTGTTATAGTTTCTAATAAAAGCCCTGGCCTGTTTTAGAGACCGGCTTTAATTTGCCTCTGCCAGCCGCGAACCCGGCCTCTGTTAGAGACCCGGCCCCTGTCAGAGACCCGGCCTCTGTCAGAGACCCGGCCGCTAATGGAATACAGGCCAGTATTAGAGAATTTACGGTATATTTTGACCCCCGGCGAAATTTACTACTCACCGTCCTGTCACAAGATGGCCGCCAAGTTTGTCACATCAATGAGCCTCACGTCCGATCAAGAGTCTTATTAAATGACTTTGACTTTATGTCTAAAGCATTTAATCCATGACGAAGTCGGTCTTTTAAACCGTGCAGAGAAATAAAACAGACATGTTTTCACCTGTCGTCCACAGACACAGCGCCCCCTTCGTGTCGTCAGGGGCAGTGCAGTCGAGGTAGGCCTCACCCCGGGTCTTTCAAAGCGTGGATTAAAGTCAAATAAACAGGTTAAATGTGTCGTTCTTGTCATTTACAAATCTATTTTACTTTTGGGGCTGAAAAAGCTCAGAATAGGAGAGAGCGCTGAGTGAACGAGCCTTTGTTGCGTTTTTTTGACGCTCTTTTCAAGAAGCTTTTAGACTCAGCTGAAGCCAAACTGGAGAGAATGAGCTCGGTTCAGGTGGGGGTGAAGAGATTAATAATGGATACAGCCTGGTTTCAATTTATGGTTTCATTTTGATGATTTATTACAGGGGTGGGCAATTAATTTTTTGCAAGGGGCCACATGAGTAAGCTGAAGTGAGTCAGAGGGGCCGCACCAACGATAACTAGAACTCAACACTGCTCATCCTTCTCCCATTTTAAATTATATCTGGAGCCAGACGGATGATGACTGTAAATACTCTTTAAAAAATAACACTGATGTAAAGTGGTTGTAAAGTGAACAAAGGGGTAGATGTCATAAGTTCTCTGCTCCTTTTCAAACTGCATTGACTTACACTTTTAAACAAATACAATGAGAAAATAAAAATGAGAAATATGGAGCCATTTGAGCTGGGAGGGGATGGTCACGGTGCCGCTGATAAACCGCTACACAATCCAGCGTGAGAAATGCCCAAAAGAACTATATCCATTTTAGAAAGAGTCGAGGGCCGGACAAATTTTATATTAGTTACAAAGATATGTTGAGAGGGCATTTTTAGAAGCTGGATTTCTAGTGTCTCCCCTTAAACAAAAGTAAGAGCTTTATTTGTCATTGAGCAACTGGACGACGAAATCGTGTTGAGGGTTGATAGTCCTGAGCCGCTGTGGGCCGAGGTAGTTGAAACCGGAGAACTGCCTTCAGTCTCCTCTGAAATGGTGCACCTTCTCCTGGGTTCGTCCCTGCTTCAGAGCGTGGTGTCCTGCACTGGTCAGCTCCGCCTCCTTCCTCTTCCTCCTGCACAGCTCCCTCCGCTCTCCTTCTTTGTTCCGTTTTTGTTTCCTGTAGCGCCTCTCGTGACGAAACACAATATTTCACTCTTTTTAGCCGTTTTCTAGCGGAATATGAACTTATTTATCACACACAAGTAAAGTCATGTCCCCTCCTGGAGCTGCCACCTTAACGTGGTGGGGGGGGGTTGAGCACCTGAATGATCCTGGAGCTCTGATGTCGGGGCTTCGTGTCCCTGTAGGGCAGAGGTAGGCAAGTTGATGGAGGGCCGATTTTCTTCATCGTCAAAAGACCGAGGGCCGAACCCCCAAAATTGTCGCCTGAAGTAAAGCGTCACTTTCAACAAATGCCAGTTGTTTGTCATTATGACTTAAAGAGTGGGTATTATGCTTTTTTCAATCACATAGCACCAGTCTATATCACACTACAATGATGACAAACCTTCTGTTGGTCTGTAAATGCAGTAAATTAGAATAACTGCCTTGTATAAAATTGCTCTCTCAAAATGGCTGTAGTGAATGTCTTGAAATAGGCCTCTGTCTCTTTAAGAACCTCTGAGCCTTTCCGACACGCCCCCTCCACACGCTGTCTGTGGCATCAGTGGGGAGGGGGTTCTGCTGAGGAGCAGTGGTTGGTTACTCGGCTGGTGACGAAAGCTCGGAGGCGTCTCCAGGAGGTGGGGGCGTTCCTAGGAGGACTCAGGCAAACCTATCCCTAAAATGGCCGCCATCAGAGTTTTTACAGATGACTCAAAAATACGTGAATGTGCCAAGGCAACACTTCAGGCATGTTTTTAATGAGGGAATGACATAATAACATGATGTAAAGCTTGAAAAAGTCAATTTTGCATAATACCACGCCTTTAAAGGAACAGGCCACCCTTTTTCCATACATGTTCTTACCTGAGCTTAGACGAGTTGATCCGTACCTGTCTGGTCTTTGGTCGTGTCTGTGGAAGAGCTTGGTCGATTCTAACTTCACCCTGTTTGGAGCTATACGAATACATTGGGAGAGGCCAAATGCTAACAACATCCTTGGTTGTTTTGCGTGACTGAGCGCAGACCAGACACATCAACTCTTCTAAACTCAGGCATGAACATATCTCAGTATGTAAAAATGCTGGCCTGTTCCTTTAAGGTCCGACCATAGCAGACCATAACAGGCTCAATGAACTTATTCGGGCCAGTGATGTGGTGGTGGAGGAGATGGACTCTCTTAAAACTGTGATGGACAGGAGGATCTTGGGGAAGATCAGGTCCATCCTGGGGAACTCCCTTCACCTTCTGTACAGCTCTGGATGGTCTGAGGAGCACCTTCAGCCCAAATGCACTAAAGAGCTTCTGGAGGTATAGACTGTCCTCCCTCTGATTCCCTGAACTGTTCACACATGGACTCAGAATTATCTCAGAATTATAATTGTTGGTTGTTCTGTGTTTTACTGTTTTCTTTATTTATTGGAGCAGCAGCAACTGATGAATTTCCCATGTGGATTATTCAAGTATTCCAATTTAAGTAAAAGCATAAACGTATAACTATTTTTGATGTACTTTAAGTCCAAAAAAGTCCAAATATTTGACAGAGAATTGTAAAACTGTTGAAAGATTGAAGACCTGCGCTCAAACAGAAGAGGCTGAATGAGCCGCTGGTGTTTTCAGACTGTAATATTCTGAAGTTTCTGATGTAATGCAACATTTAGATTCACCTACGGCGCTTGACAAAGAGCCAGTAACTATGGCAACTGTCAAAATGCAGATGGCGGACGGTTTGACTTTTCTTGGTTAATATGTCTGTACTTCCTGGGCCAATCCACATGAAACAAAACAACGTCTCTGTCAGGAAATAAGTGTAAAGCCGTAACGTGAAAACGGCAGATTAGTGGAAACAGTCACTTCAGGTTAGATCTAATCAGATTTAGTGCTTGGACATTTCTCTCCCCGTCTCCATCTGTGATTATGACATCATCACACGCTACCACTTTTAGGAGCTTTGTCTGTTGGATTAAGGCCAGCCGGTCACAGGTGACACGAGGTAATGTTCATGAAACATTGTTCATCTGAAAACAGGCCCTGAAATGGAAACACCTCACTGTTTTGAGTTTGTTCATGTCACTGTTGGAATGTTCTCGCCTCTCCGACGTCACACGTGGGCACTGCTGTGGGAATCGTCTGTGAGTCGGGCACGTCTTGAGGTGAGTTCTGCTGCGCGCTTTGTGTTGGCCACGTTTGAGCAGAGCGGACGCTGACACCAACCATCGGTATGTGATGCAGTCAATGCATTATGGATTGTTTTCATTTCCAGGTTAGAAAATAATAGTTTCTCAACTGCTCTTACCCATTTTAGTCTATGCAGATATTATATATCAAAATACTACAGCCTCTGCCTTCACTCCTTAAAGGGACTATACAGAGTTTAACAATGTTAAAACTAATTATTTCCCATTTGGTTCCTTTTAGTTCCTCTTATAGCCTTCGTCAGAATGACTCTCTCTTTTTCGTGGTTCCTAGAGCCAACAAAGAAATAGGTACATTTGTTTTCAATATCCACCGGAAAAAGGTGCTTCCCCTCTACAGGTCGGTGGGGAGTCCTTGCTTCAAGTGGAGGAGTTCAAGTATCTCGGGGTCTTGTTCTCAGTGAGGGACGGATGGAGCGTGAGATGGACAGACGGATCGGTGCGGCGTCAGCAGTGATGCGGTCGCTGTATCGGTCTGTCGTGGTGAAGAGGGAGCTGAGTCGGGGCAAAGCTCTCAATTTACCGATCGATCTACATTCCCACCCTCACCTATGGTCATGAGATTTGGGTAATGAACGAAAGGACAAGATCGCGAATACAAGCGGCCGAAATGAGTTTCCTTTGCAGGGTGGCTGGGCGCACCCTTCGAGATCGGGTGAGGAGCTCAGTTACCCGGGAGTCGGGTAACTGTCTCCGAGCTGGCCTGGTGTCGCCTCGGGGTCCGCCCAGAACAGCTGGAGGAGGTGTGTGTGGATCGGGAAGTTTGGGCATCTCTGCTGAGACTGCTGCCCCCGCGACCCGGCCCCGGATAAAGCAGAAGAAAATGGATGGATGGATGTTTTCAATATTAAAGCTCCCGAGGTTGGAACAGTCCTCCAGTCTCTATACGCTCTCTAACGTCTGTCCATATTTTTCAAAATATTATTTTAATGCATCTTCAGAATATTTGTTTCTAGCACTTATCTTGTTCTGTTTTACTTTGTTCTATAACTGCTATTGTATTCATTAGGTTCATTGGTGATTTTATTTATGTACTTTTTCAAACAGCTGAACAACCAAATGTATGTTTTGCTAATCAATGTTTATGTATGTATGTATGTATGTATGTATGTATGTATGTATGTATGTATGTATGTATGTATGTATGTATGTATGTATGTATGTATGTATGTATGTATGTATGTATGTATGTATGTATGTATGTGTTAGGGGGCATTATTATGGATTTCTTAAATGATGCTCTTTCCTCTGTTGGTCACACATGTACAGTAGGTGAATCCTCCAGCCAGGTGTTTCTGACCATCAGCCTGGCTCCACATCTGGACCATTCATACACAAGTTCTAAAACAGTTGAAAGAAAAAGATTAAACGAAGTGAGTGCTTTTTACTCCGCGATGAAATGATGTAGCATGAAGTCAGTAAAAGCTTTCATATTAATATCTCTGTTTCTTTTCCTTGTTGACCTTCTGTGTGTCCAGAACCGAAGAGGTCAGGGTTTTCTCTGACCTGTCGACACAAACAAACCAAAGTCCGTCCAACTCCGCCGCTTAATCTCCCTCCAATCTCAGCGTAATCCTGTCGCCAAATGTGAGTCACAAAAGCTGAATCGAGGGTTGAGCTTCCCACACTGACCTCTGGGGTTTGCAGCGACGGAGACAGGACGCTCCATCAGGGACAGGTACGTTACGAGTCACGGATTACAAGCTTTCATAATCTGAGGTTAGCATTCATTTCGTTCAGATACAAAATAAACATGACCGTTTAGGAGGAAGGATTATTTCTGAATGCATAACAAACACACAAAAGTCGAAAGCACACGCCTCTATTTCATGAAAGAGTTAGGTGAATCAAAACTGCTGGATATTTCTCGACACAAAAGGTTTGGAGCTTCATCCAAATCCCTTCTCCAGAGTTTGTGACAGGATTCCCGCTGTGGTGCAGAGCGGGCGGTGACACTCAACCGAGCGCAGGTGTTACAAACTGATCCCCTCGTCATTATGTCAGGAGGATCCTGCTCAAAGTCTGAGGAAAGTTTTACAACAGAAGCGAGTGAACGGGACAAGTTGTAAATGAACTTCACCAAGAGCATCCAAAGTGTGAAGATGGAGACACATGAAAGCAGGGGTCTGTAACGTCAGGCTCTTGAGCATCTATTTCAAGGGTCCTAAGATATTGAGACATGTCATTAGACCAGGGGGACCACCGGTCTTTAGACCTTTAGATCTTTGCTCCCTCCACAAAAATGCATCCTCCAGTGTTTCCTAGTTTTTGTTGCATCATTAGAGGAATTGTGCCAAAATGCAGGCCTTACACTGGTTTTAAGTCGGCATTAAAGGGCCTATCTCGCCGACAAGACTAGCTGAAGACTCAAGTTGCCGCTAGTCAGGGATACAATGGGAAGAAAAAGTGAGTACACCATTTGGAATTTCTCACATTTCTGCCTAAATCGGTCACTAAATGTGGTCTGATCTTCATCAAAATCACAGAAACAGTGTCTGCTTAATCTCTTAGCTCCCGCCTGAACCGAGAGGATCTTTTTCCTCACGTCATCAGATTTTTTTTTCCATCATTTTTTTGTTGGATATTCAACTCATTTTTGTAACTTTTTTGTCATTTTTTGTCAATTTTTGGTAATTTTTTGGTCAATTTTTTACCACATTTTTGCCATTTTTTTCGTCAAATTTTCATCACATTTTTGTAAATTTCTTGTGACGTTTTTGCCACTTTTTCATAAATTTTTCGTCACTTTTTGTCAATGTTTTCTCACTTTTTTGTCACATTTCCATCATTGTTTTCGTCTCAGTTGTGTTGCTATTTTCACAGCTTTTTTCCAGAAGCTTTTGGACTGGGGTAAAGCCAAACTGGAGAAAATGTGCTCGGTTCATGTGGGAGTTAAGGGGTTAAACGAGAGGAAACAGTGTGTGTGTTATTGTTTGTAACAGAGACCAGCGTGTGTTGACCTTTGTCACAGACATCAGTGCGAGGCCATTTCATGTGACGGTTTGTAAAAACAGGCTCTCATCACAACATTGTGTTCCTCTGTCCCATCCTGTGGCCGATTAGTGTTCGCACAGGCTTGATCTGAAAGCAGATTCCTCAAGTGTCCAGGGAAATCTAAATGGAGGCGCTGGACTGGAGCTGACTCGGCACACGGGCCGCCATCTGCTGCTCACGTTACTGTGCCATTTAGTCCGAGTATTACAGTAAATGAACCAGCTGGACATGACGAGACGCTCGCGACCAAATCTGTCCTTCTGAAAGACTCTTTGACACGATGTTCATTCTTGATCTTTTTATGTCTGTTTTTAAACAACAGCGAGAGGTTTTAGAACAACAAACGACTTGGTGAGACAGATACAGGATTCATTTATTATTGTGTATCCCCAGGGAAAAATGTGACTTTTAGGAGTTGCAAATATAAAACAAATACAAAGAACTGTTTCCTGTCCTAGTTTTATTCCTGTGAAGAGTTGTTGAAACAAATGTGACAGAAAACGATTTATCTTATAATATTAATATTAATATTAATATTAAGAACAAATTCTTATTCACAACCTTAACCAGAAAGTGCTAGTGTGCACTTAAAGGGAAGGGGAAACAAGCAGCTTATGGATAATTGCTTAAGAAATGTTAAAAGCTTTACTCTTATACGTTTACATCACTAGGGCCGGGTACAGATGGAACCAGAAAACAGAAAAATAATGTTTATTTATTTTACACCTCCACCTGAGCATCCACAGGACAGAGACACCTCCACCTGAGCACCCACAGGACAGAGATAAGGTCAACTGTTAGATCCCTCTGCAGTTTGGAACTAGAGCTTCAGCTGCGTTTGCACGATCTGACCGTCCTCTACACAGCAAGTGACATCACCAACAGCTGTTTAATAAAAAACTACATCAACCCTATAGTGTTGGACTACAAAACACACTCCTACTGCAGCCACTGACTTTAAGACTCAAACATGAACCACAATAAGGATATGAAGCCACACAGAAAACAGACGTTGATAAAAAGCTGTTTCAGATTTATCTTCAGCTACAGCTTCATCACAGAAATAAAATATGCTCTGGTCAAATATTCCACCAAGTCCTGTCCTTTGGTTCATCCTCAGGGAAAGATTGAGGTCTGCTCCTCCAAATGTCTGCAAATGATTCATGTGGCCTAAGTTTCCTCTAAATGAAAGCAAAAGCACAAACTGCCTTGATTTAGGCCGTTTACTAAGGCGGCTCTTTATCACACTGACATGTGACTGTGCTGTGGTGACTCAACATTTATTTTGTCACTTTTACAAAGATTGGCTGGTACTGCTTTTTTTTTTTATTGAATTAAATGTGTGCCTGTCGATCAACAGTGTTTGCTCATGAATCACTCGAGGGTGGGGGGAATTAGCGTAGAGGTGGCTTATGGGCTGGGACATACAGTAACTCCCAATCACCAATGAGGAACCACCAGAGATAGGGATGGGCACCATTGAACGGTACCTACTTGGAACCTGAAAATTCGGTGCCAGTTTTCGGTTCTTTTTCTCTCCAGACCCGCATTGAGTCTAAAAAAAATGCACGTATGCGCAGATAATGAGCCGCTTCAGCACAAATGGAGCAAAGAAAAGCTACACCTTAAAGCTATAACTCACAGGCCTCTTCAGACTTCACCAGACGCCAGAACTGGAGTAAAGCAAAGCTACAACGTACTAAACTTTTGTAACGCGGTCTGTGTCAGGACTGAGCCAGGTCTAAACCAGGACTTACTCCAGTTGTAAAACCCAGAGCTAAACTAAACCAATTATAAACCAGGACTAAACCAGGACTGAACAAGAAACTTTAGTTTTTAGGCAAATTGAAAAGCAAAACCAAGCCGTGACAACAAGAAAGATGTGTTTACCTTTAGCGACAGACACGGAGGCGGAGCTTACGTGCTGTTGGGCGGAGCTTACGTGCTCTTGTTTACAGCTTTACAGCAGCTGCAGAGACGGGAATATCCAAGCTGGTTTGTAGAAAAGTGAGCGCTCACTCTGTATGAGACATTGTTGGTACAGTTTTGGTAAATGATGAGTGTCAGAGTGAGGCTCACACCATGTGAGGATCTTTGACGTGTGGAGCTTTCGCTTCGTCAAAGTGCAGTGAGTTTAGAAAAGTTTAGCTGAAAGAAACCGTGTCCTGATGTGGACCTGACTCTGCAGCTCAGGAGGGAATAATGTCCTTTCTCTCTTTTTATCTCTGCTTAAGTGGAAATTGTGCTCAAAACACGAAGTTACAGGCGACGCTGCTGCTCCTGGGGTGCCTCTGTTGTGCTGTTTTTTTTTTTCTTCCTGAATGATACTTTTAATACATGTTACTTTTATTGAATTAAAATAACATTGGTATTGAAAAAAGTACCGTTGAGGCACCGGAACCGAATAGCAGGTCTTGTTAAAGTACTTGGTATTGAAAAAAAATGAACGGTACCCATCCCTAACCAGAGGTCCCTATGCTAGAGGTACGATAGGAAGCATACAGGCAAAACTCCTTACTCACAGCCCTATTCGGACGCTTCTTATCATGGCTGCTGCTGCTGAAGTGTCTGTATAAATCTGTTGATAATCGCAACGTGATAATCAGCTACTGACAGTAGACTATTGCCAACCTAGTTTGTTTTAAAACTGATCGACTGTAACTTAACTTATAAATCAAGTAATAAATCCCCTGGTCGTAAAATGAAGAGAGTGAAACACCTGACAGACGCCCGGAGCACGAGGGGCGCTCACTCTGCTAAACCCGGCACAAATCAGGTAAACCTGCAGCAGGAGACGTGAATATTCCTGTAGCCCGTGGTCACTTCAAACATTAATGCCTCGACAGCGCTTTGAACCGCGGCGAGATGAGGAGGCGAGAAGGAGCCGGCGGCGAAACGCGGCGTGATGCTTTCAGATCTGTCCTCGAACGCACCGCGCCAGTGTGGACGCATCACGCATAAACGAGACTCGAAACATCCCACCTCTGCAAAGATCGTTTATCATTTCAAATAATGTCAATGCAAGGAATACAATATAATGTTTGAGCCTGGAGTTACCCTGAAGCTCCCCCTGCAGGCAGCAGTGGGAATGACACTTACAGTAGATAGAAACTACGTTGTAGGTTTTTAATGGTAATATAAAAGGTTATTAAGCAAATGTCACTGACGTCATGATCAGTGGGTTTAACTCTCCAGTTTGGCTTTACCCTAATCAAAAAGCTTCTTGGGAAAAAAGCACCAAAACAGCCACAAAAAATGAGAAGAAAGCAAATATGTAAATGCAACAAAAATGTGACAAAAATTCAGCAAAAATGTGACGAAAATTCAACAAAAATGTGACAAAAATTCAACAAAAATGTGACAAAAATTCAACAAAAAAATGTGACAAAAATTCAACAAAAATGTGACAAAATCAACAAAAAAATGTAACAAAAATGTGACAAAAATTCAACAAAAATGTGTCAAAAATTCAATAAAAACGTGACAAAAGTTAGACAAAAATGTGACAAAAATCCAACAAAAAATGACAAAAACTCAGCAAATATGTGACAAAAAAAACATAAAGGTGACACAACACAGCAACAACGCAAGGAAAAAGATCAGTTTTGTGGGTCTTAGCTTTCAAATGAGGTGTTACACAGGCCTATAGCAGAAGGCATTCGGTTTAGGCGGGTGGTAAGAGGTTAAAAACATTAACCATCTTCTCTATGAATTCCATGGCTTCCTTTGATAAATAAATAAAACAATTAAAACATTTTTTTCTCAGACGATCTTTCCCCGTTCATTTCACTGGACGAGATCTTCTGATGTTATCCCTAAAAAGGGGCGGTAACCTTTTTGTGCCACTGATGTGACTGACGTGTTGCAGTGACGTATCTGCTCAGCTGACTCAGACTCAGACTCCTTCAGACCTGTGTCCAGGGTGTGGGAAAGTCGATACGTCCTCTCGTCTCAGGTCACAGTCCAGGAGCTTCTGGATCTCAAAGGCTTTTCTGATCCAGCGGTGGTCTTTGTTGCCCTCGGTGCTGATGTCCCAGTCCGAGAGGCGGTTCTCCCTCTCACAGTGTCTGATATGACAGACTTCAGCTGCTCTTGTTCCGCGTGTCGTGTGACGGCTCGTGTGCACGCTTCTGATGTTTCCTTTTCACATTCTGTCCTTTGTTCTTTCTTAGAATCATCGTCAGTGAACACACACCTGAGACACAGTTCTGAAGAAGTCGGACTGCAGAAGGAAGACAGCGACAAAAACTGTCTTTCGGACAGATCTTCGGGACGACAGCCAGTCCAGTGGTTGTAAATGCAAACTAAATTTTCTGGAGATATTTTTTTTGTAATTCATGCAGTTCTTATGTTTGAAGAGTTTCGTTTTGCTAGGCTAGTGCTAGGCTAGGGCATTTCTACGATATCAGCTAGCCTGCATTAGAAACAGTCTGACCCGCTCCACAGTGCACCTGAGGCAAATCACTTATAACACCAGACTAACCACATAAATGTCTGTGTCCATAGAGTAATTTGAACCATTTTGCATTTAAAATAACTTATATTCGAGCAGGCCTGGTTCCAATAAAGGCCTGGGATGCCCTTGAGTAAATAAAGGCCCCGGCCTATATTACAGCATTTACGGTATCCCTTTAATGTCTCCTATGTCCCACGGCATGTGTGTTTGTGCGCGACTTCTCTGCCCCGCAGCGAGAGAGAGAGAGAGCCATGGGCCGGCTGCAATATTTAGACAGTTTATTGTGAAGATTCAGCAATGTATCTGTTTCCAGGTGAAAGTCAAGACCCAAACCTGAAAAACAAATTGACTTTTCCTGCAGCGTCTTCTCTCCAAGAACTGGAAAAGGATCCCCCGGAGTAAAGTGTGCCTCAGCTTCATGTCGTCTCCTTCCCAAAGACACGGAAAGTGAGCAAAGCGCAGCCTGGGAACAGAGTGTTATTTTTTTTTTGGGAGAGTTAGCGGTGCATTTCCCGAAAAGAGCCTGAACAAAAGCCCCGGAGAAGTGCTTTTTTACAAAGAAACCCGATCAGGAGACACTCGGGGGAAAGGTTACCGAGGCGAGACGTGGACGAGAAATATCCAGTCGTGTGAAATTACAGAAAACATGTCAAGTCCTGTGAGGTAATTACAGATAAACATGCACCTCGCGCCTGGAAAAACGGCTGCGACTGAGTCTTTTTTTTTTTTCCCCTCCCCCGTCTTTCATGTGGAACGCGCCTCCTCTGGGCTGGAAAATTGAAATCTGAGCGGCGGCACATCACTGTCTCGTCCCGATCCCCGCTGACTCGCAGGCAATTGAATCAGAATGAGAGTATTGGATATGGAGCGCGCCGACGGAAAGACAAACAAGGAGACGGAGGCCTAATAAACTGGCGACGGGGCGGCCCGAGGACACGCGCTTTATCTCACGCCGCGGATAATATTGACTTCATCAACGCGGAAAATCCTCGTGTCAATAGCGGCGTGTGCGCGGCATTACGGCTAAATCTAAATCATCGACAACAAATACGAGGCTAATGCGCGGGTTAAGTAACGGAAACTGCGGAATCCGGGACGTCAGCAAATCTCCCAAGTCCCCCCGGTAGGATTTGGGGGAAATATGTGCATGATTTAAGTGTAAGGCTCAAGCCCAATTCTATTTCCTTCACCTACACCTTAAAACAGAAGAGACAGCCTTAAGAAATGGGACAGGCCTTGATTTGTTTCCATTTCCAACAAGCAGTGATATGGAGCAGATGATCTAGGTTTTGTGGCTTTGATCAATTCCTCATTTCCAAAAGACATGGCAGGGGAATCACAGGCTGCATCGAAAAAGTGTTAATAACTTGACTTTATTGTCCCCGTAGGGAAATTTGTCCTCTGCATTTAACCCATCCTTCGATGCCACTGGGGCAACCCGTAAGGAGCAGTGGTCGACGGCCGTGCCGCGCCCGGGGACCCATCTCCATGATGTGGAGCCAGGCTGATGGTCAGAATCACCTGGCTGGAGGATTCACCTATTGCACATGTTTTTAGTGGTAGGGGAAACCGGAGTACCCGGAGGAAACCTACGCAGACACGGGGAGAACATGCAAACTCCACACAGAAAGGCCCCGTCCTGGTGGGAATTGAACCCGGGACCTTCTAGCTGTGAAGCGGAGGCGCTAACCGCTGCGCTACCGTGCCGGTAGCCACTTTAATAAGTTTAGGAACCTCCTCCTCCTCATCGTTGACCCGGTCGTGCCTCATCGTCAGCCAGTTAGGAGGAAGGGAGTTAAAGAGGCCACTGTTTTTCCATACTGAGATATGTTCTTTCCTGAGCTTAGACGAGTTGATTAAGACCAAAGATGTTGTTAGCATTTAGCCTCTCCTCCTCTCCTCTATGGGGCCAAACGGGGGTGAAGTTAGAAGCGACCAACCTCCTCCACGTTTTCCCTATTCAAATACGGTTATGTGAGCCTTTACACGATCCAAGTATAGTTACACAAAATTAAACATATCGATTTTCTAAGCAGATAAAAAGGGGAACTATATTGTAAGGCATAATAACACCTTAGGAACACTTCGACTTTACTGCGCAGACGTCGAAGTGCTTTACCTCGTAGCATTAGCTCAGGGTATGCTCCGGGTGTTATCAAGGCCCAAACACCTTCCCAGCGCCGATCCAACTCAAATAACTCAAATAAGTTTACTTGCTGCGGCTTTTAATTCTGTGTGTTTAGGTTAAAGGAATAGGCCACCGTTTTTACATACTGGATAAGTGTGTACCTGTCTGGTCTTCACGCGTGTCCTCAGTCACATAAACACAGCACAGACGGTGTTAGCATTCAGCCTATCCTCCTCTATAGCTCCAAACCAGGTGATGAGAGAAGCTACCAAGCTCTTCCACGTTTTCACTATTTAAATATGTTTATGTGAAGTGTTACACGGTCGAAGTCAAGTTACACAAAATTAACTATATTGTAAGGCGTAATAATACCAAGAGTACTTGGGCGTGAAGATATTGCTGCACGGATGTCGAACTACTCCTGGTATTATTACGCCTTACATCAGGGGGCCCGAGGGCCAAATCCGGCCCTTCAGCACAGCCCCTCTGGCCTCAAGATGAGTTTGAGAAACATTATTACACAAATCAGAGAGTACTTTTAACATTATTAGAGTTACATGGTAGAAAATAAAGGTAGAAATACTATCAATGCACCCACTTAGATCATATATTATGTACAACACTGGCATTTGAAGGAAGTGCACTGGAAAAAGAATAATCGTTTTAAGGAAGAAATGACATAAATCTACTTGAATTAACAGATTAAATCTAAGGTTTGAGTAGATTTGGTCTCGTCTTAGATGAGATAAAACCTCTAGTAGGAGTTATTCTCTTAATTCAGGTAATTTTATGTCATTTCAAGTGAAAAACAATTGTCTGATTTCAAGTGGGTTTTATTCTTGTTCCATTGGCGCTATAGCATTTGTATCTTGGATTAGATCAAACCGAGTCAAATTCAACATGGAAGCAATTTTAACTCATTTATCTCATTTAAGATGGCCATGTTTCCAGAGTCGTGCTGCTTTACTTTGGGCGAATAATCAGCGGTTTCGGCCTTTGGTCTATCTACAATAAAGAAAATCATCCCTCCGCCAAGACAACTTGCCTACCCCTGTCTAACAATATAGTTCCCCCTTTTATCCGCATAGAAAATCCACATTGTTTAATTTTGTGTAATTATACTTTAGCATGTAACACTTGGAAAACATGGAGGAGCTTCTATCTTCACCTGGTTTGGAGCTATAGTGGAGAGGCTCAATGCTAGTTTAGTTTATTTGTTTATTTGAGCAGCGTACATTCTGCTCAAAAGGAGTGGGCATTTCACAACGGTACAGAAGGAACAAAACATCATCCAAAGAGAACTTGTTACATTTCAAGCAGCTACATTAACAACAGACCAAACTTACAAACTTACGATCTTGATTCATGTACGATGTCTAGTACAAAGCAAGTAACAAAATGCGATCATCAATATATTTCTTGCTAACTTGCTAATTTTACGCTATTAGACACCACTAGGACTTGAATAGTGTCAGTCACAGGGAGGGTAATAATACTGTATCTGCTGCTGCTGTGGTGTTTGAAATGCTTGTACCATGTCTACGTCCCAAACAGCTGTCGTTAGCTCTTGTTTCCACGTGCACAACTCGACTCAACATTGACCAAGCACGTATTTCGGAAGAGAGGGATTAACACATCAGTGGAAACCGCGGTGGATCTGGGCTTGAATGTTTTAGATTAGTGGTTCTCAATCAGGATAACGGCAGGACCCAAAATAAACAAAGGACGGCAAGCTGCGACCCAAACAAGAATTTACTTTCTCCTATAGGCGTCTCCCGGTCACGTGACTAGAAATGCAAGCGCGCGACATTTTGAAGGGAAACAAAAATGGCGAATGCAACAGAAAACGATGGCGATTCCACACAATTATGCAGCGTTTTTTCACCTTCATCTGTTACAACTCACTTACAAGGTTTTGCGGCACTTCCATATGCAAACAAACTGTCATTGGTGGATATTACAGACCCAGACATGCTTCGGCCGAGTTATTTACTGACGTGAAGTTCTCGGTCAACATACCTTCACTCGAGTTTGACGATATTTACATTGTACATAGTTTCTTGATAGACTTTCCATCTTCATACGCAGGAAAATCATAAAAAGCCTTTCTGCAAACAGATATTTTGAGTCAGGATGGGCATCGAATACATCTGTATGGCAACCAAAAAGAAAGGATATTCTCATTGTCGTGAGTAAGGTAAGTTGCTTGACACTTCGCTAAACCAGCAGGCTAATAATACTGCAAAACACACCCAGCTTGTTGAATAGATCGCTCTTTCACAGATTAATGAACAGCAAATCTCACATTGACAGTAAATCCTTCTAGGTAACACTTTACATTACGGGCCGGTAAGTCCTTGGTACTTACAGAGGTAATTCTAGATACTTATTGTGGTACTTACGGTGGTACTTACAGTGGTACTGACGGTGGTACTTATGGTGGTACTTGCAGTGGTACTTACGGTGGTACTTATGGTGGCACTTACAGTGGTACTTAAAATGGTACTTATGGTGGTACTTACAGTGGTAATTCTAGGTACTTATTGTGGTACTTACAGTGGTAAATACTAGTAATAATAGTGGTACTTCTAGGTACTTATTGTGGTACTTAAAGGATACTATAGTGAGAATTACAAGGTATGTACTTCTAGATACAGTGGTAACTTTTAGTAATGAAGGTTGTACTTCTTGTTTTATGTTGTTTTATAGTCACAAAATCCTAGAAATTACGTCTGTATGTAGAAGTACCACATTTACTACGTATGAATTGCTGCTGTAGTATCCTTGAAATACCAATAAGTACCATAGATGTATCACTGTAACTACTTGAACCTGTCACTTAAAGTACCAAAGTAAATAGAAGTACAACCTTCATTACTAAAAGCATTACCACTGTATCTCTTAGTAACGAGAGATACAGGGGTAACTCTATGTCTCCCTAACCCTAATCCTAACCCCTAACCCTAATTACTGGTAATTACCACTTTTAGTACCACAATAAGAACCTAGAATTACCACTGTAAATGCTAGTACTTACCACTTTAAGTACCACAATAAGTACCTAGAATTACCACTTTAAGTACCACAATAAGTAACAAGAAGTACCACTGTAATTACCACTGTAAGTACCACAATAAGTACCACTGTCATTACTAGTAATTACCACTGTAAGTACCACGGATTTACCGGCCCGTAATGTAAAGTGTTACCGATATGGTATTGAAAAGTACAATGGGACCCCATTAAAAGAGTAAAGACATGAGAAATTCTGACACCACTCATTTGAATCCAACAAGTTTCAGGCATTTCAGCGGTTTTGAAATGTAGATTTTTAATGAAACGTTGTGAGTTTATCTGGAGTTCATTAGCATGTATCCCGTCAACATGGAGTCACTTAGTTGGCGTGACGTCATGCGGAAGGCACCTATAGCCTATCATGTGAGATAGAAGATGAATATTGAAAGAATGATGCACTTTTTGGCCCCGGCCCACCAGTTGTGAACCCCTATTTTAGATCAAGCCTTTAGAGATGCATTTTTTAATGAGACTGAACGATCAGATCTGGTAAAAATCCATCTGAACTGTAATTGTTGAGAGACACATTGAAAAAGCTGCTGCTACATTAAAGTACAGCACATCATGAAAAGTGTTGTTTGGGACGTTAACTTCCATTGGCGGCTCAGCGTGTCCTGGTGGGATGATTACACGGTGCGTCGCTGAATAAGTCTTACGCGTTTGACCTTGGCCACTTCGCTCAACATTTACCTTCTGTCTGCGGGGTTTTATTGTGATGTTTACTGCGGGATAATGGCTCTTCACTGGAGGAGCTGCTGAAATCTGAAGAGGCGGACGAGAAAACACTAACATCTGCTGCTCTGTAAAACACTGCGTGAGCCAAATGTTCAGCGCAGGGCGGCGCTTTTATGGAGTTATAAACGTCGCGGCCGTGTGTGCGCAGCAGTTAAGCCACGAGGGCGAGAGACGGCGCGAGGTAACGTTTACACGACTGGGATGTGACTGGACAACAGAACATAGAGGAGATAATGCGTTGTATTCAAGAGATGGTCGTTAGCTTTGGCCGTTTGCAGCATTAGGAGGTCATATTTACTGAAATCGAAAGCTATTTTAACCCCTTAACTCCCACCTGAACTGAGCATATTTTCTCCAGTTTGGCTTTACCCCAGTCCAAAAGCTTCAACAAAACTGAGACGAAAACAATGATGGAATTGTGACAAAAAAGTGACGAAAAATTGATGAAAAAGTGGCAAAAATGTCACAAAAATGTCACAAGAAAATTGATCAAAAAATGACAAAAATGTGACCAAAAAATGACAAAAATGTAGCAAAAAATTACTAAAAAATGATTAAAAAATGACCAAAAAATGAAAAAAATGTAGCAAAAAATTACTAAAAATTGATTAAAAAATGACCAAAAAATGAAAAAAATATGACAAAAAATGACCAAAAAAATGACTAAAATGTGACAAAAAATGACAAAAATGTGACAAAAAATACAAAAAATGTGACAAAAATGTGATAAAAATGTCACAAGAAAATTGACCAAAAAATGACCAAAATGTGACAAAAAATGACCAAAATGTAGCAAAAAATTACAAAAATGTGATCAAAAATTGACGAAAAAATGACAAAACAAACGACAAAAATGTGACAAAAAAATTACAAAAATTTGACAAAAAATGACAAAAAATGACCAAAAAAAAGATCCTCTCGGTTCAGGCGGGAGTTAAGAGGTTAATCAAAAACATCTTAACAGGTCAAGTTATATTTTAACATAGGAGCCCTTCTTTTAACAGCTTCAAAATTCTTCAATCCATTAAACTTGTTTTTGGACAGTTTCTGCTTGGATTTCTTTGCAGGATGTCAGAATAGCCTCCCAGAGCTGCTGTTTGGATGAAAACTGCCTCCCACCCTCATAGATGTTTTGCTTGTGGCACCAAAGGTTCTCAATAGGGTTGAGGTCAGGGGAGGAGGGGGTCCACATCATGAGTTTCTCTCCTTTTATCCCCATAGCAGCCAGTGATGCAGAGGTTTTCTTTACAGCAGGACATGGCGCGTTGTCATGATGAAGATGGTTTTGTTCGGGAAAGCACGGCTCTTCTTTTAGTAGCATAGAAGACAGTGGTCAGTCAGAAAGAGGTCATTTTCACACCTTCAGGGCCTTGTTGGGACATGGTGGCCATTCACCAACCATCCACTACTCCATTGATCTGCCCATCCAGGGCCCATCCAAGACTGTTTGAAAATTAGTCCTCATGTATTTCTGAGCCACTGCAGCCGTTTCTCTTCATGAGCTTCAATGAACAGTTTAGGGGAGGCCGGATAGAAGGTTTATGCACAACTGTCCTACACCTTCATGTTCGGGAGACTCCAGAAGCACCAGCAGCTTCAAATACCTGTATGCTGCTTTCAAGTTTCAAGTTTAATGGTTTTGTATTGCCCAATATCACAACAGAAGTGGCCTCACAGCTGCACCAAACATCAAGGCAATAAAACAGAGCAAGAAATATGACAATTAAAAGTTCAGGTGAATCCAGGCAAATATAATGTCCAATAGGAGGTAGTGGCGTGGGCGTCCCCCGTCCTTAGACTCTCCAGCACGGCAAGGAAAAACTCAAAAACCCGGCAGGAGAAAAGAGAAACCTTGGGGAGAACCACAGAAGGAGAGATCCACTCCCATGGACGGACAGGCTATAGAGACCCAGAGCCGAAGGATCCCTCAGCAGACGGGCCAAGATCACAGACCGTCCAGTCCTCAGATTCCAGAATGCAGGGTTCCTCCGTTCACCCAGGTTACTCTCTTTGCTTTGTAGCATCTGCTCTATTCATCTGATGTATTTGTCTGGCAGAAACCGTCCTCACTGTCTCTTATCAGCACGATGATTACACTTAATCTTTCATGAAATATCGAAGGTTTTCACACCTAGACCAAGGTATTTCACTATTTCACGCTTTTCATCAGCAGAGATCCTTTTTCTTTCCCATACGGCTTGAAAATTATGATCTGCATAATAATGTGGAACGTCCTTTTTCAGTAGTTTTTCCCTTGACTGGGCTTAACCTGAAAACTAATCATCCCAGGTCTCTGAGATTAATTAATTCAAAAAGCCCTGAGACACAAAACCATCCATGAGTTTCATTGAAAACTTTTTTTTTACCTTTTTGATTTGCATAATAATTTGGAACGCAGTGTACACGGCCTTGCCAAAAACCAATCGCCACCAAATATTTAGTTAGATGCCATTAGCTTTACAGCACATTCGCTGTAGCTTCTGCAATGTCCAAAGATCCAAAAAGTAACGTCGCTACTTTACTAATTACTTGATTTTAAAAGTACAGAATTGTCACAAGCTTCCCAGAGTAAATACCTTTATTCCCTTGTTAAAAGTTTCTTCTTCGACGCACGTCATCTTCTAACCCTGCACCTCAGTGTGTGCTTTAAGAGCTGCTGTTAAAAGTGTGTTTCTCCACTGTGAGATCAATTACCTTTGTGCAAACTCTGCTCAGTTTAAACCTTGGAAACGCATTTTCTTTCATTAGGCTTTTAATGGTCTGAATCTGCTGTTGTCAATTAGTTTTGTTTATTCACAGCCTCAAACAGAGCAATGTGGTGTTCATTTACTACCACCAAGACTGAGCCGTATGTTGGGGAAACTAGACAACCGCCCCACAGGGATATGTACCAACACCACAGAAAGTGTACCCTATTTGTAAAATTGTACTAAAAATAAATCTGTGAGACAGCGAGGCGGCGAAAGGTGAACCGTGTCATAGCGAGGGACCACTGAGGGACATCTGTCACGTCTCATGTTTGTCAGCATTGAAATATGTCAATATAGTGTAGGTCAGGGGTAGAACTACTGTCAATATATCTATTTAGGTCATATATTATATACAACACTGGCATTTGAAGGAAGTGCACTGGAAGAAGAAGAATCGTTTTAAGGAAGAAATGACATAAATCTACTTGAATTAAGAGATTAAATCTAAGGTTTGAGTAGATTTGTTCTGGTCTTGGATGAGATAAAACCTTTAGTAGTAGTTATTCTCTTAATTCAGATAATTTTGTGTCATTTCAAGTGAAAAACAATCATTTGTCTGATTTCAAGTGGGTTTTATTCTCATTGGCGCTAGCGTGTGTGTCTTAGTTCAAACCGACTGAAATTCAACATAGAAGCATTCTATTCTATTCTATTCAAGCAATTTTAAGTCATTTATCTCATTTAAGATGGTCATGTTTCTAGTGTAGTGCTTTACTTTGGGCTAATAATCATCGGCTTCGGCCCTTGGTCTCTTTACAATAAAGAAAATCGTCCCTCCGCCAGGAAAACTTGCCTACCTCGGTGTAGGTTTTAAAACAATCAGCTAGAAGACAGAGGCCCTGAAACGAGCAGATTGGTAAGAGGTCTATCACCAAACCGGATGTGCGTCAGCGTCCGCCATGACAAGAAGCATCCGAATTGGTCTGTCAGTTAGGAAGGAGTTAGGGGGAGGAGCCACAATGCTAACTATCATAGCCACTTTAGCATAGGGACCTTTAATGCTAACTAACCGGTGATTAGGAGCTATGTGCCATCCCATAAGCAGTTTGCCAATAACCTTAGAGAAGAAGAACAGCAGCTGCTGGTGATGTCACTTCCCCTTCCTCTGGGTAAGGACGGTCGAATTGGGAAAATGCTGCTGAAGCTCTAGTTCACTAAGAGATCTAACAGTCGACCCCATGGAAGGTTAAGGATGTGATGGTTTCGGACACAGCCTTAAAAATGTATTATTGTTGCTCTCTGTTGTGTTGATAGGTCATAGGTTACAGTAGCTCAGGAAATCTAGCTTAAAAATTATAAAAATACGAGATGGTGTGGCGTTCATGTGTAATTTTCCACTCGGCAAGTGGTATTTACCATAATTAACCTCTTAACTCCCTTCTGAACCGAGAGGATCTTTTTCCTCACGTCATCAGATTTTTTTCCCATCATTTTTTTGTTGGGCATTAAACTCATTTTTGTAACTTTTTTGTAATTTTTTTGTCATTTCTTGTCACTTTTGTCCAATTTTTGTGTTTTTTTTCTTCTTTTTTTTTTGGTCATGTTTTTGTTAAAAAAAATTGTGTCAAATTTTAATAAAATTTTGTCACATTTTTGTCAAACTTTTCTCACTTTTTTGTGTCATTTTTTTTGTCATTTTTTCGTCCATTTTTTATCAAATTTTTGTCACATTTTTGTACATTTTTTTCTTTTTTTTCAATTTTGTTGGTCATTTTTTTGTAATTTTTTTGTCAAATTTTAATCAAATTTTTGTTTTTAAAAAAAGTCACATTTTGTCACATGTTTGTCTTTTTTGGTCTTTTTTTCACATTTTGTCACATTTTTGTCATTTTTTGTCACATTTTTGTCATTTTTTGTCATTTTTTGTCAATTTTTTATCACATTTTTATCACATTTTTGTATTTTTTTGTCACATTTTGTTACATTTTGTCATTTTTTGTCACATTTTCTATCACTTTTTTGTGTCATTTTTTGGTCCATTTTTTATCTAATTTTTGTCACTTTTTTGTTCTGTTTTTTGGTCATTTTTTGTCTTTTTTTGGGGTTTTTTGGACATTTTTTGCCACTTTCATAAATTTTTCGTCACTTTTTTGTCAAACTTTTCTCACTTTTTTGTCACATTTTCATCATTGTTTTCGTCTCAGTTTTGTCGCTATTTTCACACCTTTTTTTCCAGAAGCTTTTGGACTGGGGTAAAGCCAAACTGGAGAAAATGTGCTCGGTTCAGGTGGGAGTTAAGGGGGTTGAGGCATCAGTCGAACTCCTATTTCCATCCAGGCAGAACAGCAAAACCTGTGGCACCACGTGAGCTTTCCCACTCACAAACACCCCAGTGCAGACGACTGCTTGAGTGATAATTGGACGAGTCCCCTCAGTCTCTCGGCGCTTCAGTCGTGTTGCCGACAAAAGCCCGACACAGACAAAGCCGAGCCGAACATTAAAGTTGAATGAGTGTAAAGTAGGACAGGCCCGTCTCTCCTCTCTCTGCGCCTCACTGTGAGCCGCTACATCTCACACATTTACACACTTCTGCTCCTAAACACGGTGTAGGCTGACTCTGCACATTAAGACTGAATAATTAAACCCGTTTGTGTGACTCAGCGCTGTGTAGAAACAGAATCCAAGGCGCATCCGAAGCGTGACTCACCTACGCAGTTTCTAAAAGAGAGATTACGGGCAAAAAAATATCCACACAATGCACAGGAGGCGGCTGAAAGGCAATCATATCACACAAATGGAATCAGCTTTCTAATATCGCGCTGCGGCTGCGTTTTAAGTCGAACGTGTGGCTGCGGGCGACAAGGCACCGGGTCGCTTTGCCCGTTTTATATTTCCACTAATGTTTTCAGTAAGAGTTTCACCAGTGATTCTTTGTTGTGGTGGATTTTTGAAAACTGCACGAGAACGACTTGTCATTTTGATTCAAATTACAAATGTTTACGTCAAGATTTGTTTTAACCTCTTACCACCCGCCTAAACCAAATGCATTCTGTCCTCTTTGGCCATTATAGAGGCCTGTGTAACACCTCATTTGACCCACAAAACTGATCTTTTCCTTGCGTTGTTGCTGTGTTGTGTCATCTTTTTCTTTTTTTTCTTTTTTTTTTTTAAATTTGTCACATTTTTGTTGAGTTTTTGGAATTTTTTTGTTGACTTTTTGTAATTTTTTTGTTGAATTTTTGTCATATTTTTGTTGATTTTTGGAATTTTTTTGTTGAGTTTTTGTAATTTTTTTGTTGAATTTTTGTCATATTTTTGTTGATTTTTTGTCACTTTTTGGTTGAATTTTTGTCACTTTTTGGTTGAATTTTTGTAGAATTTTTGTCAATTTTTTGTTGAGCTTTTGTCACATTTTGGTCACTTTTTCGTTAATTTTTTGTTGAGTTTTTGTAATTTTTTTGTTCAATTTTTGTTCAATTTTTGTTGATTTTTTGTCACTTTTTGGTTGAATTTTTGTCACATTTTTGTTGATTTTTTGTCATTTTTTTGTCACTTTTTCGTAAAATTTTTGTTGAGTTTTTGTCATTTTTTTGTTCAATTTTTGTTGTTTTTTGTCACTTTTTGGTTGAATTTTTGCCACTTTTTGCTTGAATTTTTGTCATTTTTTTGTTGAGCTTTTGTCACATTTTTGTCACTTTTTCATTAAATTTTTGTTGAGTTTTTGTCACATTTTTGTTGCGTTTACATCCTTGTTTTCTTCTTATGTTGTGTGGCTGTTTTGGTGCTTTATCCCAAAGAAGCTTTTTGATTAGGGTAAAGCCAAACTGGATAAAATGTGCTCCGTTCAGGTGGGAGTTAAGAGGTCAACCTCTTAACTCCCACCTGAACGGAGCACATTTTATCCAGTTTGTCATTACTTAAAATGGAAAACTTCTGGAAAAAGGTGACAGAAAAAGACACAAAAACAAGGAAAGCGCAACAACAAAAACATAAAAACAGCTACAAAAAAATTTACAAAAAAATGACACAAAAAAGTGAGAAAAAAAATGCAACTAAAAAGGAAAAAAAATGGATGGAAAAAGCAATAGAAAAAATGACCAAAAAATGTGATGGATAAAGTGGAAAAAATAGGACAAAAAAGCTATCGTAAAATGCCGGAAAAGTTGTAAAAATGCGCAAAAAAAATCACAACATGGCAACAAAGCAAGGAAAAAGTGTCAAAACAAGACTTAAAAATAGTGCTCAAGACAGAGCGAATCCAAACAAGACTTAAAAATGCAAATAACTGAAAGTATTTTATCTACACTCTTGCCTCTCGCTGTAATTGATTAATATTATGTTGATGTTTTTATTGATTGTATTTGTTTTTCTTATATTTTATGCTGCTTTGACTGTGAAGCACTTTGAATTGCCTTGTGTATGAATTGTGCTCTACAAATAAACTTGCCTTGACGCCCACTTCAACCATTGTCTCCGGTTCGACTTTACCCAAATCTAAAAGCTTTTCGACATGGAGGAGGAAATGTGCTCAGTTCAGGTGGGGGTTAAGAGGTTGAAAAGCTTTTTTCCTTCATGGCCAGTCAGGACTCTCTGCAGTGGGAAGACTCTTTTCTTTTTAAGCATTAGATATAACACATTTATTTATTTATCATGTCAGTAATAGTAAATAGTAATATGTAAACGGTACGTCCTTTGCCACAGCATCGAATATTTGGGGTCAGTAAGTCGCCCTCTGTGCTCGGTGGTGCATCGCCGCAGTCGTGCGCCGCTGCCACAGAGCCGTGCATAATCTTAATTCCTTCTTAAAGCCGCGGCAGAAACAATAAAAGTGCGGCGGAAGATGACGCGCAGATCGGGAGTGATTTGGAGATTTTAGCGTGCGAGGATTGTCCCGCTCCGAACGCATGACCCTAATCCCCAAATGAGTTCAGTGGAGAGTACAGCTGCACCGGGCAGGAGTCCAGGGCGCTCAGGGAGGTGCACACACACATATACAAACACACACACACACACACACACACCCTGAAGGACTGAGGGAGCGTGAGCGGAGCAGGCCTGCCCTCTGCTGGACAAGACCTGCAGCTATAAAACTATTGTCATTAGAGAGGAGAGAGCGGCGGACAGTGAAGCTCAGAGAAAAAATATATGAGGGCATGACTCACTGGACACTGTGCTTCAGAGCTTTAAAGGGCCTACACCTGGTTTTAGTTGTTCTTTTTAAAGGGAAACATGCTCTTTGCCCATTAACCCCTTAACTCCCACCTGAACCGAGCACATTTTCTCCAGTTTGACTTTACCCCAGTCCAAAAGCTTCTGGAAAAAAGGTGTGAAAATAGCAACAGAACTGAGACGAAAACAATGATGGAAATGTGACAAAAAAGTGAGAAAACATTGATGGAAAAGTGGCGAAAATGTTACAAAAATGTCCCAAGAAATTGACGAAAAAATGACAAAATGTGACAAAAAAATTACAAAAATGTGACAAAAATGTGACAAAAATGTGATAAAAAATTTATGAAAAAATGACAAAAATGTGATACAAATTGGACCAAAAAATTACAAAAATGTGATACAAATGTGACAAAAAATGACAAAAATGTGACAAAAATGTGATAAAAAATGGATGAAAAAATGACAAAAAGTGATACAAATTTGACCAAAAAATTACAAAAAATTACAAAAAATTGATAAAAATGTGACAAAAAAATTACAAAAATTTGATAAAAATTTGACAAAAAAATTACAAAAAATTGACAAAAAATGACAAAAATGTGACAAAAATGTGATAAAAAATTGATGAAAAAATGACAAAAATGTGATACAAATGTGACAAAAAATGACAAAAATGTGACAAAAATGTGATAAAAAATGGATGAAAAAATGACAAAAATGTGATACAAATTTGACCAAAAAATTAAAAAAATTACAAAAATGTGATAAAAATGTGACAAAAAAATTACAAAAATGTGATGAAAATTTGACCAAAAAATTACAAAAAATGGACAAAAAAATTACAAAAATGTGACAAAAATGTGACAAAAATGTGATTAAAAAAATTGATGAAAAAATGACAAAAATGTGATACAAATTTGACCAAAAAATTACAAAAAATTACCAAAAAATGACAAAAATGTGATACAAATGTGACAAAAAATGACAAAAATGTGACAAAAATTTGATACAAATGTGACACAAAAAAAAAGCCAAAGATTTGACAGAAAAAAATAACAAAAATGTGATAAAAAACAAAATGCCAAAAAAGTTACAAAAATGAGTTGAATACCCAACAAAGAAATGATGGCAAAAAAAATGTGATGACGTGAGGAAAAAGATCCTCTCGGTTCAGCCGGGAGTTAAGAGGTTAAACAGCATCAAAAGCCATTAAAAATATCGGCATAAAACGATATCCAAATGTCCTCACGATTGTCTTGAATAACTGCAATTAACAATAATCTCGCCACAATTATGAAGCCATTTCTCAGGGTGAATGGAGCTTCACTCAAAGGGGAGAGAGTGGGAAGAGGATGAGAGCGCGTCGAGGAGGGGGCAGTGAATCTAGGACAAAGTGGCTTCTGCCGGAGGGGGGGCCACGTCTGCACCGATACGTCATGTGGTGTCACCAGCGCGGCCACTTTAATGTCTCGTAAACCTGCCTCTGTGCACCTCAGCGTGGATATACTGAAGGTTTGGGAAGGATGAGTAAAGAGGGAAGAGGGAAAATGAACACTGTGTCCTTTACCTGGATGTAAATAACTGTCCTGATCTGGAGCAAATGCAGTCGATCAGGTCTAAGTTCAGAAACGACGGCCTGAAAATCCAGAATGACCAGGTGACCAAGAATCTATCTTTCGAATGTGCCTGACTCCACCTCTGAAGATGGGCTCCTGAGCTCCTGCCCTCTGCTCCTACAGGTTCGTCACGACTCACCCGCAGTTGTTGTGGGCGGCGCCCCCACACTGTACAGAAAGTTATTACAAGTTTTGTAAGCCGCGATGAGAACAAATGTGGACAAATGCTGTCTTCTGATGGGGGTTATGGAATCATTCAGAGGTGCCAAGGCAAATACTACAGGAAAGAAGCAGCTAAAATACGACTATGAATGTAAGCAACATGCAAATTTTATGCTAACTCCAGCTAAAGTTGTGCTAATATCGGCAAAATCCCCTTTTAGAACAGCGGTATGATGTTCCATCCATATTGTTTTGTTTTGTAACCGAATAAACATTCATTCATTCATTCATCTATCTTTTTCGCTTTATCCAGGACCAGGTCACGGAGGCAGCAGTCTCAGCAGAGATGCCCAGACTTCCCGATCCAGGCACACCTCCTCCAGCTGTACTGGGGGGACCCCGAGGCGACACAAGGCCAGCTCGGAGACATAGTGCCACCAGCGTGTCCTGGGTCTTCCACAAGGCCTTGTGGAACACCTCCCGAGGGAGGCGACCAGGAGGTATCCGAAACAGATGCCCGAGCCTCAGCTGCTCCTTTCGACGTCAAGGAGCAGCAACTCTACTCCGAGCTCCTCTCGGGTAACTGAGCTCCTCACCCGATCTCAAAGGGTGCGCCCAGCCACCCTGCGAAGGAAACTCATTTCGGCCGCTTGTATCCGCGACCTTGTCCTTTCGGTCATACCCAGATCTCAAAAAATCTCTCTAAAATCGAGAGCTTCGCCCCCGACTCAGATCCCCAGTCCGATACAGCGACCGCATCACTGCTGACGCCGCACCGATCCGTCTGTCGATCTCACGCTCCATCCGCCCCTCACTCGTGAACAAGACCCCGAGATTCTTGAACTCCTCCACTTGAGGTAAGGACTCCCCACCGACCTGTAGAGGGGAAACCACCTTTTTCCCACAGAGAACCATGGCCTCCGATTTGGAGGTGCTGATCCTCATCCCGGCCGCTACACACTCGGCTGCAAACCGCCCTAGAGCAGCTGAAGGTCCAACAGAACAACATCATCTGCAAACAGCAGAGATGAGATCCTGAGGCTCCCAAACCGGACACCCTCCGGCCCCTGGCTGCGCCTAGAAATTCTGTCCATAAAAGCAACGAACAGAACCGGTGACAAAGGGCAGCCCTGGCGGAGACCAACACGCACCGGGAACAGGTCTGACTTACTGCCGGCAATGCGAACCAAGCTGCTGCTCATACAGGGAACGCACCGCCCTTAGCAGAGGGCCCCGGACCCCATACTCCCGGAGCACCCCCCACAGGGCACCACGAGGGCCCCGGACCCCATACTCCCGGAGCACCCCCCACAGGGCACCACGAGGGCCCCGGACCCCATACTCCCGGAGCACCCCCCACAGGGCACCACTTTCTCCAGATCCACAAAACACATGTGGACTCGATGAAGCGTATCGAGCTGGTCCAGGGTGCCACGACCAGGACGAAAACTGCATTGTTCCTCCTGGATCCAAGGTTGGACTATTTTATTTCGCTGAGGCTCTGTTCTTAGTCATACTTTTAGTTTCATTAACGACTTTTAATTTAGTTTTAGTCTCATTTTAGTCAACAAGAAGGTTGCTTTGACTAAAATCATGTTGAAATTATTGATTGTTTTTACTTTGGAGCCTTGACAAAAGTAAAAATAAAGGTTTTCAGAAGTGCAGCTCCTCAAAAAATCACCATTTCCTTTATTAATGACCCCTGACACCCTCGTCATGAAATCCATCCGCAGATTTCCACAAAGTGTGCGTAACGATGTCAAAAACTGACACGCGGGGCTCAGCATACAGAGGGTTTTCCGGAGCGGAGGCTGTTCCAACACGTCGAGGGATTTCTTTTTTCCTCCCGCAGGCGTCAAAGCGCCGCGTCGTCTGAGTGTGAAGCGGCTGATGTTCAAACGGCGCCGGCATCGCTGACAAGACCCTGTCACTCCGGGTTTCCCTCTCTGCAAACAAAGCCCAGGGAAAGACAGAGAGACGGGTCCGACAGCTCCGGCTCAGCCTCGCTGTACGACCAAACCGCCCGGAGCCCGACGCTGACCCTCACGAGGCCCCGACATGAGACGGGAAATCGCAGTCGATAAAAGTATTGGCAGTGACGCGCGGCGCTCAGAGGGGTTTAAGAGGAGACGCACTTCCATTATGAATGAACTTCTGCTTTTGCTGCGGTTTTATCTCGCCCTCCCTTTCAGATTGATGAATGTTGAAGCCTTTGCGTAAATGAAGTGCGTGAAATGTGGACTTCAGGTCGTGACCTTTGCCCATCATTTTCTATACTGTCATAACATCCTGCACTTTTGGTCTGGAGTATCTGACATCCGGGCTTAAGTTTTTCACTGCACATTGGACCCGGATCCGGAGGCCATTATTTTCAGATAAAATGAGCAAATAAAACCCCCGACAAAAAACATTTACCTTCATCCTGCCTAATTGTAGCAAAAAAGCTAATCTTAAGATGGCGCCACCTTTACATTTATGGACACAAGAGGTTTCGGAGACACTGGCCCCGTCCAAAACAAGTAAACTGGTAAGAGGTCTTACTCCAAACCGGATGTGCGTCAGCAGGGGTGGACTGGGACTGAAAAACAGCCCTGGACTCTGGCCAGCCTGGCCTGCATTAGCGTAAATGCGACACAAATACATATGTTGACCTCTTAACACCCGCCTTAAAGGGGCGAGATGCAAGTTGGTCATTTTATACTCACTACTGCCACCTCAGGTCATACGTGTAACTGCAGGTTCTATATTAAGCTCGTGCATGACGGCACTTCAGACCCGAAATAACACCTTTCTGAGTGACAGTGCAGGATTTTAGAGGCAGTTGTGGTGAACAGGTCTGGGCTCATTCTACACAGACATGGCTGGAACATGTAGGGGGGGGGGCTCTTTGCTGCTTTTTCGACACTTTTTTGTCACTTTTTCTTCATCGCTTTTTTCATAGCTTTGTCGTCACGTTTTCGTCACATTTTGTTGTGTTTTTGTCACTTTTTTGTTGCTTTTCCAGCACATTTGTGTTTTTGGATGCTTTTCTTTTAAGCTTTTAGATTTGGGTAAAGCTCGGTTTCGCCCGGGGGTAAGGGTAAGGTAAAGCTCTTCCAGAATGGACACATGGCCAGTCCGCCCCTGTGCGTCAGCGTCCACCATGACAAGAAGCGTCCGAGTTGGCTAGTTCCTAGCGTTAGGCTTTTCCTAACGCTAGGAAGGAGTTAGGAAAAGAATCCTCAATGCTAACTAGCATAGCCACTTTAGCATAGGGACCTCTGATGCTAACTCACTGGTGATTAGGAGCTATGTGCCATCCCATAAGACACAGCGCCACATTTCCGTAAATGTCTTTGTTTGGACACTATGTTGTTGTTGGACACTATACAGTAGGGGGCGACATGCTCCACCAATACCTTTAAAGAAGAAGAACAGCAGCTGTTGTCGATGTCGCGTCCCCTTTCTCTGGGTAAGGACAAATGCTGCTGAAGCTCTGGTTCACTAACTGCATGGAGATCTAACAGTGAAAGGCTAAGGATTAGTTGCTAGTGTTTGTGCTTAGAGGCTATGGCTGCGTCCGAAACGAGCAGATTGGTAAGAGCTCTTACGCCAAACCGTATGTGCGTCAGCGTCCGCCATGATAAGATGCTTCCGAATTGGTCTGTCAGTTACAGTGTTAATTTCGTCGACTAAAATATTTAGTCTTAATTTTAGTCAAAGTGATATTTTTGCCGACTACAATTGGACTAAAACTAAATTAAACGTTCCTCATGAGACTAAAACTATAACTAAAATGTCCAGATATTTTAGTCGACTAAAATAAGACTAAATAAAAATGAAAAGGAGAGACTAAAATCATCCAAACTTCAATTGACCGTCTGAAAGAGCCTCATATCATTTAAATTCACTGCCAAATGAACAGCTCTGTGTTTTATTCATGTGGGAGCAGCTCCATTAAGTCGAGGCTTGATTAAATATGATTATAATGAATATTTTAAATGCAAAGTCGACTAAATTAGTCTTAATTTTAGTCGACTAAAACTAGACTAAAATTGAAATGTTTTTTTTGACTAAATCTCGACTAAAATTAAATTACATTTTAGTCAAAAGACTAAGACTAAAACTAAAATGAAATATGTTGTCAAAATTAACACTGGTCAGTTAGGAAGGAGTTAGGAAAAGGAGCCTCGATGCTAACTATCATAGCCACTTTAGCATAGGGACCTCTGGTGCTAACTAACCGGTGATTAGGAGCTATGTGCCATCCCATAAGCCAATGTGCCAATGTGTTCATATGTTTCGGAAACAGCTCATATTTTCATTTAATTAAATGTCACTTCACACTCGTGCGGAGATCGGAGAGTTCAGAACCTTGGAGAGGCGGCGCAGTGGCTTGTGGGATCGTTCTTCGCTCCTTATGGGCTGAGGAACATCCCGAGGTTCCTCTGCTAAAGCTCCTTTAAGTCCCTCCTCACTGCTCTCACACACGTGGATGCTCCTTGTCACGGCGGACGATGAGGAGAAGGAGGTTCCTAAACTTATTCACACTTCTTAGATGCAGCCCTGGTCCCTCCAGCGTGTCCTAGGTCTTCTCCAGGGAAAGTCAGGATCACCTCAGCTGCTCCTCTCGACGTGAAAGAGCAGCACCTCTACTCCGAGCTCTACTCCGAGCTCCAAGACCCCGAGATGCTTCAGCTCCAGCTCTCGAGGCGCTGATCCTCCTCCCCGTCGCTCCACGCTCTGCTGCAAACGAGACGTTATTCATGTTATTTATCTTTCCTAATGAAATTACGTGGAGATCCGGGTTAAGCCTGGCTCAGCTCCTCCTCCTCCTCCTCCACTCTTGTTTTTACGACACAGATATAATCGCAGTAATTAAACACACAGTAAACATGAATCATCAGCTCAGGCTCAGAGAGGAACATCTGGAGCGCAGCTGGAGACCGCAGCTGCAGAGCGCGAACGCTAATGCCCAGGATGTGATTAAAATTATATATTTAATCCAGATCTAGACACAATCGCAACACAGAAATTAGCTTTGTATTGTTTATAATCTCCGTCACAGACACACGGTGCATCCATGTTTTACTGGAACGTCGTCAGATTTATTTTCCATCATTTTTTGGGGGTATTCAACTCATTTCTGTAACTTTTTTGTATTTTTTTTTCTTCTTCATTTTTTTCACTTTTTATCACATTTTTGTCTTTTTTTTTGGTCATTTTTCCGTCAATTTTTGTCAAGTTTTTATCACATTTTTGTCATTTTTTCGTACATTTTTTGTCAATTTTTTTGTGAAATGTTTGTGAAATTTTTGGCACTTTTTCATAAATTTTTCGTCAAATGTACATTTGACATTTTTGTCACATTTGTCATTTTTTGTCAAATTTTGGTAACTTTTATCATTTTTTGTCACATTTTTGTCATTTTTTCGTCCATTTTTCGTCACTTTTTTGTCAAAGTTTTCTCCCTTTTTTGTCACATTTCCATCATTGTTTTCGTCTCAGTTTTGTTGCTATTTTCACACCTTTTTTCCAGAAGCTTTTGGATTGGGGTAAAGCCAAACTGGAGAAAATGTGCTCGGTTCAGGTGGGAGTTAAGGGGTTAAAGACTCATCTTTTTGCACGGGCTTTTAACACAAGCTACATTTTTTCACATTTTTAATTTTTTACTTTTCTTATCGTGTTATATTGTTGTGTGGGCCAGCTCTGTCCTGTCAGAGCTCTGCGATCCTCGGGCCAATGTCTGCTGGATCGTCCAAGCTCTCATTTAAAAAGTAAAGGAGATAAAGATTTTGCAGTAGCAGCCCCTAAAGTGTGGAACTCCCTCCCTCTGAACATTAGGCAGGCTACGTCAGCTGAGAGCCTCAAAACTTTCTTAACCTCTTAACTTCCGCCTGAACCGAGAGCATTTTCTCCAGTTCAGCTTTACCCAAATCCTGTAGGCCAGTGTAACGCCTCATTTGAAAGCTAAGATCTACAAAACTCATCTAAATGGATCTTTTTCCTCACGTCACCAGATTTTTTTTCCATCTTTTTTTGGGGGGGTTTTCAACTAATTTGTGTAACTTTTTTGTATCCTTTTTTTCTTAATTTTTTTTCACTTTTTCTCAATTTTCTTTGGTCATTTTTCCGTCCATTTTTGTCACTTTTTGTCAAATTTTTATCACATTTTTGTCATTTTTTTCGTCCATTTTTTGTGACATTTTTTGTCAATTTTTTTTTGACATTTTTGTGACATTTTTTTGGCACTTTTCATCAACTTTTGTCATTTTTCGTCAAATGTTTGTACATTTTTTGTAACACTTTTGTCACATTTTATCATGTTTTTTGTCATTTTTTCGCCAAATTTTTTATCACATTTTTGTCACATTCTCGTATTTTTTTGTAATTTTTTTGTCAATTTTTGTAATTTTTTTGTCAAATTTTTATCACATTTTTGTCATTTTTTGTCACATTTTGTCATTTTTTTGTCATATTTTTGTCAATTTCTTGTGACATTTCTGCCACTTTTTCATCAATTTTTCGTCACTTTTTTGTCACATTTTCATAATTGTTTTCGTCTCAGTTTTGTTGCTATTTTCACACCTTTTTTTCAGAAGCTTTTGGATTGGGGTAAAGCCAAACTGGAGAAAAAGTGCTCGGTTCAGGTGGGAGTTAAGGGGTTAAAGACTCATCTTTTTGCGCGGGCTTTTAACACGAGCTGAGCATTTTTCACATTTTCTACTGTTTAATTTTTTACTTTTCTTGTCGTGTTATATTGTTGTGTTTTTTGTAGCAAAAGCCGAGCACTTTGGGGCAGTGATGACTGTTTATGTAAATGTGCTTTATAAATAAACTTGGCCTTAACCTTGACCTGGGCTGCCCCCTGGACTCTGTGGACTCTGTGAGGGACAGGAGGGTGTTAGCCAGGCTCACCTTTATCATGGACAACACCTCCCATCCACTGCACGGGACTGTAGAGGTGCTGAGCAGCTCTTTCAGTGGCAGACTGAGACACCCTCAGGTCCTTCATCCCCACTGCTGTCAGAATGAACAACAAGACTGTAAAGCAACGTGTACAAAAATCACTTATTGAAAACCTGCACTAGGACTGTAAACTTTGCACCTCGATATTCTACTTTTTAGAATCAGTTTTATCCTATTTTTTATCTTTTACTCATCGTACATAAGATGCCTCTTTTTTCTACTATTTAACTGTTTGCACATTTCCTGTCTGTTCTGCAAACCCTGAGTGAGATCAATAAAGGATTATCTTATCTTATCCGTTACTTGTTTGAGGCTTTTTTGTCACTTTTTTGTTGGTATTATGAGACTTTTTTTCAAGATTTCACACAGTTTTGAAAAGAACGTTGGCCTCCATTCTCGACACTCGTTGTTGACCAGTTTATTGGCAACTCGTTGGACATTTTCAGCTGATGTAACGGTCGTTGTCGGTCCTTTCTGTCTTTTGGACACTCTCCCTGTTTCCCTGAAGCATCCACCCACAATCATTGTCTTTCATTTCATGTATTAATGTATTTGAATGGGACAGTGCATATTAATGAACAGACAAGTAGTGCTGTAAATATGCCGGATTTAGCTCAATCCGCAGTCCCATAAAAAACAAGACAAGAACATACAAAATATAAAACATATAAGCCACAACACACAGCAGTTCATTACAGACAAAACAGGCAAGGACAACGAATACACAACACATAAAGTGCATCTCTTTCGTACGCCACTCCCCTCGTCCCGCCCACTCACACACCTGTACCTGCAAATATTTAAAAAATATGTTCCTGTCTAATGCCTCTTAATGGTCACACCTTTTGTTGGCAGAAAAGCCGTTCTTTCAGTTGTCTCTTAAATGAGACGTAGGTGCTGCTTTCTCTAACGGTCATGGGTCGGGCGTTCCAACTAGAACAAGCCTTAATGGAAACACCTCCGGATCTGTACCTCACAGCCCCCCCTGTACCTCACAGCCCCCCCTGACTGTTGATCAAGTGCTGGCCTCACAATTTCTTTTTTTTTAAATAAATTCCCGAAGAGGAGGCGGGGCCTGGTCATGCAGCACTCTATAAACAAGGCAATTCATGTTAAAACATTTTAGATTTTCAAAATTTCAAAATGTATATGTGTTTATTAGAGCACATATGTGAAAAGACTGGGTTTTTTGATCAAATCAACGTGCGATCAGTGTTCATTTTGTAAAGACTAAAATCTGACTTCACAAAATTGAAAAGAAAAGACTAAAATCTTCCAATCTTCACCGACAGTCTGAAAGAGCCTCATTTCATTTCCACTCACTACACAGATATGGACACATAATCCAGCTCCTTCCATTGCGCCCTCACTCACTCCACTGTGACCCTCCTTAACATCACCACATGCTTTTCACATAAAGAAGTTCCCTCGCTCCACTCTGTACAAATAAAACCAGCCTTTTCTCTGACCTCTCTCTTCTCCTCTCCCTCTTCAGCCTCTCTCTGTTCTCGGTCTCAAGGCCCTTATGGTCTGTGTCCTCTTTCTCTGTCCTCTCTCTGTCCTCGTGTGATGGACGACCTGCAGCGCCAGTCTGAGCTCGAGACCTTCACAGCTCTGTGCAGTTCAGCACCACGGACAGCGACAGTGAGAACGAGCAGCTCAGAACAGAGCGACAGGAATCATAGAAATACATTTATAGCCATCCTGCAAATCTGTACATTTTGTTTGCTGTCAAATCCCAGACCTGTTTGAACCATGAAGGAGTCTATCTGTGCGTATGCGGGGCTGTGATCTGCAAACAGGAGGCTCACAATCACAATATTCAAGCACATTTCCTCCAGTTAGGCTTTACCCAAATCTAAAAGCTTCTTGAAAATGCCACAAAAGATCAAACAAAGAAGTGACATTAAAAAAAAAAAAAAAAGTGTCAAAAATGTAACAAAAAAGTGTCAAAAATGTAAAAAAAAGTGTCAAAAATGTAAAAAAAAAAAAAGAAGTGACAAAACTGTAGCAAAAAAAGTGACAAAAATATAAAAAAAAGTGACAAAAATGTAACAAAAAGTGACAAAAATGTAACAAAAAGGGTCAAAAATGTAACAAAAATGTGTCAAAAATGTAAAAAAAAAAAGTGACAAAAATGTAACAAAAAAGTGTCAAAAATGTAACAAAAAAGTGACAAAAATGTAAAAAAAAAAGTGACAAAAATGTAACAAAAAAGTGTCAAAAATGTAGCAAAAAAGTGAAGTGCAAAAATGTACTTTATAAAAACTTCTAAAATGACGAAAAACTAACAACAAGATGACAGATTTTGGTAAAGCCAAACTCCGGTCCAGTCGGTGGCGGTAACGAGTCACGTCGTCACGTTATTTACCACAGAAGAAGACAGTCAGACGACAGCTACAGCTAACGCTAAGGCCTGTTTCACACCACACACGGATTCGTCAATATGTTGACAAGCTTTTTTTTTTTTTGCTTTTTTTTTAATAACAGAAAGAATACAAACTAATACAAACTCTCGCTGAGACTTGAACAAAGGCTAGGGGGCGAACAAGGCTCTCAAAACACAAAGCATCCAGAAAAGTAAAATATTTACAATAATGGAGCAAAATCTTTTAAAATAAAAGCAGTTTTGAAAGTTGGTGGCTGATCGTCCGTGCAGTTTTCCAGTCTTTTAGTGTTTTTAGGGAGCTGTAAAACATTTTAAATTCATTGATAAAGCAGGGAAAAGATGGCTTATTACCCCTCCATTTGCAGCAATGAATATGATATTTAGCTAAAAGCACAATAATATTAATGGCATCAGATAATGAAGGGCCCAAATTGTCCACATAGAGCAAAACGTGTGACATGTCTAAGGGGGGAATACTAAGCTTTAAATTAATCCAACTCCGGACATCATTCCAGAAAACATTTGAATAGTGACATTCAAAAAATAAATGACAAGTAGTTTCAACATCTTGGTTGCAGAAAGTACATGGGTCAACATCAAATTTAAATCTTCTTTCAAGAAATTGATTCACTGGGTATACATTATTTATTAATTTAAAATGAGTCTCCTTCACTTTAGGAGAAACTGGCCATTTAATAAAGGCAGAGTGTGCCTTGAGTTTTGCTTCGTGATTGACTGAACAGTCCAATTTCCTGAAAGAAGTTCCATTATAGTGATAAATTATTTGCCTCAGACACTTGTTGATGAACTTATTATTGCATTTGAAATCAATAAAATTATAGTCATTTATCTTCAATTTTGGCAGTGCAATTGTTACCTGAGAATACAAAAGTGTGTTTTGAATTAACTGAATCAAAGACTGTGGAATTGATTTACAAATTTTATCAAAAAATTTCCTTTCGCAAATTAGGTTATATTTGTCCACAAAATCAGAAAAATTTAGAAAATTACCATTTTTATCCAATAAGTCTCTTATAAAAATAATATTTTTCTCGAACCAGTTTTCTATGAATATAGATTTTCTATTGATTAAAATCGTTCTATTGTTCCACAGAGTTGAATTATGAGGCGAAAAATTATGACTAAATATCATTTTCCAAAAATAAAGTATTTGTTTGTGAAATTTTGAATTCGTTGACGAGCGAACCAGCCAGCGCCAGCATTCGCACGCCGCGCTTCAAGTGGCGCCCTGTTGTTCAGATGGGAAAGCTCTTGTGTGAACAGACAGCACGCCGAGGCGGCGCCGAGAGAAGCGGCTCGGGCGCTGCCGCCTCTGCTCCCAAAACCAAAAATGGAACTCGAGCACATTTCTTTCGCGTGTGGGCCGCGCAGCGAAGCGGCTTTCAACACCAAAATGTACAAAAATCCACTTTTATAAAGCAATTTCACGTCTATCCAATCGTGTACTTGGAATACATACGGAAATATACTGAAATATAACTTTGGCGTATTAATAACATCATTTTCCATGCCTACTTTTTTTAATTCTCTTTTTTATTGTGCTTAAAACACATTTTGCACGTTAAGGAGACGTATCAGTTCCTATCTTATAATTATTATAGTGTTGCTTTAGAATGAACCACGAGACGTTGTTTTGAGTCCAATACCACTCTAGGCGCTTCGCCCCCGCTCTGTGGCGGTGTGAATACATGTCGCTCGCCGCGAGGTAGTTCTGCCGCAAAGGGCGCTCGGCTCTGAGCTCGGCGTGCGGTGTGAAACAGGCCTAACACCTCTGCTCTCTGTCAACAACAGGCCCCCGGCTTCACTAGACCTGTTTGAACTGAGCATATCTCTATACAAATACAGATTTTTATGTATTTTAAAAGTTTGACAATTGTCCTGTATTTTTTACGGTAAAAAACTGGCAGCTGTGGTCGCCAGTTTTTTACTGTAAAATGTACAGATTTATTTTTTCAACAATACAGATTTTTATGTATTTTTTAAGTTTTTTACCGTAAATTGCATAAGAAATGGGTGTTAAATTGACAGCAGTAAACTGTAATAAAAACAAATGAGACAGTGCTTAACCTCTTAACTCCCGCCTGAACCGAGAGGATCTTTTTCCTCACGTCATCAGATTTTTTTTCCATAATTTTTTTGTTGGGTATTCAACTCATTTTTGTAACTTTTTAGTAATTTTTTGGTCATTTCTTGTCACTTTTGTCACATTTTTGTCTTTCTTTTTTTCCGGTAATTTTTTGGTAATTTTTTTGTCAAATTTTAATCACATTTTTATTAAAAAAAAAAAAAAAAAAAAAAGTCACATTTTGTCTATTTTTTTTTTTCAATTTCTTGTGACATTTTTGCCACTTTTTCATCAAATTTTCGTCACTTTTTGGTCAATGTTTCCTCACTTTTTGTGCCACTTTTCCATCATTGTTTTCGTCTCAGTTTTGTTGCTATTTTCTTTTGGACTGGGGTAAAGCCAAACTGGAGACAATGTGCTCGGTTCAGGTGGGAGTTAAGGGGTTAACTGTAAATTGAATAACAAGGATCCTGTATTTTTTGCAGTAAAAAAAAATGGCAACCCCAGCTGCCAGTTTTTTACCGTAAAATTTACAGATTTTTTTTTACAGCGTACAGGGAATGGCCTCTATATGTGGTTTCTTTATCACATACTGTACCTCTTATAAGGTGATGTTTAGTGGCCATTGGATGTATATTTGACTCCACAAAAAGCAAAAACAATACAATTTAGCATTCAAAATGCATTAAATTCTAATTAATCATACTTTGATTAATTTCCATCGGTCGATGTGAAGCTTCCAGATTGACTCACGGAGGAGTCAAAGTAGCCTACTTTTACTCAACTTGAAGAAGTCAGAAGTACTATGTGAGAAATCCACTCCGAGAAATACAGTTATTGCTATTCTAAAAGGCAAAAAAAAAAACAATAACTGTTATCCTTTTCAAAGTACTCCATCTAGTGGATGAAATAAAGATTACAGGGAGGTCATCAATGTCTTTATAATTTTACACACTCTTCCTTTTTTACATTTCTTAACCTCTTAACTCCCGCCTGAACCGAGAGCATTTTCTCCAGTTCAGCTTTACCCAAATCCTGTAGGCCAGTGTAACCCCTCATTTGAAAGCTAAGATCTACAAAACTCATCTAAATGGATCTTTTTCCTCACGTCATCAATTTTTTCCCCCATCTTTTCTTGGGGGGGATATTCAACTCATTTTGTAACTTTATTGTCTTTTTTTTTAATCAATTTTTTTGTCATTTTTTTGTTATTTTTTTGTAATTTTTTTGTCACATTTTTGTCACATTTTTTGTAATTTTTTGACATTTTTTGTCGCATTTTTGTCATTTTTTTGTCATTTTTTGTCATTTTTTTTGTCATTTTTTTGTCATTTTTTGTCACATTTTTGTCATTTTTTCGTCAAAGTTTTCTCACTTTTTTGTCACATCTTCATCATTGTTTTCGTCTCAGTTCTGTCGCTATTTTCACACCTCTTTTCCAGAAGCTTTTGGATTGGGGTAAAGCCAAACTGGAGAAAAATAATAAATCAGGGAAGTGCAGGTGATTTGATGAAGTGACACTGATACAGAAGTTATTACTGGTTGTATATTCTGAGGGGATGAAGGACCTGCGGAGGCTCCTCAGCTCCTGAAGAGAAATGCTGCAGAGCGAAGACTCCCGCCTTGTTAAAAAGAGTGACTTTGAGCTTTACAGACGAGGTCATAAACCGGACGACTCGAGCTCAGCATAAATCTGAGAAAGTGAGGATTGTGTTGAAAAGTGTAGGACATTTCGGTGTTAAAACTTTACAGCGGAGAGAGCGAGAGATGAGGTTTTGAGACTGAAGAGGCTGAAGAAAGAAACTCAGAACATAATAGAACAGAGTATTTATTTTTCCTTTTGTTTTCTTTAGGCTAGTAGTTAGTATAATTTACATTGAGATGAGAGGAGCAAGTGAAAAAGGACAGAAAAGCCCTCAGAGCAGAAACTTTTGAGAATTACTGTGGAACTAAGCAAAAATGACGACATTAAGGATTTTACTCAAATTTGAACGGTTATATCATAAGAAATTTGATAATTTAACTTTATTGCAGGTCATCAATGTGTACAGCAAGATACTTGAAGGATCTGAGCTGCTCAGTCACGACAGGGTCATGTTTTTGTGTGGAGGTCCTCACACCAGGAGATGAAGGAGTCTATGTGCGTATGTGGGGCTGTGATCTGCAAACAGGAGGCTCACAATCACAATAACTGAGCACATTTCCTCCAGTTAGGCTTTACCCAAATCTTAAAGCTTCTTGAAAATACCACAAAAGATCAAACAAAGAAGTGACTTTTAAAAAAAATATATGACAAAACAAGCATTAAAAACAAAAAAAACGACGACAACATAAGCAACAGCGCAAGGAAAAAGATCTTTTCAGATTAGTTTTGTAGGTCTTGGCTTTCAAATTACTAATGAAGCGTTATACTGGTGTATAGGCTTACAAAAAAGTAGCAAAAAAGTAACAAAAAGTGACAAATACACATAAAAAAATGACGAAAAGCGACAAAAAAGTAAAAAAAAAATGTAACAAAAAAGTGACAAAAATGAAATAAAAAAGCAGAAAAAATGTAACAAAAAAGTGACAAAAATGTAGTAAAAAAGTGACAGAAATATAACAAAAAGGCGTCAAAAATGTTACAAAAAAGAGACCAAAATGTAACAAAAAAGTGACAAAAATTGTATAAAAAAGTGACAAAAATGTAACAAAAAAATAGTAAAAAATGTAACCAAAAAGTGACAAAAATTGAACAAAAAGCGACAAAAACATATTACAAAAGCTAGCAAAAAAGTGACAAAAATGTAACAAAAAGTGTAAAAAATGTAACGAAAAAGTGACAAAAATGTGACAAAAAAGCGAAAAACTTAGCAAAAATGTACTTGAAAAAAATGACAGCAAGATGACAGATTTTGGTAAAGCCGAACTGGAGAAAATGTGCTCGGTTCATGTGGGGGGTAAGAGGTTAATAACGGTACAGTCATAGATATATACAGTACGTACGCCATGTTCCATCCGGTCCAGTCGGCGGCGGTAACGAGTCACGTCATTTACCACAGAAGAAGACAGTCAGACGACAGCTACAGCTAACGCTAACACCTCTGCTCTCTGTCAACAACATGCCCCCGGCTTCACTAAAGCCTTACACCTTTGACTATTTACGCATCCGGCTTTTCATGAGTGCGAATATCTAAAATGGGACGGTTAGAGACGCCCAGGTAGTGAGAAAATCCCGGTGCTGAAAGCGGAAGAGCGTCCCGAGCTGTTTGCTAACGGCTAACTGCTAACCCCGTGAAGATGGCGATTGTGTCTGGCTCCTGCGGCAGAGTAAACGGCGCCACGAACGGCCTGTCGCAGCCCATGGTGGTGGTGTGGGAGTGGCAGGACGACCAGGGCTTCTGGAGGCCCTACAGCGGACAGGTCAGCGCCTACATCGAGCGCTGTCTGTCCCCGCGGGGCCAGAGGTTAGCGGGAGCCGGCGTCACCAGCATCTGCCTGGGACAGTCCGACCCCAGCCTGGCGCAGTACCTCATCGACATCCCGGGCCTCAAGCAGTTTCGGCAGGACACAGGTGAAGGATGTCCCCCTGCGTGTGTTTACAGGGGAGTCAATCTGTCTGAACCTGACGGGGCCATGACTCACCCGACAGGCCCAAGTCTTTATTTACTTCAGAAATAATGCCTCGTGCACATAGTTAGATGTTGAAAGCTTGGCTGCTGCGTGTCCTGGTAGAGCATTTCAACCAAACAGTGTAGTGTTACGCCCATAGATTTGTGAAATAAGATAAGAGTTTATCAAACCCACAGTCTCTGGGGAAGGTAGAAACAGGAAGTAGATCTAATGTGCTTGAACTGTTGCTAACATCTATGTTTCGTTCCAGGGAAAACGCGCTCCATTCGACGGTCTCTGTTCGCTCAGTCGTCAGGCCTGGGCAGCGGAGTTTTCTGGGAATGGGCCAACGATGAGGGGACTTGGACTCCGTATGAGACCCGGACTTCCATCCTGCTGGAGCACAGTTACCAGGCGCGCCAGGGCACGGCCGACCTGTCCTCGCACGGATATAACTACATCGTGGACCTCACTTCCCTCACGCAGGTCAACAAATCAACTGGGTTCAGGCGCCAGGTGCGTCGCCAGTGCAACCTCCCGTTCCCTCTGGCCTCCTCTGGGGTGTCCCCTGGCGTCTCCTCTGGGACCTCGTCAGGAGCCTCCCCTGGCCTGTCTTCTGGACTGTCGTCTGGATCCTCGTCTGGACTCTACTCTGCCGCCTCTGCGGCCCCCTCCTCCGGGCCCCCGTCTGTCCCCTCGGGTCTCTCCTCCGGGCCCCCCTCTGTCCCCTCGGGTCCAGCCTCTCTGTTCGCAGGGGCCTCTGGTGTCCCGCCGTCTCTGGCCTGTTCCTGTCAGCAGTGTCTGAGTCACAGCAGCACGGGGCCCATGTCCAATCGCTCGCGCCACTCCTTTTCTTCAGGCAGCCTGAACCGGCCCAGTCTGCAGAGCGGTGGACGAGCTGCAGCCGCTCACCCCACGTCTGTGTACTCCCCTTACCCCCGGAGGCCTCTGTCTGTGGGCAGCATGTCCTGGGGCAGCCCCTGGCTCCCGCCTACGACTGCAGCTCATCTGTCTGCACCCCCTCTGTCCAGCTCCTCCAACGGCCTCAGGTCAGTCCTCCTACACTTACATCTGAAATCTGTACCTCTGAATTTCCTCTGACACGTCCTGTTGGCCGATCTGAACCTTTCCCCTGACACTCGAAACACCTTTTGAAGATGTTGTTTGTTGAGGGATCTCAAACCTGTTTTGTCTTCTCTCTTCACAGCGTTCCTTCACTTTCAGTGCATCTCAACGGCTCGACCAGTGTGAGCTCTGCTCTGGCAGGTAAATTCAGTCACTGCTTCATACAGCCATAATCACACTCACTACCTTCTACATTGAAACAGTAGCTTTCTCTGAGGGGTTTTGTTGTAAAGAAAAGGAGCCAATAACTTCAAGAAAAGGTATTGGAAATATTACAGTGACCAACGCCAGGCAAATTAAACAGCAATGTTGCTTTTCTTATTTCATTTTTTACAAATAGTTTTGTTTCAAACTAAAGCCGTGATATGTATGATGGGCAATTTGACACTTCTTCTTTGTCTTGTTCACTCTCTCGGCGCTCAGCAGAGAGAGCAGACACGAGAGTGTGAATGCATTTTTCCAGTGGTTGATTGGTCTCTGCTGAGAGTTTGTCTCAATGGGCAGCTCTTACGAAGCGCTCTGTGGCACTGGCGGCTCCAAAGCAAAGAGCGTCTGCACTGGAGCCTCCTCACTCTCAAGTCCACTGTGAATGCTGTAGTAACGATGCACAATTATTCTTTTTTTGTTCTGACATGGGCCAGATCATGTGTTCCTCTGCAGTACTTACGCAGTGATGACATGTATGTGCCTGTGTGCGTGTCTTATATTCCTGCTTTTCCTCCACGTTTATCCAACACTGCTCCTGACACTTGAACACACCTGGTGATACTTGAGTGTCCTTTGGGAGGGGGGGGGGGCGGGTCCTCCATGTCTCCTGCCGCTGTTCACTCTATTTACTTCCAAAGTGACTTGCTGCATGTTTAGTCCTGTTTTAACGTCACGCCTGTCGCACCTGCTGTAATGTCATCATTGTCCTGCTCGTCCAGATGGAGGCCACGACAACCTCCATACCTGGTGTGTAGTAGATACATGAGAAGGCGAGTACTTGGACCGAGGCGTGAGGGATACACGCGTGTTATGTGGAACCACTGCTGTATGCCTCTCAGTAATGCAGAATATTTAAACAGGGATGAGAAATAAAGACAACATAGAATCCTTTTTATCGACGAGAGGGGGACATGGTCCGCCCCTGCCGTCCTGACTGTTCCCTCGCTTTGGAGAGATTGACAACATATGTGCAAGAAACGTCACTTGAGACTTAAAGTCTTTAATCCAAAGCCTTAAGTCACAATCTGCTGCCTGAACTCGCTCACACATTTCAAAGACGGTGTTTGTTTGGGCCGAAATTTAGGAATCTGAGTGACCCGCACATGCGCAGTCGAGATGGGCATTCGGCTTATTGAAAGACTTGTTTGGAGGAGGAGTGTTTAGCGTTCAGGTTTGAGCTGGTCTCTGTGGGCGGGGCTTAGTGCTAGGACTCTGTGACCCTGAGCTGGTCTCTGTGGGCGGGACTTAGTGTCAGGACTCTGTGACCCTCAGCTTGTCTCTGTGGGCGGGACTTAGCATCAGGACTCTGTGACCCGCAGCTTGTCTCTGTGGGCGGGACTTAGCGTCAGGACTCTGTGACCCGCAGCTTGTCTCTGTGGGCGGGACTTAGCGTCAGGACTCTGTGACCCTGAGCTGGTCTCTGTGGGCGGGACTTAGTGTCAGGACTCTGACCCTGAGCTGGGCTTTGTGGGCGGGACTTAGGGTCAGGACTCTGTGACCCTGAGCTGGGCTCTGTGGGCGGGGCTTATGGTCAGGACTCTGTGACCCGCAGCTTGTCTCTGTGGGCGGGACTTAGCATCAGGACTCTGTGACCCGCAGCTTGTCTCTGTGGGCGGGACTTAGCGTCAGGACTCTGTGACCCTGAGCTGGTCTCTGTGGGCGGGACTTAGTGTCAGGACTCTGTGACCCTGAGCTGGTCTCTGTGGGCGGGGCTTAGTGTTAGGACTCTGTGACCCTGAGCTGGTCTCTGTGGGCGGGACTTAGCGTCAGGACTCTGTGACCCTGAGCTGGGCTCTGTGGGCGGGGCTTAGTGTCAGGACTCTGTGACCCTGAGCTGGTCTCTGTGGGCGGGGCTTAGGACACTGTGACCCTGAGCTGGTCTCTGTGGCCGGGACTTGGTGTCAGGACTCTGTGACCCTGAGCTGGTCTCTGTCTGTGGGCGGGGCTTAGTGTCAGGACTCTCTGACCCTGAGCTGGTCTCTGTGGGCGGGACTTAGTGTCAGGACTCTGTGACCCTGAGCTGGTCTCTGTGGGCGGGGCTTAGGACACTGTGACCCTGAGCTGGTCTCTGTGGGCGGGACTTGGTGTCAGGACTCTGTGACCCTGAGCTGGTCTCTGTCTGTGGGCGGGGCTTAGTGTCAGGACTCTGTGACCCTGAGCTGGTCTCTGTGGGCGGGACTTAGGACTCTGTGCCCCTCCCCTCTGTGTGGATGTACAGTGTAGTGCGTCTCAGAGCAGGTTCTCCTTGCTCGTGGCCGCGGTCAGAGTCTTGTGGGAGTTTGTCATTGTAACATTTCTCATTGTGCTGCTCTGTTCCTCCTCTTCATATCACCGCCGGCTCTCACCACACTTGCCCCCCCCCCCCGCCCTCCCTCTCCATCCCACGCTCCAGGCATGGCCTCCATTTTGATGTCGGCGGTGGGCCTCGGTGTGCGCTGGGGCGGCGCGGCCCCGCCTCAGCAGCCTCCTCCTCCTCCCGCCGCGCTCCAGCCTCCGGCGCCGCCCCGCTCTGGGCCAGTACCTGCCCTCCCCCCCGCCTGCCGGCCCAGCCAGCCCCACGGCAGCACTTCCCACAGAAGTGCAAAGAGGCAGCTGAGGAGAGGTAGCTCCACTGCACGGCCTCGCGCTCACGCTCCAACCGCCATCATCACCGCATCACTCACCGCCCAAACCGAGCCAGGGATCAGATCTAACGATGGAAACGAACCTGCCGGACGCATCGTTAGCTTTGAGAGCGGATCAGTGTGAAGCAATCCTTGTAAACGCCATTGTTTGCATCTTTAACCCCCGCCTTAACCGAGCACACGGCATTACCTAAAGCTAAGAACATCAATATAACGACGAAAACGAGGAGGAAAACGCAACAAAAAAGCAGAAGAAGAGCGACAGAAATATGCCAGAAAAGCAACAATAACATGATTGAAGAGTGATGAAAAAGCAACATTAACCTCTTAACTCCAGCCTGAACAGAGAGGATCTTTTTCCTCACGTCATCAGATTTTTTTTCCATCATTTTTTTGTTGGGTGTTCAACTCATTTTTGTAACTTTTTTGTCATTTTTTCGTAAATTTTTATTTATTTTTTTGTCAAATTTTTATCACATTTTTGTAACTTTTTTGTCATTTTTTCGTCAATTTTTATTTATTTTTTTGTCAAATTTTTATCACATTTTTGTAACTTTTTTGTCATTTTTTCGTCAATTTTTATTTATTTTTTTGTCAAATTTTTATCACATTTTTGTAATTTTTTTGTCACATTTTTGTCATTTTTTCGTTAATTTTTTATCACTTTTTTTTGTCATTTTTTTGTCACATTTTGTTCATTTTTTTTTGTTATTTTTTGTCACATTTTTTTCATTTTTTATCACATTTTTGTCATTTTTTATCACATTTTTTTCATTTTTTTGGCAAATTTTTATCATATTTTTGTCACATTTTTTTTCATTTTTTGTCACATTTTGGTCATTTTTTTGTCACATTTTTGTCATTTTGTCTTCAATTTTTTGTCAATTTCTTGTGACATTTTTGTGACATTTTTGCCACTTTTTCATCAATTTTTCGTCACTTTTTTGTCACATTTCCGTCATTGTTTTCGTCTCAGTTTTGTTGCTATTTTCGCACCTTTTTTCCAGAAGCTTTTGGACTGGGGTAAAGCCAAACTGGAGAAAATGTGCTCGGTTCAGGTGGGAGTTAAGGGGTTAAGCAGCTGCACTGCCTCGTTTTCTCCGTGTTTCATTTCTCCCTCATCACTGCGGTAAATTATATTGGAGATCTGCGGAAATAACACGCCTAGCACATGCCTGTATAAGAGCCGTGATGTGGCAAAAGTGCACGTTGTCTTTTCATGTTTTATCTGATCCGTTTTGAGGAAATGAAATTATAATAACGGGACTTAAGTGACAGTTTTTTCACCTTCTAGAACAAAAAAGGTATTGTATTAAGATTTATCTCAATATTGAAGACAGTTTAAGGTTTTTCATGCATGTTTTTGCTCTCATTCTGTTTCCTGCTCGTCATCCTCACGCTCTTCATCTGTGTTTTGGACTTCCCGCCCCGTGAACGTGTTTGAATGCTGTCGTTTTGAGCCCATTGTTCGTTCTTTCACGCGTCTCTTGAGTGAAGCTGAAAACCAAAACCTCGACCGCTTTGTGTTTCAGCGCCGCGGTCTGAGGAGGTGATCCAGCGCTACATGGAGCCCGTGGTGGGAGTCCCCGAGGAGGTACAGACACATGCACACAGAGACATGCCTTAACTTACCTTAACCGTAACCTAAATGACACAAACATACAGGATTATGAAGTTTATTTACAACCTAACCCCCACCATTCTCCAGTTTGGCTTCTTTAAAGAGGGGGTATTATGCTTTTTTCAATCACATAGCACCAGTCTATATCACACTACAATGATGACCAAACCTTCTGTTGGTCTGTAAATGCAGTGAATTAGAATAACTGCCTTGTATAAAATTGCTCTCTCAAAATGCCCGTCCAAAAGCTTCTGGAAACAAGCTGTGGAAAAAGCAACAAAACTGAGACGAAAACAATGATGGAAATTTGACAAAAAAGTGAGAAAACATTGACAAAAATGTCACAAAAAATTGACGAAAAAATGACAAAAATGTCACAAAAAAATGACCAAAATGCAACAAAAAATTACAAAAATTTGATAAAAAATTACAAAAATGTGACAAAAAAAATACAAAAATGTGATTAAAATTTGACCCAAAAAATGGACCAAAAATTACCCAAAAATGTGACAAAAATGTGATAAAAAATGGACGAAAAACCAAAACAAAAATGTGACAAAAAATGACAAAAAAATGACAAAAAAGTTACAAAAATGAGTTGAATACCCAACAAAAAAAAAATGAAAAAAAAAAATACTGTCAATACACCCGATTAGGTCATATATTATGTACAACACTGGCATTTGAAAGAAGTGCACTGGGACAAGAATAGTTTTAAGGAAAGAAATGACATAAATTTACTTGAATTAACAGATTAAATCTAAGGTTTGAACAGATTTGGTCTGGTCTTAGACAAGATAGTAGTAGTTCTCTTAATTCAGATAATTTTGTGTCATAGCATTTGTATCTTGGATTAGTTCAAACCGACTCAAATTCAACATAGAAGAACTTTAATTCAAGCAATTTTAAGTCATTTATCTCATTTAAGATGGTCATTTTTCCAGTGTTGTGCTTTTCTTTGGGCTAATAATCAGTGGCTTCGGCCCTCGGTTTATCTGCAATGAATATGAATATGAATGAATATTGAAATTGTGAAGATTCAGTGCGCCGGACAAATGCGTAAAATCCAATCTCAGTCATAATCCACCTCAAAAGCTTTGTTTCCAGTCAAGTCCAAGTGTAATATTGTCCAGGAACATCCCAAACATGAGCCTCAGATCAAACACGCTGCTGTGAGTGTTTTAGCTCCGGGTATGGAAAGCAAAACTGAAACTCATCATTGCCTATTATATTCTGAGAGCATAAATACTGCCAAAGGAAGAACTTTTGGTCACTTTATTTCAAAACCGACTTTTGTTTATATTGTATTTGCGCCGTGATGCACCGTGAACTGTACCGAACCGTGAGAGAGCTGAACCGTTACACCCCTAGAACATGAGGACGAAAATGCAACACATAAAGTGACAAAGCTTGAAAAAAACGTCTGGAAACATGAGAAAAGAATAGAATGGCTTATTAACCTGTTACCACCCGCCTAAACCAAATGCATTCTGTCCTCTTTGGCCATTATATAGGCCTGTGTAGCACCTCATTTGAAATGTATTTATTTATTTATTTTTAAATTTTTGTCACATTTTTGTTGAGTTTTTGTCACATTTTAGTTGAATTTTTGTTGAATTTTTGTCGCATTTTTGTTGAATTTTTGTCACATTTTTGTTGAATTTTTGTCACTTTTTGGTTGAGTTTTTGTCACATTTTTGTGGAATTTTTGTCACATTTTTGTGGAATTTTTGTCACTTTTTGGTTGAATTTTTCTCACTTTTAGGTTGAGTTTTTGTCACATTTTTGTTGAATTTTTTTCCCTTTTTTGTTGAATTTTTGGTTGATTGATTTTTTGTGGCTGTTTTGGTGCTTTTTTCCCAAGAAGCTTTTTGATTGGGGTAAAGCCAAACTGGAGAAAATGGAATCCGTTCAGGTGGGAGTTAAGAGGTTAAGACCGTGGAATATAAATTAAATAGTAGTAAAATCCCCTAATAGTTAATGTGATGATGTACAAACATGCAGCACCGATATGAAACCGTAAAAGCCAGTTCTTTCTGTTCTAAATCCAGCCGCTGTTGTTTCAGGACTGCATCATCTGCATGGACCAGCTCTCCAATCCTTCCACGTACGAAATCCCAGCCAAAGAAGAGCGGTGCCCCGTGATCGAGCCTGGCACCGTGGGCAAGTTCATCAAGTGCGGGCACACGCTGCACATGCTCTGCATGCTGGCCATGTACAACAACGGCACCAAGGTACGACCTCTGCACACACGGGACACGCGGGACACACGGGACAAGGGCGCAGAGAGGCGGCGGGAACATCGAGCGTTCAGTTTCCTCTGTAGAAATCACAGAAATGTCCTTAGCTCTGGGCCTGTTCCTACAAATGCACTAACGGCTCCCGGACCTGTTTTTAAATGACTTTCCATCCCCCATACAAATGAATAGAGCTCCACAGTCCCGCCCCAAGTAAAACTCCCCTTGCTTTGAGACTGAATTGATTTGGAATAAAGTCTTTAACTCTGTAACTTCTTAGCTTGGGCTGAATCCAGCGCTGTGGTTATAAAGCGACCGCAAAGTCAGATGCAGGTGAAAAAAGCACGTATGAGATCGATCTAGTTTAACTGCGAGCCTTCGTCCTAGAACTACATTACCCAGGATGCTCGGGAGTCCCATGATCTACTACGAGGCTTTTGATTGGTGGAGCTTCACGTTCCCACACGTGTTTATTTATTGTAATGTAGAAAACACATTATAAATAATGTATTCAAACATAATGCAGGCAGAGAGTTGACGTTTTATCCATATCTAACACTGAGAGTAAGAAAAACGTCAGATGGATCAAAAAAATGTTCCCAACGATCCAATATTCAGACTGTTTAATAGTGAAATAATATAGAACTTTTGTCTGCAAAGTAAAAGAAACTGGCCGTGTTTGCTGAAAACCTTGTTGCCTTGACCAACGGGCGCGATGTGGCAATGGTTCTTGGGATACGGAGTTTCTATAGTCAGGAAGTGAATGATGTCACAGCCTTGTACCTTTGCCTTTTCTTCAACATTATGTCGTCTTCTTTTTGGATTGAAATGAAACATTTTATGGTCACGAATTGCTACATAGCTGATTAGCTTTTGCGGCGACGTTAAACTCTTAATATTTGAATTTTTGGAAAATCGACGGTCGTGTAGACAGGGATATTTTGCTTCCGGAGCAACAAGACCGCAAGGGGCGGGACTGTGGAGCTCTATAGGGCCCTTACTATCGAATGGGAGGTTTGTTTTGTCCTTTTCATGGCATTTATAGAATTTCTGCAGTTTCATTATCACCAATTTGTATCTAAAGTAAAAAAAAAAAAGAAGCAAAATCATCGGTAAATTGTGTTTTAGCAAAGATTGTGTCTACTGTGTGAAATGCACTTTAATATTTGTAAGGTTTGCTCCTCGTGGTATTTCTCTTTCTCACTCCTGTCGGATTCATTGAGCTTTGAACCCAACAAACACGTCTGAATTAGGATGAGGAGTGTTTTTCTGACTAGCTCATTTAAAAGCTAAACAAAATATCAATATATCAACCAAAAAGGGTAAAAGTACATGACATGTGGAGTAAAGGCAGGTCATTTCACTGATGGAAAGTTCGGCTTCTGCCCTAAAGACTTGAGTAAAGGAATCCAGGAGGTTCCCTGAAAGCTTTCACTGACAGTATCAGAGACTTCAGACCCCGTGTTTATTGATGTAAATGTTGTGGATGTTTTGTGGACACTCTGTTTCTGCCTCCGATCCGACTCGTGTCCTGCGTTTTCAGGACGGCAGCCTGCAGTGTCCCTCGTGTAAGACAATCTACGGAGAGAAGACGGGCACCCAGCCCAAGGGCAAGATGGAGATTTACAGCATCTCTCAGTCTGTGCCCGGGCACCCCGACTGTGGCACCATCCAGATCATCTACAGCATACCTCCAGGCATCCAGGTGCGGCTCAATCTCTCCCCCTGCTGGCCTCAAGGAGAGCTTCCACAGCCCATTAGAAAACATTACACTTTAACCTCTGAACTCCCGCCTGAACCGAGAGGATCTTTTTCCTCACGTCATCACATTTTTTTCCCATCATTTTTTTGTTGGATATTCAACTCATTTTTGTAACTTTTTTGTCACATTTTTGTCATTTTTTTAATCAAATTTTTATCTTTTTTTTTGTCACATTTTTGTCATTTTTTCGTCAATTTTTTATCATTTTTTGTCACATTTTCGTTATTTTTTTGTTAAATTTTTATCACATTTTTGTCAATTTTTTTTGTCATTTTTTCCTCATTTTTTTTCTTTTTTTTCACATTTTTATCATTTTTTGGTCACATTTTTTCAAATTTTTATCACATTTTTGTAATTTTTTTGACAATTTTTGTTGATTTTTTCGTAAGTTTTTTATCAAATTTTTATCATTTTTTTGTCACATTTTTGTTATTTTTTTTGTTACATTTTTATCACATTTTTGTCATTTTTTCGTCTATTTTTTATAATTTTTTTATCAATTTTTTGTCACATTTTTGTCATTTTTTTCTCATATTTTTTCTCATATTTTTGTCATTTTTTGTCACATTTTCTAATCATTTTTTGGTCACATTTCTGTCATTTTTTGTCACATTTTTTATCATTTTTTGGTCACATTTTGGTCACATTTTGTAATTTTTTTGTCACATTTGTCATTTTTTGGTCACATTTTTGTCATTTTTTTGTAAATTTATTGTGACATTTTTGCCACTTTTTCATCAATTTTTCATCAATTTTCATCAATGTTTTCTCACTTTTTTGTCACATTTCCATCATTGTTTTCGTCTCAGTTTTGTTGCCATTTTCACAGCTTTTTTCCAGAAGCTTTTGGATTGGGGTAAAGCCAAACTGGAGAAAATGTGCTCGGTTCAGGTGGGAGTTAAGGGGTTAATGGCTGATGAGGCTTTTGTTTTTAGGGACTTTATTTAGGGGTGTTTCCTTTTGTTGCTGAGGTGTTTGGAAAACTCCTGAATGAATGAAAGTCTGACCAGTTTGACAGAGCAGATGGTTTAAGTCGGATGATGTGTTTTGCTGTGACCTCGCTCTGTCCTGACCTCTGGATCTGACTTCAGGGTCCGGAGCATCCGAACCCCGGGCAGCCGTTCACCTGCAGAGGCTTCCCCCGATTCTGCTTCCTCCCGGACAACCACAAGGGCCGCAAGGTAAAGTCTCTGAGCCCGTCATCGGTTCAGGTTTCCAGTTTACTTTACTTAGTTTGACTTGACCTAAACCTCAGTTAGTACCAAACATAACCAAACGTAAAGGAATAAAGTCTGACCTGAAGAGATTGTCAGACTTTTTCAATCAATCAATAAAAATGTATTTATAAAGCCCTTTACAACACTCAAAGTGACCAAAAATATGCAACAACAATAAAAATCAATCAAATAAAAACATAAAGTAGATGAAATGTAACCACATTACTGAGTTTTAAAAGTCAGTCTGAATAAATAGGTGTTAAGCCAGGCTTTAACCTCTTAACTCCCACCTGAACGGATCCCATTTTAACCAGTTTGACTTTAATCAAAAAGCTTCTTGGGGAAAAAAGCACCAAAACAGCCACAAAATGAGAAGAAAACAAGGATGTAAATGCAACAAAAAAATGACACAAATTCAACAAAAATGTGACAAAAAATCAACAAAAATGTGACAAAAATACAACTAAAAAATGACAAAAATTCAACAAAAATGTGACAAAAATTCAACAAAAATGTGACACAAATTCAACCAAAATGTGACAAAAATTCAATAAAAATGTGACAAAAAATCAACAAAAATGTGACAAAAATTCAACCAAAAAGTGACAAAAATTCAACCAAAAAGTGACAAAAATTCAACCAAAAAGTGACAAAAATTCAATAAAAATGTGACACAAATTCAACAAAAATGTGACAAAAATTCAACAAAAATGTGACAAAAATTCAACCAAAAAGTGACAAAAATTCAATAAAAATGTGACAAAAATTCAACAAAAATGTGACAAAAATTCAACCAAAAAGTGACAAAAATTCAATAAAAATTCAACAAAAATGTGACCAAAAAAAAAAGGTGACACAACACAGCAACAACGCGAGGAAAAAGATCAGTTTTGTGGGTCTTAGCTTTCAAATGAGGTGCTAAACAGGCCTATATAATGGCCAAAGAGGACAGAATGCATTTGGTTTAGGCGGGTGGTAACAGGTTAAAAATGCCGAGTCAGAGATGGTACGTTTGTCGGGGGGGTCTTGTTCCAGATTCTGGGCCCGGCGTCTGCAAAGGCTCGACTTTTTGCCCTTTCACTTTCCATATTAGTTTTTGCCTCCGTGTCTATTTTCTTTATTCTAGAGTTAGAAGTTTTATGGAAAAAATAATGAAGCTGTTTGCTTGGTTGTTTTACGCAGCCCACATGTACGACGACCAGACGGATTCCTGAGAACTGCGTTAAAATAAAGTACACACTTGGTGAATACAGATGGACACAAAAGGGCCAAAAGCTCGTCTTTGTATCGAAAACTACCTAGACACGTTTCCTCTGTCTTTGGGAGATATTTCAGTGTCAAACCATCAAATCAGATGCTGCAGTTTATACATGTCTGTAAAGAAGAACCTTCAGCCATGTTAATTCCCTGTTTTCTCCCATCAATTCCCATAATTTCCTGTTAATTTCTCATGAAAATTCCTGCATTTTTGCAAATCCTACTCATATTCTCAGCTTCATGTTTCCTCTCTCATATAGACTCAATTAAAAACATGTTCCTTTGAAAGTGCATTTAAACTCACTGCCAAAGTTTGTAATGGAGGTTTTTGTGTTTTTAGTTCTTTCTTCTCATTATTGTTCAGTTTTTTTTATTGAACAAAACCATTACTTTGACTAAAATGACTGAAACGCAGTGGTCCATATAACCTGATTTATTCCGGGCCGTGAGTTTAACCCCTTAACTCCCACCTGAACCGAGCACTTTTTCTCCAGTTTGGCTTTACCCCAGTCCAAAAGCTTCTGGAAAAAAGCTGTGAAAATAGCAACAAAACTGAGACGAAAACAATGATGGAAATGTGACAAAAAAGTGAGAAAACATTGACAAAAAAAGTGACGAAAAATTGATGAAAAAGTGGCAAAAATGTGACAAAAATGTTACGAAATGTGACAAAAAAATTACAAAAATGTGATTAAAATTTGACAAAAAAATCACCAAAATGTAACAAAAAATGACAAAAAATTGATAAAAAAAATTGACGAAAAAATGAAAAACGTGACAAAAAAATTACAAAAATGTGACAAAAAAATTACAAAAATATGACAAAAATTTGATAAAAAGTTGACTTTTTTTTTTTTTAAATGTGACAAAAAATGACCAAAATGTAACAAAAGACAAAAATTTGATAAAAAATTGACGAAAAAATGAAAAAAATGACAAAAAAATGACAACAATGTGACAAAATATGACAAAAAATTGGTAAAAATGTGACAAAAAAATTGACAAAAAATGTTTTAAAAAATTGGTGAAAAAATTGACGAAAAAATGTGACAAAAAATGACAAAAATGTTACGAAATGTGACAAAAATGTGATTAAAATTTGACAAAAAAAAATCACAAAAATGTGACAAAAAATGACAAAAAGTTACAAAAATGAGTTGAATACCCATCAAAAAAAATGCTGGAAAAAATAATCTGATGACGTGAGGAAAAAGCTCCTCTCGGTTGAGTTAAGAGGTTAAATGGTTAAAAAGCCGTGTGGTGTTTGTCTGCAGGTGCTGGAGCTGCTGAAAGTGGCCTGGATGCGGCGCCTGATCTTCACCGTGGGCACCTCCAGCACCACGGGAGAACCCGACACCGTGGTGTGGAACGGCATCCACCACAAAACCGAGATGATGTCCAACCTGTCCGGGCACGGCTTCCCCGACCCCAACTATCTGGACAATGTCCTGTCCGAGCTGGCCTCCCAGGGCGTCACAGAGGACTGCCTGAAGCCGCACCGCTGAGGCCCCCGGGGGGGTCCAGGGGGGGGGCCTGGGTGGGGGTGGGTGGGGGGGGGGGGGACCGACCACAAGCACTTTAGCATCACGTTTAGCTCCGCACCACTGGGACCGTCTGTCAAACTCGCTTCTATGTGATTAGTCTGTTAGTCCAACACGAGCGGGAAACGTCCTGACCAGAGATCGATTCTTCAGTCCTCACCCCTTCAGCCTTTGAGTAAAGTTCCTTCTGTCTCCAAGAGCTTTTTCACCGGTCAGTCCCTCCAAGATTTCCTGACGGAGCAAGCACTCCACAGAACGATTCAAAAGTATCGATGTATCAACACTGAAGTAGAAGTATCGACACGTGGTAACGAGTATCGATGCTTATTAGATCCAGATGATACGATACGTCTGTGGTGCAACATATCCCAATAATGTATTTTTCATTTTAGCAAATAATCAGGAAGCCAAAGTTGAGTTTTCAAAATGAATACGTTAAATATTAATCAGTGATTGATCTGAACATTTTGAAAAGCGCACATGGCAGAAGCATAAACACGGTTTCCCAAGAGACATGAAGCAGCGCAAAAAGTCAATGTCATTTAAAAGCATTGGATTCAAACTGGCATTAAATTTACTTTTTTGGGGGGAAAAGTCATTGTATGAAAGTGTACATGATATATGAATTACATTATGATCTAGAACACTTTTTTTCTGCTCAAAAGTTTCCTGTTTTATCTAATTAAAAATCAATATGCGTTTCTTGGTATTATATTTGGGCGATAACAAAATATAAAATTTAACCTGGGTTTGTCTGTTTAAACCCTGTTCAAAAGTCTGGCTCTTTTGTTTAAACCAATCAGCAACAAATCTGGATTTAACAAACCTTTATTATTTAAAGTGCATCAACATTAACACAATTGCAAAGGTAAACTGAAAAGTCACTGTGCAACAAAGATTGTAAAACATCCAAATTATTTATACTGTATTTGGATTGACGCCGCGTCCGTTAAGTCTTTGGAGCAGGGGCAGGCAACGTCAGGCCCGGGGGCCAAATCCAGCCCTCAAGATGATTTTGAGAAACCTTCTTACACAAATTAGTGACTACTTTTAACACTATTAGAGTTAAATGGGAGAAACAAAGGTAGAAATACTGTCAATACACCCAATGAGGTCATGTATTATGTACAACACTGGCATTTGAAAGAAGTGCACTGGAAAAAGAATAATCATTTTAAGGAAGAAATGACGTGAATCCACTTGAAATAAGAGATTCAATCTAAGGTTTGAGTAGATTTGGTCTGGTCTGAGATGAGATAAAACCTCTAGTAGTCGTTATTCTCTTAATTCAGATAATTTTGTGTAATTTCACATTAAAATCAATGATTTGTCTGATTTCAAGTGGGTTTTATTCTTGTTCCATTGGCGCTATAGCATTTGTATCTTGGGATTAGTTCAAACTAGGGCTGCAACCAACGATTATTTTGGTAATCGATTAATCGACCGATTATTGTTACGATTAATCGATTAATCGCTTGACTGTGAAAGGTGCATGGAAATTGTATTTTTTTCATTTTTTTTAGCACATAAAGCTAAAGTAAACTTAAAGTAAACGTTTGTAGGAGGCTCTTTGTGCTACTTCTGCTTCTGATTGGACGAGACAAAGACAGATATTTATGAAATTTACGATGTACAAAACACTGCAGACCCTAACTTTAAAAACAAAGTAGGTTTTCATCCAAAATACATAATTGTCATGTCTTTTTTACTCAATTTTAGTCTGTGTTTATTAGAAAACGATTAATCGATTACTGGGATAGTTGACAACTATTTCAGTAATCGATTAGTTGTCGATTAATCGATTAGTTGTTTCAGCCCTAGTTCAAACCAACTCAAATTCAACATAAAAGAACTTTAATTCAAGCAATTTTAAGTCATTTATCTCATTTAAGATGGTCATTTTTCCAGTGTTGTGCTTTATTTTGGGCTAATAATCAGCGGCTTCGGCCCTCCGATTTTTCCACCGTAAGAGCTAAAAGTTCAAACACTTACACCCATAAACAAACATACCTTTTGTCCCTAGAAACCAGGCTGCATCCCGTCCCGCCTTGACACATTTAAACACTTTCGTGTACAATCAACGGGAAGTGACGCAGACCAAACCGGAAGCAAGTAAAACACAAAGTAAACCGTCCTCACAGGCTGTAATCAGAAGCTGCACATTATTAAGTAGCCATGTGCTTCTGGTGTGCGCCGAGTCAGGCCTTTCAGGATAATGAAACAGCTGCAAAGGCTCGTCAGGCTGAAAAACGATCACAGGGAGAGTCATAATACTATATTAATCTGCCGCTGTGCTTTTTAAAAGGACTTAAATGCTCGAATATAATGAACTTTTGTGTTATATTGAGCAATGATGGTGATGAATTCATTTATTTATTACAGTAAAAAAAAATCATGATGTGACTGCCAACAATCCAGACTGTTCCAGAGACGGTGTATTCTATGTTCTCCGTAAAAACAGTTTAATTCCACATGCCTCGGTTCCTGAGAAATCTAAGATAAACAGAGGCTAGTTTTTTGTGATTTCGTACATTCATATTCTTTTTAACCCTATGTTCAGTGATTTTCTTATTCCCCACAACCTCCCTTGGTAAATTTCTGTTTTAAGCTGAATTTGCTTAACTTTTGCTGCAACAATCAGAAGTATCGTCTGCAAAATCGCGGAGGGACTGAGCTGTGGTTGAAGGACGGGGTTGTTGGTGTGGCTGATGTCGTCACTGTTAAACAGAGGAAACGCGGGAAACACTGCTCTAAAATCTCCTGTAAACGCTCTCACCTCGAGGACTCTCCTTTTCCCTTTGGCAATGTCATGTTTCCTTCACAATAAAAGGAATTTGTGTCGAGATTGTGTTCCAGCGTTTGCATGTCGGACTGAAGACGCCAGCGAGCTTAGTATTCAGTCAAAAGAAGAGTCTTGTCTCGGTAAATATGAAATAACTTATATTTGAGCAGCATCAGCTTCGTGGCTGTATAAGCTACGCAGCGGCGGAGTGATCTGCGAGAAAATAGTCCCTGAAAATCTGCTCATTCATGTGATGTAAGGTCAGTTATATTCCAAACATTATTCTATGGACACAGACATTTATATTAGTCTGGTGTTATAAGTGATTTGGAATCCAATAGTCCAGTTGTGACAGGACCCTTGTTGTACACTTGAACTCTGCATTTATCTGCAAATATACAATATCACACATTTCAACAGCTGAAATTACAATAAGAAGAATTTAAAAAGCCTCCAAACATTTACCTGAAATGCACTGCACATGTATGTATCCCATCGCCAGGCGCGAACTGGGACTGAAAAACAGCACTGGACACTGGCCAGCCTGGCCCAAATTAAATGCGACACTTCCACAAATACATACGTTAACCTCTTACCACCTGCCTTAAAGGGGCTGGATGCAAGTTAGTCATTTTATACTCACTACTGCCACCTCAGGTCATACGTGTAACTGCAGCTTCTATATTAAGGAGTTAGTTGCTAGTGATAGGCTCCTTCCGAAACCATCAGATTGCTAAGAGCTCTTACGCCAAACCGGATGTGCGTCAGCGTCCGCCATGACAAGATGCTTCCGAATTGGTCTGTCAGTTAGGAAGTAGTTAGGAAAAGGAGCCTTGATGCTAACTATCATAGCCACTTTAGCATAGGGACCTCTGATGCTAACAATCATAGCCACTTTAGCATAGGGACCTCTGATGCTAACTATCATAGCCACTTTAGCATAGGGACCTCTGATGCTAACTATCATAGCCACTTTAGCATAGGGACCTCTGATGCTAACTATCATAGCCACTTTAGCATAGGGACCTCTGATGCTAACTATCATAGCCACTTTAGCATAGGGACCTCTGATGCTAACTATCATAGCCACTTTAGCATAGGGACCTCTGGTGCTAACTATCATAGCCACTTTAGCATAGGGACCTCTGATGCTAACTATCATAGCCACTTTAGCATAGGGACCTCTGGTGCTAACTAACCAGTGATTAGGAGCTATGTGCCATCCCATAATCCACTGCGCCAAAACCCCCACCCCCCTCGCCCCCACCCTCGAGTGATTCATGCGCAACCACTATTGATTGACAGGAGCACATTTAATAATAAAAATAATAATAATTAAAAATTAAGATTCTGCACAAGCCAAACTTTATAAACGTGATAAATCCCTGTTGTCGTCCCCACAGCTCAGTCACATGTCAGTGTTAAAGAGGAAACTCAGGAAACGGATTAAATGCTTTTGTTTTCATTTAGTAGAAACTTAAGCCACATGGATCATTTGCTGCTGTAGCTTTAAGGAACAGCTGTTGAGATAAAATAAGACTAAAATGGGAAATGTTTGGATCATTTGGATTTTTTTTTCTCCTTAAATGTCTTTGTTTGGACACTATGTTATTGTTGGACACTGTACACTAGGGGGCGACATGCACTTCTGTTTGGCCTGCACTCCACCAGTAACCTTAAAGAAGTAGAAAAACAGCTGTTGGTGATGTCACTTCCCTTTCCCCTGTTTAAGGACGGACGGATTGTTCAAAATGCAGCTGAAGCTCTAGTTCACTAACTGCATAGATCTAACAGTCGACCCCATGAAGGTTAAGGAGTTAGTTGCTAGTGTTAGTGCTTAGCGGCTACAATTTGATGGTTTCTGACGCAGCCTGAGGTGTCTGTATTCAAAGCCTCCAAAACAAAAGATTTGGTGCAAACATTTCATCAAACAGAATGGACCCGTGCGTGATGTCACACTTAACAAACATATAGACTTTCTGTGAATGAAAATTATATTGTACATGTTTGAAGTCTCTTGATATCTATGGAAACCACATATTATTTGCACTTATTTGATTTTAAAGCATGTTACCGTGACAACGCCCTCTTTCTGTTTGAAAACGGACGATTTTAGCTGTGACTTTATTATTACTTTGGGAGATTATCGAGGTGAGTCCAATGTTTAATTAATGTTAAATATGTTTGTTTAACACATTTTGAAGGATTAGTTTATTATTAGTTCATTTATTAGTTATTGTTGCCCTTAATCCTGATGTTAGATGAAGTTAGTGTTCAAACTAGTCTCAAACTAATGTATTCTGGTACGATTGTTCGCTAAATGCTTTTTATTTCTGTCTTAACCTCTTAACACCCGCCTAAACCAAATGCATTCTGTCCTCTTTGGCCATTATATAGGCCTGTGTAACACCTCATTTGAAAACTAAGACCCACAAAACTGATCTTTTTCCTCGCGTTGTTGCTGTGTTGTGTCACGTTATTTTGTGTGCGTTTTTTTTCTTTTCATTTTGGTCACTTTTGGTATTTTTTTGTAGTTTTTGTCACATCTTTGTTGAGTTTTGTCACTTTACGTTGAGTTTACATAGATACAGGCGGCATCTCGTCACAGAAGGGGGCGTGGCTTTGCCGAGGGGGAAAATAGAATCTTTAGAGAAACACAATTTTCCACTCTCTTCAGCCTTTTTCTGGTGGAATATCAACTTATTTATCACATAAATAAAGTCAAGTGTAAATCGGGCCCATATGGATATTTTGTCGCAACAGATTGTTCAGTAGAAGTGAAAAAACGGCAGTTGTAGCAAGCGCTAGCTAACCGTTAGCATTAGCCCGATGCTAACATGTAGCATCAAGTTAGCATTCTCCGTTATTCATGTATTTATGGGCTGTTGAACCACTTTGCTCCTCCCTATGTCATTTGTTAAAGGGGCTGGAAGCAAGTTCGCCATTTTATACTCACTACTGCCACCTCAGGCCATATGTGTAACTGCACCTTCTATATTGAGCTCGTGCATGACGGCAATTCGGGCCGAAGTGACACATTTTTGAGTGACTGTACAGGATTTTAGAGGCAGTTGTGGTGAACAGGTCTGAGCTCATTCTACACATTAGGACATGGCTGGAACATATAGGGGGAGGAAAATACTTAACATTTTTAAACTCTTTATAGTCCCTTTAAAGTAGTTCTTGAATAATTAGAGAAAATTTAAATTTTTTCAAAATTGTTTTCCCCCTTAACTGTTTTCAAAAATGACCATATATGGGCGATTCCAGAGATGACGTCTGTATCTATCCTTGTTTCTTCTCATTTTTTGTGGCTGTTTTGGTGCTTTTTTCCCCGAGAAGCTTTTTGATTAGGGTCAAGCCAAACTGGAGAAAATGGGATCCGTTCAGGTGGGAGTTAAGAGGTTAATATAAATGTAGGGACGACACAATCAGGTTTGCTCGTAATGTTTTGACTCTTTGAGCTAAATCTGCATCATCTCTAAGTCATTGTTTTCTCTGTTGTCTCTGTTCAGGTTTGTAAAAATGTCTAATCTCCAAACGCTGAGGGCTTTGGTGATCGAGCGTCTGGCCGCGGCGGCTGAAGAGATGTCTGTGCTGTTTGAAAGAGCCACAGCGGAGTATGAGGAGGAGCTTTCTCGCTCCGAAGAGGAGAACCAGTGGACACAGCAGCGCCTGGACCGGGCTCTGAGCAGAAGAGTCCTGATGAACCCGGGTCTGAACCAGGACTTTACACCGACTCCACAGATCAAAGAGGAGCCTGAGGAACACAGCGTCACTGAGGAGGTGGAGCTGCCAGTGTAAGTCCAACACTTTCAAACACGGCCCATTTCACTGACTAATGTGGACAGTAGACTCATGATTCATACTTCATCTAAATCATGTTTCAGGCCTGGTCCAGAGTCCAGTGCTGTCTGTGTGAAGAGTGAAGAGCCTCCTTTGGTGCAGCTGATGGAGACAGAGGCTGATGGAGAAAACAGCCAAGTCCAGAGCAGAGGCACAAACACCAAACTGTCCCACAACAACAAGTCTGCACCGGAGACCACTGTGCACAATGAAGACAAGGCAGGACCTGATGGAGCTGAGCGGAAGAAGCATCAGTGCTCAGTTTGTAACAGGAGATGTTGGAGTAGAGCAGATTTACAAAAGCACATTAGAGTTCACACAGGAGAGAAGCCTTACGTCTGTCCAACCTGCGATAGAGCGTTTACACTAAAAGGTAATCTCAATCGCCATATGAGAACGCACACAGGAGAGAAACCATTCGCATGTCCGACCTGTGAGAAACCTTTCACACAAACAGGTAGTTTAGCTCGCCATATGAGGACACACACAGGAGAGAGGCCTTACAGCTGTGACACCTGTGAGAAAGCCTTCACACAACAAGATCATCTGAATGCACATAGAAGAACACACACAGGAGAGAAACCATTCGCTTGTCCGACCTGTGAGAAAACCTTCACACAAACAGGTAGTTTAGCTCGCCATATGAGGACGCATACAGGAGAGAGGCCTTACAGCTGTGACACGTGTGAGAAAACCTTCACACAACAAGCTCATCTGAATACACATAGAAGAACACACGCAGGAGAGAAACCTTACGTCTGTCCGGTCTGTGAGAAAACCTCTGCTGACCAGAGTTCTCTCCGAAGACACAAGAGGATTCACCGAGGACAGCAGAGCATCTGAAGTATAACGTCTCGGTGATGTTTTGGTGAAACTGGGAACAAGAACCAGAAATATTTCCAACATTTTTCTTCTGATACTGCAATAAAAAAAAAATGCTGCATATTTTGTGTCTCAGCTTTTTGTTTTTTAAACCTCGAAACGTGCTTTGTTCCAGATGTTTTCTCTCGGCAGCATTACAGTTTCATAGCATTAGATCAGAGCGTCGTGATCATGAGTTTGGGGTGAAGTTGAATCAGCGTCGGGTGAAAGTGCTGAGGGCTGACGGTGTTTTTGAGCCCTGACATGTTTGAACAAACCCATTGGGCTCGATCTTCCTCCTGACAACAGCGTTAGTGCCGACGTGAGCGACTTCTTGGGTTTAAACAAACGGAGCGCCACTGCTACATGTTGTAAGAGGAGAAAAAACAATCTCCTGATTTCTATGGAAACCACATATTAAAGTCTGAGGGATAACTCAGTAGTGTCCTCTAGTGGTGCAAATGATCACTGCAACTGTAACAGGAAATAAAACAGTACAAAACAAATATGTGCCACTGATGTCATTACGATGCTAAAAAAAAATGGGTACAGGGCCTTTAAAGGATCTATATCATGCTATTTTAGCCATTCCAAAATTAAGTATAGGCATTTATATGATATATTGTACCTCTACCACTATGGAGCACTCATTTTTGTGATAAATATAAGTGTTTTCTGGAGGTATTTTTCGAACACGGAAGACACAACGCTTCGATTCAGTTTACTCCGCCCCCTCTCTCCGCACATACAACTTTACCGTAATATAAATAAACAACAATAAGTGAAATTGCTTCACGATGCAGTTATAAGGGGTTGACATCTGCAACACAGCTTCATAAATGGCTAACACACATGCTAATATGCTAACACACAAGCTAACCCGCGTTTGGATTGACTCACCTCTCTGGTCCATCGCTGTTTACATTATGGGACTCGCGTTGGTTATAAAAGTTAATCCACTTTGATTCTGGCGAAGGTTCACCAAACATCCATCAGAGACAGTCACAGAAAAACAATATTTTGCTGAAAGTCGCTGAATCCCGGAGAAAAAACAGCTAGACGAGTGGCCTCTCATTGAAAAAGGTTGAATAAACTCCTCGTCCTCGTAGCCAAACGCGCTTCTTTCTCCGTGACATCATCATTGCATCTATGTGTAAGATGAATTTGATTGAAAATAACCATATTGTGGTAAATTGTCTAAATTTGTACTGATGTTAAATTAAATAAAAAAAAAACAAAAAAAAAAACCTGATCATTAGGTAAGAATTAGGAACAGGTGTGTCCAGAGTAGGTTATAACGAGCTCCATCTTCACAGCTGCAGCGCAAACATGACTGATCTGTTCAGACGCTCAGGGGATGTGTTTGTTTTTGGCCACAGCTGACCTGGAAGCACCTCGGGCACATCCTTTTTTATTTTTTATTTATTTATTGTTTTGTAAGACATTGCTTTACAGACGCCGAGCACTTCCGTTCCGCTGTGACGACACAACGGAGCACATCAGTCGTTCACCAGGAGAGGGCTTGTTGTGGCCCACTTTCTGGGGTCCCTAAATCACAGCCTGATGCGCCTCCTTCTGCTCCTTGCAGTAAATCCTGTCCTTCACTTGAGTCATTTGGAGCTCTCTGTACTGTCCCTGGGTCACTTTCTCCTGCTTCTGTTAGCTTTGATGCTGCTCTGTTTTGCTGTTCTTTTTCTCTCCCGTCTTCCCCTGGCCTATCTAAACAATCAGAAAAATGCTTTTAATGCAATTACACTGTAGTGAGCAAAACAATAAAAATGTCAAATTCTAGCAAATGTGATCTAATATGCTTACAATCCTTCTTTATACCTGGTTCTTGTGTTGTTCATCTTAAAATCATGAGTCATTGTTTTAGTGAACAAAATGAGCTTGAGCTTTTATTCGACAAACTCTGTGGTACGTTACATTGAGTTACAGGAAGTCCTTCTTCTTCGTGCCCCCCTGGCTAACATAGATCACTGTCTCGATGTCAGTATCTAGTGCCCTCTGCTGGTAACAAGTATCATGACAGTTCTTGTTCCACCTCTGCACTGTTATCGTTCTTTCTTCATCAATCAAGATGAACAAAAAACACACAAATAAATATTGTTCAAAAATCGAAACCTCTTACAAATTACATATGTGGCACTAGATGTTTTACTTGTTTAGATTAAAATAGTTGCCCCCCCCATTAAAAACTCTTTAAGTTCATTTAACTAAGTTTAGATGCTGTTTATAATTGTTTGCTTTTTTGCAATGTTTAAAGGGGCTGGAAGCAAGTTCGCCATTTTATACTCACTACTGCCACCTCAGGCCACATGTGTAACTGCAGCTTCTATATTAAGCTCGTGCATGACGGCAATTCGGGCCGAAGTAACACATTTTTGAGTGACCGTACAGGATTTTAGAGGCAGTTGTGGCGAACAGGTCTGGGCTCATTCTACACATTAGGACATGGCTGGAACATGTAAGGGGAGGAAAATACTTAATTTGAACATTTTTAAACTCCTTATAGTCCCTTTAAGGTTTTACTGTGTTTTATGTGACATGCAATACCTGGGTACACCAGCAGAGGGCGCGTGGTGCGTTTCGTATCTGTAGCTGGAGCTGTAGAAGAAGTCCTGCCAGTACGTGATATGAGAGAAACAAAGCAGCAAGCTCCGTAGTAATTACTGTTGTACATGTTTTGCAGGTAAGCTGGTTGAAAAAACACACACATAAACAGTAGTAGAGGCTCTCCTGCACCTTTTAGATTTAATTTTGTTTAGTTAGGAAGTGTTTTGTAAACTTTATTTTGTTTAAGACGAGTACCACACCAAGTTAGCATTTCTAAGATGGCGGACGTTGGTCCAACGGTTGCCGCGGTGACCAAGCTAAAAAACATTTAATACAGTACGAGGTTGTGTTCGCGAAATAGGTACTCATACAATCACCAGGTATCATGTGCTTGATGTTTTACATAGCTGCTACAAAATAATACAATAAATAATACTTTGCAGAGTACTAAATAATACAAAATAGTCAGTATACAGTCACATGACGAATGTCTGTAGCGAATCCTGTCGCTCTATGACAAACTTGACATTGGTCCCGCCCCCATAGGCGCAATGTATTTTCACTTTTGTAGGTGGCGCTATCATGCCATTTTTTATTTCCCCAAAACGAAACACATTAATTTTGGGCAAAGTTTGGTAAGTTTTCGACTATGTTCAGAGGTCAAATTCCTGCTCAAAGTGCTCAGAGAGCAGGATTCAGGAGGAGAGCTGCGTGAATGAAGCCACAAACCACTCTGGGGGTGTTTTTGATAAGGAAATAGCAAAACAACATGGCTAAAAGCTCTAAGAAGTCGATTTTGCATGATATAGGACCTTTAAGATTTAGTTAGTGACTGTAATAATAAAATGAAAAAGAAGAAGAAATAGCCTTCACACACAATATTGAAAAAGCACAAAAAAATGATGAAAAAGTGGCAAAAATGTCACACAAAATGGACAAAAAAAAGGATGAAAAAATTACCAAACAAATGACAAAAAAATTGACGAAAAAATGATGAAAAAGTTATGAACATGTGACAATTTTTTATTACTATTTGACAAAAAAATTACATAAAAGTTACACAAATTAGTTGAAAACCCCCCCAAAAAATGATGGAAAAAAAATCTGATGACGTGAGGCAGGGTTGCCAGGTCCGCGGTTAAACCGCGGAATTGGGCGTTTTTTAAAGCCATTCCGCGGGTGAAAAATCACTATTTCGAAGGCAAATCCAAGGCTCTGTGAGCTGCTTTTTCAATAAGGGAGGTCGGGGCGGTTTCCCATCATGGCAGGAGCACATGGGCTCTGTTAACTAGTAAACAATATTGAAAATTCCAGCCGCGCCGTATGTCCGCGGGTTTTCCAGAAATTTTTGGGCGGGTTTTGCTGCCCTCTTTCACAATGAAAGCCACAATGATGCCGCATCCTCGTCCAGAAAGCAGCACCTGTTCAGCTCTCCTGACCAAAACTGGACGGCGAATGCTCCAAAAATGGTAAATACCAGGAAGCACAAGGCTACAATGGTCAGGAACATGGGCAGGATCTGGAAGAGCATGGCCACGAACATGCGCAAGTCTGCGAGGACAGAAAAGAGAGATTTTTAACAGTTGAGCTATTCATGGCCCCAGGTAGCAGTCTTGTCTGAACCAGTTCTGGCTTTCTTGTGGCACAGCTGGCTGACGGATGACCCGACAGTTATTATCTGGCCCAGTAACGAGCCATACGCAATAAATCAAGTGCCAGTTATCAGGCAGTTAAACCACTAATGGGCCACAAGTGGACACGCTGTGTATGCCCCATAACAATGAAAGCGGATGCAGGCCATAGCATTCGGACATGGCCTGGCGCATATATGCTGTGCCGACTGCTGGCCCAGTAACACACAAGCAATGAGTGAGCCAATAGATACTTGGTTTGTCTTGCCTTGACAAACAAGAGGGGCGGGGATTACCCTCGACGAAACCTATTGCTCGAAATAAAAAATAATTTCGGTATTATTATCAACGCTGTCATCCTAACATTTGTGAATGTCAATTGGGATACCTTCAGATAAGTCAAAATGGAGAATTAATTTGCTGGTTGAAAATTACCCCGCCCGCCCGGTCAACTCTGATGTTAATCAACAAACATACCATAAACATCAGACGTCAGCAGTTTACGTCGTTCAACACCAGAGACGTAGCGGAGACGAACACCCCAGCTGATGGAACCGATGATCTAAACTGAGCTGTAAGTGGAAAATTGTTTTTATTTGCTCTGTTTGGTTGTCATTAGTATCTTAAACTAAAGGCCTATTTAGTGTCGACGACATATTTAAACGTGCTTTGCTTAAGACTTATCTACAGTTAACGTTAACGGTTCTGTCACCGTGCAACAGTTGGTCTTAGGTTTTTAACGTCTATGTAACTTGCGTGGTTTGAAGCATGTAATTAAGCCTGTACATTTTGTTACATTCCGTGTGCTTTTTCTGCGTTTTGTAAGTAGGTATTGTTACGTATTAAGGGGGAAAATGCAATGGGCACGAGCCAGCCGTTTACAACAACCATCAGGCTCGTGAAAGTCCAAGATCTCTGAGGCTAAGCAGGGAAAGGCCTGGCTGGTTCTTGGGTGGGATACCGTTTTGGTAACACCATGGACGCCTGAGTGAATTTAGTGAGCGAGTGACTGGTGAGGGGCCAATGGCGTAGCCTCGCTTCCATCAGTCTACTCCAGGGCAGCTGTGGCTTTATCTTACCGTTACAGAGTAGCCTATGTATGGCGTGAATGAATAGTACTTTGAGAATCTCTAACATGTCCTCCAGGCCTTAGTCTGACTGGCTCATCTTAAACACACCTAATATAATATGAGAGCGGTGGATTGTGGCTGCTGCTGCGTTTGGTCCTTTAGTGTTTTACAATGTCTTAATCTTTTTCTCCTCTCTGTTTGTAGAGCGAGCAGTTTTGTGCAACGCCACGCACTTATTTGGTGAGTCTACATTTTCCTACATATTGCTTGGATAAAAAGGATATGTGTTATTCAAAATCATGATGAACCACACAGAATGGGTTGCCAAATCATTAATTAAAACCCAGTTTTGTGGGTTGTGATTATATATTATATTACATTACATTCTATTATACTCACATACTTTTGTAATCTGGTGCCTGGGACATGGCCTTGTTTCTTTGAGTTTGCTGTGTTTTGTTGCTGCACCTTTAAATGCATGTTTTTAGTTTTACGCACCTGGCCTGTCGCCACGGCAACCATGCGCCGGGTGGAATAGTTGTCCAATCCGCTGCGCCCGCAATCAACACACCTGTGCCACGGCGGGACAAGGGAGGATAAAAGGAGTGTTTGGGGCTACACAACGCAGGCAAGAACGGGGCGAGCATCGGAGGGAGACAGCACCAGCGCCAGGAGCAGCAGCAGCGCCAGGACGGCAACATCCCGTGGCCAAGCCGGGTTGAGCATTACGAAGCTGATCACACGCAACGGCAGGGGGAACCCTGCCTTGCCTGTGAGTAGAGTGTATATTCTGTAGTGGTGCTCGTTGTGGGCCTTCGGTCCCGGGTTTGGGGGGTGTTTGTGCGTGGGCTTCGCGCTGTCCTCTGCGTGTTCTGACAGGTGCAGGCACACGGGAAACGGCTGGATCTGGGAGATCAGGCTGGCGGACCGGGGAGTGTCGTGCTATCTCCTACACGCAGCGGCAGAGGAAACTCTGCCTGGCGTGTGAGTATCCTACCCTGCAGCAGCGTTTTTAATTCGAGATCGCCTCTGGCGTCGGCGCCAGGCCTGTCTGCTGTGTGCTGGCCCTTTTTTGTGTTGTGGTCCAGGGAGGTGTCCGTCGCGGAGTGGTGTCCGTTGCTGGAGCGGAGTTGCGCGCGACTATAAAGCAGGATCTGAAGACTCGGCGGCAGGGTGGAGAAGCCCTGCCTGGCGCGTAAGTGCCGCTACGGCCGAGTGAATTCATTACCTTCCGAGACTCTCTGTACTGGCTGTTGTGTTCTGTTGTGTGCACAGGCTTCGCAGGCGGATCTGGCCTGGACGCTCCTGGACTCTCCCTTTCCTTTTAGCTTGGTTTTTAATAGTGCTCGTGCCTTCTTTTAAAGGGTATCTAACCCCCCCTTCCAGAGGCTCAGCCTGAGAGTGTCAGATTTGAAAATCTCAACAGAAAAGGGGCGTTGCCTGGAGGACTAAGGGGCACGCGGGAGGGGTGAGGGGTGGGAGGGGTGAGGGGTCTGATTGACAGGCCTGAGTCATTTGACTAACGATGCACTCGCAACGCTCCTCGTAAACAAAGTTCGAGCACAGCGAGCTAACTTATTTAGCAACATGGTGAGACAGCTCTACAGCTCTCTTTACACAGGACAGGCATCGTGGCAGACAGTGGCCTTGTACCCGAGACTGCTCTGAGGCGCGGGGTTATTTTATTAGTGATTCCGCTGTCATTTACAAAGCTAACGGCTTAGCATTGAGCTAGATCGATGTTAGCATCGCAGCTAAAGGACCAAACGTAACTGTCCTGGCTCCTTTCAGAATCTACCGATCTATTTTAGATGTAGACTTTTCACTGTGGTCTACATAAGCATTGCAGATGTATCTCAGTGTCCCAAGCAGAGAATGTGTGAGGTATAGAGACTTGATTATATGTATTACAAAGCTTTATTTTATTTCTCTCACAGCAAAGTGCACAAAACATGTCACATAAAAAAAAAAATATTGTGCAAGAACACTGTCCTAGAAATAGTTTTCGGTTGGTCATTGAAGATAAAGCAGATAAATCATCCATGTTTATCTAAAGGCTTAACTAAGGGTCTGTAACATTAGGCTCTTGGGTCCACAAAGTCATTTCTATTATTACTACATTTAGTGAATTACAGGTTTAACCAATGTAACACACGCACTGAACTACCACTAAATGATGAGTAAAGGCTATAATAAAGTCTTTACACGTATGCTTATTTAGTTGAAATAGTGAAAATGATAGAGCTTATTTTTTTGGTAAGTTTTCTTACTTAATTTTGTACTTCCTGGCTTTTACAACATTGCAATTACCCAATGCAATTTTTCTTTTGTTAATCTTACTACGACAATATCAATCAATCAATAATGACAGTTTATATTTCATTTGAGGATCAAGCTGCATGTGGTACTCTATTCACTTAGTCTACCTAGATGTGTGCAATAAACAAATTTAACAAATACAATTTAAATTAATACTTGCCATACAATATCGAACTTGACTGTTTAATACTTAATTTATGGAATCAGAACTAGAACACACTGAACTGAATTTTTAAATGTGGCTCGATCATCCATCAAACTTTGATACGCCTTTTAGATTGATACAATTACAGTTTTGAGGGGAAAAGGCATTAAAAACATAGCAGTAAAGCTGAATTCTTGCATCCACAGTTGAGCTACACGATGGCTTAAATTAACCAAGTAGCAGTAGCTCATGTACAGTATGCTGCATGCATGCATACATGCAGGTCTTCTCAATGCACGGGAGACAAAGTTGATTCTTATGGCTATACAGTTGTTGGGTTGCAGGTTAGTGTTCTAAAGGCCTATTATGTTATATAGAGGTACAATTATTTCATTTTTGAGGAAATGTTTGGTCTTGTATAAGAAAGATAATGGACCCAGTGACTGAAATTAGTGATCATTTTTGTAATTCATACATTTATTTTTTTGGCTGCAACTTGTGAAAGTGTAATGCAGTTAATATGAAAAACTGGCTCCTGCCTCCCCACTGGGGAGTGTGACATCACATTATAGAACCTGCAATCCAGCAATACCAACTAAAATAATTACACATGCACCATTAAGTTTTCAGCTTCTAGAGACAAAGTGGCACTGGTTCTACCTCACCAAACCATCCTGTGAAATATCTGACAGAAACAGCTAAAGGCTTCATTTTGTTCTTGGATTGCTGATCAGTGTCTACAATTAAATCTTGCATGGAACATTGATTTCATCTACTATGTTGTCCAGTGGCATGTCAGCTTATAGAATTCTTCATATTGCAATGTTTACTCCCATCGTTCTATATGTGGTTGGCGACTGTCCTTGTCCAATGTGCCTCCATTTCCAGAAACATTCTTTCTTTGCCCGATAGAGAGGTCGTCTGAAAATGTGAATTGAAATGTTATAAAAAAAAAAAAAACACACACTAAGACATGAATTACTTTAAAAGGGAAGTCTGTCATCAATATACTGATCAAATGCATCACCGTGTGATCCGATACATACAGTGGACATGAAGAATGGTTTGCATGCATTTTCTCCACCTCTTTCTCCACCTCTGACTCTGCATGGACAAGAAAAGTCTGTTACAACTCAGCATACATTTTTGCGTGCAAGATGTGTTAGCATCATTCTAATTTACATTTAAAATATAGTCCTCAATAAGGCAAAAAACTGTTTTCAATGAGAAGAAATATAAACCACTTGGGGAAATAGTAATATAAACAAAATGATAGGTGTCAACAAATGCATTTATTGGTCAACACTAAAAACGATTCTCCCACTTACTGGTGTAAAATACAATACTCCTATGCTACATTTGTTAGAATTTTAATGCGAGTTGAGCAATATTGTGATGTGCTCACCTACAGGTACTTATGACAGTTCAAATGAGTGGCCAGTCCTGTCTTGCACACACCTCAAGCTGGAAAATCCAGAAAACCACTCATACACGGGCTTTTTTCATCCACTGGACTTTGGTTCATGGTTAGCCACTTCTCTCAGGCAACACAGTCTGCATTCTGAAAAGATTTTGTTCCATACTGCCAGGCCAGTCTGAAAATATAATAATGCATATTCCACAGTCAATCCATAATCATCTGAGAATTCTAATGATAACTGGTGCATTATTTCCCTGTAATCGCACAGTTCGTCTGAAAATCATCTTCTATATCACTCCACTGCAGCAATTTCCACAGTAATGATTAAAAATTAAGCTACTATTGTTGTGGAAGTCGCTTTAGATAAATCATCTGAAAAAACTGACTCTGCGTTGTGCAGTAAACCTGTGTAATACACAGCTTCTTGTTGTTTAATCCTTACTTATTCTACATTTGCTAAACTAGCACTATAGTCTAGCATTATAAACTAGCTATGTAATCTACGTATTATATTTGCCACACAAAATAATCAAGCCAAAACTTAACATGCTCACCTTATGTCCTCTTGAAAAATCTGGACCTGTGCCTGCTCACAGCCTCCTGCTTGTCTGGCCTCTCATACTGGGCACAGAGTGGTTCAGGCACAGGTACTTTGTCTGTGTGCTCCTGGTATGGGAGAGGATCCTCAACCACACTTTCAAACAGCAGGGCCATTAGTTGGTCAATGTAGACTGTAAACAAAGCACAAAACATTTGTCTTTGTAAAAGCATTGGTTGTGTTGTTTTTAATGTGACATACCTGAGGTAGCTCTGGTCTTCAAGGCTCGCACGGTGTAGTCGCCACGTTTGTACTTTGGGTACACTATCGCATACCGCAGTACACCTTCAAGTGTTGTAGCATGTGACCTTGTAGCATTTTCATTGTAGTGCAGGGCAGCAATTTGCAACCTACAACATTTTTAGGTACAGATTCACACAACATTTTTTTCTTTTTTAAATGTATGTATGTATTACCTTGCTAACATTCCTCTGAAGGAGAAGCCTGCACTTTTGGGGGAGAACCTAATTATCAGGCTGTGGAAGGCCTCAAGGGTTGACGTGTGGTACACCGGGCTGATTTTCTCCACATCCTTCACAAAGCGTGGAGCCAACACAATGTCACTGAGCCTCTCACATGCTGCTGTGCCTACAGAGTAAATTACCATGACATAATTGTAAAGCAATTTTTGTTTCGAATGACAATGCCAACCTTACATTTTTGAAATGTACATAAAATACAATGAGTAAAGGGCCAGTATTACTGATAACAAATGCAAAACTTACTTGGTTTGAGCCACACTCTTGACCCTTCCCCAACCAGAGGCCCGTGTAGGCACCGAGGGAACAGGGCATTGTCGTGCGTGTGCACATTCTGCATGTGGTTGGCCACAGACGTCCACTTAGCGACAGCCTCTTGTCCCGAGGAGGAAGTCGAAGCTGCCCAATAGAGGTGATTTACCACGCTTTTTCTCCACTGGCCAGCGTCCTGGGTGCTCTTTCTCTTTGCGAGCTCATCAATTTTTTTCCCAATTCCTAGAGTTTAAAATACATATTTACTAAATGCAGAATAACCATAATATTACACAGCATTCCCCAAATGCATACCCTTTCCCATGTGCCATGGGTCAAAGTAGTGCCTGATTTCCTTCTTTTCCTCCCTTAAAAACTTCTGAACGCCGGTGTGTCGGTCCGTCACAATGGCCTCCACATTGACACCCCTCTCTTCCAGCATGGTCAGACTACGCACAAAGCCCTCCTTCTCCATGCGCACGCTGTTTCCAACCTCATTGCTCTAATAAGACAAAAAATAAATTAGGTGCTGAAATGCACAGAGTGATCCCAAATTACATATTGAAACATTCCTTGAATTCCATTACCTGGACTAGTTGGATGTCAATGACTTTGTTATTACTGAGATTCATCATCGTGTAACTGCCATATTTGGCCGAATGTCCTACACGAATGCAAGTTGTACGTTAGCTGACTTTTAATTAATACTTCTGATAAATGTTAATGAAATGTATTTACCAGGTGAATCTGCCCGCATGTCCCCACCCAGTGACACAGAGCTGCTTTCAAGAGCCTCCCTGATGAGGTCCTCCTGCTCCAACTTCCACTGCCAGTTGACCGTAGGGATGAGGAGCTTTGCCTGATGCCTGTAGAAGCACTGCTCTGACAGTCCCTGAATATTGAAGGCCCTCAAGAACTATAAAAGGAAAAAATAGGTTATCAACTGATAATAGATGGAAACAAAATCCAAACAAAATAATTTTTGCTGTACCTTTGAAATCTGGCTAAATGATGAGCCGGTGAACAGCACAGCAGCACACAGCTGTAGGTTTCCAGCTGGGATGTTGTTCACCATGGGCTGACTGGACCACTGACTGGAGAACTCACAGCGAGGACACTGTTGAGTGACCCGAAGCAGTGTGCCGACTGTGATGGTGTCCACAGCACAGCGACCAGTGCAGACAGGACATCGCCTGAACAGCTCCAGCAGTTGGTCCTCGTGAACAATATATTTTTTGTCCTTGTGTGGAGGGACTTCAGTGGGAATGCTATATAAAATAAAGGATATTTCATCCCTCAAAAAACCAGGACGCTGTATATATTTTTTCTATTAAAAAGCTAGATTTCCTTTTTACCTTGAACAGTTCACAGTGCTGGAACTGTAATCGATGTGGAAGCTGGGGTCAGACGCTGACACCTCCTTCTCCTTTTTAAAGGTGTAGAGGCTGCTCTGGGACTGTCAGGAAGAGGGATTTCCATCAGGTCCTCAGTACCACAACCGACGCTTGTGTAAGCGGTCCGGGCTTGAGTAGCTGTACAAAACACAAACAAAATAAACAAACATGTTAAAAATGGCCGTAATTATCATTTACACAAAACAGAGTGTTTTTAGAAATAAAATGACTGTATAAACAATAAAAAGAGATATCACCTTTGCTTCGCCTGCTCGGCTTCACATTGGCCTGGACACTTGCATGCCTTACAATGACTGGATAAGTCTGGCAGCCAAATTCTCTGGTCACTGGCTGAAAACGTAAAAATACATATTATTTTTAAAATGTACACTACAGAAGAAGGGTAATGTGTTACAGTTCCTTAGTGCATTTAATTGTTGTCTAATGCAGATTAGTGAACGTAAGCCAACATATGGATCCCAGCACATGAGCACCCAATAACCATACGGTCCACCTGGAGTGGTCAGCCCTCTCGCCCCTCACTGACCACGATCACATATCACACGAGCGCGCGCGGAGCCACGGGCACCTGCCTGGTCAGTTTAGCCACACATTAGATGTTAGCTATCCGTTAGCTTTATAGGTTAGCTTGTAGATGCACTCACGTTTTGCGCAGCTGCTGTCAAATATGAAAGCTACTGTCATCGCGAAAATGTAGACTAGTTTGGTGCTCAGTCTCAAGCACAATTACGCGCGGTCTCAGCGTAACTTTGTTGTGCAGACTGATGCATTAGCCACTCCCGCTAGCTACAAAAGGCTATAAAAGTTCACATGTCATAATATACAGCGGTGTAACTGTCAGCTCACCGTCTCATGCGGTTCATAGCTCTCTGTTTGAGCGGGGTTAGAGAGTTGCCAGGCAGCTGATGGATGCAGACGCCAAGTCAAGTGAACGAGTGCGGGGCGCACCGCTTGGAGCACACGCAGCCACAAGCCTCACCCAGTGCATAGTTTATTTACACGCCAGATCCCGCATTGTTTGAGACACTACTACAATCTATTTCAACGTGCACTATCGAAATTCTACTTACATGACATTAGTAGCAGTTTTAGGTTGTTGTTATTCTCACTCACCTCAGATTGGCGCCTGAAATCGTCCTGCTGGCGGGGCAGCAGTGTCGGTGGGCTCAGTCGTGGAAGAGCAAGGGTGGGGACTGCCTCATTCTTCAAACGAAGAACCTTACTGTAGCCCAGCTCAAACTCCAAGGAGTTGGCGAAGGAATCGCAAGTAAAATGTTGGTTGCAAACTCCAGCACGAGGCGGGAGTTCGCAGTTTTCCCCCAGGCCAATTGCGCGCAGCCACTGGCGCCTAATTTCTAAGTCCTGAGGAAAGTAATGTAAACCTACAGAACTATGACAACCTACAACACTACACTTTCTCCCCATCCTAACAAACAAGACTACAACACTACACCTAATATTACACAATACAGAACACTAAATACAGCTAACCTAGCTAATTCTTATGCTAAATGTTACTAATCTCTCACTAAGACTAAACTACAACTAAATCTAATAACTATCTAAACTACGACAAGCTAATAAATCTAACTAAAAGCTATGCTAATAAATCTAACTAAAAGCTATGCTAATAAATCTAACTAAAAGCTACGCTAATAAATCTAACTAAAAGCTACGCTAATAAATCGCAAACCTGAAAATCGATATAAAGACACTCGCTATTCCAAACTCCAACTCGCTACGGGGGCGTGTGCGGAGTGGGCTGCTTTTATACTCCACAGAAGAGAGGCCGCTGACGTCGGCGCCCTCCTGCTGACGTAAGCGCCCCGCTCAGAGCTAATCACGAAGGAAACCAACAGTAAAGCATGTAATGCACTCGATAAGGTGCAGATGGCGCCACACAGACGGTTTTGGACACAAAGACAGGATTTCAACAAATATGCACTAAATTGTTAAAATAGTGACAGATACATGTAGACAACACTATAAGATACCAATTTATACAACTTAGCTAGACAAAAAAGTTGATTTTGGGGTTAGTTGTTCTTTAAAATCAGACATTTTAAACTTTGTTCTGCAGATTTTACTGTCAACTTTTATTTAAATCTATTAATAAATTGTAAACTTTTTAACTGTTTGCCTCTCCTTGGTCACACTAACCGCTCTCGCCACAATATCATTCTCTACCACTCGACCATTAGATCCACCCCATTCAAGCCATAGACTCAAACCCCCCCTTACACTTTTAGTGTTTTTAATGCTATTATTGTGTTGTCCTGTTTTGCAGGTGCAGTGAATTCCACTCTTCATTCAATATTCTACATTTGTATAACAAAAACAAAAAATGGATAGAAAAAATGTATGACAGCGTGCTGTAAAACGAGTAGGAGAGATGATGGCTTCTTTTATTGAGAAAAGGAGTTGTCAAGCTTTGGGAGACGCCCCAATAATCCTTGATAATCACAACCAAAGTCAGGGCCCAATTGTGTCAGATTTGATTGGGGATGAGGATGAAGATGAAGGTGAAGATGAAGAGTTAGACTATGATGAACAGCTAGAACCAGATCTGAACTCAGATTATTGTGAAAACAGTGATATGAATTTAGAGTCCTCCTTGGCTGAATGGGCTCCGCGGTTTTTTGCCTTGCTGTAATCAATGTTGAATTTATCAAAATCACTATTGCGAAGGCAAATCCAAGGCTCTGTAAGCTGCTTTTTCAATAAGGGAGGGAAATAGGGGCGGTTTCTCATCATCGCAGGAGCACATGGGCTCTGTTAACTAGTAAACAATATTGAAAATTCCAGCCGCGCCGTATGTCCGCGGGTTTTCCGCGGTTTTCAGATATTTTTGGGCGGGTTTGGCTGCCCAGACCTGGCAACCCTGATTGACGGAAGTGAGCGGGGGAAGTCTTTAGGAGTTACTGCGTGGACGTTTTGCTCCTCGTATCATTACGCCTCACAATATAGTTCCCCTTTTTATCTGCTTATAAAATCGACATGCTACATTTCTGTGTAAATATACTTCGCATGAAAACACTTCACGTAACTTTATTTAAATAGGGAACACGTGGAAGAGCTTGGTAGCTTCTCTCGTGAGCTTTTTTGGAGCTATGTGACATGTGGGAGAGGCTGCGTATGTGCTCCGTTTGCGTGACAGAGCGCACGGACAAAGACCAGACGGGTATATATTAACACGTCTAAGGTTAGGTAAGAACATATCTCGGTATGTGAAAAACGGTGGCCTATTCCTTTAAATGGTTAGAATACTCTGTTGCCAACAATTCTGCTTTCTGCTTTTCCTGTCGCATCTATGGCAGGCAGAACATTTGTTGTAAAAAGGATGCCCTCTGTGGTTCAGGCTTTTCAAACTGGAAACGGGCTTTGAACACCTTCAGGGAACATGAAAAGTCTGCTAGCCATGTCTCATCTATGGCCTTTTGGAAAAGCTTCAAAACCTCCCAGACACAAGGAGACGTTCTTCAACAACTCCACTCAGCAAGTGCTGCTGAAATTCTTGAGAGGCGACAATATCTGCATAGAATTTTAGCTGTTACCAGCTTCCTTGGCCAGCAAAGCATACCATTCCGTGGACACAATGAACATGAATCCAGCCAGAACCAGGGCAATTTTATTGAATGCATGAAACTACTGGAAAAATGTGATCCTTTCTTGAAGAATTATTCTTCCACATGTCATGCCACGTACCTATCTCATTTTTCACAGAATGACATGATCACAAGCATTTCGAAAGAAATAACTACAAACATATGTGACGAGATTAAGGCAACAGGGATGTATGCTGTTATGGCTGATGAAGCCAGAGATGGGCACACAGAACAGCTTTCTGTTTGTGTCCGTTTCTTATCATGGCCATGTGAAAGAAAGCTTCCTTGGAATGCAACCACTACAGACGTTTGATGCTCAAAACATAACAAACACTATTGAGGAACTACTGCAGAAGCATGGACTTGATACTGTGACGGTTTGCAGGGTCTCTGAACACAGGGGGTTTCCGAATAGGGGTGCCAGCCAGGTATCCCTCCTGACAAGTTGGATATGGGTTACAGGGTTACCGGTCACACAAGGATTTACACTAGGCTGTATAAACCCTTTCTTGGTAAAATGGTGAATGATACAAAACAAGAGGGTCCACACAATAACAATAAGTGTCCAGCATGTGTATTTACAATTCTAGTGTCCACAACAACATCTGTCCCCTTCCCACAGTTCTAGGCAGGTGGACTTCTATTTTACTCCCCCCACCAGGGTTGCTCCACAGCACAAGATGTCACAGGATAAGGCAGGACGAAACAGAATAAATCCTGACTTGCTCTCACGTTTGGTGAGGTTTCACGTGAGACGCGATGACGTCACCAACCGGCACCCCCGAGGGCTTCCGTGTTGGAGCGAGATACACACAGGGAGAGGAGCGCACTCGTACTGTTCTCTTTTCCACAACAACGTGACACGCATTGATCCCAGTAGCAGCGGCCAGCAGACGGAGTGACGAGGGATTGCACGCCTCGGATTTGTAGTTAGAATGTAACGCACTGACTAAAACTGACGACGGCGGCGGCTACTGCTTCCCACACTGATCAGAGGGAGACTGACATTTAAAACAGGAAGGAAGGCAGCTCAAACGGCGGGCGCGAACGGTGGACAAATGGGGTGAGTCTACGACGCCACGGGGCGTACACCAGAAATGGTGCGGACGGTGGGGGTGGAAAGGCGCTCGCAACTCGAGAGTTGTTACACTCCCCCCCCCTTCGGAAGACCCGAACTAGCGAGGGGTTTGTGTATTTAGATACTTTGCTACGTCAGTGTGGCCACGGCACTGGCCTCCCGAACGTCATCAGTGAAACCCAAGAAATCCTCCCCCTCACTGTCCTCCAGAAGAATTTCAAGGACCTTTCGGTGCTGCTCCTTCTCCAACTCCTTTGCGGTGGGGTAGCAGGGCTTCATTTGGGCCACGTGGACCACCCGGAGATCCTCCCCGGTGCCCTCCAGGACAACCTCAAAGTTCACAGGCCCAGTCCTCCTTGTGACGCGGTACGGACCCTTCCACCTCGGGGCAAGCTTTGCCGAAAAAGATTTGTCAGCTCGGGATAAAGGGTGAGTACGGAGCCATACACGGTCCTTTACCGAAAAATCTCCTTCCCTTCTTCCACGGTCATAGTTCTGTTTTTGTCTTTGCTTAGCCCTCTTCAGATTGACACCAACAAAGTCCCTGAGATCAGCCATCTGCTTTGCCGTCGCATAGGCAGGAGCGTCAGGGTCGCATTGGTTCGGCCGCAGCTCACTATCCAATGGGCCCTTTAATGGTCTCCCAAGGTTAAGTTCTGCGGGGGTCACTCCTATGGACTCGTGCACCGCTGAGTTCAAAGCAAAACGGAATTCAGGTAAGTATTTATCCCAACTTTTGTGATTGTCCTGTACATACGAAGCAAGCATGGCCTTAATGTTACGGTTGATCCTTTCTGTAAGGTTGGTCTGTGGATGATAAGCAGAGGTTTTTTTATGGGTAAGGTTCCATCTTTGGCAGGCTTCCTCAAAAACAGATGACACAAACTGCGGTCCTTGATCCGACAGGAGGTACGTGGGAACACCCCACCGAGTGAAAATGTCTTTGATCAAGTATTGTGAGATGGTCTCTGCCGTAGCCCTGCGAAGTGGGAACAACTCCACCCACCGTGAAAAATAATCCACGAACACAAGGAGATGAAGGTTGCCGTTGGAGCTCCGTGGAAAAGGTCCCATGAGATCCACTCCCAACATCTGCCATGGCATCTCCACCTCGGTCTGTTGTAGTTTACCAGCAGGCTTACGGGTTTCTGGTTTGTACCTCTGGCAAATAGAGCAACCTCGCACATAGTCCCGAACATCGAGGCTCATCCTTGGCCAATATACCAGAGCTTGCAATCGTTTATAGGTCTTGTATCTCCCCAAATGACCAGCCAAGGGGTCTGTATGGTAATGGTAGAGAAGCGGTTGTCGGAGAGAAGGTGGGATGTACACCTGGTAGATGGTCTTATGAGCAAGTTTCACCACCCGGTACACCTTGTCCTCCAGTATTGTGTACTTGGTGTTGTTTTCATCAGCTTCACCTTTCTCCATAATCTCTTGGTACAGTTCTTGTGCAAAAGGATCCTGCTGTTGGGCCCTCCAGATGTTTTCATCGGTCACCGGGTGGAAATCCTCAGCGGTGTCTCTCTTGGACCGAAGCACAACAGCACAGGTGGCAGGTGGGTATTCCGAGTCTTCCACAGGAGCTCGTGACAGGGCGTCCGGAACGGTGTTATATTTCCCTTTCCGATACTCCACTGTGAAGGAGAACTCTTGGAGGCGAAGAGCCCATCGAATGAGCCGGGTGGTGGGCTTCTGAGTCTTGAAGACCCAGACCAGTGATGAGTGGTCTGTCACAACGGTGAAATGGCGTCCTTCCAGGTAGTATCTCCACTTCTCAATTGCCCAAACAACAGCAAGGCACTCCTGCTCTGTGGTGGAGTAATTTCGCTCAGCTTTGTTCAAGGTGCGGCTCGCAAAAGCAAGTACCTGCTCAGTCCCCAGCCCAGTTTGCTGAGCCAACACGGCACCCAAGCCCACGTCACTGGCATCGGTGTAGACAATAAATGGCAGATGGAAATTTGGATGTCCCAGAACAGGCGAAGAGGTCAAATGTCGCTTCAGGGCCTCAAACGCTTCTTGACATGCGGAAGTCCAGATAAACTTTGCTCCTTTCCGTTTCAGGGCATTTAGCGGCTCAGTTAGTGCAGAGAACCCAGGCACAAAGCGGTGATACCATCCGGCCATGCCCATAAATCTTTGGAGCTGTTTCATGTTCTGCGGGACAGGGAAATCCTGCACAGCCTTAATCTTCTCACCATCCACAGCTACCCCATCCGAGGAGACAGTGTGACCCAAGAACTTCAAAGTGGTCCGGAAGAATTGGCTCTTTTTCATGTTCACAGTAAGGTGGGCCTCACGTAACTTGTCCAAGACTGCTTGAATGTCATAATGGTGTTGGGCCTGAGAGGAAGAATAAATGATTATATCGTCCAGGTACACCAGACAGATACTTCCTCTCAACTCTCCCAGAACAACTTCCATAAGTCGCTGGAAGGTGGCGGGGGCATTTTTCAGCCCAAACGGCATCACTTTAAATTGAAAGAGGCCATAAGGACATACAAAGGCGGTTTTCTCACGGCTGTCTGGGTCCATTTGGACCTGCCAGTATCCACTATTGAGGTCCAAGGTGGTGAATACCTCTGCTCCCGCCAAAGACTCCAAAATCTCCTGGATATTGGGTAGTGGATATGCATCAGTGTGAGTAGCGGCATTAATCTTGCGATAGTCCACACAGAAACGGGGTTTCGGATCATTTTTCTTTGGCACAAGGACAACTGGAGCAGCATACGGCGACGTGGATGGTTCTATGATGTCGTTATCCAACATTTCCTCCACATGAGTCTTTATCACTTGGAGTTTGGCAGGTGAGACTCTGTACGGCTTCTGCTTAATAGGTACATCATTAGAGAGGTAAATTTTGTGGGTGAGAACCTTAGTACACCCTAGAAGTGTGGTACACACATCTACGTTCTCCTGTAATTGGCAAAATAATGATCTCTTCCCAAATTCATCTAGGTGAGCGTTGGTGACTGCCCTCTGAATAAGATCGGGGCAAGCGCGAGTGGCTATTAATCGAGCAGGAGCAACAGCTGAGAAAAAGGCAAGCTGCTGGCATGGGGTGGTTTGCCAAGTTAACGTCTCCTGCAGAAAGGAATATTGGTGGCTTCTGTTGGACTTAAACCAGTATTGCTGATCTGACACATCGAATTGTAAACCAGAGACAGATATGAAGTCGAGCCCAAGTACAGCCGGAAAAGCGAGACTTTGGGCAGGCAGGATTACACAGGGCAATATAATGGTGTGGTTTTGTAAGGCAACTGTTATTTCACTCCATCCAAGAGGCTGCTGTCCTTCTCCATCAGCCAGATACAGAGGTCCTCTCTCCCAAGCCTTCATCACTCCGTTCAACTCTGCCCACACTCGTTCATTGACTAGAGTGTAAGATGATCCTGTGTCCAGTATGGCAGCTCCTTTCCAGGAACCCATGCTGATGGGAACCATAAGCTGGCATGGCAGGGAACTGGCCCCCCCGGCAGCAGGAATGGGGACTCCTCCCGGAGGTCCAGAAATGGTGAGGGTTCCAAGCGTGGCAGAACTCTCCCGGACGTAGGATGGTTGCTCGGACTGTTGAGGAGGGACTTGAGGTGAAGATTGACGGTTGGGCCCTCCCCGGAGACAGTCAGCAGGGGAATGGTTGCCCTTACATCGCCAGCAGAATGGTTGAAGTGGCCGGTTGTGGTTTGGATTATAATTGCCTGTCTTGGGCCGTACAGTGGGGTCGCTGTTAGGAGGTCTATAGTCAGTGGTCTTGGATGGGATATGCCCCTTTTTCCGATGTTCATATTGCTGTTGGTTATCCCTGTCCTTTTCCAGCTGCTGCCCCAGTCGCACAAGCTCCTCCACCGTTGCAACTCGACTACTCCTCAGCTGACTGGCCAACTGAGGGTTAATGTTTTTGAGAATTAATTTAATAATTTCCTCTTCCTCGATGTGTGTCTTCCAGCGTTTACATAGAGACTGGTACATATACACAAAGTCACGGATGCTCTCCTTTTCCCCTTGGACGCGGGTACGTATCCTTTCGGCCAGTTCATCCTCGTAATCTTCGGACAGGAAGGCCGCCCGAAAATGCCTCTGAAATTCTGTCCAAGTCTGCACTTTATGTCTGGCAACATCCCACCAATCCCGGGCTGTACCATGTAAAACATTTCTCAAGGTGGCCATGAGCTCCTCATTAGTTAAGGCGTTGAGCGCCAAGTAATCCTCACAGCGCTCGAGGTACTGAAGGGGGTCTGGGGTGTCATCAATTTTCCCATACGTAGGGAACTGAAGTTTCACTGGGCTCTTTCCAATGTCTCTGTTTCTATTTACAGGCATGGTTAAACAACCAGGTGCTGCGGTTTGAGCTCCTGTCACCCCCAGCTGAGCGGTAGACTCCATCCTTGGCCTCCCCGGAAGTGTAACTATATTGGGTGCCTCCTGGCACAGGGTGGAATACCTTGGATCCAGGATATTGGTTGGCCTAGTGTGAGCCATTTCGGTGAGCTCTCCTGCCATCGATTTAATGGAGGATGTACACTGTGTAATATCCCCCTGCAGGCGTGTAACTTCGTCTTGCAGGCAGGCCACACTTGCTGTGACTGGAGCCAGTAAAGTGCTTACTTCCTGGATCATCTCATTATGATGATGCTTAAGCCGCCAACTCAAGGTGCTTTTCATTTGTGTGAGATAATATTCAAACTGAGTATCAAGATGTCCCAGCTCCTCTCTCTGCTTCTCCCTCATCAAGTCAGTCAGGGTGGTTTTCATACTGTCCATCTCCACCCTGAGGTTCGTCTGCATTTCCTCCATCCTCGCGTTTAAACCCAACACCTGGGATTCACCTCCAGATAGGGTTATTGACGCTCGAGGGGGCTGATTAGGAGCCTGTGGAGCCAGAGCCACGTCGGCCAACTGTGCTTCGGTGATCTCCATGTCTAGGAGTGAATATGCTGTGGAGCATCCATTTGTAGGTGGCAAAGGTTGGGGAAAAAATGTCACTTCTTCTAGTGCCCGGAAGACTTCATCAACAGTCGTTGTGGTCATTATTTTTTTATTATTATTATTTATTTTTTTTTATGCTGTCCTTATTTTCACACAATTCACAATTGTTTTGCCATTCACATGTCCCATCTGGGGTGCCACTATTTTATGTGACGGTTTGCAGGGTCTCTGAACACAGGGGGTTTCCGAATAGGGGTGCCAGCCAGGTATCCCTCCTGACAAGTTGGATATGGGTTACAGGGTTACCGGTCACACAAGGATTTACACTAGGCTGTATAAACCCTTTCTTGGTAAAATGGTGAATGATACAAAACAAGAGGGTCCACACAATAACAATAAGTGTCCAGCATGTGTATTTACAATTCTAGTGTCCACAACAACATCTGTCCCCTTCCCACAGTTCTAGGCAGGTGGACTTCTATTTTACTCCCCCCACCAGGGTTGCTCCACAGCACAAGATGTCACAGGATAAGGCAGGACGAAACAGAATAAATCCTGACTTGCTCTCACGTTTGGTGAGGTTTCACGTGAGACGCGATGACGTCACCAACCGGCACCCCCGAGGGCTTCCGTGTTGGAGCGAGATACACACAGGGAGAGGAGCGCACTCGTACTGTTCTCTTTTCCACAACAACGTGACACGCATTGATCCCAGTAGCAGCGGCCAGCAGACGGAGTGACGAGGGATTGCACGCCTCGGATTTGTAGTTAGAATGTAACGCACTGACTAAAACTGACGACGGCGGCGGCTACTGCTTCCCACACTGATCAGAGGGAGACTGACATTTAAAACAGGAAGGAAGGCAGCTCAAACGGCGGCGCGAACGGTGGACAAATGGGGTGAGTCTACGACGCCACGGGGCGTACACCAGAAATGGTGCGGACGGTGGGGGTGGAAAGGCGCTCGCAACTCGAGAGTTGTTACAATACCATGCTATGTGTCGCTCAGTCTCATGAGCTGAATCTGGTCCTATGCCACACGTGCAAGGCCATACCAGCAGCCTCATCCTTCTTTGAACTGTTGGAAAACTTGCACACTTTTTTCAACAGTTCTTTGATAAATCACAACAAGTTCAAAGAACTGCAAAAAGACCTTGGATTACTCCCAACTGAGCAGGTCCAACTGTCGACAACACGGTGGGCATGCCAAATTCGATCGGTCAATGCTGTTCTAAAAAACCTGCCTGTCATTTTAGCCAGCCTTGGAGCTATGACCACTCCAATGTCTCACGGCCTTTTGTCAAAGCTCACACAACCCAGAAATGTCTAGATTCATTGGCAGAAGCCACTTTTTCTGGCCGAACGCTTCTTTGACATTAATAATAATAATAAAAAAAATTACAACTATAGAGTAAACGTTGCAAAATAAAATTTGGTCAATTTAACAGACGGCCTTTCCCATTTCTTTCAGTGTATAGTATCACGCGGTGCCACTCCCTTTCAGTCACTTTAACCTTATACACATTTTTTATATACATTTTATTTCACTTTTCAAACTTCCAACACATTTCACAACATTAACTCCTGTCCCTACTTCTCCGTTCGAGCCACCAAATTCAAAAACCTTTAACTTTACATTTTCTTAAGTTTTGTTTTACATTTTTTGGTATTTTATTTCAAATTGAAACGGCAGACTCTCAGTGATGTGCTTACTTGTGTTGTACACACACTTTTCTGTTTCCAATGTGGACAATTTTGGTTATTTAAAAAACAACAGGCTTGTCCTTACCTTTCTAGTAGTGCCGCGGCGGTGTACACAGGTGAGCAGAGGTCACGGAGGTCAGTTGCCCACAGGGTCGCCAGGTCAATTGGGTGTTTTTTAAAGCCATTCCGCGGGTGAAAAAAACTGTCCGCGGTTTTTGCCTTGCTGTAATCAATGTCAAATTGTGATTTTTGATCAAAATCACTATTTCGGAGGAAAAATTTGCTGCTCAAATGTGGCTATTTTTAAGCTCAAGAGACTGTGGGAAATTGATGTTTTTTAGCTAATGTTATATTTTATAATGCTATTTAATGTTTTTGATGAATTTAATCTATGTGCTTTAAAGTTTCAGTTGAAAACCAATCTTTTCACACGCACATTGCTGCAACAATACCCCATTTCTCGCTCTTGCATTCTTTTGCTCATATCTATGGAGACGTCCAGGTGCCCACACCAGTGTGGACAATAATAACTCCAAATAAGGCATCAGGAAGACACTTCTAGTGGAAAACTACTGAGAGAAAAGCTTGGTGACCTTGGCCTAAGCTCAACTCATCTCCTATCTCTTCGTGAACGTCACATTTTTGATAATATATATTGTAAGAGCGCAGTTAGACGGTGCTTTTCCCGGGACTGCCCCGCTCGAGCACCGTGTGTGTGTTAGTGTAGGGACTTTAGCGCTCAGAGAATCTGTGTTTAGAATTGTAATTGTTATAGGGAATAAATCTTCTTTGACTAAAGCTACTGACTTTTGGTGGTTTCTTCTTGGACCTTGGGATCAACGAACACGCTTGGCGAGACCTTTTTGATACTTTAATATGTTAAACTTAACTGTTTAACTGTGTTTAAATTGATCTTATGGAGTCAGATCTTGTGTATATTAGAGTGCTAATATTTCCTGTAAAATCGCCTACAAGACGAAAATGAGATTCTCCTCTATTGCTCCTAGTGCATTTTAGGAGAAACAAATGAGACTAGAGGCGAGACCCACTTGAGACACCAGGGAGAAAGTTTTTATGGCTCCTAAAGCTTCTAAACAAGCCATAATGGAGAAATAAAGATTAAATCTCACTTAAATAGCAAAATATACATTTATTTAATGTATGCGACACAAATACATACATAAATAAAAACATTTTCATCGAAGGCCACCTATTGAAGTGTGAGCAGCTACAGCATATGGTCAAAGCAGTAAAACAGTCCAGGATTTTGCAGGCCTTTTTTGTTATTGTTGTAGGATATAGTATGTGCCTGATTTCACAGGACATTTTTCCAAAAGTTGCAATGAATCTAACTTTTCTTCCCTGTTTTAACCCTAGAGGAAAAAAATATATGTTATTGGCACATGCCAATAATAACAAGTAGAATGGATTTCTACGGATGGGAAATAGTATTTGCAGGGAAGAAGCAAAGAAAATAGCGGATTATTCCTGGAGGAGCTGGTAAAACATTAAATGGTGCAAGGTTGAACTTTAATGTCAGCTGTCTGTTAAGTTAACAAGAGTTCAATCGAGTGGAATTATTAAAGTAATAAAGTTCCATCTCTAACAATGTGTGACACCCAAGTAATAAAAAAGGCTGCCCTTGGGCACCCTTGCTGAAGATCCCACAGATGACGTTAGATTGTGTAAAGGTCCTGTGTCTTGACTTCAAGCTTTTATCCTTCTGGACTTTTTCAGTATTGCCCAAAGGTAACAGTCCATTAGTCCAGGAAAGTTGCTGATTTGTTCACCTTCTGGAAACAGTTCAAGGTTTTTGGGGATGTTCTGTTGTCATCACATTGGGGTTCAATCTTGATTTGTTAAGATGATCGGTGGCTTGTTAATGCTCAAACAGATTGTTCTGCTTTAGTAGTAGAGGAAGAAAAGACCAAAGCAGAAGCATGGACACTGTGAATGAAGTGAAATACTACACCGGGTACGCTGAGCTCAAATATGCATAACATGTAGCCTCTCCTTTGGAAAACTTCATCAAAACAGTGGCTCACCTCCAAGAATTGGCCCCTCTTGGTGCAGGGGTCGTATGTGAACATGGCACAGCATCCGAGCACCACCATAAGGGCGGACAGGTTGGTCCAGTGAGGTGCGGCGTCCACAGTGATCCAAAGAGCCCAGCGCCGGAGCCCATCGCTCTGCTTTAAGGTGAACACCTCAGGAAGCAAGTCCGGGTACAGGAGGGACTCCTCTTCCACCATGATGGCTGGACAAGCCTTCAGATTCTAAAGGAAACAGTTAAGTCCCGATGCAAATTTAAAGACACACAGTGGAATATTCTATGGTCACATGTTGCTACGCTACAAGAGCAGATGCAAAACCCACAGTAATAAGACATACAGTAGACCTTTAAACTTGCATAACAAGATAAAGAAAGACGGTGACAGATTATCGTAAACTGACATAGCGGAATCCTTCCGCAGTCAATCAATGGTTTTGGTGTTCTTTATTATTATTATTGATTGACTGCGGAATTCGAGCTCTAGATAAAGCAAGTCAAATATTATCGGACTCAAAACATCCTCTGCTTCCCTCAGGTTGAAGGTGCCCAGCACTGTCTAAAAACAGCACCAGGCAGTCACTGCTGTTCTTGATGAATGAATTTCGACACAGGGACAATACATTTTCTTCTACTACTAAATAAATGAATACATAGATGAATGAATAAATAAATACATAGATGAATAAATAAATAAATACATACATAGATGAATAAATAAATAAATACATCGATGAATAAATAAATACATAGATGAATAAATAAATAAATACATAGATGAATAAATAAATAAATACATAGATAAATAAATACATACATAGATGAATAAATAAATAAATAAATACATAGATGAATATATAAATAAATACATAGATGAATAAATAAATACATAAATAAATAAATACATAGATGAATATATAAATAAATACATAGATAAATAAATACATACATAGATGAATAAATAAATAAATACATCGATGAATAAATAAATACATAGATGAATAAATAAATAAATACATAGATGAATAAATAAATACATAAATAAATAAATACATAGATGAATATATAAATAAATACATAGATAAATAAATACATACATAGATGAATAAATAAATAAATAAATACATAGATGAATAAATAAATAAACACATACATAGATGAATAAATACATAGATGAATAAATAAATAAATAAACACATAGATGAATAAACACATAAATACATAGATGAATAAATAAATACATACATAGATGAATAAATAAATAAATACATAGATGAATAAATAAATACATAGATGAATAAATAAATAAATACATAGATGAATAAATAAATAAATACATAGATGAATACATACATACATACATACATACATACATAAACAGCACACCAAACTTTCAGGTACTACTCAGAAGTGGTTACTGCAGAAGTGACAGCAGTAACCTGGCACTGCGTCTGAGATGTTGCCCCTTTTGCCATTTCCTACATACCCTGTAAGACAGTAATGTTAAAAATGGAAAATCAGTTAAAGAGCTACTAACCCCTCCTTCCAGAGCCTCAGTATCAGAGCCTCAGATTTGAAAATCTCAACAGAAAGGGGGCGTTGCCTGGAGGACTAAGGGGCACGCGGGAGGGGTGAGGGGTGGGAGGGGCTTGAGGCTTCTGACTTCGACGCTGCACCTGCAGCGCTCCTCGTAAACAAAGTCCGAGCATGGTAGCATGGAGTTCCAGCGAGCTAACTTATTTAGCAACTTGTTCCACTGGGACAGCTCTACAGCTCTCTCTACACAGGGGGGGCATCGTGGCAGCCTTGTACCTGAGGCGCTGGGTCATTTATTCCTCTGTCATTTACAAAGCTAGCGGCTTAGCATTGAGCTCGATCGACGTTAGCATCGCAGCTAAGGGACGTAACTGTCCTGGCTGCTTCAGAATTTACCGATCTATTTTAGATGTAGACTTTTGCTGTGGTCTACGTGAACATGGGAGATGTATCTCAGTGTCCTCAGCAGAGTGTGTGGTATAGAGACGTGGCTATTTGTGTTACAAAGATTTTTATTATTTTTCTTACAGCAAAGTGCACAAAACATATCACATAAATAAATATATGTAGGCCTGTATTATTGAGCAGGAACACTGTCTTTTTGAAATTGATTTTTGGTTTGCCATTGAAGATGTGAGACAGAATCATTCAGGTCATGTTTCTCTAAAGGCTTGACTGTAACATTGTGAACCCAAAGAGCCAGTTAGCCCTAAGTAAATAGCCTGAAGTAATTTCTATTACTAAATTTAGTGAACTAAAAGGTTTAACCAACGTTAACACATACACTAAACTACCACTGAATGATGACACTGTAGAGTAAAGGCTATAATGAAGTATTTATATGTATGCTTTTTTTAGTTGAATATTGAAATATTAATAAAAATTATAGATCTTGTTTTGTACCAGTACTTGATTCTGCACTTCTGGCTCTTACAACAGTGCAATTTCCCTATTGTAGCACAATTTCTTTGGTAAAACTTACTACAAACTTACAGCTCACATTTCACTTGAGGTTGAGCTGCATGTGCCACTCACTTGGCCTACATAGATGTGTGCAATAAACAAATTGAACAGACAAAGTTGACTGGTTATGTTATACAATACCAACTGTAATAAATATACATGCAGTAAGTTTTCAGCTTCTAGAAACATAAAGCGGTGCTGCATATACCTTCCCGTGACATATCTGACAGAACATATACAGGCTTCTTTTTTTTTTTACTGCTCACAATTAAATCTTGCATGAAACATTGATTTTAATCTATTACGTTGTCCAATGGGCACAGAATGGTTCAGGCACAGGTCCTTTGTGTGCTCCTGATATGGGAGAGGATCCTCGACCACACTTTCAAACAGCAGGGCCATTAGTTGGTCAAAGTAGACTGTAAACAAAGCACAAAACATTTGTTCTTGTAAAAGCATTGGTTGTGTTGTTTTTAATGTGACATACCTGAGGTAGCTCTGGTCTTCATGGCTCTCACTGTGTCGTCTCCACGCTTGAATTTTGGATACACTATGACATACAGCAGCAAAACGATTTGCCTTTTTTAATCATAATTCAAGGCACCAACCTGCACCCTAAAATTTCACAAATAAACAATATGCAGTATCTATTTTCTAAACATTTCAAAGTGATAAAATAACTAGTGAATATTTGTTGAACCTTTAGGAATCATTACCTGGCCAGCATTCCTTTGGATAAGAGGCCCAGACTATTGTGAGAGAATCAGACTATGGATGCCTCAATATTTGAAGTGTGGTATTGTGGGCTTATTTTAGCTTAATCTTTCAAAAAACGTGGTGTTGACAAAAGAGTAAGAGTCTCTCGCATGCTGCTGTGCCTACAAAGAATTATAAAGAATTACAAAGAATAATAAATTGATATGTGAAGTGTAAATACATCAATATAAATTAGATATTGGGAGGAGTAGTTGTAATTACACATACTTGATTTTGGCTACACTCTTGCATCATCCCCAACCAAAGGCCTGTGAAGACAGCGAGGGGACAGGGGGTTTTCCGTGGACATTCTGAATGTAGTTGCCCAGATGTCCACTCAGCCACAGCCTTTGATGGTGACCAGTAGAGATGATTCATAGATGGTTCACAATGCTTTTCTTCCACCTCGTCATTTCCTCCGTTCACCTTTTCTGGCCCAGCGCATCATTTTTTCCAATCTCTGGGACACAAAACACAAACCCCTCCTTCTCCATGCGCACGCTGTTTCCAACCACATTGCTCTAATAAGACAAAAAAATAAGAATATGAGTTCTATCATAATGCACAGTTATCCCAAATTACATAGTTACATTTTTATTGTAATGTTTTACCTGGACTAGCTGGATGTCAATGACTTTGTTACTCGTTAGATTCATCATGGTGTAGCTGCCATACTTGGCTGAATGTCCTACATGAATGCAAGTTATACATTAGCTGACTTTTATTAATACTTCAGATAAATGTTTATGAAATGTATTTACCAGGTGAATCTGCCCGCATGTCCCCGCCCAGTGTAACAGAGCCGCTTTCAAGAGCCTCCCTGATGAGGTCATCCTGCTCCAGCTTCCACTGCCAGTTGACCGTAGGGATGAGGAGCTTTGCCTGATGCCTATAGAAGCACTGCTCTGACAGTCCCTGAATATTGAAGGCCCCCAAGAACTATAAAATTAAAACATCTGTTATCATCGGATAATATATGGAAAAATAAAATGTTTTTGTAGTACCTTTGAAATCTGGCTAAAGGATGAGCCGGTGAACAGCACAGCAGCACAGAGCTGTAGGTTTCCAGCTGGGACGTTGTTCACCATGGGCTGACTGGACCACTGACTGGAGAACTCACAGCGAGGACACTGTTGAGTGACCCAGACAGGACATCGCCTAAACAGCTCCAGCAGTTGGTCCTCAAGAACAATATGTTCTTTGTCCTTGTGTGGAGGGACTTCAGCAGGAATGCTATATAAAATAAAGGATATTTCATCCCTCAAAAAACCAGGACGCTGTATATATTTTTTCAATTAAAACTCTAGATTTCCTTTGTACCTTGAACAGTTCACAGTGCTGGCGCTGTCATCTATGTGGAAGCTGGGCTCAGACGATGACACCTCACACCTTCTCCTTTTTAAAGGTGTAGAGGCTGCTCTGGGACTGTCAGGAAGAGGGATTTCCATCAGGTCCCCTGTCCCACAACCGACGCTTGTGTAAGCGGTCCGGGCTTGAGTAGCTGTACAAAACACAAACAAAATAAACACGTTTAAAATGGCAGTAATTACACAACTTGTGTCTAACTACAGTATATAAAAAAACAAAAGTGTAGACTGTTTTATACATAAAATGACAGTACTGTATAAAGGATAAATAGATTTCACCTTTGCGTCGCCTGCTCGGCTTCACATTGGCCTGGACACTTGCATGCCTTGTAATGACTGGATCAGTCTGGACATTTCTCTCTGCTCACTTTTGGCTGAAAACATAACAATAAATAATATTTATAAAGTGCACACACACGTGACATGCAAACACATTGTTTGTATTGATGATTTATAGGAATACAACCTACGATATACTTTAGAATATGCCACCCTATAGCAGATAAAACAAATATTTGTATCAGGTTAATTCTGGCTACAGTCGGCTTCTAAAAACTTCCAAATGGTTTGGCATTTTGAAAAGCTGCGTCCAAATAGGTGTAAACTTTGGTTCACTTCAGAAAACTTGTCAACATGAACATAATTATCAGAATTTATCCTACTTTGTGAACCTGTTCAACAACAATGGCAATAACAACTATACTGATTCTGAAAGCACGTAAGAACAGCTCATATCTGTGACCACAATGACCACACGGTCCACCTGGAGAGGTCAGCCCTCTCCTCACTGACCACACGGTCCACCTGGAGTGGTCAGCCCTCTCCTCACTGACCACACGGTCCACCTGGAGTGGTCAGCCCTCTCCTCACTGACCACATGGTCCACCTGGAGTGGTCAGCCCTCTCCTCACTGACCACACGGTCCACCTGGAGTGGTCAGCCCTCTCCTCACTGACCGCAATCGAGCATCAAACGGGAGCAGAGCGCGCATGGAGCCGGTCAGTTTAGCCTCAGACACACAGTACGTTCTAGCTATACGTTAGCTTTACAGGCTAGCTATACGTTAGCTTTACAGGCTAGCTTGTAGCTACTGTCAAAAGCTGCAGTCATATCAAACTTAGATTAGTTTGGTGCTCAGACTCGTGCACATTTGCGCACAGTGTTGGCGTAACTTTGCAGACGGATGCATTAGCAGGCTGCCCCGGGCAGAGTAGACGCGCTTATAACCGGTGGCTGCTTTTCTTCAGCCACAGTGAGCGAGTGCGGGACACGTCGCCTGGAGCTGACGCTGCAGAGTCTATTTACACGTCATATTTTTTCAACATATCTACACGACTCATGTGATTGGTGTTATCAGAGGCCAAAACGGCGAATTTGTTTGAGACACTACAATAACGATCTATTCTGACGTGCACATCAAAATTCTATATACTGTACATGACTCAATCTGTGAGCAAAGTAGCTACTACTGACAGAAATGACCGGGACAGAGTGAACCAAGTGCCTCTTTTTACAGCAGCTACAATCAATGCAATTATTACCAAATCCAAAATGGGTAAATCATTATTTTTCTCACTCACCTCACATTGTTGGCGGGGCAGCAGAGTCGGTGGGGACGGCCTCGCTCTTCAAACGGAGAAGACTAGCATAGCCCAGTTCAACCTCGGTGAAGTTGGCGAAGGAATCAGCACGTAAAATGGTCTTTGCAAACTCCAGCCCCACTACGCTACACTTCCTCCCCATCCTAACACAGTACAATTAACAACTAACAATTAAATTATACACGATAGACCACTAAAAGCAATACTAACAAACGCCCTAAGCTAAACTGAGCAAACTAATCTAACAATAAAAGCAACTAGTGACTACAACTACAATATTCAACAACAAACACTACTAAAACTATACACTTATTTATAATAAAAAAAGCTATCCTAATAAAATCTACCTAAATGCTATGATAACTAATCGCAAACCTGACAATCGAGGAAAATATTCTCTCGTTATTCCAACTCCAACTCGCTACGGGGGCGTGAGCGAGACTGAGCCTTTTTATACCCCAGAGCGGCAGAGCCCGTGACATCATCTCTCGCCTCCTGACATCATCTCTCTCCCCTCCGCTAATTGGGTGCCGAATTCAAAAAATCAAATGCAGTACAGACAGTTCGCTGCAGATGGCGCCACACAGACGGTTTGGGACACAAAGACAGGATTTCAACAAATTTGCACTAAATTGTTAAAATAGTGACATATACACGTAGACAACACTATAAGATACCCATTTATACAACTTAGCTAGAAAAAAAAGTTGATTTGGGGGTTAGTTGTTCTTTAAGCATCATTATATTGTCATATAAACAGAAAGAAAATGTCTACCTGGTGTGCTGTCCTTGTATAGCTCTCCGCAGGATCGACAGGTGCTGATGGAATACAGATGGTCGTACAAACACCTGTGTAAAAATAAAAGCAAGTATATTTACTGTATGCATCATTGTACTTGTACACAGGCTGCACTTACTATTCAACCACTTGAAGTGAGCTTCTGTGCGAAATGGTTTCAAAGACACAATGTCTCTGAAAACCTTACATACAAACACCAGATTTTGAAATGCCACGTCCCTATCCTGTAACACCACCTCCATCAGGATCTTTTCAAGGACCAAGGCCGGCATCTGCACGATACAAGAGGTCAGTTGTATTTTTAAGACAAGCATTTGGTCAGCAGTGTATTTTAATGAGTGGTATACTAAATATATTTACTTGTTGTTACGACCTGCTTCTCTAGGGTGAAGGGAAGTAACACAAGACCCAAGGTGTTGGTGGGTTTTAGGAAAGTTTACAATTTATTTTGATATGTATAAGGTAAATAATAACAACGAAAGTAGGCTCTAACGGGAGTACAAAATTGGTACAAACGAAAAACAACAGCTACAACAATTTCACTAAGCTAGTGTCTCACAAATTTACATTAGTCGAAACACACACAAGAGACACAATCAATAAGGCGAGCTGCACTGTTGAGTCCCAGCCGCCTCGAACCACAGATAGGAGGATCTTTTATTGGTCCTCCGAGTTGATAGGTGGGACCAGTTGATTGGAGAGGCGTAGAGGCGCTGTACCAATCGATTATCCGGGGAGGGAAACCAATCCGCCAATCAGGGACGAGGACTCCAACATCAGCATCAACATAACAAGGCACAACCACATTAGAACATATAGGGCGGAGAGAAGGCGTGAGCGGGCCCTTGCCAAACGCCGTAACACTTGTTAATTCATAACAACAAAAAGTGGGACAAAAAAATACGAGGGGAAAATGCTGCTTTAGTAGCTTACTGAGTAAATGTTTGTCAACTAGGAAAGTCCCACTGAGGTTAACCTCTTAACTCCCGTCTGAACCGAGAGCATTTTCTCCAGTTCAGCTTTACCCAAATCCTGTAGGCCAGTGTAACGCCTCATTTGAAAGCTAAGATCTACAAAACTCATCGAAATGGATCTTTTTCCTCACGTCATCAGATTTTTTCCCCATCATTTTTTGGGAGGGTTTCAACTTTTTGTCACTTTTTTGTACTTTTGTGTTTGTTTTTTGTCACTTTTTGTCACATGTTCATCATTTTTTCATAATTTTTTGTAAAAAAAATTGTCCTTTTTTTGTCATGTTTTGTTTTTTAAAAAAATCCTTTTTTTTGTCATGTTTTGTTAAAAAAAAAATCCTTTTTTGTAATTTTTTGTGACATTTTGCCACTTTTTCATTTTTTTGTCAATTTTTTGTCATTTTCTTTGTCCTTTTTTGTCAAATTTTTGTTTTGTTTTTTGTCATTTTTTCGTCATTTTTGGTCAATTTTTGTGACATTTTTGCCACTTTTTCATCATTTTTTTGGTCAAAAATACCCCCCATCATCCCATTAACACTTATATTACCACCAGAGGGACCATGAAAAAGATTTACTAAGGTAAACAAGTTACTTTGTACTGATTTAATTGAATTACCGCCCAGCTCTACTCTCACCACTTTAGCTGCTCCAACAGACTCCAAACTTTACAGGCTTGAACTGAACAATTTTTTTCCAGAGGTTTTTTTTTTATATCTAATTCCCAGGCGGATTTATTCAGCTTTGAACCCAAAAGCAATACGATTTTATTTATTTCACATATGATGAGTTTATTCAAAAACCAAGATATTCATAATCTGAATCTCTAAAAAAAATCACATGTCAACAAAATAAAACCATATATTAAAATTGCTGACAATACAGGCATATTTTGGCCCCAAAAACATCTTATTTTAGTAAGACGTTTATACATTTACGTCAGTAATGTTCAGCTAGAGCAGGGTTGCCAGGTCCGCAGTTTTTTGCCTTGCTGTAATTAATGTCAAATTGTCTACTTCTATCTTATTTTTGATCAAAATCACTGTTTCGAAGGCAAATCCAAGGCTCTGTGAGCTGCTTTTTCAATAAGGGAGGGAGGTCGGGGCGGTTTCTCATCATCGTAAGAGCACATGGGCTCTGTTAACTAGTAAACAATATTGAAAATTCCAGCCACGCGATATTTTTGGGTCGGTTTGGCTGCCCAGACCTGGCAACCCTGAGCTAGAGTTTCAATTAGGGATGGGCGATACCACATTTTTTGGAATCGATACGATACCGATACTTTTGGGGTAATTTTTGTCGATACCGATACTGGTCATTTCATATGGGTGAATGTATTTCAATCAATATACATCTCTAAAACTAGTTATTTTATACAATTAACTGGTCAGTTAAAATTATGTGACTTTAACTGGTTAATTAAACAATACTAATGTGAAATTGAATATATCAACAAAATTTAAAATTAATACTTAAATGACAAACAGAACCTAAAACAGAATGATATACCTGGCTCAGTTCAATCCTTTGCTGTTGTGACTGTTTTGGCTCAGAACAAAGAAATAAATCATCCTTTTGTGTTGATAATTGCTGCCCCGCCTTCTTTTTACATATACAAATTAGTATCGATGCCTTTTGCCCAATATCGATACTTTAAAAATAGCCGTTTGGTATCGATATATATCAATACTTTGGTATCGATCCGCCCATCCCTAGTTTCAATTTGATGATGTCTTTTTCTCCCCCCTTATTCACCTGCAGATCTATACATTTAGAGACAGCTATGTTGACATTTTTGTAAGTTTGCAATTCAATTAAACTTCATTAGATTGGAAGTGCAACGAACCAGTACTGGGCCAGAAAAGAACTCTAGCTATTTATGCCTTTACGGAGCGTGTGGCCCACAAGAGCGCCGGCAGCTGTGAATCGATAAGACGCACCCTATGGCCCAGCAAAGGGCCGTGGAAAAAGCCAGAAGAAACGTAAGGTTGTAGGCCGGTTCTGGCCCAAGAGAAATTTGCTAGCTGGGGAGTCTCGTCTTAAAAAAGATTCAAATGCAGCGGTGACAGATCGAAGTAGATCTACAGTGTTGGACTTTTAGTTACATTATCTCTTAGCCTTCTAGTCGTGTATTACCCGTCTCCAACAATTCATCCGGTTCTTTTGGATCATACCGTTGATAAATTAAGACATTAAACAGATAAAAGAATCATCAATTATTATTATTATTATTATTGAGAATTGGTATCACGTAAATACAAACAATAGTTACGCTTCACGAGCAGTAGGTCGTTCCACGTTGGGACAACGCAGCGCTGCGGCCCCATGTGAGAGATCTCCGCCGCTGCTTTGTCTCTTACACTTTTTATAGACTCCCTGACACCTCCCATGTGAGGGGGCATCTGTGTCTGTGTGTCTGCAGAGTTCATCTCGAATCGCCCAAGGTCGGTTTGAGCTGTTCTCCACATTGTGACAATGTATGTGCAGCGAGCGTGTTTAGGCGTGTGAGCGCTAACTTTCTCCTTTCTCATCGCTTTCTTTAACTTCTTAGTTACCATCTTTGTACTCTCTGTACTTTCTCTGTCATCATATTTACTTGTTGTGGCAATGGCAATGGCAACTTTATTTATAATGCACTTTAAAACAACTGAGTTGACCAAAGTGCTACAAAGGTCAAACATAACATAAAATACAATACAAAAGGTGCATCGAATACAAGTGAATAAAATCTGGTAAAATGTCAAAAACTCAAGCTGTGTTAAAAGCCAAAGTGAACAAGTGCGTTTTAAGAACAGCTTTAAAAACAGGCACAGAAGAAGCCTGTCTTATGTGCAAGGGCAACTCGTTCCATAATTTTGGTGCAGCCACAGCAAAAGCCCGATCCCCTCTGAGCTTTCGTTCGGTCTTTGGGACGCTGAGGAGGAGCTGATCAGCCGACCTGAGAGACCGCGAAGGCTTGTACGGGTGTAAGAGCTCAGAGAGGTACAGTGGGGCGACACCGTTAAGACATTTAAAAGCAAACAGAAGCAGTTTAAAATGGATCCTAAAGTGCACCGGCAGCCAGTGAGTGAGGATAAAATGGGGGTGATGTGGTCAAATTTTCGTGTGCCAGTTAAAAGACGCGCCGCTGCATTTTGCACGAGCTACAGTCGAGAGACACAGGACTGACTTACCCCAAAATAAAGCGAGTTACAGTAATCCAGCCGAGTTACCGTCTCAAAGTGCTGTCGTGCCAAAAGGTGCTTGACTTCAGCGAGCTGCCTCAAATGAAAGAAACTCGACCTCACAACTGAGCGGATCTGACTCTCCAGTTTGAAACATGGATGTTGTCTTCCTTGCATTCCAGTTAGTGCTATGGCAGATATAATTTCCTAACAACAGTGGCAAACAAAATGTACAACAAGAAAACAAATAAAATGTTTAACTCTGAAATATGGACTTTTTTGTTTTGCATTTGTGGCATTAGTGGTGGTCTTAGTGTCCCTGATAAGCATCTTGATCAGTGAGCTGAAGGTCACATACAAAATCCCCGTCAACCCCAGCATTCTCCGGGTGCTCGGGTTCCTCCACGGTGCACACACGCCTCCGCTCTGTGGCTCAGTCGACTTTCAAAGATTGTAAACAACCGCACACACATAAGGAGCCTTGAGTTGCCTTGTGCACCAAATGTGCTGTATAAATAAACATGCCTTGCCTTACCTTGCCAAGTCCAATTGGAAATTGATTGATTGATTTTCGCAGAGAGCCAACCATGAGGCTTTAGAGCTCTTGTCCACCAGAACCTAACCCTACCAGAACTCCACAAAACCCCCAGCCGGACTCTCCTGAAGCCTCTCTTCCACAGTGTACCACTCCTGAAGACACGCCTCCAGAATTCCCACCGGACATGGACGATTCTTTATGATTGATGAACCTGTGACGTTGACTGTAACTGAAGTATTTTTGCTTTTAAGACTGAAATTATGATCAAAACAACCCAATAATATTAATTTTAAAAGACTCCAGTCTTTCCGTGTAGTTTCAGATGGAAAATATTGAAAAAAAAGTTTCCTGTGGGCTGCTGTGAGGCTGTGAGTCCCGACCCACCAGTTGAGAACCACCGGGCCGCACGGTAGCGCAGCGGTTAGCGCTCTTGCTTCACAGCTAGAAGGTCCCGGTGTAACAGGCCAGAGTATACCCCCATCCAGACTACACCCGGGGTTAAAGGGGCCTAGGCCATTTCATACCCCGGGTATAAAATGGCCTAGGCCAAAATATACCCCGGGGTATATTATGGCCTAGGCCATTTTATACCCCCCCAGGCCAGATTATACCCCCAATTATAACAGTAGTTTAGGGTGATAGAGTGGGTTGTCCTTTAACCAGAAGGTTGGTAGTTCAAATCCATGCTCCTGCAGGTACAGGCTGTTGTTGTGTCCTTGGGCAAGACACTTCGCCTACCTATGCATGAGTGAGTGAATGAGTGAAGGTAGTTAATGAGTGAGTGAGTGAGTGAGTGAGTGAGTGAGTGAGTGAGTGAGTGAATGAGTGAGTGAGTGAATGAGTGAAGGTAGTTAATGAGTGAGTGAGTGAATGAGTGAGTGAGTGAATGAGTGAGTGAGTGAATGAGTGAAGGTAGTTAATGAGTGAGTGAGTGAATGAGTGAAGGTAGTGAGTGAATGAGTGAGTGAGTGAATGAGTGAAGGTAGTGAGTGAATGAGTGAGTGAGTGAGTGAGTGAGTGAGTGAGTGAGTGAGTGAGTGAGTGAGTGAAGTGAGTGAGTGAGTGAGTGAAGGTAGTGAGTGAGTGAGTGAAGGTAGTGAGTGAGTGAATGAGTGAAGGTAGTGAGTGAATGAAGTGAGTGAGTGAGTGAGTGAATGTAGTGAGTGAGTGAGTGAGTGAATGTAGTGAGTGAGTGAAGGTAGTGAGTGAATGAGTGAAGGTAGTGAGTGAGTGAGTGAATGTAGTGAGTGAGTGAATGTAGTGAGTGAGTGAAGGTAGTGAGTGAGTGAGTGAAGGTAGTGAGTGAGTGAATGAGTGAGTGAGTGAGTGAATGAAGTGAGTGAGTGAGTGAGTGAATGAGTGAGTGAGTGAAGGTAGTGAGTGAGTGAATGAGTGAGTGAGTGAGTGAATGAAGTGAGTGAGTGAGTGAGTGAATGAGTGAGTGAGTGAGTGAATGAGTGAGTGAGTGAGTGAATGAAGTGAGTGAGTGAGTGAGTGAATGTAGTGAGTGAGTGAAGGTAGTGAGTGAGTGAGTGAAGGTAGTGAGTGAGTGAGTGAAGGTAGTGAGTGAGTGAGTGAGTGAAGGTAGTGAGTGAGTGAATGAGTGAATGTAGTGAGTGAGTGAAGGTAGTGAGTGAGTGAAGGTAGTGAGTGAGTGAAGGTAGTGAGTGAGTGAATGTAGTGAGTGAGTGAAGGTAGTGAGTGAATGTAGTGAGTGAGTGAAGGTAGTGAGTGAGTGAATGAATGTAGTGAGTGAGTGAAGGTAGTGAGTGAATGTAGTGAGTGAGTGAAGGTAGTGAGTGAGTGAAGGTAGTGAGTGAGTGAATGAGTGAATGTAGTGAGTGAGTGAATGTAGTGAGTGAGTGAGTGAAGGTAGTGAGTGAGTGAATGAGTGAATGTAGTGAGTGAGTGAAGGTAGTGAGTGAGTGAGTGAGTGAAGGTAGTGAGTGAGTGAATGAGTGAGTGAATGAGTGAGTGAATGAAGTGAGTGAGTGAGTGAATGTAGTGAGTGAGTGAAGGTAGTGAGTGAGTGAGTGAAGGTAGTGAGTGAGTGAATGAGTGAGTGAATGAAGTGAGTGAGTGAGTGAATGAGTGAGTGAATGTAGTGAGTGAGTGAATGAATGAAGGTAGTGAGTGAGTGAGTGAGTGAGTGAGTGAGTGAGTGAGTGAGTGAGTGAGTGAATGTAGTGAGTGAGTGAGTGCATAGGTAGGCGAAGTGTCTTGCCCAAGGACACAACAACAGCCTGTACCTGCAGGAGCATGGATTTGAACTACCAACCTTCTGGTTAAAGGACAACCCACTCTATCACCCTAAGATACTGTTATAATTGGGGATATAATCTGGCCTGTACCCGTATCCTATACCCGGGGTATGAAATGGCCTAGGCCCCTTTAACCCGGGTGTAGTCTGGATGGGGGTATACTCTGGCCTGTTACACCGGGTTCGATTCCCAGTCTGTCGGGGCCTTTCTGTGAGTCCGGCTCCTCAGGTTTCCCCTACATTAAAAATAGTGTCTTGCCCAAGGACACGACGACAAGGACACGACAGTGTGCACCTTCAGGAGGCAGGACTCGAACCACCGACCTTCCGATCATGAGACGACCCGCTCTACCAACACACCAAAAAACTCCTGACGCCTCGGCCCGGCTCTTAAGGCCTCACCCCGGCTCCAGACGCCTCGCCCCGGCTCCCCCTGGTGGCAATATTAATAAATAGAAAACATCACAGGAATGGGGGCGGCACGGTAGCGCAGCGGTTAGCGCTTCCGCTTCACAGCAAGAAGGTCCCGGGTTCGATTCCCACCAGGACGGGGCCTTTCTGTGTGGAGTTTGTATGTTCTCCCCGTGTCTGTGTAGGTTTCCTCTGGGTTCTCCGGTTTCCCCTACCACTAAAAACATGTACAATAGGTGAATCCTCCAGCCAGCTGAGTCTGACCACCAGCCTGGCTCCACATCATGGAGACGGGTCCCCGGGCGCGGCTCTGCCGTCGACCACTGATCCTCACGGGACGGGTTAAATGCAGAGGACACATTTCCCTACGGGGACAATGAAGTACATACACTGCGTTCCAAATTATTATGCAAATTGGATTTTTCTGTCAAAAAGGTAAAACAATAAAAATAAATGATGAAACTCATGGATGGTTTTGTGTCTCTTTGAATCACTGACATTAATCTCAGAGACCTGGGATGATCAGTTTCAGGTTAAGCCCAGTTAAGGGAAAAACTATAGGACGTCCCACATTATTAAGCAGATCATCATTTTCAAGCAATAAGGGAAAGAAAAATGATCTTTCTGCTGATGAAAAGCGTGAAATAGTTGAATGTCTTGTTCTCGGTATGAAAACCTCCGATATTTCATGAAAGATTAAGCGTAATCATCGAACTGATCAGAGATCTGTGGATGATTCAGACACACTCGGGTTTGTGCAGATAAAGGCACAATGAGGACGGTTTCTGCCAGACAAACACATCAGATTAGGAGAACAGATGCTACAAAGCAGCAGACATGTATTTGAAGCTGCTGGTGCCTCTGGAGTCTCCCGAACATCAGACGTGTTTGTTTGTCCAACAACGTATTTTTGTACGTTTGTTGTCACTTTTTTGTCCATTTTTTCTCAATTTTTCATCTAATTTTTCTCAATTTTTTGTCAATTTTTTGTCAATTTTTTGTCAATTTTTTGTCAATTTTTTGTCAATTTTTTGTCAATTTTTTGTCACATTTTTGTCGTTTTTTCATCTATTTTTTGTCAAATTTTTCTGACTTTTTTGTAAATTTATGTCACTTTTTTGTCACTTTTTCGTCCATTTTTTCCTCAATTTTTCATCATATTTTTCTCACTTTTTTGTCAAATTTGTGTCATTTTTTGTTATTTTTTTTGTCACTTTTTCGTCCATTTTTTCTCAATTTTTTTGTCAATTTTTTGTCCATTTTTGTAATTTTTTTGTACGTTTGTTGTTACTTTTTTGTCCATTTTTTCTCAATTTTTCATCAAATTTTTCTCAATTTTTGGTCAATTTTTTGTCCATTTTTAGCATTTTTTTTTACATTTTTTGTCACTTTTTGTGTCACTTTTTTAGAAAAATTTTTATCACATTTTTGTCTCATTTTTGTCATTTTTTCGTCAATTTTTTGTCAATTTCCTGTGACTTTATTGTGACATTTTTGCCACTTTTTCATAAATTTTTCGTCACTTTTTTGTCAATGTTTTCTCACTTTTTTGTCACATTTCCATCATTGTTTTCGTCTCAGTTTTGTTGCTATTTTCTCACCTTTTTTCCAGACGCTTTTGGATTGGGGTAAAGCCAAACTGGAGAAAATGTGCTCGGTTCAGGCGGGAGTTAAGGGGTTAAAGGCTCTTGAATCACTTTGCTTCTCTCCTTTGAATCTTTATTGGGTAGAAAACTATATCAATAATTCTGCATTTGTTAAAGCAAAACTAAGTAACTCGTGCCCCTAGAGGCCACAAGCGCCACTGCAGGTGTTTTTTTTACTCATTAATTGTCTGAGAGAGTAAATACTACACTGACAGAAAAGACAAAGAGACAGAGGGATATTGTTCATTCAATTATTTGTATTGACCTATATTTAACCAGGATAGTCCACTGAGATAAAGAATCTTTTTCAGGGGAGTCCTGGCCCCAGAGAGGAACCCATTGTGAACCGAGAGCATTTTCTCCAGTTCAGCTTTACCCAAATCCTGTAGGCCAGTGTAACGCCTCATTTGAAAGCTAAGACCTACAAAACTAAATTGATCTTTTTCCTCACATCATCAGACTTTTTTTCATCACTTTTTTGTTGGGCAGGCGTCTCATTTTTGTCAAATATGCGTGACTTTTTTGTCACTTTTTCGTCAAATTTTTCTCACTTTTTTGTACATTTTTTGTCACTTTTTTGGCGTTTTTTCGTCTATTTTTTGTCCATTTTTTGTCAATTTTTTGTCAATTTTTTCTGACTTTTTTGCCAATTCTTTGTCAATTTTTGTCTTTTTTTGTAAATTTATGTCACTTTTTTGTCACTTTTTCGTCAATTTTTTCTCAATTTTTCATCATATTTTTTTCACTTTTTTGTCAAATTTTTGTCAATTTTTGTTATTTTTTTGTACATTTTTTGTCACTTTTTTTGTCACTTTTTCGTAAATTTTTTCTTAATTTTTCGTAACATTTTTCTCACTTTTTTGCCAATTTTTTGTCAATTTTTCTCACTTTGTTAAATTTTTGTCAATTTTTGTTTTTTTTTTGTCACTTTTTCGTCCATTTTTTCTCAATTTTTCGTCATATTTTTCTCACTTTTTTGTCCATTTTTGTCATTTTTTGTCAATTTTTTGTCACTTTTTTGTCGTTTTTTCGTCTATTTTTTGTCAATTTTTTGTCAATTTTTTTCATTTTTTGTAAATTTATGTCACTTTTTTGTCACTTTTTCGTCCATTTTTTCTCAATTTTTCCTCATATTTTTCTCACTTTTTTGTCAAATTTGTGTCAATTTTTGTTAATTTTTCGTAACATTTTTCTGACTTTTTTTGTCAATTTTTGTCATTTTTTTGTACATTTCTTGTAATTTTTTTGTCCAATTTTTCTGACTTTTTTGTCCAATTTTTGTCATTTTTTCGTCCATTATTTCTCAATTTTTCTTCAATTTTTTCTCCCTTTTTTTTGTCAAATTTTTGTCCATTTTTGTCACTTTTTGTCCATTTTTTGTCACTTTTTTGTCACTTTTTGTCCATTTTTTGTCACTTTTTTCACATTTTCATCCTTGTTTTCGTCTCATTCGTTCGTTTTGTTGCTATTTTCACACCTTTTTTCCTCACGCTTTTGGATTGGGGTAAAGCTGGAGAAAATGTGCTCGGTTCAGGTGGGAGTTAAGGGGTTAAAGTAGTTTTTGAATAAGTCTTTTCCAAAATATTTTCCCCCTTAACTGTTTTCAAACACGACCATATATGGGCGATTCTAGAGACGTTGGTTTCCTGTATAAATTCTATGGGCCTTTAGAATGTGGTGACGTCACATGAGTAACCTAGCAACAGAGCCTGTGGAATGATCAGCCCTCGTTCATTATCAGCTGTTCGCCATTAGGAGCAGTAGCATTTCAGATCTGTAACGGTTTTACTCAGCAAACTCAGCTTTTTACCTCGAAGAACATGGAGCGTGAGAACATTTCAACGTCCAAAAAGCCCCAGAACGTGGAGGGAGGCGCGGAAATACGCCCGTGTGGGCGGCTTTCCGAAGGCCAGCCCGATGACGCACAGACGAAACAGCTACCACGGATTTTTACACAGAAAAGTCTGGCGGGGGAACTGATTTCAACCACCAACCCAGAACGCAGGGGAAAACGCCTCGGCAGACGGCGTTCCCACCTGCCTGACAAGAGTGATGACGGAGCAGACGCAGATCGCACGTCAGAGCCTCAACGCAAACCCTCAGAGAAACCCTCAGAGAAACCCTCAGAGAAACCCTCAGAGAAACCCTCAGAGAAACCCTCAGAGCCTTGTGTTCGTTGTCCTGCAGTAATCCAGGAGTCCGAGGACAACGATGCCCGTCTTCAGAGCGAGATAGACCGTATGAATCTGGCGCTCAGAGAAAGAACCGCGGAACTGGAGAACTGCATGCAGGCATTCAGAAAGGCCACGACAGAATCAATGTCAAAAGAGAAGCAAGGATTAAAGGAGCAGATCCTACAGATGTGTGAGGAGATCGAACAGCTGAGGCTCCAAAATGACACCTTGAAAGCCACCGCGGCTCGGGCAGGAGCAACATCTCAACAGGAGGACGCTTTGAGTGAGCGTGAGAACGTTTCAACGTCCAAAAAGCCCCAGAACGTGGAGGGAGGCGCGGAAACACGCCTGTGCGGGCGGCTTTCCGAAGGCCAGCCCGATGACGCACAGACGAAACAGCTGATTTTTACACAGAAAAGTCTGGCGGGGGAACTGATTTCAACCACCAACCCAGAACGCAGGGGAAAACGCCTCGGCAGACGGCGTTCCAAAAAACCCTCAGAGAAACCCTCGGAGAAACCCTCAGAGAAAGCCTTAGAGAAACCCTCAGAGAAACCCTCAGAGAAACCCTCAGAGAAACCCTCAGAGAAAGCCTCAGGGGAACCCTCAGAGAAACCCTCAGAGAAACCCTCAGAGAAACCCTCAGAGCCTTGTGTTCGTTGTCCTGCAGTAATCCAGGAGTCCAAGGACAACGAGGCCCGTCTTCAGAGCGAGATAGACCGTATGAATCTGGCGCTCAGAGAAAGACCCGACGTAATCGCGGAACTGGTGAACTGCGTACAGACACTCAGAAAGGATCTCGCTCTGTCAAAAGCCACGACAGAATCAATGTCAAAAGAGAAGCAAGGATTAAAGGACCAGATCCTACAGATGTGTGAGGAGATCGAACAGCTGAGGCTCCAAAATGAAACCTTGAAGGCCACCGCGGCTCGGGCAGAAGCAACATCTCAACAGGAGAAGGCCCATGAGACGAGGCCTGTGACGCTTTCGAAGGAGCAAAGGGAAGATGAAGGAAGCAGAACCACAAGTCCTGAGTCTGGACAAAACGACACGTGTGGACAAGACGAGGACAGACTGGAAGTTGTCCTGATAGAGGATGACCGAGCTCTTGGTTTTCCACAGACGGAGGAGCCTGAAGACAAGAACAAAACTCAAAGTGATCGCGTGGTGCAGAAGGACATGTCACAGACGTCTCAAGAAGGAAGAAAAGAGAAGAGACGTTCCACAGCAGAACGACCCACCGTTTACCGTGAGTACGAGGCAAACATCTCAAAAGCTAAGGTTCCTGAGTCAAAGAACCGAACTCCAAAACGTCCCGCGGTCACTCGACCATCAGACCGCCGTGTGTCTGGGCCATCAGACCTGAAAACTGAGAAGAAGGAACCAACACCAGAGAAAGAACTGAAGCTTTCGCCTGAGGATGAAAACCGTGTGTCTGGGAGATCAGACCTGAAAACTGAAAAGAAGGAACCAACACCAGAGAAAGAACTGAAGCTTTCGCCTGAGGACGAAAGCCTTGTGTCTGGGAGATTAGACCTGAAAACGGAAAAGAAGAAACCAAAGCCAGAGAAAGAAGTGACGCTTTCGCCTGAGGACGAAAGCCGTGTGTTTGGGAGATTAGACCTGAAAACTGAAAAGAAGGAACCAACACCAGAGAAAGAACTGAAGCTTTCGCCTGAGGATGAAAACCGTGTGCCTGGGAGATTAGACCTGAAAACTGAAAAGAAGAAACCAAAGCCAGAGAAAGAACTGACGCTTTCGCCTGAGGACGAAAGCCGTGTGCCTGGGCGAAGGGAACGGTTGTTTAAGAAGATGAGACTTAGAAACACGAAACTGAAAGAAAACAACACGACTATAGCAGGACAAACAGAGGCTGAAGAAAAACCTGAAGATGTTTCCCAGAACCAACAGGAACTTTCTTTGGACTCAGAAGCTCCAAAGAAGAAGAAGAAGCCCTTCTACAAACGCATAAGAAAACCCACTGTTGTCCTGGTGTCCATGGGGATTGTAGCGCTATTGTTCCTGTAGTAGAAGCGAAACCCACACCAGCCCTCGAGGACACCAGGAGCTTTGGAGAGGATTAAAGATCTTCTCGAAAGCTGATAGAACATGAAGGGTTGTGGAGAACTGAGGTTTAAGAACTGGACCTCAAACCAGGGAAGTCTCACTGAGATGAAGACAGTGGCGCAGTTGGTAGAGCGGGTCGTCTCATGATCGGAAGGTCGGTGGTTCGAGTCCTGCCTCCTGAAGGTGCACACTGTCGTCGTGTCCTTGGGCAAGACACTGTCATTACTGGTAGGGGAAACCTGAGGAGCCGGACTCACAGAAAGGCCCCGACAGACTGGGAATCGAACCCGGGACCTTCATGCTGTCCAGATTTATACCAACTCAAATTGAAAAGCCCGGGAGCCTCGTACTAACTCGGGCTTTGTTCTTTTATATTTGACGTTTTCTGCATCCGGATGTTTCGATACGAAGTCGTCATCGTTGGAAGTGGTTCTGACGAAGACGACGGTCGGAATATTCGGATGAAGAGTTCACCCCTTACATTTGTATCTGCTAAGAATAATTTAGGAAAGTACTGGACACAACATAGGATTGAGTTGGTATAAATCTGGACAGCATGAAGGTCCCGGTGTAACAGGCCAGAGTATACCCCCATCCAGACTACACCCGGGGTTAAAGGGGCCTAGGCCATTTCATACCCCGGGTATAAAATGGCCTAGGCCAAAATATACCCCGGGGTATATTATGGCCTAGGCCATTTTATACCCCCCCAGGCCAGATTATACCCCCAATTATAACAGTAGTTTAGGGTGATAGAGTGGGTTGTCCTTTAACCAGAAGGTTGGTAGTTCAAATCCATGCTCCTGCAGGTACAGGCTGTTGTTGTGTCCTTGGGCAAGACACTTCGCCTACCTATGCATGAGTGAGTGAGTGAGTGAGTGAGTGAGTGAGTGAGTGAGTGAGTGAGTGAGTGAATGTAGTGAGTGAGTGAGTGCATAGGTAGGCGAAGTGTCTTGCCCAAGGACACAACAACAGCCTGTACCTGCAGGAGCATGGATTTGAACTACCAACCTTCTGGTTAAAGGACAACCCACTCTATCACCCTAAGATACTGTTATAATTGGGGGTATAATCTGGCCTGGGGGGGTATAAAATGGCCTAGGCCAAAATATACCCCGGGGTATATTTTGGCCTAGGCCATTTTATACCCGGGGTATGAAATGGCCTAGGCCCCTTTAACCCCGGGTGTAGTCTGGATGGGGGTATACTCTGGCCTGTTACACCGGGTTCGATTCCCACCTGGACGGGCCTTTCTGTGTGGAGTTTGCATATTCTAAGCATTAAAGATAATAACCTAATAATAACCCTAAGCATTGCATTTGTTTGTCCACACGAGGGCGCAGTAGAGCCATGTGTTGGTACATGAGTGAAGCTTCGATGCCTCACGGGGCTTCATCTCATCATCAGCAGAGAGGGAGGGTGGCTGAAGTTTCCGCTCCTGAGGGAATAATGAAGAGAAACTGCTCCTCACGGCGCTCGGTTTGAACAAAGTCGAGAGAATCAAAGTGCAAGGCAACAGATTTTATTTGAAAGGCCTACCTGGCGTCAGGGTACAGCATATAAATATGGTTAGTCCAGAGCTGTGGCACAATAATAGACTTTTCTTTCTTACATTCAGCTGATTGGTGAAGAAAACGGTGAGTAAGGTCTTAGCTTCAGGCTGCGCTCTTTCCAGCCTCTTCATTCAAACACTTAGCTGCACAGAATGTTATATATAGCTTAATAAATATAATAAATAACATTTAAAATGAGGGGAAATATTTTGGAGCCGGATTGGCGTGAATAACTTCTCAGTCCTCCTTCAGTCGCGGTAAAAGGCGGTGGAGCGGCGGATTTTAGTCGCTCACTTTCCCCGACACCGACACGTTCACTCCACTGTAGTCCAGCGAGTACATAGGCCACTGCTGCAACACAACACACACAGCGTTTACACGTTGAAGAAAAGGCAAAGGTACAAGGCTGTGTTACATAATTCACTTCCTGACTATAGAAACTCCGTATCCCAAGAACCATTGCGACATCGCGCCCGCTGGTCAAGGCAACCAGGTTTTCAGCAAACACGGCCAGTTTCTTTTACTTTGCAGACAAAAGTTCTATATTATTTCACTATTAACCTCTTAACTCCCACCTGAACCGAGAGGACCTTTTTCCTCACGTCATCAGATTTTTTTTCCACCATTTTTTTGTTGGGTATTTAACTCATTTTTGTAACTTTTTTGTCATTTTTTGGTCATTTTTTTTTATCACATTTTTGTCATTTTTTTGTCAATTTTTTAATCACATTTTTGTCATTTTTTTGTCATTTTTTTGTCCATTTTTTATCACATTTTTGCCATTTTTTTGTCATATTTTTGTCATTTTTTTGGTTATTTTTTGGTCATATTTTTGTCATTTTTTTGTCACATTTTGTCCCATTTTTGTCATTTTTTCATCAATTTTTCGTCACTTTTTGTCAATGTTTTCTCACTTTTTTGTCACATTTCCATCATTGTTTTCGTCTCAGTTTTGTTGCTATTTTCACAGCTTTTTTCCAGAAGCTTTTGGACTGGCGTAAAGCCAAAATGGAGAAAATGTGCTCTGCTCAGGTGGGAGTTAAGGGGTTAAAGTCACATGATTAATATCAAGTAAGAACAACATGATTAGAATTATGTAAGGGTAACATGATTTAACCATCTGAAATTGAGTAGTCATTTTTTTGTCATTTTTTAATCAATTTTTTGTCATTTTTTTGGTCAATTTTTTATCAAATTTTTGTCATTTTTTGGTCACATTTTTGTCATTTTTTTGGTCATTTTTTGTCACATTTTTGTCATTTTTTCATCAATTTTTTTTATCACATTTTTGTAATTTTTTGTCACATTTTTGTTATTTTTTTGTCACATTTTTATCAAATTTTTGTCATTTTTTTGTCCCATTTGTGTAATTTTTTCATCACTTTTTGTCAATGTTTTCTCACTTTTTTCCATCATTGTTTTCGTCTCAGTTCTGTCGCTATTTTCACACCTTTTTTCCAGAAGCTTTTGGATTGAGGTAAAGCCAAACTGGAGAAAATGTGCTCGGTTCAGGTGGGAGTTAAGGGGTTAAACAATCTGAATCCTGCTAATCGGAATAAAAATGATCGGTGGTTCGTTTAATTGGAACATTTTTTTGACGTTTTTCTTACTCTCAGTGTTAGATATGGAATAAAACGTCAACTCTCTGCCTGCATTATGGTTGAATACATTGTTTATAATATGTTTTCTACATTACAATAAATAAATACGTGTGGGAACGTGAAGCTCCACCAATCAAAAGCCTCGTAGTAGATCATGGGAGTTGTTTAAAGCTACTAAAATTCAAGAATATATAAGCTTAGGGTGAATAAAGTCAGAAAAAAATAAAATAAAATAAATAAATAAATAATGACGACATCTGACTCACCATGACGGGGATCTCGCTGGCCACGCCCCCTCGCTCCGACGGAGACGGCGCTTGGCTGCTCTCCTGAACTCTTTTACGTTTCCGTTGATTCGAGTAAACGTCTGCCCCTAATACAAACACACACGTTACTCTTCACTTCACAAACGGAGGCAGGATTTTTCAAACACAGATCGCACACAGTGAATGAAGCTGAAATAAGGGACATGGGGATAAAGACGAGTCTGACCTGCGTTACAGAGGGGACTGGCGACCTCTGCAGGCGGCCTGTGGCAAAGACAAACACATGTTACAAGCTGTAGTCATTTAACCCCTTAACTCCCACCTGAACCGAGCACATTTTCTCCAGTTTGGCTTTACCCCAGTCCAAAAGCTTCTGGAAAAAAGCTGTGAAAATAGCAACAAAACTGAGACGAAAACAATGATGGAAACGTAACAAAAAAGTGAGAAAACATTGACAAAAAAGTGAAGAAAAATTTATGGAAAAGTGGCAAAAATGTCACAAAAATGTCACAAGAAATTGACAAAAAATGGACGAAAAATTGACGAAAAAATGACAAAAATGTGACAAAAATGTGACAAAAATTGACAAAAAAATGACAAAAATATGACAAAAATATGACAAAAATGTGACAAAAAATGACAAAAATTTGATTAAAAAAATGGATGAAAAATGACAAAAATGTGACAAAAAAATGACAAAAATGTGATAAAAATTTGACAAAAAAATGACAAAAATGTAACAAAAAGATGACAAAAACTTGAGAAAACTTGAGAAAAAAATGACAAAATGTGACAAAAATTGAATAAAAAATTGGACGAAAAAATGAAGAAATTTATTTCAAAAATGTGATACAAATTTTACAAAAAAATTACAAAAATGTGACAAAAAATGACAAAAAATTGATAAAAAATGTATTAAAAAAAAATACAAAAATGTGACAAAAAATTACACAAATGTGATAAAAAATATACAAAAAAATGACAAAAATTTGAAAAAAAATTGCACAAATTTGATGAAAATAAAATACAAAAATGTGACAAAAAATGACAAAAAAAATGACAAAAAAGTTACAAAAATGAGATGAATACCCAACAAAAAAATGATGGAAAAATAATCTGATGACGTGAGGAAAAAGATCCTCTCGGTTCAGGCGGGAGTTAAGAGGTTAAACACAGGTGGAGCAGAGGAGAAGAGCCAGTATAGAATGTGGAGGATCTCACTGAAAATGCTGTTTGATGTTGAAGCAGACGTCCTGGCTCGACTGCAGGATCCTCTCCAGGCTCGTCAGGTCGTAGGAGTTGGGGTTTCTGAAGGGGATGTTTTCTGGAAGGCCACAGATCTCCACCGCGTCAGGACTGCCCCGGATCAGTTTGTAGGGCACCATGACGGGCCCGCCCTGGCCCAGCGCCTCGCCTGCGGACACAGAGGGGAACCAGCAGGGTCACGGTTTACTGCTGCGCGTCAGGGGGCATCATTTGTTTAAACTGGAATGTAAAACCCAAGCGGACCGTATTTGTTGTTGAAGAGCTCTCGGACCTGCTCCCTCAGCAGCCCCTTCTCCCCCACACGGCCCAGGTTCTCTTCATCTGAAACACAAGCACAAACCGTTAAGGCATTCTTCTCTATTCATTACGGATGCACCTAAAGATTCTCACATGTAGAAATGTCAGTTTTTGTCTTTTTGTCCATTTCCAGGACAATTTCTAATGTAATTGTCCCGGCTTCAGTGAAAATAGTAATATATGTGTTTAGACAATTACACGGCAAACCTCCAAAGAAAACCAGAGCGTCTGTGCAGAAATGTAGCAGGCCAAATATAATGTACTTTTAAAGCCCCGGAAAATCTTCAGTTTTAAAGATCAGAGGAATAAGGGGATAAAACTTAGGGGGAAAAAAAGCCAGTTTGAATCAAATCAACGCTTTTTCATGCCATTTGCTTGATTTTGGCTTATAAAGTGGACATACAGATGCATATGGGGGTATTCTGCTTTTTTCAATCACATAGCACCAGTCTATATCACACTACAATGATGACCAAACCTTCTGTTGGTCTGTAAATGCAGTAAATTAGAATAACTGCCTTGTATAAAATTGCCCTCTCAAAATGGCTGTAGTGAATGTCTTGAAATAGGCCTCTGTCTCTTTAAGAACCTCTGACCCTTTCCGACACACGCTGTCTGTGGCATCAGTGGGGAGGGGGTTCTGCTGAGGAGCAGTGGTTGGTTACTCGGCTGGTGACGAAAGCTCGGAGGCGTCTCCAGGAGGTGGGGGCGTTCCTAGGAGGACTCAGGCAAACCTATCCCTAAAATGGCCGCCATCGGAGTTTTTACAGATTACTCAAAAATACGTGAATGTGCCAAGGCAACACTTCAGGCATGTTTTTAATGAGGGAGTGACATAATAACATGATGTAAAGCTTGAAAAAGTCGATTTTGCATAACACCCCCCTTTAAAGCTTGCAAATAACTTTATAAAGGCAAACCCCCCCCTTCCAGAGCCTCAGCCTGAGAGTTTGAGATAAAAAATTGAAAAAAAGCAGGAGAAAGAGGCGTTCCTGGAGGACTAAGGAGCGTTTGGGGGGGCTATGGGTCTGTGATTGACAAGCCTGAGTCACCTTACAGGTAAACAGCCTCTCCCTCTGCCTCTGACATCAGATTTTACACAACCTCCAACAGAGGTACCACAGTCAAATATCAAATGCAGTACAGACATTTCCCCTGTAGAGGCGCCACACTGACGTTTTTAGGCAGAAAGTTGATCTATTTACTTATTTGCACTAAATTGCAGCACTATTGGACACTCATTTATACAGTTTATTAGCAAAGAGGGTACATTTTCCTTTAAGTAATCTTTCAGTCTCCATAAACAGTTTACAGCTTCTGCTCGGCCCGATAAACACTTTGAACCAATGGAATGTTGGATTATGGGCTTTAAAAATGTGGAGGACAGTTTTTCGGTTTGTTTCCAGGAAGTACAGAACGAAGTTATAACAAGGTTTAATCCAAAAGAAAAAGTATATTTTGCATGATTTGTCTCTTTCCAAGCCTGATTTCTGTATACAGCTGTAAGAGCAGAAGAATATGAGGACAACCCTGGGATTGGGGCACCGCATTTACATTTGATAAGTGAAAATGGTGTTTAATCACGTGCAGGTTTTTACAGTCATGGGGGAATGTTTGTGTCCGGACTCACCTGTGATCGAAGTAAACGCTTTTTTCATTAAAGTTACACGACGAGGAGCTGAAATAATAAACAAGGAAAATCAACAAATTAAGAAACATCTTCATCTGTATCTAAGAAAAAGCAAATCTGTGACAAACCTGGTTTAGGAATGAGTCCTTGAAAAGGTCTGTGAAAACAGAAACTGTCATTGTCAGGTTTGCACTGGACAAACTGTGCGTAAAGAGAGGGATAAATACTTAGTGATGGTGAAGTGGATTTTATCGGCGACGGCCAGAATCCGCTCCAGGTTTTGTGAGCCGAAGGTGCAGGGTTTCCTGAAGGGGATTCCAGGGGGCAGGCCCTGGATGATGATGGAGTCGGGGTTGTTCTTGATCCTCTTGTAAGGCACTTGGACAGGGTACTTGATCCCCAGAGCCTCCCCGTATTTACGGTTGAACAGGTCCTGGACCTGCTCTCGGAGAGTGTTGGCCAAGTCGATCCGCGACAGTTTAGATTCTAGGCACTCTGTGAAAAACAGGGATCCAGTTTATCTGCATTACTCTCTATTTAAACTTCAATCAGCTTAAATAAATGAATATTAAATATCAGGTTGCAAAAGCTTGATTAACCTCTTACCACCCGCCTGAACCAAATGCATTCTGTCCTCTTTGGCCATTATATAGGTCTGCGTAACACCTCATTTGAAAGCTAAGACCCACAAAACTGATCTTTTTCCTCGCGTTGTTGCTGTGTTGTGTCACCTTTTTTATGTTTTATTTTGTTTGTTTTTCAAATATTTGTTGAATTTTTGTCACATTTTTGTCACATCTTTGTTGAATTTTTTTTCACATTTTTGATAAATTTTTGTCACATTTTTGTTCAATTTTTGTCACATTTTTGATGAATTTTTGTCACATTTTTGATGAATTTTTGTCACATTTTTGTTGAATTTTTGTCACATCCTTGTTGAATTTTTGTCACATTTTTGATGAATTTTTGTGACATCTGTGTTGAATTTTTGTCACATCCTTGTTGAATTTTTGTCACATCCTTGTTGAATTTTTGTCACATCTTTGTTTAATCTTTGTTGAATTTTTGTCACATTTTTGTTGAATTTTTGTCACATTTTTGTTGAATTTTTGTCACATTTTTGATGAATTTTTGTCCCAATTTTGTTGAATTTTTGTCACATCCTTGTTGAATTTTTGTCACATCTTTGTTTAATTTTTGTTTAATTTTTGTGACATCTTTGTTGAATTTTTGTCACATTTTTGTTGAATTTTTGTCACATTTTTGTTGAATTTTTGTCACATTTTTGTTGAATTTTTGTCACATCCTTGTTGAATTTTTGTCACATCTTTGTTTAATTTTTGTTGAATTTTTGTGACATCTTTGTTGAATTTTTGTCACATCTTTGTTGAATTTTTGACACATTTTTGTTTAATTTTTGTTGAATTTTTGTCACATCCTTGTTGAATTTTTGTCACATTTTTGTTGAATTTTTGTCACAAATTTGTCCCATCTTTGTCACATCTTTGTTGAATTTTTGTCACATCCTTGTTGAATTTTTGTCACATTTTTGTTGAATTTTTGTCACAAATTTGTCCCATCTTTGTCACATCTTTGTTGAATTTTTGTCACATCCTTGTTGAATTTTTGTCACATTTTTGTTGAATTTTTGTCACAAATTTGTCCCATCTTTGTCACATCTTTGTTGAATTTTTGTCACATTTTTGTTGAATTTTTGTCACATTTTTGTTGAATTTTTGTCACATCTTTGTTGAATTTTTGTTGAATTTTTGTCACATTTTTGTTGAATTTCTGTCACATTTTTGTTGCGTTTTTGTTGCGTTTACATCCTTGTTTTCTTCTCATTTTTTGTGGCTGTTTTGGTGCTTGTTTCCCCAAGAAGCTTTTTGATTAGGGTAAAGCCAAACTGGAGAAAATGGGATCCGTTCAGGTGGGAGTTAAGAGGTTAAAAGAAGGTTTCATAGTAATCATCGGGTCTAGGTAGTTTGATAATTGATGAAATTTTAGATATCACTCTTTAAAAATGTATATATTTTGATTATTTGGTGGAGACAGTGTTACGTTGTTAAAACCTTGTGCATGTAAAAATGCCACGTGCGGCTGTAGCAAGGGGCTGAATTTCATCTAGTTAGCTTTGTATTTTGTACATGGTTCGTGTCAAATAAACTTTCATCTGCACCAGATTTAGCTAATGCTATGATCCATCTGCCGCCCCCAGGCAAGTGCACCATATTATTACACACTCGCTCTCATTCATCATGGCCCGTTTACATGTTTTTTTAGTGGCATAGGTGAAACCGGAGCAGCCGGAGGAAACAAACACAGACACGAGGAGAACATGAAACTCCCCACAGAAAGTCCTCGTTCATCCTCAGCCCCAAGTGCTAACCCCTGCACCGAATCGCAAATCAAGTGTTTTAACCTCTTAACTCCCACCTGAACCGAGCCCATTTTCTCTAATTTGGCTTTACCCCAGTCCAAAAGCTTCTGGAAAAAAGCTGGGAAAATAGAGACAGAACTGAGACGAAAAGAATGAAGATGTGACAAAAAAGTGAGAAAACTTAGATAAAAAAATGATGAAAAAGTGGCAAAAAAATAGCCAAAAAATGATGAAAAAATGACGAAAAAATGTCAAAAAATTGACAAAAAAAATTATGAAAAATTGGAAAAAATGACAAAAAATGTACAAAAAATGTACAAAAAAATTATGAAAAAATTATGAAAAAATTATGAAAAAATTATGAAAAAATTATGAAAAAATTATGAAAAAGTGGCAAAAATGTCACAAAAAATTGACAAAAAAAATCGACAAAAAAGGACAAAAAAATGTACAAAAAAATGACAAAAAATTATGAAAAAGTGGCAAAAATGTCACAAAAAATTTACAAAAAGTGACAAAAAAATTACTATTTGACAAAAAAAATTACTAAAAAGTTAGTTGAAAACCCCCCCAAAAAATGATGGGGAAAAAATCTGATGACGTGAGGAAAAAGATCCATTTAGATGAGATGTAGATCTTAACTTTCAAATGAGGCGTTACACTGGCCTACAGGATTTGGGTAAAGCTGAACTGGAGAAAATGCTCTCGGTTCAGGCGCGAGTTAAGAGGTTAATAAAAAATATTCAGTGGGGGTAAAAATCGTCCTGCTCTACAAAGGGTTCTTAAATCTGACTGAGCTGATCCTGGTACTTGTACTGACTTGTAGCTTGTCCACTATAAAACCTGCTCCATATAGAAGTTTTTACCAGAAAAGCCGGGTCTGGGGAACGCTGTGGCCTCTTCACTGGCAGCTGCTTTCATTGCCTCTTGTTCTGGGAACAACAGAAAACAACACTGTTATCATTCCCTCATTTCCCCTCAGTAATAAGCCTCTGATACAAGAAATAAATAATGTTAATGTAATATCGAGCATTTATCTACAGTGGCTCCTCTGATGTAAAAGTCTAAGACCGAGATCTCTCCTGTGCATTTATCTATTCATGCAAAAAACATTTATGGACTGGACTTAGTTGACTCAAGCGGATCATTGTGGAGAAGTTCTGATCAAACTTAAAATCTTTTCCAACATGTTTTTTGTTTTTGAGCATATTTCATTAACCTCTTAACTCCCGCCTGAACCGAGAGCATTTTCTCCAGTTCAGCTTTACCCTAATCCTGTAGGCCAGTGAAACACCTCAAGCTCAGATCTACAAAGCTCATCTAAATGGATCTTTTTCCTCCCGTCATCAGATTTTTTTCCATCCTTTTTTGGGGGGTATTCAACTCATTTTTTTCAACTCACTTTTTCAACTCACTTTGTCATTTTTTTTTTAAATCTTTTTTTTTGGTAATTTTTTTTGTCTTTTTGTCATTTGTCACATTTTTTGTCTTTTTTTATCTTTTTTTTGTCATTTTTTGTCATTTTTTAATCTTTTTTTTTGTCATTTTTTGTCTTTTTTGTCACATTTTTGCCACTTTTTGGTCACTTTTTTTTGTCATTTTTTTGTCGTTTTTGTCACATTTTTTGTCTTTTTAAATCATTTTTTTTGGTCATTTTTTGTCTTTTTTTGTCACATTTTTGCCACTTTTGGTGACTTTTTGGTCACATTTTTTGTCGAATTTTTTGTCCTTTTTTTTTTCACCTTTTTTGTCATTTTTTTAATCTTTTTTTTGGTCATTTTTTGTCTTTTTTGTGTCATGTTTTGGTACATTTTTTGTCTTTTTTTGTCAAATTTTTTTGACATTTTTTGGTCAATTTTTTTGTCTTTTTGTCATTTTTTGTCACATTTTTTGTCTTTTTTTTAATCTTTTTTTTTGGTCATTTTTTGTCTTTTTTTATCTTTTTTTTTGGTCATTTTTTGTCTTTTTTGTCACATTTTTGCCACTTTTTGGTCACTTTTTTTGTCATTTTTTTGTCGTTTTTGTCACATTTTTTGTCACATTTTTTGTCTTTTAAATCATTTTTTTTGTCATTTTTTTGTCTTTTTTTGTCACATTTTTGCCACTTTTTGGTGACTTTTTGGTCACATTTTTTTGTCGATTTTTTTGTCATTTTTTGTCATTTTTTAAATCTTTTTTATTGTCATTTTTTGTCTTTTTTTAATCATTTTGGCCACTTTTTTGTCACATTTTTTTTCCCACATTTTTGCCACTTTTTCGTCACTTTTTTGTCACTTTTTGTCACATCTTCATCATTGTTTTCATCTCAGTTCTGTCGCTATTTTCACACCTTTTTTCCAGAAGCTTTTGGATTGGGGTAAAGCCAAACTAGAGAAAATGTGCTCGGTTCAGGTGGGAGTTAAGGGGTTAACCTGGATGACAACAAGAATCTACTTAGAACCACAATGAGAAAACTAAAGAATAATCAGTTTGCGACGCTGTAGTGGAGGCGGTTTGTGTTGAAGCACCTGAGTCTGGAATCGAAGGCAGCTCCGTCTTCACCTGCTCCGTCAGCAGCTCCGGCCTGAGGAAACACACACATTAACGTCTGTGGGTTTGACACGTCTGATCGTCCGCCGCGTCTCCTCCACTCACCGTCTGATCACAAACTGGATGTCGGAGCTGACGGCCAGGATCTTCCGGAGCTTGGCGACTCCGAAGCAGTTGGGTCGTCGGAGGGAGATTCCTTGAGGCAGCCCGGTCACGTACAGCTCGTCCGGATACATCTGGAACTTGGAGTACGGGACTTTACACGGCTCCGGGAGGCCCAGGGCGTCGGCTGCAGACACAAGGAGACCTTTATCAGCGGGTCACACTCATGCGCTGGCTACGGCAAAATGGAATAAATCATCTCGAATGCTTGGTTTGTGCCCTCACTAAATAATATCGATGACCAATGAACTTTAGTGGATAACATCGAAAATGACTGTTCTCTCTTTGGATAGCAGTGTTTTTACTTTACCCATGTCCATGGTCTGTGCTGTAGAAAAAAAACATTTAACACATTGAGTGCCAAAAACTAGTTTTTGCAGTTTTTTTTATTATTACGGAATAAGACACCTTGGGCCTCAATCTTGTGCATCAAAATGGAGACGATAGCGTGATCTTGCCACTGCAGACTTAGCGCATTTAAGTGGGTGGAGACACACATTTTCCTCCAACCAGATCGACTCCGCCTCCAGGAGAGTGGTTGTGTGGTTGTGTGGGGTGAACATGTGCTTTTGTTTTGCTTCGCGTTCACGCCGAGCGTGGCCGATCCGTGCCACAGCGGACGCTGTAGCTCTTTTCCTCTCGAGACGTGAACATGGTTCAGCTCACGATGGGGTAAATAAAGTTTTTAGTTTGACCTGTGAGAGCCTAAGGCTTAAGAAAGAACGCAAGACAGCACAATGTAAACGAGGAAGTGAATGTCAGCGACGTTTCCATCAGTGCAGTCACCTCCTCTTGTGACGCCCCCTCACAGGTGGCGGAGGCGAATGGCACATATAGCACCGCCACTCGGAAAATAATTTGCCAAGAGCCTGCGCCGCCCCGTGCGCCGCCACAAGATCTGGCCCCTTATGTGTGATTTTGGTAGCTCTGTGATGAACTGAAATAAATGGCGATCAAAAACTTGGGAAAAGTCACGATCTGGACATTTTATTATTGCGTTTCTTTTCTTCTTCTTTTTTTTGTCTGAGGGGCCGTGGTGTTAGTCTGAGGGGCCGTGGTGTTAGTCTGAGGGGACGTGGTGTTAGTCTGAGGGGGCGTGGTGTTAGTCCGAGGGGGCGTGGTGTTAGTCTGAGGGGGCGTGGTGTTTGTCCGAGGGGGCGTGGTGTTTGTCCAAGGGGGCGTGGTGTTAGTCCGAGGGGGCGTGGTGTTAGTCCGAGGGGGCGTGGTGTTAGTCCGAGGGGGCGTGGTGTTAGTCCGAGGGGGCGTGGTGTTAGTCTGAGGGGGCGTGGTGTTAGTCTGAGGGGACGTGGTGTTAGTCTGAGGGGGCGTGGTGTTAGTCCGAGGGGGCGTGGTGTTAGTCCGAGGGGGCGTGGTGTTAGTCCGAGGGGGCGTGGTGTTAGTCTGAGGGGGCGTGGTGTTAGTCTGAGGGGACGTGGTGTTAGTCTGAGGGGGCGTGGTGTTAGTCTAAGGGGGCGTGGTGTTAGTCTGAGGGGGCGTGGTGTTAGTCTGAGGGGACGTGGTGTTAGTCTGAGGGGGCGTGGTGTTAGTCTAAGGGGGCGTGGTGTTAGTCTGAGGGGGCGTGGTGTTAGTCTGAGGGGACGTGGTGTTAGTCTGAGGGGACGTGGTGTTAGTCTGAGGGGACGTGGTGTTAGTCTGAGGGGGCGTGGTGTTAGTCTGAGGGGGCGTGGCGTTAGTCCGAGGGGGCGTGGTGTTAGTCCGAGGGGGCGTGGTGTTAGTCCGAGAGGGCGTGGTGTTAGCCTGAGGGGCCGTGGTGTTAGGCTGAGGGGGCGTGGCGTTAGTCCGAGGGGGCATGGTGTTAGTCCGAGGGGGCGTGGTGTTAGTCCGAGGGGGCGTGGTGTTAGTCCGAGGGGGCGTGGTGTTAGTCCGAGGGGGCGTGGTGTTAGTCCGAGGGGGCGTGGTGTTGTGCAGTTTGACAATGCAGAGCAGGTTCCCATGGAAAGATCGAAACAGTTGAGATTTTAACATTTCTCCAAGTTTTTAAATGGTCAAAATCGGTCCATGGACGACTGAGAAACATCCCGTTAAAGTCTTCAATCAGAGAATCAGGCTGTTTAAATGCACACCATAAAAAGAGATCGAGAACACGCGGTGTTTCAAAACATGTCAACAATGTTGTCGTTGAAAATCGTCGTTGGAAATATTTCTTCTGTTAGAGACCCGGCCGCTAATGGAATACAGGCCAGTATTAGAGAATTTATGGTAATTAGAAAGGAGAGTGTTTCATAAAACACACAATATCTTCTAGAATCTAGTTTCTAGAATCAGTGATTTTGATCAAAACTAGCCTCTGTTTAGCTTAGATTTCTCAGGAACCGAGCCTTAGCATGTGTCCATAGCTATAACATAAAATACGTTGTGGTGCTACAAATATCATGAAAAATGGTCTGGATTGTTGGCTCTCAATGTGTTAAGCTGTGGACACGTTTTTGATATTCATCCTGATTTGGCTTCTCTCAAGATCACGGAAATGTGGCCGAATGAGAGTTCCTCACAAAAAACAGTGCTTTTTAGTGTGTGGTTTCATACAATAGCCTCATGTCTGTGGTCAGTGCACTTTGTATCGTGGTTTAAAATCCTCTGCTGTGTCCCGGGCTCTTTCACTTTTAGAATAACTCACCAAACTTGGAGCTAAAGACACTGTCCAGTCGCCGTCTGAGCTGAAGGATCATCTCCCCAATGTCTTCCTCCAAAGTGGCGACTGAAAACGAGACAAAAACATGAAGAAAATGCTGAAAAGAAAGAGAGACACGCGAGCTGAGGATTCATCATGAGAACGATATAAAAGAGCTCCGTCTGAGATGATAAACACCACCGGCGTAAAGTGAAGACATTACATGCAAACACTGTAAGTTAACACTACCTTCTGGGGATCTCCTCAGACCTGGAGCAGAGGCGTCTGGAGGTGGAGCTTCAGCTGAAAAACAACAGCCCAGTTAAAAGATCTGAAGCAAAAGTAAAAGAGCTGTCAATTCATCAGTTCAACATTGATTTCAATAATTAGCCAATAAAACCTGATGAATTAAGACTTCTTATTCACTATCCACAATCCTCATCCAAGCAAAGGTCTGTTCACCATGGCTTCTTCAGGTGGTGGGAAGTCAAAAGTAATGCTTCTTAACAGCATTTTAACCTCTTAACTCCCACCTGAACGGATCCCATTTTCTCCAGTTTGGCGTTACCCGAATCAAAAAGCTTCTTGGGAAAAAAGCACCAAAACGGCCACAAAAAATGAGAAGAAAACAAGGATGTAAACGCGACAAAAAAATGACAAAAACTGAACAAATATTTGACAAAAATTCAACAAACACGTGACAAAAACTCAACCAACAAGTGACCAAAAAAAAAAAAAACAAGTGAGAAAAAAACTCAACAAAAATGTGACAAAAATTGGGAAAAAAAGTGACAAAAAATCAACCAAAAAGTGACAAAAATAAAAAAAAAATGTGACAAAAAATCAACCAACAAGTAACCAGAAATGTATAATAAATGTGAGAAAAACTCAACCAAAAACTGACAAAAAATCAACCAAAAAGTGACAAAAATTCAACAAAAAATGGAAAAAAAATCAACCAAAAAGTGACAAAAATTTGACAAAAAAATGACAAAAAATCAACCAAAAAGTGACAAAAATTCAACAAAAATGTGACAAAAAATCAACCAACAAGTGACAAAAATTTGACAAAAAAATGACAAAAAATCAACTAAAAAGTGACAAAAATTTAAAAAAAAATGTGACAAAAAATCAACCAACAAGTGACCAGAAATTCAACAAAAACTGACAAAAAAAATCAACCAAAAACTGACAAAAACTCAACCAACAAGTGACCAAAAATGTATAATAAATGTGAGAAAAACTCAACACAAATGTGACAAAAATTTGAAAAAAACAAACAAAAAAAACATTAAAAAGGTGACACAACACAGCAACAACGCGAGGAAAAATATCAATTTTGTGGGTCTTAGCTTTCAAATGAGGTGTTACACAGACCTATAGCCAAAGAGGACAGCATGCATTTGGTTTAGGTGGGTGGTAAGAGGTTAATAATTAAATACAAATGTTCAATACAAAGATTCTTAGAATATTTCATTTCACAAGAGCCATAAACATTCAGTTTCAGTTTTTGTATGCAGAATTATAAGGTTCTATCTGTGTTCTGAGATATTTAGGTTTAATAGAGCATAATATAAATATATGTTTTTGCTCATAAATCCTATAAAACGCACCAAAATCTACACGACTTCCATATTCTGGACAGATTAGCTCCAGGAACAACATGTGAATATCGATTTGTGACACTATTCATAAAACATATGGCTAAGCTAAGCGACAGTCCTCTTCATTACTCATTTGAATGGCCATCGATCTTACGTTATATGAGCAAACATGATGATGATTTGATGAAATCGACAGCTCTGGTCAATGCAGTACTGTATATATACTGTATATTCTTCAGCTTCCAAAAAAAAAGTTACAAAGAGAAACCAAATGTTCCTTAAATTGTCTGGGCTGTAGTTTTTTGTGACTAGATTCACTGCGGATGACGTTGAGCTTCACTTACCTCGATACCATTCCCTTTGTGATCATTCATGAACAAAGAAAAAGAAAACTTAAATAAAAGGCAATGAAAACAAAAAGATGCAGAGAACTGAGATCAACAACGGGCAGAGCATTTCCTCCAGGAACTGAAGAAGGATCGACCAAAATCCAAATCATAAAAGGACAAATCACGAAAGGAGCTCATGATGAACTCGTCTCTGTGTGTGGAAGGTTTAGGTTTGAGATGATTTCTGAGAGAACCAGGAGGAAATGTCTCTGCTCGGCTGTCACTGTAAGCTGTGTTCTATAGACGACTGTGTTAGACGAAAAGGAAAGCTATGGTTATTGAAAACGAGAGGGAGAAGTGGAGGCGACTTGTTGGGACTTTGTTTGGAACTAATTTATGACGGGACGATTTTCTCGAGTGGGTGTATGGATGATATGGATGACAGTGGTAGAGGGTTTGTCTTTAGACTGACAGTGGTAGAGGGACACTCTTCAGGTTGACAGTGGTAGAGGGTTTGTTTTTAGGCCAGGGCTGGGCGATATTTGGACAATTACGATTCTAATCGATTTTATTTAACCCCTTAACTCCCACCTGAACAGAGCACATTTTCTCTAGTTTGGCTTTACCCCGGTCCAAAAGCTTCTGGAAAAAAGCTGTGAAAATAGCAACAAAACTGACACGAAAACAATGATGGAAATGTGACAAAAAAGTGAGAAAACATTGACAAAAAAGTGACGAAAAATTGATGAAAAAATGACAAAAATGTGACAAAATATGAAAAAAATAAAATGAAAAAAAATTGATTAAAAAAATTACGAAAAAATGACAAAAATGTGACAAAATGCTACAAAAAAATTTGATAAAAATTTGCCAAAAAAATGACAAAAAATGACAAAAAAATTAGTAGAATACCCGACAAAAAAATGATGGAAAAAAATCTGATGACGTGAGGAAAAAGATCCTCTCGGTTCAGGCGGGAGTTAAGAGGTTAAAATAAACTTTTAAAAGGCTCCTGATCTTTCATATGAAGAAAACTGCTCAGAGTCCTGCTCATTAATATTTCATAATGTAGCTACAATAAGGCCCATTAAGATAACACTGCCCTTTATTTAAAAATAGTTATTTCTGTTTTAGATATTCCTTGCCTGCTCTCAAAAGTAAAACCTCTTCAAAAGCCTTGGAGTTTTCTCATCATGCTTCTGCTGAAATGGGCGAGGAACACGCCTCACTGTGGTCCTCAGGGTGGGGAGCTGACATTGCTGTAATACCACCCCCTGGTGGCCAGGGGCCACTCCAAGAGACACTTGGGAGCATTGATTGTAATGAGACTTCCGACCTCCCATGAACGACCTAAAAGCCCGGCTCCAAAGAGTTTTCTTTTTCTAAAAATCGCTATGACCCATGTGACCCATGTGACCAGGTGAAATATTTTTAAACACACTGGTTTTTGTTTATCAACCTGAACAAGAGGGAGCCTTTTCAGTGCATTGACTGGCTCCAGAGCCTGTCAATCAAGCTCTGGAGCTCTTTTAAGGAACAGGCTGCGTAGGAGGAGTCTGAGCGGCCATTAAGGTTCACACATGACTCGGGACCTTTCCTATAAATGGGGCTGAATGGGTATTAATCTATCTCTAATTATTATATCTATGCTCTGCTGTGATTGACAACTGTCTCCATGGGACTCAAGGGAAAGGGGCGGGGTTAAATGGTCCGCTCAGAGCAGAGTGAGAGAAAGGCACAGGAGCAGATCGGAGGAAAGTGGGGAAGAAAACTCCAGGGCGTCCTCTTAAAACACAACACTTTGGCCTTTGTGAAGCAGCAGATCGTCAGAAAGTTTCTGCTTCTCCGCTGGTGTCATTTCACTACGGAGCGTCTGAAACTCTGACAATCTGGTCGCACGTTGGAGGGACACGGAGCAGCTGGATTCGATTTTACGATTTAGTCATTTTCCAAATCGTCTGTTTTTAAAAGCATGAATTAATTGAATTCATTAGATTTATCGCCCAGCCCTACTTTAGGCAGTGGTAGAGGGTTTGTCTTTAGGCTGACGGGGGCAGAGGGTTTGTCTTTAGGCTGACGGGGGCAGAGAGGGTGAAGGGTTCTCAGCGGGATGTAGATAGTCACCTGTACCGTTCTCTGTTTGACATGGGGCAGTGGAGGGCGAGACTGTCGCCGGCTCCACAGACTCAGCAGCTTCCTCCAGGCAACCGTCGTCTTCTGAAACACACAAGACATTTATGAAACAAAATCTGAGTCGACAAAACACTGTGAAAACACTGGAAAAACAGACGGAGAAGATTCTTGTTGTTCAGCAGGCTCGGGTAAAGATCAACAACAGAGTCAATAAAGCCGGTTAGGGGGGACTTTGGACTAAACCAAAGCTAATCATGGCAGCCCCTCAAAGCAAACAGAAGCCGAGGTAGTGTTTGTAAAGCAGACCAACACTACAGAAGCACTGGACACTTTTCTTTAATAGAAGGGATGTTGATTCTAGGTTTTCATTTACGGCAGAATGGGCAGAGTAGAGGTGGGTCATCAATATATCATCGACAAGATATTATTCAAATTGTTGTTTGGATATATAGATGTAAATTTGATAAACACAGTCGAAATGGGGAAAATACGGAGGAACAAACGGGGAAGTTGGTTAAAAACAGTGAAAAAAAATGGGTGGAAATTTGGAGAAAATATGGTAAAAAAAATTGTGGCAACTGGGGAAGAAATTGGCTAAAAATTGGGAGAAAAGGGATGGGGAAAAAATGAGAGAATTGAGGGGGGAACTTGCTAGAGAATTGGAAAAAATTGTGAAAAAACTGGGGGAAAGAAATAGGGTAAAAAAAAATGAGGGGGGAAGAAATAGCAGAAAAAATTATAAAAAAAAAAAAAAAAAACAGGAAAGAAATTGGGAAAAAATGAGGGGAAAAAAAAAAAAGTAGGAAATTGGGGGAAAATGAGGGGAAAACTTTTTTTTTTTTTTTTAATGAAGAAATTGGGGGGGGGAAAAGGTAAGAATTGGGAAAAAATTAGGGGAAAATTGTATCCATCCATCCATTTTCTTCCGCTTTATCCGGGGCCGGGTCGCGGGGGCAGCAGTCTCAGCAGAGATGCCCAGACTTCCCGATCCACGCACACCTCCTCCAGCTGTTCTGGGGGGGCCCCGAGGCGACACCAGGCCAGCTCGGAGACATAGTCCCACCACCGTGTCCTGGGCCTTCCACGAGGCCTTGTCCCACTAGGACATGCCTGGAACACCTCCCGCGGGAAGCGACCAGGAGGCATCCGGAACAGATGCCCGAGCCACCTCAGCTGGCTCCTTTCGACGTGAAGGAGCAGCGACTCTACTCCGAGCTCCTCCCGGGTAATTGAGCTCCTCACCCGATCGCGAAGGGTGCACCCAAAAAACAAAAAACTAAAAAAAAACTAATAAAATAGGGGAAGAAATAGGTGAAAATGGGGGATGTTTGCAGGTCAATATCGCCCCAGGTTTAAGCTCAAGATGCATAAACAGAAGCTAGATTCACCCTCTTTGATACACAGCGTTAGCATTAATTCATTAAGCCTAACCCTATCACCTCGTATAATCTTTAACCTTCCAAGAAACACTATATCAGGATCAAATCAGGACAAAGCCATAACTAAACACAACAGAAGCGTCCTCTCCCTTCTGTTCATAACTTAAATGATTTAAACGGGACTCGCCTGGTGCTGTGAGCTGTAGGTCTTTACTGTCTGGAGGTTCGACCTTGATCTTTTTCAGAGAGTTGCAGGAAGAGTCTGCGGGAGGAGGAGCTGTTCAGACACAAAGAGGAACGATCAAGCTCTTCTTCATCTTAAGACTTTGATTAAAAGTCACGAAGCCTCATTTAGGTGATGAAACATGGGACTCACCAGCGTTACACTCGGTCAAAGGACTGACACACGCACTCGTCGATCTGGGGAGGAAACAAACGACAAAACATCTCAGGAAATAGTATAAGCAGCAGAATAACAGAAAAAACATGTATGTCTTTGTATCTACAGTATATATATATGTCTCTATAATCCTGTGCAGGATGCTTCTGAAGACTAATATGTGTCCGTGTTGAACTGTGACAGCAGGGGGCGCTTTATTAAAGGGTGGAGGGAGCTAGTTTGGAAGATAGAAATAAGCAGATTCCAAAACAAAACAAAACGTACGTCTTTCTCTCTCATGGTTCTGAAATTATAATAAAAAATCTACAACACAAAATATGAAATAAAATAGGATCCCAGGTGTACAAACTTGTGACCGATTTTCACCGCGATGTGTCTCAGCCCTGAGGCCGAGTGAGTTGTTGAAGGACCCATTTTAAAACTGTTTCCGATGCAAAAACAGAGAGTTTCCATCTCTTTTAGTTCTGGAGATATCGACCTTTTATTGGCATGATATCGGCCGATAGTCGCTATTACACTGCGTTCCAAATTATTATGCAAATGACATTTTTCTAAGATTTTCTAAATTGTCAACTCAAATGAGAGTCAGCATAATTTTCAAGTCTTTACCTGGTAGAGGATCATTTAAATGTGGTGGAAAAAATTTCCTAGTGATAGCAGTATTTTTTTCAAAAATAGATATACTAAAAACCTCAAAATCCACTGTTCCAAGTTATTATGCAACTCATCGTTTCAATACATTTTAAAGCTTGTAGTTAACTGAAAATGGTCATTTGTTGTATTTGTAGCATTAGGAGGTCATATTTACTGAAATCAAAAGCTATTTCAATCAAAAAAACAGGTCAAGTTATATTTTACCATAGGAGCCCTTGTGTGATAGCAGCTTCAAAATTCTTAAATCCATTAAAATTGTAAGTTTTTGGACAGTTTCTGCTTGGATTTCTTTGCAGGATGTTAGGTATAGCCTCCCAGAGCTGCCGTTTGGATGAAAACTGCCTCCCACCCTCATAGAAGTATTTTTTGTTGAGGCTTCAAATGTTCTCAATAGGGCTGAGGTCAGGGGAGGAGGGGGTCCACATCATGAGTTTCTCTCCTTTTATGCCCATAGCAGCCAGTGATGCAGAGGTTTTCTTTACAGTATGACATGGTGCGTTGTCAAGCATGAAGAGGATTTTGTTAGGGAAAGCACGGCTCTTCTTTTTGTAGCATAGAAGACAGTGGCCAGTCAGAAACTCAAAGGTCATTTTCACACCTTCAGGGAGCCTAAAAGGGCCTAAAGGGGCAGACCAGCTCTCTCACCATGATTCTGGCCCAAAACATGACTCCGCCCCCTCCTTACTGACGTCACAGCCTTGTTGGGACATTGTGGCCATTCACCAACCATCCACTACTCCATTGATTTGACCATCCAGGGTCACACGGCCTCATCAGTGAACAAGACTGTTTGAAAATGAGTCCTCATGTATTTCTGAGCCACTGCAGCCGTTTCTGTTCATCAGCTTCAATTAACAGTTTAGGGGAGGCCCGGATAGAAGGTTTATGCACAACTGCAGCCTCTGGAGGGTCCTACACCTTCATGTTCGGGGGACTCCAGAGGCACCAGCAGCTTCAAATACCTGTTTGCTGCTTTGTGGCATCTGTTCTCCTAATCTGATGTGTTTGTCTGGCAGAAACCGTCCATATTGTGCCTTTATCGGCACAAAACGGAGTGTGCTCTGAATCATCCACAAATCTCTTATCAGTTCGATGATTACGCTTCATCTTTCATGAAATATCGAAGGTTTTCATACCTAGACCAAGGCATTCAGCTATTTCACGCTTTTCATCAGCAGAAAGTCCCTTTTTCTTTCCCATATTGCTTGAAAATGATGATCTGCATAATAAAGTGGAACACCCTTTTCAGTTGTTTTTCCCTTAACTGGGCTTAACCCGACAACTAATCATCCCAGGTCTCTGAGATTAATGTCAGTGACTCATAGAGCCCCAAGACACGATACCATCCATGAGTTTCATTATTATTGTTTTTTTTTTTACCTTTTTGACACAAAAATCCAATTTGCATAATAATTTGGAATGCAGTGTATATAGTCAAATACTAATATATTGGCTCAAATACACCGCATACCTCTAATAAAAATGCAAGAAAAGACTTTTGCACTCTCCTTTGCAGCTCTGACCAACCGTGATGCCCTTAAGGCGAGATCAAAAATCAATGTAGAGATATTGATTTGAAACATTACTGATATAAATATGAGGAGGAAATCAAAATAAGGCTTCATATATACACAATCTAAATAATGGACTGAGCCAGATTAAAATTTATGGTTTTATTTTATTGACATATTAGTAACATTTTTTCAGACGGGATTTTGGATCTTTTGTTTAGTTTTTTTAATTAACTAATCATGAGTGAAAAAATATGCAAAAACTCAAATTCCACCTTGTTTTTTTTGGGTTCAAAGCTGAATAAATCAGGCTTGGAATTAGATATTAAAAAATCCCTCTGAAAAAACCTTCAAAATATTGTTAAGTCCAAGACTGGAAAGTTTGAGGCGTTTCAGGCGCTGCCCGAGTGGGGCCTTATCCTCATTCAGAGGAAACTAGCCCTGGAGTTTCATACCGAGTGTGCATGCTCGCCACTCTTTTGTATTTTGTGGCTCCCAGAAGGAATAATACCATATTTGGATTAAAGCGTCAACACGGGGACCCTTCGGGACACGTGGATGTAAAATCTGTCAATATTTGTACATTAATACCCGTGTGAAAGACGGAGCTGCTACTTCCAGGTTATGTCCGCCTCACTCACCGCAAAAACATCATAAAATAAACATCATATGGGGTAAGTTTAGTCCTTTTTATACTCTGAAAAACTAAGATGCAAAGGGTGGAAACTAGAGACTAGACTAGTGTCTCGCCTTCACACATTTACAAATTCACAAATATAATATCAGTAAAACAGCAAACAACAAAGGAAGGAAATGATCAAGTAAAAGGTGATGATACTCAGCTCCGCCCATGTTAAGCCCAGTGAGTCTTTAACAGTGATTCAGTGTACGGTGTCTGCTGTGTGTCTGCCGTGTCTGCCGTGTCTACTGTGTCTACTGTGTCTGCCTCTGCTGTGTCTGCTGTGTCTGACCTGCTGCTGTGGGGATTGCTGAGCAGTTCAGGGACACTCGGAGCGTTCAGATGATCAGGGAAGCCCTCGTCAGACGCCGCTCCCAGGTCGTGCTTGATCTCCTCGCGAGTCATCTTTCCAGCAGCTTAAAGAAAATAATACTAGGCTTTAATAACGAGAAAATGAAGAACAAGATGTTAAAAGTGAGAGGGAGGATTTACCTGTGAAAATCCTTTCGTCGAACATGCTGCAACACAAAAGGAAACGTCAGACAAAACGCAACACTGGGTCTTTAGACACTGCAGAAGACAAGACTACGTGCAACACTTCATCAACCACTTGCACGATGATTATTGCGAAACTAGACACTATTATGTGTGCTTTTGGCAGCTCTGTGATGAACAGAAGTGAAATAAATGACGATCAAAAACTTCGTCAGGATCTGGACATTTTATATTTACAGTATTATTGCCAGCAGCTTCTCATGGATCGAAACAGTTGAGATTTTATCATTTCTCTGAGTTTTTAAATGGTTAAAATCAGTCCAAGGACAACTGAGAAACATCCTGTTAAAGTCTCCAATCCAGAACCAGGCTGTTTAAACGCACACGCCATAAAAAGAGATCGAGAACACGCGTGTTTCAAAACATGTCAACAATATTGTTGTTGAAAATTTACTTGAAACGGAAATATTTGCCTCTTCCCATAATGTTAGTGTCCGTTCAGAGAGGAGAGAGGAGTTACTCAGAAAGGAGAGCGTTTCAGAAAACACCCTTTATCTCCATTTCTAGAAAAAAATCTGTGATTTTGATCAAAACTAGCCTCTGTTTAGCCTAGATTTCTCAGGAACCGAGGCACGTAGAATTCAACTGTTTTCACCTACGGAGAACTTAGAGTCTCACCTTTCTAACAAGCCACAACATGTGTCCATAGTTATAACACAGAATATGCTGTGGTGCTACAAATATCATGAAAAATGGTCTGGATTGTTGGCTCTCTACGGCTAAATCCCCAAAACAGTGCAGCCTCAATGTGTTAAAGAAAAACACAGCAAAAAATGCACAAATGTATAAGTGCAAAAGGCCAATAACAAAACAATAAAAAGAAATAGGTGTTTAGTTCAACTCATGTTAAAAAGCCAGTGAGAAAAGGTACGTTTTAAGGAGAGATTTAAAGTTCTCCAGTGACTCAGCGGCTCTGACCCACAGAGGAAGGTAATGCTGGATATCTGGAGAAAAACTGGAGAAAGTTTGCTTGTGTAGATTTGGGGTTGAGAGGTTAAAAGGAAATTTAAATGACCCAAAGTTCACGTTAATCCCAGTAATAAATGCACTGCAGTATGATAGGAAACAGAGCTGGCTATAACGATAAAACTAGAATAATGAGATGATCTGCACATCCCTGTCCTTGTGAGTGAAAGCTACCGTTTGACGATGAAGCGGATCCCGTGGCGCTCGTCCAGGATGCGTTTGAGTTTGGGGACTCCGTAAGTGCACGGCCTCTTAAAGGGGATCTGGTCGGGGATGCCCACGATCTCCACCGCTCCGGGGTCACAGGCGATTTTGCGATACGGCACAGGCACCATGTGATCCAGACCCAGAGCCTCCGCTGTGAACGGGAAGCAGAGACGGGTCAGGTCAGCGTTTCAGAAATAAGTCAGAGAACAAAAGAGGTCCCCTCACCGTATCTGCTGTTGAACAAGATCTGCACGCATTCTCTTAATGTGTTGATGTCTTCAGTTTCTTTAATGAAAGTGTCCCATTTTTCTAAAAACAAAATAATCCTCAAGTTATTCATGAAGAGTCAGCGACATATCAAGATGCTAAATGAGTCTGGCATTGGTAAAGGTGCAAAGGTGAATAAATAAAGAATGAATGTGGACTCTCGTCGCAGTGTGGCAGATCATTAATAGAAACTTGCTTGTGTTTTACCTGATTTGTCGTGCACGATGGAGAACAGGAGCCTCTTGGAGATGTGGATGCTGGGGGGGCTGTGACAGTGCTCTGCAGAAAGTCTCGACACATCGTCTGAGAAGGAGAGAAGAATTACCCCTGGACGCTGGTCTACTTGGCATACACCATTGAGAGCAAAGAGTGATCAATTTGAACAAAACACAGATTTTGATGGATACTGTGATTGTAATTTAATTTTGCAAATTTAAGTTCTAAATATTTATCTTATACATTTTTCAAGCCCTTTTCATGCAAGACCTTTCATCTTTTCTCTTGAGAAGGTGTAAACCTATGGAGAATTTAGCGGAGAGATCATTTTAAACTAAAGTAAATAATATAAAATAAATAATATGCTCATAGTTCTGCTTCCTTTTGCGTACGACAGATCTTGGCTAAATATTTACTCGCCGCTCTCCTCACTCGAAGTACAGTCCCGACCCAAGACCAAATTATTATTATTTTTATCCCATTTTGCATGATTTGATCTTATCAATGTTCCAAGCAGAACTTTAACCTCTTAACTCCCACCTGAACGGATCCCATTTTCTCCAGTTTGGCTTTACCCTAATCAAAAAGATTCTTGGGGAAAAAAGCACCAAAAATGTGACAAAAATTCAACAAAAATGTGACAAATTTCCAACAAAAATGTGACTAAAACTCAACAAAAACATTACAAAAATTCAACAAAATGTGTCAAAAAGCTCAACCAAAAAGTGACAAAAATTCAACAAAAATGAAAAAAAAAAGAAAAGAAAAAAAAAAAAAACATACAAAAGGTGATACAACACAGCAACAACGTGAGGAAAAAGGCCACTTTTGTGGGTCTTAGCTTTCAAATGAGGTGTTACACAGCCAAAAGAGGACAGAATGCATTTGGTTTAGGCGGATGGTAAGAGGTTAATATGCAACAAGAAGAAATTGGAGTGAGAAAATCTTTTATTGAAAACAATTGAACTGAAATAGTCTGTTTTGCAGCTGATCAAACGTTTAGGACCACATCCCTTTAAAAGGCGACGGGCCCGATCTTAGCGCACTTAGTGATCTTGCCACTCCAGCTTTAGCGCATTTGTCCTCCAACCAGATGGACTCGTGACGCCCTCTCACAAGTGGCGAAGGCACAAAGCACAAAGCTCCACCACTCGGACAATAATTCGCCAAGAGCCTGCGCCCCTCCATGCGCCATCACAAGATCTGGCCCTAAATCTGTCAGGTATTCACACTGTGATGACAAAGGTTTAGAATGTGTTCGGGTTGTTGAGCTGCATGAGCAAGGCCTCCGATCGCTGCTGAGGCGGGACGCAGTAAAACTGTCAACTGGAAGATCTCAAGGTTCATGGAACTAAAAAGTCAAGTGGAAGACTCTCCCATTTCTTCTTGTTGCTTATTGATGTTCTACTTGGAACCTTGTTAAGATCCAACCTTGCAAAATGTGAATGTTTCAACATGTCAACAGTTGAACAAAATATGTCTATCACAGGACGATGGAGACGCAAAAAAAAAAAAGCCTATTGCCATTAGGTTGTAGTTGCAATAAAAAACACCATATCAATTTGTTATACTGTAGATAAGTAGGCAACGTCAGGCACGGGGGCCAAATCCGGCCCTTCTGCTAAGAACCTGTGGCCCTCAGGATGTTTTTTATGATTTTGAAGATGATATTATGACACATATGAGAGATCAAATGCCTGTGAATACTCTAAAAAATGTCAATTAAATACAGTCAATTCTTTATAAAATCTTCAAACAGAACCTGAATGATACTTTTTTCGATACCTATACAAAAAATCTGTCGTTTCGAAACAGAAAATGAAACAATCATGTTTGGAAGATTTGCAAATTTACAATATCGGGTTCATCTCTAATGGCAAGAAATGTGGCTCAAAATGGAGAATAATTTGGGGGAAAATGTGGCTCAAAATAAGGAAAAATTATTTGAAGAAATGGGACAAAAATAAATGGGGAACACATTGGGGAAATATATAAATATTGTAATAAAAAATTGGGGAAAACAACCAAGTCACTTCCTTTAATGCTGTCCCTTGACCAGTAGAACCTAAACTTTTTTCCTGATACCTGACTATCGTTTAATGGTAGCCCTATTCGTGTACATACGCTTGCATTTGTAAAAAATGGGGCAAAAATTGGCAGGTCCGGCCCTTGGTCTTTTTAAAGTGAAGAAAATCGGCCTCCACCAAGCAAACTTGCCTACCCCTGCTGTACATTAATCCCCAGCCCCAGCGAGAGGAGCAAGACATTGTTTAGTTCACAGGATAATATCGAAATGGTTGTTTGGATGATATGCAAATTTATCCAGTACATCTCCAAACTACTGCTACAAAATAAAAAATACTTCATGTCAGGTGTAATCCCTCACACAAGGGTATATTTTTCTGTACCTTTGTAGTTTATGAAAGTCATTGATGCTTTTAACCTTTTCTTGTGCCATGTTTTGGACGAGCTACATATTAACGCATGAACAAAGCTTTAGTATAACATCAGTTCGTGTCCAAATCTGAAGTAGAAGCATCTTTAATGAGAACTTTTCTTACCGTTACTGGCACAGTCCTTGACCGCCGCGGTCTTTGCTCCGGGGCACCTGCTCAGCCGGTCCTTGCTGAGGCCGAGCAGGGACAGAGGCGTGAGGTCGAGGCCGCCGTCGCAGTGAGGTTTGGAGGACATGGGCATGCCGTGCAGGAAGCCGCACAAGGCCACGTTGTTCGCAGGAGCCAGTTCTGCCGAAAGTGCTGAGTGGGCGGAGGTCTTCGCCGGGTTGTGGCCGCTCGCGTTCACGCCGGACGTGGAGGAGTTGGTCCGGATCTCCCGCGTCACATCCTCGGCTGGCCTTTAAAAGAGGACTCGTTAGTGAGAATTACAACGGTTAAGAGCTAAAATGCTGGATGTGCTTTCTACAGAACTGGAAATGTAATTCTCCTCATCTTCAAGTGTAAACTGGGAAACGCCTTAATGCACTGCTGAAGCATTAATAACAACTTTTATTAAAATGAATAACATCTAAATCTGCAGATGATCCTGATTGCTGCCTGAAGAAGCCCAAGAGGTTCAAAGCTCAGGCTGAAAACAAAGTACTTTATCTGCACTCTTCACTTGTAATAAATTATGGATTGTATCTTATATGTCTTGTTTATAAAATGACAAAAAGGACTATTCAATACATAAAGTTGTAAAGTACTTTGATTTTATAGTGCATATGAAAGGTTTTAATGCTTTTGAAAATATGACTTATTTATTAACCCCTTAACTCCCACCTGAACCGAGCACATTTTCTCCAGTTTGGCTTTACCCCAGTCCAAAAGCTTCTGGAAAAAAGGTGTGAAAAGAGCAACAAAACTGAGACGAAAACAATGATGGAAATGTGACAAAGAAGTGAGAAAACTTTGACGAAAAATTGATGAAAAAGTGGCAAAAATGTCACAAGAAATTGACAAAAATGTGACCAAAAAAATGACAAAAATGTGACAAAAAAAATGACAAAAATGTTACAAAGTGTGTCAAAAAAAATGACAAAAATGTTACAAAATGTGACAAAAAAATGACAAAAATGTTACAAAATGTGACAAAAAATGACAAAAATGTGATAAAAAAATGACCAAAATGAAACAAAAAAAAGACAAAAAATTGATAAAAAATTGACGAAAAAATTACAAAAAATGACCAAAAAATTACAAAAATGTGCTAAAAATTTGACTAAAAAAAAGACAAAAAATTTACAAAAAATGACAAAATGTGACAGAAAAAATGACAAAAATGTGCCAAAAATTTGACAAAAAAATTACAAACATTTTACAAAAAATGACAAAAAAATGACAAAAAATGTGATAAAAATTTACGAAAAAATGACAAAAATGTGACAAAAAATGTGACAAAAAAAATGACCAAAAAAATGACTAAAAAAATGACAAAAATGTTACAAAAATGAATTGAATACCCAACAAAAAAATGCTGAAAAAAAAATCTGATGATGTGTGGAAAAAGATCCTCTCGGTTCAGGCGGGAGTTAAGCGGTTAATTTAGAAGGATAATATCTGTTGTAAGTAATAATTATCATTTTAAAGCTGCTGACAGGAAGTAACATAGATAGAGGTTAAGTTCCAAAACAGTTTGACTCATTTCCCATTGACATAACATGGTCGGCACGGCAACAGGTTAAAATGGTTTGCCTGTCAGTGTCCAATAAGGAAGTGATAAACATCATAAAGACAGCCAAACTAAATTTCAAATATAATTTTCTTCACTGTGTTTTAGCAAAAATTGTGTCTAATGTGTCATATGCACTTTAACGGTGCTGAGCAGCAAATTTGTGCGCAAAAAGTGCATCCTCTCCTCAAACGATTTAAACCACGTGTGTCAAGGTCAAGGCCCGTGGGCTGAGATGATTTAATGTGGCCCTTTAGGCGCATGAATCCCTCAGCATGTCAAATAAAAAGTAAGTCTCTAGCCCATTCCTGTGCAGAGTTGTGGATTTTTCATGAAATAACCAGTCTGCTCACTGCCGCCACTAGGGGGCAGCTTAAATTAAGAAAGGAAAGAAATCCACATGTGTCCAGCAGAGGACGCTGACAGAATAAGAGATCAGGATATAAACAGCATATTATAACCATGTCAGTCTGCCCCAAGGTGGCTGTGGCTACAATAGTAACTTACTGCCATCGAGTGTGGAGAGAATGAACTTTGAGAAACATGTGATACAGGCTGATGAAGTGCAATAAGTGTGAGATGTTGTTTTTTATTAGGCCACACAGTCCTTTACAATATATATGTGGCCCGCGACCCCTTGGTGGTGGTGGTGGGGGGGGGGGGGTCGACCCAAACAAGTTCGACACCCCTGATTTAAACTGATGCGATCCCAGATGCTAATGTTCTTGGCTCAGTGATTCAGTCTGGTTTGGTTTATTGGTTTATTTTGTAGGGACAGTGCAGGTTAATGAACAAGCCATCCGCCGTCCCCCATGTGCACTCTGGAGTACCTGGAGGAAACCCACACAGACACAGGGAGAACATGCAAACTCCACAGAAAGGCCCCGTCCAGGTGGGAATCGAACCCAGGACCTTCTAGCTGTGAAGCACAAGCGCTAACCGCTGTGCCGCCTGGATCTTGCAGGTTATTCTAACTTCCCTTCTTTTAATGATTGTGCTCTACAGATTTACCTGCCCTGCCTAATGAATAAATGCTATTATACCGGAGAGCTAATTTAAAGTGAGATGAGGTCTGCATTTTGAGAGTCTGTCCAGATTAAGATTAGGAGATGAGTTGTGACCTCTTGACGCTGAAGTGGAGGCAGTGGCTGAGCTCCAGGATCCTCATGAGCGTCTTGGTGTCGTAGTCCGCCGGCCTCTTCAGGGTCACTCCCTCCGGTAAACCCGAGGCCACCACACAGCCGGGGTTCTTCTGGATCCACTCATAAGGCACAGGTACCAGGTTGTTCTTCCCCAGAGCTTCACCTGCACCAAGAAAACACCACACTCTGGAGTCGGACGGGGAGAGGAGGGTTTGCAAATACAAACTTTCGAGAAATGTGATGAAGCAAAACAAGGTGAAAATGGAACAAAATAATAAATGTTTGTCTTTATGTTTTTATTATAATTACTCTATTGGTTACATCACTTTAACCTCTTAACTCCCGCCAGACCCGAGAGGATTTTTTTGTTGGGTATTTAACTCATTTTTCTAACTTTTTTGGACATTTTTTGGACTTTTCTTGTCACATTTTTGTCATTTTTTCGTCATTTTTTTCACATTTTTGTCATTTTTTTGTCCAATTTTTATCAAATTTTTGTCTTTTTTTGTCAATTTTTTATCACATTTTTGTCACATTTTTGTCATTTTTTGGTCACATTTTTGTGACATTTTTGCCACTTTTTCATCAATTTTTCGTCACTTTTTTGTCACATTTCCATCATTGTTTTCGTCTCAGTTTTGTTACTATTTTCACACCTTTTTTCCAGAAGCTTTTGGACTGGGGTAAAGCCAAACCGGAGAAAATGTGATCGGTTCAGGTGGGAGTTAAGGGGTTAAAGGGGCTAGATGCAAGTTGGCTATTGTATACTCACTACTGCCACCTCAGGCCATACGTGTATCTGCAGCTTCTATATTAAGCTCGTGCATGACGGCACTTCGGACCCGAAGTAACACCTTTTTGAGACAGTGCAGGATTTTAGAGCCAGTTGTGAACAGGTCTGAGCTCATGTAGAGGGAGGAAAATACATGATTTTAACATTTTTAAACTACGTAGAGTCCCTTTAAGTAAGGAGGTTTTAAGCAGATTATTGAGCTGCTGTGACAATACAGTTTGCCTTGTGAATCACTAAAGTTAAAGCTCAAGTCAGAGAGTAGGTGTCAGTACTTTGAACCCCCACCCACGCCCCTCCCTCCTCCACACACTGCCCTTGTGATGCGTTCAAAGAGAGAAGGGAAATCTTGTGTGCAGAATAAAAGAGATGTGTATCAAAGTTTTGAGATTTAAATTTGTTTGCTAAACTGTAACTTTCATGGAAGTCTGTGGTAGAACATGGTGTTATTCAGACTGAACCTCTGTAAAGTACTGAAGAAAATATATTAATCTTTTGATATCCCGGGATCTCAAGACTAAACTTCAGAAGTTTAGAAAGCAGGAGCATGCCCAAGTCCTCACGCTCTCCCTCTCCACAGCGCCAGCCCTTTCTTGGCTCAGAAAGCAAGAACACACTTTTTGGATTATCGCACAGACGAGACAACCTGAGAATTCCTTTTGCTCACTCGATTTAGGACCCGATCTCGACCCCACAGCCCCCGCGGTTCTGCAGTGAGGGCGACTTACTGTAGAGCACGGTGAAGACCTCCTCCACCATCTTCCTCAGCACAGCGATGTTGGACTGATCTGAAGCTCTGGGCTGACTCGACTCCGAGCCTTTACTGGGTTTGACCTCGTCCACCGCCTGGTCTTTGGGGTGAGAGTCGGGCTTCGGAGTCTGGACACAGGGAACACCTGGAGAGACAAAACCTGATTTAGTTACTGCTGCATGACTCACATGTCACAATCATCACTATATCGACTCATCGTTCAATAAATGATGGATAAGCAGTACATTTTTGGGCCCCAATTGTATCATCTGTGCATTTATTTGGATAATCCTCCCCATTTTTTCATAATATAATACCCCTGTAAGTTGTGTTTCATTGTATTTCATGTTTATTTTGGGATACTTTATTACTAAGCACTTTTCAAACAAAGCTTTACTGTCATTTAGCTTAAACCGAAAATTCTCTGTCATTTACAGAATATTTCTTCTCTTTGCCTTTAAATAAACTAAACTGAGATTAACTTGGATAAACCCACGAAGAACAAAGAGAGGAGAGAGAGAGAACGAGGCGTGGTGCATCACAAAGGTAAGCCTCGGCATGTGCATAAAGAAGGCTTCAAAGACACACATGTGCTGCTGAATATTGCCCCATCTGAAGGGCTAAAGCTACAATAAAGCTCACAAAGCAAAGCAGCACCGGAGGAGAGGCTGAAGAGGGGGAAAGCTCCACCTACTGATGAAAAAAATTCAAAAAGACGTTGCTTAAAGGGGCTAGATGCAAGTTAGTCATTTTATGCTCACTACTGCCACCTCAGGACTTACTCATAACTGCAGCTTCTATACTAAGCTCATGCATGACGGCACTTCAGACCCGAATTAAAGGAGGGGTATTATGCAAAATCGACTTTTTCAAGCTTTACATCATGTTTTTTTGCAACTGTCCATCAAAATGAGGGAGAAAAATGATCCTTAGCGAAAGCACTGTTCTGTGGCAGGTCTTCAAAAATATTGTTTATGGCAATACCGTAAATGCTCTAATATAGGCCGGGGCCTTTATTTACTCAAGGGCATTGAGGACCAGGCCTTTATTTGAACCAGGCCACAATTAGAGACAGGCCTTTATTTCTATTTGAGCAAAGCGGACAACCAGGAAAACGAAGAAAAACGAGATTTGTGTCCATTTGCACCTAAAATATTAGGTTCATTTATTAATTAACATTTCAAACCCTCTCCCAGCGGCTGGAACATTGACGCCTTTTATTTTGTCGGGACAACAGGAAGTGCTTCGTTGCTGTTAGCGGAACATTGACATCAGTGTCACTGCAGGTTTCTGTTTCGTTTTTACCGCAGACCGGATTATTTGTTGTTATCTTGTGTAAAAGGCGAGTTTAGACGGAGCGTTTGTGTTTGTGATCGATCATGAGACTGACCCGAGAGAAGACGAGACGCTCGCGCTGATCGGAGGAGTTATTTTGAGGCGTGGGACTGACCTGCACACGGAGCAGCTGGACGTGCTTTGAAGACACGATGGAGACTTTATTAAAACCCTGGAGGGTCACACAACATTTGTTCTTTGCCCTGTTTCCAAATATAGTCTGTGGAGGTTTGAAAAGTGGCTAAATCTGTGTCAAAGTTACGCTGGGATCAGCTCCTCTGCAGCGTCCCCCATCGGCCCGGGTTCCCGTTTGTTACTTCCTGCACGTGAGATTTCATTTACTCGAGCATGAGACAAATTCCTAACATGGGGAATATTTCTACCGCTATAGTTTCTAATAAAAGCCCCGGCCTGTTTTAGAGACCGGCTTTAATTTGCCTCCGCCAGCCGTAAACCCGGTCACTGTTAGAGACCCGGCCGCTAATGGCATACAGGCCAGTATTACAGAATTTACGGTAGTTTTCTGCCTCAACACTCCACTGTAATGAACTGTATACAATCTACACTCACATGGGTCGGGGGAAAAACACCCCAAGACAAGTAATTTTCATTAGTTTAATTAGTCTAAATGATCAATGAAGTCGTTCCCAAGTCGAATTCACTCACGACAGAATTTGAAGAAGTCCGTCTGGATTTCTCGTCTTGAATTGAGGAAGACTCTGCCCTTCTCCGTGCCCACAGCGATCACACTGTCTTCGTGCACCGTGACACAGGCCACTTCCGCGTTCAGTTTGGACATGGCCGTGCACTGAAAAGGCAAACAAACAAAAGTTCCTTCTGAGACTTACAGAAACGCCCCAAACCGAGTCCTGCGGTCGCTTCACGTACCACAGAGTCCAGGGCAGAGACGAGGCTGGTGAGGATCTCCTGCCGCATCGAGACCAGCGGGAAGTGAGGGTCCATCCGGGAGTTGCTTCTAACCGTGTCAGGGGGAACCTTCCTCAGCTGAGCCATGCCTTAGTGCAAACATACACAATCCACATATTCATTATTGGATTAAATTTATTAAACTGAAACAAGTTATGACCCTGAAAGTGAAACCCGCTGGGAAGAATTTACAGTATTTCATGTGTTTATTTTTTTAATAGAGTCATTTCACAGAGCTCATTTAATAACTCCTGACGTCATCAGACTTTTTTTTCCATCATTTTTTTGTTGGCTATTCAACTCATTTTTGTAACTTTGTCATTTTTTGTCACTTTTTCCGTCAATTTTTTCGTCAATTTTTATCACATTTTTTTCATTTTTTCAATTTTTTTTGAATCAATTTTTTTGTCATTTTTTATCAATTTTTTGTCATTTTTTTGTATTTTTTTGTCAATTTTTTGTATTTTTTTTGTCAAATTTTGTCTCATTCTTTGTCAAATTTTTTTCATTTTTTCTCTTTTTTTAGGCCAGTGTAACGCCTCATTTGAAAGATCTACAAAACTCATCTAAATGGATCTTTTTCCTCCCGTCATCAGATATTTTCTCCATCTTTTCTTGGGGGCGTATTCAACTAATTTTGTAACTTTTTTGTTGTTTTTTTAAATCAATTTTTTGTCACATTTTTAATCATTTTTTTGTCATTTTTTATACATTTTTTGTCATTTTTTGGTATTTTTTTGTCAAATTTTGTCTCATTTTTTTGTCACATTTTTTTCATTTTTCCCTTTTTTTAGGCCAGTGTAACGCCTCATTTGAAAGGTCTACAAAACTCATCTAAATGGATCTTTTTCCTCCCGTCATCAGATTTTTTCTCCATCTTTTTTGGGGGGCGTATTCAACTCATTTTGTAACTTTTTTGTCTTTTTTTTTAAATCAATTTTTTATCAGATTATTGTCATTTTTGTGTGACATTTTTGTGATATTTTTGCATCAATTTTTCGTCATTTTTTTGTCAATGTTTTCTCACTTTTTTGTCACATTTCCATCATTGCTTTTGTCTCAGTTTTGTTGCTATTTTCACAGCTTTTTTCCAGAAGCTTTTGGACTGGGATAAAGCCAAACTGGAGAAAATGTGCTCGGTTCAGGTGGGAGTTAAGGGGTTAAAGAAGCAATGTTGAGTGTATGCGAGGGGAGGGCCGTATCGTATCGCATATCGTTGTACTGGTATAATGTGTTTTATATTGTTGTGGACACGATGTAATTTGCATGTGCACTCCAGCTGACTTTGACTGAAGTCACGACCAGACGGAGACTGCAGCTAATGTTACACTCAGCTCTACTCGGAGCAGCATAAACACTGTGGGGCAGGGATTTACAAAGGAAAACCACAAGGAGGATGCAAATTGCTTGAGTAGATCATATTTATGAGGAAATTAGCATGGCACTAAAACGACTATGCAGGTGCTCGTCATGTATTTAGAATATCATGAAAAAGTTCATTTAAAAATTCACTTAAAGGGGGGGTATTATGCAAAATCGACTTTTTCAAGCTTTACATCATGTTATTATGTCATTCCCTCATTAAAAACATGGCTGAAGTGTTGCCTTGGCGCATTCACGTATTTTAGAGTAATCTGTAAAAACTCTGATGGCGGCCATTTTAGGGATAGGTTTGCCTGAGTCCTCCTAGGAACGCCCCCACCTCCTGGAGACGCCTCCGAGCTTTCGTCACCAGCCGAGTAACCAACCACTGCTCCTCAGCAGAACCCCCTCCCCACTGATGCCACAGACAGCGTGTGGAGGGGCCTGTCGGAAAGGCTCAGAGGTTCTTAAAGAGACACAGGCCTATTTCAAGACATTCACTACAGCCATTTTGAGAGAGACATTTTATACAAGGCAGTTATTCTAATTTACTGCATTTACAGACCAACAGAAGGTTTGGTCATCATTGTAGTGTGATAGACTGGTGCTATGTGATTGAAAAAAGCATAATACACCCTCTTTAATATGTGAAGCTGAGAAATGATATAGAAGTATTACATGCAAAGTGACATATGTCAAGCTTTTGTTATAATTTTGATGATTATGGCTTACAGTCCATTTTTTAAAACATTCTAATTTTATGTATATCTTTTCAGGGCCACATTCACAGAAATGGTGCAAACCAGCCTGCAAGTTCATAAAACATACAAATGTTTTATAATTAGATGCAAAGTGTTCTTCCTCGACACATGTCTGAGTTTAAACTATACTATGAGGATAAAACCCGTGTCGTTCCACTACAAGAAAAAAAAAATCAGGTATAGTCCCTTTAACCTCTTAACTCCCACCTGAACATGTTTCCTTCTGTTCTCCAAATATAAAGCTTCATCAAACCAGCGACAAAAAAATTAGAAGAAAATGAGGATGTAAACGCAACAAAAGTGACCCAAAAAAAGTGACAAAAATGACAAAAACTCAACAAAAAAGTGACAAAAGAGCAGCAAAAAATAACAAAAATCCAGCAAAAAAAAGAGAAAATCCAGCAAAAAAAATCCAGCAAAAAAATGACAAAAATCCAGCAAAAAATAACAAAAATCCAGCAAAAAAATGACAAAAATCCAGCTAAAAATTACAAAAATCCATAAAAAAAAGACAAAAATCCATTAAAAAAAAGACAAAAATTCATCAAAAAAAGGACAAAAATCCATCAAAAAAATTACAAAAATCCAGCAAAAAAAAAGACACAAATCCAGCAAAAAACAAAACAAAAATCCAGCAAAAAATTACAAAAATCCAGCACAAAAAAAAGACAAAAATCCAGCAAAAAAAACGACACAAATCCGAAAAAAAAGACAAAAATCCTGCAAAAAATGACAAAAATCCAGCAAAAAGACAAAAATTCAGGGGGAAAAAAAAACACTAAAATGCATCAAAAAAGTAATAAAAAAGTGACAAAAACACATAAGGGAAACTAAAAGTGATGGAGAGAATGCATTTGTTTTTAGCGGGTGGTAAGAGGTTAATAACCGCAGTTCAGTGTCTATTCCTGATTTGTTTGTACAGTATTTGGCAGCCCTAATGTGACCTCTTGCAGAAGCGTCTGTGCAAACTTGGAAAACACTGTTATCCAGCAAAATGCACAATCACAATTCACCGCAGGCACTTTCTGCGTAGTGGAAAAAGTTTGGAAGTTTGGGCTGTGGTGTTTTTGCAGAGCTGTCAGAGCCTTTTCCTCCATCTGTTTGCGTGAGGAGCACTTTCGAGGACATTATTATTAAAACACAGGTGGATTGACGCTTGTGCTAGTTTCGCTCGCCTTTCTCGCTTAAGGTGAAGCAAATGTCCGCTAAAGTTTGCACTATTCACGCCACGGTGTTGCCGTTTTTCCGCTGGTTTATCTGCGGGAAAACGTGCAAAAGCGTCGGCCGTTATTAAAGCAGCGGCTAACTCATTAGCTCGTTTACGTTAGCCGCTAAGCTAGCACCGCCACTTTGCTCTCCCACCTTCTCCCTCTTCGTCTTCTTTTCGCTTTTTATGTCACTCTGCGTGCACGTTCCCGAAGTTAACACGTCCACAAAAGCATGCACGATATGTCTGCGAGTTCACAAAAAAATTGAAGCTAATCCCACCTTGAGTGAGTGGATAAATAGCCTTGTTGCTGCCGTCAATCCCGGGATGTTTCCTGTTTTAATCCATGGCCAAACAATGACCAATTTCACCCACAACAAGCTTCTGTCTGCGCTAAAACGTGCGGGAAACGGACATAACACTGAAGATTTGTGCAGCTTTTGTTGAAATCTGCGTGTTTTCCCTGATTTGATCGCGGCTTTTCCCTAAACAGACTGGGTGTCCCTTTCCCTTTTTCTTTGTTCTGTAATCTAGTAAAATTGAAACTCATTCGCCTCCTGCTAATCCCAGCCCAACTGAACAGCCGCATCTATTGGCTGCCATTTCCATGCAGGATTAACACTGGAGTCACACAAACCTGCGGGCTCTCGGACACAAGGTTTATGCAAAAATAAAACCTTCTCCGGCTGCAGAGGAACTTTTTCTGTTATCAGATTATCCAGATTATATTGAAGATTAAAGAGGGGAACGGAGAAATGGCAAAACAACAGGGCTTTAATCTGGCTATAATTCACATATTAGGATGTTCAGGAAACATTTGGAACTGTATGGGTTCAATGTTAACTCTTAAAAATAAAAAGTAGTGGCACAAATGAAATACCACCAAAAAAATAATCTGGGTTAATTAAGTAAAAATGAAAATAAAATATTTGCCCGTATAGTAGCCTAAAACAAGTATGCATTGAGAAGAAAAAAAATCTCATTGCATCTAAAATTCAATCAATTCATCAAGTTTCAAGAGGAATTTTGTACATTTTTACTTTGCAAGTTGGAAGTACTCATAATGATTAGTTTGTTGCTGTTTGTTGACAATACTAGTTGAGGGTACTTAATAAGTGTTTGAGCATAAAAAGTTGGATTTGGGTTTTGTTTTGGCTGACAAAACATAAAATAGTGCAAAAACTTTATTATTTTGATTCATATTTGGCATAAATGGCAAAACAACAGGGCTTTAATCTGGCTGTAATTCACATATGAAGATGTTCAGGAAACATCTGGAACTACATGGGTTCAATGTTAACTCTTAAAAATAAAAAGTAGTGGCACAAATGAAATACCACAAAAAAATAATCTGGGTTAAATGAGTAAAAATGAAAATGAAAATAAAATATTTGCCCGTATAGTAGCCTAAAACAAGTATGCACTGAGAAGGAAAAAAAATCTCATTGCATCTAAAATTTTGCAAGTTTCAAGAGGAATTGTGTGCATTTTTACTTTGCAAGTTGGAAGTACTCATAATGATTAGTTTTTTGCTGTTTGTTGACAATACTAGTTGAGGCTACTTAATAAGTGTTTGAGCATAAAAAGTAGGATTTGGGTTTTGTTTTGGCCGACGACAGATAAAATAGTGCAAAAACTTTATTATTCTGATTCATATTTGGCATAAATGGCAAAACAACAGGACTTTAATCTGGCTGTAATTCACATATTAGGATATTCAGGAAACATTTGGAACTACATGGGTTCAATGTTAACTCTTAAAAATAAAAAGTAGTGGCACAAATGAAATACCACAAAAAAATAATCTGGGTCAATTAAGTAAAAATGAAAATGAAAATAAAATATTTGCCTGTATAGTAGCCTAAAACAAGTACTGTATATCTGTACATACATTGAGAAGAAAAAAATGTCATTGCATCTAAAAAAAACAATTTTCATGGGGATTTTTTTACATTTTTATTTTGCAAGTTGGAATAACTCATAATGATTAGTTTTTTGCTGTTTATTTGTTGACAATACTAGTTGACGCTACTTAATAAGTGTTTGAGCATAAAAAGTTGGATTTGGGTTTTGTTTTGGCTGACAAAACATAAAATATTGCAAAAACTTTATTATTTTGATTCATATTTGCCATAAATGACAAAACAACAGGGCTTTAATCTGGCTGTAATTCACATATGAGGATGTTCAGGAAACATCTGGAACTACATGGGTTCAGTGTTAACTCTTAAAAATAAAAAGTAGTGGCACAAATGAAATACCACAAAAAAATAATCTGGGTTAATTAAGAAAAAATGAAAATAAAATATTTGCCTGTATAGTAGCCTAAAACAAGTATGCATTGAGAAGAAAAAAAATCTCACTGCATCTAAAATTCATCAAGTTTCAAGAGGAATTTTGTACATTTCTACTTTGCAAATTGGAAGTACTCATAATGATTAGTTTTTTGCTGTTTGTTGACAATACTAGTTGAGGCTACTTAAAAAGTGTTTGAGCATAAAAAGTTGGATTCAGGTTTTGTTTTGGCCGACAACAGATAAAATAGTGCGAAAACTTTATTATTCTGATTCATATTTGCCATAAATGACAAAACAACAGGGCTTTAATCTGGCTGTAATTCACATATTAGGATGTTCAGGAAACATTTGGACCTACATGGGTTCAGTGTTAACTCTTAAAAATAAAAAGTAGTGGCACAAATGAAAATACCACAAAAAAAATAATCTGGGTTAATTAAGTAAAAATGAAAATAAAATATTTGCCCGTATAGTAGCCTAAAACAAGTATATCTGTACATACATAGAAGAAGAAAAATCTCATTGCATCATTGCGATCAAGTTTCATGGGGAAATTTTTACATTTTTACTTTGCAAGTTGGAAGTACTCATAATCATTAGTTTTTTGCTGTTTGTTGACAATACTAGTTGAGGCTACTTAATAAGTGTTTGAGCATAAAAATTTGGATTCAGATTTTGTTTTGGCTGACAAAACATAAAATACTGCAAAAACTTTATTATTTTGATTCATATTTGGCATAAATGGCATCTGGAACTATATGGGTTCAATGTTTCTGCTGTTAACTCTTAGAAATAACACAAAGGAAATAGGTGTGCGCCACAAAAAAAAGTTATAAAGAAAAGTATAATGAAATATTTTCCCTTCTTGTAGCCTAAAACAAGTATATTTGTACATACATTGAGAAGAAAAAAAATGTCATTGCATCTAAAATGTTGTTATCAATTTTCATGGGGATTTTTTTTTACATTTTTACTTTGCAAGTTGGAATAACTCATAATCATTAGTTTTTTGCTGTTTATTTGTTGACAATACTAGTACTGAGGGTACTTAATAAGTGTTTGAGCATAAAAAGTTGGATTCAGGTTTTGTTTTGGCTAACAACAGATAAAATAGTGCGAAAACTTTATTATTTTGATTCATATTTGTCAAAAATGGCACAACAACAGGGCTTTAATCCGGCTATAATTCACACATTAGGATGTTCAGGAAACTTTTTACTTTGCAAGGTGAAATTACTCAAAAATATCACTTTTTTGCCATGTACTTGTTGAATATACAACTTGAGGAAAGTCTAAAGTAAAAAGTAACATGTTTCCCTCCACTAAGCGTAGTTACTTCAAAATAAAACTACTGGTATTAATAAAAGTAGTGTTTCTCAGTGTAACAGCGACACTTACCTGATACGTTTAGTTTAACAGGAGTTTTTCAAACGGTGGCTCATGTGGTTGAATGGTCGCCTTAAAACCAGATGGTTGGCTGCTCGAATTCTGCCCTGGTCCTTGGGCAAGACACTTCACTCAAATTCCCTGTTTTGTATTGCCACCACTTAAAGACGGAGACATAAAATAGGCCATAATGCCATATGCCATAATACATACATACATATATAATATCACTAGGAGTGTGACAATACATCAATTTCCCAATGCATTGCGATATTTTGCGGGACGATCCGATATCGATACTTTAGATGACGTCATGCATATTAATGAGCGACGTCATGCATATTAATGAGGCTGCTCCACTGTTTTCACAGTCAATAGGGGCCAACAATGATTAAGAATTCAGTCAGGACAGCAGGGGGCAGCACTACAGTTTTAAGCACTTGGACCAAACACTGTCACACAAATAAATAACTTTTAATAATAGTTTTTATATTTATAAATAAGATTAATTTGGGGTTGATTTATTCCTTTTTAAGTAGGGCGGTGGTTTCTTGTTTATTTAAATGTAATGTCGTTTATAAAAGTGGTACAAAGCATATGGAAAGAAATGTAAATGATGAATAATATGTAGTATTTTAAAAGAAAGGTTAAAAGTGGCATGTTTTTTTTAATTGTGATGTATCGTAGGTTATTTTTGTAGGTTTTTTTTCGCAGTTTCGGCGTATCGTGAGATAATCGTTATCGTAAGCCATGTGTCGCGTATCGTATCGATCGTGAGGTACCCAGAGGTTCCCACCCCTATGTATAACTGGAGAAAATAACGCTAAACCTAACCCTATAATGGCCGATGACAGGTTGCCGTTGCCTACAAAAAAAAAGACCTGGAGTTGTGTTTGTTTCATTCATGTTTGAGTAATATGTATGTATGTCTCCGCTGCTGCATTTTTGCAAGTATCTTCACTCAACTTCACTTCCTTTGTGAAAGTCTGTCGTAAAACTGTATTAAGGTCCACTTTGTTTTCATTAAACTACAGACTGTAAATTAAGAATGGAGTAATTACAGCCTGATTCTTCTAGAAGCCAAAAGGAAATGGGTGCAGGCTCCGGAAGTCCCATATGCTGTAATGGACTCTGCACTGGAACTTCATTTCCTCTAAGTCATTATTAAACACAGCCTTGTTTGTTTCATAGACTGTAAGATTAAGAATGGATTTATTGTTATAACCATAAGGAAATGGCGGCTCCGGAAGTTCCTGGCTCCTCTGGACGTTACATTGAAACGTTTTGGCCTCTTTAAGTCATTATTGAACACTGACTTGTCATTCTGACCTCTGTGGGTTGGCCTGCACATGCACAACAGCCTATAGGGCTCTTTTATAGGGCTCTTCTATAGGCTCTTCTATAGGCTCTTCTATAGGCTCTTCTATAGGCTCTTCTATAGGGCTCTTCTATAGGCTCTTCTATAGGGCTCTTCTATAGGGCTCTTCTATAGGCTCTTCTATAGGGCTCTTCTATAGGGCTCTTCTATAGGGCTCTTCTATAGGGCTCTTCTATAGGCTCCTCTATAGGGCTCTTCTATAGGGCTCTTCTATAGGGCTCTTCTATAGGGCTCTTCTATAGGCTCCTCTATAGGGCTCTTCTATAGGGCTCTTCTATAGGGCTCTTCTATAGGGCTCTTCTATAGGGCTCCTCTATAGGGCTCTTCTATAGGGCTCTTCTATAGGCTCCTCTATAGGGCTCTTCTATAGGGCTCTTCTATAGGCTCTTCTATAGGGCTCTTCTAGGCTCTTCTTCCAGTGTCTGCGTACATTGGTGTATGAATGAGAGTATGAATGGGTGAGTGGATCCTTGCTGTAAAGCGCTTTGAGTGCCTAATGTAGGTGGAAAAGCGCTATATAAGTTGAGACCATTTACCATTTACCATTCTATAGGGCTCTTCTAGTGTCCGGGTACTTTCAGTATGCCACAGATGTGCACACTGAGGTGCGTAAAAGCTGTTGTGCGGTTGGATGTTCCATTTTGTCGGAACTATAGCTTCAATCTTGCAAACGGAGTAAGTTCATGATCAGAATCGACGTCTGCAGATCTAAACAAATTGTGTGGATTACGTTATAAAGTTTAACATAACTGTGCCGGACACGTCAGGCTCCAAATTCTACAATTTACTTTGCTTCAAACATAAAATAAATTGTTAATCAAATGTTTATGTCATGACATGCGTTAGCTAAATCATGCTTTAGCTAAATCTAAAGCAGAATAAACTAGAAAGAACATTGCCTACGAGCTTCTAAAACAAGGGTAGGCAAGTTTTCTTAATGGAGGGCCAATTTTTTTCATTGTAAAAAGACCGAGGGTGAAGTCGCCAGTTTTAGGCCAAAGTGAAGCACTACACTGCAAAAATTACCATCTTAAATTAGATAAATGACTTGAAAATTGCTTGAATAAAGTTTTTTTATGTTGAATTTGAGCTTGTTGGCCTAATCTAAGATAAAGATACTAATACCAATGGAACAAGCATAAAACCCACTTTGAAATCAGACAAATTAACTTTTACTTTGATTTGTTTTTCACTTGAAATTATACAATATAATCTGAGTTAAGAGAACAATGACTTGTTCCATTGGCGATGAGATGTTTTATCTGATCTAAGACCAGACCAAATCTACTCAAACTTAAGATTGAATCTCTTAATTCAAGTAAGTTTCTGTCATTCCATCATTTTTTATTTTTTTTTCCCAGTGCACTTTCTACAAATACCAGAGTTGTACATGGTATGACCATAGACTGTAGAAAATAATGGACGTCTTATGCTCACTCCTCCCCGTTTACCAGAATGACCACGGCCGTGGGGCAATTCATGGCGGATTTACAGACTCCCCCTCCCCAGCTCTGACGAAGCATGTTCCTAAAAAGGACATACGGGCGGGATTTTCACCGTAGACTCGGCCCTTGCGTGACGTGTAGCTCGCGCTGCTCCAATGCTAACAGTCCGAGCCTCATTAAATACGAGATTTCAAAAAATCATATTACGAAAACCAGCCTGGTTTCATATATTGTTATTAACCCAGCGTTATCTCAGGAGGAAGATCTAGCCTAGTCTAGCGTTGAAACAATTGAAACCAGGCTTTAAAGTAGTTTTTAACGTGTCTAAAGTCCAATGCTTTTCAATGGGGGCCTAACGGCGATATGGAGGTACTGCAGCAACGGCGGAGCAATGGCGGCCCCCACGTTTGTGGTCAAAAAGCAGGGCAGCCAGCGGCCATTGGGTATGACCTAATTGGGTGTATTGACAGTATTTCTCCCATTTAACCTTAAAAATGTTAAAGTACTTTCTGATTTGTGTCATTATGTTTCTCAAAATCACCTCGAGGGCCAGAGGTTCTGCGCTGGAGGGCCGGATTTGGCCCCCGGGCCTGACGTTGCCTACCCCTGTTCTAAAAAAAATTCTCGTGAACGTTACATTTAACTTAGATCATGATTATCCCGAAAGGCAAAACATAAATGTGTGAAATTCAGAGCTAAGTTCAGTGTTAATTTTGACAACATATTTTATTTTAGTCTTAGTCTTTTGACTAAAATGCAATGTCATTTTAATCAAGATTTTGTCGAAAAAATCTTTTCAATTTTAGTCTAGTTTTAGTCGACTAAAATTGCATGTCAATTTTGTCGCCTAAATTTAAGACGAATTTAGTCGACTTTGCATTGATAATATTCATTATAATCATATTTAATCTTGTTCCTCTGCTTCATGTTTCTGCTCCACATGAACAAAGCTCAGAGCTGATCCTTTGACAGAGAATTTACATGATCTGAGGCTCTTTCAGACGGTCAATAGAAGTTTGGATGATTTTAGTCTCTCCTTTTCATTTTTATTTAGTCTTATTTTAGTCGACTAAAATATCTGGACATTTTAGTCACAGTTTTAGTCTCATGTAAAACTTTTAATTTAGTTTTAGTCCAATTTTAGTCGTCAAAAATATCACTTTGACTAAAATTAAGACTAAATATTTTAGTCGACGAAATTAACACTGGCTAAGTTAAGATGGATTATTGAAGCCTACTCGGCGACCTCTGTTTGTACAAACATTCATCGAGACCAATTAAGTCTGTTTATATCTGACTTTTGCTTCAATAGGCTGGTTATCATCACAATCACAATCCGACAATTATTCATCCTAATAAATCCTCTCAAACAAACACCCAATATCAGCGATGAAGCGAGAGATTTTAACTGTCTATGGTTTGTCTTAACACTTGTAACACCATCATTATTTTCCCCTTTAGCCATTTTTATTTTCATTATTTATTATTATTCTAAATAATGGAGCTGGTGCCAAAAACCCAGCCATATAGCTAGCATGAACAAGCTTCAGTTAGCCTGTGCTGAAACCTCACTTAGTTCATTCTTATTTACAGTTCATGCTTGAAACATTGACTCACTTCCCCCCCTGCTGGTTAGTGCTGTTACTGCGCCTTTGTGAACGCAATCCAGACCAAAGACTGACGTGGATTAACCAGTCAGACCAACAAGTTTGAACACGGCCATAGTAATTCAGATCATTTTAGCGGCATGTGTGATCAGCTTCAAGACACAAACATTCACGGAAACTCTGAGCTTTTTAAACACGTTTGGTGAAGCCTGTTCAGCACGGAGAGAAATATGTAACATTTCGATAGTTTTACAAAAGGACCTGAGCAGAAGAAGCTCAGAGAGGAAAAGGCGGAAGCGAGACATTACCGTGAAAAGGGTATTGACGTTTTAACTACATTTTGCACTAAAAGTTTTTCAGTCATGTTGCTTCACAGAGCACACATTTAGGCTTTAATACTTGAGAGGAAAGTGACAAGTAAAGATTTAAATCCATTTCCGAGCACGTTTGTAGAGCCTCAAACTACAGACAATTCACATGTTTGATTTGAGTGTAATAGAAAAAAGAAAAGTCAAAGAAAGTCGACATTTGTTTTATTGTGTTCACTTGCTATCGGCGTTTTAAGCAGTTTATGGACTAACAAAAAGCAAATGATACATTAATTCCAGGGGGAGGACATGGTTAAGATCGGACTCTAGGTTCGAGCACAGGCAGCGTGGAGTGTGAATAACATCCAGTAGTGACTCATTATTAGTTCAGTGACGGCCCAGAAAACGTGGGCCTGTATGGGGTTAGCACTTCAGGACAGAGCGAGCCTCATCTTCAGCGCTCTCCTCCCGCCCTCATGTCACGGGCTCCTGCGAAACCACCAGCAGAAAGAGGCCACGTTAAATACTGAGGACACGTGTGGCTTTTGTCAAGACAACACACGGAAACACAGACATGCACTGTGGAAAAACAAACATTAGTGTTGTTCCCTATAGTCTTTAGAGCAACAATTGTACAAGATCCTCCTGACTGTTCCATTACATGCAGAGACTGTGAAATTAAGAATGGACCTAGGAACTCATGCCCCCAGAGCAGTGGTTCTTTTGGAGCCGCGACAATTCATACACAAGGCAATTCAAAAAGCTTCACAGTTAAAGCAGAAGAAAAACAAATACAATCAATAAAAACATCAACCTAAAATTAATCAATTACAGTAAGAGGCAAGAGTGTAGATAAAATACTTTCTGTTATACGCATTTTTAAGTCTTGTTTAGATTCGCTCTGTCTTGAGCATTATTTCACTCTGTCTTGACACTATTTTTAAGTCTTGTTTGGATTCGCTCTGTCTTGAGAACTATTTTAAGTCTTGTTTGGATTCGCTCTGTCTTGAAACTATTTTAAGTCTTGTTTGGAATCGCTCTGTCTTGAGCCTTATTTCACTCTGTCTTGAGCACTATTTTAAGTCTTGTTTGGACTCGCTCTGTCTTGAGAACTATTTTTAAGTCTTGTTTTGACTCTCTCTGTCTTGAGCACTATTTCACTCTGTCTTGAGCACTATTTTGAAAGTCTTGTTTGGATTCGCTCTGTCTTGAAAGTATTTTAAGTCTTGTTTGGATTCGCTCTGTCTTGAAACTATTTTAAGTCTTGTTTTGACTCGCTCTGTCTTGAGCATTATTTCACTCTGTCTTGAGCACTATTTTGAAAGTCTTGTTTGGATTCACTCTGTCTTGAAAGTATTTTAAGTCTTGTTTTGACTCGCTCTGTCTTGAGCACTATTTCACTCTGTCTTGAGCACTATTTTGAAAGTCTTGTTTGGATTCGCTCTGTCTTGAGAACTATTTTAAGTCTTGTTTGGATTCGCTCTGTCTTGAGAACTATTTTAAGTCTTGTTTTGACTCGCTCTGTCTTGAGAACTATTTTAAGTCTTGTTTTGACTCGCTCTGTCTTGACACTATTTTTAAGTCTCATAACAGGTAAAGGGGTTCGTGACCCCCCCGCCCAGGTCACACAGTGAAAAATAGGAACATTAGCCTACATAATTCTTAAAAAACAAAGAAAATAAACAAATGGCTGAAATAAAATTCATGAAACTACGAACAAATAATGGCACTCGGGTAAAATAGCAAACACATGCTGCAATAAAACATTAGATTATTTGCTAATGAAAATATGTATATGTTATTTAAATGATCTCGCGACCCCCCAAATTTGTCTCGCGACCCCCAGGTTGAGAAGCACTGCCCTAGAGGCCACAAGCGCCACTGCAGGTGTCGTAGCATGGGATATTGTACATCCAATTACACAATGGAGATCATTTGTTTCACTCAAACTTGGCTGTAAATACTGTTTAAGTGGCGCTAGCCCGCAGTTAGCTTTGCTCGTTAGCCTGTTAGCTTCTTCTTCGTGATTCCATTAGTGTGTATTGGTGACTCCAACCTCGAGGCAGGTAAAGTTGCAATTGTGGATTTCTGGCCAGAGACACCAGGGGGAGACCAACATTAACACTTGTATTACCCCCCAGAGGGACTACGGAAAGGTTTATTAAGGTAAACAAGTTACGTAGTTCTTCTTTAATGTGGCCAAATCGTTCCTGAAACCATAAGGAAATGGCGTCTGGCTACTTTCTTTATTTGATCAGGGTCAATGCACAAACAACATTAGTCTAAGAGAGAAGAGATGTCATGTGCCAGCTTGTAGCAAAAATGCTAATTTCCACCCGCAGTCCCAGTTTGATATATACTTACAAAAGTTCATAAAATATATACAGAATAATACATAGAAGCTCACATCATAAAAGCACTTTCTACTTCACTCACTCCTAGTAATTTCATCCTTTTACTATTTTAAATTTTGCCCTAATCTAGGTTATGGAGCTGGTCAAACTGTTAGCATGAACGTGCTTCAGTTAGCCTGTGCTAAACGCTATGTTTTTCTCTCTTCTCTAGCTTCCTGAGATAAAATCAAGGTTTCAGAATGTGTTTTAATAAAGCACATTTCCAACAAAAAACTCCTAATTTCTGCAAGTATATATTACAAGACAAAAATAAGTGGGAACAGCAGATAACACTCTAAAATCATCAGATATCCAGTTTATCAGAGGGAAAAGTTGGCTTGACCATTAGTTGTTTTTTAGTGATCCACAAGGGAAATAAATAAATAAAATGAATTGGCAATGTTTACAAGTGTAAAGATTTCAAAAGAGGATAATGTAAATGTACAGTTTGTACAAAAGATGGATTTCATTTACTACATATATATATAATGCAGTGTAAAGTCACAATATGTGGGCCTGATTGTTCTACAAAGAGACGCATTTGTGAACAGTTCAGTCAACATTATCGAGTGTATTGACAGTAAGTACTTTCTGATTTGTGTCGTTATGTTTCTCAAAATCACCTCGAAGGCCAGAGGTTCTGCGCTGGAACATTACGTTTAACTTAGATCATGATTATTTCCCAAAAGGCGAAACTTAAATGTGTGAAATTCAGAGCCAAGTTCAGATGGATTATTGAAGCCACAAAGTCACAATATGTGGGCCTGATTTTTCTACAAAGAGACGCATTTGTGAACAATTCAGTCAACATTATCGAGCCCTGCTTTGATCGGGACAAGACGATTAACTTGGATTTTCCGCCTTTGCCCCAAAAAGTTTGCAAACCACTGCCATATAAATGACTTCATGAGATCTCACTTCAGAGGATGATGATATAAAATACGCACATCTTTGCTCGTGTGCTGCTCGTGGTGGATTCCATTGGACGAATACGCTCCATGCACCTGCAGAAGAACACAGTCACTTCAGTCCCAGGCGTTAATAACAGTAACAATGAGACTCGGCAGCTGAAGAACAGACAGCAAACGTTGAGGTGGATAGAAAAGGCTCTTACTTGAGTCTTGTCCGGCTTCTTGCACATGGCTTGCACCAGCAGGTCGACGCTCTGGTTGTGCTCCAGGGCGTTCCTCAAGGCGTCCTCGGTGCTGTGCAGCCGCTGCCTCAGGCGGGTCATCTCAGAGTCCAGGGCGGAGGGCTCCAACATGGAGTAACGGCGGTGATCGGGCGACGAGCGCTCCTGACCCTGACACACGACCACAAACGGCTTCATCAGCAACTTCCACCCCCTTTGACTCGTCTCTAAAACTAACTCTCTAAAGCATAAGCACAGGTTTTCATCTATTGATTCAATCGTTTGTCTCAACATTGGACACTTTGCAGGTGAATTAGTTCGATCTATCGCCCAGCCCTATGACTAAAGCTACAAAAACACAGCAAAAACACGACAAAAAACGTGATGTGACAAAAAAACACGATGTTGACGTTTTGTAGGTCTTAGCTTTTGCCTGCAGAGTGTTTTATTTTAAAAACAAGTAAAGAAAGTAGACTTTGCACGATGTGTCTCCTCATGAAGCGTTTCTCACCAGAAGGAGCAGTTTCTCCCGCAGACTCTTGATGTCGTCCTGGAGGTTCTGCTCCTGGACCTTCCACTCGGCTTTGCAGACGTCTCGCTCCTCTCTGGACGGCCGGTGCGACTCCAGCAGCAGAACGCGCAGCTCGTTCAGGCTCCTGGAAGAAGAAAAGACCAATGAGACGCGTGAGGGTCTTTTACAGAAGCTGCATCTCTGACATGAGTTTATATCAGTGTTTTAGCCTCTTAACTCCCGCCTGAACCGAGAGCATTTTCTCTAGTTTAGCTTTACCCAAATCCTGTAGGCCAGTGTAACACCTCATTTGAAAGCTAAGATCTACAAAACTCATCTAAATGGATCTTTTTCCTCACGTCATCAGATTTTTTCCCCATCTTTTTTGAGGGGTTTTCAACTCATTTTGTAGCTTTTTTGTCATTTTTTTTTAATCAATTTTTTTTTTCATTTTTTTCTCACATTTTTGTCACATTTATTGTAATTTTTTAAATATTTCTTGTGTCATTTTTTGTCATTTTTGTCACATTTTTTGTCACATTTTTGGTCGTTTTTTTGGTCATTTTTTGGCATCTTTTGTCACATTTTTGTCACATTTATTGTCATTTTTGGGTCACATTTTTTGTCTTTTTTTTGTCACATTTTCTGTCACATTTTTGTAAATTTCTTTTGTCTTTTTTAATCATTTTTTGTCTTTTTTTTCACATTTTTGGTCATTTTTTTGGTCATTTTTTTCACATTTTTTGTCTTTTTTGTCATTTTTTGTCAATTTCTTGTAATTTTTTGTCACATTTTTTGTCATTTTTGTGTCACATTTTTGTCACATTTTTTGTCATTTTTTTGTCATTTTTTTGTCACTTTTTTTGTCACTTTTTTGTCATTTTTGTCACATTTTTGTCACATTTTTGTCATTTTTTTGGCACATTTTTTGGCACATTTTTTGTCACATTTTTTGTCATTTTTTGTCACATTTTTGTCATTTTTTAGTCACTTTTTTGTCAAGGTTTTCTCACTTTTTTGACACATTTCCATCATTGTTTTCATCTCAGTTCTGTTGCTATTTTCTCACCTTTTTTCCAGAAGCTTTTGGATTGGGGTAAAGCCAAACTGGAGAAAATGTGCCCGGTTCAGGCGGGAGTTAAGGGGTTATTACAAGTAATAGTAAGAACAGACCTCTCTTTCTTCAGCAGGTCCTGGCTGATGCTGACCAGCTGCCCAGATGCATCGTGGGATTTCTTGCTCATCGACTCCAGCTCGGCCTCGATGCGCTTCTTCTCCTTCAGCAGCAGCTCCACTTTCTTCTCTCCTGAATGCACTTTTCCCTCCAGAGCTGCACAAAACACCAGCGACAGTTACTTTTGATTTCACGATTAAAAAAACATTTGTTAAATCAAGACGTGAAAGTTACCAGTAGTTTGTGATTTAAGGGCTTCGACCTGTGAGACCAGGGCCGAAACTTCCTTCTCTCGTTTTAGCAGCTTTTCTGTGGTTTCTGCAACAAATAAAATAAAGATTTTAAAAACCATGTAAATGAGAATGTCAAAAAAACTCACAGAAAATGATAAATTATTGACTCAATGTTAAATAGGGCTGTTTGAACGTATGATTCTTACACTCAAAGAGTATAAAAAAGAATAATCAAGCAAAAAAAAAAAAAACATTCATGAAACTGACTTTGCATTGTGTGCGGGTGGTGCTCAGTTACATGTACTTCAGTAACTTTTTGATGTAATTGTATTTCTTAGAGTAGTTTTGCCACATGGTACTTTTTACTTCTACTTCAGTGATATTTTAATGTATCTAAAAAAGTAAAGTATCTTTACTCTTACTTGAGAAAAAACAATCATTACTCGTTCCACTGTGAGTAAATCTTTTAGCGGCAAAAGCTTCATGTGACTCATGTGACTGTAGGTTATGTTTCATGTACTTTATACTTCATAATAATATTGCGATAAATTTGCCATTTCCTCTGGAAATACTAGGATTCTACGTCATTTCATGTTTTGTTTTCTCATCATTTATGTCAACACTGAATCGTGAATCAGACTTTTACGCTGCAACAGTTCCGCAAGTGGCATTTTACCCAGGTACTCTAATTTGTATTTTGCCATTTAATTTTTTGCAAGGATTTTTGATCTGTCGGTTTTACCGGATAGAAGAACACAGTGAAAGAGGCGCTTCACTATGGAGGATTAAAGAGTCACATTAGATTGTCGAAATCTATTTTGTAAAATAACTAATAATATAATGGTTTCCTAGTCAACTTAGTAGGGCAGGGCAATATGGCCTAAAATCTATATCACGATATAAAAAAGAAATATCACAATAATGATGTATTTCACGATATAATTGACAATGGACAAATTAGTTCGAAAATCCAAGCCCTAATTGATTCAGTGATATTTTATTTAAAAATAATTAATGGCATACTAATTTCCTCCCAAGCAGTTTACATCCTTCATTTCATTTTACTTTTTAAGCACCTGTCCCCGTGTTCTACAGTCAGTGTTTATGCTAATCTGACAGAGCTGAGCGCAACATCAATTATATCCTGTCCAAAAAATCATCGATCTTAAAAAAATTACGATATAAAAAAATTAAATCGCAATATGATATGGCCCTCCTGGAACCGCCACCTTAACGTGGTGGAGGGGTTTGAGCACTCGAATGATCCTGGAGCTCTGTTGTCGGGGGCTTCATGCCCCTGGTAGGGTCTCCCATGGCAAACAGGTCCTCGGTGACGGGTCAGATCAAGAGCGGTTCAGAAGCCTCTTATGAGAGTCCAACAGGCCTGGTTAGAACCATGAGGCCGTCCTTCTGTGGACCCACCACCTGCAGGGGGCGCCATAAGGGGCTGGTGCAATGTGATTTGGGCAACTCCAACATCTGCCCCCACAACCCGGCAACGGAGAAGTGGAAGAAAATGGATGGATGGATCCGATATGGCCCACCGCTATGATATAGTATTGATTGTTATTGTTATTGAAGAAGCCAAAAAGCATGTGTTGACAGGAGCCCCGGACTTGGTTTGGTGACATCACTTCCCATGATTTAAATGTGGCTCAAGTCGTGTGGTTTTAATATTATAAGATTGATTCAACTTGGATGACTGAGAATCTACATTGTTAAGCATAAACATCCAGAATGAAGTCAATACCTTTAATGTTCTCTTTCAGCTTCGCCTTTTCGTCTGAAATCTCGTGGTCTTCAATCACCTGCCGCGACAACAGAGGGTTGGGACATGTATGTAGTGTGTAGAGTGTTATATGTGTGTGATATAGTACAGTATAATAAAGTGTGTGTAGTGAATAGTACAGTATAACAGAGTATGTGTAGTGTATAATATATCAGAGTAAGTGTAGTGTACAGTATAACAAAGTAAGTGTAGTGTACAGTATAACAGTGTAGTGTGTAGTATGTGCTGAGCGTCCCCTCACGTTGGCGTCCTGCTGGGCACAGTTCTGCGTCTGCAGCGCCTGCAGCTGATTGGCCGTGACTCTAAGCTCCTCCTCCAGCCGCCGCACAGCGTCGTCGGGCGCGAGCTGCTTCTCCTTCAGCTCCAGCTCCAGCCGCTGGATGGTGTCCAAGCTCTGGCTCTGGACCTGCTGCAGGGCCTCGAACTCCGCGCTCCTGTGGTCCAGCTGGGTCTTCAGCTCAGATTCACCTTTGGAGGAACCGGACATGAACATCAAAATAATGTGGTGATTCTTCTGAACGGAAAAAGCATCTTTTTCAGGGCCAGGTATTCCGTTTTATCAGCTCATAACTTAACCCCTTAACTCCCACCTGAACCGAGCACATTTTCTCCAGTTTGGCTTTACCCCAGTCTAAAAGCCTCTGGGAAAAAGCTGTGAAAATAGCAACAAAACTGAGACGAAAACAATGATGGAAATGTGACAAAAAAGTGAGAAAACATTGACAAAAAAGGGACGAAAAATTAATGAAAAAGTGGCAAAAATGTCCCAAAAAATAACAAAAATGTGATAAAATGTGACAATTATATGACAAAAATGTGATAAAAATTGGACCAAAAAATGACAAAAAATTGACAAAAAAAATTGACAAAAAAATTTGCAAAAATGTTAAAAAATGACAATAAAATTATAAAAAATGTGACAAAAAATGACAAAAAAGTGATAAAAATTTGACCAAAAAAATGACAAAAAATGACAAAGAAATTACAAAAAAATTACAAAAATGTGATAAAAAATTGACGAAAAAATGAAAGAAATGTGACAAAAAATGACAAAAAATTGATCAAAAATTGACAAAAATGTGACAAAAAATGTGACAAAAAAGGACAAAAAAATGACAAAAAAATGACAAAAAAATGACAAAGAAAACACAAAAAATGACTAAAATGTGTTAAAAAATTGACGAAAAAATTAAAAAAATGTGACAAAAAAATGAAAATAAGTTACAAAAATGAGTTGAATGCCCAACAAAAAAATGATGGAAAAAAAATCTGATGACGTGACGAAAAAGATCCTCTCGGTTCAGGCGGGAGTTAAGAGGTTAAAACTGGCCAAGATTATGACATTATTAAGTTCACACCTCCCTGCTTCTCCTCCTGCAGCTCCTCCAGCCTCTGCTGAGTCGTCTGCAGCTTCTCCTGAGCCTCGTCCAGAGCCTGTTTCCAGCCTTTCAGGGAGAAAACGCACAACATTTACAAATGTGCAAAATAACATATGAATATTAACACATTTTAGTTGTAAAGTTTCACGCCACGAGGTATTGGAGGACCAGGGCTTTTTTACTAAAAGCTTGACATCTCTAGTTTCTGACACACCGAGGCATCAGGTCTCCTTTAACCTCTTAACCCCCGCCCTAACCTAGAGCATTTTCTCCAGTTCAGCCAAATGTCCATCGTAACGCCTCATTTGACCTACAAAACTCATCTAAAACAATATTTTTTTCCTTGCATTGCTGCTGTGTTGTCACTTTTGTTGCTCTTTTATGGATTTTTTGGTGGATTTTCAACTCTTCATCTTTTTGTCAAATTTATGTCAAATTTTTGTCACTTTATGTCACTTTTTTGTCAAATTTTTGTCACTTTTTTGTCATTTTTTTGGTCAATTTTTTGTCATTTTTTTGTCATTGATGCTCTAAATTTAGTCTAGACCAGGGGGTATTGTACATATTCTTTATGTATATTTTGCTATTTCCGCAGATGTCTTTTGACGGAGGAAATTAGCAATTTGTATTTCAACTCATTTTTGTAACTTTTTTGTCTTTTTTTTTTCACATTTTTTGTAAAAAAAATTTCACATTTTTTTCAATTTTTTTTTCACATTTTTGGTCTTTTTTTGGTCATTTTTTTCTCATTTTTTTTTCTCAATTTTTTTTGTCTTTTTTTTGCTTTTTTGTCATTTTTTGTCCATTTTTTGTCCATTTTTTGTCACATTTTTGTCGAAAAAATTTCACTCGAAATTTCCCACAATGCATCGAAAAGTAGTGAGCATCGATGGTCACTAAACGGGCCAATATAGACCACAATGCATTGCGAGAGTTGGAGAAGAGCCTGACAGAGACAGGTCTTTGAACTAAACAACACGACTGAAGTAAATCAGCTGTTTCAGTCGTGTGTTTGTGTTTCTCATGAATAAACAAGCTAAATATAAACGGTTACGGTGAAAAGATGCTAACGTTAGCTGCTAACCTTTAGCTGGAGCTGTTCAATGGCCGATAGCTTCCTTTCGAATAATCCAAGCCATTCATGTAAAATCCATGTGAAGTAAAAGCGTATCTGACTCGTATTTATCCAGAAATATTCCACTGTCTCTGACTTTGGTCTTTATCGCAAAAATACATTATTCCCGGAGTTTAGCAAACTTTTAGCAGATGTCGTCACTCAATCTGCTGACCTACTTTCTTTAGAGCTAACACTGGGGTGATATATATATATATTTTTTTTTAACCTTTTTTGTGATGATAGTAACGCCTGTAAAAGTGCCAAAACAGTCGCTCTGTTTCATAAAATAAACGTTTGAAACAATCAATAAATTCAGATAAAAACATTTTTTAAAAACATATCTGCAGCTGCAGCACGCGTGACGTCACGAGAAAGTAGTGGCTTGTGTCCGAATCGCCAACAGAATCAGTGACTATATAGTCGACTATATAGTGCGGGCCTATGAAGTGAATGAGGGGTTAGGGAGCTGCTGACCGTCCCCGCAGACCCACATCGGCGGCCATTTCAAACTGCAAATGTGGGCGGAGTCTGGCCTTAAGTGCCACTTTAACGTCGTCTTTTGTCCACTCACTGCTTTGTCCTTTGTGGTCGTCCACCATCGGCGCGCTGAACCTGTTCTCCAGCTGCTCCTGCGCCTCCTGCAGCCGAGCGCTCAGGTCCTCCCGCTCTTTGCTCAGAATGGCCGCCTCGATCTTGTGTTTGGCTTTGAGGTTCTCCATCTCCAGCTGGTGCTCCATCTTCATGCTGTCCGCAGACGCCGTGAGCTCCTGGTCGGACTCCTGCCCCGACGGTTCGCTCCGCAGGGTCACCTTCAGCTCCTCCAGAGAGCGCTGGTGATCCACCACCAACGCGTCGAACTTGGCCTGGAATGACAGAGGTAATGCATCATCAGCTTTAGCTTCTAATGTCATTCCTGAGATGTTTGTATTACCCAGCTATTAGAATATGTAAATATCGTCATAGAGTTCTGTTGATTGAGTTTGGCCGAGTTGCAGGAGTTGAATATGCCGTCATGTGAACTGCTGTATTTGTCACGGCAAAAAGTCATAAAAGGCTATATTTCAAACTCTGTGCTGCACTTAACTCCTGATGAACGAAGAGAGCATGAAATGAGGGTCATATGAAGCCTCTTGTAACCCCTGCCCTCAGTGTTCTTCGTGTGAAACTCCAGCTCAGGAACGAGGCTCAATACAGACTCACACTGTGTCAGACTAATGTGCGAGAGCCTCATACACCGCGTTCCACATTATTATGCAAATTTTATTATTTCAGTGTAAAAAGGTAAAGAAAAAAAAACTTTTTCAATGGAACTCATGGACGGTATTGTGTCTCGGGGCTCTTTGAATCACTGACATCTATCTCAGACGCCTGGGATGATTAGTTTTCAGGTTAAGCTCAGTTAAAGGTCCTATATCATGCAAAATCGACTTTTTGTTGCTTTTAGCCATGTTGTTATGCTATTTCCTTATCAAAAACACCCCCAGAGTGGTTTGTGGCTTCATTCACGCAGCTCTCAGTAATCCTCCTGAATCCTGCTCTCTGAGGCTCCGCCCTCTCCTGGTGAACGACTGAGTGTTCAGTTGTGTCGTCACAGCGGAACGGAAGTGCTCGACGTCTGTAATGTAATGTCTTAATTCTATGCTTACGGCCTGATTTTAATTTGTAAAACACCCTTTTCATTATTTCTGTTGTAAGAAATAAATAAATAAAGGAAAAGGAAAAAAAAAAAAGAAAAAGAAAGGATGTGCCCGAGGTGCTTCCAGGTCAGCTGTGGCCAAAACAAACACACCCCTGAGCGTCTGAACAGATCAGTCATGTTTGCGCTGCAGCTGAAGATGGAGCTCGTTATAACTGGACACACCTGTTGTTCATCCTACCTAACGATCATGTCACGGAGGAAAAGAAGCGCGTTTGACTACGAGGACGGGAGTTTATACAGTCTATGATTCAACCTTCCTAAAGAAGTTGTTTTTTTCTCCGGGATTCAGCGACTTTCACCAAAATAGTGTTTTTCTGTGACTGTCTCTGATGGATGTTTGGTGAACCTTTGCCAGAACCAAAGTGGATTAACTTTTATAACCAACGCGAGTCCCACAATGTAAACAGCGATGGACCAGAGCGGTGAGTCAGTCCAAACGCGTGTTAGCATATTAGCATGTGTGTTAGCATATTAGCATGTGTGTTAGCCATTTATGAAGCTGTGTTGCAGATGTCAACTCCTTATAACTGCATTGTGAAGTAACTTCACTTATTGCTGTTTATTTATATTACGGTAAAGTATGTGCGGAGAGAGGGGGCGGAGTTAACTGAATCGAAGCGTTGTTTCTTCCAGGTTTGAAAAATACCTCCAGAAAACACTTATATTTATCACAAAAATGAGCGCTCCATAGTGGTAGAGGTACAATCATTCATATAAATGCCTATACTTAACTTTGGAATGGCTAAAATAGCATGATATAGATCCTTTAAGGGAAAACCTATTGAAAAAGGACGTTCCACTTTTTTTAAGCAGACCAACACTTTCAAGCAATATGGGAAAGAAAAAAATCTCTCTGCTGATGAAAAGCGTGAAATAGTTGAATGCCTTGGTCTAGGTATGAAAACCTTCGATATTTCATGAAAGACTAAGCGTAATCATCATACAGATAAGAGATTTGTGACTGATTCAGACACACACGGGTTTGTGCAGATAAAGGCAGAATGAGAATGGTTTCTGCCAGACAAATACATCAGATTAAGAGAACAGCTGCTACAAAGGGGTATTTGAAGCTGCTGGTGCCTCTGGAGTAGGGCTGAAAGATATATCGTTATCGTATCGATATCGAGATACGAACATTCAAAACATGAACCTCTTAACTCCCGCCTGAACCGTGAGGATCTTTTTCCTCACGTCATCAGATTTTTTTCCCATCATTATTTTGTTGGGTATTCAACTCATTTTTGTAACTTTGTTTGTAATTTTTTCATCAAATGTTTGTTTTGTTTTTTTCAAATTTTTATGTCACATTTTTGTAATTTTTTGTCACATTTTTGTCATTTTTTGGTCATTTTTTAATCAATTTTTTGTCGTTTTTTTGTCACATTTTGTCACATTTTTGTAATTTTTTTGTCACATTTTTGTCATTTTTTTGTCCATTTTTTGTCAATTTCTTGTGACATTTTTGCCACTTTTTCATCAATTTTTCGTCACTTTTTTGTCAATGTTTTCTCACTTTTTTGTCACATTTCCATCATTGTTTTCGTTTCAGTTTTGTTGCTATTTTCACAGCTTTTTCCAGAAGCTTTTGGACTGGGGTAAAGCCAAACTGGAGAAAATGTGCTCGGTTCAGGTGGGAGTTAAGGGGTTAAATAAATAAAAAAAACAAGACATTAACAAAAGAGATTTTTATCAATAAAACTGCACTCTTTTTATTATGCTTTTATTTTTCAGAAAAATGCTTGGTTTTCCCCTAACTCATAGTTTTATCGTATCAATATTGAGATATTTTCAAACAGTCTTGTTCACTGATTTCCATTATTATAAGAAACTATGTCAAAAGCTCTTCTTGTACCGCTCTTGTAAACCAAATCTCATGGCTCGTCTCGTGGAATTTGTGACTGCGCTGTGACGTTCTCTTCCTGTCTAAAATACGTCTAAATTATGCTGGTATGGCGTTTTGCGTAAACTCATTCCTCCCTGACGTATCAGAAGCGAGTGACCAGGCCGTACCTTCCAAGAGTCCATCATGTCCACATTCTCTTTGTTGACCTGCTGGATCTTCTGCCTCAGATCGCTGAGCTCCAGGTTCTGTCGCGCCACCACTGAGCGCAGACTGTCCAGCTCCTCGCCGCTCGCCTCCTGCTCCCGGACGCCGTCCTCCGCCTCAGACGGAAGGTCCGACGGCTGCAGCTTGGCCTCCAGCTTCTCGATCTTCGCCTTCTTCATGTACAGCTCCTTCTCCAGATACTTGATGCGACTCTGCTCCTCGACGGTGGTTTGCTGAAGAGACAGAATACAAAAGTGTGTTGAATATTCAGGTAAGACTTCTTCTTCTTCAGTTCGGCTTTCCCTTAATCTAAACCTTACGGTCTAGATAAACAGCAGAAAGTGGATGAATAACTACCTCCAGGTCTCCTTTGAAGATGCACTCCTCTTCCACTCGGAACTGAAGGTCCTCCACTTTTCTGTCAGGACGGCAGAATAAAATCACAAAGACCATGAGGATAAAAAAGAACAGGAACTTTTATTTTACTTCGAGACTCGGAAACGGCTCGCACCTCTTCTCTTCTTCCAGCTGATTGGTGAGTTCCAGCTTGTCTTTCTGAGCGGCGGCCAGAAGAGCCTGGACCTGCTGAAGGGTTCTCTCGTTGTCGGCCATGAACTGTCGGGGAAGAGAGAGGGACATTTAAAAGGGTTTTGACCTGGCACCGACTGCAGTGTGGAAGACCATGTGGAAGGCCGTGTAGAAGACCGTGTGGTGGAAGTCCGTGTGGAAGACCGTGTGGAAGGCCGTGTGGAAGGCCGTGTGGAAGACCATGTGGAAGACTGTGTGGTGGAAGTCCATGTGGAAGGCCGTGTGGAAGACCGTTTGGAAGGCCGTGTGGAAGACCGTGTGGTGGAAGACCGTGTGGTGGAAGACCGTTTGGAAGACCGTGTGGAAGGCCGTGTGGAAGACCGTGTGGTGGAAGTCCATGTGGAAGGCCGTGTGGAAGACCGTTTGGAAGGCCGTGTGGAAGACCGTGTGGTGGAAGACCGTGTGGTGGAAGACCGTTTGGAAGACCGTGTGGTGGAAGTCCATGTGGAAGGCCGTGTGGAAGACCGTTTGGAAGGCCGTGTGGAAGACCGTGTGGTGGAAGACCGTTTGGAAGACCGTGTGGTGGAAGTCCATGTGGAAGGCCGTGTGGAAGACCGTGTGGTGGAAGACCGTTTGGAAGACCGTGTGGTGGAAGTCCATGTGGAAGGCCGTGTGGAAGACCGTTTGGAAGACCGTGTGGAAGGCCGTGTGGAAGACCGTGTGGTGGAAGTCCATGTGGAAGGCCGTGTGGAAGACCGTGTGGTGGAAGACCGTGTGGAAGACTGTGTGGTGGAAGTCCATGTGGAAGGCCGTGTGGAAGACCGTTTGGAAGGCCGTGTGGAAGACCGTGTGGTGGAAGACCGTGTGGTGGAAGACCGTTTGGAAGACCGTGTGGTGGAAGACCGTGTGGTGGAAGGCCGTGTGGTGGAAGACCGTTTGGAAGACCGTGTGGTGGAAGACCGTGTGGTGGAAGGCCGTGTGGTGGAAGACCGTTTGGAAGACCGTGTGGTGGAAGACCGTGTGGTGGAAGACCGTGTGGTGGAAGACCGTGTGGTGGAAGACCGTTTGGAAGACCGTGTGGTGGAAGACCGTGTGGTGGAAGACCGTGTGGTGGAAGACCGTGTGGTGGAAGACCGTTTGGAAGACCGTGTGGAAGACCGTGTGGTGGAAGGCTGTGTGGTGGAAGGCTGTGTGGTGGAAGGTCGTGTGGAAGACCTTTTGGAAGGCCGTGTGGAAGACTGTGTGGTGGAAGACCGTGTGTTGGAAGTCCGTGTGGAAGACCATGTGGTGGAAGGCCGTGTGGAAGGCCGCGTGGAAGACCGTGTGGAAGACCATGTGGTGGAAGACCGTGTGGAAGGCCGTGTGGAAGACCGTGTGGAAGACCGTGTGGAAGACCGTGTGGTGGGAGACCATGAAGAAGGCCGTGTGGAAGACCATGAAGAAGGCCGTGTGGTGGAAGACCATGAAGAAGGCCGTGTGGAAGGCCGTGTGGAAGACCATGTAGAAGGGCGTGTGGTGGAAGACCATGTAGAAGGCCGTGTGGTGGAAGACCGTGTGGTGGAAGACCGTGTGGTGGAAGACCATGTGGTGGAAGACCATGTAGAAGGCCGTGTGGAAGACCGTGTTGTGGAAGACTGTGTGGTGGAAGACCATGTGGTCGGAGACCATGAAGAAGGCCGTGTGGAAGACCGTGTTGTGGAAGACTGTGTGGAAGACCGTGTGGTGGGAGACCATGTAGAAGGCCGTGTTACCTGCTGGTGCGAGGCTTTGAGGGCGCTCAGCTCCTTCTCCACTTCGCAGATGCGGCTGTTGGCCTTGGCGACCTCTGCCCGCTCCAGGTCGCGCTCGGCCAGCAGCTGCTCGATGTGCTGCTGCTTCTCCTTCAGCGCCTCCTGCAGCGCCGTGGTGCCCGAGATCTTACGGGCGTAACGCGACGAGGTTTCCGTCAACTGAGGCGGAAAAGGAGGAGGTTACAAACCGAACAGTGTAAGAAACATGAAAATGAACAGCTCAAATTTAGCCAGTGTTGTTTCTGGAAGGATTTTTCAATAATATGAATTTTAACAGACTCCAGTGTGTTTCCGTGTAGTTTCAGATGCAAAATATTGAAAAAAAAGTTCCCTATAGGCTCACGACCCACTTTTGAGTCCCGACCCACCAGTTGAGAATCACTGTTTTACATTATATATGACCAAGTGAGATGCTCTACAAGGACATTTAAAAATACACTATAAAAAGAAACTATTTCTCGCATTTTAGTGTACTTTAGGTATTTAATCCCTTATTTGCAAAATAATATTTCTCAAAAACCCTGAGTCTGACGTTGCCTACCCCTGCGACAAGAGTATATTAAAATGATAATTTAAAGGACATTTAGAATAGATCAAAATGTGCGATTAATTTGCGATTAATCACGAGTTAACTCTGACATTCATGTGAGTAATTGCAATGAAATATTTTAATCGTTGGACCGCACTAGTATTAGTATTTCAGCAAGTATTACTCCACAACCGGCTCTGGCAGAAGAATCTTATCTTATGTATTTCACAGAGGAAAAAACCAACAACACTGTATTCAGCTGCACATGATACTTCTGCACTCTTCACTCTTAACCTCTTAACTCCCGCCTGAACTGAGAGGACCTTTTTCTTCACGTCAGATTTTTTTTTTTTTGCCATCCTTTTTTTGTTAGGTATGCAACTCATTTTTGTAACTTTTTTGTCATTTTTTGTGTCTTTTTTCCGTCCATTTTTTTGTCACATTTTTTTGTCATTTTTTTCATCAATTTTTTGTCATTTTTTGTCACATTTTTGTCTTTTTTTTTTTTAAATCATTTTTTTGTCATTTTTTTGTATTTTTTGGTCAAATTTTCATCAACTTTTTGTCCTTTTTTTCGTCCATTTTTTGTCAATTTCTTGTCAATGTTTTCTCACTTTTTTGTCACATTTCCATAATTTTGCCATCATTTTTTTCAGCTCAGCTTTTTTCCAGAAGCTTTTGGACTGGAGTAAAGCCAAACTGGAAAAAATGTGCTCAGTTCAGGTGGGAGTTAATAATTAATTCCATACATTAATCCCTTATTATATTGTGTTTTTGGATTGATTTATTCACTTTCTTGTCATTTCATGAGGCTGCTCTTTGTTAACATGTTCATTATATAAGCAGTAAGAGCCCTTTGGCCGGTTAAATGTGAAGTCATTATTCACTCCAGCTTATTATTTCCCAGGACTTCTTTCTTCTTACAAGTTTATTCTTCTACATTAAATCTTCTACATTAAATACATTCAATCAGTTTTGCCTCCCTGACCTGCAGGGTCGGCATGTCGTTCACGCTCCTCTCACACCAGCGTGAAATAACCCTCCGGCATTTCCCTCTTTACCGCCAAGAATCAGCTGATCTCACTGGGCTCAGATCGAGAGTCTCCAGGAGTGAAATGTGGAGAGATTTGAATAAAAACCAGGAGCTCCATAACCCCTGAACTCCCACCTGAACCGAGCACATTTTCTCCAGTTTGGCTTTACCCCAGTCCAAAAGCTTCTGGAAAAAAAGCTGTGAAAATAGCAACAAAACTGAGACGAAAACAATGATGGAAATGTGACAAAAAAGTGACAAAACATTGACAAAAAAGTGACGAAAAATTGATGAAAAAGTGGCAAAAATGTCACAAAAATGTCACAAGAAATTGATGAAAAAACTACAAAAAAATGACAAAAAAAATACAAAAAAATTACAAAAATGTGATAAAAAAGTGACAAAAAATGACAAAAAATTGACCAAAAAATGAGAGAAATGTGACAAAAAATGACAAAAATGTGATTAAAAAATCCCGAAAAAATGATGAAAAAGTTACAAAAATGAGTTGAATACCCAACAAAAAAATGATGGGAAAAAAATCTGATGACGTGAGGAAAAAGATCTTCTTGGTTCAGGTGGGAGTTAAGAGGTTAAATGTACCATCCGGGTGACAGTTAGTCTATTATTTAATGATGACGTCATCCCTCTGCTTCAGGGGCCAGTGGAACAAAAGCACTATTCACTATAAATGGATTTAGCTGATTTTAACCTGACTTGGACCTTTGTACACGGCTCTTTTTAAACATATGGCACAAACCCTGTGCTAGGGCTGGGACAAAATGTTGTTTGTTATGATAATATATTGTATCGGAAATAGTGTTGATAGTTTTAACCTCTTAACCCCAGAGTAAAACCTCACCTACGAAACTAATCCCAGCTTCTTCCTCATTATGTCACATTTTTGTTCATGTTTAGGTTAGGGTTAGCTCACAAATACCAAAAAAACTAACAAAACTGCTACAATAAAGCAATTAAAACGTAGCAAAAATGTGACCAAAAAGCCATGAGAACGTGACCGAATCATGTCAAAAAACAACAAAAACTTTAAAATAAAAACAAGAAGTTTTGACGAGTTTTTCAATTGAGGCGTTGCGCTGGCCTACAGGCTGTGAGCTCCATTTGATAAGCTTTTAGATTTGGATAAAACTGGAGAAAATGTGCTTAGTTCAGCTTTACCCAAATCTAAAAGGTTACAGCCTATAGGCCAGTGTCACCCTAAGCCTCATTTGAAAGATACAAAACTGATCTTTTCCACTCTTCTGTCACATTTTTGTTGCATTTATCACATTTTTCAAGGTCAAGGTCAAGTTTATTTCTATAGCACATTTACAACAACCACGGCACTAAGTGCACGGCCCAATGCACTTTTGTCATATTTTTGTTGTTTTTTTTGTCACTTTTTGTGTTGCTTTTTTCCCTCACTACTTTCTTGGTCTTTTGTAGCTTTTTTTGGTCACATTTTTGTTGTTTTCTTTGCTGTTTTTTGTCACCATTTTGTCTGTCTTCTGTCACTTTATTGTTGCTTTTGTTGTCACAAGTTTGTTGTTCATTTTTGGCACTTTTTTATCTGCCTTTTGTTGCTTTTTTGTAAACATTTTTTTGTTGCTTTTTACCTCACTATTTTGTTGGTCTTTTGTAGCTTTTTTGAGTCACCTTTCTGTTGTTTTCTTTATTGTTTTTTGTCATATTTTTGTTGTTTTTTGTCACTTTTTTGTCAGTCTTTTGTTGCTTTTTAGTAATTTATTTTTGTTGTTTTTTTCTCACTACTTTCTTGGTCTTTTGTAGCTTTTTTTGTCACATTTTTGTTGTTTTCTTTGTTGTTTTTTGTCACCATTTTGTCTGCCTTTTGTAAACATTTTTTTGTTGCTTTTTACCTCACTCTTTTGTTGCTTTTTTGAGTCACCTTTCTGTTGTTTTCTTTGTTGTCATATTTTGTCTGTCTTCTGTAGCTTTTTTTGTCACTTTTCCACCGCTATTTTTTGTTGAGTTTTCGTCACAGTTTTGTCTCATATTTACCAAACTGGACAAAATGCGGTCGGTCCAGGTGGGAGTTAAGAGGTTAAGTAACTCTTACCCCTAGAGGCCATAAGCGCCACTGCAGGTGTCATAGCGTGTTGTGTTTTTTCACTCATTAATTGTCCGTGAGAGTAAATACTACGCAGACAGAAAAGACAAAGGGACAGAGGGATATTGTTCATCCAATTACACAATGGAGATCATTTGTTTCACTCAAACTTGGCTGTAAATACTGTTTAACCTCTTAACTCCCACCTGAACGGATCCCATTTTCTCCAGTTTGGCGTTGCCCGAATCAAAAAGCTTCTTGGGGGAAAAAAGCACCAAAACAGTCAAGAAAACAAGGATGTAAACGCAGCAAAAAATTGACAAAAACTGAACAAAAATTTGACAAAAAATTAAAAAAAAAAATGTAACAAAAAGTCAACCAATAAGTGACAAAAACTGAACTAAAATTTGACACAAAAATCAACAAAAATGTGACCAAAATTCAAAAAAAAAAATACAAAACTTCAACTAAAATGTGAATAAAAACAAAAAACAAAAAAATACATAAAAATGTGACACAATACAGCAACAACGCAAGGAAAAATATCTGTTTTGTGGGTCTTAGCTTTCAAATGAGGTGTTACACAGGCCTATAGCCAAAGGGGGCAGCATGCATTCGGTTTAGGCGGGTAGTAAGAGGTTAAGTTGTGCTAGCCAGCAGTTAGCTTTGCTCGCTAGCCTGTTAGCTTCTTCTCTGTGATTCCATTAGTGTGTATTGGTGACTCCAACCCGGAGGCAGTCAAGTTGCAATTGTGTTTTTTTAGGATTATGGCCTAAAAGGATGCTCTGCTAAGACATCATAAGGAATTGACAGTATTTTTTACATTCCTAGAGTACTATAAAAGGCATGTGATCTCCGATTTGGGTCATAATATTTCTCAAAATCATCTCGAGGGCCAGAGTTTGATGATGGAGGGCCGGTTTTGGCCTGACGTTGCCTATCCCTGGTGTATCTAATATGTACCAAAATGTGCACCAAAAATAGACTGAAGCCACTCCTCTATCTGGGGAGGCCATTTTAATTCTTATACTTAGTGCATTAGAATATATATCGTATCGGGTCTTCTGAATCGTTAGTATTGTATCTAGACTGAAGTGTTTCCCCCCAGCCCTGCCCTATATGTGCAATTAAAATCTAACCAAATTGCTCCACAGTGTGCTTGTATCCAGACACTGTGCGCTTCCTCCTCCTCACGCTTAACGACAGGTTTGTGTATAAACGGATCATACCAGTCCCGCTCTGCTGGGCCGGCCGCCCACAGACGAGGCCACGGAGCTGACGGAGCTGATGGAGGAGCTGCTGGGGCTGTGGGCCAGCGACGACACGCCCATGGCCATGCGCTTGCTCTTCTTGGCCTTGGCCGGGCTCGTGGACGGGAAGCCGATGCGGATCACTTTGTGGATCGGAGCGAACAGCCCGAACTTTGGAAGACACTGAAAATATCTGTGGACGGAGAAGACGGTGCAGAAAAGCACAAAGGGTCAGTATTGTGTGTGTTTGAGGCGAGACGCTGCGGGTTAATAAATGAAAAATAAATAAATCAGGCGCAGTAAAGTGAAGATGTTACTGCGCAGACGTCGAAGTGCTCCTAAGGCAGGGGTAGGCCAATTTTCTTAACGGAGGGCCAATTTTTTTCATTGTAAAAACACCGAGGGCTGAAGCCGCCAATTTTAGACCAAAGTAAAGCAATACACTGGAAAAAATACCATCTTAAATGAGATAAATGACTTAAAATTGCTTGAATAAAGATTCTTTATGTTGAATTTGAGTCTGTTTGGACTAATGCAAGATAAAGATACAAAGATTATTGCCAATGGAACAAGCATAAAACCCACTTTGAAATCAGACAAATGAACTTTTACTTTTAAAGAGATTTGTTTTTCACTTGAAATTATACAATATAATCTGAGTTAAGAGAATAATGACTTGTTCCATTGGTGATAAGATGTTTTATCTGATCTAAGACCAGACCAAATCTACTCAAACTGTTGATTGAATCTCTGTCATTTCTTCCTTAAACTTATTATTATTTTTCCAGTGCACTTTCTACAAATGACCCAATTATGACCTAATTGGGTGCATTGACAGTATTTCTCCCATTTAACCCTAAAAATGTTGAAGTACTTTCTGATTTGTGTCATAATGTTTCTCAAAATCATCTTGAGGGCCAGAGGTTCTGTGCTGGAGGGCCGGCTTTGGCCCCCGTGCCTGACGTTGCCTACCCCTGTCCTATGGATGGTGTTATTACGCCCTGCAATATAGTTCCCCTTTTTATCTGCTTTGAAAATCGACACGTTTAATTTTGCGCTCATTCTAGCCACTAGGGGGCATTAAATTTAAAAAAAGGAAAGAGTTCCACACATGTCCAGCAGAGGTCACTGACATAATAAGAGCTCAGGATATGAACAACACATTATAGCCACGTGGTAAATGGACAGTCTGCCCCCGGGCGGCTGTGGCTTCAATAAGCTGTAAGCTGTTGTTTTTAATGAAGCTAGTCAAGTTGGGGCTTTGACCAAATCACAGCTTATTATTATTCATTTACTGGAAACAATGGGGGACTACTAGGGGAAATGTGGAAGAGCTTGGTCGCTTCTAATTTCACCCCCGTTTGGCCCCATAGAGAAGTGGAGGAGAGGCTAAACGCTAACAACATCTTTGGTCTTTTTGCGGGACTCGTCTGAGCTCAGGTAAGAACATATCTCACTATGGAAAAACGGTGGCCTGTTCCTTTAACCTCTTAACTCCCGCCTGAACCGAGAGGATCTTTTTCCTCACGTCAGATTTTTTTTCATCATTTTTGTGTTGGGTATTCAACTCATTTTTGTAACTTTTTTATCATTTTTTCGTCCATTTTTTTAATCACATTTTTGTCTTTTTTTTTGTCACATTTTTGTCATTTTTTCGTAATTTTTTGTCAATTTCTTGTGACATTTTTGTGACATTTTTGCCACTTTTTCCTACATTTTTCGTCACTTTATTGTCCCATTTCCATCATTGTTTTCGTCTCAGTTTTGTTGCGATTTTCCAGAAGCTTTTGGACTGGGGTAAAGCCAAACTGGAGAAAATGTGCTCGGTTCAGCTGGGAGTTAAGGGGTTAAAAAATTCAGCAGGAAAAAACGTCAAAATCTTACTAAGCCCAAGCCTGTAAAGTGTGGAGTCTTACGGAGCGACTAAAGTGCAGATGTTGTCAAGGAGTGGAATGAAAAAGGCACTAAAGTTTAGTCTCTTTGTCTTTAGCCGCTGCTGTCTCCCACAAAGGAAATGAACATATTTGGATTACAGTGTCATACATGTGGATACCAAACATGTCAGTATTTGTGAATGAATAAGCCTGGGAAAGACTAGGGAGACACAGACATGTTGGAGTCACTTCCTGTGGGGGAAAACTGAAGCTCTACTTGGCAAAACGCCATAAAAAAAAAAAAAAGCATCTTAAAGGGTCCATTTTATACTCTGACATTAAAACTAAGAGGTTAACCCCTTAATCCCACCTGAACCGAGCACATTTTCTCCAGTTTGGCTTTATCCCAGTCCAAAAGCTTCTGGAAAAAGAAACATTGAGAAAACATTGACAAAAAAAAGTGACGAAAAATGGATGAAAAAGTGGCAAAAATGTCACAAGAAATTGACAAAAAAATGACAAAAAATTGATAAAATGTGACAAAAAAAAGACAAAAATATGACAAAAAATTGATAAAAATTTGACCAAAAAATGACAAAAATTTTATAAAAATGTGGAAAAAAAAATGACAAAATGTGACAAAAAATGACAAAAATGTGATAAAAAAAATTGACCAAAAAAGGACAAAAATGTGACAAAAATATGACAAAAATTAGATAAAAATTTGACCAAAAAATGACAAAATGTGACCAAAAAAAAAGACAAAAAAAAGACAAAAATGTGATAAAAAATTGACAAAAAATTGACAAAAAATTGACAAAAATTTGACAAAAAATGATGCAAAAAAATGACAAAAATGTGACAAAAAATAGTTACAAATTACAAAAATGAGTTGAATACCCAACAAAAAAATGAGGGGAAAAAATGCTGACGTGAGGAAAAATATCCTCTCGGTTCAGGCGGGAGTTAAGAGGTTAACTGGCTAAATCGATGTTTGAAGTGTGTGATTCATGTATTAAATTGCACAGTGAATGCATTACCGGGTTCCAGCCACTGCTCCGTCGTTTTTGCCCAAAGGTTCGTCCAGCTCCACTCCACACCAGTCGCCTTTGGCAAAGTCCGTTTCCCCCATGTATCGAATGACTCCCATTTTAGAGCCTCCCACCTGAGACGCACAAAAACCGGCATGTTATCCACAAACACTGATCGTTTCAATCAGAAAATGAAAGAGAATCGTTTGAGATCCAGCTCCATATCTGGCTCCTCCAGCTCCGACACGGGGAGGAAAGAGTTAAGTCTGATGTCTCACAGCAGCAGGAGGAAGAAAACAGCTCCACAGAGGATTTGCAGCTGCTCTTTTTTTGGGGCGGTGAACGTGCCTTTTGGAAACAGAAGCTCTTGGGCAACATTTAGACCAAATCCGGCCCGAAATAGACTGAAGCCACTCCTCTATCCGGGGAGTCCAACTCAATTCTCCTTAACAACATTTCAGTGCCCAAATACTGTGGTGTTATTGACACAAAGGTTATACAATGTGCAAGGATTCCATCAAACAGGATTGCATACAATTTTGGCTAAAGATGCTTTTGTAGGTGCACATTCATAAACATGTAAAACCCTGTGCGCTTCACTTTTCTCTGTGTCGTCATGGCCCATCCAAGATCAGGAATCTTTGGTGAAAATTAGAGATCCAGCTTTTTTCTTTTGACATCAATACTGGGGGTTTGGGTATCTGCCGATATCCGATATTAAACGATACCAAGAAACTTTCTCAACCTCTTAACTCCCGCCTGAACCGAGAGGATCTTTTTCCTCACGTCATCAGATTTATTTTCCATTTTTTTTGTTGGGTATTCAACTCATTTTTGTAACTTTTTTGTCATTTTTTTTAGCACATTTTTGTATTTTTTTTTGGTCAATTTCTTGTCATTTTTTTGTCATTTTTTTGTCATTTTTTTGTCATTTTTTGTCAAATTGTTATCATTTTTTGGTCACATTTTTATATTTTTTTTTTATCAATTTTTTGTCACATTTTTGTCACATTTTTGTCAATTTTTTGTAATTTTTTGGAATTTTTTGTAATTTTTTGTCACATTTTTGTCACATTTTTGTCATTTTTTGTCAAATTTTTATCACATTTTTGTCATTTTTTGTCACATTTTTGTCGATTTTTTTCGTCAATTTTTTGTCAATTTTCTTGTGACATTTTTGCCACTTTTTCATCAATTTTTTGTCACTTTTTGTCAATGTTTTCTCACTTTTTTGTCACATCTATATCATTGTTTTCGTCTCAGTTTTGTTGCTATTTTCACAGCTTTTTTCCAGAAGCTTTTGGACTGGGGTAAAGCCAAACTGGAGAAAATGTGCTCGGTTCAGGTGGGAGTTAAGGGGTTAATGCTTTACAGAAACCCTGCCGTCAGAGCAGGGGGTGAAAACCAAAATACTTTACCAAAACTCGGTCTCCCACGCGCAGATCCTTCTCCCCCGCCTTCTTCACGGATCCGCTGTCGGACACGTTGGAGCCGGACTCGTTGCCCGTCTTCACCGCGTTGTTGAGGAGGCCTTCCCTGAGAGGCACGACGACGCGCTGGCCAGCGGGGGCGCCGTTGTTCCCGTGCGGCGGCTGACCGGTGACGGACTCGTGGCCGTCGGACTCCTCCCCCGCCGGCTGTCGGCTCAGTTTGGACGGCCGGGTGAAGATGCCCTGAAGGGCCTGGCACTCGAAGTATCGCACGCCGCCCACAGAGCCGTCGTTTTTACCCACAAGGCCGTTGAGAATCACCCCCGCCCACTGTCCCGGGGCAAACTGAGTCTCGCCCAGGTACGCAATGGTGCCCGCTTTGACGCCGTTGACCCAGACCGACTCGCCGACCGTGTAATCGCCCAGAACGTCGTCTCCTTCCTCAGAGAACTTCGTCGGTGTGTTGGACTTGGGCGGAGCACCTGTGGGGCAGATTAACACATTAAACCAAAATGAAACTAAAACCAAACTTTGAATAGAGACTAAAACTGTGACTAAAATGTCCAGATTTTTGTAAAAACTAAATTGAAATGAAAAGAAGGGACAACCTCGAACGCTCTAAATCATTTGAATTCAAAGGAACGACCTCTGCACTGAGGCTCTTCATTGGTCACATTCACTCGCATGCGGCCTCTAAACACAGGAGAAACTCGCCAACACCGCTGGATTATGTAAATATTGTTATTATTGGGAGTATAAGCTGAAGTGTGGAAGCTGCTTCAAAGCTTCAAAGAGGCTAAACAGGCGTCAGGAGAAGCTCAAAGCATCTGCCGTGAGTCCATTGGTTTACCCGGTTAAAAAAAGGTTAAATAAATTAAAAAATACTGTTTATTCTGCGTTTCACGTCCGGGTTCGGTGTCATTGTTAACTTTTAATGGGACATAAAGGTCTTGTTTATCCTCTCATATCATTGTGCTGAGGCTAAATGCATTGTTAGGCGACAGTGGATCAGGCCACAGTTTTTACATACGGAGAAATGTTCTGGCCTGAGTTCATTTGTACCTGCCTGGTCTTCACCAGAGCTCTATACCAGGTGAAGATAGAAGCTACCAAGCTCTTCCACGTTTTCCCAATTTTAACATCGTTACGTGAAGTGTTACACTGTAACAGCGGTTCCCAAAGTGGGGTCCGGGGCCCCCTGGGGGGCCTCAGAGGCACTACAAGGGGGCCCTCAAACCTTGTCTAGAAAACAAGTACATTGGGAAAAAAACATTTTGAAAGGAAAAATACATCTCTTTGCTCCATTATACATCTTTAAACCAATATTTAACATACAGTCATTGCAAGATGTTGTTTTTTATGTAATTGTTGCAGGAACATAATAACAAATTCCTTTTAATAGAGTAAGTATATTATTACTGGGGGTGAGACATTTTTGGATTGGTAAAGGGGCCGCGATGTTCCAGACTTTGGGAATGGCTGCACTATAAAGTATAGTTACATAAAATTAAACAATGTGGAGCTGATAAAGAGGGGGTTTATATATATTGTAAGGCGTAATAATACCAGGAATAGATCGACATCCGCGCAGTAATATCTTCACTTTACTGTATGGATGTCGAACTTCTCCTGGTATTATTACGCCTTACAATATATATACCCCCTCTTTATCCGCTTAGAAAATCCACATTGTTTAATTTTGTGTAACTATACTTTATAGTGTAACCAGATTTAAATAGGGAAAAGGTGGAAGAGCTCAGTAGCTTCTGTCTTCACCTGGTTTGGAGCTATAGAGGGGGAGAGGCTAAATGCTAACGCCGACTGTGCTGTGTTTACGTGACTGAGGACACGCGTGAACACCAGACAGGTACACATGAACTCGTCTAAGCTCAGGTAAGAACATATCTCAGCATGTAAAAACGGTGGCCTGTTCCTTTAAATGACGTTCTGTAGCTGTTTGAAAACAGTTTATAGTGACACATTGGCCTTGTTGTGTCTGTAGTCACATGTCATAGACGTCTGTAACGTTAGTTCCGTGGGTATTTGCTGATATGTGGTTAAATAGTCGACGATCAGCAATAGATCGGATAGTAAAACATGTACTGTGACAAAAAAGTGAGAAAACATTGACAAAAAAGTGACGAAAAATTGATGAAAAAGTGGCAAAAATGTCACAAAAATGTCACAAGAAATTGACAAAAAATGGACAAAGAAATACAAAAATGTGATAAAAAATTGACAAAAATGTGACAAAATGTGACAAAAAAATTACAAAAAATTGATAAAATTGACGAAAAATGATAAAAAATGTGACAAAAAATGACAAAAATGTGACAATTTTTTTTTTTAATTTGACAAAAAAAGACAAAAAAAAAAATGACAAAAAAATGACAAAACAGTTACAAAAATGAGTTGAATTCCCAACAACAAAATGATGGAAAAAAATCTGACAACGTGAGGAAAAAGATCCTCTCGGTTCAGGCGGGAGTTAAGAGGTTAAACTCAATCTAATTAATCACAGCACAAATGTAGTTCATGGGTCATGAAGGTTCAAAATGAGAAGACCATCCCACAGACTCTTACCTTCTTTGGGGGCAGCAGTCGTGGAGATTCCCCCGGTCGTGCTTCGTCCCACTTGGCTGGAATGTTTGGTCGCTCGTCCGGGCATTTTCAGACCGCTGGATTTAACCGTGTTCATTGTTACACGTCTGGGAAACGCGAGGTGTTTTTGAAGAAGGCACTACTTTAAAACGCTGAGACGGAGGCTCTCCATGTCCAGCTGCAGGATCAGGAAAACGCACAAAATCAAGATCATCAAACAGCAGCGTTAAAGAACAAGTACCTCCCATTCATTCAGCTTTCAATTTCAAATCCGTTTCCTCGAGCTGCTCATTATTAAAAGCCACACAGGGCCTTCCTTAGGCCTAGGGCGGAAATGCTAATAAATGGACGATAATAATCGAGCCAAAAATTTATTGTTTATCTGTTATTTATTGAACGATAAGTCGATATAGTCATTATCGTGACAGCCCTAGCCTTCATCCCCCACTTTCAAGACTGTAGAGCAGGGTTTGTGTCATGGGGGGCCGATTTTCTTCATTGCCAGAACACCAAGGGCTGAAACTCACAATTTTAGCCCAAAGTAAAGAAGCTTTTCTCTACAAATATAAGTTTTGCTCACAATATATGACCTAATGGGGTGTTTTGCTGGGAAATGTGTAAATATCGACAGTATTTTCTACATTCTAGAGTCCTTTTCATGTATTTGGTCTCTGATTTATGAATACATTTTTCTTCAAAATTCTCTTGGGGGGCCAAAGGTTTAATGCTGGAGGACCGAATTTGGCCCCCGGGCCGGACGTTGCCTACCCCTGCTGTAAAGTAACGTGTAATAACCCCTTTGCAGAATACACACAATAATCCCTGTATTTACATCACTTCTCTGCGTCACTTTATGATGTAAACCTGCACTGATCACACTGACTATAACATTTATATATATACAATGACTACCAAGGACAAAAAGTATAAACGGTAAATAATAAGTAAACTGACTATAACAAAAAATATTTGCTGTTTATACTTTTTGTCCTTGGTAGTCATTGTATATAAGATACCACTATTTTACTATTTAAACAGTGCGGCGTGGTAGCACAGAGGTTAGTGCCTCCGCTTCACAGCTAAAAGGTCCCGGGTTCGATTCCCACCAGGACGGGGCCTTTCTGTGTGGTGCCTGCGTAGGTTTACTCCGGTTTCCCCTACCACTAAAAACATGTGCAACAGGCTTATGCACAGTTTCCCCACGTGGCGTCTTCCTGGACAGTCAGGATCTGGTTAAGGACAGCGAGTTACTGATGGAGTCACAGAAACGTGTTACAAACATCATGTTCACTGTGAATCCTGCCCCAAAGGAAACGCCAGCTGTCGTAAGGGGCGGAGCTTTTATCTTAGAGCCAAAGGCTAGTGTTAAAACATGATAATATAACATGTAAACAAGTCAATATTATGTAAACTACTAACAGGACGATTCTTTTTTGCGCAGGCTCGTTCATAACTTTGAGCTAGATTTATTTTTTATTTTCTGTTAGCCGCGTTAGCCTCAAGACAAAAACATCCACCGTTATGAACACGGAGTTTCCTCCAGCGAAGTCGTTACGTCTCATGTAATATTTTCTAACCTGCTCCAGTCACATCTTAATGTTTACTCGCTGTCCTTTACCAAATCTTAAGCTATTGCTTCATTTCTGTGGGACCTGCTCATTTTTAATGGGAAGAGATAACGGACAGGAAGGACAGCGCCTGGTTTACTGTCCAGGTGGAAATCACGTGGGGTCACTGTGCATAGAGCCCATAGGTGAATCCTCCAGCCTGGTGATTCTGACCATCAGCCTGGCTCCACATCCTGGAGATGGTCCCCGGGCGCGGCCCTGCCGAAGGATGGGTTAAATGCGGAGGACACATTTCCCTACAGGGACAATAAAGTAAACAAACAATGTCCATCCATCCGTCCATTTTCTTCCGCTTTATCCGGGTCGCGGGGGCAGCAGGCTCAGCAGAGATGCCCAAACTTCCCGGTCCACACACACCTCCTCCAGCTGTTCTGGGGGGACCCCGAGGCGACACCAGGCCAGCTCAGAGACATAGTCCCACCACCGTGTCCTGGGTCTTCCACGAGGCCTTGTCCCACTAGGACATGCCTGGAACACCTCCCGCGGGAGGCGACCAGGAGGTATCCGGAACAGATGCCCGAGCCACCTCAGCTGCTCCTTTTGACGTGGAGGAGCAGCGACTCTACTCCGAGCTCCTCCCGGGTAACTGAGCTCCTCACCCGATCTCGGAGGGTGCGCCCAGCCACCCTGCGAAGGAAACTCATTTCGGTCGCTTGTATTTGCGATCTAGTTTCCACTTGAGCGTGATTTAAAATGGGGAACATTTAGCACTAAAGTTTATTGTCATTGTTTTAGCCAGATGCTCGTCCTTTCTGTTCCCCATTTGACCCGTATCCAATCACACACCAAGAGGCGGAAGCGTCACCGCACTCTTCCAAAACATTAAAGATGGCAGCGACTGATGCACTTCTTTCTTCTGCTCTTTCGTCTGTTTTAAATCATTTGAAAAATCTAAAATCCCTAAAACCGGAGGAAGACCCAGCGTTGGAATCGTTCCTCATGAAAAAGCGTCCCAGCCTGTTCCTGCGTCATACACAGTGTTTAACTGGTCAATAGAGCTCCACAGTCCCGCCTCCTCTCCGGTCCGGAAGTAAAATTCCCCATCCTTTTAGACCGTATTGATTTGGAATAAAGTCTTTAACTCCGTAACTCCGTCAGCTCGGGCTGAATCCAGCTCTGTGGTTCTAAAGCGACCGCAAAGTCAGATGCAGGTGAAAAAAGCACGTATGAGATCGATCTAGTTTAACTGCGAGCCTTCGTCCTAGAACTACATTACCCAGGATGCTCGGGAGTCCCATGATCTACTACGAGGCTTTTGATTGGTGGAGCTTCACGTTCCCACACGTGTTTATTTATTGTAATGTAGACGACATGTTATAAACAATGTATTCAAACATAATGCAGGCAGATAGTTGACGTTTTATCCAGATCTAACACTGATAGTAAGAAAAACGTCAAAAAAATGTTCCCAACGATCCAATTAAACGAACCACCATCATTTTTATTCCAATTAGCAGGATTCAGATTGTTTAATAGTGAAATAATATAGAACTTTTGTCTGCAAAGTAAAAGAAACGGGCCGTGTTTGCTGAAAACCTGGTTGCCTTGACCAGCGGGCGCGATGTCGCAATGGTTCTTGGGATACGGAGTTTCTATAGTCAGGAAGTGAATGATGTCACAGCCTTGTACCTTTGCCTTTTCTTCAACATGTCGTCTTCTTTTTGGATTGAAATGAAACATCGCGGTGACATTAAACTCTTAATATTTGAATTTTTGGAAAATCGGCGCTCGTGTAGACAAGGATTTTATACTTCCGGAGCAACAAGACCACGAGGGGCGGGACTGTGGAGCTCTATCACGGCCACCTGAGATCACGCTCGCTCAGACGACACGACAATCATTGTTCTTCCAGCCTCAAAGTATCAAACTTAACCTTTTGTCATTGTGACATATTTATAAGCGTTTGCACCTTCGCACTCGAGCCTCACGTTCAGGCGCCTGTGGTCAAACCAAACCCACATCTCCATGGCGACGACCCGGCGATGTCACGCTCCCGGCACAAACTTCCGAGTCACGGCGACGTTTTCCCCGACTTACTTTTCCCACCGGTGAACGCGTTCCGTAATGAAACCAAACGATTTATTACGGGGTCGAATGTTCCGCAGCGTCGCTTTAACCAACGACGACGATTCCGGCGGCGGAGTGGGCGTGGTCTAAAGACGGTCCATGAGGCTGAAACGTCGCTTCTGTCTCGGGTGAGCCCATAACAGTGAAAGGATGGCAGATGTTTGCGCGTCAAAGAGGAAAAAAAAACAAAAACGTAGCTCTGCGTAAGAACTTGAGCATCTTCATAATAAATCTCCACCCTTCCTCCATCAGTCAATATCTCCTTTTCTTTTTTTTTTTAACCCCAACGACTGCGGCAACAACGCGCTGCGGAGTCAAGACAACAGAGGATGCGGAAAGTTACTGAATCAGGTTCATCTTTCAGCCCCCAAAACCCCCGGCCTCGGAAATCTGGCGTTTCGTGCCATTTTACGCAACATCCCGGGAATAACAGGCCGCTTTACCGCGAGTTACGCGGAGGGCGAGCCGACGCCACACCCCGGGATGCAAATACAGGATGCTACAAATGAAAAGGGAATCACACACAAAAAAAAGGGGGTGGCGTTGCGGATGGAGGAGACAACAGTCCAGTGTCCGCAGCTGCTGATGCAAGTTTCTCCCCGGACACACCGGAAGAAGGGATGCGCAAAAACTTAAAACACAGGGCGTGGGGTTTGGCGGTGTTAAAACGCGTCGCTAAAGCTTACAGTGTTTTTGTGTATTTTTTGTTACCTTTCTGCGGTGAAACGTGGCCATGGGAGCGCGCACATGCTAATGCCGCTGCTAGCTCTCTCCTGTCGCCTCTGTGGATGTCGGGTTGGGCTTGAACAAAGGGAGCACAGGAAGGACCACGAAGCGCATGCGGTTTAAAGAGCCAGGCAGACTTTCCCACACGCTCCCTCCTCCTCCTCCTCCTCCTCTTCGCTCTCGCGTTTAGAGGCTGGATTGTGGCTGCTGCTGCTGCTGCTGCTGCTGCTGCGCGCGGGGACGGGGTGGCCAAGTGCTGCCCCCTGCGCGCCCGTCATGCGCACGACAACAATAGCGCGATTGAAAGCGATTTGCTGAGGCTCTGATCTCATCACAGTCCCGGATTTGGCTCTGAGTAAAAACCCACAGCTCTTTCCCTGTGCAGGCGGAGCAGAGCAGGGCGAAACGTGCCGCAGCAGAAGACAAGAAAACTGTCTGAGGTCTGAGAGTGTGTGGAATGTAAAGCTGCGCCATCTCTTCTTATAACAGCTGTGTGTTTGTGGAAGATCTGGAAAGTCTGTGTGTGTTTACAGGAAGTGGTATTTTCACAGTGGGCAGTCACTGAGCTGGAGGCCACACTGTAAACACTGGAGCTCGTGGACTTCCTGCCCAGAGCCAACATTAGTGAGGACCAGAAGTAAAGTATTTGTACCTTTATTTAACCAGGAAAGTTCTGTGCTGTGAAACCTATTGTAGGTATGTGGATAATGTTCTAATGTTTTATAGGTACATAGAAAACCTTTTAGATAGAGACGAGACATAGGCAGGTCCAAGTCCAAAGCGGAACATTTTATTCTCCTCCCCCAGGAACATACAGGGCATACAAAGGTTCCTACCCAGCCTATTACTACATCCCCCTTTCTTTACAGGAGCTAATCTTGGTGTAGCAATATTAGTTTTCATTTCAGAAACATTCAGACATTTTCTTTTGTGTCTTAAACTATGTATCTTTTTTTTTTTTTTTTTTTTTTTTTTTAACAGATGTTCACTTAAACAATGGACATCTTTTTATGAACGCATTAGGCTGAACGAGGGAATGGGGTAGACTGCCCAAACCCTAGAGTTGAATATGGGGATTATTCTGCCCAAAAAATTTCAACTCATGTTGCATAGTCTTTAAGATACTCCGGTGTCTTTCTGATGCGAGAAGGATAGCGTCTCTCCGACTCGGGTGTTTGCTGGTTATATTCACGGAGTACCTCAGGTGAGACCGGTCTATGCACAGTCTCTGAAGGGTTGCTTTCCGCCGTATCTGGGACGGTGATGTGTGGCTCAGGAGCTACAGGTGTGCGTGAGAGATGATACCTGTTTCTCCGGAGGTTGCCGCCTGACGTTTCAATGATGTAGGATCTTGGTGTGTCTGTAGAAGACACTACAGTCCCTCTCTGTTGCATGTCCTTTACCCACACGTGGTCTCCAGGATTTAAGCTGGGCATGTTGTGAGCTCTGTGTCTTTTGTCAAAGTTCAGTTTTTGTTTTTGTCTGTAACTCTGTTCTTTCTTCTTCACTTTTCCCAAATCAGCTCCTTTTGGATTGAGCTGAGAAGGAATGACAGGAACAGTAGTACGTATCTTACGCCCCATGAGCAGTTCAGTCGGACTATAACCATTGGCTAAGGGTGAGGCACGGTAAGCCATTAAAGCTAAGTAGGGATCACTGGATTTCTTTAGTAGACTTTTGATAGTCCGTATCGCCCGCTCCACCTCCCCATTACTCTGTGGGAAGTGCGGACTGGATGTGACATGTGAAAAACCCCACATTTGTGCAAACTTTCGGAACGCTTCAGACGCAAATTGTGGACCGTTGTCTGAGCGCACAACCTCAGGTATACCATGTCTAGCAAAGATAGACTTACAGTGGGTAATAACAGCTTCCGAAGTTGTACAAGAAAGTTTGGCTACCTCAAAAAACCTTGAGAAATAATCTACAATAGCGAGATACTGGTTTTTACCAAACTGAAACAGATCTACGCCTACTGTACACCATGGTCTGGAAGGAAATTCAGTTCCTAACATAGTCTCTTTGTTGTTAACTCGCTCACGGGCACATGTGTCACAGTTCTCAATGAGCTGTGTTAGATCCTTGCTAAGACCTGGCCACCATACAGATTGTTTAGCACGTTCTCTGCACTTTGTTATTCCTAAGTGGCCCTCGTGTAGTTTGTTTAGTATGTCACCCCTGAGTGTTTTCGGTATGACAAGCCTACAGCCTAGCAACAACAAACCATTCTGAACAGTCAGTTCACCTGCAAAAGGTAAGTATGGCAGAAAAGTCTTTTCAATTGAAAACTTGTCCGGCCAACCACTTACGCAAAACCTTTTGAGCTGTTGCAGAATGTCTTCTTTGTCCTGGTGAGTCTGTATCTCCTTGAGTCTTTTCTCAGTTGCAGGGAGGCTGGCTACGACGGTGTCGGCATAGAGGTTGATCTCCTCCTCGCGTAGTCGCTCCTCTGAACATGCCACTGGTGCTCTCGACAGAACATCAGCTGTTGCGATCTCTTTGCCAGCCACGTGCGATATGGTGAATGAAAATCTCATCAGACGCATTTTCAGACGTTGTATACGTGGAGGCAGTTCATCCAGATTTCTTGCGCCTAGCAGTGGAACTAGAGGTTTGTGGTCGGTTTGGATGTGAAAGTTATTTCCGATCAAAAACTCTGCAAATCTTTCACAAGCCCATGTAGTGGCTAGCGCTTCTTTCTCGATTTGTGCATAGCGCTGCTCTGTGGTACTCAACGCTCGTGATGCATATGCCACTGGTTTCCAATCTGAACTGCTAGTTTTCTGTAACAGAACAGCACCAAGTCCATAAGAAGATGAATCCGCTGAGACTAGCGTGTCCGCAGAGGGATCATACAGTGCTAGTCCAGGGGGTGTTGTCAAGTCCTTTTTTATGCTTTCAAAAGCCTGTATCTGTTGCGGTCCCCAAGACCACATGTTTGTTTTTCTCAACAGATCTCTAAGTGGACGTGTCTTCTCTGCCAAGTGTGGCAAAAACTTTCCCAGGTGGTTTGCCATTCCCAGGAACCGTCTCACCTCGGAAATGTTGGTTGGCTCCTTCATGGCCGTTACTGCATTCAATTTATCAGGGTCGGGGCTGACTCCAGATGCCTGAATGATCTGACCTAGGAACTTGATTTTAGTCTTTGAAAATTCACACTTGTCATTCAGCGTCACACCTGCGTCCCGCAGACGTGTGAGAACTTTCCTTAGCCTTTCGTCGTGCTCTTTTTGATCCACTCCCCAGATGAGGACGTCATCCATTTGACACACGACTCCCTCCAAGCTTTCCAGGATTTGCTGCATGCGTTTCTGGAAGTGTTCTGGCGCTGAAGAGAGTCCAAAGCACAGTCGATTGTAGCAATAGCGACCGAAGGGAGTTATAAAGGTTGTGAGCAGCGATGAATCTTTTGAAAGAGGAATCTGCCAGAAACCTGCATTGGCATCTAGCTTTGAAAATACCTTGGCACCTGAGAGCTGTCCCAGTGTGTTTTCTACTGAAGGTAGCTGGTGCCTCTCTCTTAACACAGATTTGTTGAGTTGAGTCAAGTCAGAGCATATTCTCACTCGTTCTCGTGCCGGTTTGGGAACCACGACCATAGGCGAGCACCATTCTGTAGGCTGCTCCACCTTGGAGATGACTCCTTGTTGCTCCATGCGGCACAGTTCCTCTTTAACCTTTGGCAGAAGAGGGAGAGAAATGCGCCTTGGAGTTGAAATGGAGAATGGTTGAGCTCCCGGTTTAAGTACAATATTGTATTCTCCTTTCATAGTTCCGAGTCCTGTGAACAGCTCCGGAAATTCCTGCTTGACTGTTTCTTTAGTGTCCAAAGTAGCTGTATCAAGCCTAGCTACAAGCTGTAGTGCAGTGGCTGCTTGCCTGCTCAGTAAAGTCCTTCAACAACATAAATGTCTTCCATTATGCTTTTGTCTTTTCTTTCGAGAGTCGCAGTAAACTTGCCTTTGATTTTTAACGGCGACCGGCCTGGCCCCATCAGCACTTTTCTGGTTTGTTTTAATTCATTGAACTGTCCTTTTACATACATGTCAGTTGGGACTGCTGTCACATCGGCGCCTGTGTCAATTTTAAACACAGCATTGAACTTGTTCATTTGTATTTCAGTCATCCACGGATCTGACGAATCACTAGACAGTGAGCCCAAAAATGAAATGTCCTCTGACGAAGAATCATCTGTCATTATTTCTACATTGACCTCATGCATTTTCTTGGACCTGCACACTCTAGCAAAATGTCCTTTCTTTTTGCAATTGTTGCATGTGACGTCTTTAGCCGGACATAGCTGATATGCGTGACCTTTTGTGTCTCCACATCTTGTGCATGGTTTGGTTTTGAAAAATCCTTGTCTGGGCTGCATTTTGTTTTGTTTGGGTCTGGCGCCCCCTTGTGGTTTAGCGCGCACACTGTCAAGTTGAGTGTTGACGACCTCTCCTTTGAAGTTAGTTTTCAGCATTTCTTGTTGTTTCTTGACCATTTCACTTTGCTTTGCTTTTGTAACCGCTCTTTCAAGTGTCAGCTCTGGATCCATTTGCAACTGTTCTGATAAGCGCTTGTCTCGGAGTCCAACTACAAGCCTGTCTCTGACCATCTCGTCGTGTAGCTGTCCGTATCCACAGTGTTCGGCTAAACAGTGCAGCGCGGTGATAAAGCCGTCAGCCGACTCGCCCATCTCTTGCTGCCGCTGATTGAACTTAGCTCTTTCAAATATTATATTTCTCCGAGCTACGAAATGAGCATCTAGCCTCTGTTTGACTGTATCGTACTCACTCGTTTGTTCTGGGGTGAGATGTAGAGAGACTAAAATGTCCTCAGCTTCTTCTCCCATGCTGTAGATTAGTGCATTTACTTGATTTTCGTCAGCTTGAGTTTCCAGACCTGACGCGATCCGAAACCTCTCAAAGCGTTTTATCCATTTGGTCCAGTCTTCTGCCTTGAATGTAAACTTTTCTGGTGGCTTCACTTGATATTGCGCCATTTTTACGAGCCGGCTGGTTTACGGGTTAGCTCCTTTAGCGTTAGCTCCCGCCTAGCCGTGCTAGCTGCCGCGGACTGAAGTTATTTTTATCTTTAGTCTTTTCTTGTTGGCGACTTACTCTCGTTCAGTTGTCTCCTCTTTGCGAAACGGTCGGGCACCACTTCTGACACCATGTTCTAATGTTTTATAGGTACATAGAAAACCTTTTAGATAGAGACGAGACATAGGCAGGTCCAAGTCCAAAGCGGAACATTTTATTCTCCTCCCCCAGGAACATACAGGGCATACAAAGGTTCCTACCCAGCCTATTACTACAGATAACATTTTCAAACTCAATAGAAAGGCAAGTAAATAGTTTAAGTGGAAAGATGTAGCAAACCCCCTACAATATGCAATGTTTCAAGTTTCAAGTTTAATGGTTTTGTATGGCCCAATATCACAACAGAAGTGGCCTCACAGCTGCACCAAACATTAAGGCAATAAAACAGAGCAATAAATATGACAATTTAAAGTTCAGGTGAATCCAGGCAAATATAATGTCCAATAGGAGGTGGCGACGAGCGGCGTGGGCGTCTCCCATACTTAGACTCTCCAGCACGGCGAGGAAAAACTCAAAAACCCGGCAGGAGGAAAGAGAAACCTTGGGGGGAACCACAGAAGGAGAGATCCACTCCCATGGACGAACAGGCTATAGACCCAGGGCCGAAGGATCCCTCAGCAGACGGGCCAAGATCACAGACCGTCCAGTCCTCAGATTCCAGAATGCAGGTTCCTCCGTTCACCCGGGTTCCTCCGTTCGATCTAGACAGGCACTCCCGAGGGGGGGGGGGGGGACAGGAGACACCATGTGAATAGTGATGAACAGACAACAGATAAATTAAATATTGTATCACGATAAGACAAAGTCTGCAGTAAGAAGAAGAGGACAGCGCTCATGTGTGTGTATATGTTCAGTATGAAGAAAGTTGCAGCGGTTTCTAGTTCAAAATCAGCATCTCTCTTTAGTCCCGCCCCTTCCATTGAAACGAATGGAGGTCAGTGTGGCCTAAAAAGAGAAATGACCAGAACTTTTTACATATTCAAGATTCTTTCATCAAAATTTCAGTAAACATTGATTCAACATATTTCCATTGGTTGTACATGTTAAAACGTAATTTTATATTTTATCTCCTTTAGTTCATTTAAACATTGGAGTTTGGTTTAATTCGGCTGTTTTCAGTTGTGTCAGTGGGCAGAGTAAACAAAACTAATGATAGTGGACAGAAAGTGGGAAAAACAAGCAACAAAAGTGGAGCTGAGTAGCTGAATGGTGTTGGCACTAAGGTTTATCTCTTCCACACGTGCATTGGCAGTGGTGACAAAACATGTGGGGGAGTTTGAAAGATCACATGACTTTGAGCAGCAAACGACAACAAGACCTTCTTCATGTCCACCTCCTTCTCCACAGTGTCCACAGTGTTTGAAAGGTGTTTAATAAATTCTTGCATATTGAAGTTAAAAATTACATTTTGAATTTGCTGCTGCGGGAGTAAATGAAGACCGATTCTCTCCATTTCTACACGAGACTGAAGACAATTATCCTGACTACGTGATGAGTGACTTACTGTGGGAATGACCGTCTCATTTCAGCCAAACAGGCCATTTGCTGTCCCGCTCTAAACATGATCAGGGCAAAACCCGGTCACAGACATTGGGGACAAAAATGGCAACTCCATTTTAGAAATCTCCACATACCGACCTAATGTACATGTTTTTAGTGGAAGGGAAACCCTTGCAGACACTGGGAGAACTCCACAGAAAGAGCCCGTTCAGTCTGAGGATCAAACCCCTGTCACTGTATCAGGGGCAGTGGGGGAACACTGTAGAGGACTGTATTCTGAATACTTCAAATACTTTCACGCTGTTGTGTAATTTGTGCATCACATTTATGAATGAACGTGGCACATGATTAAAGACATGCAGCTGCACTTCCACAGAAAAATAACAAGCTGAATCTGATCCATGTTTGTGGAAATCAACATTGTAATGTGTGTGTTGTTTTCACATGGATGTCTTTTTACTACAGGCTCTTTGTCCTCTGGTGATTTTAAATGTGTGTTTTAACATCATGTTTATTTTGGGGTCACCCTCATGTTTCCTCTCAGTCCCTGTAGCTGCACTTGTTACATCCGTAATGAACTTAAGCCCCAATTAAGAAGAATAAAAGCCTTTGGCAAAGCCACATGACACACGGTGTTTACATGAACCGCAGAGTCGGGAGTTTTAAACCTTTATTTGTTATTTGAGAAGAGGACAGATCAGTATATATATGTTTTTATTGTTTATTTATTGGTTTATTTGGTCGGGACAGTGCATGTTAATGAACACACCACACTGGATTGTAACCCTGAGCTAATTTCCATCTGTTGTCCTTCACTCGCAGTCGAAAACACACTCTGGCCTATTGTACATGTTTTTAGTGGAAGGGGAAACCTACACAGACACGGGGAGAACGTGCAAACTCCACACAGAAAGGCCTCAGGACCTTCTTGCTGTGAAGCACGAGTGCTAACCGCTGCACCACCGTGCCGCCTACTGCACCACTAATTCATCAATCACATTTTATTGATCGTGCCTCACAACAGCCCGAAGGCCCAGGGCCATTAAGAACAATAAGAGCTGTTTTCAAAAGCCCATGAACCGCAGAGAGTTTTAAACCTTTATTTGTTATTGGAGAGTTCAGACATTTGATGATTCAAAGTGAAACATGGATGAACTGGATCGTTCTGATCTTTTCTTCATTATTATTGTGTAATATGAAGTTGGAACTTAATGATTTTACAAAGGTAACTGTATTCTAAGTAACAGTAACAGTACCGGAGTACAGTTACACAAAAGTATTCTATCCTAAACACTTGCATTGTGACCGGGGGTAACTGACCCTTATTAGCTGATTATACTTTAGCAGCTCCAGAGCTGCTGTTTAAAAACAAAAGTCCAACTGCACCATTAAACTATCTGACTGTATCGCCTTATTGTGAAGCACTGGCTGTAACAGAATCGTTTACGTTCTTTCAGAGCGCTGTATTGTGTTGGATTTTACATGAATGGTTGTATCTGTTGCAGCTGCCACACATTTCCCCACTGGGGACAATAAAGGCATCAATCAATCAATCAATCAATCAATCAATCCATTCTTTATGGTGACTTGATTAGTTTTTTTGCTTGAGTCGGCACAGAGTCGTTTCTGTCAGATGAATAATCAATCAATCAATTTGTTTAGCCCAATATCACAACGGGAGTTGCCTCACATTAAAGCAGTGAAACAAAACAGTAAATAAGGCGATGTAAAGTTCAGGCAGATGAAGGATCCGGGAAAATATAAAGTCCAAATAAGCGTCGGCAGCAGGTGGTGACGAGCCGCGAGGGAGTTCCTCGTCCTTAGACTCTGTCACCGCGAGGAAAAACTCAGAAAAACTCAGAAAAACTCAGAAAAGAGAAACCTCAGGGAGAACCACAGAAGGAGAGATCCACTCCCATGGACGGACAGGCTATGGGAGTCCCTCTGCAGAAGAACGTCCAGTCCTTGTTGGAGCTTCACTTCTTCTTGTCCAGTCCCCGGAGGCTGCAATACTAACGACCAACCATCTAAAACAGTGGAGGGAGACGCCATGTGAATAGTAATGAACAGACTTCAGATAAAATAAATATTGTATCGTAATAACAAAGTCGGCTGTAAGAGGAACATGAGGATTGCGCTCAGTGGACCAGCCGTGTTCCTGCTAAGGCTTTACTTCAGGCTGTGGGTTAGAGCTTTAACTGACCTGATCACAAGCTGAATCTCAGAGGTAGGTTCTGAGCCTAGTCTTAAATGTAGAGACCGTTTCTGCTTCTTTAATGTGAGCTGGGAGTTGATTCCATTAACCCCTTAACTCCCACCTGAACCGAGCACATTTTCTCCAGATTGGCTTTACCCTAATCCAGAAGCTTCTGGAAAAAAGCTGTGAAAACAGCAAGAAAACTGAGACGAAAACAATGATGGAAATGTGACAAAAAAGTGAGAAAACATTGACAAAAATGTGACAAAAAAAAGACAAAAAAATGACAAAAATATGACAAAAAATGACCAAAAAAATGACCAAAATGTGACAAAAAAATGACAAAAATGTGACAAAAAATTACAAAAATTTCATTAAAAAATGATGAAAAAATGACCAAAATGTGACAAAAAATGACCAAAAAAATAACAAAAATGTGACATAATTGTGATAAAAAATTTACCCATAAAAGGACAAAAATTGGATAAAAATTTGACAAAAAATTACAAAAAATGACCCAAAAAATGACCCAAAAAATGACAAAAACATGACAAAAAAATTACAAAAATGTTACAAAAATGAGTTGAATAACCAACAAAAAAATGATGGGAAAAAAAATCTGATGACGTGAGGAAAAAGATCTTCTCGCTTCAGGCGGGAGTTAGGAGGTTAAACCAGAGCGCTCTATACTCTCCATCTGTGTGCACTGGCTTTGAACTTGTACCGTTGGTAACTTCCAGCAGAGGGCGTCCACAGGCAGGGGCCCGGCTTCAGCTGCTGAGGATGGGCCCTTGATTCGTGGAGGAGGAGGGGCTTCTGTGCAGATAAGTGCCTGATTACTTCAGAGGAGAGCAGTGATGTCTGACCGCTGACCGCAGCAGAGCCATGGTGAGTTCCATTCTGACTTCACATTATATTCTCTAAAAACAGATTTAGATATTTGCATGTAGAAAATATTGTTTAAAGGTATTTCAGTGCTATTTCAGTGCATTCTAAGCTTTGTTAAATTGTAATAAATAGAGACATTAAGGCCTGATAAAGACACTCAAAGGCTTCCTGTGACAAAATGCAGGTTTGTGGAGATCAATCTGACAGCTCACAATGAGACACTTTCGTCCCATATATTGCAAAGAGAAGTTTTAATTGTAATCTGAGTCCTGTATTTGTGTGACTTTCTGCGTCTCGTCGGGAAAGTGATTCACAGACAGTGGCTCTGTGAATGAAGTGATGATCTCGCAGCAGATGGACGACTTAGCGACACAGACTTCGGCAGCTCCCATAATGCACTTTGGAAACCCGGTGTCTTGATGAGTTCGGACCATATGAGCAGGGAAATAATCACTGTTCGATAGACGCGAGATGTTTTTCTGCCTGACTCACTTCAGCAATTGTTGTATTTGTTTATTTTGCCACGTTTTATCTTGCGTTTACATTTTCCTTTATGCAAAATCATTCACCTCATACTTTAACCTCTTACCCCCCGCCTTAACCAGCACAATTTCTCCAGTTTGGCTTTGCCCAAATCTAGAAGCTTCTTGTTCAGGACTTACACAGGCAGGAGTAAGTCAAATTTAGTGCTTTTTTAAATGCCACAAATGCAGAGATAAAACCAGCATTTCATGAAACAGAGGAAAGAGATTTGAATTCTATTTAATGCTTTTTGTGAATGAATGTAATGACTTTTACTGTGTTTTTATGCCCAGCGGAAACACTCCTCTTCTTTTTTTCTGCGTCTCTGTTTCAACAACTCCATTACCCCATCGTGGGACAATTAAAGCTTATCTTACTGTCAACATTTACATCTATCTTCAAATCTTAACGATTTCCTAATCGGTTTATGCCATTGTACGTTGCGCAATGCACACGCACGTACGCACACACACACACAATCTTGTACTGCTATCTTAGTGAGGACACTCATAGACATAATGGATTACCCAGACATAAACCCTAAGGTTAGAGCCCCGAACCCTAAGGCTTACCTTAATCCTAGCCCTAAACCTAACCTAAACCCAATCTAACCCTAACCTTAAAACCACATCTTGACCCTCAAATAAGTAAGGACCACTCAAAATGTCCTCACTTTAGAAAAATGTCCTCACTCTGTTGGTAAAAAACGCAAACTGGTCCTCACAAAGTTGGAAGTACAAGAACCCACACACACACACACGTTTGTGATGCTATCTTAGTGAGGACACTCATAGACATAATGTATTTCCCAGACCCTAACCCTGAACCCTAAACCCCTAACCCCAAACCTAACCGTAATCCTAATCCTAATCCTAACTCTAATCATAACCCGATTCTAACCCTAACCCTAAAACCACATCTTGACCCCAAAACAGTCCTTCAAATAAGTGAGGACCACCCATAATGTCCTCACTTTTCAAAGTGAGGACATTTTGAGGACTCAAGGACCAGTTTGAGGACTCAAACTGGTCCTCACAATGTTGTAAGTACAAGAACACACACACACATACACACACACACACACGTTTGTAATGCTATCTTGGTGAGGACAGTCATCGACATAATGTATTACCCAGACCCTAACCTTAACCCTAACCCTAATCTAAACTCAATTCTAACCCTAAAACCACATCTTGTCCTCACTCTGTTGGTAAAAAACTCAAACTGGTCCTCACAATGTTGTAAGTACAAGCACACACACACACACACACACACACACACACACACGCACACACACACACACACACACACACGTTTGTAATGCTATCTTAGTGAGGACAGTCATAGACATAATGTATTACCCAGACCCTCACCCAACCCTAAGACCCTAACCTTAACTCTAACCCTAATCTAAACTCAATTGAAATGCAGCTAAAATCTCCTTGTTTGCCAGTGCTGCACAAACACGTACAGGTATATAGTTGTGTTTCGAAACTGACAGAATACTCAGGAAGGATTGTTAATCTGATGTAAATGTAAAAGTAATGTCTAACTGGAACTGTTAGAACCGTCTCCAGACGTAAACGAGGATGAAAACGCGACAACAAAACAACAAAATCCTAAAAAAAGAAAAACAAAAATGCATTAGGACAGCGACAAAGCCCGGCAGTGAAGGCTACACTGATGTATCCTTGGTATATTAGCCACATGCTAAGCAAAGGGAGGACACGGGCCTCCAGACGACTTGAACGTTGGAACAGCACTTGGGCAGCAAGTGATGATGTGGATGCCTGACCACGCCCACTTCAGACCAAGGCAAGGCAAGGTAGGCTTTGGGAAGAAGCCTGTGCTGAGTGAAAAAGTTACGATAGTTAAACACTTCCTTTGGAGTTTGGCATTTCTTCACAATAACCATATTTGTGGTCAATGTCGGCGGGTGAAGTCTTGTTTGTTTGCCATCAACTCCCTCGTCTTCCAACATTCCTTTTCCTGATGCCTTTCTCAACTTCCATCAGGGCTGGACTGGCAGAAAAAATTGTCCCGGAACTTTTGGGTGAAGGCCGGCCCTCTAAAAAAAAACAGTCATATTCAATACAATAGTCGAGGTGATGAGCAGAACAATAAGCCCTAAAACAGTATAAGCTACGAATCGAGGACAATAGCTGCTCCATGTTGTTTCTGCTGAATTCAAGCTAACACCTCATAGCACTCAACTCTTTAATCTTTTCATTTATAACTTGAAGGAACTTTTGTAAAATTACTTAACAATCTTAAAATGTGCAAATGATCCCACTGTAGATGAAGATGAAATGGTAAAACTCACCATGAAGTTCAGGAGGTGTGTAGTGAAAGTAGAAGTTCCAAAGAGGCCAAAATTGTTAATCCTTTCAACGGAAACTAGAAGATTTCCAAACTGCACAGACGACGAGGGGCAAGACGGAGTCACCTGACAACTCCCAGCATGCACTTCTTTGCAAACATTTGTCTAAAATGTATAAAAAAATAGAGGTCTGAGGTTCTGTGGGTCCTGGAGGGAGTTACAATAAACTGTTTCCTTTAATATATGCAATGTGAGGGGCATGAGTGTTAAGTCCCAGAGGCCCATCGCTCATTATAGGAGATTATCTGTGAACCATAACTCAAGAAAGCGCCGCCAGAGGGGTATAAAAGGCGCCACATCCCTGTATTGGAGGAATTGTGTAACTGCATCTAAGTAATGATAGAGATTCTGATGGCTTCTCCCGGTAATTGTGGGCCGGTGAAAGGTAGTACGGGCCTCATCTCGACCTGACTGGCCCAAATGTACGTCGGCCCCCCGGGAAAACTCCTGAATCTCCCGGTGGCCAGTCCAGCCCTGACTTCCATCCATATCTTTTACCCGCAGGTGAACACGGTGCCCATGTGACGTGGACCTGAAGCTCATGACAGTGGGTTCAGCCTGTGTCTCTCCTAAACAACATGAAGCTTCTGTCCGGCTGCACCTTGAACGTGGGCGGCAGGCGGTTCCCGTTCACCGCGGACCTCGTCACCCACCTCCCCCTGAGCCGCCTCAGCCGCCTGAACCGCTGCGCCTCCGAGAGCGAGCTGCTGGAGTTCTGCGACGACTACGACCGCGAGACCAACGAGCTGTTCTTTGACCGCCACTCCGACGCCTTCGGCTTCATCGTGGCGTACGCGCAGCACGGCGCCCTGAGGCTGGCCCCGAGCATGTGCGAACTGTCCTTCCTCAACGAGCTGCTGTACTGGGGCCTGGACTCGGCCGAGCTTCAGACCTGCTGCCAGAGGAGGCTGGACCAGCGCATGAACGACTGCTACGTGCACTTCTTCCCCGAGTGTCGCTTCAGTGACTACGGCCTCTACTACCAGAAGGACCAGTGCGGCGGACGGGATTTCGGGAACAAGTGTCAGGGCTGGATGGAGGTGGTTCGCAGGACGTTTGAAGAGCCGACGTCCTCATTAGCTGCTCAGGTTCTGGCCTCACTGTCCGTAGTTTTCGTGATCATTTCCATGGTGGTCCTGTGCACGAGCACTCTGCCCGAATGGTCCAAGGATGAGACGTTGGAGAAACACAGGTAAATGCATGACATACAGGCAATGCATGCGCGATGACCAGCATTTTAGAATAAGACGAATGCCCATCTCAACTTGCGTGGGTTAATCAGGTTCCTAATTTCGGCCCAAACAAACCACTCCGCCATTGAAATGTTCGAGCGAGTTCAGGCACACAGAACACTGAAGTATATTGAGTCATAACCGTGAATTATAAGGCTTACGGGCGTTGGTTTAAAGACTATAAGACTCAAGTGACGGCGGCTCCGTAGGCAGGAGTGGACCATAGTGGACCATAGTGGACCATAGTGGACCATAGTGAACCATAGCCGACCATAGTGGACCATAGTGGACAGGGGCACGACAGGACCTGGGATATGCCCGACACAGACATCATCACTTTTTAAATCATTTAAATTCGTCTTGAAATCACGGGGGAAAGTTTAAAAACGGTGCTGATGTTAAATATAGTGGGTACATTTCCGTCTGTCAAATTAGCGATCGATTAGCAATGTTGTTCACCATCAGATCACTCGTAAAAAATACAAATAAAGTCAATTTAGATGGCCTAGCCCAGAGGTAGGCAACGTCAGGCTCGGGGGCCAAATCCGGCCCTCCAGCACAGCACCTCTGGCCCTCAAGACGATTTTGAGAAAAATGATTGCACAAATCAGAGAGTACTTTTAACATTATTAGAGTTAATTGGGAGAAAAAAGGTAGAAATACTGGCAATACACCCAATTAGGTCATATATTATGTACAACACTGGCATGTGAAAGAAGTGCACTGGGACAAGAATAATCGTTTTAAGGAAGAAATGACATAAATCTACTTGAATTAACAGATTAAATCTAAGCTTTGAGTAGAGATAAAACCTCTAGTAGTAGTTATTCTCTTGTTCCATTGGCGCTAGCATTTGTATCTTGGATTAGTTCAAACAGACTCAAATTCAACATAAAAGAACTTTAATTGAAGCCATTTTATGTCATTTATCTATTTTTTCCAGTGTTGTGCTTTACTTTGGGCTAATAATCAGTGGCTTTGGCCCTCGGTCTGTTTACAGTAAAGAAAATCGTCCCTCCTCCAAGAAAACATGCCTACCCCTGGCCTAGCCCATATATGTATGTGGATTTCTTTGGTCACAATAAAAAAAAAAAAGATTTTGTTTACTGTCCACTTCCTTGTTGCCAAAAACAAAACAAAAATCTCATTCCAGTTTAAATATTCTGAATATCGGCTACATGGCTACACAGTTTCAGACCCTGGACTTTGTCCAACAGTCGCCTTCAAGGGTCAGAAATGTTTTTCTCCCATAGTGTTTCCAACTAACGGCCGTTCAGTTCTTTCAGTTTCTGCCTGTCTCCGTACTCAGCCCTGGTTGTGAAAATAGACTTCATGCTAATATTGTAACAAGCTCCACGGTGACGACAAAAACACTTTATATAATCAACTTTCCAGCGTTTAAAACGGAAAGAAATTCCATTACCCATAATGCAATAGATACAGACGGCATCTCTGGGATCGCCCATATATGGTCATGTTTGAAAACAGTTAAGGGGGAAAACAATTTGGAGAGAAATCTAAACTTTCTCTAATTATTCAAAAAACTACATTAACAAACGCTGAATTATGAATATAGTTTTCTACTAAAGAAAGAAACAAAGACATGGAGAGGAGCAAAGTGGTTCAACAGCCCATAAATACATGAATAACGGAGAATGCTAACTTGATGCTACATGTTAGCATCGGGCTAATGCTAACGGTTAGCCAGCGCGAGCTACAACTGCCGTTTTTTCACTTCTACTGAACAATGTGCTGTGAGAAAATATCCATAAGGGCCCGATTTACACCTGACTTTATTTATGGGATAAATAAGTTCATATTCCACCAGAAAATGGCTTAAAAGAGTGAAAAATTCTGTTTCTCTAAAGATTCTATTTTCCCCCTCAGCGAAGCCACGCCCCCACCCGAGATGGGCATTCGGCTTATAGGGATGTGTGCTGTAGAATCAGTGCAATGTGTATTCGTGCTCTCGACCCATTTCATGTGACGTCTGCATACGAAATGAGGCGCAGAACAACTGGAAAAATCATATTGTACTAGCACTGCCACGCGATTGACACGATTATGTTTTCATATCAAAACAACACAATGTCATCGTGTTGCGTTGTTGATGGCACAAATAGAAGCACCAACAATCCAGGACTTACATGTGAAAACATACAGGCAGGTGCACAACCTTTCAGGAGACTAGACAAGGCTTAAGGCGTGCGTCAAACGAGAGACAGATGGTCCAAAGTTGAGATCGAGAATGAACCCCACCACGCCTGAGACGCTCCTCGGCGAGCTACTGTTAGCTCGATTTTAATGTTTTGTCAATTAGCTAAGATGTTTCAGCAAAATTAAAGACATTGACTTGAATTTGGTTCTTATACTTTACTTTATTTAACACATTGGTTTGTAGATTCTGTTCAAAATGCTCCCAAGAAAAAGAAAATCCATCTAAAATGTGACTTTGCAGAAGTGTAGAAAGCCTTTGGTGAACTCCTGAGAAAGGTCTGGAGAGCTAGTAGGAGATCCTGCTGTGGAGTCTATAGAGTTATATTATCAACCTCAGAGAAGCTCAGTCAACTTCTGGTTCCTTCTGAAGCACAAACTGACAGAAACAGGGCGCTCCACGCATGTGTCCGGGCTCCTCAAAGGGCGAGGCAGAGTCTGGGCGCCGCTTGGCAAGGTGACAGACGTACTCACAGGAGTGTTTCTTCAGCGCGGAGTCAAACTGGCTGCCCAGGCGCCCCCTGCAGGCACTCAGCGACACACGCACCACGAGGAGCTCCACCGTGGACATGCAGCCCATCAGAACGTCCTCCACCCACACGGCTTCGTTAGCTCGGGTCACCCCCCTCCTCTGGCGAAAGAGGACATATGGATGCACCAATTTCAAGTCGATCAAGAATAAAACAATTAAAGCACATAAGAGAATAACGTTAAGGTTTGTCATCCCAGCGTAGATTGCTGCTTGTGCCCCTACATAAAACAGTACAACGTGAACGTATCGTATCCAGTCCATGTCCGTGATTTCTTTGTTGATGCAGCGGACGGCCTCGAGGTAGCGCAGTCGCTTGAGGAGGCTGCCCCTCAGTGCCGGGGGTGTCTCATTCTCGCTCCATAGGCCACAGGGAGACAACAGCCTTCGATTCAAACGTCTCATCTTAAGGATCTGTCCCTCCTCCAGATAAGTTACATCATCGTCCATCGCTGTGAAGCTCTTTCGTCCTGACAGAAGCGAGAGTCGCCCTGAAACGACACAGCGGCAGTTGTCACACTGACTGAAACGTGTTGGCCCATTAGTCCGACAACACATTAGTCCGACGTCTCATTATTACGAAAAGGTGCCATTGAGTAGGGGTTGAAAATTCAAATTAGGTTCAGGCAAGAGTCCACTGACCTTAACCTCCTGAGACCCGAGAGTTTGTCTGGTGTGCATTTTATAATTGTTCTTGCTATTTGGGATAAGTAGGACCTAATAAGTATAATAGCTAAAATGTGATGTTGTGCAGGAAGTAGTTTTTGCAGAAAATGATGTCCTCATGTGAGGACAGTGGGTCTATCAGAACCTTATGAAATATAATTTGCTGTTAAGGGCCAGAAGGTCCTAATTAGTCAAAATTCCAAATTTCAGCTTAATATAATAAGTAGTTAAGGTAAAGAGGTTAAAACTAACTCTGCGGTTGAATTCTCCGGGTTCATGGCTTCAAAATGATATGCAGCCCATATTCACTTTAGTAAAAGTTGTGTTTTTCAGGCGATGAGAGCCAAAACTGGTATCGGTTCAGTATCGGATATTTGTAGCCAATACCCAATATCGTATTTTTTCCAGTGTCAGTTCCGATATCAGTATCGGATCGTGAAAAAAATAAAAATATACAAAAAATAAACTAAAATCTACATCTTAGACAGATGGCTATCATAGAGGCTGGGCTAAGTAGGCTAGCTATCTAGCACGCTAGCTATATCGTTTATTTGCGACAATTTACCACTTAGTATTTTAGTATAAGATTTACAACTGTACACAACATGACTATGCAAATGTGCCACTTACAATAACTATTTACAACTGTAAATCCATCTAAATAATAACAGGAGCTAATAACAGAAGCTAATAACAGAAGCTAACAACAGAAGCTAACAACAGAAGCTAATAACAGAAGCTAACAACAGAAGCTAATAACAGAAGCTAATAACAGAAGCTAATAACAGAAGCTAACAACAGAAGCTAATAACAGAAGCTAATAACAGAAGCTAATAACAGAAGCTAAAAACAAGCTAATAACAGAAGCTAACAACAGAAGCTAACAACAGAAGCTATTAACAGAAGCTAATAACAGAAGCTAATAACAGAAGCTAATAACAGAAGCTAAGAGCGGGAGCTAAGAGCAGAAGCTAATAACAGAAGCTAATAACAGAAGTTAACAACAGAAGCTAATAACAGAAGCTAATAACAGAAGCTAAGAGCGGGAACTAAGAGCAGAAGCTAATAACAGAAGCTAACAACAGAAGCTAATAACAGAAGCTAATAACAGAAGCTAATAACAGAAGCTAACAACAGAAGCTAATAACAGAAGCTAATAACAGAAGCTAATAACAGAAGCTAAAAACAAGCTTATAACAGAAGCTAACAACAGAAGCTAATAACAGAAGCTAACAACAGAAGCTAATAACAGAAGCTAACAACAGAAGCTAATAACAGAAGCTAATAACAGAAGCTAAGAGCGGGAGCTAAGAGCAGAAGCTAAGAGCGGGAGCTAATAACAGAATAACAGAAGCTAATAACAGAAGCTAATAACAGAAGCTAATAACAGAAGCTAAGAGCGGGAGCTAAGAGCAGAAGCTAATAACAGAAGCTAATAACAGAAGCTAAGAGCAGAAGCTAATAACAGAAGCTAATAACAGAAGCTAATAACAGAAGCTAATAACAGAAGCTAAGAGCAGAAGCTAATAACAGAAGCTAATAACAGAAGCTAATAACAGAAGCTAATAACAGAAGCTAAGAGCAGAAGCTAATAACAGAAGCTAATAACAGAAGCTAATAACAGAAGCAAATAACAGAAGCTAATAACAGAAGCTAATAACAGAAGCTAATAACAGAAGCTAAGAGCGGGAGCTAAGAGCAGAAGCTAATAACAGAAGCTAATAACAGAAGCTAAGAGCAGAAGCTAATAACAGAAGCTAATAACAGAAGCTAAGAGCAGAAGCTAATAACAGAAGCTAAGAGCAGAAGCTAATAACAGAAGCTAATAACAGAAGCTAATAACAGAAGCTAAGAGCAGAAGCTAATAACATAAGCTAATAACAGAAGCTAATAACAGAAGCTAAAAACAGAAGCTAACAACAGAAGCTAAGAGCAGAAGCTAATAACAGAAGCTAATAACAGAAGCTAAGAGCAGAAGCTAATAACAGAAGCTAATAACAGAAGCTAACAACAGAAGCTAACAACAGAAGCTAATAAAAGAAGCTAATAACAGAAGCTAAGAGCAGAAGCTAATAACAGAAGCTAATAACAGAAGCTAACAACAGAAGCTAAGAGCAGAAGCTAATAACAGAATCTAATAACAGAAGCTAACAACAGAAGCTAACAACAGAAGCTAACAACAGAAGCTAATAACAGAAGCTAACAACAGAAGCTAACAACAGAAGCTAATAACAGAAACTAATAACAGAAGCTAAGAGCGGGAACTAAGAGCAGAAGCTAATAACAGAAGCTAATAACAGAAGCTAACAACAGAAGCTAATAACAGAAGCTAATAACAGAAGCTAAGAGCGGGAACTAAGAGCAGAAGCTAATAACAGAAGCTAACAACAGAAGCTAATAACAGAAGCTAATAACAGAAGCTAATAACAGAAGCTAACAACAGAAGCTAATAACAGAAGCTAATAACAGAAGCTAATAACAGAAGCTAATAACAGAAGCTAAAAACAAGCTAATAACAGAAGCTAACAACAGAAGCTAATAACAGAAGCTAACAACAGAAGCTAATAACAGAAGCTAATAACAGAAGCTAAGAGCGGGAGCTAAGAGCAGAAGCTAATAACAGAAGCTAAGAGCAGAAGCTAAGAGCGGGAGCTAAAAACAGAATAACAGAAGCTAATAACAGAAGCTAATAACAGAAGCTAATAACAGAAGCTAATAACAGAAGCTAATAACAGAAGCTAAGAGCGGGAGCTAATAACAGGAGCTAAGAGCAGAAGCTAATAACAGAAGCTAATAACAGAAGCTAAGAGCGGGAGCTAAGAGCAGAAGCTAATAACAGAAGCTAATAACAGAAGCTAAGAGCAGAAGCTAATAACAGAAGCTAATAACAGAAGCTAATAACAGAAGCTAATAACAGAAGCTAAGAGCGGGAGCTAAGAGCAGAAGCTAATAACAGAAGCTAATAACAGAAGCTAAGAGCAGAAGCTAATAACAGAAGCTAATAACAGAAGCTAAGAGCGGGAGCTAAGAGCAGAAGCTAATAACAGAAGCTAATAACAGAAGCTAAGAGCAGAAGCTAATAACAGAAGCTAATAACAGAAGCTAAGAGCGGGAGCTAAGAGCAGAAGCTAATAACAGAAGCTAATAACAGAAGCTAAGAGCAGAAGCTAATAACAGAAGCTAATAACAGAAGCTAATAACAGAAGCTAATAACAGAAGCTAATAACAGAAGCTAATAACAGAAGCTAATAACAGAAGCTAAGAGCAGAAGCTAATAACAGAAGCTAATAACAGAAGCTAATAACAGAAGCTAACAACAGAAGCTAAGAGCAGAAGCTAATAACAGAAGATAATAACAGAAGCTAAGAGCAGAAGCTAAGAGCAGAAGCTAAGAGCAGGAGCTAAATAATGTAAATGCTCTGATCACAGCAGCCAAACTTACCCCATAAATATCTGTGTTCGGATAATGTCCTTTTCAGTGTTGCCAAGAGGTAGAGCTGAGCGATTTGATTTTCTCGTAAAAAAAACTCGATTGAAGATTCGATTTGATTGTTTTCCCAACCACATTTGCCAACTGTAAATACATTTTGAATATAGACAATTCTCAGTCATGTGACTTTTGGCTGGAACTGTGCCTGTTTAAACTGCATATGACACATTAGACACAATTATGGTTTAAACTTATAAAGCGCTTTTCTTCCTTCATCAGATCCAAAGCGCTTTACATCAAGGAACCAGTCACCCATTCACTCTCTCACTCACACACCGGTGTACGCAGACACTGGAGGCAGGATTCGAACCCCGGACCTTCTGATCATGAGCCGACCCGCTCTACCAACACCGTGGAACATAATTAACACAATTGTATTTAAGATTTTGCTAAGGATTGTTCCCAGCTTTCTTCAGTTTGACCAACTTTGTGACGTTTATAGTTAATTGGACACTGACAGGAAGTGACATAGTTGAAGGCAAACTATTTTAAACTGTTGCCGTGCTGGCCATGCTGTCAATGGGAAATGAATCAAACTGCTCTGGAACTTTATCTACTTTACCTTATCTATTGGTGCGTTCATGTGGTCCTCGGGAACTTTGGCGACAGGTGAACGCTCGCTCGACTGGGGAAAACTTTAAGGTTAAGGTTAAGGTATATTTTATTAATCCCAGTAGGGAAATTCATCCTCTGCATTTGACCCATCCTCAGTGCCGCTGGGGCGACCTGTAGGAGCAGTGACCCGGGGCAGTGACTCGGGGACCCATCTCCATGATGTGGAGCCAGGCTGGTGGTCAGAAACACCTGGCTGGAGGATTCACCTATTGTGCATGTTTTTACTGGTAGGGGAAACCGGAGGAAGCCTACGCAGACACGGGGAGAACATGCAAATTCCACACAGCAAGGCCCCGTCCCTGGTGGGAATCGAGCGCCAGCCGCCCACGGTTGGGGATCTCTGGTCAAAACTGGCTTCCCGACTTCCACACCTGATGCGGAAATCAGCTGATCTGTTCTTTTATCGCCTAGTGTGAGCTTTTTAGTTAGAAACTGCTGCTTTTTTGAGTTTAGTATGAGCTGTGGTCATCCTCGCAGTGATATCAAACTCTCACTCACTGAATGTTTGCTTGTGCATCAGTCTGACGCTATGAGAGGATTTATCCCTTTTCTGTAGACAGACTTGAATGGTAGGACCAGCACAATGTCTCGAGTTCACATCCCCTGTATAAGACAATCAGACTGCTGCCTTTTCTTCATCTGTCCTCTTCAACACCATTGATCATTCTCTAACAACGTGATATTTTTACGTTTAGCTTTTGAGATGCAAACACATTTAAATGATTAGCTCAGCTAAGCGCTAATCAATGATAAAAGACCATCGCGTGGAAAGGGAAAGGAATAAATTAACCTCTTAACTCCCGCCTGAACCGAGAGGATCTTTTTCCTCACATCATCAGATTTTTTTTCCATCATTTTTCTGTTGGGTATTCAACTCATTTTTGTAACTTTTTGTCATTTTTTTCTTCATTTTTTTCTCAATTTTTTTGGGTCATTTTTTCTCAAATTTTTGTAATTTTTTGTCAAATTTTGATCACATTTTTGTCATATTTTTGTAATTTTTTGTCACATTTTTGTCATTTTTTCGTCAATTTTTCGTCACATTTTTGTCATTTTTTTGTCACATTTTGTAACATTTTTGTCATTTTTTTGGTCATTTTTTTTCTTGTGACATTTTTGTGACATTTTTGCCTCTTTTTCCTCAATTTTTCGTCAGTTTTTTGTCAAGGTTTTCTCGCTTTTTTGTCACATTTCCATCATTGTTTTCATCTCAGTTTTGTCGCTATTTTCACAGCTTTTTTCCAGAAGCTTTTGGACTGGGGTAAAGCCAAACTGGAGAAAATGTGCTCGGTTCAGGTGGGAGTTAAGGGGGTTCAGGTAAAGCAAAGTATCGTTAAAGAACCGGAAAACGGTCCCCACCCCTAATCAAAGATCTAAAGATAGATTTTTTTCGATACCTGCTTTGTATACATTAATTCCGATACCTGTAGTACCTGTACTTATGACTAGTGTGATTTAATGGTCCTCAAAAGTCCCATGGTCCGCTCTCTCCAGGCTGGTGGAGTCCGTCTGCATCGGCTGGTTCACGGCCGAGTGCACGCTGCGCTTCCTGGTCTCGTACGACAAGTGCGAGTTCGTGCGGCGCCCGCTGAACGTCATCGACATCCTGGCCATCGCGCCGTACTACATCTCGGTGGCGGTGTCGTCCCTGACGGGCGAGGACTCGGAGCTGCAGCGCGCCGGCGTGATGCTGCGCGTGCTGAGGATGATGCGGATCTTCTGGCTCATCAAGCTGGCGCGGCACTTCCTGGGCCTGCAGACGCTGGGCCTGACCCTGAGGCGCTGCTACCGGGAGATGCTGACGCTGCTGGTGTTCGTGGGCGTCGCCATGGCGATCTTCAGCGCCTGGGCCCAGCTGCTGGAGTACGGCCTCGACCCCGTCCCGGTGGCCAGCGCGAAGCAGGGGTCGGGGAACGTCTTCCTCGCGCCGCCCCCGGACTACAGCGCTAAAGGTACGTTAGAAATAAGTACGATTTGAGCTGGTTTGTAAAGTATTTTTGCACTTGAATTGACTCCGCCGCCCAAGGAGTGACTTCCTGTTTCGATCCAGCACGCCAAAATAAAAGCACACAGCAGGTGCTTACAACATTACAAGAATATAATGAAATACACACGTTTTAAGTGTTTTGTCTGTTAATAGTCAGGCAGAAAGAAAGTTAAACTAATGAACGGATGAAAAAGATGGTGCTTTTATTTTGGCGTGCCGGATCGAAACAGGAAGTCACTTCTTGGGCGGCGATGTTAAGATTTAAAGTTATGCACAGAGTCAATTAACCCCTTAACTCCCACTTGAACGGAGCACATTTTCTCCAGCTTTGCCCCAATCCAAAAGCTTCTGGAAAAAAGGTGTGAAAATAGCAACAAAACTGGGACGAAAACACGGATGAAAATGTGAAAAAAGCGACAAAAAATTAAGGAAAAATTGAGGAAAAAATGGACAAAAAAGTGATACGAATTTGACAAAAAAATTCGAATAATTTGACAAAATAATTTGACAAAAAAAGTGACGAAAAAGTGACAAAAAATGGACAAAAAAAATCGAAAAAGTGATGAAAAAAAATCTGATGACGTGAGGAAAAAGATAGATTTAGTTTTGTAGGTCTTAGCTTTCAAATGAGGTGTTACACTGGCCTACAGGATTTGGGTAAAGCTGAACCAGAGAAAATGCTCTCGGTTCAGGCGGGAGTTAAGAGGTTAAGCAGAGAATGTCTAGTGGCACCTAAAATTATATAATGAATCTCAATTTCCTTTAAAGGGGTTAGATGCAAGTTGGCCATTTTATGCTCACTACTGCCACCTGAGGCCTTATGCGTAACTGCAGCTTCTATATTAAGCTCATGCATGACTTCAGACCCGAATGAACATCTTTTTGAGACAGTGCAAGATTTTAATGGCAGTTGTGGTGAACAGGTCTGAGCTCATTCTACACATTAGGACATGGAGGAACATGTAAGGGAAGGGAAAAAAAAAAATTATAACATTTTTAACCTCTTAACTCCCACCTGAACATGTTTTCTCCTGTTCTCCAAATTCTCCAAATCTAAGAGCTTCTTCAAAATGGCAAACAATGGCAAAAATCCAGCAAAAAAAGTGACAAAAATCCAGCAAAAAAATGTCAAAAATCCAGCAAAAAAATGTCAAAAATCCAGCAAAAATGACAAAAATCCAGTAAAAAAGTGAAAAAATCCAGCAAAAAAGTGACAATAATCCAGCAAAAAAATGACAAAAATCCAGCAAAAAAAGTGACAAAAATCCAGCAAAAAAATGTCAAAAATCCAGCAAAAAAATGTCAAAAATCCAGCAAAAATGACAAAAATCCAGTAAAAAAGTGAAAAAATCCAGCAAAAAAGTGACAATAATCCAGCAAAAAAATGACAAAAATCCAGCAAAAAAAGTGACAAAAATCCAGTAAAAAAGTGAAAAAATCCAGCAAAAAAATGACAAAAATCCAGCAAAAAAAGTGACAAAAATCCAGCAAAAAAATGTCAAAAATCCAGCAAAAAAGTGACAAAAATTCAGCAAAAAATGACAAAAATCCAGCAAAAAAGTGACAAAACTCCAGCAAAAAAACGACAAAAATCCAGCAAAAAAAAGACAAAAATCCAGCAAAAAAAAAGACAAAAATGCAGCAAAAAAAATGACAAAAATTCAGCAATTTTTTTTACAAAAATCCAGCAAAAAATGCGACAAAAATGCATCAAAAAAGTAACGCAAACACAGTGAGAACACAGGAGAGAATGCATTTGGTTTTGGCGGGTGGTAAGACCCACAAAACGGATCTTTTTCCTCGCGTTGTTGCTGTGTTGTGTCAACTTTTTCATGTTTTTTTTTTTTTTTTCGTTTTGGTCACATTTTTGTTGAGTTTTTGTCACTTTTTTGTTGAATTTTTGTCACTTTTTGGTTGAATTTTTGTCACATTTTTGTTGAATTTTTGTCACATTTTTGTTGAATTTTGTCACATTTTTGTTGAATTTTTGTCACATTTTGGTTGAATTTTTGTCACATTTTGGTTGAATTTTTGCTACATTTTTGTTGATTTTTTGTCACATTTTTGTTGAATTTTTGTCACTTTTTTGTTGAATTTTTGTCACATTTTTGTTGAATTTTGTCACATTTTTGTTGATTTTTTGTCAAATTTTTGTTGATTTTTTGTCACATTTTTGTTGATTTTTTGTCACATTTTTGTTGAGTTTTTGTCACATTTTTGTTGAATTTTTGTCACTTTTTGGTTGAATTTTTGTCAAATTTTTGTTGAGTTTTTGTCACATTTTGTTGCGTTTACATCCTTGTTTTCTTCTCATTTTTTGTGGCTGTTTTGTTGAATTTTTGTCACTTTTTTGTTGAATTTTTGTCACATTTTTGTTGAATTTTTGTCACATTTTTGTTGAATTTTTGTCACTTTTTGGTTGAATTTTTGTCACTTTTTTGTTGAGTTTTTGTCACTTTTTGTTGCGTTTACATCCTTGTTTTCTTCTCATTTTTTGTGGCTGTTTTGGCGCTTTTTCCCCCCAAGAATGTTTTTGATTAGGGTAAAGCCAAACTGGAGAAAATGGGATCCGTTCAGGTGGGAGTTAACAGGTTAAGTGTGGAGTAACGTGAACTCATAAAGATTCCGTGTTTTGCAGCGTACTCCCCTCAGAGCACCGGCCAGGACCTCCTCGCCCGCGGCCGCAACCAGGACTGGGCCAGCATCCCGGCGGCGTGCTGGTGGGTGATCATCTCCATGACGACGGTGGGCTACGGCGACATGTACCCGGTGACGGTGGCCGGGCGGGTGCTGGGCGGCGTGTGCGTGGTCAGCGGGATCGTGCTGCTGGCGCTGCCCATCACGTTCATCTACCACAGCTTCGTGCAGTGCTACCACGAGCTCAAGTTCCAGTCCAGCAGAGACCAGTACGTGCTGGAGTCCGCCAGAGACGCCTGAACCATGAGCTCGGGTTCTCGTCGTGACGTAGAGTTTAGTTCCGTCCTTCGGTTCGATGGAGAAACAGACATTCGTGAAAGGAGAAGGCGATTGAGTCCTCGGTTTGCTTTGGCTCTTTCCGAAACCAATCCCTCCTCGCTTCCCCGTTATCCTGCCCACTTACACTAAATCACTCATTAGTGCACTCAGAGCTGTGGCTTTCAGACGCACTCCCCCCCCCCCTCTCAGTCCACGGAGCAGGCACACCCGACTACCATCCCGGCACGGCACGCTAATGTGGCAAATAAAAAGTCTGACTGACGATCCTTTTGAGCTGAAAACAATTCCTCAAGTTAAAGTGCATATGACACATTCGACGCAATTCGAGCTAAATGATATAATAATGATAATGATAACACAATAAAAAAAAAAAACTCAGCTTTCTTTAGTGTGGCCATTTTTGTGATGTTTATAGCTTCACTTCCTTATTGGACACTGACAGGAAGTGACATAGATAGAGGCAAACATTTGAAACCGTTGCTGTATTAAGTCGATAGATCGAGACGGCACCATGTCCTACAAGAGGGGGAAGGGAAAATGTATAAGCCGAATGCCCATCTCGGGTCGCCCGTTGCATTATGGGTAATGGCATTTATTTTGACTACCAAACAATATCGATAGCTAGCGTAAAGCAACAAAGAAAGCTCTGATTTGGACCGCTTTGCTTTTTATTTCTTTTAAACGCTGGAAAGTTGATGATTTTTGTCGTCGCCGTGGAGCTTGTTACAATATTAGCATAAAGTCTATTTTTACAACCAGGGCTGCGAACCGAGACAGACAGAAACGGAAAGAACTGAACACATGTTCATATGTAGAGATGCTTCTTCAAAAGTGACGACCAGTCCTTGTTCACATAGTTTGAATAACTATGTGAGAAAAACGCTTTTGACCCTTGAAGGCGACTGTTGGACAAAGTCCAGGGTCTGAAACTGTGGCCTCAAGTCGCCGCTGTTCATTACATTTAAAATGAATGAGAAGTAAAAACATAGAATCCTTGTTTTGTTTTGTCAATAACGAGGTGGAAAAACAAAAAATGACAAAATTTGACAAAAAATTGAGTTTAAATTGATGAAAAAGTGACATAAAAATGACAAAAAATGGACGAAAAAGTGATAAGAATTTGACAAAAAAATGCGAATAATTTGATGAAAAAGTGACAAAAAAGTGAAAAAAAAATGTACAAAAAATGAGAAAAATGTATAAAAAAATTGACAAAAAATTGACTAAAAATTGAGAAAAATTGACAAAAAATGGACAAAAAATGGACAAAAAAAATAAAAAAAATTGACGAAAAAGTGATGACTGCCCAACACAAAAAAAATCTGATGATGTGAGGAAAAAGATCAATTCGGTTTTGTAGGTCTTTCAAATGAGGCGTTACACTGGCCTACAGGATTTGGGTAAAGCTGAACTGGAAAAAATGCTCTCAGTTCAGGCGGGAGTTAAGAGGTTAAATATAACTTTTCTGCCCAATATTTCTTCATTAAAATCGCTGCTTCACTGACATAAAATGATAATTATTACTTACAACAGATCCATATAAATAAGCCGTATTTTCTCCCACTTTAATTCGTTTGTGCTGAGAGAGAAGATTCTGGACACTTCACTTCGAGAGAACTCACATCACAAGTGTTAGTGCACAGGCAGACGGAGTGGTTTTGGAAAAGGGCCTTTGCTTCCACTTGACTAAAGACATTTGTTTACTCCTACATTCCAATACGAGCAGATTTGTGACAGAAATCCTCCCTCGAAAGTCCTCTCTTTCCTGTGATGAGTAGAAATAGACTCACATTTGTAAAAGTGTACTCTGCCTTTTTGTTACAGCGTCCCGTGAAGGTTGTTTTGGATGGAAAAATATATTCATAAAGTGGATTTGTGCGTTAATTAATCATGTAATGTCTTTTTGCACACACGTATGTTTTGTCTGGAGCGGATCATATCATCAGGTGCAGAGAAAAGCCCTCAGGGAAAAAGGACGGCGCAATATGGGAACACTCTGAGCTCTGTGGAGGCGTCCTGGGGGAAATCAACTTATTAATGCTTCGTATACGTCGCGCTGAAAAAGCAGAGTCTGGTTATTTTTAGCGGCGGATTCATGAACACATCACACGCTGAGGGTAACTGAGCAGAATCGACAGTTTACACGTCGCTGGCCATTTGTGTCTCTCGGTCTGTGTCAGAAACTCCCTCTAAAGATGTGGAGTTTGATCGTTTTCACCGACGCTGAACTGATAGAGATCACATCTGGGCTGATGAGGACGGACGATGGACTCCAGTGGGCTGTAACTGTCAGGGTAAGAACTTCCTGGAGGATAAAGTGTTTGTACTTTTCGTTCCCTGTTGTGCAAACCTGGCAAGAGTTGTTTTGAAATTGTGAATTCAGTCGGCTGCACAATAAATATGTCCAGCCATCCTTTTTGTTCCACTTTTCTGTTGGAGCTGCCCAAATCATACTGCAGAAGCCCCTATAGCGCCTCCTGCAGGTGGTGGGTCCACAGAAGGACGGCCTCACGATTCTAACCGGGCCTGTTGGTCTCTCATAAGAGCCTTCTGGACCACTCTTAGTCTGACCCGTCACCTAGGACCTGTTTGTCATGGGAGAAGCCCAACAACAGAACTCCAGGATCATTCTGGTGCTCAAACCCCTCCACCACGTGAAGGTGGCGGTTCCAGGAGGGGAACAATAAATAAGTAACTAAAATAAACAGTGAGAGGTGGTTTCCCCTCTTCAGGTCGGTGGGAAGTCCTTGCCTCAAGTGGAGGCTCCTCCCGGGTAACTGAGCTCCTCACCCGATCTCGAAGGGTGCGCCCAGCCACCCTGCGAAGGAAACTCATTTGGGCCGCTTGTATCTGTGATCTTGATCTCATGACCATAGGTGAGGGCGGGAACGTAGATCGATCGGTAAATCGAGAGCTTTGCCTCAGACTCAGCTCCCTCTTCACCACGACAGACCGATACAGCGACCGCATCACTGCTGACGCCGCACCGATCCGTCTGTCCATCTCACGCTCCATCCGCCCCTCACTGAGAACAAGACCCCGAGATACTTGAACTCCTCCACTTGAGGTAAGGACTCCCCACTGACCTGGAGAGGGGAAACCACTTCTCTCCAGTGGAAAACCATGGCCTCAGATTTAGAAAGGGCTGATGCTCATCCCGGCCGCTACACACTCGGCTGCAAAACCGCCCCAGAGCAGCTGAAGGTCCCGATCCAATGAAGCCAACAGATCTACATCGTCTGCAAACAGCAGAGAGGAGATCCTGAGCTTCCCAAACTGGACGCCCTCCGGTCCAACTCCCAGAGACTTGAAGGAACAGGCCACCGTTTTTCCATACTGAGATATGTTCTTGCCTGAGCTTAGGTGAGTTAATACCTGTCTGGTCTTTGTGCCCATGGAAGAGCGTGGTAGCTTCCAACTTCACCCCCGTTTGGAGCTATAGGAAAATGCTGGGAGAGGCCAATGCTAACAACATCTTTGGTCGACCAGACAGGTACACTGCAAAAAGTCATTTACTAGATTAGTTTAGATGTCTCAATTTGAGCATAATAATCCAAATTCTAGTTCTTTTGACTTGTGAACATTTAGTTGGGCATTTGACCTAGATTATTTCACTTGTTCTGAGAGGTTTCTGACTCGTTTCAATACATTTCACCGTTATTTCAAGTATGTTTCTCTGCCAATGGGGTAAGAAAAATGGTCTTGTCCCATTGGCAGTTTTACTTTCTTATTTCAAGTGAGATTTACCTTAGAACCAGTCTGAAATGTCTTCAAACTAGCAAAATAATCTTGGTCAGATCAGGAAAAAGGTCTAAATGAGTGAAAACCCCTCAAAACGAGATATATTTCCTCAGTTCAAGTCATTTAAGCCAATGCTTGATATTTACTTTTTGTAGTGTACGCATTAACTCGTCTAAGCTCAGGTAAGAACATATCTCAGTATGTAAAAACGGTGGCCTGTTCCTTTAAGCACACAGGACGGATCTCATCCACCCCTAAAGCTCTGCCACTGAAGAGCTTTCTAACCAGCTTGGGTGATGGGCGGGTCCCCTCTGAGTCCCCAGTCTCTGCTTCCTCTTTGGAAGACATGACAGTGGGATTGAGAACATCCTCGAAACCGGACTGTTTGCCACAATGTCTTCTTCGATAGCCCTCCTCCTTGTTCTCTCCAAACTCCTCCAAGACCTGAGATTTTGTTTCTGCGATGAGCTCAAGCTACTCTGGACTTCAGGCACCATGAAATAGGACAAAGGTGCTGGGACAGTCCGCTGCTGAACATGCTCCTCTGTAATGGCCTCATGTCCTGAATCTGGACAGAGCTTCAGCCCCAACACTGAGCTTTTTCAGGCTGGAGATTTAGCCAATCAGCCAAGGTTAAAAAAGTGGTAGCATGTAGCAGCGTCACACCATTGTCCTTGTGTTCATCATTGTTCCTTAATAAAAGTGTGTGTTGTCTGCAGATATAAAGCCTTTTCTCCAGATTTTGTCGGGAGATTGGAATTCAAACTTGCAGCGTTCCATCTTGCAGCGCGGCGTTTCTCGCCTCTGGTTCGGGAGTCCGGAGATCTGCTGCGACTGATGGACGGGGAGTGTTTGTGAGTTTTGAGTCAGTGTGAGATGGAGGCACTTCTGAGTCACACGCTCCAGTCTCGCCTTTAAATCTGCCTCATTGGATCATCACAGTCACATCAGACCCATCACACGGCAACAGACGGGAGAGAACTATTCTGAGTGTGGCACGGACTAAAACGGACTGGAGATACGGGCTGGAATATTAAAGGGGGATGTGGGAGAGAAGAGCTGGGATAACTGGACAGTAATGTAATGAAACAGTTGAGTGCAGAAATGTGATGCCACCAGTTTAACCTCTTAACTCCCGCCTGAACCGAGAGGACCTTTTTCCTCACGTCATCAGATTTTTTTCCATCATTTTTTTGGGGGGGGTATTCAACTCATTTTTGTCACATTTTTGTCATTTTTTTCGTCATTTTTTGTCAAATTTTTATAACATTTTTGTCATTTTTTTGGTCATTTTTTTGTCACATTTTTTGTCATTTTTTCGTAATTTTTTCATCACATTTTTGTCACATTTTGTCACATTTTTGTTATTTTTTTGTCCTTTTTTTTGTCATTTTTTTGTCAAATTTTTATCAAATTTTTGTCATTTTTTGTCACATTTTTGTCATTTTTTTGGTCATTTTTTGGTCACATTTTTGTCATTTTTTCGTAATTTTTTCATCAAATGTTTGCCACATTTTGTCACATTTTTGTTATTTTTTTGTCATTTTTTTGTCAAATTTTTATCACATTTTTGTCATTTTTTGTCACATTTTTGTCATTTTTTTGGTCATTTTTTTGTCACATTTTTGTCATTTTTTCGTAATTTTTTCATCAAATTTTTGCCACATTTTGTCACATTTTTGTTATTTTTTGTCACATTTTTGTCATTTTTTGGGTCAAATTTTTATCACATTTTTGTAAATTTTTGCCACATTTTGTCACATTTTTGTCATTTTTTCGTCCATTTTTTGTCCATTTCTTGTGACATTTTTGTGACATTTTTGTCACTTTTTCATCAATTTTTCGTCACTTTTTTGTCAATGTTTTCTCACTGTTTTGTCACATTTCCATCATTGTTTTCGTCTCAGTTTTGTTGCTATTTTCAGCTTTTTTCCAGAAGCTTTTGGACTGGGGTAAAGCCAAACTGGAGAAAATGTGCTCGGTTCAGGTGGGAGTTAAGGGGTTAAAATGGTCCAATTTCCACATGAGTGTAACATTTGTGCCAACATTATTGCAGCCTGAAGGGGGCGCTGTGTGAGTAAATCTAACTTGTTCCTGAAGGGGGGCAGGTCAACTTCAGGACTCTCATCCATAAATGCATCTAGGATCGCTGTGATTGGGCGAGAGTTACCTAAAACAAAACAAAAAGTCAGAGGATAACACATGTAGTCCAAGCGTCCATATGCTCCAAAAGTCAAAAGTCCTCTCTGTGAATTATCTGAAGCAACAAATCTCTCCCATTGCATCTTTTTTAGTGGTTTGTGTTGATTTACTGATGGTAGAACCCGACGCTGACATTGTGTGACTAAATGTCCACCTTGTAAAAACATGTAAATGAAGCTCAGTGTTTTGTTCTTTTAGGGCGATAATGAAATGTCTTCAAATGTGGCTTGTGTTCATTCTTTTTTTTTCATCATAATCTTCCGTTGGATCACAATAAAGCTGAGTTCCTGAGTTTCAGTTGTTAGTCTAATGTAAGTCACTAAAATAATGCTGAATCGTTTAGAGTTGATGATATCAGGGGCGGACTGGTCCATTCTGGGAGAGCACAGAAGGGCCACTGGCTCTAGGGCCACCGGTCCGGCCTCTCACTTTATACCTTACCCCCAGGTGTAACCGAGCTTTACCCAAATCTACAACCTTAACCTCTTAACTCCCGCCCGAACCGAGAGGATCTTTATCCTCACGTCATCAGATTTTTCATCATTTTTGGGGGGGGGGGGGGTATTCAACTCATTTTTGTAACTTTATTGTCATTTTTTTGGTCATTTTTTGTCAAATTTTTATCACATTTTTGTCATTTTTTGTCATTTTTTGTCACATTTTTGTCATTTTTTCGTAATTTTTTCATCACATTTTTGTCACATTTTGTCATTTTTTTGTCATTTTTTTGTCACATTTTTATCACATTCTTGTCATTTTTTTTGTCATTTTTTTGTCACATTTTTGTAATTTTTTCGTAATTTTTTCATCAAATATTTGCCACATTTTGTCACATTTTTGTCATTTTTTGGGTCATTTTTTGGGTCAAATTTTTAGCAAATTTTTGTCAAATTTTTATTACATTTTTGTCATTTTTTTGGTCAAATTTTTATCAATTTTTTGTCATTTTTTTGTCATTTTTTCATCAAATTTTTGCCACATTTTGTCACATTTTTGTCTTTTTTTCGTCAAATTTTCGTCAATTTCTTGTCACATTTTTGCCACTTTTTCATCCATTTTTCGTCACTTTTTCGTCAACGTTTTCTCACTTTTTTGTCACATTTTCCATCATTGTTTTCGTCTCAGTTTTGTCGCTATTTTCACAGCTTTTTTCCAGAAGCTTTTGGACTGGGGTAAAGCCAAACTGGAGAAAATGTGCCCGGTTCAGGTGGGAGTTAAGGGGTTAAAAGAAAAGCATCCAAAAACAAAAATGTGCTGGATAAGCAACACAAAAAGTGACCAAAAAGTGACAAAAACACAACAAAATGTGACAAAAACGTGACGACAAAGGGACGAAAACACGCCAAGAAGCCACAAAACAGTAATGAAAAAGCAGCAAAAACATGACAAAAATGCAGCGACAACGTGACAAAAAGTGACCATCACTTTTCTAGATTTTAGCTTTCAAATGAGGCGTTACAGTGTTGCTCTCCAGTCAAGAAGCTTTTTGATTTGGGTAAAGCCGAACTGGAGAAAATGCTCTCGGTTAAGGCGGGGGGTAAAACGTTGACATATGCATTTGTGGAAGTGTCGCATTTACACTAATTTGGGCCAGGCTGGCCAGAGTCCAGGGCTGTTTTTCAGTCCCAGTCCGCCCCTGGATGATATTAACAGACTTCGGCTCAATCTGAAACCATCAAATTGTAGCCTCTAAGCACTAACACCAGCAACTAACTCCTTAACCTTTCATGGGGTCAACAGTTAGACCTCTATGCAGTTAGGGAACTAGAGCTTCAGCAGCATTTTGAACAATCCGTCCATCCTTAAACAGGGGAAAGGGAAGTGACATCACCAACAGCTGCTTTTCTTCTTCTTTAAAGTTATTGGTGGAGTGCAGGCCAAACAAAAGTGCATGTCGCCCCCTAGTGTACAGTGTCCAACAACAACATAGTGTCCAAACAAAGACATTTAAGGAGAAAAATAAATCCAAATGATCCAAACATTTCCCTTTAGTGTTATTTTATTTCAACAGCTGTTTCATAAAGCTACAGCAGCAAATGATCCAAGTGGCTTAAGTTTCTCCTAAATGAAAACAAAAGCATTTAATCCGTTCACTGAGTTTCCTCTTTAACACTGACATGTGACTGAGCTGTGGGGACGACAACATGGATTTATCACTTTTATAAAGTTTGGCTTGTGCAGAATCTTAATTTTTAATTATTATTTTTATTATTAGCCTAAATGTGCTACTGTCAATCAACAGTGGTTGCGCATGAATCACTCGAGGGTGGGGGCGAGGGGGGTGGGGGGGTTTGGCGCAGTGGCTTGTGGGTGGCACATAGCTCCTAATCACTGGTTAGTTAGCACCAGAGGTCCCTATGCTAAAGTGGCTATGATAGTTAGCATCAAGGCTCCTTTTTCTAACTACTTCCTAACTGACTTACCAATTCGGAGGCAACTTGCCATGGCGGACGCTGACGCACATCCGGTTTGGCGTAAGAGCTCTTAGCAATCTGCCCGTTTCGGACGCAGCCAAAGATGTGGGACTTGTTGCGGTTGAATGTAATACCCGCTAATGGCCGGCAGATGGCGCCAGAGCTCTATCAAATTGTTTCAGAGAAAGAACTGTATTTTGCGTTGCACAATAGAATGTGTGAAATGCTATCGTTTTGTCGAAAACACAACGAAAGAAGCATAAAAAGAGACGACAAAACGTGAAGAAGGAGCTTAGATCAGTTGTGTAGGTCTTAGCTTTCAAATGAGGCTAAACTAAAGGTTTTAGATTTGGGTAAAACTGACCTGGAGAGAATGTGCTCTGTTAAAGTTTTGATTTTTCTTGTGTGACCTTTTACAAGTAACGGAGCTTTCCATGAAATATGCTTATTCATTCACAAATACTGGCACGTTTGGTATCCACGTGTAGCACGAAAGGCTGTGATCCAAATATGGTTGTTTCCTGTGTGGGAGACATATACACAGGTCAGACAAAGGGACTAAACTTCAGGGCCATTTTTATTCCACAAGACTCCACTGCACTGTAAAAAAAAAATCTGTACATTTTACGGTAAAACAAAATGGCAGCTGTGGTCTCGTGATTTTTTTACTGTAAAAAATACAAGATCTTTGTTATTCAATTTACAGCTAAGCACTGTCTCATTTGTTTTTATTACAGTTTACTGCTGTCAATTTAACCTCTTAACTCCCACCCGAACCGAGGGCATTTTCTCCAGTTCAGCTTTACCCAAATCCTGTAGGCCAGTGTAATGCCTCATTTGAAAGCTAAGATCTACAACACTCATCTGAATGGATCTTTTTCCTCACGTCATCAGATTTTTTTTCCATCATTTTTTGGGGGGTATTCAACTCATTTTTGTAACTTTTTTGTACATTTTTTGTCAAATTGTTTGTACATTTTTGCCACTTTTTCTTCTTTTTTTCATTTTTTTGGTCCATTTTTTGTCCATTTTTTGCCACTTTTTCATCAATTTTTCCTCACTTTTTGTCCATTTTTCGTCACATTTTCGTAATTTTTTCGTAATTTTTTTTGTCCATTTTTTGCCACTTTTACATCATTTTTTGGTAAATTTTTCGTCACTTTCTGTCATTTTTTTGTCCTTTTTTTGTCCATTTTTTGTCACATTTTTGTCATTTTTTCGTAATTTTGTCTTAATTTTGTCTTAATTTTTTTTGTCAATTTTTGTCAATTTTTCCTAATTTTTTTGTCTAAGTTTTCTCACTTTTTTGTAGCATCTTCATCATTGTTTTCGTCTCAGTTCTGTCGCTATTTGAGTTGCCTTGTGTCCGAAATGCGCGGTATAAACAAAGTCGCCTTGCCTATTTTCTCACCTTTTTTTCCAGAAGCTTTTGGACTGGGGTAAAACCAAACAGGTTCAGGTGGGAGTTAAGGGGTTAAAGGCACACTGCGTAACATTTTGGACTTTGCTGCACCATCAACACAAAACATGCTCGACACAGAAAAGGCTGTTTTTTGGGTGAAATCTTACGCGGTGCGGCTTTAATATCTAATTCCTGCCTGATTCATTGAGCTCAGAACGGCTAAAAACCAAAGTGTGAAGTGGATCCTGACGTGTTACATATTCAGCGTGATCTCGGTGGAACATAAGGCCTGGGCTGGAATGAATATGAATCACACTCCAGAGTTTACGTGTTCTCTGCATATGTTTAATGCAGCGCAACATCTGTCACAGCTGGACGGGCGGAAAACACGTGGAAATCTGTCACATACGGAGTCAGAGTCACGGAATCCCGGCTTTTATCCATCCGAACATGGATGTACTTTAGCGATGCTTGGTTTTTGATACAGAAAACCTGAAAACAGAGCAATAATGTGTGGAAGATCTGAAAATGAACAATATCAGGTTCATCTCCAGCGTTAACCCCTTAACTCCCACCTGAACCGAGCACATTTTCTCCAGCTTGGCTTTGCCCCAATCCAAAAGCTTCTGGAAAAAAGGTGTGAAAATAGCGACAGAACTGAGATGAAAACAATGAAGATGTGACAAAGAAGGGGAGAAAACTTTGACAAAAAGTGACGAAAAAATGTGACAAAAAAGTGACCAAAAAATGACAAAAATTTGACAAAAAAAAGACAAAAAAAGACAAAAAAAAAAAAAAATGGAAAAAAAAAATTGATTCAAAAAGACAAACAATTAAAAAAAATAACATTAAAAAATACAAAAAACAAAACAAAAAATTGACCAAAAAAAGACTAAAAAATGATCAAAAATGACATTAAAAAAAGACAAAAAAATGACAACAAATGGACCAAAAAAAGACAAAAAATGAACAAAAAAAAATGAACAAAAAAAATTGATTCAAAAAGACAAACAATTCAAACAATTCAAACAATTCAAAAAAATAACATTAAAAAATACCAAAAAAATACAAAAAATTGACCCAAAAAAATTCAAAAAAAGACAAAAAAGTTACAAGAATGAGTTCACAGACTATATAAAGACCAGTGTAGCGCCTCATTTGAAAGCTAAGCCCTACAAAACTGATCGTAACCTTTGTTGTTGCATTTTCATGTACAATTTGTGTGAGTAAAACCTGATTAACCCCTTAACTCCCACCTGAACCGAGCACATTTTCTCCAGTTTGGCTTTACCCCAATCCAAAAGCTTCTGGAAAAAAGGTGAGAAAATAGCAACAAAACTGAGACGAAAACAATGATGGAAATGTGACAAAAAAGTGATGAAAAATTGATGAAAAAGTGGCAAAAATGTCACACAAAAATTACAAAAATTTGATGAAAATTTGACTAAAAAATTACAAAAATGTGACTAAAAAAGTACAAAAATGTGACCAAAAAAAATGACCAAAAAATGACAAAAATGTGACAAAAATGTGATAAAAAATTGACAAAAAATGACAAAAATGTGACAAAAAAAGTTGAATACCCAACAAAAAAATGATGGAAAAAAAATCTGATGACGTGAGGAAAAAGATCCTCTCGGTTCAGGCAGGAGTTAAGAGGTTAAATAGATACAGAGACTTACTATTATAAATATTTACTATTTTCTGCTGTGATTGCTCCATATTAGCATTAAGAATGGTTTTAAATATAAAACAGATCTGGAGCTGAGTCTTGTTTCTTCTACACATTCGCTTGAGTTACTGTTAATAATTATTGCCATTTTCTGTTTGATTTCATTACAATTTTTAAAGCCTCAACAATGTGTATTCCATCAGCTGACACAAGATGGCGCTACGAGACTGTGTATAGAGTGATGGATTTGCTTTGGATTTGTTGTATCGATGGTAAGTCGTGTCAAAGCTCCTGTTTACTCTGAAAATAAAAAACACCAACTGTGCTTCATGTTCTGTAATAAAATGCAATACAATTTTAAACAGAAAAGGTAAAATGTGGGCGTTTATATGATGTAGCTACAGTCCTTAACCCCTTAACTCCCACCTGAACCGAGCACATTTTCTCCAGTTTGGCTTTACCCCAGTCCAAAAGCTTCTGGAAAAAAAGCTGTGAAAAGAGCAACAAAACTGGAACAATGATGGAAATGTGACAAAAAAGTGAGAAAAAGTTGATGAAAGTGGCAAAAATGTCAAAATGTCACAAGAAATTGACAAAAATTGACGAAAAAATGACAAAAATGGGACCAAAAAAAAATGCCCAAAAAATGACTAAATGTGACAAAATGTGACAAAAACTGACAAAAATTTGACTAAAAATGTACGAAAAAGACAAAAATTACAAAAAATTACAAAAAAAATACAAAATGTGATAAAAATGTGACCAAAAAAATGACAAAAATTTGACAAAAAATTACAAAAAAATGACAAATATATGATAAAAATGTGACGAAAAAAGGACAAAAATTTGACAAAATGTGACTAAAAATGACAAAAAATTGATAAAAAATTGACGAAAAAATGACAAAAATGTGACATGTGACAAAAAAAATGAAAAAAATGTGATAATAAATTATTATCACATTTTTGTCATTTTTTCTGTCATTTTTAGTCACATTTTTGTAAAAAAAATTAACATTATTATTAATAATGTGAAAAAAAATGACAAAAATGTGACTAAAAATGACAGAAAAAATGACAAAAATGTGAAAAATGTCACAAGAAATTGACAAAAAATTGACGAAAAAATGACAAAAATGGGACCAATAAATGGGACAAAATGTGTAAGTTTGTAAATACATAACGTAATAGGACACGAGACCCTTATAGGGCTAGGGCTTAAGGTTAGAGTTATGTCTTACATTATGTTCCTCCAAACCACTAATACACATTATTCCATTGTGTATCTAACCCAGGTACATGTTATTACAGATTGTTACAGAGCTCATTACATTGTTCTCGATTTAGTTTGGGACAATGTATCAAGGATTGACGAGAGGTTTCCTTCTACAGGCCAGACCTCCACAGTTGTTTAAACCCCAAATACCCTGGTTCTACAGTGAAACAGCCGAAACGCCTTGGGAGAAACCGAAACTGAAAGTGGCTATATTTACATGAAAATGGTCAGGGTGGGAAGGGAGAGAGTTCAGCTTCACACAGTCTGGTGGATGCAATTGTCCATCAGTCGGGCTTTATGGGTTTAACGATGGAGTTAATGTCCAGAGTAAAAGTCTTTAACATTTCATCACATATTCTCGATCACGTTAGTTTTTATTTAAGCTTCAACAACGGCTTCATTTGACGCAGAAACAGAGAAAAAGTGTGACAACAATTCACTTTATGGAAAGGCACATTTATTGGTATGGCACATTTCATGTTCGATCTCCAAAGGCAGCAGTAAAAAGGTCCTTTCAGCCTGGACAATAAATACAAATTCAATTTTTTTGGTGCCAACCAGCAACAACAAAAAACTCAAAAGAAAAGAAAAGCCTTTAAATGTGTAGAAAGTCATGAATAAAAACCCATTTGCCATTTATGGAAGTGTTGAGATTGAAAAGTACAAAATGTAACTAATGTCCAAACACAAGTAATAAAGTATTGCGATACTGTGATGATGAATAAAAAAGCTTTAAGGAGCAGAAAGTACAAACAATAAGAAAGTAAAGTTAGAGCAGAATATAAAAGTTCACAGTGCAGGTGTTTGATAAAGCGTCGCAGAATGACATGATCTGCTGTGATGTGCAAAATATCACAGTACTTTGGTCCTAAAGACATTTGAAAAACACCTGAAAACACCATTAGCAGCACCTGAACAATCCTTCAGCATATTCAACATATTCCATATCATACTGAGAATTGTTGCATCCCTGATCATCTCTTCGACTTCAGGTCTTTCCTTGATCTTCGACAATTACATTGAATTTCTTACAAATTCCAATTGTAGCCACAGCCGCCCCAGGGCAGACTGACAGAAGCGAGACTGCCAAACTGCACCATCGGCCCCTCCCACCGGTGTAAGGATTTTAAACTACCCCCCAGTAATTTGAAATCGATTTCAAGTTACCCCGGGGGCAGGATGAACCCAATTTAAAGCTGTTTAAAGATTTCCTGAGCTTAGACGAGTTGATGCGTACCTGTCTGTGGAAGAGCTTGGGCACTTCTAACTTCACCCCTCGTTTGGAGCTATAGGAAAACACTGGGAGAGGCCAAATGCTAACAACATCTTTAGTCTAAGCTCAGACAAGAACATATCTCAGGACGGAAAAACGGTGGCCTGTTCCTTTGAGGATACTGGAGTTTACATTCACGGGTATCAAATGATCATGTAGCTATTATTAGCAAGTGTGGAGCAGAAAACTGCAGATGAAAAGTTACGAGAGTTGTAGCGATTAACACACAGAGGGCCAGATCTTGTGGCGGCGCACGGGGCGGCGCAGGCTCTTGGCGATGTATTTTCCGAGTGGCGGCGCTATATGTGCCATTCGCCTCCGCCACCTGTGAGGGGGCGTCACAAGAGGAGGCGACTGCACTGATGGAAACACGGCTGACATTCACTTCCTGGTTTACATTGCTCTGTCTTGCGTTCTTTCTTAAGCCTTAGGCTCTCACAGGTCAAACTAAAAACTTTATTTACCCCATCGTGAGCTAAACCATGTTCACGTCTCGAGAGAAAAAGAGCTACAGCGTCCGCTGTGGCGCCGCACTTGGCGTGAACGCGAAGCAAAACAAAAGCACATGTTCACCCCCCACAACCACACAACCACTCTCCTGGACGCGGATCTGGTTGGAGGAAAAATGTGTGTCTCCACCCACTTAAATGCGCTAAGTCTGGAGTGGCAAGATCACAAAGTGCTGCTACTGAGGCAAAATGTCTCCGTTTGAGACACAAGATCGAGCCCCGAGTGCCAAAAATGGAAAAAGTTTTTTTTTTTTGCTATTACGAAACTAGACACTCTAATCCACCTCATGTGTGATTTTGGTAACTCTGTGATGAACAGACGTGAAATAAATGACAATCAAAAACTTGTGAAAGTCACGATCTGGACATTTTATATATTATTGCGTTTCTTTTCTTCTTTTCTTTCTTTTCTTTCTGGTGTTACGTAGTGGACAGCTGTAAAGCCGACTCTTCTCTCTCGCTCTCTGGAGCACGTTTGACAAAGCAGAGCAGCTCCATGTACGACTGAGAAACATCCTGTTAAAGTCGAAAGGAGGTGGGACTAAATAAGGTCACACTTCAACCCACTACTTTTTGAACAATTGCTGTATTGGTATCCATTACTTGTATTATCATTGTTTTTAAATTGTTCGAAATAAACAAAAAAAACAAAAAAAATAAAATAAAAGTCTTCAATCCAGAACCAGGCTGAGATCGATAACACGCGGTGTTTCAAAACGTGTCAACAATGTTGTCCTTGAAAATTGACTGGAAACGGAAATATTTAGGCATTTGCCTCTTCACATAATGTTAGTGTCCGTCCAGAGGAGGAGAGAGGAGTTAATCAGAAAGGAGAGAGTTTCAGAAAACACGTGATCAGTGATTTTGATCAAAACTAGCCTCTGTTAAAGAGGGGGTATTATGCTTTTTTCAGCCACATAGCACCAGTCTATATCACACTAGAATGATGACGAAACCTTCTGTTGGTCTGTCAATGCAGTAAATTAGAATAACTGCCTTGTATAAAATTGCTCTTTTAAAATGGCTGTAGGGAATGTCTTGAAATAGGCCTCTGTCTCTTTAAGACGCTCCCTGACCCTTTCCGACACGCCCCCTCCACACGCTGTCTGTGGCATCACAACAACACTGCGCTCGTTGTCTCAACTTGAAACTACGATCGGTGCATTTTAATTTTTATTGTTGGAAAGGAGCTACTGTTTATCACTTTGGGAACAATGGCCACACAGGATATTATTTGGAGACGAACCTTCCACACCGGACGCTTGGAAGGGGCTCTTGCCTGAAAAATAACTGCTGTTTGGAGGCTCTCTCTTTGCATCTGCCATGCCCTATGGATCTCTAACTATACCCCCATGGACGACACCAGGATCTGCAGGAGCCCATACGATTCAAAAGACGGACATTATCTGTGCAGGTGGACAGTGGTTTTTCGAGGTTACCCGTTAGCTTATTATAATCGACTACAGCTCATTGTTGATGAAAAGTCTGCAATAAACCACAAATGTGTAAAGCCAGGCTCATTGTGTGATCATCGTAAAGGCTGCTTCGAGTAGTTGCCTGCTTTATTGACGTTATTTGTGCATAATATGCTGCCTGTTTTCAATGAATGTTGTGAAGGTGAAGGTTGTTAGCTTGTCGCGGCTAATAGTGCCTTAGCTCCGGGAGAAACCGCTCGGCTACGACTCACTGTAGATGAAATGTGAGCAATAAACTACGAAATCAACAAGCCAGGCTCCGTGTGTGATCGTCATAAAGGCTGCTTCAAGCAGTTGCCTGTTTTAGTGACGTTTTCAATGCATAATATGCTGCTTGCATTCAGTGAATTTTCCCGTTAGCTTGTCGCGGCTAGCTTGTTAGCTCCGGGAGAAAGCCACTCGTCTATGACCCATTGTAGATGAAATGTGAGCAATAAACTTCCAAATCAACAAGCCAGACTCCGTGTGTGATCATTGTTAAACGGTTCTTTATGTGTGTGGTGGTTTTATTGACTTTATGTGTGCATATTTCTCGTTTTCACGTGATGACTCGAGGTTTAGCTTAGCATTAGCTTTCTCCGGAGGCTCTGTGCATCATCAAGGCCCAGCGCAGAACCAGACACTGAAATAAGTGTTCTTGTCACCGGTTTTAATCCTGGGTGTTTCGGTAACAGAAACACTGATGTGTGTCTTTGTAAAAGTCTGCTGTGGCTCCGGTTCACAACACATGAAGCTATTCCTCCATGATGACTCTGTTTACATCTTAGGGCTGGACACTGCGGGGAGGGGGTTCTGCTGAGGAGCAGTGGTTGGTTACTCGGCTGGTGACGAAAGGTCGGAGGCGTATCCTGGAGGTCGAGGGCGTGTCCTGAAGGAATCAGGCGTTTTATCCCTAAAATGGCCGCCATCAGAGTTTCTACAGATTACTCGAAAATACGTGAATGTGCTAAGGCAACACTTCAGGCATGTTTTTAATGAGGGAATGACTTAATAACATGATGTAAAGCTTGAAAAAGTCCATTTTGCATAATACCCCCCCTTTAAGCTTAGATTTCTCAGGAACCGAGTCACGTAGAATCAAACTGTTTCCACTTAGGGAGAGCTTAGAGTCTCCCCTTTCTAACAAGTCACAGCCTGTGTCCAAAGCTATAACATAGAATACGCTGTGGTGCTACAAATATCATGAAAATGGTCTGGATTGTTGGCTCTCAACAGCTAAATCCCTAAACAATTCATATGGTAATTGGCGAGGGGTAATTGAAATCGATTTCAAAGTACCGGGGGGTAAGGTGAAGGGGGGGGGATAGTTTGAAATAGTTACACCGGCACTAACCACTCACTCAGTGGATGTGGTGAGCGGTTCCATCTGAACAGTGCAGACAGCAGCAGGATCATTTGATCCATTAGGGACAGGTCTATACTGATCAGGTGGGACGGTCTGAGGAGGCCGTGTTTCCCCTTTTCTGCAACACTTTATGATCTTCTTATGATTGACGGCACCAACAATCAACATAATAAATACACCCACACCTGCAGAGATACACAGAATAAGTAGGCCCTTATTATCTTCATCCGTCGGCTGTTCCGCTCCATCTTTAGTCAGAAAAGGAAGATAAATGACAGGGTTAGTGTCTAACAGGAGCCTGTGTCAGTAAACCACACACTGTATGAACAAAACTGTTACACCCGGGATTTTAAATCACCGTATGTGGGTCTCTCAGGTTTGGGGAATCTGCAGACACTTTTAAAATCTTCCCGTGTGAATCGGGCTTAAGTTGAGAGCAGTGAGACTTACCAGCTACTGTAAGGACGACACTGAAGACAGAGAGACGTTTTCCTTGCTCTCGACTCTCTACCAGCTCACAGGTGTAAACTCCCGTGTCGTTATGGGTCACGTTGGTCAGGACCACGGACAGATTCCCAACTCTCGACACTTGCACACGGCCTGTGGAAGGAAGAAATGAGGAGATTTGTAGATTTTATAATTGTTGTATGCTGAGGGTTAGGGTTGACCAGGGGTGATGAACACGCAGCTCTTGGCCAATCAGAGTGCGGCTCTTTGCACAAATGGATATGTTTAATACAGTGCAAAAGAGTCGGTACATATTTTTCATAATCTCTAACTGCCAACCATAGTCCTGCAGACCCTGTTTCCATCTCTACACATGAATGAGAGTCTGCATCTCCCTCCTTTTCGAGGCGCTGTGTAAAAGGTTAAACAACAGTCGGGCAGGTCGTGGCTCTGGGATCAGCTTCTGTGCTTTTCAGGTTTCTGATTAACCCACTCGTTATTTGATGAAAGTTGGCCTCATATTCACAGAAAAAGATCAAAATTAGGAAATAGAAAAAAGCGGAGCTCTCATGTAGCATAAGATACGAAGCACGACATCATAACGTGTTAATGCACAAAGTCATTGACTTTTCCATTACATGTGACTGAAACTGTAGCAAATGTAACATAGAACAGACTCTCAGACGTCCTCCGGAGGCTCCTGATTAAAGTTTATGAATTTTGTGCTGCCTAGAGAGCGGTCTCTACACAGTCCAGTCAGGACTGAGCTGCACTGAGCCACAGGCCAGGGGTGGGTCAGAGGAGGGGGCTCAGTGGGCAGGGCCCCCCACACAAACACACATTAAAAATAAAAAAATGTAATTCTGTCTCAGTCAGAGCAGCAGAAAAATGTCAGTTTATTTAATATAAATTATTTCAATCTTGGTGATGAGGAAAACCATGAAATGTGTTTATTGTGATTAAATATAACAGTCACATTATATTTAATCACAATAAACTCCTGCCCCCGGATCTCGCGAATGGTCAGTGCCTTTGTGGCTCTTCACAGGATCCCGGCTCATAATTTTGGCTCTTGGTCTCTGACTAGTCGGACACCCCTGGGGTAGAGGAAGCAGATCTCCAATATAAAAGACCAGAGATAAAAATTTTCATTCCATTTTTTTGCAGAAATTCAGACCCAAAGCTGCAACACAGTCATCATCATCACATTGACACACTGGTTCCAGAGCATCCCAAAATTCAAACATGAGTAATTTACTGAGACCCCCTGTCAGCTCAGCGTGTGGAGGACTTCAAAACTCAGTTAGTGCTAAATACATGATATCAAAATCAGATTTTTTATTTTAAATTGTGTGGTGAGTCCCTATGCAGCTGCAGTCATGACATTAGATTTACCGCAACATAAAGTCTCACCTTCAAACTGAGGGCAGCAACCAGGCATCGTTTTGTTTTGTCTGAACAAAACAGCAGGACAACAAGATTCTTTTCTGCATTCGAAAGAGGTCCAGCTCAGGTCAGATGTGGAGACTAAAGGGACATTGTCTCCAGGCTTAGCATTAATCTTCACGTCATGGGCGATGGCTGTGAGGAGAAGACAAAGACAGACACTCAATATGCAGCGCAACATTCTTTTGGTCGTGCAGAAAGTTGTTTTGGAGTAATTCGAAATCCGCGCAGCACAGTCTTAAAAAATGTTCACTTTACTTTGCAGATGACGAACTGCTCCTGGTATGATTAAGCCTTAAAATATAGTTCCCCCATTTATCCGCTTTCAAAATCCACATAATTTAATTTTGTGTAATTATACTTTGTATTGTAACACTTCACGTAACCATATTTAAATAAGGAAAACATGGAAGAGCTTGGTAGCTTCTATCTTGACCTCGTTTGGAGCTATAGAGCAGTGTTAATTTCGTCGACTGAATTATTTAGTCTTAATTTTAGTCAAAGTGATATTTTTGACGACTAAAATTGGACTAAAACTAAATAGGGATGTCACGGTAACCGGTGTAGCGGTAAACCCCGCTAAAAATTTGGACGGTGAAAATGACCGTCTTGTGTTTTTATTATTATCTCGGTGAATAACCGCACCCGCGGTGTAGGCACGATGAGCCTCACCAGCCACCGTCTCATCTGCTGCAGTTTCCGCGCATGCGCAGTTTGTTGTTTGCAACCCAAACAAAACTTTCTCGAAGCTGGAATCATGTCCGAAACGACAGCGCAGGATCAGCCTCAGAGTTCAGTTTGCGGAGCGTGCAGGAAAAAGTGTCTCTAAAACAGCAAGACTTCGAACCTCTGACTCACCTGCGTGACCGTCTCCCACAGCTCTATAGCAGTAAGCTAACGTTAGCGCTTTAGCTGAAATGCTGATGTGGGACTTTGGGTTGAAGGAGAATCTAACGAGTCGCCTCATAGTGCGGCTGCAGCGCCACCGCCAGTACATAAGCCGTGTCCGGATACCTCCGCACGATGGCCCAATGCGTCACGGGGCTCCCGGTGGCAGATTGCAATAGATTCACTCTCACCGCAGTTTTATGAATGTAATAATGATGGTATTTTCCCAAATCTGCAAAGTGAAAGCTCACTGGAAGGACAATTTTCCTGATAAAGACGGTTTATCTTCGTTTCTGACACTATAAATAGTACATGTACTACCCTCGAAACGATCAACAACACATCGTTATAGTTCCTTTACTTTGATGTGAAAAGGCTTTGTCTGTATTTTTTTTATGTAACAAGCGCAGTTAAACTTTTTTTAAACGATTTCAGTTTGTGTAGGACGATCAATGCTTTCTGAACATATTAACACACATTTAAAAAAAATACCACGATAATACCGAAAACCGTGATAATTTTGGTCACAATAACCGTGAGGTAAAATTTTCATACCGTGACAGCCCTAAAACTAAATGGAAAGTTTCTCAGATATTTTAGTCGACTAAAATAAGACTAAATAAAAATGAAAAGTAGAGACTAAAATCATCCAAACTTCTATTGACCGTCTGAAAGAGCCTCAGATCATGTAAATTCTCTGCCAAATGATTAGCTCTGAGTTTTATTCATGAGGAAGCAGCTCCATGAAGTCGAGGAACAAGATTAAATATGATTATAATGAATATTATAAATATAAGTCGACTTAATTAGTCTTAAATTTAGTCGACTAAAACTAGACTAAAATTGAAACTCTTTTTGACCAAATCTCGACTAAAACTAAATTACATTTCAGTCAAAAGACTAAAACTAAAATAAAATATGTTGTCAAAATTAACACTGCTATAGAGGAGGAGAGGCTAAATGCTAACGGCGTCTGTGCTGTGTTTACGTGACTGAAGGCACGGGGGGAAGACCAGACAGGTACACAAGAAGAACTCGTCTAAACTCAGGTAAGAACAGATCTCAGTGTGTAAAAACGGTGGCCTGTTCCTTTAAGAAACTTCCCATTTCCTGCGCATGCGCCGCTAATCGTAAACAAACATGGCGGCGGCCGGTCCGCAGAGCTCCTGTTTCGGGAGTCGTAGAGTAGACAGAGTTTTATATTTTAACCATGAGCTAAAAGCGGTGAATATTTAAGACGGAAAGAGGCGTCGCAATGCGGATTTATGCGAAACTGTCGGTGACACTTTCAAGGCGGCGGGTTTTCCTCCGGACGCAGAGCGGGGTCGATCACAACAGAGACGGGTGTCCTCGTTTCATCGTGTAAGGGAGCCATGTTTCCCGAATTCTCAGTGTCACAAAAACACCATATCCTGAAAACTATAACCGGAGTATAGTGAATAACCGGGGATTTCATGCACTTCACGAGGAACAATAAAGTTTCGTCCACTTGTCCTGTCCCACCGGTGTTCGAGTTTATGTGGCCTTTAGATGGTCTGGCTATGGCGTTTTTCCTCTCCGTTGCTCGCCCTATCACAACGCTTATGCTACTGGACTAGCTTTAGAAGTAGCACCGCTGCGTTTATTGCATTATTTCTATCGCTCTCGGTGTATTTCCCTTCGGAAAATCATCTCCCTGTGCGGCGGACATGATCTCTGTGGCGTGAAATATCTCCCGATATTCTGTGCATTATGAAAAACAAGCGGACTACGAGTTGATCACAAGTTGATCTACGCTGCACCTGTGGACTGAGCGACAGAGCGGGGAGGGGAGGGGGAGAGAGAGAGAGACCGACAGACAGCAGAGACACGAGCGTCTATTCACGCCGCTGTGCTTTGTCATGTGGAATGACAAACAGTTTGTGTCCTGTGCAGTCATATATTAAGCACTTTGCTGTACTTGTGGTACATCTTTCAACGTAGCCGCTCAGTACGTATAGTAAGTGACTAGTTTAATACTTAAAGTTAGTTCCTTGTAAGTGTAATGAATGAGTGTAAACTTCGATGAATCTTCTTGTACTGTATGTTGTCAGTGTCATGAGATGCCACACTTACTTACCAGTTTAATACTTTTTATTTATTTTTATTTTTTTACCAGAGATGGCAGATTATTATTATTATTATTATTATGTTGTTTACAACTTATATCATATCATAGAGAACAAAATAGGCCTTCAGTCTGCCTATACATTACATTCTGTGGCACATGTGAAAAGCGGCTGCAAATTGTGTTGCTGTTGCAACCAGATGTAGCCTACACTCAGTCGTAAAGGCAGACCTAGTAAATGTCCTAATGCAAAAATTGACATTAATGACATTAATGTTTGTACCATTGCCGTATGAAATGTCTGACACAATCTTACTCTAAATAGTTGATTTGTTTTTTTCCTACCTGGCTGACTGGATAGAAGCAACCCGCAGGAGTATGTGTAAAAAAATGGGTGTGCAAACAAATATAAATAGCCTAGTAACAATTTTCTATGAAAGACTGCCTCTAATAGGTTTCATTTTTTATTGAACACACTTTACTCAACTGATATAGTGCTTTTCTACCTTCATCACACTCAAAGCGCTTTACAGCAAGGAACCCCTCACCCATTCACTGTCTCATTCATGCACCAATGTACGCAGATGCTGGAGGCAACGTGGGTGATGTATATTGGCCAAGGCTACAACAAAAGTGTGCACCTGCAGGAGCTGGGATTCCAACCCACATCCTTACAATCATGAGACGACCCGCTCCATCAACTGCGCCACCGTTGCAAAAACAAACAGCTTCAAAACAACAAATTGGCAGTGCAAAGTTTACAATTAAGTGCTTGATAAAGTGACACTGATATGTTACAATATGGTTCATAGGATGAGGAAGGAGGAGGTGAAGGAGCTAACAATGCAGAACCCCACGCTCTGAAACAGGGAGAAACCCAGGAGGTGGTGCACCGAGGAACACTGAAGGCAGTACTCTGGTTTCCCCTTCCATCAAAAACATGATGGATGTGAGCTTCACTAATATTCTCTTGTTGTGTTCAGTCTGTTCATGCCTATGGTGCTGCCCGGAGCCAAACACAGCAGCGTAGTGGACAGCAGATGCTACCGAGGAGTCATAAAAAGTCCTGAGCAGAAGTGTGCTCACTCCGAAGGACCTCAGTCTCCACGATGTGTCAAAATTAAGTTTTGTCAATTAAAAGATGTATTCACAGTGTCATGAGTTCCTATTTTCTTTACTCAAGTGAGCGTGCCTGGTGAAAAGATGGCGGACGCCAACGTTTGGCGTGCGTGCGGCTGAGAATTAGATGCTGAATTTAGAGTCCTAAGACCAAACTAACCGTCGCGTTTCAAAGACCTCAAAGCTTGCAAGAAGCAACAGACTTTGAAATGTGACACGGGAACGTGAGTCATCAAACTAAAGCGGAATCTCACGATTTGACGTCGCCGTGTACCCCCGGCCCGCCGATATCAACTGCTTGTGATATGTCGGGGAAAAGAGGACGAGACAAGAAAGTTGAGAAAGTGGACATTGCAATAAACACCACTTTGAGAGAGATCAACTCGTTCCCTTCTTCCACGTTGGAGGACGAGCACGAGATCGAGGTTGATTTGGAATCCCTACCTGAAACCGCCTCATCCACCCCGGAGGCGAAGAAAGGGAAAATGACCCTTACACTGGAAGACCTTCAGGAAAACCTCATGTGTGCAATAAACCAAAACACGGAGAAAATTATGAAGAGAATTGACGACAACGCTAGCTCTATAGACAGAATCAATGAACAGCTGAACCTCTTACTCCAGGATATGGGAGACACAAAAGAAACTGTGGAGGAACTAAAAAATCAACTATCGGATTATGAGAGACGCATGCAAGAGCTTGAGGAGAAAGTGGACGAACAGGAGCGACATCACCGACGCTGGAATCTACGCCTCTTCGGACTGAGGGAGCAGGAAGGAGAGAGGAGAGGAGGGGGTTGTGGGCGAAGGGAGGGAGCGGGGTTTGACAATGTTCCCTTTGAGATTTCCTTGTAAATGCAGTATCAATTAATAGGTCTCTAGGTGCTCATAATTTAGCTCTAGTTCTCAGTTTATATGTTTTCCTTTTGTTGAATAAAGATAGAAGCAGATGAACAATACTTTGGTTCCTTAAAATGTCTTTCTTTAAATGTCAGAGGCTTGAGAGACAACGTCAAAAGAAAAGCAATGTTTATGTTTTGCAGAAGGAAAAATGCTGATATAATATTATTACAAGAAACACATTCTTTGGAGAGTGACATCAAATTCTGGAAGAGTCAATGGGGTGACCAATGCTATTTTTCTCATGGTACTAATCAATCTGCAGGGGTCGCCACGTTACTGATCAAACCTAAGGGTGATATAGTCGAATCTGTACTTTCGGAAGAGGGGAGATATATAATCCTGGTGCAAAAAATGGACAACTGTTATTTCATTATTTACAACGTGTACGGTTATAACTCCATTTCAATGACCAAACCAATGTTCACACAGATATGAGATAAGATTCAAGTGTTGCAGACCAAATATCAAAATGCCTTTGTTGTAATTGGAGGGGATTATAACGATGCGCCTAATGACCAACTAGACAGGATACCTGCTAAAACTGTTCCTAGTGGAAGATTCAAAAGTACTAATTATGTAAGCGATCAATTAAATCTGACGGACGCATGGAGATTCTTTAACCCAAATACCAATGAGTTTACCTGGAATAACTTAAACAGGACACAACGTTCAAGAATAGACCTGTGGTTGATATCTAATGAGTGCTTACAGTTCACGCAGGCAGTTACACATGAACACGCACCTTTGACTGATCACAAAGTAATATTAATGCATATCTGTGGAACAAAGCTAAAAAGTGGTAACATTAGAGGGTACTGGAAGTTAAACAATAAGCTGCTCTTGGACCAAGTGTTTTGTGATTCAATTGAGGACTTGGCTCAACAAATATTCAATCAAACAGAAGGGAATCATGTACAAAAGTGGGAAATCTTCAAATTTAAAGTAAGAGAGATGGGTATAAAAAGAAGTAAAGAAATGAAAAAAGATAATATTGCAAGAGAAACCAATTTAATGGAAGAACTAAATGTTTTACTACACAAAACACAGTTAAACGATGAGGAGGAAGCAAAAATAAATATATTAAAAGAAGAAATTGACAAGTACTATATGGACTTAGCCAAGGGAGCCTTTATAAGGTCTCGAAGTAGATGGTTAGAAAATGGGGAGAGAAATTCCAGCTATTTCTTTTCCCTAGAAAAAAGGAATCAAAAAAGAAACAATATTACCTCACTGAAAGTCGGGGACCAGACAATATCCAACCCCAAAGAGTTGTCAAAATGTGTGGAGCACTTTTATAGCAATATTATACAAAACCATTTCTCAACCTGATGTGTCTGACAGATTTATAGAATCAATCAAAACCTATATACCGCTAATTTCGGATAACTTCAAAAGAAATTGTGAGCAACCAATATCAAGAACAGAAATCAGAGAAGCTGCGAAAGCACTTAAAAAAGGTAAATCACCAGGAAATGATGGTCAATCAGCTGAGTTTTATCAACATTTTTGGAGCATAATTGAACAACCTTTACTTGAGGCATTTGAATTGTGTATCACAGAAAAAGAACTGTCCACCACTATGAAGCAAGGAACAATATGTTTGATCCCTAAACCAGGAAAAGATGTCTTATCAATAGAAAACTGGAGACCAATTACACTCCTAAATGTGGACTACAAAATTTTTGCATCAGTTTTTGCCAAAAGACTAAAGGCTGGACTCCAAGAAATTATAAGCGAAACTCAAACAGGATTCATGTCAAACAGGCATATAAGCTCTAACATAAGACTGGTGCTCGACCTGCTTGATTACTCGGAATATATAAATACGAACGCACTAATCTTATTTTTAGACTTTTACAAAGCCTTTGACACTATAGAGCATCATTTCCTATTCAAAACGTTACACAGCTTTGGCTTTGGCCCTAACTTTGTCTCAGTAATTCAAACGCTTTATAAAAATATTGACAGCAGTGTTATGATGTATCCTAACACTACTTTAAGATTTCCAATTTCAAGATCTGTCCGTCAAGGATGTCCTCTGGCGCCCTTTCTGTTCCTGCTAACAGTTGAACTCTTATCCATTCAAATTAAGAACAGCTTGATCAAAGGCATCAATATCTTTGACAAGGAAATAAAAATTACTCAGTTAGCAGACGATACTGCACTTTTTCTTTCAGACAAACATCAGATTGAGAATGCTATAACTCTGGTTCAAAGGTTCTCGGATGCTTCCGGTTTACAGCTAAATACCTCAAAATGTGAAATCTTGTGTCTCTATGAATGTGATGAGAACGTGTTTCAAAGTATTACAGTAAAAAGTAGTGTCAAATACCTAGGAATACATATCAGTAAGGATGGTAGAGAGAGACAACAACAAAATCTTCTCCCCAAATTGAAGAAAACCCAAAATATCTTTAACTTATGGACACAAAGAGACACCTCAATCTGGGGAAGAACCCTGCTCACGAAAGCAGAAGGCGCATCTCGCTTTATCTATCCTGCTTTAGTATTAGAGATTACAGAGTCAACATGCAAAGAAATCAACAAGATATTTACGGATTTCATATGGAAAAATAGGCAGCACCGGGTCAAAAGGACAATTCTGTGTAACTCCAGAGATGAAGGAGGATTAGAAACCCTGGACTTTTCAGTCTTAAACCAAACTTTCAAAGTAAAATGGATCAAACTGTGTATTATTAATCGTAACTCTCTGTGGTACTTCATCCCAAATAGCATCTTTCAAAAGGTGGGAGGTTTACAATTTCTGTTAAAATGTAATTATAGCATATCTAAACTGCCTTTAAAATTAAGTGCATTTCACAAACAAGCCTTATTAGCATGGAAAATGTGTTACAAACACAATTTTTCACCTCATAAGAGCTTAATCTGGAACAACGAAAATATAATAAGATGCAACAAAACATTATACCTACAAAACTGGTTTGAGAAGAAGATTACCCATGTACAAGATTTATTTGAAAATGGCCAACTCATTTCATATGGGTCTTTTATCAACTACCATCAATTTCCCATTCCACCACGGGAATTCAACTCAGTCATGAGAGCTATTCCTATTGGTATAAAAGAACTAATGAAAGCTCATCAAAGGCAAGAAACCGCTATAATTACAGAACCCATTTTAATCAACGGTGTCAACTTTACAAGTAACAAATGCTCCAATAAGTTCATCCGCCACCACATTCAGAACCAAAACAAAATCTCACCAGCTTGCAAAGCTCATTGGAGCTCCACCTTTAGTGAAGTGAACTGGAACAAAACGTGGCTAGTGGCCTTTAAGTACTGTATCAGTAACAAAATCAAAGAAACTCACTGGAAGATTATTCACAACATTTACCCTACTAATTCTTATATAGCGAAATTTAGCGATATTGACAACAAATGCTCATTTTGCAATCTGGAAACGGAAACTCTAAAGCATCTATTTTACGACTGCGCATATACTCATGAAGTATGGTCCAAACTACAAATGTTTCTATCACAAAAAATCACTTGTCCTATTAAATTAGATTATCAACATATTGTCACGCACTTTAACCACAAAAATAGTAATATACAATATATGTTTAACTTATTCATTCTCTATGGAAAATTTCATATACACAAAGCTAAATTCTTAAAGTACAAGCCCTCGATCAAATTACTAAGTATGGAGATCAACAACTATCTGCAATCACTCAAAAATATTGCCAACAAAAAATCAGTCAAAACTTTAAACGTCGCGGAACAGTTTAACATTACAACTTGACAAATAACCGGCGTTATCCCGTAGCCTTGCCTTATGTCACCAGTAAAAAGTATTGAAATGTTATGTCTTTCTTGTTTTTTGTGTTGTTGCTGTTGATAGAATGTTGTCACTTTGGAAAATAGATGGGTGGAGCGAGCGCCGAACCGTCAGCCCCTCCTGCTGTCGCTTCAGCGACCGCTACACCGGGACATCACCCACATAAAACAGAAGTAACGGCGTGACAATGTTATTCTTCTGAATTAGCCTCACACCACGGGGACATGAACACCGATACAGTTAATCAAGAAACTTGGCAATGGAACCAAAATCTGTACTCTTTACTTTCTGTTTTAACATATGTTTTTAATCTGTATACTACTGCTCAAGATGAAATGCAAAAAAAAAAAAAAAAAAGTGAGCGTGCCATTTGAATAGTAGGGTCAATTGTTATTTTTATTTTTGTGACTTTTGCTTGTGAATTGTCCAGTGAAGACGTCTCAGCGATTCAAACCACTTTTTGCAAGTTCCACAGCGCAATTACTGTTGAGATTAATGAAATTACTTTTTTGATCATGACTTCAATATATGAATAACCAGGTGAAAAATATAATTCTATTGCTATTTGGGACGGCATTAAAAGTGTTACAAGTAAAAATATACACAGCATTTTGAAACAATAAACATATAATGTGTTGCTCCAGCACAATGCATGATTGTAAGATAGAATAGATAATGCAGTGTTTCAATCACTTAAATATGAGACTCTTGTGATGAAATCAGGCAGAGGGCAGATGTCATTTCTCAGACCCATGTTGTTGGGGGGAAATTTGTTTTTTTAATCCTTAACCCCAGAGCAAGAATTAAAGACTATTGACTCAGGCTTTAAAAAAGAACAGAAGTTCTTTTTTTTCTAAAAAAGAACTTCTGTTCTTTTTTTTCTAAAAAAGAACTTCTGTTCTTTTTTTTCTAAAAAAAGAACAGAACAGAAGTTCTTTTTTTTCTAAAAAAGAACTTCTGTTCTTTTTTAGAACAGAAGTCATAGGCCATTTGCTTCTGCTGTCTCAAATTACCTGATAATTCGCACTACTCAACTTGACTCGCATTTACTCATTTACCCTGCCTCTGCTGGCCATAATTCCATTCACAGCCCTTATGCTTGTATTAGCAGACAGCTGGATATATTAATTGATTGTGCATGTTTCAAGTGAAGATATTAGCTGTTTGCATGATAACAATCACTATAGGTAGTTGATTTTAAATCCGATTCCACATGAGTCACGACAAAGTAGCGTGAAGGAGGCGCTCATCTCTCTCCCCCCTCCCCTCCCCGCTCTGTCGCTCAGTCCACAGGTGCAGCGTAGATCAACTTGAGATCAACTCGTAGTCCGTTTGTTTTTCATAATGCACAGAATATCGGGAGATATTTCACGCCACAGAGATCAGGCTAAGAGAAGAACATGTCCTCCGCACAGGGAGATGATTTTCCGAAGGGAAATACACCGAGAGCGATAGAAATAATGCAATAAACGCAGCGGTGCTACTTCTAAAGCTAGTCCAGTAGCATAAGCGTGTGATAGGGCGAGCAACGGAGAGGAAAAACGCCATAGCCAGACCATCTAAAGGCCACATAAACTCTCGAACAGAACCGTCGTGTTATACTTGCCTGTGCGCTGGGAGATCACCGTGAGGAGAAGACCGACGCTCAATATGGAGCGCGACATTCTGTCGGTCGTGCTTAAACTAGTGATGGGTCGTGCTGCGTCGGCGCTTCGGAGCGTGAGTCAGGAAATCCCGGAAGTCTTTAACAGAGCGCGTTTCGAAGTGACGTCACGAATGACGTTTGAAGCCTCGGGAGGACAGGAAATGGAGGGCTTCATGAACCTATATAAGTACAGCAATGGCTCCGCTCAAGCTTTGTGGGTTTGTGTTGGCGATAAAGTTTGTGAGTGACAGTGATATATATATCTTGTTCTATCCTAACTTTTTTCCATGGAACCTGTGAGAAAGAGAAAGTTTTCATCCATGTGGGAACATTTTGATCTCATCTCTCCCAATAAGGTCAGTAATAATACATGATGCGTTACATGATACATTTTTAATTTAATCTCCTCACAAATGTATGTATTTTTTTCCTTTTAAATTTAAGGTGAAGTGTTTATTGTGTGCCAAGGAATTGGGATACAATAATAACACCTCATCTATGGTGAGGCATTTTCGGGCTATGCATGAAAATGGTGAAGGGAATGTGGCTGGACCAAGTCCAGGTCAGTAATTTAAAATCTAATAAACATATTTTCTTCTTCTTTCTAAAATATTGTAATTGAAATTACATGAACAAAAATCCAAAACATCTTCTTGTGTCTTTTAGTGAGCAGAAAGAAAGACCTCGACGATGCCTTGGTGTCAATGATCATTAAAGACACCCAGCCTCTCAGTTTAGTGGAGGACACTGGATTTAGAGAATTTGTGGCTAAACTAGATCCAACCTACATCACCCCAACAAGAAAGGTTTGTTTGGTGACATAAATCAAGCATGAGAGTATTTTTCAATTCAACATATTGATTGTTTTCTTTTTCAACTTTCCTTTAGACGGTGAAGGCTATGGTTGAGGAGAGATACCAACTTGAGAAGGAGAAGGCCAAAGCTGAGGTCCAGAAAGTTCCTGCAGTCAGTTTGACAGCAGACATGTGGACATCTTTAAACATGGATGCTTACTTGGCTGTAACATGCCATTTTATTGATGACAAGACATGTCTGAAGTCAACATTACTAGGTGTACAGAAATTCCCACAGGCGCACACGGCAGAAAACCTGACAAGTGTGAAATCCTCCCTCATGGAGGAGTGGGGCATTCGATCCAAAGTAACATGTTTAGGTCAGGACACATATAGATAAATATGAGACCATGGTCACGTTATGGTGTCAAAGGTGATGGGTATCCTTAAATTATATTTGGGACACACAATCTGGAAGTAGTACCTCACACAATCTGGGACACACAATCTGGAAGTAGTATCTCACACAATCTGGGACACACAATCTGGAAGTAGTATCTCCAGATACTATATACAATAGTATCTCACTTCTATTGTATATTTACTTTTCAAAGATAGTAAAGCCTATATCTGTCTCTCTAGTAACTGATGGTGCAACATGCTGGCCTGTGGCAGGGAGCTGAAGCTGCGCCATGCAGTGTGTATTGCCCACACACTCAATTTAGTAGTGAAAAAGGCACTGGATCTAACCCCAGCACTAGCCAGTATCCGCATGAAGACAAGGAAGCTGGTGGGGTATTTTAGAAGCAGTACAACTGCCAAAGTAGGCAACATCATTTTCACATTTGTTTTCACAATATTTTCCATTGCAACATGTGTAAAATGTACTTTTTATGTTTGAAGGAAAAGCTGGATCGAGTTCAGGAACAGATGGGGATAACTAAAAAGAAATTGATCCAAGAGGTCGAAACACGGTGGAACAGCACCTTCCAAATGCTGGAGCGAGTGGTGGAACTCAGGGAGCCTGTGGGGGCAGCTTTAGCAGGCCTCACATCGGACATCCCTGCTCTGACCTCAGAGGATTTTGCTGTTGTGTGCGGGTGCCTGGCAGTACTTTCGCCTTTTAACGAGGCCACAATTGAGCTCTCGGGTGAGAAAGAAGTATCTGGCTCCAAAGCGGTGCCATTACTAAAAATGATTGAAAAGGCTATCCAGGAGGAGACTGCACAAACAGCAGTGCCAGTGGCTCGACAATTGGGAGAGCACCTCATAAGGCTCCTGAGGGAGAAGTTGTCAAAAGTACAGAGCATGAGCATCCTTTCCCTGGCAACACTTCTTGACCCAAGATTTAAGGCACTTGGCTTCTTCTGTCCAATGAAGACAGAGGAAGCCATCAAAAGGCTCACAGCAGAATGTGCGCACATTATTGGGTCAACTTCTCACTCAGTGCCTGTAGCATCAACATCTTCACAGGATCGTGCTGCTGAAAGACCTGGTCAGTATTTTTGCTTTGATTACCATTTACTTTGGAGTTATGACTTAATTTATCTCTGTTTCTTCTTTCAGCAACCAGACTCTGGAGTCATTTAGATACAATGGTTTCAGAATCAAAGAAGACCACCAATAATTTTGCAGATGCAACGGTGGAAGCACGGCGGTACCTGGCAGAACCAAACATTGACAGGACTGAGGACCCCCTGCAGTACTGGGAGAGGCAGAGGCAGATATATCCAAGCCTGTACAGGCTTGCTGTTGGATACTTATGCACCCCTGCCTCCTCAGTTCCATGTGAAAGAGTGTTTTCAAAAGCTGGAGAAGTTGTCTCAAAGAAAAGAAACCGACTGAGTCCTGCTCTTGTTGAAAAATATTGTTTTTAAACAACAGATAAAGCTCACTTGATATCCTATCTGTGTCACGTCCTTTGAAAAGCACTTACATTTATTTCATTGATTTTTTTTGACTGATTTGACAATGGGAAAATGAGCTATAATTATTAATTATGACATATTCATATACATTGTGCGTGTGTGTGTGTGTGTGTGGGTGTGTGGTAGAGCAGACAACTGTAACAGTAACCAGTACATTATAATTTTATTGTCATTTCAAATATATTCTTTATTAATAATTTAACACTGATATGGATCATAATCAAACAGATTCAATAATGATTCACACACAATCAAATGAAGGTGTTTTTAAGAGCCCTCTCAAACAGTTCAAATGTCAGTACAGATTTTGACCAGCAGGGGGTTTGTGTGCATATGAAGCTTCAAGAAATGAACCTTTTCTCGAACCAGATGGATGGAAAGGTTCAACGCTTCATGAAGCTTCATCAACCCATCACTAGCTTAAACCTGTTTAGTTTTTTTTTTTAATAAAACCTTTCAGCCTTTGAGAAATGCCGGCGCTGCTGTAGCTGTAGCCGTAGCCGTAGCTGTGGTGCCTCCGGGAAGCGTAAGTGCACTGCAGGGTTCTTCTTCTTCTTCTGTTAGATTTATTGGCAGTTGGCCACCAGCGTCGGGGCATTACCGCCACATACTGGGCTGGAGTGCGAGTCATTAAGTATGGTCAGAGGGAAACTCATGCTGAATCAGAAGACACTGATTATGCTTTTAAATTCTATAAATCAACTTAGTATCTACTAAATAACGCAAAAGCTCTTTCTTAACTGTTTTACTGCCATCTCCAAGAAGATTGCAAATTGACAGCACCTTTTTCTCTTTATTCAGAACTGAACACAGTCCACTCCTCCGCTCTGCATATTGATGACACTCCACTAACACATGTATAACCGTTTCAGGCTGGCCACAACCATCACACAACCCTGACTGATGTTTCCCACTGCAGGGTTGCCAGATTCTGAAAACCAATATATCGTACCAAGCTTCCAAAACTGTCGTATTTCAGCACAAACTATCGGACACTATAAATATGGCTCATATATCATCACCTCGCCTAACCACACTGCACAGGCTCACGCACTGTCCCATTTATTACAGCACGCACAGTCGCACACGCATGACCTCACCTCAGAGATAAACTCCACCTCCTCGTCGGAGTCATTCTATTCTGCAGCATTTCTGATGTAGACGCTCTTGTACACGTTTGCTAAAGTTATTGAGCTTTTGTAGGTTTGAAATCCGGACGTCCCCCTCCGTTCTTCACTGACGCTTGGATGAGCTCATTAACCTCTTAACTCCCGCCTGAACCGAGAGCATTTTCTCCAGTTCAGCTTTACCCAAATCCTGTAGGCCAGTGTAACACCTCATTTGTAAGCTAAGATCTACAAAACTCATCTAAATGGATCTTTTTCCTCACTTCATCAGATTTTTTTTCTATCTTTTTTGGGGGGGTATTCAACTCATTTTGTAGCTTTTTTGTCATTTTTAAAAAATCATTTTTTCGGTCACATTTTTTGTCTTTTTTTAATAAATTCTTTGTCATTTTTGTCATATTTTTGTCATTTTTTCGTCACTTTTTTGTCAAGGTTTTCTCACTTTCTTGTCACATTTCCGTCATTGTTTTCTTCTCAGTTTTGTTGCTATTTTCGCAGCTTTTTTCCAGAAGCTTTTGGATTGGGGTAAAGCCAAACTGGAGAAAATGTGCTCGGTTCAGGTGGGAGTTAAGGGGTTAAGGGCTGCGGTGATCACTCGATTGTTGGATTTGGTTTGATCGGATTTACTTTGGAGAACACACACACACACACACACACACACACACACACACACGCACGCACGCACACACGCACGCACGCACGCACACACACACACACACACACACACACACACACACACACACACACACACACACACACACACACACACACACACACACACACACACACACACACACACACACACACACACACACACAGGGAGGAGAGAGGAGACAGAGAATTTAACCAGACTTTATCTGCCGCTGCTCCGCCCTCACCTGGAAAACCACTGACTTCTGACACTCAAACAGGAAGAGCCCGACGTCTTAGGCCTGAAATATTTAGTCTTAATTTTAGTCAAAGTGATATTTTTGACGACTAAGATTGGACTAAAACTAAATTCAAAGTTTCTCATGAGGCTAAAACTATGACTAAAATGTCCAGATATTTTAGTCGACTAAAATAAGACTAAATAAAAATGAAAAGTAGAGACTAAAATCATCCAAACTTCTATTGAGCGTCTGAAAGAGCCTCAGATCATGTAAATTCACTGCCAAATGAACAGCTCTGAGTTTTATTCATGTGGAAGCAGCTCCATGAAGTCGAGGACCTTAATTAAATATGATTGTAATGAATATTATAAATGCAAAGTCGACTAAATTAGTCTTAAATTTAGTCGATTAAATTGACATGCCATTTTAGTCGACGAAAACTAGACTAAAATTTAAATGTTTTTTTGACAAAATCTCGACTAAAACTAAACTACATTTTAGTCAAAAGACTAAAACTAAAATAAAATATGTTGTCAAAATTAACACTGCTATAGAGGGGGAGAGGCTAAATGCTAACGGCGTCTGTGCTGTGTTTACGTGACTGAAGGCACGGGGGAAGACCAGACAGGTCCACATGAACTCGTCTAAACTCAGGTAGGAACAGATCTCAGTGTGTAAAAACGGTGGCCTGTTCCTTTAAGAAACTTCCCATTTTCTGCGCATGCGCCGCTAATCGCAAACAAACATGGCGGCGGCCGGTCCACAGAGCTCCTGTTTCGGGAGTCGTAGAGTAGACAGAGTTTTATATTTTAACCATGAACTAAAAGCGGTGAATATTTAAGACGGAAAGAGGCGTCGTAATGCGGATTTATGCGAAACTGTCGGTGACACTTTCAAGGCGGCGATTTCATTATTTCTGTTGTAATAAATAAAATTTAAAATTTAAAAAAATAAAAATAAAATAAGGAAGTGCCCGAGGCGTCAGCGTAACAAACCGACTGAGTGTTTGAACAGACGTCATGTTTGCACTGAAAGCTGTGAAGAAGGAGCTCTTTCTAACCTACTCTGGACATCTGTTCTTTTTTCTTACCTAACGATAATGTCACGGAGAAAAGAGCGTTTGGCTGCGAGAGCTACAGGACTTATTCAACCTTCCAACCTTCCTTTCTCTCTGGGATTCAGCGATTTTCACCAAAATAGTGTTTTTCTGTGACCGTCTCTGATAGAATCAAAGTGGATTCACTTTTATAACCAACGTGAGTTCCATAATGGAAACACCTGATGGAGCCGCCACAGAGCGGGGAGTCAGTCAAAACACGTGTTAGCGTGTGTGATAGCGCGTGTGTTAGCGGGCGTGTTAGCATGCGTGTTAACCTCTTAACTCCCGCCTGAACCGAGAGGATCTTTTTCCTCACGTCATCAGATTTTTTCCCCAGCATTTTTTTGTTGGGTATTCAACTAATTTTTTGTCACATTTTTGTCATTTTTTCGTCAAATTTTTATCACATTTTTGGCATTTTTTTGTCACATTTTTTTTGTCATTTTTTGTCACTTTTACATTTTTTTGTCCATTTTTTTTAATCAAATTTTTGTCCTTTTTTGTTAATTTTTTGTCATTTTTGTCATTTTTTTGTCAAATTTGGTCAAATTTTTGTCATTTTTTGTCACATTTTTGTCAATTTGTTAATACTAACTCTTCTCGTTCATCCTCAATGGTAAATATTGATGCAGTACACTCTTTGGCCACTAGCGTCAAATTGGGGGCGTTGTTTCACTCTTTTTGCAAAGTTAAGGAAACACTTGTAGTGTCTTGTTGTTTATCACAGAGCGTTGTAGCATCAACTTTCCCAGTTTTACGACCTTTATTGCAAAGGTTGTTGATATGTACATGTTAAAAATGTACATACAAAAATAATTATTGCTGAACTTACATTTTCAAAATGATCTAATATCACATTTTCTTTGAGTTAATAAACGGATGTGGTGAAGTCACTGTAGGTGCTGTAGATACAGGTGGTGTTGTTTGCACTATATTGCTGCAATAGTTGATTTTGTTCTACTAAAACTAGGCTTTTGCCACAGTTAACATTTATATCACTGTAACATGGATTTGCGGATAGAATCAAGTGCAAATGTATAGGCCACTGAAAAAGAAAATAAAGTAACTTATAATTTGTTGTTATAAGTGCTTCACACTTGACATCGCCGTGTTTGGCCCTCGACTCACAGGCACTTTTTCATTTTGGCCTCAGAGACAAAAAGTTTGGGCAGCGCTGGTCTAGAGTATATACTAATCACTAAATTGTGTAGTAATAATAATAATAATAATAATAATGCATTTTATTTATTTTGCACTTTTCAAAGAAACCTCAAAGTGCTGAAGAGGAAGTGGACATTCTGCTGCTGCTGCGGTTTCACTGCTAAAGATAGAAAGTCGACTCAACCTGTTTCTGTAGAAAAACCCACGACATAACAGCAGCAGGCATGACAGGAAGTGCCGCCTTCATGTCACACCGTGTGTCTGCACCTGAATCTCACATTTACACCAGAGATTCATGTTGCACTGACTGACCATGGGGCCAGTCTCACTGCTCTGTGAGTATTTCATCTAAACCATTAGACAGAGAAGTGTTGATATGATGTTGTTCTCTGTCTGCAGCTGCTGTGACCTCTCTGATGGTCTGCACCACGAATCAAGGTGGGTCTATTTTATACCATTATAGATACAATAAATAACTGAAGACAGACAAACACTGTTAATAAGCAGAGAGGTTTTCTGTCAATGACTGAACGATCCCGGTGTGGCTTTCATGCCTGTCAATCTTTATCCACAACTCCCCTGAACAAACACAAGAATCAGCCCAACAATGGCAACGCAAGTGAAGGATGTTTGCACTAAAGTTCAAGGCTGATCATTAAATTATATCAGTATTTAATCAAAAAGAAAATTAAAGCATCAAAAGCAGAAAGAAAAACATGTTTAGATGCTGTTGGTCCAGGGGCAGCGTTAAAGGAAGTGGCTTGTTGTTTCAGATACAAATGTAAAAGAAATCATCTTTGGTGTGAAAAGAAAATTAACATTATTGTTCCGTTTAAAAGGGGGGTATTATGCAAAATCGACTTTTTCAAGCTTTACATCATGTTATTATGTCACTCCCTCATTAAAAACACGCCTGAAGTGTTGCCTTGGCACATTCACGTATTTTTGAGTAATCTGTAAAAACTCTGATGGCGGCCATTTTAGGGATAGGTTTGCCTGAGTCCTCCTAGGAACGCCCCCACCTCCTGGAGACGCCTCCGAGCTTTCGTCACCAGCCGAGTAACCGACCACTGCTCCTCAGCAGAACCCCCTCCCCACTGATGCCACAGACAGCGTGTGGAGGGGGCGTGTCGGAAAGGCTCAGAGGTTCTTAAAGAGACAGAGGCCTATTTCAAGACATTCACTACAGCCATTTTGAGAGAGACATTTTATACAAGGCAGTTATTCTAATTTACTGCATTTACAGACCAACAGAAGGTTTGGTCTGTAAATGTAGTGTGATATAGACTGGTGCTATGTGATTGAAAAACGCATAATACCCCTTCTTTAAAATATCCTGCCTGGCTTGAAAAATAGTGTAAATTAATTTTTTGGGCTCAATATCCAGCCCCTCCTGGAGCCGCCACCTTCACCTGTTGGAGGGGTTTGAGCACCCGAATGATCCTGGAGCTCTGTTGTCGGGGCTTCGTGCCCCTGGTAGGGTCTCCCAGGGCAAACAGGTCCGAGGTGACGGGTCAGACAAAGAGCGGGTCAGAAGCCCCCTATGAGAGACCAATGGGCCCGGTTAATCATGAGGCCGTCCTTCTGTGGACCCACCACCTGCAGGAGGAGCCATAGGGGCTGGTGCAATGTGATTCCCATGACCCAGAAACGGAAAAGTGGAAGAAAATGGATGGATGGATCAGAATCCATGTGTTTTGTGACCATCACCTCTTTGTTTTCATGTTTATCGTTGTTCTGCAGCTTCTCTCCATGTGGAACCAGAGCGCTTACAGTTTTTCAAAAGGGAAATCATGCATCTGAGCTGTGAGGACAAAGGCTGGATGGTGAAGAGGAACACCTCTATGTCGGCCCTGGGCTCGTGTGAGGGCTGGGGCGGATGGAAGGCTTCAATCTGTACCGTTGATCATCTGTCACCCCAATATGACCGTGGAGTGTACTGGTGCGAGAGCTCAGCGGGACAGGCCACGCCCAGCCTCTACATCACTGTCACTGGTAAAGGATGATGTCATCTTTTTACACTCATTGTTTATGTGTAGATTATTGTATTGTGGTGGATTATTGTCATTAGCTTTGCCCGTTAGCCTGTTAGCTTCTTCCGCATGATTCCATTAGTATAACCTGCGTCTATAGAGGAGAGGAGGAGAGGCTAAATGCTAACGCCGTCTGTGCTGTATTTTCGTGACTGAAGGCACGCGTGAAGAAGAACATATCTCAGAATGTAAAAACTGTGGTCTGTGCCTTTAACCTCTTACCACCCGCCTGAACCGAATGCATTCTGTCCTCTTTGGCCATTATATAGGCCTGTGTAACACCTCATTTGAAAACTAAGACCCACAAAACTGATCTTTTTCCTCGCGTTGTTGCTGTGTTGTGTCACCTTTTTTATGTTTTGTATTTCTTTTTTGTCACATTTTTGTTTAATTTTTGTCACTTTTTGGTTGAGTTTTTGTCACTTTTTGGTCGAGTTTTTGTCACTTTTTTGTTGAATTTTTGTCACATTTTTGTTGAATTTTTGTCACATTTTTGTTGAATTTTTGTCATTTTTTGTTAAATTTTTGTAACTTTTTGGTTGAATTTTTGTTGAATTTTTGTCACTTTTTTGTTGAGTTTTTGTCACTTTTTGGTCGAGTTTTTGTCACTTTTTTGTTGAATTTTTGTCACATTTTTGTTGAATTTTTGTCACATTTTTGTAGAATTTTTGTCATTTTTTTGTTGAATTTTTGTCACTTTTTTGTTGAATTTTTGTTGAATTTTTGTCACTTTTTTGTTGAATTTTTGTCACTTTTTGTCACTTTTTTGTTGAGTTTTTGTCAATTTTTTGTCACATTTTTGTCACTTTTTGGTTGAATTTTCGTCACATTTTTGTTGAGTTTTTGTCAATTTTTTGTTACATTTTTGTCATTTTTTTGTTGAATTTTTGTCACATTTTTGTTGAATTTTTGTCACTTCACCCTTCAGGTGGGAGTTAAGAGGCTGAGGACCGACACAATAAGCTTCAGCTCCTGTCAGCGTCTGGTCATGGATGCTGTTTACTGTTTGACCTGCATATGTTTTGAATGATTTGTAAATGACCAAACTGAAGTAAATGTTGATTTAGTCGAGTATGACCTTTGCTGGGCTTGACCGCTCAGACGTGACATTATCAGTACATTGTTTACTTGTTCCTGCTTTTCATGGAACCTGCACAACTCTTTTTCAGAGGGACCTGTTCTCCTCCAGAGCCCGGTCTTCCCAGTGCCAGAGGGACAGAACATCACTCTGAGGTGTCGACACAGGACGTCTCCCAAACCCCCGGTGCGGTTCTACCACGATGGAAAGTTACTGTCGACGCAGCCGTCAGATCACATGACCATCGCACACGCGTCGGCGTCACACGGAGGCCTGTACATGTGTGAGGTCGGAGGAGAGCGGTCAGAGTCCAGCCACGTCCACGTCACAGGTCAAACCTCCTCATGTTCTCACCTGTTTCACCTTCAGTAGCTGTTACACTGCAGTTCAAAGGTTTGGGGTTTTAAAGTGTGGAGTTTCAGATGATTTTCTGGCTGTTTTGAGAGAAATGGAGCTCACGAATGCTGGAGTATATATCCTTCAGTTTATACACCTCTTATCACGTATGTAGGTATTCCAGAAAAATACACCAGTTTCCAACAGCATGACTCTTATCCTCATTGGGAAAAAACAGGGCATTTCTTTCAAAAATAAGGACGTTTTAAGTGACCCCAAACTTTTGACTTTTAACATTTAAGACAGTTGACCTTCCTCTTTTAGCTTTGATGTACAGACTTCCACCTCCGTTGTACATTGAAATATGTCACGGCTCTAGTGGGATGGCTGGCTATTTTTTCTGTGTGTTTTTAAATCATTTAATTTGAGGGGACTGGCACTCCAATCAGTGCACCTGTGTTGCACGGACGGTACATAAAGGGCGTGAACACGTAGAGCGAGAGGAAAAGAGGAAAAGAAAGAAGGAAGGAGACCCACGACCCGGGGGTTCGCGGCCGGCAGAACCGATGGAACTCGAGGGCGCCCTGGTCAAGAGGGCACGCTCCGGTTCCTGCCGCTATGTCGAGGAAACGCATGGCGGCTGCAGTAGAGGAGACAGCGGAGCCGACGGAGACACCCCATTCCCAGACCCGTAGAGGAGGCGTGTGGTCGCGGCGTGCTGGTCGGCACTGTTTTGAGTTGGTTTTAGGTTTTTATATTCATTTTACATGGGCCCATTGTTTTATGCTAAGTGTTTATAAATATCCTATTTATTAGGTTGTTTTATCTCGGGTTTTAATTGGTTGCATCCACCTCCCAAACACTCACCTGTGACAAACAGGAAGCACATGCAGCAGTGTAAAATCAGCTGCAAAGTCACGCTAACTCGTCTAAAGGGCAAAACAAAAACAAGCCTCAGAGGCTCAGAGACCAGGACACGCGACCAGGACAAGAGGAAAACTATCGATCGCTATTTGGACCATGTGGATTATTCTTGAGGCTGCAGCCGTGGATTAGCAGAACTAATAATCGTGATAATTTTTTTTCCAAAGTTGCCCAGCCCTAATTCGGCTCATGAATGTTCCTCCAGTGGCACCCTGCTTTAAAGCAGTAGCTCATGCCCCAAAGGCCATGAGTGCAACTGCAGATGTCGTAGCAAGTTGCGTTTTTTTACTCATTAACTGTCCGTGAGAGGAAATACTACGCTGACAGAAAGACAAAGGGACAGAGGGATATTGTACATCCAATTACACAATGGAGATCATTTGTTTCACTCAAGTTAGCTTTGCCGTTAGCCTGTTAGCTTCTTCTTCGTGATTCTATTAGTGTGCATTGGTGCCTCCGGTCTGGTGGCAGTCAAGTTGCAATTGTGGTTTTCTGGTCAGAGACACCAGGGGGAGATGAAAGACCCCCCAGTCATCCCATTAACACTTGTATTACCCCCAGAGGAACTACAGAAAGGATTTATTAAGGTAAACAAGTTACTTAGTGCTGCTTTAAAACCAGAGGAGACGTGTCCTTCCAGCATCAGTGCCTCTGGTGGCTCTTTTAAAGGGACCAGCTTTTAGTTGACTAGGCTCAGACTTTAAATCCTGTTCATTCATCCATCCATTTTCTTCCATTTGTCCGTCGCCGGGTCGTAGCAATGCACCAGCCCCTTATGGCTCCTCCTGCAGGTGGTGGGTCCACAGAAGGACGGCCTCACGATTCTAGCCAGGCCTGTTGGTCTCTCATAAGGGACCGCTCTTTGTCTGACTCATCACCTCTTCTTCTTCTTCTTCTTCTTCTTCTTCTTCTTCTTCTTCTTCTTCTTCTTCTTCTTCTTCTTCTTCTTCTTCTTCTTCTTCAGTAAATACATGAATCCCCCTCTAATTTGCTCATGTGTTAACGCTTCAGTCTTTGTGCTCTTCCCACAGAAAAGTTATCTTCAGTAATCAACAACACCACGCCCCCTAATCTGCAAACCACGCCCCCTGCTCTGTCACTCACTGATGCCCTCGCCGCCCGCTCTCTGCCCGTGGCTCTGGTCTGCCACCTGGTGGTGTTGTGCCCATTCGTCGTCTCCACTGTTCTCCTGGTGTCCGTGTACTGACACAGGAACATGTGACTGTTCACATGTGCACAGACTTGACTGTATTCATTCCTTTACAGATCCATGATGAGTTGGAACAAAAGAAATACATGATTTCCATTTAGCCTAAATAGAGCTCCACAGTCCCGCCCCTTGTGCTCTTGTTGCTCCGGAAGCAAAAAATCCCCGTCTACACGACCGTCGATTTTCCAAAAATTCAAATATCAAGAGTTTAACGTCACCGCAAAAGCTAATCAGCGATGTAGCAATTCGTGACCATAAAATGTCTCATTTCAATCCAAAAAGAAGACGACATGTTGAAGAAAAGGCAAAGGTACAAGGCTGTGACATCATTCACTTCCTGACTATAGAAACTCCGCATCCCAAGAACCATCGCGACATCGCGCCCGCTGGTCAAGGCAACCAGGGTTTCAGCAAACACGGCCAGTTTCTGTTACTTTGCAGACAAAAGTTCTATATTATTTCACTATTAAACAATCTGAATCCTGCTAATTGGAATAAAAATGATCAGTGGTTCGTTTAACCCCTTAACTCCCACCTTTCTCCTCACGTCATCAGATTTTTTTTCCATCATTTGTTTGTTGGGTATTCAACTCATTATTTTTTTTTACTTTTTTGTCATTTCATTGTCATTTTTTCGTAAATTTTTTGTAATTTTTTTGTCACATTTTGTCACATTTTAGTATTTTTTTTGTCATTTTTTTTGTCATTTTTTTTGTCATTTTTTGTCAATTTCTTGTGACATTTTTGCCACTTTTTCATAATTTTGTCTGACTTTGCGGTCGCTTTAGAACCACAGAGCTGGATTCAGCCCAAGCTGACGGAGTTAAAGACTTTATTCCAAATCAAAACGGTCTCAAAGGATGGGGAGTTTTACTTCCAGACCGGAGAGGAGGCGGGACTGTGGAGCTCTATTCATTTGTCTGGCAGACTTTTTGTTTATGACCACTTGCTGTTACTCATTTGTTTGTCTGTGGTCTCAAGACAAAAGGTTTCAGAAGGTTTGTGAGTCCAATCACTATCGAGTACTGATCAGGGAAAACATTTGGACATTTTCTTTATAGAAATTTCTTTGAAAAGCCGTTTCTCTCCCACAGAGCTGTATTTGCGCCGACTGAAACAGAACTCTCAGCCTGCCCCGGGACGACAGGTGGAAATGAGCATTTTTGCTGTAACCTGGTACAAGGCATCTTTCCTTTTGGGTTAATGATAAATTGTCCCGGTTATAATAAATACCATACTTACAAACCTCTAGACAGGAAGTGACGCTCGTCTACGTGGCAAGCCTAGCAGCCATCTTGTGTTTATTAATTGGTTTGTTAGTGCATGCTAATTAACATTATATTGATGTAAATACAGTCCTGTAATACAGAGTTAAATATTCTGAAACAAATGTAAATATACGTGTTTAAAAGAGGAAGTGTGTCAGATGTATCAAATATAATCACAAAATGCCTGTGGTTTAATAAAGATACAAAAATGAGTTTCCTCTTGGTTTACATTGCTCTCTGTTCAGAAGGCCAGTCACAAGATGGCCGACAGAATCAGCAAACGTTCCAATGTGTTTCAGTCTGTACTTCAGTGAAGGTTCTTGATTCACTGAAGAACCTACACTTAAAATGGACGACGCCTGTACGACTGAGAGCCTCCACATACAGTCTGTGCTGTTTATAGTTTATATTTGTGATTTCTAGAAACTTTCTGCAGTTTATGTTGGTGATGACGTCAGAGAAACTCAAACGGATGAGCTTTAGACAAACTTTTATTCACAAAATGTGTAAATATTTCCGGACACAAAAAGATCAGAAATTAAACACATGTGGGGGTGGGAAGGGAGAGAGTTCAGCTTCATACAGCCTGGTGGATGTCATTGTCCTTCAGTCAGGGCTTTGGGGTTTGTCAATGTCCAGTGTCTTCAACATTTCATCATCTTTCATTATTGCACATTTTCGATCGCATTCGTTTTTAAATCACGTCTTCATTTGAGGCAGAAACGGGAGAAAGTGCAACAACAATTCAGATTATTCAGAATCATTCAAGTTTAGGTTGTGTTCACGTAATATAAAAGCAAACGTTGAACCTGCTCATTATTTTAGAGCACAACCTAATAATCCACACGCTCAACATTCAGAAATCGTACGTGACCAAAGACTGTCAGTGAGCTGTAAAGTGAAAAAGACTTCATGTTTCCGGATCTACTTCTGTTAAAGAGTGGACTGTCCAAATGTGGGACGCCTTTTGCCTTTCGGATCTAATTTTGAATAGAAGACAATATTTGAAATCCTCAAACTGAAACACTGAGGCCAAATACAATCAGTGCAAAACATTTCCTGAATAATTAAAGGGATACTTCAGGATTTTTGACATAGGGCCTCATTTCCTAGTTATCCAGAGTGTTGCTGATAGAAGAAGAGTTGTGTGGCGCTAGGCTAGTGCTAGGCTAGCGCATGTCTATGGTATCAGCTAGCCTGCATTAAAAACAGTCTGACCCGCTCCACAGAGCACCTGAGGCAAATCACTTATAACACCAGATTAACCATATAAATGTCTGTGTCCATAGAATCATTTAAAATAACTTATATTTGAGCAGCATCAGCTTCGTGGTTGTATAAGCTAAACTGCGGTGGAGTGATCTGCTAGAAAATAGTCCCTCAAAATGCGATCATTCATGTGATGCAAGGTCAGCTATATTCCACACATGATTCTATGGACACAGACATTTATATGGTTAGTCTGGTGTTATAAGTGATTTGCCTCAGGTGCTCTGTGGAGCGGGTCACACGGTTTTTAATGCAGGCTAGCTGATACCATAGACATGCGCTAGCCTTGCATTAGCCTTGCGCCACGAAACTCTTCAAACATAAGAACGGCATGAATTACAAAATGAGGAAATGAGGCCCTATGTCAAAAATCCTGAAATATTCCTTTAACTGGTCATTGTAGGATTAGTTATGGTTAGTGATGTCGACCCTTCAGTTTGATCGCTCTGATCTGTGATTGGACATGTTATAAACCATGTGGCTTTGATAACCCAATACCAGAGCTGCATTTAGTTATTGGCTCTGGAGTTTAGTTTTCCCACATTTGGACAATCCCAACTTCCTTCATCTAAACGTAGAGTCTCTTAGATTACATTAAAGCATTCTAATCCTACATTTGAATTCACTGAAATATTCACACTAGACTTGTTGGTGGTAACCCACTATTGCAGCCACCGCCCCAGGGCAGACTGGCAGAAGCTGCACCATCGGCCCCTCCCACCGGCATTAACTCACTCACACTCACACTCACTCACATTCACTCAGGAGAGCTGTGGATGTGGGGAGTGCTTCCATCTGAGGCAAGTCTCCTTCTTCCATACGGTCAGTGACAGAATCATCTATTCCGTGAGTGACAGAATCAGATTCAGCTTCCAAATCTTGTCTGTCAGCAGTTGGGACGGTTTGAGGACGGAGCAAGGAGGGAAGCTCTATTTTCTCTTCACTGAACTCCTTTTTACGCTTATGTTTGACACAACAGAACAAGCCAACAATAATCAAAACAACAATAGGTAAAACCACGACTACAGGGATCCACACCTTATGTATCGTATCTAATGCTACTACGCTGGGCTTCTCAGTTTCACCGCTGGGCTTCTCAGTTTCACCAGTGGGCTGTTCTTTTCCATCTTTAGAAAGAAAAGGCAAATAAATTAGACACAATCAAAAACAATATATACTTAAAACTCAATCCTTTTTGCACAAGACAAAGATATTAAAAAAAAAAACAGCTCCTTCAAATGAAAAAAACTGCGCCAGACTCAATTTCAGGGCCATGTCTTGTTCAGTGAAATTTAACTTAATGCTTTATATTGAGATTTTATCATTAAAGTTCACACAAGATTGTTAAACAGTCAAACTTGTGCATCGTGAGCCCGAATGGCTGTGTTGGCCAACATGTTGTAAATAGTGGAGATTAGGCCAGAAGAGACACTAGCATCATCATAGAGGGAATGCTGTCTGGGTTTATTTCAGGAAAAAAAGAGACTACTAGCATTTTCATGGTCCCATGCTTTTGTAATATTGGAAAATGTGTAATATTTTATAACGTAAAACCACAAGACCAAATGATGCTATTTAATTATGGTCCTCATCATGTCAAGGTATTTTGTAACTGATCTAATTTTAGGTACTGTAACTGGATCACAAGTTCAAGAAAATGTGCTTAGTTCCACTACTAGTTCATTTTATTAGTTGTGTCCATGTTTTAGATCAGAATGTGATTACTGTAAGTAAAATCTCAGAGATTGGGGACCTGTCCATTGTTCCTGTTAAAACACAATGTTCTATCTAAAAGTCCTCAATAACTCAATTTAAATGATGTTGGTGTCCTCACAGGAAAAAATCATGAGACTCAAAGCAGAAAGAGTCTGGTAGCCACAGTTCTATCATTTGATAAAAGAGGAGCTGGTGTGATGCAGAGTGATGATCTCACCCAGGACAGTGAGGTTAGTGTTGAAGAGAATGCCTTTTTCTGTTCCAAACACTTCACCCTTGTACCATCCAGTGTGGTTCTTGGTCACGTTCAGGATCAAGGACAGAGAACCATCTTCCTGAGGGAGTATTTGAACAGGGTACAGTGAATGTTTGGACTCAGGAACGACTCTGCCCTCTCTCCAGATACAGATGAGCTCCCCCTTCGCTGTTTCGAAGTCTAAAGTGATGTTTGTAGAATTTGGCAAGTTGACAAACAAAATGGCATTTCCTCCAACCACAGCTGTGATGTTTCTATCTGTGAAACAAAAACAAAAAAGTGCAACATGTCAGCCAGACTTATTTATTAAAGAGGGCGTATTATCCTTTTTTCAGTCCCATAGCACCAGTCTATATCACACTACAATGATGACCAAACCTTCTGTTGGTAAATGCAGTAAATTAGAATAACTGCCTTGTATAAAATGTCTCTCTCAAAATGGCTGTAGTGAATGCCTTGAAATAGGCCTCTGTCTCTTTAAGAACCTCTGAGCCTTTCCGACACGCCCCCTCCACACGCTGTCTGTGGCATCAGTGGGGAGGGGGTTCTGCTGAGGAGCAGTGGTTGGTTACTCGGCTGGTGACGAAAGCTCGGAGGCGTCTCCAGGAGGTGGGGGCGTTTCTAGGAGGACTCAGGCAAACCTATCCCTAAAATGGCCGCCATCAGAGTTTTTACAGATTACTCAAAAATACGTGAACGTGCCAAGGCAACACTTCAGGCATGTTTATAATGAGGGAATGACATAATAACATGATGTAGAGCTTGAAAAAGTCCATTTTGCATAACACCCCCCTTTAAGTTCAGCTTTTGACACTTCAGATCTGATCTGTGCCCACTTTATTTTCTTTCATTGTGTGTAAGGTTTATTATACAATTATACATTACTGTCACAGTAATGTTTACGCCTCTAAGTTATATAATTTGTTTTCATTGATTGTTCTGACATAGAAAAAGCAATGAAACGTTTGTATATAATATGCAGCAAAGTAAACTGTGCACTGCAGACTTAAGAGAGCAGTTCTTTGCGTTCAAGAGGCAACTGTGAGACCGAGATGCGAACTGGCGGGAAAACATGGAGGGCCACTGCAGGGGATTCTGGGACTTTGAGTTCATGCAAGTGCACGGTATCCGCCACTTTCTATAATCTATAATCATTTCTATAATCTATTCATCTTTTGGCTCTGATCTGTTGCTCAACCCCCTCGAGGTGAAGCGTTTCACAGATTCAGTAGATTTAACATGTTGACACTAGTTATTTTATTGAGACGTCTTTCCCTCTGACAGGAGGGCGGGTTTGTGCCGCGGCTAGCTAACTTAACACTAGCTAACAACGTGGTCTACACACTACAGCCAAGCAAATCACTGCACAAGGCTGCTTTTCGTGATCCCTAAACTTTATACGGGGCATTTGAACCAGTTTATCTTGTAGTATTCTTCATAGTAATGACATCTCTTCTGCCTAACCGTTGTATTTAAGCAACAATGCGTATCTACACGTAAAGCTTGTCGATGAATGAATGAAATACAACAAAATCAGAACTTACTTTGGTTCGTGGCCAATGATGATGATAATATGTTTATGAGAAGGAAGACTAGGCTAAAACATTTCCCTGGGGAACAGTCCATGTGCCTCGACATGTTGCAGGAGCAGGAGCTTCAGAGAAATGAACTCAAATCTGGTGCTTGTTCTCAGGTGAAACAATCACATCCGGGTCAACGTCATCACGCAACTTAAAATGACAGTGTTTAATTCTGTTAAATTAAACAATTCACACTTGAGACACTATTAATCTTCAAAAGGTTATCTATTCTTCTCTCTCATCTGTTCTTAAATAGCTGTAGATCGTATCCAGTTTCCTCAATTTTTTCAGTTTACATTGGCACCTTTGCAAAGAACTCGTGCAGTGATAAGTCAACACCGCGGCTTTAACAACAGATTCAGATTTAACAAACAAAACAACTGCAGTCGTTCTTGTCACTATAGTTTGTACATGTCAAGTCATCTATTGGGTTCACATGTTTAACCCCTTACCTCCCACCTGGACCGAGCACGTTTTCTCCAGTTTGGCTTTACCCCAGTCCAAAAGCTTCTGGAAAAAAGCTGTGGAAATAGCAACAAAACTGAGACGTTTTGATGGAAATGTGACAAAAAAGTGAGAAAACATTGACAAAAAAGTGACGAAAAATTGATGAAAAAATGACAAATATATGACAAAAAAAATGACAGAAATGTGATAAAAGTTTGACAAAAAAATGACAAAAATGTGACAAAAATGTGACAAAAAATGACGAAAATGTGATAAAAATTTGACAAAAATATTGTCGTCCCCACAGCTCAGTCACTTGTCAGTGTTAAAGAGGAAACTCAGGAAACGGATTAAATGCTTTTGATTTCATTTAGTAGAAACTTAAGCCACATGGATCATTTGCATAATGTAGCTTTAAGAAACAGCTGTTGAAATAAAATAACACTAAAGGGAAATGTTTGGATCATTTGGATTTATTTTTCTCCTTAAAGAGTAACTAAACACCAAATCCACTTTTTTTTGCTGATAAACGGTCTAAATGCTTGTTGAATAGAGTTAGCTACATGTCCCAGTCAATATGTTGACATTTGGTGCAAACTTGTTCAAAATCTCACTTTAGTGTCTAAAACCGCAGGGTTAGCGCCCCCTACTGGTTTCACGCAGCAACTACATTTGCTATTTTGCGGTTGGAGGAGAGTGTGTCCACGGCGTCCACAAAACGTCATCAGTTCTGCCCGTGGTTCTGCCTCTGTGCCTGTGTGGCCCCGCCCACACACGCCTCCGCCTCCGTCACGTAGCAACGAGGACACGCATAGCTCACACACCGCCTGAGCTTATGAGTCAAACCAGTAGATGGCGCCCCTGCGATGCTCACACTTCGGCTGAGGTGGTGTAGAGGAATAAATCCCTTAGAAAAGCTACTGTGCGATGCTCTCTCTGTTCGCAGTCACTGACAGCGAGCGAGTAGTCTAGCGGCAGCGATGTTTTTTTTTTTTTCGTAGGACAGTTGCTAGTAGTGATCCACTGTCAATGGTAGTGATGCGCGGGTTGCGGGTTCCACCGTCGTCTTTACAGCAGGTTTTTGGCGTAAATATACGTTTTGCAGCTTTTTATCCAGAGAACGCTTTGGTGGAGCTCAAATCTCCTATTTTTCACCGTATGTACGACTGTGTGTGACTTCGCGTTAGGCCGACCTCTGCTCTCTTCCTCTCTCCCTCTTGCCCAGCGCTCTTCGGAGGGAGAGAGAGAGAGCGCGATGACACGCCGGTACTGTTCATACGGGTCATATTTGTAACGCGTAATATTTAATGGTTGCGGGTGCGGGGCGGGCTGTAAAAATAGAACAACGTTGCGGGGCGGGCTGGGTCGGGTTAGAACCTGCTCCAAATGCGGGACCCGCGGGTTGAAAAAAACCCTGACCCGCGCATCACTAGTTGCTACATCAAGCAATCACAAGTCATGAGAATGTACCAACTCTCCTACGAAAAAATCAACCTTGCGCACAGTGGTGACAGCGGTAACAGCAGTCTGTCAGTCCTGTCAGATCTAGGGGCTTGGCCTGGTCAACAGAGCAGACCCCGCCCACACACTCACCCCCCTCGTCTCCCCCAAAGCCTCCGAGACCACCCCTTTCTCAGCAATTTTTGACTTCTGTTTGTGGGTGGGGAAAGGCTCTGCCACGCCCGTTTAGTTGCACTTTAAATGTCTTTGTTTGGACACTATGTTGTTGTTGGACACTAGGGGGCGACATGCACTTTTGTTTGGCCTGCACTCCACCAATAACTTTAAAGAAGAAGAAAAACAGCTGTTGGTGATGTCACTTCCCTTTCCCCTGTTTAAGGACGGACGGATTGTTCAAATGCTGCTGAAGGTCTAGTTCCCGAACTGCATAGAGGTCTAACAGTTGACCCCATGAAGGTTAAGGAGTTAGTTGCTAGTGTTAGAGCTTAGAGACTACAATTTGATGGTTTCGGATTGAGCCCTAACCTTCCCTCAGCCCAAACCTTAAGGATAGTGGAGTTCATGAACCAAAGCTAACCTTACCTTAGCCGTAAACTTAAGGATAGTGAAGTTTACAAACTAAAGCTAACCTTATCTTAGCCCTAAACTTAAGGATAGTGGAGTTTACAAACTAAAGCTAACCTTACCTTAGCCCTAAACTTAAGGATAGTGGAGTTTACAAACTAAAGCTAACCTTACCTTAGCCCTAAACTTAAGGATAGTGAAGTTTACAAACTAAAGCTAACCTTACCTTAGCCCTAAACTTAAGGATAGTGGAGTTTACGAACTAAAGCTAACCTTACCATAGCCCTAAACTTAAGGATAGTGGAGTTTACAAACTAAAGCTAACCTTACCTTAGCCCTAACCTTGAGGATAGTGGAGTTTACGAACTAAAGCTAACCTTACCTTAGCCCTAAACTTAAGGATAGTGGAGTTTACAAACTAAAGCTAACCTTATCTTAGCCCTAAACTTAAGGATAGTGGAGTTTACAAACTAAAGCTAACCTTACCTTAGCCCTAACCATAAGGATAGTGGAGTTTACAAACTTAAGCTAACCTTATCTTAGCCCTAAACTTAAGGATAGTGGAGTTTACAAACTAAAGCTAACCTTACCTTAGCCCTAACCTTAAGGATAGTGGAGTTCATGAACCAAAGCTAACCTTACCTTAGCCGTAAACTTAAGGATAGTGAAGTTTACAAACTAAAGCTAACCTTATCTTAGCCCTAAACTTAAGGATAGTGGAGTTTACAAACTAAAGCTAACCTTATCTTAGCCCTAAACTTAAGGATAGTGGAGTTTACAAACTAAAGCTAACCTTACCTTAGCCCTAAACTTAAGGATAGTGAAGTTTACAAACTAAAGCTAACCTTACCTTAGCCCTAAACTTAAGGATAGTGGAGTTTACGAACTAAAGCTAACCTTACCATAGCCCTAAACTTAAGGATAGTGGAGTTTACAAACTAAAGCTAACCTTACCTTAGCCCTAACCTTGAGGATAGTGGAGTTTACGAACTAAAGCTAACCTTACCTTAGCCCTAAACTTAAGGATAGTGGAGTTTACAAACTAAAGCTAACCTTATCTTAGCCCTAAACTTAAGGATAGTGGAGTTTACAAACTAAAGCTAACCTTACCTTAGCCCTAACCATAAGGATAGTGGAGTTTACAAACTAAAGCTAACCTTACCTTAGCCCTAACCTTAAGGATAGTGGAGTTTACGAACTAAAGCTAACCTTACCTTAGCCCTAACCATAAGGATAGTGGAGTTTACAAACTTAAGCTAACCTTATCTTAGCCCTAAACTTAAGGATAGTGGAGTTTACAAACTAAAGCTAACCTTACCTTAGCCCTAACCTTAAGGATAGTGGAGTTTACGAACTAAAGCTAACCTTACCTTAGCCCTAACCATAAGGATAGTGGAGTTTATGAACTAAAGCTAACCTTACCTTAGCCCTAAACTTAAGGATAGTGGAGTTTACAAACTAAAGCTAACCTTACCTTAGCCTTAAACTTAAGGATAGTGGAGTTTACGAACTAAAGCTAACCTTACCTTAGCCCTAACCATAAGGATAGTGGAGTTTATGAACTAAAGCTAACCTTACCTTAGCCCTAAACTTAAGGATAGTGGAGTTTACGAACTAAAGCTAACCTTACCTTAGCCCTAGACTTAAGGATAGTGGAGTTTACAAACTAAAGCTAACCTTATCTTAGCCCTAAACTTAAGGATAGTGAAGTTTACAAACTAAAGCTAACCTTACCTTAGCCCTAAACTTAAGGATAGTGGAGTTTACGAACTAAAGCTAACCTTACCTTAGCCCTAACCATAAGGATAGTGGAGTTTACAAGCTAAAACTAACCTTACCTTAGCCCTAAACTTAAGGATAGTGGAGTTTACAAACTAAAGCTAACCTTACCTTAGCCCTAAACTTAAGGATAGTGGAGTTTACGAACTAAAGCTAACCTTACCTTAGCCCTAACCTTAAGGATAGTGGAGTTTACGAACTAAAGCTAACCTTACCTTAGCCCTAAACTTAAGGATAGTGGAGTTTACGAACTAAAGCTAACCTTACCTTAGCCCTAAACTTAAGGATAGTGGAGTTTACAAACTAAAGCTAACCTTACCTTAGCCCTAACCTTAAGGATAGTGGAGTTTACGAACTAAAGCTAACCTTACCATAGCCCTAACCTTGAGGATAGTTAAGTTTATGAACTAAAGCTAACCTTACCAGATGAAAAGTTACGAGAGTTGTAGCTATTATTAGCAATTAACATCCGGGCATTTAACACAGCCGTGCCAAACGAACAATACATATTGCGGCGGGGGTAATCTGAAATCAGGGGGGGGGGGTAATTTGAAATCAGTTTCAGGTTACCCCTGGGGGTAATCTGAAATCGATTTCAAGTTACCCCCCGGTAGTCTGAAATCAATTTCAAAGTACCGGGGGGTAAGGTGAATGGGGGGTAGTTTGAAATCGTTACACCGGTTTAAATAAATACTATACTTACAAACCTCTAGACAGGAAGTGACGCTCGTCTACGTGGCAAGCCTAGCAGCCATCTTGTGTTTATTAATTGGTTTGTTAGTGCATGCTAATTAACATTATATTGATGTAAATACAGTCCTGTAATACAGAGTTAAATATTCTGAAACAAATGTAAATATACGTGTTTAAAAGAGGAAGTGTGTCAGATGTATCAAATATAATCACAAAAAGCCTGTGGTTTAATAAAGATACAAAAATGAGTTTCCTCTTGGTTTACATTGCTCTCTGTTCAGAAGGCCAGTCACAAGATGGCCGCCAGAATCAGCATACATACTGTTGATCGTTCAGATTTGTGATTTCTAGAAACTTTCTGCAGTTTGTGTTGGTGATGACGTCAGAGAAACTCAAACTGATGAGCTTTCGACAAACTTTTATTTACAGAATGTGTTAAATGTTTCCAGACACAAAAAGATCAGAAATGACACATGTGGGGGTGGGAAGGGAGAGAGTTCAGCTTCATACAGCCTGGTGGATGTAATTGTCCTTCAGTCAGGGCTTCGGGGTTTGTCGATGGAGTAAATGTCCAGTGTCTTATTGCACATTATTGCACATTTTCGATCACATTCGTTTTTAAATCACGTCTTTATTTGACGCAGAAACGGGAGAAAGTGCAACAACAATTCACATTATTCAGAATCATTCAAGTTTAGGTTGTGTTCACGTAATACAAAAGCAAACGTTGAACCTGGTCATTATTTTAGAGCGATGAGGTTTCCATTCCAACACTCAACACAACTTTTGGACGCCTTTTTAGAACTGTGCTGACGTCACATGAACACAACCTAATAATCCACACGCTCAACATTCAGAAATCGCGTGCGAGACTGTCAGTCAGCTGTAAAGTGAAAAAGACTTCATGTTTCCGGATCTACTTCTGTTAAAGAGTGGACTGTCCTAATGTGGGACGCCTTTTGCCTTTCGGATCTAATTTTGAATAGAAGACAATATTTGAAATCCTCAAACTGAAACACTGAGGCCAAATACAATCAGTGCAAAACATTTCCTGAATAATTAAAGGGATACTTCAGGATTTTTGACATAGGGCCTCATTTCCTAGTTATCCAGAGTGTTGCTGATACCTGGAGTTATTTTTTTGTAACTCATGCAGTTGTAGTCGCGAAAGCGCTTCTGACAGTCTTAGTTGTACAAACGTAGTTTACGGAGTTAAATGGAGTGAATGTACAATTGTCTCATGTAAAGCGCTTTTAGAAGAAGATCTTTTATATAAATAAAGATCTTCTTCTTCTATGGTATCAGCTAGCCTGCATTAAAAACAGTGTGACCCGCTCCACAGAGCACCTGAGGCAAATCACTTATAACACCAGACTAACCATATAAATGTCTGTGTCCATAGAATAATTTTGACCATTTTGCATTTAAAATAACTTATATTTGAGCTTGATTTGAGCTATTTGAGCTTGAACTTATATTTGAGCAGCCTCAGCTTCGTGGTTGTATAAGCTACGCAGCGGCGGAGTGATCTGATAGAAAATAGTCCCTCAACATGCAATCATTCATGTGATGCAAGGTCAGTTACTGGAAGTGGATCACTGGAAGTGATTTGCCTCAGGTGCTCTGTGGAGCGGGTCACACTGTTTTTAATGCAGGCTAGCTGATACCATAGACATGCACTAGCCTAGCACTAGCCTAGCACCACGAAACTCTTCAAACATAAGAACTGCATGAATTACAAAATGAGGAAATGAGGCCCTATGTCAAAAATCCAGAAATATCCCTTTAACTGGTCATTGTAGGATTAGTTATGGTTAGTGATGTCGACCCGTCAGTTTGAAGGCCATATTCGGACAATCCACCCCAACTTCCTTCATCTAAACGTAAAGAGTCTCTGAAATTACAATCAAGCATTTTAATCCTACATTTGAATTCACATTCACTCTAGATTTGTTGGTGGTAACCCACTATTGCAGCCACCGCCGCCCCAGGGCAGACCATGGGCCCCTCCCACCGGCACTAACCACTCACTCACATTCACTCAGGAGAGGTGTGGATGTGGGGAGTTCTTCCATCTGAAGCAAGTCTCCTTCTTCCATACGGTCAGTGACAGAATCATCTATTCCGTGAGTGACAGAATCAGATTCAGCTTCCAAATTTTGTCTGTCAGCAGTTGGGACGGTCTGAGGACGGAGCCAGGAGGGAAGCCCTATGTTCACTTTACTTAACAACCGAACAACAGTCGTACGTTTTACCCAACAGGACAAGACAACAATTGATAAAATATATAGAACCACGACTACAGGGATCCACATCTTATGTATTGTATCTAATGCTACTCCACTTTCATTACTGCTTCTTCCTCCTTCACCAGTGGGCTTCTCAGTTTCACCGCTGGTCTTCTCAGCTTCACCAGTGGGCTTCTCAGTTAGTTCTTTAGAAAGAAAAGGCAAATAAATTAGACACAAGCAAAAACAATATTATACTTAAAACTCAATCCTTTTTGCACAAGATAAAGATATTTAAAAAACAACAGCTCCTTCAAATGAAAAAACTGCGCCAGACTCAATTTCAGGGCCATGTCTTGTTCAGTGAAATTTAACTTAATGCTATATATTGAGATTTTCTGCAGTTGTGCATCATGAGCCTGTGCTGTCCTGTGGGCCAACATGTTATTTATATGTTCCTAATGTTGTAAATAGTGGAGATTAGGCCAGAAGAGACACGAGCATCATCATAGAAGGAATCTGGGTTTCTTTCAGGAAAAAAAGAGACTATTAGCATCAAAATGACTTCAATGCATTTTCATGGTCACATGCGAGACTCAAAGCAGAAAGAGTCTGGTAGCCACAGTTCTATCATTGGATAAAAGAGGAGCTGGTGTGATGCAGAGTGATGATCTCACCCAGGACAGTGAGGTTAGTGTTGAAGAGAATGTTTTTTTCTGATCCAAGCAGTTCAACCTTGTACGATCCAGTGTGGTTCTTGGTCACGTTCAGGAGGATCAAGGACAGAGATCCATTCTCCCGAGGGACTATTTGAACAGGGTACAGGGAATGTTTGGACTCAGGAACGACTCTGCCATTTCTCAAGGTATAGATGAGCTCCCCCTTCTCTGTTTTGAAGTTTAAAGTGTTGTCTGTAGAATTTGGCAAGTTGTCAAACAAAGTGGCATTTCCTCCAACCACAGCTGTGATGTTTCTATCTGTGAAACAAAAACAAAAAAGTGGAACATGATTTTAACTTAGAATCTTTCAGGTTATGGATTTGTCTGACGCCTGTTCAAGGCCAGGCCTGAGACTTATTTATTAAAGAGGGGGTATTATGCTTTTTTCAGTCCCATAGCACCAGTCTATATCACACTACAATGATGACCAAACCTTCTGTTGGTCTGTAAATGCAATAAATTAGAATAACTGCCTTGTATAAAACTGCTCTCTCAAAATGGCTGTAGTGAATGTCTTGAAATAGGCCTCTGTCTCTTTAAGAACCTCTGAGCCTTTAGACACGCCCCCTCCACACGCTGTCTGTGGCATCAGTGGGGAGGGGGTTCTGCTGAGGAGCAGTGGTTGGTTACTCGGCTGGTGACGAAAGCTCGGAGGCGTCTCCAGGAGGTGGGGGCGTTCCTAGGAGGACTCAGGCAAACCTATCCCTAAAATGGCCGCCATCAGAGTTTTTACAGATTACTCAAAAATACGTGAACGTGCCAAGGCAACACTTCAGGCATGTTTTTAATGAGGGAACGACATAATAACATGATGTAAAGCTTGAAAAAGTCGATTTTGCATAATACCCCCTCTTTAAAAATGTTAAAACTAAGTATTTTCCTCCCCGTACATGTTCCAGCCATGTCCTAATGTGTAGAATGAGCTCAGACCTGTTCACCACAACTGCCTCTAAAATTGTTACTTCGGGTCAGAAGTGCCGTCATGCACGAGCTTAAAGGAATAGGCCACCGTTTTTACATACTAAGATATGTTCTTACCTCACTTTAGACGTGTTAATATATCCCCGTCTGGTCTTTGTCCGTGCGCTCTGTCACGCAAACGGAGCACATACGCAGCCTCTCCCACATGTCACATAGCTCCGAAAAAGCTCACGATAGAAGCTACCAAGCTCTTCCACGTGTTCCCTATTTAAATAAAGTTACGTGAAGTGTTTTCATGCGAAGTATATTTACCCAGAAATGTAGCATGTCGATTTTATAAGCAAATAAAAAGGGGGACTATATTGTGAGGCGTAATGATACGAGGAGTAAAACGTCCGCGCAGTAACTCCTAAAGGTTATTGACGGAAGTGAGCGGGGGAAGTCTTTAGGAGTTACTACGCGGACGCTGTGCTCCTCGTATCATTACGCCTCACAATATAGTCCCCCTTTTTATTTGCTTATAAAATCGACATGCTACATTTCTGGGTAAATATACTTCGCATGAAAACACTTCACGTAACTTTATTTAAATAGGGAACACGTGGAAGAGCTTGGTAGCTTCTATCGTGAGCTTTTTCGGAGCTATGTGACATGTGGGAGAGGCTGCGTATGTGCTCCGTTTGCGTGACAGAGCGCGCGGACAAAGACCAGACGGGGATATATTAACTCGACTAAAGTGAGCTAAGAACATATCTTAGTATTTAAAAACGGTGGCCTATTCCTTTAATATAGAAGCTGCAGTTACATGTATGACCTGAGGTGGCAGTAGTGAGTAAAAAATGGCAAACTTGCATCTAGACCCTTTAAGAAAACTCTAATAAAACATATTAGTTAAAAAGGTCTGAGGAAAGGTTTATGCCATATTTGGTGCTTGTATCTCAATGTGGACAAATTGGCCCAAAAAAATTGTTGTTCCAGAAAAGTGTGCTTAGTTCCACTACTAGTTCATTATATTAGTTGTGTCTATGTTTTAGATCAGAATGTGATTACCAGGGGCGTCGGACCGGGGGGGTAAAGGGTACTGAGTACCCAGGGCCCAGAGAAGGGGAGGGGCCCTCGAAAATGCTGCAGAAAGCGTTCTGTATTGCACTTTCTAACTTTCCTCATAATTGATACCGTAAGAACTGAACAACCGAGCTAAAATACAACGGTTGCTACGCAGAATTTTGCACAAACAATAATGATGGATAATATCTTAGGGCCCTGACACCCCTTTAAAAACATGCCAAATGGTTCAGCCCACAACTCAGCAGTGACTTGATGAGGTGGACTATGTAATGTAATGACACAGAGCTAGGAGGAAAGACAGATATTAGTCTGGCCTCGCTCTAATGTTAACACTAGCCTGTTCTAGCGGACCTTAGAGGAAACTTTCTTGTCATAAATGACAGTTAAACATGAGGTGAGGTGAGTCCTGCCTCTGCCTGCGCTGAGAAGTGGATGGTGCAGAGTCAGAGTCAGAGACAGAGACAGAGCTCCTTCTCTCCTCGTTTTAACCTCTAAAGTTTCTCTTTCAAACATTGACTTAAAACAAACAAACAAACAAAAACAAATAAACCATGAACTAGTACCCATTGGATTGGATCTGTGTTTGTATATGAAGCACTTTTTTGGCCAACCCATTTTTTCACTTAGTTAAGGTAGTATACCACCGTATGTGGGTCTCTCAGGTTTGGGGAATCTGCAGACACTTTTAAAATCTTCCCGTGTGAATCAGGCTTCAGTTGCAGTGGGACTCACCAGCTACTGTACGGGTGATGTTGATGACACGTGGAGGTTTTGCTCCATCTCGACTCTCTACCAGCTCACAGTTGGAAACTCCAGAGTCCTCATGGGTCACATTGGTCAGGACCGCGGACAGATTCCCCTCTCTCGACCCTTGCACACAGTCTGTAGCAGGAAGAACTGATATGAGAAACTTCTCACTCTAGTTTACTAAACTGTGCAGGCCTAAAAACAGGAGCAAAAACACCACACATTTATAAACAAACACCTGAACAATATTCCTTTGCACAATGACAAATAAGGCACTTACTTTTTTATACTTGTGTATGCCTAAATCATTTGATATCTTTTTCATACTTTGTCAGAAAGACCTTTTGCTCATTGTGGACAGATCAATGGAAATGGTCATGTCCCTTTGTGCATATGACAGGTTTTAATCCGATAGAAATATGACTTATTTAGATGGATGCAGAAATGTTGGGCAGAAAAATACTTGTTATTTACATTTTTAACTCATTGTCATTTTCAAATCAGAGAGCTCCCCACTGCCAGAGGTTTTTCAGGATTTTGACTCTTTTTTTCTAGACCCACAGAAAATGTAGGTCTGGGTCTGTGTCAACACGAAACCCACCAAAAGAAAGACAAGACTCTCTTCTTTCATCTAAAAAATAAAGTTTGTACCGCTTTCCATTCTTTAGTAATCGTCCGTAGAAAATAGGTGAGATCACCCAAAATGCTGTTTTCTGACCAAAAGGCTGAGAAAACAAAAGAGCAATACTGCCACCTAGTGACTCAATAAAAGAACTTGTAGTTTTTTTATTGAGTCACTAGGTGGCAGTCAATGAGTTAAAAATATTGGTTTCATATGAACTTTCAAAATCGTCACACACAAAAAACCCACAAAAATATAATATTTTAGGTCGAAGTTTTGGACCGAAACCAGTTTTCAATAGTTTGGCCATTTTTAGTTTCGCTTCCTTCTTGAGCGCTGACGTGTACTTAGTGACATAGACAGAGGCTGTGTCCGTATGTTCGCACTATTCCCTATATAGTGACTATATAGTGGTCACATGTTGTAGGGGTGTCCGAATGTCTCGAGAGAAAAAAGTAGCGCACTCAAAATTTACCACAATGCATTCTGAAAAGCAGTGAGCAGTGGTGGTCACTAAATGGGTCAATATAGACCACAATGCACTGGAGGAGTCGGAGAAGAGCCTGACAACACGACTGAATGAAATCATCTGTTTCAGGCGTGTGTTTGTAAAACTCTATCCTTTTTGCACAAGACAAAGATATAAAAAAAAAAAACAGCTCCTTCAAATGAAAAAACTGTGCCAGACTCAATTTCAGGGCTATGTCTTGTTCAGTGAAATTTAACTTAATGCTATATATTGAGATTTTACCATTAAAGTTCACACAAGATTGTTAAACAGTCAAACTTGTGAGCCCGAATGGCTGTGTTGGCCAACATGTTGTAAATAGTGGAGATTAGGCCAGAAGAGACACTAGCATCATCATAGAAGGAATGCTGTCTGGGTTTCTTTCAGGAAAAAAAGAGACTATTAGCATTTTCATGGTCACATGCTTTTGTAATATTGGAAAATGTGTAATATTTTATAACGTAAAAACCACGAGACCAAATGATGCTTTTTAATTATGGTCCTCATCATATCAATGTATTTTGTAACTTGATTTAATTTTAGGTACTGTAACTGGATCACAAGTTCAAGAAAATGTGCTTAGTTCCACTACTAGTTAATTATATTAGTTGTGTCCATGTTTTAGATCAGAATGTGATTACTGTAAGTAAAATCTCAGAGATTAGGGACCTGTCCATTGTTCCTGTTAAAACATAATGTTCTATCTAAAAGGAAAAAATCATGAGACTCAAAGCAGAAAGAGTCTGGTAGCCACAGTTCTATCATTTGATAAAAGAGGAGCTGGTGTGATGCAGAGTGAGGATCTCACCCAGGACAGAGAGGTTAGTGAAGAGAATGTATTTTTCTGTTCCATAAACTTCACCCTTGTACCGTCCAGTGTGGTTCTTGGTCACGTTCAGGAGGATCAAGGACAGAGAACCATCTTCCTGAGCGACTATTTGAACAGGGTACAGTAGATGTTTGGAGTCAGGAACGAATCTGCCATCTCTCCAGGTACAGATGAGCTTCCCCTTCTCTGTTTCGAAGTCTAAAGTGATGTTTGTAGAATTTGGCAAGTTGTCAAACAAAATGGCATTTCCTCCAACCACAGCTGTGATGTTTCTATCTGTGAAACAAAAACAAAAAAGTGCAACATGTTTTTAACCTAGAATCTTTCAGGTTGTGGATTTGTCTGACGCCGGTTCACGGCGAGGCCTAAGACTTTTTTATTAAGATCAGCTTTTGACACTTCAGGGCCCCACACCTGATCTGTGTTCACTTTATTTTCTTTCATTGTGTGTAAGGTTTATTATACAATTATACATTACTGTCACAGTAATGTTTACGCCTCTAAGTTATATAGTTTGTTTTCATTTATTGTTCTGACATAGAAAAAGCAATGAAACGTTTGTATATAATATGCAGCAAAGTAAACTGTGCACTGCAGACTTAAGAGAGCAGTTCTTTGCGTTCAAGAGGCAACTGTGAGACCGAGATGCAAACTGGCGAGAAAACATGGAGGGCCACTGCAAGGGATTCTGGGACTTCATGAGTTCATGCAAGTGCACGGTATCCGCCACTTTCCACAAATCTATTCATCTTTTGGCTCTGATCTGTTGCTTAACCCCCTCGAGGTGAAGCGTTTCACAGATTCAGTAGATTTAACATGTTGACACTAGTTATTTTATTGAGACGTCTTTCCCTCTGACAGGAGGGCGGGTTTGTGCCGCGGCTAGCTAACACTAGCTAACAACGTGGTCTACAGCCAAGCAAATCACTGCACAAGGCTGCTTTTCGTGATCCCTAAACTTTATACGAGGCATTTGAGCCTGTTTGTCTTGTAGTATTCTTCATAGTAATGACATCTCGTCTGCCTAACCGTTGTATTTAAGCAACAGTGCGTATCTAGACACGTAAAGCTTCATCGACAAGCTTTACGTGATGAATGAATGAAATACAACAAAATCAGAACTTACTTTGGATCGTGGCCAATGATGATGATAATATTATTATGAGAAGGGAGATTAGGCTTAAGCGTTTCCCCAGAGAGAACTCCATGTGCCACGACATGTTGCTTTTGCAAGAGCTGCAACGGGAATGAAGTCAAATCTAGTGCTTGTGGTCATGTGACATGATCATGTCCGGGACAACGTCATCACGCAACTTAAAGTGACAGTGTTTAATTCTGTAAAATTAAACAATTCACACTTGAGACACTATTAATCTTCAAAAGGCATCTATTCTTCTCTCTCATCTGTTCTTAAATAGTTGTAGATCGTATCCAGTTTCCTCAAGTGTTCCAGTTTACATTGGCACCTTTGCAAAGAACTCGTGCAGTGATGCAGTGATAAGTCAACACCGCGGCTTTAACAACAGATTCAGATTTAACAAACAAAACAACTGCAGTCGTTCTTGTCACTATAGTTTGTACATGTCATGTCATCTATTGGGTTCACATGTTTAACCCCTTACCTCCCACCTGGACCGAGCACATTTTCTCCAGTTTGGCTTTACCCCAGTCCAAAAGCTTCTGGAAAAAAGCTGTGAAAATAGCAACAAAACTGAGACGAAAACAATGATGGAAATGTGACAAAAAAGTGAGAAAACATTGACAAACAATTGACGATAAAATGACAAAAAAGTTACAAAAATGAGTTGAACACCCAACAATCTGACTCTGTCCACTCTGTCCATCTGAGTGCACATGTGCATGATGTTGTGTCCTTGGGCAAGACACTTCACTCACATTACATAAGTATGAATGTGGGACATGTGTGTGTGAGTGCTTGGTGGTGGTTATATAGGGCAATGGCACAGTTTGGGAGCCTTCCAGGGCAGCTGTGGCTACAATAATATTCTGTAGCCGAAAGGGAGAGATTTTGTCAAGAGAACCAGCATCATCATGTAAATATATGTTTCATCATTATCCTGTTATCCTTGTGTCGAACTGTGTATACAGGAGCAGGAACTTTCTATAAGTCCCATCAGCCACTGCGCCCACAGGCGAGGGGGGAGTGCCTTGCCCAAGGACACAGCGACGTCATGCACCTGTGGGAGCAGGGATTTGTTGAAAAGCAGTTTCTGACAGGGCCAAGCTGTTTACATAAAGCGAACAGAGCTTTTATAAGAGAGGCCAAACCGCCTGCTCTGCCCCATCCCGTCAGACCTCGGAAGATCAGCAGGAAGGGCCTGGGAGACCGTCTGAGAACACCAGGAAGCCTGGGTGACTGTAGTGACTGAGTGGTGGTGGTGGTCGGAGGGGCCGAAGGTGCAGACTGGTTTCCTCGCTTCCTTCAGTCTACCCCAGGGCAGCTGTGGCAACAATAGTAGCTTACCACCACCAAGTTTGGTGTGAATGAATAATGCATTATGTGTCGACTATAGGCCTGTCATTCAGGCTCATTATTGTTGCCTTTTGCTGTTATTTGTCCTCATACAAAAGTAAAACTCAGAGGAGAATTTATTGTGTTCTTATCAAAGAGGGGGTATTATGGGATATTACTTTTTTCAATCACAAAGCACCAGTCTATATCACACTACAATGATGAGCAAACCTTCTGTTGGTCTGTAAATGCAGTAAATTAGAATAACTGCCTTGTATAAAATGTCTCTCTCAAAATGGCTGTAGTGAATGTCTTGAAATAGGCCTCTGTCTCTTTAAGAACCTCTGAGCCTTTCCGACACGCCCCCTCCACACGCCGTCTGTGGCATCAGTGGGGAGGGGGTTCTGCTGAGGAGCAGTGGTTGGTTACTCGGCTGGTGACGAAAGCTCGGAGGCGTCTCCAGGAGGTGGGGGCGTTCCTAGGAGGACTCAGGCAAAACTATCCCTAAAATGGCCGCCATCAGAGTTTTTACAGATTTCTCAAAAATACGGGAATGTGCCAAGGCAACACTTCAGGCATGTTTTTAATGAGGGAATGACATAATAACATGATGTAAACCTTGAAAAAGTCGATTTTGCATAATACCCCTCTCATTTCTCATTGGTAAAAATGAGAAATGAAGGCGATATATAGATGTTTATTATTGGTAATGCATGAGTCTCTAGCACTTTGATGATAAAGTAGTGCAGTAACATAGCAAGCTACTTTTCCTGTTACTTTTAAAAGTAATGTTGCCCTACACTGCCAGTGTTGACGACCGCCACATTCATGAAAGGATGACACTTATTCTCCTCCCACTGCTTTTCCACTTTTCTTGTGATGTTTCAATGTTCAAATGTTGTAAAAGCTGCACAAAATGCAGAAAGTCATGAGTTTATGTGATGTACATTGAACTCGGAGTAAATAATCAATCAATCAATCAATCAATCAATCAATCAATCAATCAGTATATATACTACTGCAACACAAAGTACTCTGCTCTGATACTTTAGTAGGAAACAGGAAGTGGTCATTCTGCTGCAGCGGTGAGCGGTTTTACTGTATTAAAGAAAAAGCAACAGACCTGGTGTGGGAGAGAGAGCAAAACCCACAGCTTAATGTCACTAAAATATACAACAGGAAAGAGAATCTGCTTCATAAAGATGGAAAGATGACCCTCTTAAATGACCCTCAGTTTACTTAATAGTTTGGCAGAGAGATTATGGAACTTTTTACTGCAACTTTAATCATTCCACTCAAGCCTCAAAAACATTTTATTGCGAGGTAGAGCTGCATTAAGGTTTCAAACCTGAATAAAAGTGTGAAGAACAGTTGAACCCACACTTTAACCTCTTAACTCCCGCCTGAACCGAGAGGATCTTTTTCCTCACGTCATCAGATTTGTTTTTCACTCATTTTTGTAACTTTTTTGTCATTTTTTTGTCATTTTTTGTCAATTTTTTGTAATTTTTTAGTAAATTTTTCATCACATTTTTGTAATTTTTTTTGTCACATTTTGTCAAATTTTGGTCATTTTTTTGTCATTTTTTGTCAATTGTTTTTTGGTCATTTTTTTGGTCATTTTTTCATCGATTTTTTATCAAATTTTTGTCATTTTTTGTCACATTTTTGTCACATTTTTGTATTTTTTTTGTCCTTTTTTCGTCAATTTTCTGTCAATTTCTTGTGACATTTTTGCCACTTTTTCATCAGTTTTTCGTCACTTTTTTGTCACTTTTCCATCATTGTCTTCGTCTCAGTTTTGTTGCTATTTTCACAGCTTTTTTCCAGAAGCTTTTGGACTGGGGTAAAGCCAAACTGGAGAAAATGTGCTCGCTTCAGGTGGGAGTTAAGGGGTAAATGTTTGACGGCACAGACCTCCGATCCACAGCCCTCCCCCGTGTATACACTTTAACCTGCCAATGTTGACGATGTGGCTTTTCTTTCCTCCAACCAAAGCCCCGCCCACACACACGGCAGGAAGTGGCACCTTCAGACGCAGCACGCCACCGTCTGTACCGTCCACTCTCACATCACACCCCAGCGGCACTGAGGGACCATGGGATCCATCATACTGCTGTGTGAGTATATCATTCAAAACTATACTTTTTCTCATTAGCTCGACAATATCTCCATGTAAGTCGCTCCTGCAGACTTCAAACTTTACAGCCTTTCACTGAACAATATTTAGAAGTTTTTTTCAGAGATTTTTCCGCAAAAGTCTTTGTAACTAATACGTCACAAAACAAAAGCACACATTTAAACTTGGTTCAATCCATTATTCAGATTTTGTTAATAATATGTGAGGTTTTTATGCATAAAAGGCCTTATTTTTATACGTAGACACAAAGTGACAGAAAACTTGCCACACAGTTTTTGCTCACATTCACGTCAATAATCTACAGCAGAAGTTTCAAATTGATGTCTCTACATTTAAAACCTTTTCCCTTTTCACCTTGAACCTTAATTCAATTGAATCATGACATATACATCTATCTAGGTCTCTTCAGTCATTTCCTTTTAGTCGTCCTGAGCTCTATAGTTTTTTACGGTGAGAGATTTATGAGTTTAATATATTTGCTCACATTTCTGTTTTCTGCACACTTTGTAAAGCGAGCTCCGTCCTTCAGGTAACGTGTCTGAGATACAGCAGTGTGTGAGGCCATTAATGTTTTCATGGTTAATTTCTTTTGATTAATCGTGAGTAGGGATGCACGATAATATCGGCCGCCGATAATATCGGCCGCCGATAATATCGGCCGCCGATAATATCGGCCGGCGATAATTATCGGCATTTATTTAGCTGAAAAATACGACGAGTATTCCAGGGGAATTTACATCGAAGTCACTTCAACATTAGCACCGCAACAAAATGAGAAAAAGACGAGGAAATGTGTGTAAGTTACTGGAGCAGAGCGGGGCCTAAAAACACATGTGTTATCTTCGTATTTCTGATAAAAGAAACACGATAGCCCCGTGATTGAAGCGCTATGAACGAGAGAAGTTTTACATTGATGAAATGAGCCGCAGCTCGTGTTTTTTTTACCACACGAGGCACAAATGCATAAATGAGAGAGTCTTGTTTTTGTGCTGTGATATCGTATTATTAGTCAAACTTGAATCTGTCACAGATTTGGCATCGCTTCTCTCTCATGTCAGAGACGCCACTAGACTCAGTGAAATACTGTAATACTGTCTATATTCCAGTATTGTAAATAAGAATTCATTAGTATCATGTCAACAAAAAGAAAAATACTAGGAAGGAAGTAGTAGTAGTAATATTCTTCTTCTTCTTTTTTGTTTTTTAACAAGATGTGACACAGATGAGCAGAGACAGACCTGCTCAGATGATGGAAATGTAAAAACAAAGAGCTTTAGAAAAAGGTGGAGACTCAAACCCAAAGTAAAACTCATTATTTGATTTATATTTATACACTTGTATATTGCTTGGTAGAGTTAACACATTGGGCAGAACTGTGAACTGTTACATTGAGTTCTTGTCACAAAATAAAGTGCAAATATATATACATAATTATCGGTGTCATAATCGGTCATCGGTATCGGGACATGCGGAATTATCGGTTATCGGTTCAAATTGGCATTATCGTGCATCACTAATCGTGAGTTAACCTCTTACCACCCGCCTAAACCAAATGCATTCTGTCCTCTTGGGCCATTATATAGGTCTGTGTAGCTCCTCATTTGAAAGCTAAGACCCACAAAACTGATCTTTTTCCTCGCGTTGTTGCTGTGTTGTGTCACCTTTTGTATGTTTTTTTTCTTTTTCTCATTTTTGTCACATTTTGGTTGAGTTTTTGTGGCATTTTTGTTGAATTTTTGTCATTTTTTTGTTGAGTTTTTGTGGCATTTTTGTAGAATTTTTTATCATTTTTTGTTGAATTTTTATCATTTTTTGTTGAATTTTTATCATTTTTTGTTGAATTTTTATCAATTTTTTTTTGAATTTTTATCACATTTTTTTTGAATTTTTATCACATTTTTGGTTGAGTTTTTTGTAACTTTTTGTTCAATTTTTGTCATTTTTTTGAGTTTTTGTCATTTTTTGTTGAATTTTTGTCACATTTTTGTTGCATTTACATCCTTGTTTTCTTCTCATTTTTTGTGGCTTTTTTCCCAAGAAGCTTTTTGATCAGGGTAAAGCCAAACTGGAGAAAATGGGATCCGTTCAGGTGGGAGTTAAGAGGTTAAGGCATTAATTCTGTAAAACCTTAATCATTTTGTTGTTGCTTTGATTTCTATCTAGCTGTGGTTTCTCTGCTGATCTGCTCCACAAACCAAGGTGGGTCTGAGCGAGTTCCTCAACTTTACTGAACTATATATTTCACACAGTGATTATTCGACTCACTCGAACATTAGCTTTGACGACACTCACTGGATGTCACATTGTTTCTACAAACTTCTGCAATGTCACAAAATGTATTTATTATAATATATGTGGTACGAGAACAGACGAGAATCCATCTGTAATCACTTCTGCCTTCACCGTTTGGAACCAAAGCAAAACTTTAATATTTTCAAAAAAGTAAATGTTTAATGGATTTGGGGTTCTCTTGATCCATTCAGCTGGAAATGCTGCTCCTAAAGTGCATCCTCTCCTCCAGATTGAAATAAATGTATATTAACCCCTTAACTCCCACCTGAACCGAGCACATTTTCTCCAATTTGGCTTTACCCCAGTCCAAAAGCTTCTGGAAAAAAGCTGTGAAAATAGCAACAAAACTGAGACGAAAACAATGATGGAAATGTGACAAAAAAGTGACGAAAAATTGATGAAAAAATGACAAAAACGGGACCAAAAAATGACAAAAATATGATAAAAATTTGACAAAAAAATGACAAAATTTGACTAACAATGTACTAAAAAATGACCAAAAAAATGTGATAAAAATATGACAAAAAATACAAAAAAATTACAAAATATGACAAAAAATGACAAAAAAGTTGAGTTGAATACCCAACAAAAAAAGATGGAAAAAAAATCTGATGACGTGAGGAAAAAGATCCTCTCGGTTCAGGCGGGAGTTAAGAGGTTAAAGACTGCATGGGAAATATGAACCAATTATTTTGCAAAGAGACAACAACCCCACCTCAAAATCAGCAAGAACCAGACATTGATGCATTCTGATGAAAACTACACAGAGTATCCCAGTTAAAATGACTGAAACGATGCTACATTCATGTTTCTGATGCTTCTTGTTCTGCAGCCTCTCTGTATGTGAGGCCAGAGCGTAACCAGTTTGCCAAAGGGGAACCTGTGTCTCTGAGCTGTGGAAATGGAAGCTGGACTGTGAAGAGGAGTAGGAACATCTCCGGGACTGTCGTGAGGGAGGCCGGGAGCCCGTGTAAGGAGTGGGGCAAATGGGAAGCTCCAGCCTGTACCATCCGGCACTTCATGCCCAAACTGGACACTGGAGTGTACTGGTGTGAGAGCTCGAAGAACATCACCACCGCCCCCATCTACATCTCTGAAACCAGCAAGACCATCAGTAAGATTATCAGTAATAATAATGTGACCAAAAAGTGAGAAAAAATTGATAAGAATTTGACCAAAAAATGACAAAAATTTGACAAAAAATGACAAAAAAAAATGACAAAAAAAATGACAAAATGTGACAAAATGTGACCAAAAAATAACAAAAAAAATGACAAAATGTGACAAAAAAATGACAAAAATGTGATAAAAATTTGACAAAGAAATGACAAAATGTGTCAAAAAATATCAAAAATGTGATAAAAAAAAATGATGACAAAAAAATGATGACGAAAAAATGATGACGAAAAAATGACAAAAAAATGACAAAAAATGACAAAAAATGACAAAAACGTGACAAAAATGTCACAAGAAATTGACAAAAAATTGACGAAAAATTACAAAAATATGACAAAAAAAATGACAAAAAAAATGACAAAAAAATTGACAAAAAAATTGACAAAAATGTGATAAAATGTGACACAAAATTTATGACAAAAATTTGATGAAAATTTGACAAAAAATGACAATTTGTGACAAAAAATGTCAAAAAATGTATAAAAAATTGACGAAAAATGACAAAAAAAGACCAAAAAAAATGACAAAAATTTGACAAAAAATGACCAAAAAAATGACAAAGAAATGACAAAATGTGACCAAAAAAATGACAAAAATGTGATAAAAATTTGACAAAAATGTGATAAAAATTTGACAAAGAAATGACAAAATGTGTCAAAAAATATCAAAAATGTGATAAAAAAAAATGATGACGAAAAAATGACCAAAAAAATGACAAAAACGTGACAAAAATGTCACAAGAAATTGACAAAAAATTTACGAAAAATTACAAAAATATGACAAAAAAATTGACAAAAAAATGTACAAAAATGTGATAAAATGTGACACAAAATTTATTAAAAATTGACAAAAAAATGACAAAAAAATTGATGAAAATTTGACAAAAAATGACAATTTGTGACAAAAAATGTCAAAAAATGTATAAAAAATTGACGAAAAATGACAAAAAAAAGACCAAAAAAAATGACAAAAATTTGACAAAAAATGACCAAAAAAATGACAAAGAAATGACAAAATGTGACCAAAAAAATGACAAAAATGTGATAAAAATTTGACAAAAATGTGATAAAAATTTGACAAAGAAATGACAAAATGTGTCAAAAAATATCAAAAATGTGATAAAAAAAAATGATGACGAAAAAATGACCAAAAAAATGACAAAAACGTGACAAAAATGTCACAAGAAATTGACAAAAAATTTACGAAAAATTACAAAAATATGACAAAAAAATTGACAAAAAAATGTACAAAAATGTGATAAAATGTGACACAAAATTTATTAAAAATTGACAAAAAAATGACAAAAAATTGATGAAAATTTGACAAAAAATGACAATTTGTGACAAAAAATGTCAAAAATTTCATAAAAAATTGACGAAAAATGACAAAAAAAGACCAAAAAAAATGACAAAAATTTGACAAAAAATGACAAAAAAAATGACAAAGAAATGACAAAATGTGACCAAAAAAGGACAAAAAATTGATAAAAATTTGACAAAGAAATGACAAAATGTGTCAAAAAATATCAAAAATTTGATAAAAAAAAGTGATGACGAAAAAATGACCAAAAAAATGACAAAAAATTTACGAAAAATTACAAAAATATGACAAAAAAATTGACAAAAAAATTGACAAAAATGTGACAAAATGTGACACAAAAAATTTATTAAAAATTGACGAAAAAATGACAAAAATTTGATGAAAATTTGACAAAAAATGACAATTTGTGACAAAAAATGTCAAAAAATTTATAAAAAATTGACGAAAAATGACAAAAAAGACAAAAAAAATGACAAACATTTGACAAAAAATGACAAAAAAAATGACAAAGAAATGACAAAATGTGACAAAAAAAATGACAAAAATTTGACAAAAAATGACCCAAAAAAAATGACAAAAAAGTAACAAAATACCCAATACACCCAACAAAAAAATGAAAAATCTGATGACGTGAGGAAAAAGGTCCCCTCGGTTCAGGCGGGAGTTAAGAGGTTAAAAGCTTTAACTGACTAAGAGTGTGTTGATTTTTGCAGATGAGCCACAGAAGCCCCCCGCTCCTGTCACGGCTCAGGACAAGAACACAATCCTGCCGACCCCCCCGGTCCCCCAGCTGAATCACACTGGTCCCGCCCGCTCTCTGGTCGTGGCTCTGGTCTGCCACCTGGTGGTGTTGTGCCCGTACGTCGTCTCCACTGTTCTCCTGGTGTCCGTTTACCGACACAGGAACACCTGTAAGAACACGCTCAGACTGTTTCCATGTGCACAGACTTTACACATTAGATTTTTATCTGACAGTGTTTTATTCTTCCCTTTACAGATCCATGATGAGCAAAAGAAATACTCTCAATTTTAGCAATGATTTCCATTTAGTCTCAAATACCTTGGTCTGGCAGACTTTTGTTTATAAATGCAGATCTTCCACATACAGATTTTCCACTTACTGAATCAGTGTAAAATTCATGTTGTTAATTAATTGTCAATAATTCATTAAGTCTTCATGTGTTTCCTTTAAAGACAGTTGCACTGCTTTAATATATTTCTATTACAGCCATGTGACAAAATCTATATTATTACAGAAGCTTCAAATGTGAGTGTTGTTATTGTGCCTGAAGAAAATGGGGAAATGGCGACATCTTGTGGACATTTATAGAGCAGCACAGTTCATGTTTTACACAGGCAGAAACCTTTAAGTGCCATTTTTAAAGCTCAAATACTTTAATGCCACAAACGCAGAAAGAAATCTGGGCATATTTCATTTCCTAAGATTTGCAAACATTTCATCAAACGGAGGAAACAGAATTGAACAAAACGGGCGACTGTTGAGCAAAAGAATTTGGGAAATTTCAGCCAAAACTGCAACTGAATTTTCTGATGGGTTTTTATGTGAAAATTTTCCAACACATTTAGATTTAATGCCAGTTTGAATCTAATTTAATGCTTTTTTATTGACATTGAACTGATCTCCTTCATCAGCGCATTTTTGACCATTTTTCATTGCGTATTTGTCACTTTTTTGTCGTTCTTTTGTTGCCTTTTCATCCTCACTTTTGTCACTTTTGAAGTTGTTTTATCTTTCTGTGAAGCTTGTGTTGTTGTAAAGTGCTATATGAATAAACCTTGATTGATTGATTGAACTCCACTATCCTTAAGGTCAGGGCTCAGGTAAGGTTAGGGTTAGTTTTCATTTTCAGTGATTAATACTGTTGTGTATTCAGACCAGAAAAGTCCTTTGCTCCGCTTGTTTGTTCCGGATCAGAAGCAAACTTTTTTTTTCTCGTTTGGTGCAGTTCATATTCAGACTGTACTTTTTGCAAGAGAACTATATTTTGTAAACGCGTGTGTGACGATCGAGGCTCCCATTGGACGGCAAGGACCACAACAACTGAAATAAAAAGAAAATCTGACGCTTACCATGATAATGAAAGAAACGTGAGAGGCTAAACCACTGACCTTTGACCTCAGCTTCACTGGAGCAGCTGGAGGAAGAGGAGTTTTGTGCTGATGAAGGGTCGTCTGCTGAGCTGTTTCCATTATGTCCACGAGACAAACTGTTGGTCTTGATCCTCCTCTTCTTTAATGCGCAGGGGCGGACTGGCCATATGTCCTGTATTCTGGAAGAGAACAGAAGGGCCACTGGCTCTAGGGCCACCGGTCCGGCCTCTCACTTTTCTCCTTAACCTCTTACCCCCCCCCCGCCATAACGGAGCTTTACCCAAATCTAAAAACTTAAAAGAAAAGCATTGAAATAGCGCCGGAAATGAGGATGAAAACTGAACAAAAATGTGACCAAAAAAGCCAAGAAAAAGTGACGAAAACCAGATGACAAGGCAATGAAAAAGCCAGAAAAAGTGACCAAAATTTTTTAGGAAAACACGCCACAAAAAAAGTAATGACTAACAACAAAAAATAACAACAAAAACTACAAAAACATGACAAAAATGCAGCAACAACGTGACTAAAGCTTACAATCACTTTTGTAGGCCATCGTTTTCAAATGAGGCGTCGCTCTCCAGTCAAGAAGCTTTTAGACTTGGGTAAAGCTGAACTGGAAAAAATGCACTCAGTGAAGGGGTAAGAGGTTAAAGTATGTCTTTGTGGAAGTGTCGCATTTACGCTAATTTGGGTCAGGCTGATCTGGGTCCAGGGCTGTTTTTCAGTCCCAGTCCGCCCCTGTTAAGGCGTCTCGTACTTTCATTGAAGTTTGGCGAAGTTTTTTCCACTTTGACGGCGCTTCTGTTCAGGAGACGCTCGAAGCCTCTCCTTCATTTTCTCGCTAAACACGAACGCATTTCTCTGTCTTTTCTAGCAGTTGGGTTTGTGCATCTGCCCAAACATCCAGGAGGCTCCAGGTCTGTCCACGGCTCATTGTTTGTAGCATCCATCCAGTATTAGCGTCAGGGATCACTTTTCCCACAGTACCTTGCTATGGTGGCCGGGGCCGTGGGAAGATATTTTGGCCAGGGGGTGCTGAGAGACAAGATTGCCCCCCAAAACGCTATTTCTTTGCTTATTTCCTATGTATTTAACATTGCCTGTAATGCATAGACGATCCACCTGGGGGTGCTGCAGAGCCCTCAGCACCCTGGGTTCCCACGGCCTTGATGGTGGCTTGTTAAGCCCAAAAAGGCGCATGTTTCCCGCAGTTGTTTCGGATCAACAGTGGTTTATGTTCACACCTGGAGCGAACTGGACCAGAGTCCGTTTGGAAGCCGGACCGAGACCACCTGAAAAAGTGGGTCTTGGTCCGGTTCAGGATTCGTTTGTTGTATTCACAGCTGAATAAAATAGCCGGTGCAGCGTTCAAAACGAACCCTGATCCGTTTAACGTGGACCAAACAGCGCAGGTCTGAACACACCCTAAGTCAGGGGTAGGCAACGTCAGGCCTGGGGGCCAAATTCGGCCCTCCAGCGTAAAACCTTTGGCCCCCAAGAGAATTTTGAAGAAACAGTTATTCATAAATCAGACTAAACACATAAAAAGACTCTAAAGCAGGGGTCAAAGGGCCCAAACTTTTTGTCTCCGAGGGCCAAAATGAAAAAGTGCCTGTGGGTCGCAGGCCAAACACGGTGATGTCAAGCGTGAAACATATAACTGCAAATAATAAAAGTTACTTTATTTTCTTTTTTGGTATACCTTTGCATTTAATTCAATCTATGCAATTAACCTCTAAAACTCCCGTCTGAATCGAGAGGATCTTTTTCCTCACGTCATCAGAGTTTTTATCCATCATTTATTTGTTGGACATTCAACTCATTTTTGTAACTTTTATGTCATTATTTTGTAATTTTTTGTCACATTTTTGGCATTTTTTCGTCAATTTTTTTCATCACATTTTTCTCATTTGTTTGTCAATTTCTAGTGACATTTTTGTGACATTTTTGCCACTTTTTCATCAATGTTTTCTCACTTTTTTGTCACATTTCCATCATTGTTTTCGTCTCAGTTCTGTTGCTATTTTCACAGCTTTTTTCCAGAAGCTTTTGGACTGGGGTAAAGCCAAACTGGAGAAAATGTGCTCGGTTCAGGTGGGAGTTAAGGGGTTAACATGCTACAAAAGCCTAGTTTTAGTTGAACAAAATCAATTATTGTAGCAATATAGAGCAAAATGGAAACAACAGCACCACCTGTACCTGCAGTACCTACAGTGACTTTAGCTCACTCATTTCTTTCAGTCAAAGAAAATGCCATATTATATCATTTTGAAAGTGTCAGTTCAGCATAAATTCTTTTATAAGTCATAGATGTCAACAATTTTTGCAAAAAAAAGTTGGAAAAATGGGAAAGTTGATGCTACGACGCTCTGTGATTGATAAACACCAAGACACCAGAACAGTGTTTCCTTAACTTTGCGAAAGGAGTGAAACAGCGCCCCCAATTTGACGCTGGTGGACAAAAATTGAACTGCATCCATATTTGCCATTGAGAATGAACGGGACAGAGAGTTATTAACCAGATGCGGTGCAAAAGCAGGTCACCCTCTGGCGGGCCAACCTAATTGTTCCGGCGGGCCAAATTTGGCCCGCGGGCCCCACTTTGAGCACCCCTGCTCTAAAGTGTGGAAAATACGGTCAATATTTCCACATTTCCCAGCAAAACACCACATTAGGTCATATATTATGTGCAAAGCTTATATTTGTAGAAAAAAGGTGCTTTACTTTGGGCTACGATTGTGAGTTTCGGCCCTCTGTGTTTTGGCAATGAAGAAAATTGGCCCTCCATGACACAAACCTGCCTCCCCCTGCCCTAAGTCATTCCAGATCTGACTTGAGTAGAAAGATTTCGCCCTAAGCCGCCGTGCTTCTTGTTTGCGTGGGTCTAAACGTGTCAGATTACCGGCTGCTAAGTGTAAAATGATGTTTGTTTTGCGCTGATTGTCTGGTGAACCGTCTGAGAGTTGATCCTGGGCCCTGGAGCGGCCGGCGCTAATGCCGTGTGAGAGCGATCGATCGGCTGTACGGACCCATCACAGCCTGCAGTTAATACGGCTTTGTGGACGCGACGGAGGCTTTACAGCAGCAGAACAACAAATAATGTAATCAATAAACCAGAGTGAGCTGTGGGGAGCTGCTGGGAGGAATGGAGCCAGCTCTCCAGGAACGGAACCACTGCAGGAATAAATACACGCACTTGGGGATGGCATGTTTTTCTAATAACTCGCCGTCCTCTCCGGCCTGTGGGGGGGGGGGGGTGCGTTAGCATGTTCCCCCTGTGTGTGTGTTTCCTCTGGACGCTCCGGTTTCCTCCATCAACCGAAAACATGCACAATAGACTTCAGGCTTGTCGTGTCATGTCACTAAGCAACACAGGATTTGCAGCAATAATAAACTAATGGAGATTAGGTAGAAGGTAAAATACTGGAGTTTTTGTTCACATTAATCTCTTAACTCCTGCCTGAACCGAGAGGATCTTTTTCCTCACGTCATCAGATTTTTTTTTCCATCATTTTTTTGTTGGGTATTCAACTCATTTTTGTAAAAAAATTTGTTATTAAAAAAAAAAAAAAAAGTCATTTTTTTGGTCATTTTTCCGTCAATTTTGTATCACATTTTTGTCATTTTTTTGTCATTTCTTTTGTAAATTTTTTATCCAATTTTTGTCATTTATTTGTCACATTTTAGTCATTTTTTCGTCATTTTTTTGTCACATTTTTGTAATTATTTTGTTTCATTTTTTACATTTTTTTTGGTCAATTTTTTATCATTTTTTTTGTAATTTTTCCGTCAATTTTGTATCACATTTTTGACATTTTTTTGTAATTTTTTTTGTACATTTTTTATCCAATTTTTGTCATTTATTTGTCACATTTTTGTAATATTTTTGGTAAATTTTTGGTCAATTTTTTATCAAATTTTTTGTCATTTTTTTATCCAATGTTTGTTGGTTTATTGTCACATTTTTGTGATTTTTTCGTCATTTTTTATCCAATTTTTGTCATTTTTTTGTCATTTTTTGTCACATTTTTTACATTTTTTTGTTACATTTTTTACATTTTTTTTGTCCAATTTTTATCACATTTTTGTCATTTTTTTTTAAATTTTTGGTCAATTTTTTATCATTTTTTTGGTCATTTTTTGTCACATTTTTGTCAATTTTTTGTCAATTTTTTATCCAATTTTTGTCATTTTTTTGTCACATTTTTTCGTCATTTTTTTATCCAATTTTTGTCACATTTTTTGTCACATTTTTGTCATTTTTTGTCACATTTTTGTATTTTTTTGGTCACATTTTATCACATTTTTCTATCATGGCGCTGTATTCAGATGTGTAATGTGGATGTTATCGCTATAATGTGAGAAGAAGATGCTTGATGTCACCATTTCCCTAATTAATCAATGGACAGATGTTTAAGTGTAATGATCTAACATCTTGTTATTCTAGGTTTACCTGTTCAGACCAAACCAGCTCAAAACCGGAAAAGCTGCCTACAGAGTCTCTCCTTTAACCTCTTAACTCCCACCTGAACAGATCCCATTTTCTCCAGTTTGGCTTTACCCTAATCAAAAAGCTTCTTGGGGAAAAAAGCACCAAAACAGCCACAAAAAATGAGAAGAAAACGAGGATGTAAACGCAACAAAAATGTGACAAAAATTCAACAAAAATGTGACAAAAACTCAGCAAAAATGTGACAAAAATTCAACAGAAATGTGACAAAAACTCAACAAAAATGTGACAAAAATTCAACAAAAAAGTGACAAAAATTCAACAAAAATGTGACAAAAACTCAACCAAAAAGTGACAAAAATTCAACAAAAATGTGACAGAAAATCAACAAAAATGTGACAAAAACTCAAGCAAAAAGTGACAAAAATTCAACAAAAATGTGACAAAAATTCAACAAAAATGTGACAAAAATTCAACAAAAATGTGACAAAAACTCAACAAAAAGTGACAAAAATTCAACAAAAAGTGACAAAAACTCAACAAAATGTGACAAAAAATCAACAAAATGGGACAAAAACTCAACCAAAAAGTGACAAAAAATCAACAAAAATGTGACAGAAAATCAACAAAAATGTGACAAAAACTCAAGCAAAAAGTGACAAAAATTCAACAAAAATGTGACAAAAATTCAACAAAAATGTGACAAAAATTCAACAAAAATGTGACAAAAACTCAACAAAAAGTGACAAAAATTCAACAAAAAGTGACAAAAACTCAACAAAATGTGACAAAAAATCAACAAAATGGGACAAAAACTCAACCAAAAAGTGACAAAAAATCAACAAAATGGGACAAAAACTCAACCAAAATGTGACAAAAATGTGACAAAAATGTGACAAAAATTCAACAAAAACTCAACAAAAACTCAACAAAATGTGACAAAAATTCAACAAAAATGTGACAAAAATTGAACAAAAAAGTTACAAAAACTCTACAAAAATGTGACAAAAACTCAACCAAAAAGTGACAAAAATTCAACAAAAATGTGACAGAAATTCAACAAAAATGTGACAAAAATTCAACAAAAATGTGACAAAAATTCAACAAAAATGTGACAAAAATTCAACAAAAATGTGACAAAAACTCAACAAAAAGTGACAAAAATTCAACAAAAAGTGACAAAAACTCAACAAAATGTGACAAAAAATCAACAAAATGGGACAAAAACTCAACCAAAAAGTGACAAAAAATCAACAAAAATGTGACAGAAAATCAACAAAAATGTGACAAAAACTCAAGCAAAAAGTGACAAAAATTCAACAAAAATGTGACAAAAATTCAACAAAAATGTGACAAAAATTCAACAAAAATGTGACAAAAACTCAACAAAAAGTGACAAAAATTCAACAAAAAGTGACAAAAACTCAACAAAATGTGACAAAAAATCAACAAAATGGGACAAAAACTCAACCAAAAAGTGACAAAAAATCAACAAAATGGGACAAAAACTCAACCAAAAAGTGACAAAAAAATCTAAAAAATGTGACAAAAATGTGACAAAAATTCAACAAAAAATGACAAAAATTGAACAAAAAAGTTACAAAAACTCTACAAAAATGTGACAAAAATAAAAAAAATAAAACATAAAAAAAGGTGACATAACGCGAGGAAAAAGATCAGTTTTGTGGGTCTTAGCTTTCAGATTGTATCCAAAGAAGCCTGGGAACTTTCTGTCTCCAGAGTAAACGTATCTGACACGGCGATCACACTTTTCCCCCTGAAACCGTGTATGGAAAGTATGAGCAGAAACACGTTCTTGTTACTCGCTGCTATTTGTGTCTGGTGTCACGGAGAGTGTGAGGTTTGACAGTGAGCGGCCGCGATAACGCCGCCACGTCTCGAAATAACCGTGGATTTCATGCCTGGATGGAATCGGCAGCAGAAATATATCTACAGGAGCCGGTAATGAAGGGGACGGGGCCAAAGGTAGAAAGGAAAGTCAAATAGTTCATCGTGGTTTCGTCAGACCAGAGGATCTTGTTTCTCATGGTTTGACAGTGGGAGGTTTTATTTCCATGTTTAACCCCTTAACTCCCACCTGAACCGAGCACATTTTCTCCAGTTTGGCTTCACCCCAGTCCAAAAGCTTCTGGAAAAAAGCTGTGAAAATAGCAAAAAGATGAAAAAAAAGATGGAAATGTGACAAAAAAGTGACGGAAAATTGATGAAAAAGTGGCAAAAAGTCACAAAAATGTCACAAGAAATCGATAAGAAATTGACAAAAAGTTGACGAAAAAATGACAAAAATGTGACAAAAAAAATGACAAAAATGTGAAAAAAATGGAAGAAAAAAAGGACAAAAATTTGATAAAAATTTGCCAAAAACATTACGAAAAATTGACAAAAAATGACAAAAAAAATTAAAAAAAAATTGATTAAAAAATGTGACAAAAAATGACAAAAATGTGACAAAATGTGACAAAAATGTGATAAAAATGGAGGAAAAAAGGGACAAAAATTTGATAAAAATGTGACAAAAAATTACAAAAAATTGACAAAAAATGACAAAATTTTTTAAAAAATGTGATTAAAAAATGTGACAAAAAAATGACAAAAATGTGACAAAATGTGACAAAAATGTGATAAAAATGGACAAAAAAAATGACCAAAATTTGATAAAAATTTTACAAAAAAAATTACAAAAAAATGACTAAAAATTACAAAAATGTGACAAAAATTACTAAAAAAATTACAAAAATGAGTTGAATACCCAACAAAAAAATGATGGCAAAAAAAAAATCTGATGACGTGAGGAAAAAGATCCTCTCGGTTCAGGTGGGAGTTAAGAGGTTAAATAAGGCTGTAACAAAATGTGGAAAAAGTGTCAATATTGGTATTTAGCATCAAAGAGAGCCATGATTTGGACCATTTCAAGCATAGAAATAAAAAGGAGAAGCGTCATTCGATCCTTACGCATGCGGACGGTTAGGAAAGAAGCTACTCCGGTAGGCTTTTCACATTCCATTAGCCGCTTCAATGTGTTTTCCCTATATATATTTTCTAGGTGCAGCCAGGGGCCGGAGGGCGTCCGGTTTGGGAACCTCAGGATCTCATCTCTGCAGAAGATGTTGTTCTGTTGGCTTCAACAAATCAGGACCTTCAGCTGCTCTGGGGCGGTTTTCGTTGTGTCCTTGGGCAAGACACACCCACATTGCCCCCAGTGTCTGCGTACATTGGTGTATGAATGAGAGTATGAATGGGTGACTGGTTCCTTGCTGTAAAGCGCTTTGAGTGCCTAATGTAGGTGGAAAAGCGCTATATAAGTTGAGACCATTTACCATTTACCAAGAGGGAGCTGAGTCGGGGAAAAGCTCTCAATTTACCGATCGAGCTACGTTCCCACCCTCACCTATGGTCATGAGATTTGGGTAATGACCGAAAGGACAAGGTAGCGAATACAAGCGGCCGAAATGAGTTTCCTGATGAGGCTGGGCGCACCCTTCGATATCGGGTGAGGAGCTCAGTTACCCGGGAGGAGCTCGGAGTAGAGTCGCTGCTCCTTCACGTCGAAAGGAGCCAGCTGAGGTGGCTCGGGCATCTGTTCTGGATACCTCCTGGTCACCTCGTGGTAGACCCAGGACTGGTGGGACTATGTCTCCGAGCTGGCCTGGTGTCGCCTCAGGGTCAGAACAGCTGGAGGAGGTGTGCGTGGGAAGTCTGCTGCCCCCATGACCCGGCCACGGATGAAGCAGAAGAAAAGTTGCCCTTGTATTGTTTTCGTTGCATTTTTATCCTAATATTTCATCTCATTTTTGTTGCTATTTTGACACTTTTTTCAAGAAGATTTTAGATTTGGGTAAAGCCAAACTGGAGAGAATGTGCTCGGTTCAGGTGGGAGTTCAGAGGTCAAGTAACAAGTGGACCTCTTCTTGTATTGGAGCAATATTCGACCAGTAGTATCAGCACTTTGCCAGTTGTTCCTCAGCTCGCCGGAAGCTCCCGTCGCTCCACGTTCTCCTGCTCCTCCCTGCGTTCTCCTGCTCCTCCCTGCGTTCTCCTGCTCCTCCCTGCGTTCTCCTGCTCCTCCCTGCGTTCTCCTGCTCCTCCCTGCGTTCTCCTGCTCCTCCCTGCGTTCTCCTGTTCCTCCCTGCGTTCTCCTGTTCCTCCCTGCGTTCTCCTGCTCCTCCCTGCGTTCTCCTGCTCCTCCCTGCGTTCTCCCGTTTATCAGATCCGTCACAGCTGGCTGGTTGTAGCCGATCCGACCGTGAAAAAGCGCGAGATAAAAACAGCACATCGCACTTACAGCGGCCGGCGCGCTAACAAGGTCAGCAGACAGTCCCCACTCCCGAATCTCCGGACCAGATGGAGCTCATAAAGCGCGGCGCCCTGATGAATGCCGCGCTGAATTGTTTATCCTGGCTGCTCTCGCTGTCGGGTCCTCGCCGTGGGTGAGACAAATGGCGTGTCGAGCGTGATTACAAGCGTTCATCAATTCTGAGCAAGGCGAGATTACTTTTACGTGCGGCAGGTAGACGTTTGCGGAGCCGCGCTGTGACAAAGTGCCGGATCTGTGCGTCATTCGCTCAGTCGACTTTCAAAAAACAAAAGCAAAATTACTTATGAACGTGTGTTTTATGTAATGAAAACAAATCACTCTAAATGGCTTACGTTTCTTACAGGGATATTTCAGGATTATTGACATAGGGCCTCATTTCCTAATTATCCAGAGGGTTGTTGATTTCTGGAGCTATATATATTTTTCAATTCATGCAGTTTGAAGAGTTTAGTGGTGCTAGGCTAATGCTAGGCTAGTGCATGTCTATGGTAACTAGTAGCCCGCATTAAAAAACCTCTTCAAAATCAGGGGCTCGTCCTCCAAACGTTGCCATATCTGGTCCGGTAACCGAGCAGATCACTCGTCCGCTGTGTAGCTACAACCAGGAAGCCGATGCTGCTCAAATATAAGTGGGCTGTGTCCGAATGTCCACCCTAGTCCCTGACCCCTCATTCACTACATAGGCCCGCACTACATAGTCGACGATATAGTCATTGATTCTGTTGGCGATTCGGACAGAAGACACTACTTTCTCCGAGCTGCGTGACGTCAGGTGCGCTGCGGCTGCAGATTTCTGTTTTTGGTTTTTTTTTATCTGAATTTATTGATTGTTACAAACGTTTATTTTATGAAACAGAAAGACGTGCCTTTCAGAGCCCGGTGTCCAAAGCGCCAGCTGATGGAGTGGCTACATCTGCTAAAAGTTTTTATTTATGGATAAATACGAGTCAGATGCGTTTTATTTCACATGGATTTTACATGAATGGCTTGGATTATTCGAGAGGAAGCTATCGGTCATTTAACAGCTCCAGCTAAAGGTTAGCAGCTAACGTTAGCATCTTTTCACCATAACCGTTTATATTTAGGTCGTTTATTCATGAGAAACACAAACACACGACTGAAACAGCTGACTTCCCTCAGTCGTGTTGTTTAGTTCACAGACCTGTCTCTGTCAGGCTCTTCTCCGACTCTCCCAGTGCATTGTGGTCTATATTGACCTGTTTAGTGACCATCGATGCTCACTACTTTTCGAGATGCATTGTGGGAAATTTCGAGTGCCCTACTTTTTTCTCTCTGGACATTCGGACACCCCTACAAAATGTGACCACTATATAGTCACTATAGGGAATAGTGTGGACACTCGGACACAACCAATGTTATATTTCAAAAAATATTCACTCAACACAGACATTTATATGGGTGGTCTGGTGTTGTGATTTGCCTCAGGTGCTCTGTGCTTGGGTCAGATTGTTTTTAATGCAGGCTACTAGTTACCATAGACATGCACTAGCCTAGTACTAGCCTAGCACCACTAAACTCTTCAAATAAGGACTGCATGAATAAAAAACAAAAAACAAAATCTCCAGTAATCAACAACACTGGATAACTATGAAATGAGGCTGTTCTGTTTTACTAATGTCCACATGAGAGCACTCTTTGCTGTATTGTTTTCGATTTAAGTATTTTCTGTTGTGGCCCCTTTAAGAAAGTAAGTGTCAGGAAGTCTAGTCAAGCATGGCCTGAGCTGTTGTTTTCAAGCAAGAAAGTTATCCAGTGTCATCTGCAAACATGTTAAAATAGAAGCTAAATTGATGGTCATACCGTTTCCATTCATGTGTAGTGATCAAAACAACATGCAACATTTACAACATACTATACATTTTGATACAGGTTAACTCCCACCTGAACCGAGCACATGTTCTCCAGTTTGGCTTTACCCCAGTCCAAAAGCTTCTGGAAAAAAGCTGTGAAAATAGCAACAAAACTGAGACGAAAACAATGATGGAAATGTGACAAAAAAGTGACAAAAAATTGACAAAAAAATAACAAAAATGTGACAAAATGTGATAAAAAATGACCAAAAAAATGACAAAAATGTGACAAAAAAATGACAAAAAATTGACAAAAAATGACAAAAATGTGACAAAAAATGATAAAAAAAAATGACAAAAAAGTTACAAAAATGAGTTGAATACCCAACAAAAAAATGATGGAAAAAATCTGATGACGTGAGGAAAAAGATCCTCTCGGTTCAGGCGGGAGTTAAGCGGTTAAAACAATAAATATCATAAATAGGTTAAAAACCTGTGATGGAGACATTTAGTTTGCGTTGTGTTTTGGGCTTTTGCATAGGTTAAGCAGCTGATTGTGTTTCATGTTTTTTGTCGTCGTTTTTCTCGAGGAGGTTATTTAGAGTTCAAGCAAGATTTAAGTCAAATGCAAGGTGAACGGCAGCTTTATCCTCGACTTTCAGGGCATTCAGGGCGACCCAGTTTGACCGAGGGAAAATCAGGGATACTGCGACACCACCAGATCTCATCATATAACTCTGCAGTTTTTTGGTTTGGCTGCTGAGACCTGGCAACCCTGCAACGCTGATACACAGTAAAGTCACTTGCTCTTCTCCGTGAGACCTGCCCAAAAATATCTGTAAAACTGTCCAAAATCCGCGGACATTGATACTGCTCGGATTTTCAATGTCTTGCTGCTAGTTTACAGAGCCATGTGCTCGAGAAATTATGAAAACCGGCCCTTTCTCCCTCCCTCTCTAAACAAGCTGCTGAGAGTTTGAGGTTTTGTCATTAGAAATGAGCAAAATAAAAAGGCAAAACAACATGCACAGTTTGGTAAATGGACTCAACTTATAAAGCACTTTTCTACCTTTATCAGGCCCAAAGCGCTTTACAGTAAAAAAACAGTCACCCATTCACTCTCACGAGACGACCCGCTCTACCAACTGCGCCACCGTCGCCCAAACACTGGTTATCCGGCCCTCCAGCACAGAACCTCTGGCCCCCAATATGATTTTGAGAAATATGATTATGCAAATACCTTTTAAAGTACACCAAAAATGCGAGAAATAGTGTATTTTTATGGTGTATTTTTTAAATGTCTTTGGAGAACATCCCACTTGGTCATATATAATGTAAAACAGTGATTCTCAACTGGTGGGTCGGGGACTCAAAAGTGGGTCGCGAGCCCACAGGATTTTTTTTCTCTCTATATTTTCCATCTGAAACACGCTGGAGTCTGTTGAAATTTGTATTATTGGGTTGTTTTGATCATAATTTCAATCTTCAAAGCAAATCTACGGCTTGTTCAATAAAAACATGTGGTAAATGCAATATTTTATGCGATATATGACAAATTGCCGTTTTATTTGAGTCGCAGCTTGTCATTAAGGTTTTTGCAGACAATGGTTCTTAACTTTAGCCTACAATAGTGAGGTTCGGCCCTCTGTGTTTTGTCAATAATGAAAATCGGCCCTTCGTGATGCAAACTTGCCGACCCCTGATTTACAACAACTTGACACAACCCCATTTGTTGATCAGTGACACATAAATAAATCAGTCAAATATAATATTAAGACATCATAAGGTACAATTTACCTTTTTTCTCCCAGGTGTAGCGGGGTCCAGCTGCATCTCCAAGGACTCAACTTTCTTCTCCTCCCTCCTCCTTATGCTGCGTCCACACCAAACGCGTTTTGGGCGTCAAAAACGTGCCTAAAGCCCGTAGTTGGACGCTTGTGCTTTACTAAAGTCAGACGCTCGTCACAAATGTCACAGAGCGTCAGACGCTCCGGCCGCGCGTCAGCTCAGAGTCTGTTCGTAGCATCTTGGAAGTAGCTCTTGCCTGAAATAGACCTGCTACAGCTCATTGTTGATTAAAAGTCTGCAATAAACCACAAATGCATGAAGGCCGGCTCAGTGTGATCGTCATAAAGCTGCTCTATGTTGTTACGGATTCATTGACGTTATTAGTGCATAATGCTTGTTTTCATGAGAGAAAACCGGAGCTCAATGCGAGCTAACTGAGCTAACTGAGCTAACAAGCTATGGTTTTCTCCCGGAGCTAATTGTAGATGATGTGAGTAATAAACTACAACATCAGCCCAGCTCAGTGTGTGATCATTGTTCTTTATTGACTTTATTTGTGCATATTTCTCGTTTTCACGTGGGGACCGGAGGTTTAGCTTAGCTTTAGCTCCGGTGCTAATGCTACAACAGGCTCCTCGAGGCCCAAACACATTCCCAGCGCAGATTCAGCCACTGAAATAACCTTTCTTGTCGCCGCTTTTAATCCTGGGTGTTTAGATAAAGAAACCTCCGTGACTTGTGACTTGTTTACATCTGTGGGGCCGGCGTAGAATCTGCCCCGGTGGCTCAGCTGCAACGTACGTCACTGTGGGGGGAAAGCTCCTGATTGGTCGACGCTCGCGAATTTCTCCAAAAAGGCCTGGAGGCGCGTCAAAAGCTTTCCAAGCGCAAAAAGCTTCAAAACCTTGACGCGCTGCGGGACCTCTTGACGCCCCCTCGAGGCGCGTCCTCCATGTATTTTAAATGTAAACCTGACGCTTTGGAGGCGCCGGCCGCGTTTGGTGTGGACGCACCATTAATCTCCTCCACAGAGTCTTCTTCAGTTCTTCTACCACCGTCTGAAGCCTTCTTTACTTCCTCTGCTGTCTCCCAGTCGATCTTTGAGCCGTCCGGAGCCGCCAAACTCTCCTTATTAGGATTTATGGTTTCTCCGTGACCATCAGCAGCCTCTCCTCTGGCTCTTCTTCTCGTCCTGCATCACTGTTTTTCTCCAGGCCTGGTCAGCTTCTCTCAGCTCCTCGATGGCTGCATTCACACTGCTGAGCTGTTGTTGGACATTTCTTTGAGCTGCCATCACACTGCAGTTTGTGGCTTCTCTCTCCTCTCTTCTTAGCAGCTCATTCTACATTTACTCCTCTTCCATTTGTTTCTGCAGGTCAACAAGCTTCTTTGCAGTTTTCTCCTTAATATAAAACTTCTCCAAATGTTTTTATCTTCTCCTTGAGTTCAGCTGTAGTTTCCTTCAGTTGGTGTCTGATTTGAACCTCTGTGTCCTCCATTCAGGGTCCTTTGCAAGTTTCAAGTGAAGGTGTTTCCTGGCTAAGTGCTTCCTCCAGATGAGAAACGGCCATATTTAGAATTGTCCAGCTTTTTAGCTTCAATGCTGGTCCAGCTTGATGGACTTGGTGGTACAGCACACCACTGTACTGTGCATCAATTTATTCTAAAAGGGCTCAGAAGAAGAATGGACTATTGACTAGCTCAAGTGACAATTTGCTCCGCTACACCAAGCTGGTTTCCTGCACTTTGTTGGCACTCCAGTTCATGAACATGGCAACAGCTGAAAAGCTTTCTCCCGCCACTGGGACGGACCAGGACGGAACAAGAGCTCAAGAGAAGCTCCCCTGGACCGTGCACACGTCATCACTGGTCAAGAACAGCAATCGGCGTCTCTACTTTCTCCGCAAGTTAAGAAGAGCCAGAGAAGTGTTTCATACGGTCCAGGCTGTCGGGAAGCTGAACTCCCTCGATCCCTGACTCCCCACCCCGACTGCATAACAAGGACGAGACAATGAACTATTTCGATGCATTGTGAAATGAATTGACAAATAAAATCTTTGAATTTGAATTGAACGGCCTGCTTCTCAACTCAAAGTGTGCCTGTACTCGTCCAACAGCTGCAAATCCTCACCTTTTGCAGTTCCATGTAGTGTCATTCAATAAAAATTAAAAGCTGTGCTGAATCAGAAATGTCTGCGCTCTCCTCACATGCCAGTGAATAAGCAGTGAATTTTGGCTTTCAGTTGTTCTTTAATCTATGGAAGCCCGTTTCCACCATGTAAAAAAAAAAAAGCCCAACAGGAAGTCGAAATTACGAGATTTAAAGTCATAATTTTGTGTTTAAAACACAAATTTTCAAGTTTAAACCTCGAAATTACGACTTTTAAACTCATACTACGAGTTTAAATCTCGAAGTTACGAGTTTAAATCTCGAAATTACGACTTTTAAAACTCAGAATTTCAGTGTGTGATCGCTTTATGTAGACGGTGGTTTTATTTACTTTTATCGACTATTCATGTATATTTCCCATTTTCACATAATCATGATCATCCGAAGTTCATCGAAGTTCATAATGCTACGATCGTAGCATTAGCTTTGGGAATGCCCCTGCATCATCAAGGCCTAAACACATTCCTATCGTGGATACAGCCATTTTTAATACGTTTTCTTGTCACTGCTTTTAATCCTGGGTGTTGAGGTAAAATAAACACTTCTGTGTCTTTGTAAAAGTCCCAGAGTTGCTGTAGCTCCGGTTCACAACACGATGAACTAATCCTCCATGACTGTTTGTTTACATCTGCACCAGTGGTTCCGCTGTCCCGCCGTACAGACGTCTATGATCACGGATCTGAGAAACTCAAAATTCCGAGTTTAAATCTCGAAATTCTGAGTTTTAAAAGTCGTAATTTCAAGATTTAAACTCGTAATTTTGAGATTTAAACTTGTAGAATGAGTTTAAAGTCGCAATTTTGAGATTTAAACTCGAAATTTTGGGTTTTAAACACAAAATTATGACTTTCGTTGGGCTTTTATTTTTTAGCATGGTGGAAACGGGCTTCCATGTGAATGTCTTTGGTTTTCAACTTGAAAATCGTTTGATTCCCGGATCCGTCGGCTTGGTGATCGGTGTGCAGGTTGGTGCGAATGCAAACACGTTGCCCACGAAGGAAATGAAAACACAGATGCGATTCCCTGATGCAAAAAGAATGAGCACTTTACCCACAGTCCCCAAAATCAATTAAATTCTTACTACTTTATTAATAGCAGGTGATATTGACAAAAGGAATTCCTCAATCATGACGATAATCAGTTATGTTTCCACAGTTTGTCCAATGTAAAACGTAAGCATGCTTGTGTTAGCTGTGTTTTGGTGCATAGGGAAGTCTAACCTCATATTAGTCTTGAAATGCTGACTTCCAGAGCTGTATAATTACACGTGGTCGCTCTTTTGTGCATTGTCTTCACACGAACAGTCACACACGCGTGTTCTTTGAAGCGTTGGATTAACGGGACGCTGACTGGGGTGAGCGATTGCCCCGCGTTGCATCATGTTCTGAGAGAGTCTGAATAAATGCATGTCGAACAGAAGCGGCGATAAAACATGCCACAGAGGAGCTATTAGCGCTGATGAGAGCGGGGGGAGAGGTTACGGCCCCACTTTAGGGAATTCAGATCATCTCCCAGATTCTTCCTTAAATGTCAATGAAAAGACTTCAGATTTTTACCATAATTTAATGTTACGCCCTCATCAAAAACATACTCAGAGTGTTTTTTGTTTTCAGGCCTTGTCAAAGATATATTCCAACAAACCGCAGATTTCTTTCGATATAAACAAAGGTTCCTTAAACCTCCGGACAAAGGGAAGATTATACAAAACTCCAGTTATGAGGTACTCGGAGTGTAAGGAACCACTGCTCTGAGGCTCGCCCACATTGAGCCAATCACATGGCGGGTGAAGCTCAGGGCATGATCTCTTCCCTCTGACGCCACACGCCGCTGATGTTGAAGGTGTGAGCTGTTAAAGAGGGGGTATTATGCTTTTTTCAGTCACATAGCACCAGTCTATAGCACACTACAATGATGAGGAAACCTTCTGTTGGTCTGTAAATGCAGTAAATTAGAATAACTGCCTTGTGTAAAATTGCTCTCTCAAAATGGCTGTAGTGAATGTCTTGAAATAGGCCTCTGTCTCTTTAAGAACCTCTGAGCCTTTCGGACACGCCCCCTCCACACGCTGTCTGTGGCATCAGTGGGGAGGGGGTTCTGCTGAGGAGCAGTGGTTGGTTACTCGGCTGGTGACGAAAGCTCGGAGGCGTCTCCAGGAGGTGGGGGCGTTCCTAGGAGGACTCAGGCAAACCTATCCCTAAAATGGCCGCCATCAGAGTTTCTACAGATTACTCAAAAATACGTGAATGTGCCAAGGCAACACTTCAGGCATGTTTTTAATGAGGGAATGACATAATAACATGATGGAAAGCTTGAAAAAGTCGATTTTGCATAATACCCCCCCTTTAATGACGTTTTGGAAGCATCAAACCAGTAGATCCACACACAGATCCCACTGAATCAATTAGAGTGAACATTTCCTAACTTCTTAGGGCACACTTGTCCATCCACCGCACCCAAGCGAAGCCCCGTCACTGCGGTTCAAATCAAATTGCATCTGCATTTGTCAAGGTAAAACAGTGAGAACAGTGTTTAAAACGTGTCAGTGCCGCCGCCTCACGCTCTCCCCAGTCGCCTCACGCTCGTCTCGGGTCTGACTCTATAGGGATCGGCCTGTATAACTTCTTCTGAAAATGATTTGCCAGACAGACCCTTTTATTTTGGTCGTGGCCAGGGTTAAATGCTCTGTCGTCTCTCAGCAGAGCTTTGCTTTCGCTCTGATCTGGAGTCAGTCTGAGCCTCTGTATTCACGTAGGTGTAATATCTGCTGCCAGAAGGAGAGACTGACCCTGGATCAGTTTCACAGTTCCACTGTCACATTATCCTCCTGCCCTTGCTGCCGTGCAGTGTTAATTTTGACAACATGTTATATTTTAGTTTTAGTCTTAGTCTTTTGACTAAAATGTAATTTAATTTTAGTCTAGTTTTAGTCGCCTAAAATTGCATGTCAATTTAGCCGACTAAATTCAAGACTAATTTAGTCGACTTTGCTTTTATAATATTCATTATAATAATATTTAATCAAGGTCCTCGACTTCATGGAGCTGCTCCACATGAACAAAACTCAGAGCTGATCCTTTGGCAGAGAATTTACATGATATGAGGCTCTTTAAGACGGTCAATAGAAGTTTGGATGATTTTAGTCTCTCCTTTTCATTTTTATTTAGTCTTATTTTAGTCGACTAAAATATCTGGACATTTTACTCATAGTTTTAGTCTCATGAGAAACTTTTAATTTAGTTTTAGTCCAATATAGTCATCAAATTAAAACTAAATATTTTACGAAATTAACACTGCTGCCGTGGCATTTGATTGGTCAGCAAGACGTAGCCCCGCCTCACCTCTCACAAGTTGGTGATTTGCTTCTTTATTTTATGACTTAGCTAATTATTTTTCCTTATTCTAACACCTCATGTGAGAGCATCAGTGTCTGAAGAATGGATGTTCAGATTTCAAACCTACTAAAACTATGTTGAGCCATGTTTTGCACAGGAGCTACAGCGACATATTTACAGTGTACGATAGTTTGTGCTGAAATCAGACAGTTTTGGAAGCTTGGTACGATATATTGGTTTTGAGAATCTGGCAACCCTGATCGTGGCGCAACGTTTTATTCACAAACACATTTTTCAAAGCATGAATATCAGTCCCTTTGTAATTTTAGATGATGAAAAAGTAAAACACATTGCATTTTATGGATGATGGCACCTTCGATATTGTGAGGTTGGTGTTTATATAGTTTATATAGTTTATAATAATAATTTGGTATCACATTATTTTACACTGCCCTTTATACTTTGTACGTAACTCAATGTAGTACAATGTAATGTGCTCTGAAACAATCTGTACCTATTTGTTAGATACTGTATGGAATAATATGTATTAGTACTTTTTAGTACTAGTTATGTCTTATTACATTATGTACCTACAAACTACAAATACATATTATTCCATTGTGTATCTAGCCTATAGGTCAGGGGTCGGCAAGCTCGCGTCCTGGAGGGCCGATTTCCATCATCGTCAAATCACCAAGGGCCAAACCTCACCATTGAAGCCCAAAGAACCAAAGAATGTTATGCAAAAGCCAATGTTTTACATTATACATGTTTTTTTTTACCTTTTACCCCCCGAGAGCTAAGGCCTACGAAAGAGATTGGAACTTTTCTGTCACATTTTGAAAGTGTTTTTGTAGGTTTTTTGTCCTGTTTTCTTGTCACTTTTTTCTCGCCCTTTTGTCATTTTGTCATGTTTTCATCCACATTTTCGACACCATTTTGATGCTTTTTTTTTCCCAAAAAAGCTTTTAGATCTGGGTAAAGCCAGACTGGACAAAATGTGCTCAGTTCAGGCGGTCCAGGCGATTTCTGAATCCCAAAATGGACTATACATACATAGTAACATTTTGTATTTATATGGTGCAGTTTTTACACAATAACCACCAAAGCATCTTCCCCCACTCTCTCCGACTTTAGCAGGTATTTGATCTATTATTTGTAATAATATTATTGTAATAATTTGACGTTGCCTACCCCTGCTATAGGTACAAGTACATTGTGCTAAATTTAGCTCAGTTTTAGGTACAATGTATTAACCGTAGTATAAAATAACGTGTAACCACTTATTTGTTATGTATTTATTTTATATTTTGAAGAGCTCTTTGAAATTAACGGTTCCCAAAGACTTGGTAAATCCCATCACGATGTGAAATCTTGTAACTTTATTAATGAACTGAAGCTTTTAACTAACTTTAAATATCAAATCCTTTTCTTCTCCTCATGTAGCTGTCCTCACGTCTGCCTGCAGAGGGCGCTCCGACACCACATTACTGAAGCCTTGCAGAGCCGAGCCTCCTCACTCAAGCATCTCCTTTTACAATGCGGTTCTTGTTCTAAACTAAACAGGGGGGGGTCCGCCGCTCCTCCCCGGGGAAATTTTAAGAGAAATTGACATTGTTTCAGAGCTTCGTTGTTTTTGATCCGCTCGGTCACAAGCGACGCTCTAATAAAAACCACCGCGTCCCCAGACTCTGCCCGTCACCGCCGTCCCGCCCGTGCACCAGATTTCAAACCAAACAAACTCCTCAGATTCCTGGGTCGCTTCTTTATTGAATCCCGGGGGAGCTGCGGCTGCTCTGAACCCACGGGTCTGAGCCCGGGGGCAGCTCTGTTCTCCACAGTGAACAGTGACATCGCGTGACAGCTTTAATCTGCCGCGGACGCGTCGCTCTGTGGGACCCGCGCATGTCCTGGGGCTCAGTGTCCACCCTCTCCGGCGCCCGGGGCCCGAACGCCGCACAGGCACAGGCACACACTCAAATCAACCAGGAGCTGTTTCATAAAGAATGTCTTTCAGTAACGTTTCCACACAGATGTGCAGTTGATTCATATAAATGTCAAAGATTGGATCAGTGCGTGGATGTAGAAACTGATCTGTGTTTACATTCATCCTTGTGATTATATCATCCTATTCTAGACACAGACATAATATTTATGAAATTTACAATGTACAAACACAGCCCTTCACTCTGGAAACAAATGAATTCTGCATCAAAAATACTACATTATTATTAAGTCAGTAAACCAGATATTTGCATGAGCACCTTTGCCGCTTAATTAACTTTAATTATATTTAGCTCTTTTGTTGCTAAGAAGACTATTCCAGCTACTGTGACAACTCAATTTCCCTTGTGGATCAATAAAGTCGTTCTAGAGTAAAGGGACTAGATGCAAGTTGGTCATTTTTATGCTCACTACTGCCACCTCAGGTCTTATGCGTAACTGCAGCTTCTATGTTAAGCTCATGCATGACGGCACTTCAGACCCAAATTAACACCTGAGTGACAGTGCAGGATTTTAGAGGCAGTTGTGGTGAACAGGTCTGAGCTCATTCTACACATTAGGACATGGAGGAACATGTGGGGGGAGGAAAATACTTAGTATTATGCAAAATCGACTTTTTCAAGCTCTACATCATGTTATTATGTCATTCCCTCATTAAAAACATGCCTGAAGTGTTGCCTTGGCACATTCACGTATTTCTGAGTAATCTGTAAAAACTCTGATGGCGGCCATTTTAGGGATAGGTTTGCCTGAGTCCTCCTAGGAACGCCCCCACCTCCTGGAGACGCCTCCGAGCTTTCGTCACCAGCCGAGTAACCAACCACTGCTCCTCAGCAGAACCCCCTCCCCACTGATGCCACAGACAGCGTGTGGAGGGGGCGTGTCGGAAAGGGTCAGAGGTTCTTAAAGAGACAGAGGCCTATTTCAAGACATTCACTACAGCCATTTTGAGAGAGCAATTTTATACAAGGCAGTTATTCTAATTTACTGCATTTACAGACCAACAGAAGGTTTCGGCATCATTGTAGTGTGATATAGACTGGTGCTATGTGATTGAAAAAAGCATAATGCCCCCTCTTTAACTATTTTATAGTCCCTATAAATCTCACTGTTGTTATTATTTTATTATTTTTTCCATAGATTTATGTATTTGATATACTCAAGTTATTGTGGATGTAAAATTTCCATCCATCCATTTTCTTCCTCTTTATCCGGGGCCGGGTCGCGGGGGCAGCAGTCTCACGCAGAGAAGCCCAGACTTCCCGGTCCACACACACCTCCACCAGCTGTTCTGACCCCGAGGCGACACCAGGCCAGCTCGGAGACATAGTCCCACCAGCGTGTCCTGGGTCTTCCACGAGGCCTTGTCCCACTAGGACATGCCTGGAACAGCTCCCGCGGGAGGCGACCAGGAGGCATCCGGAACAGATGCCCGAGCCACCTCAGCTGCTCCTTTCGACGTGAAGGAGCAGCGACTCTACTCCGAGCTCCTCCCGGGTAACTGAGCTCCTCACCCGATCTCGAAGGGTGCGCCCAGCCACCCTGCGAAGGAAACTCATTTCGGACGCTTGTATTCACGATCTCTTCTTTTCGGTCATTATGAAAAACTTGAATTTGATTTACTTTCAAACCATTAATGAAGCAATTTGGAGACGGACAATAGGCGGACGATATTTTGGGAGGAAAAGGGATGAACTGTGGAGGGAACGACCTGCTCTGGAGAACTGAACTAATGCTGAGACCAAGTAAAAGCTAATAAATTACAAATATATAAACTATTCTGGAATAATTCTCTTCCTCCGGAGAGAGGAGGTTTGAAGCAGCTGGACCTTTTATCTCTCCTACACCATCAACACTTTCCCTTCAAGGCCAAGCCAGATACGGACTGATTGTAGACAACTGCACACACATACCCCCCTCCCTAACCACGCCCCCGCCGTTCTGCGTCTGCCCCAACACATTTCCTCAGCCCCGTCCCATTCGTCCTTCCTGTCCCCAAGAAAAAACTCCAGCACCTGACCTGGTGTGCTGTGTATTTCCCATGTCTCGAGGTTTTTATGTAACCTGATTGTAGTGAGGCGCATTGAGATGCCTTGTGTCTGAAATGCGCAGTATAAATAAAGGTGCCAATTTTACAGCACTCATGTTCCGATAAGTGGCTATTTTTGACAATAGGGTGCGTTCACGTAGAATTATATTTCAGTCGGAGCAGGTGCCGATACAACTCTACGTGAGAGGAACAGTTTTTGAAATAAATTCCCCAAAAATAACATTTTCCCTGATCATTATTCGACAGTGATTGGATTCATAAACCTGTCACATTGTTTTTATTCTACTGACCAACATCACGCATATGTTTTTGAATACTGTCTCCACTTTTGGACGTCTTTGTGAGGAAGTATTAGACCAGGGGTGGGCAACGTCAGGCCCGGGGGCCAAATCCGGCCCTCCGGCGCAGAGCCTCTGGCCCCCAATATGATTTTGAGAAATATGATTATGCAAATACCTGTTAAAGTACACAAAAAATGCGAGAAATAGTGTCTTTTTATGGTGTATTTTTTAAATGTCTTTGGAGAACATCCCACTTGGTCATGTATAATGTAAAACAGTGATTCTTAACTGGTGGGTCAGGACTCAAAAGTGGGTCAGGAGCCTATAGGGAACTTTCTTTCAATATTTTCCATCTGAAACTACACGGAAACACACTGGAGTCTGTTCAAATGTGTATTATTGGGTTGTTTTGATCATAATTTCAGTCTTTAAAGCAAATGTATGGCTTGTTCAATAAAAACGTGGGGTAAATGCAATATTTTATGCGATATATGACAAAGTACAGTTTTATTTGGGTCACACCTTGTCATTAAGGTAATGGCGGGTCTCGGAGCCGGACCACTTTAGAACCACTGATGCAAAACATTGGCATTTGCAGAAAATGGTTCTTAACTTTAGGCCTAACCCTACAATAGTGAGATTCGGCCCTTGGTGTTTTGGCTATGATGAAAATCGGCCCTTCATGATGCAAACTTGCCGACCCCTGTATTAGACCATAGTTCATATGAGCTGGAGGAGAGGACTTTGAACTTTGTGACAGTTTTTCTTTCATGTGAATTGGCCCAGGAATTACAGAGAAATGAGACTAGAAATCTACATTTTGTCATGTAATTCTAGGCTGCTCCTCCTCAATGTTAAACTATAGGCTCTTTACAATGTGGTGACGTCATGTGAACGAATCCTATTGTAAAAATCTAGTTGTTTCTATTCAATCCACTTATGCTTTGGTTGTTGAGATGATGCTGAATATACTGAAAGTGTCAAAATGAAGGCCTTAAGCGTCATCAGAAGTGTTAAATTATTTACATTTACCTCCTGTGTCAATCATGTCCTGATGTTTTTTGTCCGAGGCAGATTTAGGTGAAATAGTTTTTCCTCAGAAGTTGTTTGTTGTGCCATTTTTTTTTTTTTCCACTCACGCCTTTGTTGGATGATCTGTTTGCAAATCTTAACCTCTTCACCCCCGCCTCAACCGAGCGCGTTTTCTCTTTGGGCTTTATAGATCTGCTTCCTCTGTTTCCTCGCGCTGATGCCGTCAGTGTGGTTTTTGGCAGCTCTTTTAGTTTTAGTCACTTTTCAGTCAGATGAAAACTGAAAAGTCAAGTTTTAGTTAGTTTCATTTTAAAAAGTAATAATTATTTTCGATAAGGATTGGGAATTGGGAGCAATGATCTGTTGGCTTTTTGTACTGTAGCTTCTGACAAACAGATTCCACCACAATAGGCTTTGGTTTTCTCCTCGTTAAAACTGTCCTGACAAACTGTGACATCGCTGTCCATGGAGGACGTATGCTGATTGTAGCGGTGAGACGGAAAGCGGCTCAGCAGAGTCCGCTCCGTGTCACGTACCGGGTGTTTCTCCCGCTCCTATCTATCTATCTATCTATCTATCTATCTATCTATCTATCTATCTATCTATCAATCAATCAATCAATCAATCAATCAATCAATCAATCAATCAATCCATCAATCCATCAATCCATCAATCCATCAATCCATCAATCCATCAATCCATCAAACTTTATTTATAAAGCGCTTTTCATACCGAAAGGTACGCATTGAAAACAATGCGCCTGGGACAACCTCCCATATATATACATTTTATATATTAGGATTAAATAAATAGATTAGTCAGTTAAAGGCTAAGCTAAAAAGGTGGGTCTTGAGCTGCTCTTAAAAACATGAACGTTCTCTGCAGCCCTGAGCTCCTCCTCAGGTCTGAGCTCCTCCTCAGGTCTGAGCTCCTCCTCAGGTCTGAGCTCCTCCTCAGGCCTGAGCTCCTCCTCAGGCCTGAGCTCCTCCTCAGGTCTGAGCTCCTCCTCAGGTCTGAGCTCCTCCTCAGCCCTGAGCTCCTCCTCAGGTGGTTCCAGAGGCGAGGGCCGTAATATTGGAAAGACGCCTCACCATGAGTCTTTTTGTTGACTTTAGGAATAACTAGGAGACCCCTGCCGGAGGAGCGAAGGGGCCGTGAAGGTTCGTAAGGTAAAAGCAGTTCTGAAAGAAAAGAAGGACCAAGACCATTAAGGCATTTAAAAACCATTAAAAGAACTTTAAAATCGATCCTGAAACACACGGGGAGCCAATGCAGCGATTCTCAAACCGGTGTAATGTGGTCCCGCCTCCTGGTCTTCGTCAGGACACGAGCTGCTGAAGTTTGTAAAAGTTGTAGACCTGAGATACTCTTTTTGGGAAGAGCAGAAAGTAGGGCATTAGTCGATACGACATGTGATAAAATCATGCATTAGCATCTCCGTGTTGGCCCGTATTTGTCCGCTAATTTTGCTTTCGCTCTGATCTGGAGTCAGACTGAGCCTCTGTATTCACGTAGGTGTAATATCTGCTGCCAGAAGGAGAGGCTGACCCTGGATCAGTTTCACAGTTCCACTATCACATTATCCTCCTGCCCTGACTTGAAGCCGTGGCATTTGATTGGTCAGCGAGACGTAGCCCCGCCTCACCTCTCACGAGTTGGTAATTTAACTGCTTCTTTATTTTGTGACATAGCTAATTATTTTTCCTCATTCTAACGCCTCATGTGAGTGTGTGTGTGTTCTCCAAAGTAAATCTGATCAAACCAAATCCAGCAATCGACTGATCATTGCAGCTCTTAACAAACTTATCCAGCATCAGTGAAGAATGGAGGGATGTCCGGATTTTAAACCTGCGAAAAACTATGTTGTTGTGTTCAATGACAAACTTGTACAAGAGCGTCTACATCAGAAATGCTGCAGGAGGGAATGACTCTGACGAGGAGGTGGAGTTCATCTCTATGTCGTCATGTCATGCATGACTAATGTAATGAATGGGACAGTGCGTGAGCCTGTGTTGTAGTTAGTGGTGATGATATGAGCCATAGTTTGCACAGGAGCTATAGCGCTATTGACATATTCATAGTGTACGATAGTTTGTGCTGAAATACGATAGTTTTGGAAGCTTGGTACGATGTATTGGTTTTGAGAATCTGGCAACCCGGGCGCACAAGCTGTTTGGGAACGTCTGACCACTTTCTTCGTCTCGTCTCACTGACATAAACTCATAAACGTCTCGTTAAGTTTTAGTCCATGTTTACAGCTCGTCATCGTTTAGTTATCTTCATTAAAGAGGGGGTATTATGCTTTTTTCAGTCACATAGCACCAGTCTATATCACACTACAATGATGACCAAACCTTCTGTTGGTCTGTAAATGCAGTAAATCAGAATAACTGCCTTGTATAAAATGTCTCTCTCAAAATGGCTGTAGTGAATGTCTTGAAATAGGCCTCTGTCTCTTTAAGAACCTCTGAGCCTTTCCGACACGCCCCCTCCACACGCTGTCTGTGGCATCAGTGGGGAGGGGGTTCTGCTGAGGAGCAGTGGTTGGTTACTCGGCTGGTGACGAAAGCTCGGAGGCGTCTCCAGGAGGTGGGGGCGTTCCTAGGAGGACTCAGGCAAACATATCCCTAAAATAGAGTTTTTACAGATTACTCAAAAATACGTGTATGTGCCAAGGCAACACTTCAGGCATGTTTTTAATGAGGGAATGACATAATAACATGATGTAAAGCTTGAAAAAAGTCGATTTTGCATAATACCCCCCTTCACAGGCATTTAAACACCAGTATTTGGGCATTTCCGCCTCGTCAGAACAGTCAAATCAGTCGCCGCATGTTTTTCTATGTTCTGCAGATTTGTGAGTTCCCCAAACTTTTGGTCCAACACTGGAAGTTGCCTCAGAAGTCGGTCGGCTGCATATTGTGTGCATCATCGATCATACCCACCGCCGCTGCTTACAGTTGTTTGTTCAAGTTGTACTATTCAAAAGAAAACACAATGCTTGGCTCCAGTCCCTCGGTATCACATTCACGAAGCCTGAAGGTTGCACATTGTTTGTGTTTTTTTGGAACGTCCTCCGAGGCGCTCAGTCAATGGATGCGCCGCCTGTGCAGAGGGCAGGCTGCCAGTGTGAGCGCTCTGCAATAAACTTATGCACAAAACTTATTTTCCTGTTGGTTGTTGACTTTGCAGAGGACGGTACAGAAAAACTACATCCACCTCCTCATCTCGCACGCCAACGACTGTCAATACACACATTTCACTGTCGACAAGAATCATTTCAAATGGGGTTTAATGTTCCGGTTTGTATTTGGTCGTAAAAACGCAGCTTCACAATCATAGAAACTGGTTTTCCTCCGCTCTGTCAAACTGGTGTTCGTGATGGAACATTTTGGAAAAACAAAACCAAGAGGCTCTGGTTGAACTCCATCAGCTGCACTCTCTCCCTCCATTTCCGGCTTTAACTTTTCCCCAGTTCTCAATGGTCCTCGTCGATGCAAAGATAGACTCAGGATGAGGAAAGGAACAAATCACCCACAATCCTCGGCCGCTGTCATCGCTCAGGATGTAGAGGATGAGCAAAACATTTAGCCCAAAGCAAAAAAACAACAATATTTTCCCCGTATTGTTCTCAAAAATATTCACCTGCGCTGATTTCATGTCAATTACATTTTATAAGAAAACCCCTTGAGACGCTAAATCCTGAAGGACTTTTTCAATCTTCAAGCAGTGTCCATGTACTACAGTATTAGTATCAACATGTGAGATGTTTCTGTGACGTCCCTGCAATGTCTCCGAGACCTGTCGGAGACCGAGGAGATCTCAAAGAGACTCTGTATGTCTCACAAGTTGAGGACAACAAATAGTGCCAGCTTTGGCACAGCTGCTTCAGACCAGGTAGACCTCGTCTTATCTCCAGGGGACGTCTCGAAAACATCTCCATGACCAACTCGAGTCCAGTGAGATGTGCCGTAAACTCTCTAATATAGGACCAGGCCTTTATTTACTCAAGGGCATCTAGGACCAGGCCTTTATTGGAACCAGGCCACAATTAGAGACAGAACTTTATTTCTATTTGAGCAAAACGGACGACCAGGAAAATGAAGAAAAACGAGATTTGTGTCCATTTGCACCTAAAATATTAGGTTCATTTATTAATTAACATTTCAAACCCTCTCCCAGCGGCTGGAACATTCACGCCTTTTATTTTGTCGGGACAACAGGAAGTGTTTCGTTGCTGTTAGCGGAGCTTTGACATCAGTGTCACTGCAGGTTTCTGTTTCTTTTTTACCACGGACCGGATTATTTGTTGTTATCTTGTGTAAAAGGCGAGTTTAGACGGAGTGTTTGTGTTTGTGATCGATCATGAGACTGACCCGAGAGAAGACGAGACGCTCGCGCTGATGGGAGGAGTTATTTTGAGGCGTGGGACTGACCTGCACACGGAGCAGCTGGACGTGCTTTGAAGACGCGATGGCGACTTTATTAAAACCCTGGAGGGTCACACAACATTTGCCCTGTTTCCAAATATGGTCACAGGAGGTTTGAAAAGTGGCTAAATCTGTGTCAAAGTTACGCTTGGATCAGCTCCTCCGCAGCGTCCCCCTCGGCCCGGGTTCCCGTTTGTTTACTTCCTGCACGTGAGTTTTCATTTACACCAGTATGAGACAAATTCCGCTATAGTTTCTAATAAAAGCCCCGGCCTGTTTTAGAGACCGGCTTTAATTTGCCTCCGCCAGCCACGAACCCGGCCTCTGTTAGAGACCCGGCCACTAATGGAATACAGGCCAGTATTAGAGAATTTACGGTATGTGCACAATCCATTGAGGTCATAAGCGCCACTGCAGGTGTCATTACATATTAAGTTTTTTTACTTATTCATTGTTCGTGAGAGTAAATACTACGCTGACAGAGAAGACAAAGGGACAGAGGGATATTCTTCATCCAATTGCACAATGGAGATACATCTTTTTTCGCTCAAACTTGGCTGTAAATACTGTTTAAGTGGTGCTAGCCCGCAGTTAGCTTCACCCGTTAGCATGTTAGCTTCTTCTTCGTGATTCTATTAGTGTGCATTGGTGACTCCGACACAGCTGGCAGTCAAGTTGCAAGCCTGGTTTTCTGGCCAGAGACACCGGGGAGACGAAAGACCCTCCAAACGAAGCTCGTCACATGTCGAGTTCTGTGACCGGGCGTCCAGGGACCGTGAGGTTGAACATGATGAGGGGAACATTATGATGTAATTATCGACAGCGGCGCCCTGTTGTGTATCGGCTGGAGCTGTGAATCAAGCGTGGAGAATGAAACACAGGCCGTAATTTAACACAGAGCACTCGGGCTTCTCTAGGAAAGAAGAAACCGAACAGAATGAACTGTAATCTGATCCATTTGCTCTACACAGAGTTGCTTTAAAGGAGAGGGAGGGTGTGTTTTTATTTCTTACCGTGATACAATGTTGTTTCCTCATCAGAGACATAACTCCAGATATGTCTTTGAGGCATTTGCGCATGTTTGTGACAGTTCAAAATACAGTGATGCCAGATTATGTAAAACTCCTCCAGTTTACCCCATGATATCCCTGCGGTAAGTCTCCACTACCAGGGCTTGAGATTAACACCCGTCAAACGAGTTTAGAGTTTGGCTATGGCGGGTAATGTTGTCTTCCTAAATATCCACGGTGGCGAGTGATGGATAATGCCTTGATGGTAAAACAACATTTTGAATCGATGTTGTCCTTATTTATACTTCATTACACTGAATAGACTAGAATCACCTGAGGGCCTCAGAGTTTGCAGAATTACCCTAAAGCTAAATACTGGGTGAATTTTTGCCTTCCAAATTACAGACATGGCAGATTCGCACGGGCAGAGCCTCTGAGGACGTCAGTAATATTTACTTTTTACCTGAGGCAGTTCTATCCTGTGCAAAGAGGGTTTAGAGCAGGCGTCTCAAACTCATTTGGAGCGGTTGGTCGGGGGCCGCAACAGATTTAGCTTTTTTTATTAAGCCAATTATGATTTAGCAACTTTTTATTGTTTGCTAGAATATATCTTAAAATAAACGGCACATTACCTACCTGCACATTTTTAAGCTTCTTTTAAAGCATTTTTAAGCTAAGCCTCAGACAGTAGGTGTTTTTGTAATTAATCTCATTTTGGTTCAGGGCATCAGTGAATGATCTTTCAGGAGTCAGGTCCTGTCTCTGTCTGTGCCTATTTAGAAAGAAATGCAAAATGTACTAAAGATGTCATTTTAATGTAGAGTAGAAAAGCCCAACCAAGGACTCGAGTTGAAAATCAGCAACAAACTTGTTTTGTACTGTGTTTATTTACAATTACCCTGTCAAATGAATATAATGAATGTGTGAATGCCATTACACAGACTGGGCTGATCTCAGGACACACCAATGTGGAGAAAATGGATGGATGGATGGATGGATGGATGGATGGATGGATGGATGGATGGGTGGGTGGATGGGTGGATGGGTGGATGGATGGATGGATGGGTGGGTGGATGGGTGGATGGGTGGATGGATGGATGGATGGGTGGATGTTGCTGTAATTATTTGCAGTATTTTTTATACATTTCTATATTCTCTATTTTTAATTTAACTATGGATCATGTGGTCGCACATGTTTCCTTAATAAAGAGTAAATGATTTAACATGATCTTGTGAGCACACAATGTTGCTCTGAGAGAGAGTTGGAGAGAAAAGGCTCCACACTTTACTGTTGTGACGCTTTTAAACACATTACAAAGTGTCCACTTTGCAAAGTCATAAAGGTAAATATGGTAAAGGTGCTTTTTGTCCTGCTGCTGCTGTAACTTTTCTTGCATGTTAATTGAACAACTGAACTTTCTCCCTCGTGTTCTGACGTCTCCACCTGTTTCAGAAGCTCCTCTCTCTCAGGCGCTGCTTTTAGTCTATTTCTCTGTTGAATAAACTTGATAAGTCGTCTGCAGAAGCGCCGCATCTCCCTCCTCTGTCTGATGTTGTTATTCTCACGTCCGCACGGTTCGCTATGCTAGTCTTTGGAGTGAAGAGCGGCATTGGCGCTACCGTGCGGTGCCTCATGGGAAATGTAGTTCTAACGTGTTCAATGGAATTTACCGGCGGGGCCGCATATAATATAAATATGAAATAATCTCGCGGGCCACAAAAAAATACCTCCCATTTGGCCCCCGAACCGCATGTCTGAGACGCCTGGTTTAAAGAGTTACACAATGTTAAAATGATGTCTTTTCCTCTCCCTACATGTTCTAGCCATGTCCTAATGTGTAGAATGAGCCCAGACCTGTTCACCACAACTGCCTCTAAAATCCTGCACTGCCGTCATGCATGAGCTTAGTATAGAAGGTACAGTTAAACGTATGACCTGAGGGGGCAGTAGTGAGTATAAAATAGCCAACTTGCATCTCTTTAAAGCTGCTCTAAGCGATCCCGTTTTGCCAGTCCGGCACCGATGCATTACCGATAAGCTCCTCTAGATGTGCCACCATGTCCGCCACACAAGCAAACTGTAGAAGAAGACCAGCGCTGCACCTCGCACCTCCCTCAACACCATGTAAACACAAACATGTGAACAAGAGATCGCAAATGTTTGAAGCAGAAGACGCAACAACAGTTAGCGGCTAACAGTTTAGCATCATGACAGAAGTTTCCAAAAAGATGGTGAACTGACAAACATGTGACCGACCTGCTCTGATGCAGCTGAAATCCTCATGTTTATTAATCCAATATCTACGTAGATGGAAAATCTATTGGAAAGCGTTTACACATTATCTTCTACAGTCTAGATTGTCCCGTTATATTCTCTGTCAGAGACTTTGACGTATTCGGCTGTAGATGCAGAAAATTCATAATGGCAGCCTCAGTTTATGTATCTGTCGTGCTCCGGCTGATCCATTCGTCTTTGTCAGCTTCAGAATGCTCCATCTTTACACCTGCCTCCGAAGGCAACACCGGTTCATCATTAAACATTTCATATCATGACGCCCAATGAAACCTTTTACCTCTTCAGCCTTTTATATTGTTTTGTCTCAGAGAGCCTTTGATTGCCGGCATTTGTCAGCGATGCCTTCACCGTGCGCTGGGAAAATTCAAAGGCCATTTATTTTCCGCCGTCAGCAGTTTTTGCATGTGCAGTTTGTGTGCCACGTTCAGATGCGAGCTCATTTTTCAGACGCTGCCTTTTTATTCCTGTATACATTATGTTTGCCACAGTGATTTATAGCTTGACAAGAGCAGCTTCCACTGGCCTCGCAGAGAATGAAGAAAATATCTACTCTCTAATGTCCTAATGTCCTCTGCTAAGAATTACAGCCTGTGCCTATGGCTGTTTGTGAGTATACAATGCTTTTATTTTGTATATAAAACCCTGTAATCTTGTGGTTGTTTTCCCGACAAACACGCTCTAAAATGCCCAGTGATTTTGTCTTTGTTTTGCTGATGTAACTTCAATCTTCTCTGAAATGTGAATGCTTCTTAAAATACAGGGTGTATTGTTTTGCTACATTCCCCCACCAACAGACCAGTTCATAATTATGAAGGGGCAGTGCATTGTGGGTAAGGTCAGAGTTGAATGATGGAAAGTTGTGGGGCCATTGTTGCATGGTTAATTGTTTTAATGGACGTCGACTTCTGGAAAAGTGGATGGAAGAGAATCGTAGGTTCACCAGCCCTGCATAGCCCAATATAGGGGGTGTAAGTGTGTGCGTGTCACGATTGAGATCTCTGTATATATTCGGGGGGTGGGAGGGTTTGCCATGTGTGATGTTTTAAATGTTGTAATCTGTGAAGAACTTTGTGATACATTTCTGTATGAAATGCACTTTATAAATAAAGATTTAATTGATCCTTTAAGTCAGGGGTAGGCAACGTCAGGCCCGAGGGCCAAATTCGGCCCTTCAGCACAGAACCTCTGGCCCTCAAGGTGATTTTGAGAAACATTATCACACAAATCAGACAGTACTTTTAAAGGAATAGGCCACCGTTTTTACATACTGAGATATGTTCTTACCTGAGCTTTGACGAGTTCTTTAGGACCTGTCTGATCTTCCCCCGTGCCTTCAGTCACGTAAACACAGCGCAGACGGCGTTAGCATTTAGCCTCTCCCTCTCTCCTCTAGGAGAAAAAGACTTCTCAAACATGTGCAAAAACACAATCCCAGGTATGTATTTGAAGAGGAAACACTGTTGTAACACGGAGAATACCTGCAGAGAAGAGAGCGGTTTTGCACAGCGCCTCCTTTAAATGGTTGTGTTGTTTGACCATATTGTAGTAAATGAGCCACAAAATAGGAGCGGGACAAGAGCCCGGTGAGGCCAGTGCGAAGCTCCGCACTCCGGTGATCAGCGCTGGTCACTGTCGTAGGAAACGGCCTACGTTTCATTTCCCACACGTTTTACTGCTAATGGAGCTGCCAGATCAGGTAACCGGGACAGGCGCGGACGATAATGTGCTCTAAAGGAAGGTTTGGCGACGGCGTGTTTGTTCTGGGCGCCGCTTTTCTGCAGATCGAGGCCGACGTCCGCCCGCAATCAAGAGCAGGATAAAGGCCCGAGCTCTGACGCCTGATTGTTCCATCAGTTTGTGGTTTGGTGTCGCGCTCGGGCAACTTTCAAAGCTAGTCGACAAAGCAGGGGCGTCTGTTCCCATTTGTGCTCACTGACTATTTGCTGCCTTTGCAAGGGCTATGATACAGACGAAGTGACGAGATGTATTTGGAGAGCTCCATCGACAAACTTAAAGCACAGAACTGCTCAGGACGTTTCCAGTGTTGGATTATGGGCTTTTAAAAATGTGGTGGACAGTTTTGTGTTTTTCCTACGACGCAAATATAACCCGGAAGTGCAGAACAGTAGCCGTAGAAACCAGGAAGAAACGACTAAAGTGAAAAGGATTGAGTCGGTTTTTGACAAAAGAACACCATTATAACATTATGGCTCTGGAGTCAATATTTATCGACTGGGTTCGGGAGCAGGACCTCGCCTCAGCCAATCACCTTCTGCATAACAACCACTCCTGCTTTCACCTTACCACGCCTCTAATTACCCACAAGCCTTATATATACACCAGGCCAAGGCTGCATCTGAAACCATCAAATTGTAGCCTCTAAGCACTAACACTAGCAACTAACTCCTTAAGCTTTCATGGGGTCAACAGTTAGATCTATGCAGTTAGTGAACTAGAGCTTCAGCAGCATTTGAACAATCCGTCCGTCCTTAAACAGGGGAAAGGGAAGTGACATCACCAACAGCTGTTTTTCTTCTTCTTTAAAGTTATTGGTGGAGTGCAGGACAAACAAAAGTGCATGTCGCCCCCTAGTGTACAGTGTCCAACAACAACATAGTGTCCAAACAAAGACATTTAAGGAGAAAAAAAAAATCCAAATGATCCAAACATTTCCCTTTAGTGTTATGTTATTTCGACAGCTGTTTCTTAAAGCTACAGCAGCAAATGATCCATGTGGCTTAAGTTTCTACTAAATGAAAACAAAAGCATTTAATCCGTTTCCTGAGTTTCCTCTTTAACACTGACATGTGACTGAGCTGTGGGGACGACAACATGGATTTATCACTTTATAAAGTTTGGCTTGTGCAGAATCTTATTTTTTAATTATTATTATTATTTTTATTATTAAATGTGCTCCTGTCAATCAACAGTGGTTGTGCATGAATCACTCGAGACCGGGGCCGAGGGGGGTGGGGGAATTTGCCGCGGTGGCTTATGGGATGGCACATAGCTCCTAATCACCGGTTAGTTAGCACCAGAGGTCCCTATGCTAAAGTGGCTATGATAGTTAGCATCAAGGCTCCTTTTCCTATCTCCTTCCTAACTGACAGACCAATTCGGAAGCTTCTTGTCATGGCGGACGCTGACGCACATCCGGTTTGGCGTAAGAGCTCTTACCAATCTGCTTGTTTCGGACGCAGCCTCTTCATTCATGTTTGCTCGAAACTGTCGACCCCTCCCTCCCTCCCTCCCTCCCTCTACGTCTGTTTTATCTTTCAGCCCTGATTCTTCTGCTTGGAGGGGGGTCCTGAAGAGCTGGGTTCAATCGAGACGGAGCCCCCGCCCACAGTCTCACCCAGCTTCACTCTGCACATCAATAAATTCTTCAACTGCAATTTGTTGTGGCGTGGTCCTTGTGTAGCAGAGTGGAGGTTACTATAAAATAAATAAAATAAATATGTTGCCACAACGCCACCCAGTATAACTGGGAAATACCTTACAACAAGTCTAAGGCACACAAGTTCGTTAAAAGGACCGGGCAGAGGCAAATGATTTACAAAAGCGTGTTTTGTTTTATTATACAAATTAAGTTTGGTTTCTTAAAAAGTTCATTTTGGATGTTTCGTTCTTTAAAAGCTGGTTCCAGGACGTACAGGAGAGAACAGGCTGACAGACATACAGGCAGGGGAGGCATGATGGTGCTGCCAAGACCCAGGTAGCGAAAGCGAAGCGAGACTCCCTACGAGCCCGCAGACCCCGGACCACGTCCAGCTATACGGCCCCACTCGGACCGGCATCAGCAGCGCATCGAGGCATGGAAGTTGCATACAAAGTTGACGGCCTTAAGCCTACATCGCCGGCTTGACGCTCCCGACACGACGCACAACCAAGCAACCCCAGACTAGCCGCTAGCGAAGCCCCGCAGCAGGTGTGACGTCAGAGAGGTGAGAGGGCAGGTGATGGGGAAGAGGCCCCTTTTATAGTGCGCCCCCTACATTCTATTGGCTTAACGCAATCCTAAAAATGAATTTATCGTATTTTCCAAGACTGAATTCGCTCGTATGTATTTTTATCAAAACTACAAATGCGGATTCATTCGAGCTTTAGGCCACAGTTAATGAAAAGAGGCTGTAGCTGCCTTACCAAGTCATTTTCCACTCGTGAGTCCGCTCTGCTCGTGCTGTTTTCTTGTGTTTGCTCTGCCACATTTGTCCAAAATGGCACAACACAGGAGCATAAGGATACGACTCAAATCATTCACTTCAAAGAGCAGTTCAAAAGAGCCGATCCCGCCTTAAACGTCGCATCACACGCTGATTGTTCTTGTGCCTCGCCCTTATCACTTCTCTGGCAGATATTTCCTCAGCTCTTTGAAGTAGTTCAGCTCCTCATTGAGAGCAGACCGTCCTTTGAGAGTGTGTTCCTGCGTCGCACATCAGCAGAAGAGTTCTAATCTAAAGTCCATTATTCAAATGGACCGGTCTTCTGCACAGACTGGAACAACACGCCGGCCCGTATGATTTATCCCGGTATCACAGTCCTACCCCAACATTCATCAACTAAATGGCTTTGAGAATCCATACTACACAGTTCATTACGGCGATTAAAGATTTATCCAGTGGCTCTTGATAATTCATCGGAGGACTATAAAATTCCCTTTTCGGAGGGTTTTCAAATGCTGACAGAGGATGGCGACAGGATCTTACACTTTGTCGGGCTGATTTTGACCATTACAGTGAGATATCGTAACAGAGAAGACTAGCACTAATTGAGGCGAGGTTGGTGACTGAAGCTGAGATTTTGGAAATGAGAGGAATTCTTTCATTTTCTTTGGTTTGTTTCGACAAAAGCTCGACGATGACTGTCACAAAATAACACAACAAAATATACTGGTTGAATCCTGACGAGAACCAGGAAACATGACCATATTAGTCCAGTGCTCTGGTCAGAGAGTAAACTTTAAAGCAGCTCTTACAAGACTCTTGACGGTCTAGCGCTAAACTACATCTCAGACATTGTGCCCTAAGACAGGAGACAGTGTTATTCGGCAAGGGATTACTTCTGTTTTTAAGTACTCGCCTTATGAGAACTGCCGTAATTTGAGAGGAGAACTTTTGGTAAGGGTTTTAAACAGCACTATTTGTTTTTTTAATTTGGATTTTCGCAACTACTGGAGCAAAACTGCATGTTTACAGCCTATGAGGGATAGCTGTTATGGACATGGCCAAATTACTTGTTTATTCTGTGTATGTGAAAGAGAAACTGTGCTTTCATCTGCAGGTTAATCTAAGAAGTTATGAGGCTCTTGTATCAGCTGTAAACATAAACAACAACCACTGGAATCTTCTGGTTTGTAGTTGAATTTTTATTTTCATACAGTCATTATTGGTGAAATGATTTTAACAAAAGATTGTCACGTTGTAACAATATAGTAATGTCAAAATTTTAATGTTAACTTTACGTGCAGAGAGTTCCTCAAGATGAGAAGAAAACATCATCTACAGTCAGATTGGGAAACATTAACTGGAAGGGTGAGGTGATCAAACATCCTTTCCAAAACGATGGAAGCAGCTGCGGAGTAACTGTTGCCAAGGTAAAAAGTGTAATGATGTACGATTATCTTGTTTTTGAGCTATTTTTGGACATTTTGATAATTCAAATATTGTAAAACCCCAAAATGGGGGAACAAGAAGTTGTATGTGATAGCAGAGGACTAGAAATGTATTCAGACCTGCACTGTTTGGTCCACTTTAAACGGATCAGGGTTCGTTTTGAACGCTGCTCCGGATTTTTTATTCAGGTTTTTCAGGTGGTCTCGGTCCGGCTTCCAACTGGACTCTGGTCCAGTTTGCTAGGTGTGAACATAAACCACTGTTGACAAAACTCCTCTTCCTCCAGCTGCTCCGGTGAAGCCGAGGTTAAAGGTCAGTGGTTTAGCCTCTCACGTTTCTTTTATTATCATAGTAAGCGTCAAATTTTAATTTTCATTTAATTTGTTGTGGCCCTTGCTGTCCAACGGGAGCCTCGATCGTCACACACATGTATGTGTTTACAAAATATAGTTCTCTTGCAAAAAGTACAGTCTGAACTGCACCAAACGAAAAAAAAAGAGTTCGCTTCTGATCCGGAACAAACAAGCAAAGCAAAAGACTTTTCTGGTCTCAATACAGATGGGGTGTCTGGGTCATATGATGCCAAAGCTATTGAACAGAAATGATAGATTTTGGCAGATTTTGGGGAATTTAGAATTATCAACTAGGAATACTGTTGTAAATTAGAATGGAGTCTCTGGGTCATAATGACACCAAAACTATTGAAAAATATATTTATATATCCTAAATTATTTTGAGTATTGAGTCGATAAGATAGTTTTTCATTGACGGTCCCTAAATTCGAATGAAAAGAGGTCATGGCGGCGCCTACAGTGTGTTCCTTCCCAAGCCCTGACTGAGTGGGTGGGATGTAGTTCGTAGGTGCTGGAGCCGAATATCCAACGTCCCACGTGAAACTAACTTCACCACAGTTATAAAAGCTCTTTTAGAAATGTTGACCTGCCAATATCCCTTTAGAAGCTCAAATTTACTAACACATTTTGCTGATCCCACATGATCAATGCAATCCTCCATTCTGGGAAGAGGATAAAGGTCTGCCTTTGGAATACCACTAACTTTTCCATAATCAGTACAGAGTCTACAGAGAGTGTCGACTGATTTTTTTAACTAATAAACAAGGTTCAGCAGTTCATTTACTGTACTGTACCTCTGCCATTTTTTCTCTTCGTAAACTCTTTGCTTTGCATCTCCGGGGTCTGTGTCATGTTCAAGCAAATGCTACCAACTCGTCACGCTTCTCAACATCTAAATCAGGGGTAGGCAACGTCAGGCCCGCGGGCCAAATCTGGCCCTCCAGCAGAGAACCTCTGGCCCTCAAGATGATTTTGAGAAATATTATTATGCAAATAAGAGATCAAATTCCTTTTAGAGTACTCTAAAAATGCAAGAAATAGTGTCAGTATAAAAAAAATGCCCTGGCAGAATATCCCACTTGGTCCTGCAGTAAAACAACTTGAATGGTGGGTCGGGACCCAAAAGTGGGTTTTTCAGTGGGTTGCGAGTCTATAGGAAACTTTTTTTCAACATGTTCCATCTGAAACTGCTTGGAATTTCAGATTTAAAGGCATATCTACTGCTTGTTCAATAAAAACTTGTGTGGGAAAACACAATATTTTGTACAATATATGACAAATTAAGGTTTTATTTGGGTTATTTGGGCCTGCCTTCCAAGGGTAACGTTGATGTAAAATTTTGGCATTTGCAGAAAAGTTCTTTACTTTAGGCTACAATGTTGAGGTGCGGCCCTTGGTGTTTTGGCGATGATGAAAATCGGCCTCCACGACGTAAACTTGCCGACCCCTGATCTAAATGGTCGACCAAAGCACCAAGATTTGAGATAGAATTTTTTAAACGACCTCTTAAAAAGTCCAGTCATCATTATCAACGTTATTATTCACTGATCAGTTTGAAAGTCAAAAGTTACAAAAGCATGTACCTGCATGAGCTTCACGCTGCTGCTCACTCTCCCCCATTAGCACCGGTCTTGGCCAGCAGGCATCATTTTCACCTCTGCCTTCGCCGCCAGCATCTATTTACACTGACACCGTTTCCCATGAGCCCACACATAAACCAAACGTGTCACCCGTCTGCCGTGGCTGTCCCGCGGATGTCCACCTCTCCGTCTGAAACGTTCGCACGCCTCCTGTCCGTCTCCCTCGGCGCGCTGTGAGTAATTAGTGTTCTAGAAAACGGGAAGAGGCCGCGGGAGTCTGCCGCCGACGCTCCCCCCGGGGCCAACACCGGGCCAGGACCGAGCGCCACGCGACGGGCTCGACAGGTGCTGCCAAGAGTGATCTGCCCCTAATGACCGCCAGAGTGTGTGGGCGACGGGAACCTTTCCGGAGCATCGGGGACAGCGGTGGCGTTTCTACAGCTTCATTATACAATAGACACATTACGCACTTTCCCGCTGAGATGTGGTACTTTTGGACCGGTAGGAAAACATTCGATAAATAAATAGACTCTTAGGGTGGTGCTGCTTTCAGCCTATAGGTTTTAGTTGTCCCGGTCGGAAACATCGCATATAAGACAGCAATCCAGGTATTTATGACGAATCCCTGAAGGTCATCTAGCAAATCCTTTGGGCGTCGATGCAGCAAACGCACGAAGCTGGTATTTAGTGGCAGGTTGCACCAAAAAAAAAATCACCTTATACGGCTATATGGTGTTAGGTCACAACCTCCCCCTGGTCCCGCCTCAGACTCACCTGTCCAGGTGCATCAAGGCTTCATTGAAAACAATAGATCACTGCATCGGGTGGTTTTCATTGGATTTGTAATGTAATGGATTTAGTAAGATAATATATACACACGAAGACAAAACGCTTATGATTTCAGAAACTTTCTTTGTAAGCCTGAAGCAGCTCAGTAAATGTGAGCGTCCACATGGGTCGACTCAGGGCTGTGAAAACGGCGCAATTCATCTTCCAGGCCTGTGTGAGGCGCTGTGACGCGAACACAGATAATAGAAGATGTAGAGGCGCACTTTTGTGGAATGTGACAGTGAAAATGAAACTGATTGAAGGATTTAGGATCTACAGAAGAGACGAGGAGGAGAGTTTATTCTTCAGACGTAAAAACCTGGTGTCGTGTTTTTCTACTCGTCGCCTGTGGCTTGTGGACGGCAGTGGAGCAAAGAGGGGCGGCGTCAAACCTTCATAGATCCATGAGGAAAACTCATTATATGGTCAGTAGATTATGGATCACAGACTCTGGAGCTGTGTTGCGGAGACGTCGTAACAACGGAGCCACGTAAACGGCGTTTTGAGATCTTTCCTCTGGGACCTGGTTTGGAAAATGTTCGTTTACAGACCCTCAAAACGCCGGGCTCGTATGGACGATACACTGGATTGATAAAGTATCTTTGCAGTCCTCAGCTTGACTTCATATGGACAGGGCCAAAGCTGAATAAGTACAAACTGCCATGAGGTAGCCTAGTACGCGTCGCTAATCCACCTTAACTTTGTGCTGAATCAATCTATCTATCTATCTATCTATCTATCTATCTATCTATCTATCTATCTATCTATCTATCTATCTATCTATCTATCTATCTATCTATCTATCTATCTATCTATCTATCCCAGTTTAAAGTAGTTTGCCTCCATCTATGTCACTTCCTGTCAGTGTACAATAAGGAAGTGAAACTATAAACATCACAAAAATGGTCAAACTAAAGAAAACTGGGTAAAATATTTGGCAAAATCTTAGTTATAATTGTGCTAACTTTGTTTTAGCAATAGTTATGTCTAATGTGTCATATGTACTTGAAGCAGAAATGTCACCACCGCCATCTTGAAGAAATCATGTGAGATTATTAAAACTTCCAGTAAAAAGGTTTTTTCTAAGAGTGTAAATGTAGTCATAAAAAGAGCGAATAATAACGCCTAAGTTCCCCGTTCTGCAGGTAAACGTTGCTCCAAATCACGACTGCGAGTACATTACTGCAACACAAGTTTCTGTTTTGTTCCCGACTCTTTTAAAAACTTGCGGCTAATGTCAAATAGTTGCGATATTTCCCTGTAGCCGGCGCAAACCCTCCTCCAGCCGAGCAGGAGATGAAGCAGAAGGCGTCGGGAGTTCACGCGTCCCCGGTGCCTTTCTCTGTGGGCGTCAAATCCTTCAATCCTCACATATTACAACACAATTGTCCCGGCTCCTTCCTTTTGTTCACTCCCACTCGCCGAAACTGTATTAGCCAACCCCCAAACCACACACCACAGGCCCAACCAGCCGTGATTTATTTATTAATATCTCCTGAGCTGGCGGCGGAGATAAAAAATGCTCCAAATATTGTTGAATTAACGCCCACACCGACATCTTCCCTCTTGAATAATGTCCAAAGGTAAAAGCGCTTTGTTTTGTTTGGGCTGCGGTTCCGCTCGGAGATTATCGTGTTATCAGCGGAGGCTCGTGAGCTCCATGATAAATCCACAATTGATCTTTCCTCCTCTCAGGATGCAGTTTGGGGGGGGGGGGGGTGCTGTAGGATGCGATCACGAAACAGATCCTTCACCGAGATCTGAGCGGATACAAGAGCGAGTTCTCCACGTCGTTACAGGAGATTCATACCTGAGGTAAGAGAGACGGGGATGAAGATGGAGGAGCAAGTCTTCTGAGAAATGTAGCCTGTTAACCCCCATCTTACCCGCCTCATTTGAAAGCTAAGACCAACAAAACTCATCCAAATGGATCTTTTTCTGAAAATTAAAGGAACAGGGCACCGTTTTTCCAGACTGAAGTATGTTCTTACCTGAGCTTAGACGAGTCGATGTGTAGATGTCTGGTCTTTGTGCGTTGTTGGTATTTGGCCTCTTCCAATGTATTCCTACAGCTCCAAACGGGGGTGAAGTTAGAAGCGACCACACTCTTCCACGGGCACAAAGACCAGACAGGTACTAAAGAACTCGTTTAAGCTCAGGTAAGAACATATCTCACTTTGGAAAAACGGTGGCCTGTTCCTTTAATAACTTAATGGTATTTTTTATCTCGTTTCTCTCGTATCATGGTCAGTTCCTTTTTTTTCACTTATGACTAAGTCAAGTTATACTTTACGAAGTGTCTTCGATACAGCTATTTTGCCATCACAAATGATATTGTTATGACCCGGTTCTTTTGTATCACGAGACAACAGATGTCTGGATATGGCCTACGCCAACACTGGAAATAGAAGTCGTCTCAGAGATAAGGCGTTTAATGCTGTTTTTCCCAATTAGAGAACAAAGAAGTACCAGTTGGTGACTTCTGACAGAGAGAGGAAGTGAAGTCCCGACCCAAGGCCGTGGGAATCCAGGATGCTGCGGTCGCTACATCACCCCTGGTGGATCATTTATGCATTACAGGCAATATTAAATACATAGGAAATACGTTTTTTGGGGACAATCCTGTCCCTCAGCACCCCCAGAGACATGACATGACATCTGTGTGGAGTTTGCATGTTCTCCCCGTGTCTGCGTAGGTTTCCTCCGGGTACTCCGGTTTCCCCTACCACTAAAAACATGTGCAATAGGTGAATCCTCCAGCCAGGTGATTCTGACCATCAGCCTGGCTTTACATCCTGGAGATGGGTCCCCGGGCGCGGCACTGCCGTCGACCACTGCTCCTTACGGGTTGCCCCAGCGGCATCAAAGGATGGGTTAAATGCAGAGGACGAATTTCCCTACGGGGACAATAAAGTAAACGAACAATGACCTCTACTAGTCTCCTTAAAGCAGCACTAAGTAACTTGTTTACCTCAATAAATCCTTTCCGTAGTCCCTCGGGGGTAATGCAAGTGTTAATGTTATGATTGGGGGGGTCTTTTATCTCTCAACTTTCCCTGCACCGACCCAGAGGAGCAATACACACTGATGGAATCAGGAAGAAGAAGCTAACAGGCTAACGGGCAAAGCTAACTGCGGGCTAGCACCACTTAAACAGTATTTACAGCCAAGTTTGAGTGAACAAAATGATCTCCATTGTGTACTTGGATGAACAATATCCCTCTGTCCCTTTGTCTTTTCTGTCAGCGTAGTATTTACTCTTACAGACAATGAGTAAGTAAAAAACACAACATGCTACGACACCTGCAGTGGCACTTATGGCCTCTAGGGGCATAAGTTACTTAGTTCTGCTTTAAACCTTGATTATGCATAATTTGTCCACAGGACGTCTGGTAAACTCACCGTCCGGTTGTGAATTCGGTTATTATGGTAAAACTCTGGTGTTTTTGACAAAACTTCAATCACTTTCTTTGCCCTTTTGAACAACTTGAAAGCTGTAAGTACATTCTAGTACTTTCCAATTGCCTGCCATTTACATCATGAACAGTGGAGAAAGATCAGTGAGGCCTTTGACAGTCAGACACCCCAAGAACTAACATCTTTCTCACAGTTTGTCACAACGGCTAACGCTAATTGAACGCCACACTACAAAGCGCTCGGTGACGCGGCGGCGGGGACCAAAAGGCATCAGCAATTGGTTCCCATGTTTAATAGTGTCTTCAAAGCGAGGATGGCGCGCGCACGCTCACGGATGAGTCCTCAGATATCTCCCCCATCTGCAGAGATCAAATGGAAACGGAGCAGAGCCGCCCTCCGCCGGTTTATCAGACGGAGAAGTGGGTAAAAAGCCGAGCCAGACTTTCATCTTTAAAGGAACTTGTTGAAGGGAGCGGCGCTGTCAGTCTGTCAGCGGCGTCTCTCCGGAGTGTGACAGAGGAGGCAGACCCCGGGGCAGGGACAATTGTTTAGTGTCAGTGTTTTGTGGCGAGGCTGGAGGGCGAGACCAATTCCTTCATCTGCCGGGAAAGAAAAGGAGCAGCAGACGGGCTCAGAGCACATTCATCACGCTACGGGGAGAATGTGTCACGCTGACGGCTCGTGCGGAAGTAGATTTGCGTGTCTCGAACAGCGTTAAATTTGGACAAACAATTTAGCATAGTTCTAGTTTTCAGACCAAAATATGCTCAGGCTTTGGTCAAGACTTAGGCAAATTATTTTCTCCAGTTTGGCTTTACCCAAATCTAAAAGGTTGTTGAAAAAAGCGGCAAAATAAAAACAAAAATTAGGCTATATCCACACGAAGACAGAACGCTTATATTTTCAGAAACTGTCTTTGTGAGCCTGAAGCAGCTCAGTAAATGTGAGCGTCCACATGGGTCGACTCAGGTCTTTGAAAACGGTGCAATTCATCCTCCAGGCCTGTGTGAGGCGCTGTGACGCTAACACAGATGATAGAACACGATGTAGAAGAGACGAGGAGGAGAGTTTATTCTTCAGACGAGGATACGAGGATAAAACAGATTTCATTTTGTTTGGTGACTTCTTATTTCAAACCAATGGTCAGAAACCTCGGGGTCGTCTTTGACAACTCGCTTCGTTTTGACAAACAGATTGACAGTGTGGTCAGGTCAAGTTTTTATCAGCTGCGTGTTTTAACTAAAGTAAAGCCTTTTTTAAACCGCTCAGACCTGGAGCGAACCATCCACGCTTTTATCAGTTCAAGAATTGATTATTGTAATGCCCTTTATTTTGGAGTTTCCCAGTCCTGTCTTAATCGTCTTCAATTGGTGCGAAATGCTGTTTTTTAACAAATACACCCAGACGTCAGCACATCAGCCCAGTCCTTTTTTCGTTGCATTGGCTTACAGTTTATCTTAGAATTGATTTTAAAATCCTTCTTTTTGTTTTTAAAGCCCTCAATGGTCTTGCCCCTTCGTACTTGTCTGAACTTTTAACTATTCGTGACTCGGGCAGATCCTTGAGGTCGTCAAACCAGCTCCTGCTACAAGTGCCCAGGACCAAGTGCAAGCACTGGGGTGATCAGTCCTTTTCAGGAGCTGGACCCAGACTCTGGAATAATCCGCTACCCTGATATGTACCATCGCTGATTTTGGCCTTTTTAAATCCAGGCTCAAGACACATTTATTCAGACTGGCTTTTAACACTAAGTAGCACAGCAACACTTTTAGTACATTTAATCTGTTTTATTGTTTGGTTGTATGAATGTTTTTAATGGATTTTATGCGGTTTTATATTTTTTATGCACTTTTTTATGCGCCTTGAGTGTTGTAAAAGGCTCTATAAATAAAATGTGATTGATTGATTGATTGATTCAGACGTAAAAACCTGTCAGTGACTTTTACTGTCTGTCCAAAAACACAGACTGACTCGTGTTTTTGTACTTGTCCCCTGTGGCTTGTGGACGGCAGTGGAGCAAAGAGGGGCGGAGTCAAACCATCATAGATCCATGAGGAAAACTCATTATATGGTCAGTAGATTATGGATCACAGACTCTGGAGCTGTGATGTCATCGTTTTAGTCAAAGTTGCCGAGACGTCGCAACAACGGCGTCACGTAAACGGCGTTTTGAGATCTCTCCACTCAGGGACCTAGTTTGGAAAATGTTTGTTTACAGACCCCCATAACGCCGGCTCATGTGGACGATCCACTGGATTGATCAAATATCTTTGCGTTTATTCCTCAATGTGACAAATAAGTGGCAAAAGCATTTAAAAAAAAACAATAACAAAAGAGACAAATGCGTGAGGGGTGAAAAATCATTCATAAAAGGGTCAAATAACCATCAAAGCATTAAAAACAGGTTTAAAAAACATTAAAAACTGGTTAAAAATGAGTCAAAAAATTGGCCAAAAAATGTCATAAAAGCATAAAAAAAGAGAGTGTAAAAAATGTCATGATTGTTTTTTTGTTCCCCTGTTTTTGCATGTTTTCTCGTCTTTGTCCTGTGTTTTATTTGGACATGTTTATTTGTTCCCGAAAATTCCCGAAAATTTTGCTTTGTATTATTGGGTTCAAAGCTTTGTGTAAATCACGACTCATTTCTCTGCTCTTCTGTACCAGGCGTAAATGGCAGAGTGAAAAATACCATATTTGGATTATAGCGTCATCGCAGACACCCTTCAGGACACGTGGATGTAAAATGTGTCAATATTTGTGAATGAAAACCCGAGGGAAACCCGGCTTTGCGGAGTAACGTAGTTGCTACTTCCTGGTTATGTCCGTCTCCGCCTCGCTTGCGATGAAACATCATAAAATAAGCATCGTACGGGGTAAGTTTTGTCATTTGTATACACTGACATGAAAAATAAGATGTTAGCCTCTCAACTCCCACCTGAACCGAGCACATTTTTTCCAGGTTGGCTTTACCCAAATCTAAAAGCTTCTTGAAAATAAGCGCCAAAATAGAAATGAAAACGAGATGTAAACAAACAAAAATGTTACAAAAACGCCATTGAACACTTACAAGAATGTGGCAGGAAAAAAATAAAAAAAAATTGTCAAAAAGCAGAAAAAATGGTCAAACAAGTAACTAAAACCCAACAAAAAGCTGGAAAAATGCAACAAAAATGTGACATAAATAGAGCAAAGAAAGTGTCACGGTGATAACGACGCAGTCTAGCTTAGATGAGGCATAGAGGCCTATAGACTGAACTCTCCGGTCAAGAAGCTTTCAGATTTGGGGAAAGCTGAACATTATAGCGGGAGTTAAGAGGTTAAGAAAGGAAACAAGGTATAAATCGAACATAGCGTAAGCCGTGTTTCGCCTTAAAGGGACTATACAGAGTTTAAGTTTCCTCCCCCTACATGTTCCAGCCATGTCCTAATGTGTAGAATGAGCTCAGACCTGTTCACCACAACTGCCTCTAAAATCCTGCACTGTCACTCAGAAAGGTGTTAATTCGGGTCTGAAGTGACTCATGCATGAGCTTAATATAGAAGCTGCAGTTACGCATAAGACCTGAGGTGGCAGTAGTGAGTATAAAATGGCTAACTTGCATCTAGCCCCTTTAAAGCAGAACTAAGTAACATGTTTACCTGAATAAATCCTTCCCATAGTCCCTGTGGGGGTGATACAAGTGTTTATGGGATGATTGGGGGGGGTCTTTCATCTCCCCCTGGTGTCACAAGCCAGAAAACCATGTTTGCAGCTTGACTGCCACCGGGCCGGAGCCACCAATACACACTAGTAGAATAACGAAGAAAAAGCTAACAGGCTAACAGGCAAAGCTAACTGCGGGCTAGTGCCACTTAAACAGTATTTACAGCCAAGTTTGAGTGAAAAAAATTATTTCCATTGTGTAATTGGATGAACAATATCCCTCTCTCCCTTCGCCCGAGAACACAGCGATTGGCAGATTGGCCAATGGTGCCCTGTGCTCTTCACGGATGAGAGCAGGTTCACAGACGTGACAGACGTGACAGAGTCTGGAGACGCCCTGGAGAACGTTCTGCTGCTGCAACATCATCCAGCATGACCGGTTTGGTGGTGGGTCAGTGATGGTCTGGGGAGGCATTTCATTGGAGGGCCGCACAGCCCTCCATGTGCGAGCCAGAGGTTCCCTGACTGGCATTGGGGACCGGGATGAGATCCTCAGACCTATTGTATGACCATATGCTGGTGCTGTGGGCCCTGGGTTCCTTCTGATGCCTGATAATGCCAGGCCACATGTGGCAAGAGTGTGTCAGCAGGTCCTGCATGATGAAGGTATTGATGTTCTGGACTGGCCTGCCCGTTCCCCAGACTTAAATCCAATAGAGCACATCTGGGACATCATGTCTCGGTCCCTCCATCAACGCCACGTCGCACCACAGACTGTCCAGGAGCTGACTAATGCTCTAATCCAGGTCTGGGAGGAGATCCCTCAGGAGGACATCCGTGGTCTCATCAGGAGCAGGCCCAGGCGTTGTAGGGAGTGCATTCAGGCACGTGGAGGCCACACACACGACTGAGGATGATACAGACTCGTTTGGAGGAATTTCTACAGAATTTGGATCAACCAGTGACCTGATTTGTTACTTTGATTTTGACTATAATTTTGGATCCAGACCTCCAGGGGCTGAGAATTTGATTTCCATTCATCATTCTTATGTTATTTTGTTCTCAACACATTGCCCTACACTATGAATAAAGATTTTCATCCGAAAAATCGAATTGATTGACATCTAGGATGTGTTTTTAGAGAGTGGCCTAAGTTTTTGTGAGCAGTGTATTTACTCTCCAAGACAATTAATATGTTAAAAAATCGCATCTTGCTACGACACCTGCAGTTGCGCTTATGGCCTCTAGGGGCAAGAGTTGCTTAGTACTGCTTTAAAGCTGCGAGTCTGCTGTTATTTCTCCTCTAATACCGTATGAATCGTGTCCATTTTCCATCGCCATCTTTAAACCCTTTTGGTTTGTCCCACTTCGTTGTCTTCACGTCGGGTTGAAGCGTTTCACATTCTCACTGCGTCTCCACGACTATACTGAGTCATAGAGTTGATGAACCTGGGATATTTCAAATGGATTTTCGTTGAGGTTTCGACGGACACTCTAATTAACGGCCCGAGTCGCTAACAAAGCCGACGTACGCCAGCGATTTTTCCTCCCGTCAATTAACACTTAGCCTTAATTTGGTAAACGCATGTGCGCGCCGAAGCTAATTACTGCTGAGGTTGTCTTGTTGTTTCGGGGCGGAGGCTGCGTTCAGGCGCTCTTCAGCACGCCGGCCCGTCTAATCGCGAGCACTCCCGCTAAATCACAGCGAGCCTATTAACTCTTCATGAGATCTGAGCCGCGGATAATCATGTCAGGGCCTCGACAAACAAAGATAATTGGGAGAAGGTAATGCGCTAGCACACACACACACGCGCCGCGGCGACCTATTGCTAACGTCGAGGCAACCTGTTATATTTAGCATCGCGCTTATTAAATATAGCAGTTGTAATGGAAATGTCAAGGTTTTCATGTCGAGAAGTTGGTTTGAAGTTAAGTTTTAATGAATAGTTTTGTATATTATAAATGATTCTCCTAATGTAGCTCAAATAAACTGGATTTAATCATTGTGTAAAGGTTTCCTCTTGCAACCAGGGAAATAAACTGACGCCCAGAACAGGCGCTCAGAGCTGCTCCTGACCTGAAATACTCCGTTATCAAACCAAAGTCGTTTCTAGCTCTCAGACTCTCCCCACCTGCGGATTGTTTACTTGCATTCATTGTTTTTTTGTTTTGTTTATTTGGTTGGGTGCATGTTAACCTCTTAACTCCCACCTGAACGGATCCCATTTTCTCCAGTTTGGCTTTACCCTAATCAAAAAGCTTCTTGGGAAAAAAGCACCAAAATAGCCACAAAAAATGAGAAGAAAACAAGATGTAAACGCAACAAAAGAGTGACAAAAATTCAAGAAAAAAAAAGACAAAATTTCAACAAAAAGTGACAAAAACACAACAAAAAATGACAAAAATTCAACAAAAAATGACAAAAATTCAACAAAAATGTGACAAAAATTCAACAAAAATGTGACAAAAATTCAACAAAAAAGTGACAAAAATTCAAGAAAAAAAAAGACAAAATTTCAACAAAAAGTGACAAAAACACAACAAAAAATGACAGAAAAATTCAACAAAAAATGACAAAAACTCAACAAAAAGTGACAAAAATTCAACAAAAAGTGACTGTTGACACTCGAAAATACGTGAATGTGCCAAGACAACACTTCAGGCATGTTTTTAATGAGGGAATGACAGAATAACATGATGTAAAGCTTGAAAAAGTCCATTTTGCATAATACCCCCCCTTTAAAAATGTGAAGGCCGTCAAACTTATAGTTTCCTTCTCAGAGTGGCTGGGCTCCTCACTCTTAGAGAGAGGGTTAGGAGCTCAGTCACCCGGATGGAGCTCGGAGTAGAGCCGCTGCTCCTGCACGTCGAGAGGGGCAGCTGAGGTGGATCGGGCCTCCTGTTTCGGAGCCTCCTGGTCCTTCTCTCAGGAGCGGGGAGACTATGTGTCTGAGCTTGGAACGCCTCAGGATCCCCCAGAACAGCTGGAGGAGGTGAAGTCAAGCCCAGATCATGCAGAAGAAAATGGATGGATGGAAAAATGTGAAGGACAGTTTCAGGTTTTCCCTTTGACTTAAAAATTCTATCCAGGAAGTACAGAGTTGAGCGCTTCCATAGAAGATAGGATCAATATGCCTTTGACGAGGGAGAAATGTTATAATGGGGTGTAAAGCTGATTTTTCTCAGACTGTGGCACGTGTTCTGCTTCAGGTGGTACTCAGACCCATCTCCAGGGACAATTTTGGTTTAGTAATTAGTCAAAACTACTTTACTCATGGTTTATCCATCCATCCATCCATTTTCTTCCACTTGTCCGTTGCTGGGGGCAGCAGTTGGAGCTGCCCATATCACATTGCACCAAACCCCTATAGATACAGACGGCATCTCGTCATAGAAGGGGGCGTGGCGTCGCCGAGGGGGAAAATAGAATCTTTAGAGAAACACAATTTTTCACTCTTTTTTGCCATTTTCTGGTGGAATATGAACTTATTTATCCCATAAATAAAGTCAAGTGTAAATCGGGCCCATGTGGATATTTTCTCACAGCAGATTGTTCAGTAGAAGTGAAAAAACGGCAGTCGTAGCAAGCGCTAGCTAACCGTTAGCATTAGCCCGATGCTAACATGTAGCATCAAGTTCGCATTCTCCGTTTTTTATGTATTTATGGGCTGTTGAACCACTTTGCTCCTCTCCATGTCTTTGTTTCTTTATTTGGTAGAAAACTATATCTATAATTCAGCATAATTGAGTAGTTTTTGAATAATTAGAGAAAGTTTAGATCAAATTGTTTTCCCCCTTGACTGTTTTCAAACATGACCATATATTGGCGATTCCAGAGATGCCGTCTGTATCTATGGCTCATCCTGCAGGTGGTGGGTCCACAGAAGGACGGCCTCATGGTTCAAACCGGACCTGTTGGTCTCTCATGAGGGGCTTCTGAACCGCTCTTTGTCTGACCCGTCACCTAGGACCTGCCATGGGAGACCCTACCAGGGGCACCAAGCCCCCGACCACAGAGCTCCAGCATCATTCGGGCGCTCAAACCCCTTCATCACATTAAGGTGGCGGTTCCAGGAGGGGTACTCATGGTTTTGCCCTAGTTAAACTCAGCTTAGTCCTAGTACTGGCTGCTCCTGAGCAACAGGTTGGGGATTAAAGACTAAAAACACACTTGGCAATAGTTTCAGGAATGTAAAGTAACTTTTATGTCATTGATCTTCAGTGGAAGCCTTTCACTTACAACTGCGAGCTGTTTCCCGTCTCTGTATATGAGAAAAGAATAAAGGATGAGGCAAACAAACCTTAAACAAAACTTAAAAGTCCTCATTCCCCAAGTTGGGAATCACAATTTGAAGTTACAAAACATTTTCAGAGGGCCTGTGTGTTTCAAAAAAAGCCCGAATAAACCGCGTGACCTTTAATTGAGCATATTCTTCCCCTTATCTGAGCAGACAGTGCAGCCCTCAGGAGAACTGACTCACCTCGCCGCACTTCCTCCTCACACACCCAGAGCAAATCTCACACAGTTTGATGTTCAAAGCAGACGACATGAAAGCTTTTCACAGTGCACCGAGCTCAACACTTCCCTCCCTCAAAAACACACAGGATTTGGCTGGAGAAAAATCACCAGCGCGGTGCAAAAACATGGCCATATGCCGCAAATACAACTTTCACTCCGAACCGGGGAAAAAAATATGGCGCGAAACGGGGATGAGAATCATTAAAAACACCTCTGTGGTTACGGCGACTCCCATCAGGACCACGCTGCAGGAAACGATGATTTAACGCAAAGATTTGGAGCGAGATTTAGTGGTTGCAGCATCTCCACAATCTTTAGGTTTAAAACAAATTGTAAATTCTTTGGGTTCTTTGGCAGGCGAGACGCTGCCAAAGCCGGAGCTTCAGTCATTGTTTTGAACTTTTTCCTGTCCTTAACCTCTTAACTCCCACCTGAACGGAGCACATTTTCTCCAGTTTGGCTTTACCCTAATCAAAAAGCTTCTTGGGAAAAAAGCACCAAAACAGCCACAAAGAAATGAGAAGAAAAACAAGGATGTAAACACAACAAAAAAATGACAAAAACTGGACAAAAATTCGACAAAAATTCAACAAAAATGTGACAAAAACTTGACAAAAATGTGACAAAAAATCAACAAAAATGTGACAAAAAGTCAACAAGTGACAAAAAAAAAAAAAAGTGAGAAAAACTCAACAAAAAAAACACAAATTAAAAAAAAAAAGCAACAAAAATTTGACAACATAAAAAGGTGACACAACAGCAACAATGCAAGGAAAAAGATCAGTTTTGCGGGTCTTAGCTTTCAAATGAGGTGTTACACAGACCTATAGCCAAATAGGACAGCATGCATTCTCTGCATGCTACAATTATGTTAGGACGATGAGGGGTGAGTTTGTACCAACACCAACGTTTCAATTTAGTGGAGGTAAAAGAGGTAAAATATGGTAGACGACAACAATTGACGTAGAACAACAGGATTGGATTTACATTTGGTGCATAAAGTGATATAAAGTGATATAAAGTGATATAAAGTGATATAAAGTGATATAAAGTGATACAGTGATACGTGGTGCAGTGGATCTAAGTACGGACAGACCACATAGTGCAATAGAGCAGGTTACAGTCTGTACTGGGTTATTAGGTCTCTATATCGTTCATGAGTCTGACGGCTGTGGGGAAAAAACTGTTCAAGTGGCGGGATCTATGGGTCTTGATGGACCGTAGCCTCCTGCCTGAGGGGAGAGGGGTGAAGAGTCCGTGTCCAGGGTGAGAAGGGTCAGCAGTGATCCGACCCACAGGCCTCCGTGTCCTGGAGGTGAACAGGACTTGGAGAGATGGAGCTCACAGCCAATCACCCTCTCAGCAGCAGCACAATGCGCTGCAGTCGATACTTTAAAAATCAGGTACAGGGCCTTTAAGGGTGTATTCAGACCAGAAAAGTCCTTTGCTCCACTTGTTTGTTCCGGATCAGAAGCAAACTTTTTTTTTTCGTTTGGTGCAGTTTGTATTCAGACTGTACTTTTTGCAAGAGAACTATATTTTGTAAACACGTGTGTGACGATCGAGGCTCCCATTGGACAGCAAGGACCACAGCAAATGAAATAAAAATGAAAATTTGACGCTTACTATGATAATAAAAGAAACGTGAGAGGCTAAACCACTGACCTTTAACCTCAGCTTCACCAGAGCAGCTGGAGGAGGAGGAGTTTTGTGTGGATGAAGGGTCGTCTGAGCTGTTTGTTTCCATTAAGTCCACGGGACAAACTGTTGGTCTCGATCCTCCAAGTTTTTTCCACTTTGACACCACGCGTTGTTCAGGAGACGCTCGAAGCCTCTCCTTCATTTTCTCGCTAAACACGAACGCATTTTTGTGTGTCTTTTAGCAGTTGGGTTAGTGCATCTGCCCAAATATCCAGGAGGCTCCAGGTCTGTCCACGGCTCATTGTTTGTAGCATCCATCCAATATTAGCGTCAGGGGATAACTTTTCTCACAGTGCCTTGCTACGGCGGCTTGTTAAGCCCAAAAAGGCGCATGTATCCCGCAGTCGTTTCGGATCAACAGTGGTTTATGTTCACACCTGGAGCGATCTGGACCAGAGTCCGTTTGGAAGCCGGACCGGGACCACCTGAAAAAGTGGGTCTCGGTCCAGTTCTTCGTTTGTTGTTTTCACACCTGAATAAAAAATCCGGAGCAGCGTTCAAAACGAACCCTGATCCGTTTATAGTGGACCAAACAGTGCAGGTCGGAATAGTCTCAAGTCACAAACAACAAGTCCCAAGTCAAGCCTTTTTGGAGCTTTGACCGAGTAAGTCTCAAGTCCCAAAAATTGCGACTCGAGTCCGACTCGAGTCAAGTCATTTGACACCCATGCTGCTTTCCATGTATCAAATCATTTGGAACCGCACAGCAGCCTGGGGACCAAGGCCGAAATCTTCACATGGATCTGGGGACCAATCACAGAACGGGGGGTTTTGGCTGACATCTAAAACAATTGATCCGATTGGCTGATGTACTGACATATATGTAGGGATGGGCACCGTTAAACGGTTCCTACTTGGAATCGACCGAAGCGAGTCTTAAAAAAGCAACATGAACGTGTGCAGGTACTGAGCGGCTTCAGCGCAAATGGAGCGAAGCAAAGATATATTTCATAGATGTAGCCTAACTTGTAGCGAAGCAAAGCTATAACTTGCTAAACGTCTGTAATAGAGATGGCAGAGCCGCGGTCTGCGCCAGGACTGAGCAGGACTGAGCCAGGACGTGGACTACACCGGTTGTAAAACCCAGAGCTAAACAAAATCAGTTAAGAACCAGGACTAAACCAGGACTGAATAAGAAACTTGAGCTTTTAGTCAAATTGAAAAGCAAAAGAGAGCAGTGACAACAAGAAAGACGTGTTTACCTTTAGCGACAGACCCGGAGGCGGAGCTTACGTGCTCTTGTTTACAACTTTACAGCAGCTGCAGCGACAGGAATATCAAAGATTGTTTGTTGTTTGTTGAAAGTGAGCACTCACTCTGTATTAGACATTGTTGGTCCAGTTTTGGTAAATTGTCAGTGGCAGAGTGAGCGCTCACACCATGCAAGGATCTTTGACGTGTGAAGTTGCTTTTGCTTCGTCGAACAGCGCAGTGTGTTTAGAAAAGTTTCGCTGAAAGAAAACTATGTCCTGATGTGGATCTGTCCTGTCTCTGCAGCTTAAGAGGTAATAACGTCCTTTCTTTCTTTTTATTTCTGCTTAAGTGGAAATTGTGCTCAAAACACGAAGTCACAGGCGACGCTGCTGCTCCTGTGGAGCTTCTGCTGTGCCGTTTTAGGATTTTTTCCTGAACTATACTTAATTTATACTTTACTATACTATACTTTAATACACGTTATTTTTATTGAATTAAAATAACATAGGAATCTAAAAAAGTACCGTTAAGGCACCGGAACCGAAAAGCAGGTATCGTTAAAGTACTTGGTATCGAAAAAAAACGAACGGTACCCATCCCTACACATATGACAGACTTTTGTACCGCCCAATAAAGGGCTATGGACAAAATGAATAGGTGGTTCACAGACGAAATATCCCTCGTGATGATATTCCTGATTAAATATGATCTACGGGATTTTCAGTAAAGCAGTTTCTTGAATCTCTGCACCATCTGAACCAGAGCCTTTTTAGAAAGGGTCCTGCCCTCTTTGTGCACGTATTAACGCTGCTCATTAGTGAAGGAGCTAATGAGAGACTAATTGGAGCTTTTGTGACTGTTGTTGTGCCTCAGCTGCATTAGTCTGCGCTCACGGACACTTCCAAAGGTGTTACGTCAGATCTGATGAAATCCAGTGGTAACAAAGCGCGCCCCCTTCATCTCACTCTCTTTCAGGTGATTGTGGAGATTTGGGGGATTTTTTGCCTTTTAATTATGGTTGTTAGGAGCAAGTTTAGGCCAAACTTTGCTGCATTTGACACAAACATGGCACACGAAGTGAACCTGACATTGTCCACACAGTTATCTCTGATTACAAAAGGCAAAAACTGAAACATTAGGGATGCTTGGTACCATTTTATAGTAAAGGTTAGAATCATCAAGAACTTATCAGGAAGTTATTAGTTTAGTTCATGATAAAGTCAACATTAAACAAAGAGGAGCCGTGCATTTGACAGTTTTAATGAATGACGCAGAGTCAACATCAAAACTGTGGTTTGTCTTGGAACTAGTTTGTAGAGACTTAAATAATAACGTAAACTTTGAAAAATCTCTTTTTAAAGAAGTACTCAGCTCAACTAAACTTGTTTACCTCAATAAATACTTCCCGTAGTCCCTCTGGGGGTAAAAAAAAGTGTTAATGGGATGATCGGGGGGTCTGTCATCTCCCCCTGGTGTCTGCACCGGGTCGGAGTCACCAATACACACTAATGGAATCACAAAGAAGAAGCTAACAGGCTAACGGGCAAAGCTAACTGCGGGCTAGTGTAACCCGTTTATAAGTAATAACGGTATAATTACACAAAATAATTGTAAATAACAAAACTTTTTGTTTACTTGAATTGTGTCCATACCTGAGGTTTGATACACTGTGCAGACTTGGTCCTCCAGCCACTTCTTCTATGTTTTAGTTTCTTCTTTGTTGACTTTTGAGATGCCCCTCGTATATATTCGGGGTTTGACCCCTGCCTCTTCCCTTTGCAAATTTGATATTGGGAAGAGGTCAGTCATCCATTGTAATCCAATGTTTTAAGAGTCCGTTTGTCAATATTTGATTGACTGCGGAATTCTTCCGCAGTCAATTATTGGTTTTCATGTTCTTTATTATTATTCCTCTTCCATCTTTTTCCTGATTTTCTAGAGCTTTCAGCACCTTCATGCTTTGTGCAATTTATGCAAGTTATGCATCAAAACGTTCCGCATGTTGAGGAGAAGGGTGCTATTACTTTTGGGACTTCTGCAACTTACGGTTTTTCCGCAATCGGAGATTTTTCCCATTGACTTATAATGGGGCTGCCGCAAATCCATGCTTTTCTGCACTTTTTTCTGCATTTTATGCAATTTCTGCACTTTGTGCATGTTCAGCTTATGCAACTTGTGGGTTTTGAGAAAAAATTGGCCTTCTGCAGATTTCCAGTTTTTTTATACGAGAGTTTGAAATTTTTGCATTAGTGTGTATGGGGGAATCCAGCCAATGGGGAGACTCAAGGACTTTCAGCCATTTGTGCAGCTTCTGCCAATCAAGCACTTTCAACAGTTTGATCAGTTTATGGAATATAAAAGTTTATGCAATATTAATAATTTATGCAAAGTAACCACTTTATGGGATTTAACCAGTTAATGCATATTAAACCGTTTATGCAACTGACGAGTTTATACCATTTAGGATTTATGAATTTTAAAGAGTTTATGCAATTTACACAATTTATGCAAATTAACCCATTCATGCATTTCACCACTTTATGCAGTTTATACAGTTTATGCAACATGACATTTTATGCATTTTACCAGTTGCAAATTAGATTATGCAAATTAAGCAATTTATGCAATTTGAACAGTTTATGCAATTTCTGCATTCGCTTCCCGCAATTCCGCAGTCAATCGCAATGGCGCAGCATTTCTAGTTTGCTTTTATTTTCTTTTGGGAACATACTTAATTTGTATTTACGTTGATATTGAGCTTCATACATACCCCGATGTTTTAATTCGTTCATGTGAAGAAATGCGGGGAGATGCTAATTTTGTCCATTGTCTTCCTCCCTTTAGTTTGGGCAGGATCTTGTTAGCGGCACTTGCTGATTGTATTTTTGTATATACAGTATTTTACCAGAGTGAACGGAGACCGCCTCCAAAAGTTACCGCTGTTTTCTTGTGGCCACAAACTGCATAAACTACACAACGCAGAAGTCCACCAGTCACACTAGCACCACTTTAACAGTATTTACAGCCATGTTTGAGTGAAAAAAATGATCTCCATTGTGTAATTGGATGAACAATATCCCTCTGTCTTTTCTGTCAGCGTAGTATTTACTCTCATGGACAATTAATGAGTAAAAAAACTTAACATGCTACGACACCTGCAGTGGCGCTTATGGCCTCTAGGGGCACGAGTTACTCAGTACTGCTTTAATATGACCCCCTGTCTTCATTAACCGGATAAGTCACACTGACCAGATGTTTTACTCACTGTTGGGCCAGGCTCATGGGCCGGGGTGGGGTTTGTGGGCCGGCTCTGGCTTTTTGGCCTGGTGGACCGGCTCAGATTGATCAAGGTCTAAACCAGGGGTAGGCAACGTCAGGCCCGGGGGCCAAATCCGGCCCACTATCACAGAACCCCTCGCCCCAAGATGATTTTGAGAATTATTATTATGCAAATAAAACATAAAATACCTGTTAAAGTAGTCTTAAAAAGCGAGAAATAGTGTCAGTATTTTAAAAATGTCCTGTCAGAGCATCCCACTTGGTCATATATGATGTTAAACAGTGATTTTTTACTGGTGAGGGACACAAAAGTGGGTCACGGAACCATTTTCAGTGGGTCGCAAGTCGATAGGAAACTTTTATTCAATATTTTCCATCTGAAACTGCACAGAAGCACTAACTGTGTCTGTTAACCTGTTATATTAACTGTCACCTCAGCGTTAGGGTTAGGGTTAACCACTATGACTGGAGACCGTACAGCCTATATGCCGGTGTGACACCTCATTTGAAAGCCAAGACCTTCTAGTTTCTGAAAATGTGAGATGAAACACAACATACACTACATTTGCCATTCTTAACCCTGATCATGTCCTGATTAGGGTTAACTAACTCTAACCCTAACCATAACCCCCAGATCAAGGGAGGTACCAGGTTAAAATGAATGTTATTGGGTTGTTTTGATCATAAATTCAGTCTTAAAGGGAAATCTACTGCTTGTTCAACAAAACACGTGTGTGGAAAATACAATAGTTGATACGATATGTGATAAATTGCCATTTTATTTGGGTCCTGGGCTCATCATCCGAGGGTAATGGTGGAACCCAAATCCACTTGGGAACCACTGATGTAAAACATTGGCAAAAAATAGTTTACTATACAATGTTGAGGTTCGGCCCTTGGGTGTTTTGAGAATGATGACTCCATCTGTACCAATTTTTTTATTGCGTGACAATATTTGCACAAACCCCAGCACGTTTTTCGGCGCTCACACTTTTAAATACGGTGTTTAATAAGTGCAAACCAATTTTAAAACTCCGATCACATAATGCAACAGGTGAAGCTTATTCTGCAGCCAGTCGTGTTAAATCATTCTGCACAAGCGACCCATGGAGATTACCCTGAGAAAAGGTAAGGAATGCCTATATGGACTGAATGTAATGAGATTTAAACCAAAGTTAAGAGTGTGTGAAAGATTGACTCGGCAAGAAACGCAAAGTGACCAACGTGCCATAATTATTAGAACTTGAAAAACGTAATTAAATTTGATAAATGTGTTAATTTTCTCCTTATTGGCTTTTAATGGTTTTGGGCTGTAATCCAGATCTACTGTAATTAATCACGAGTGTTTTTCGGTGAGTAAATGAATGATTCCTCTGTACGAGCCTGTCCTTAAAGTCCAGCCTCTGACGCCGACATCAGTCAATGTCCCTCAGTTTAATTTCCTTCACACAATACTCTATTATCCGACGTTATTATTTCAGCAAATCGACTGTACTGTGTAGATGTACGCGGGTGGTCTGTAACAAAGTGAATTTACTACAGTACTTTACCGCTTTTGAGGATCTGCACTTAAACTACATCCAATAATTGCATTCAAATAATAACATTGTAACATCAGCCACAGGTGCATCCAACACAATCAGGCTTTAATTTATGGGTTTATTTATTTTTTCAGATGGATTTTAGATCTTGTTTTGAATAAACAAGGATGCAAGGAGGTCCAGTGTGACTGCGCCACTCGCGAGAGGGCGTCGCTTTTTAAAAAAAGAGGTCGACTGAGGTGTGGAACATGACACAAGCAGCACTCAGTCAATAAATCAAAGTTTATTTATAAAGTGCTTTACAGATTACAACATTTAAAACTATACGCCTGGCACACCCTCACATATATATATATTAGGAATAAATAAACAGATGTCAGTTAAAAGCTAAGCTAAGGTGACTCTTAAAAACAGTCTGGTTCTCTGCAGCCCTGAGCTCCTCCTCAGGTGGTTCCAGAGGCGAGGGTCGTGATATTGAGTCTTTTTGTTGACTTTAGGAATAACTAGGAGACCCCTGCTGGAGGAGCGAAGAGGCCGTGAAGGTCCGTAAGGTAAAAGCAGTTCTGAAAGAACTGAAGGGCCAAGACCATTAAAGGAATAGGCCACTGTTTTTACATACTGAGATATGTTCTTACTTTAGCTTTCACGAGTTCTTTAGGACCTGTCTGATCTTCACCCGTGCCTTCTATCACGTAAACACAGCACAGACGGCGTTAGCATTTAGCCTCTCCCTCTCTCCGCTATAGCTCCAAAACAGGTCAAGACACATAGGAGAAAAGGGGCGGGCACAATTAATGGCGGCGCCCACGTGAGGCTCCGGAATAAGGTGAATAGTCTGCGTTTAGAAACACAAGATCGGGCCCCGAGTCTGTAGGAGCTTCAACAGTGTGGATGTTGTTGCCTCATTTTGGGATAATGGGCTGAAAGTTTTACAACATCTACACATGAGCCATGAATCTGGACTTGCCATCTTTGGAAGCAGATGTTCTCACATATTTCCTGAACCACACGGTGAAGGACCTCCTGGTCAGCAGCAGGTCCGTGATCTTCTGGGATTTCCTGGTCTCCTTGAGCACACGGATCGCAGGCTGGAATCGCTGCCTCCTGTTTGGAGGTGGAGTCGGGCAGCAGGGGGCGCTGTTTGGCCGCTGTGCCTTTGCGGCGTCTCGTTGTTGTTTTCATAATTTGACGAATATGTCTGTGGCAAACGCGGTGCCATCCACGCCCAGAGGGTCACAGTCTTTGGTAAGAGTCATGTCGCTTTGGAACACACTGACCGCCGCCATGACGGACGAAGGTTTTGGACGGAAATATAAATATTGTTAATACCGCGGCTGAAAATGTCTTTTTATTTAACAATCTGAACAAACTGAATATAAGAATGACATGAGATTGTCGGTCTTTGAGTGGGTGATTGGTTCCTTACTGTAAAGTTAAAAAAGCGCTGTAAAAGTTGAGTCCATTTACCATTATTTTAAAGGCATAGAAGTGATATTGCACTTATAATCCAAACAATAAACAACAATAAATAAATACTATTGAAGAAAAGTGCTTGGTTCATTCCTGACCACCTCTGGATCGTCCCCATGACTCTTCTTCTTCTATTGTAATATGTTATATATGTTATAGAAACTGGAATGGCAGCCCGGCGTGCTCTGTGCTGAAGCTCCATATTCCTACTCTACAAATTAAAACATGTTTTCCCTCTGAATCCATTTCAGCCTCCAGTATCTGGGAGCTGCTAATCCCTCTCAGGTTCAGCAGAGTGGGCCCCCGTCACTGGCAGCATATTTAGGCGGCGGCAGATTGGTTGCGTTGATGCCAGTCTGGGTTAATTGCCTGGATGAGTCCCTGAAATGAGCTGCCGCTGATCCAAAAGCTCCGATCGAATCAAAAACGTGAGAGACGAGCTCCATCTGAGATCTGAACCTGCTCCAAGACACGCCTCGCCGCGGCTCATCCTCACATCTGCTTCATTTGACTGGAATGCGCTGAAATGTTACAGTATGTCGGGTCAGATGAGAATTAGCCCAGACAGAATCCAAGGAGAAACCGTGCAGGTGAAGAAGGAGACGTTTAACCTCAGAAAACCGCTTAAACCGAGCACATGTTCTCCAGTCTGACTTTACCTCAATCTAAAAAAAAAACTAAGGTAAGGTTAGGTTTTTTATTTATTCATACATTCACCTCAGACATAGACACAGTCACAGTAGACATTGAATAAAACAAAGACATAAATAACACAACAATACCAAAATCACAATACATTTCACAGAAAGATAATTCCAGACTAAGAAACGACAAGACAAAGACAAGACAAACAAACAAACAAACACACACAAAGACAAGACATACAAGTTCTTGACATATTTTTCATAAATTCCATATCATTTTTTACATTATATTTTACATTCTATTTTATATTTTACAGTGGCTCTCAAAGAATGGGCACTCCACCAGTTTTCCTTTGTTCTGTTCATCCTTATACACATTTTAATCTTGTTTGGGGTGTTTATTGATTGTTTCATATCAATTTATCTTAAGATTGTTGATCTAAATTTGTAGGAGTTTGGGATGGTACTACTGGGGCAGCTGGTTTGTTGCAGGTTAGGGTTAGTTTGTAGCTCCACTATCCTTAAGGTTAGGGCTAAGGGAAGGTTAGGGTTAGTTTGTAAACTCCACTATCCTTAAGGTTAGGGCTAAGGGAAGGTTAGGGTTAGTTTGTAACTTTACTATCCTTAAGGTTAGGGCTAAGAGAAGGTTCGGGTTAGTTTGTAACTTTACTATCCTTAAGGTTAGGGTTTGTTTGTAAACTCCACTATCCTTAAGGTTACGGCTAAGGGAAGGTTAGGGTTAGTTTGTAAACTCCACTATCCTTAAGGTTAGGGTTTGTTTGTAAACTCCACTATCCTTAAGGTTACGGCTAAGGGAAGGTTAGGGTTAGTTTGTAACTTTACTATCCTTAAGGTTAGGGTTTGTTTGTAAACTCCACTATCCTTAAGGTTAGGGCTAAGGGAAGGTTAGGGTTAGTTTGTAAACTCCACTATCCTTAAGGTTACGGCTAAGGGAAGGTTAGGGTTAGTTTGTAAACTCCACTATCCTTAAGGTTAGGGTTTGTTTGTAAACTCCACTATCCTTAAGGTTACGGCTAAGGGAAGGTTAGGGTTAGTTTGTAAACTCCACTATCCTTAAGGTTAGGGTTAGTTTGTAAACTCCACTATCCTTAAGGTTACGGCTAAGGGAAGGTTAGGGTTAGTTTGTAAACTCCACTATCCTTAAGGTTAGGGTTTGTTTGTAAACTCCACTATCCTTAAGGTTACGGCTAAGGGAAGGTTAGGGTTAGTTTGTAAACTCCACTATCCTTAAGGTTAGGGTTTGTTTGTAAACTCCACTATCCTTAAGGTTAGGGCTAAGAGAAGGTTCGGGTTAGTTTGTAAACTCCACTATCCTTAAGGTTAGGGCTAAGGGAGGGTTAGGGTTAGTTTGTAACTCCACTATCCTTAAGGTTAGGGCTAAGGGAGGGTTAGGGTTAGTTTGTAAACTCCACTATCATTAAGGTTAGGGCTAAGGGAGGGTTAGGGTTAGTTTGTAACTCCACTATCCTTAAGGTTAGGGCTAAGAGAATGTTAGGGTTAGCTTGTAAACTCCACTATCCTTAAGGTTAGGGTTTGTTTGTAAACTCCACTATCCTTAAGGTTAGGGCTAAGGTAAGGTTAGGGTTACTTAGGGTTAGCGGTGTGTCGGGATGGCGGTGTGTATCCGCGAAACAAAACAAATGCACATGTTCACCCCCCACTTCCCACACACACACCTTCTCGGCAGCGGAGTCGATCTGAATACAGAATATGCCCCTGTTAAATTGCCATATTGCCATTTACCGCCCCTACATGAGGTAATGTCATCACATCTGTATTAAAAGTGGCTACAAACTTACATTATTTCTTGCCGTGAGCTCTGTAAGTGCTTGAACACGTTAAAGAGGCCATTAACACGCATTAGTCCCACTGTCGACCGTCTGCTCTTGGACTTTCAGCGGTGCTTATGTTTAATAGTTCTCCAACGGTCCCGTGAAGAGGCCGACAGCCCACACCGGAAAGTGTTCAAAGTTCAAGATATCTCCTGGTACATGTCACATGACTGAACTATAAAGACTACGTTGATCATCCATTTTTTTTTTTTTGTGTGTGTGTTCGGGATAGTTTGTTGAGTAAAATCTCTAAGTTGTTGCCTAAAGCTGAGCACATTTTTAATTCTCAGTCACGGTGAGTCTTTCCGAGTCTTTCCGCGGCAGAAAGACGCAGCTAAACCCCGGTCACAGTAAATCAAACACGACATTCTTAAATCACATGGGACTGATATTTACACTTTGATAGATGTTTTTCTGAATAAAATATTGCTCCACAACTGATTAAAAAAAAAGAGGCTGCAACTGTGACAAATCATTTCTAGTGTTTTTAACTTCAGTGTAAAAGCTTTGACTTGTGTGGCCTGCTCCGTTGTTGTTCTGATTCTTGTGTTCGTTTTTGGGGGAATCCTGGGTGAAATTGACTGGAAAAAATCAGGACACGCACATGTTTCCCACGTTCACCAACAGAAGCCTCTCTTTGCAGATCTGGGGTCAGTTTTTCTCCCTTAAAGAGAGAAATCGTGCAGGAGAGAGGACAGACTGGCGTAGTGTGTCTGCTTTTACAATTCTCAGTCGTTCTGTGTGAACCCCCAGTCGACCATGTTAAATCCTGTAGTGCAGCGTGGACCCCCCATTTTTCACAAATCATTCATTTCATTTCATTTCATTTCATTTCATACATTTCATTTCAATAATCCAACATGCAAATACGACAATCAGTGCTGCTTAGAGTTAATTGACTTCCTGGTTCACACTGGAGGAAAAATGCGATGTCACTTCCTTATAAACAGGCTGTAGCAATACAATATGTGAGTGTTTTTTGTTTACTTTATTGTCCCCATAGGGAAATTTGTCCTCTGTATTTGACCCATCCTTCGATGCCGCTGGGGCGACCCGTAAGGGGCAGTGGTCGACGGCCAGGGACCCATCCCCAGATGTGGAGCCAGACTGATTCAGAATCACCTGGCTGGAGGATTCACCTATTATACATGTTTTTAGTGGTAGTGGAAACTGGAGTACCCGGAAGAAACCTACGCAGACACGGGGAGAACATGCAAACTCCACACAGAAAGGCCCCGTCCTGGTGTGAATTGAACCTGGGACCTTCTGTGAAGCATGAGTGCTAACCGCTGTGCCACCGTAGGTGCATAATGTAGTGGGTGCGTTAGCTCCTGTGAGTTACAGAGAAACAGTCTGTTTCATACAGACTTGTATTTCATGCCACACCCTTTTTCAAAGGAAATTCATCATGAGAAAAAACAAAATCTTGGCTCATCAATAAACTTTTCTCCTCCTCAAGCCTTGCGTGTCCCTCACAGTTTCATACCTGTGGTGCAGCTACAACAAAGCTTTGAGAGGTGTGTCCAAGATGAATGTTTTTCTTTCTTGTTTAATAAATAAACATTATTAGTTTATTACTTTTAAAGCAGTGCTAATATTTTGGTTGTTCTTTTGGTTATTTAGAAATGATATTTCTTGCATAGAAAGCATGGGCAATGAGATTGAAAGTTTTGTATCCAGATTCTTGATTCTTCTGTGATATGTTTGTTACATTGAATTTGTTGTTATGATGATCATCTTCCAAATGATGTCCATAGTGTCTTATGAGCCCATGAGGGCTGGACACATGATGACACTTAAATAAAATATTTATTAATATTTTCCCAAATGTTTTCGTAGGGTAACGTTCGTTATGCCTCATAAAAGTGTGTTTTAAATAATTAAATTTATGAGAACAACCAGCCTGATGTGATATTATTAAAATATAGGTGTTCCAACTTTAACTAAAGCTAAATTAAACAACCCACATATGCTGTTGAACAAATGAAACAAAATTACATTTAAAACAAGCATAAAGCTTCTGAAATCTAATAAAAACAAACATTTCACACATTTTAAAGAAGGCTCTCCAACCTTTTTTACTTTACACATTATTACAAGCAAAGCATAACCAAATAAGATCTCCAGAGCTGATCTTTAACAGGTGGAAAAGTTTAGGATAATGCACCACTTTAGTTTAGGGACATGATCATAATGAAATCATGATGTGTTAAGGATTTGCAAATGATAAATTCATAATTGTCATAAATTTTATCCTATAGTGAATTCACATTATTCTTGTGTGATCCTCATGATCATGATGAATTATTAGATCTTCATGTACATTCATTACAGTAGTGACGTTTAATTCAGGGGTTGACGTCGTCCATGAACCAACATCAGGTTTGTTCCTGAGAAGTCATGATTTAGTAATGCATGAATGTTTCATGAAGTCGTGCATTCATTCATACACCATTATTTTAAAGTGTTACCACATTTTTGGCAGATTCTGTTTCAAATCGTCAGAGCAAAATTAAATGTATCTAAAATGTAGAAAGACGGAGCTGCAGAGCTGTGGTTGGAGGTCCCCGTCGACCACTGTCGTCCTGGGTCGGTCTTCAATGTCGCTCTTCAGCTGTTTGTTTACTGACAAACATCTGGACTGATCAGCTGACGATGGCGCAGATGGTAGAGCAGGTCGGCTCATGATCAGAAGGTTGGGGGTTTGAATCCCGGCTCCTGCGGGCACCTGCTGTCGCTGTGTCCTTGGGCAAGACACTTCACCCTCGTAGCCTCCAGCGTCTGCGTACACTGGTGTATGAATGAGAGAGTGAATAGGTGACTGGTTCCTTACTGTAAAGTGCTTTGGGCCTGATGAAGGCAGAAAAGTGCTGTATAAAGGCAATAAGACCAAGTGTAGCTTATTGATCCCCCTAAGAGAATACAGTCTCTGCATTTGACCCATCATTAATGCTGCTGTGGAAACCAGTACTGCAGTGCGCTCGGGGACCCATCTGTTCAGATGTGGAGCCGGGCTGACACCTGGCTGAAGGATTAACCTAATGTACATGTTTTAGTTGTAGGGGAAACCGCAGGAAACCTACACAGAAACAGGAAGAACATAATGATAATAATTATGCAGTGATTTTATAGAGCGCTTTTCTGGACACTCAACAACGCTTTATTTGTTCACTCCATACTCAGTGGTGGTAAGCTACTATTGTAGCCACAGCTGCCCTGGGGTAGACTGACGGAGGCGAGGCAACCAGTCTGCGCCATCGGCCCCTCCGACCACCACTCACTCACTCACTCACTCACTCACTCACTCACTCACTCACTCATTACATTTTCTCCTCAAACGGTCTCCCATCTAAGTCCTGCCAGGCCCTTCCCTGATGAGCTTCCAAGTTCTGACGGGATTGGGCAGTGTGTATGTGGCAGGTATGGCCTCATACAAACTCCAAGGCCGCCCCGTCCAGAAGAAGAACTTTATTTATATAGAAGCATATAGTCATAAAGAGCTTTACATGAGACAATAGTACATTCACTCCACACTCGGTGGTGGTAAACTACGTTTGTAGCTTCAGTTTTACCTGGGGGAGACTGACAGAAGCGCTGTCGCGAGTGCACACTTCTGCGCAAACAGTTCCTCTGACACTACCATACATTCACTCACACTATTCATCCTGGCCTATTGTACATGTTTTTAGTGGTAGGGGAAACCCAGAGGAAACCTACGCAGACACAGGGAGAACATGCAAACTCCACACAGAAAGGCCGTCGAGGTGGGAATCGAACCCAGGACCTTGTAGCTGTGAAGCAAGAGCACTAACCGCTGTGCCACCATAGGTACATAATGTAGTGGGCGCATGACTTCCTTGTGTAGAGTTCCAGAGGGACAGTCTGTCTAATACATGTTCTTGTATCACATGCCACACCGTTGATGATTTTATAGATTTGATCTGGTTTCTTGTAATTTTCTTTTCAACCGTGAAGCAGTTTGAATTGCTTTGTGTATGAACTGTGCTCTGTAAATAAACTTGCCTTGCCTTTTTCAAAGGAAATTCATCATGAAAACTAAATATTGCCTCATCAATGAACTTTTCTTCACCTCGAGCTGTGCAGCGACACGACAGGTATGCAATTGTTAGGATCACGCAACATTTTTGTCGGACTGGCCATATGTCCATCCTGGAAGAGCACAGAAGGGCCACTGGCTCTAGGGCCACCGGTCTGGCCTCTCAGTTTACCTTACCCCCGGGCCAAACCGAGCTTTACCCAAATCTAAAAGCTTATACTCTTAACTCCCGCCTGAACCGAGAGGATCTTTTTCCTCACATCATCAGATTTTTTTTCCATGATTTTTTTGTTGGATATTCAACTCTTTTGTAATTTTTTTGTCTTTTTTTTTTTTTTGTGTCAATTTTTTATCACATTTTTGTCTTTTTTCGTCACTTTTTTGTCCATTTTTTGGTCACTTTTTTATCAATTTTTTGTCACGTTTTTGTAATTTTTGTCACATTTTTGTCTTTTTTTCGTCAATTTTTCGTCAATTTCTTGTGACATTCATTCTTCTTGTGACTTTTTCATCAATGTTTTCGTCTCAGTTCTGTCGCTATTTTCTCACCTTTTTTCCAGAAGCTTTTGGACTGGGGTAAAGCCAAACTGGAGAAAATGTGTTCGGTTCAGGTGGGAGTTAAGGGGTTAAAAGAAAAGCATCCAAAAACAAAAATGTGCTGGATAAGCAACAAAAAAGTGACAAAAACGTGACGACAAAGCAATGAAAAAAGCGATGAAAAAACAACAATAACATGAAAAAAACCCCGGAAAACAAGAGACGAAAACACGCCAAAAAGCCACAAAAAAAAATGAAAAAGCAACAAAAACATGACAAAAATGCAGCGACAACGTGACAAAAAGTTACCATCACTTTTCTAGATTTTTAGCTTTCAAATGAGGCGTTAAAGTGTTGCTCTCCAGTCAAGAAGGTTTTACATTTGGGTAAAGCCGAACTGGAGAAAATGCTCTTGGTTAAGGCGGGTGGTAAGAGGTTAGCATAAGTATTTGTGCAAGTGTCGCATTTACGCTAATTTGGACCAGGCTGTCCATAGTCCAGGGCTGTTTTTCAGTCCCAGGCCGCCCCTGTACCTGTGTTAGGATCACGTAATGTCCCTCACAGTTTCATACCTGTGGTGTAGCTACAACAAAGTGCATAGTGGCTTTCTTATGAGTCCAGAGATATAAGGGAGTACAGCACGTTTAACTTCTTAACCCCTGCTCATTTCAGTCTATAGGCCAGTGTCACACTTTATTTTAAAGCTAAGCAAAACTGATTGCATTGTCGCATCGTTGCCGTTTCTTTGTCACATTTTTGTCAAATTTTTGTCACATTTTTGTCGTGTTTAAGTTGCTTTTTTCATCGTTTTTTCCCTCGCTTTTTTATCGCTTGTTTTTTTCTCTTTTCAGCACTTTCCAATTGTGTTTTTGTCACTTTTTTGTCACTTTTTGTTGCATTTTCATCCTCGTTTTCATTGCTATTTTGACGCTTTGTTTGAGAAGCTTTTAGATTTGGGTAAAGCCAAATTGCAGGAAATGTGCTGGGTTCATGTGGGGGTTAAGAGATTAAATAAAGTCAGCTTTATTCTCTCTGTACAACAGCCAAACATCTGTGCCAGAGTATTACAAAACTATGCATTCAGTAAATGACAAATAAAGCACCTTTACCTTTATTTCACCTTACCTACACACTTGTATTTCATGCCACACCCTTTTTCAGAGGAAATTCATCATGGGAAAAACACAATCTTGGCTGATCAATAAACGTTTGTCCTCCTCAAGCCTTGCGTGTCCCTCACAGTTTCATACCTGTGGTGCAGCTACAACAGCTTTGAGAGGTGTGTCCAAGATGAATGTTTTTCTTTCTTGTTCAATAAATAAACATGATTAGTTTATTACTTTTAAAGCAGTGCTAATATTTTGGTTGTTCTTTTGGTTATTTAGAAATGATGTTTCTTGCATAGAAAGCATGGGCAATGAGATTGAAAGTTTTGTATCCAGATTCTTGATTCTTCTGTGATATGTTTGTTACATTGAATGTGTTCTTATGATGGTCATCTTCCAAATGATGTCCATAGTGTCTTATGGATTGATATTACCTAGTTCTTGTAATGTTATGCAATTGTGAAGCACTTTGACCCCTCCTGGAACCGCCACCTTAACGTGGTGGAGGGGTTTGAGCCCAAATGATCCTGGAGCTCTGTTGTCGGGGGCTTCGTGCCCCTGGTAGGGTCACCCAGGGCAAACAGGTCGTAGATGACGGGTCAGACAAAGAGCGGTTCAGAAGACCCTTATGAGGGACCAACAGGCCCGGTTAATCGTGAGGCCGTCCTCCCGTGGACCCACCACCTGCAGGAGGCGCCATAAGGGGCTGGCGCAGCTGCCCCCACGACCCGGCAACGGACAAGTGGAAGAAATTGGATGGATGGAAGCGCTTTGAATTGTCGTGTATAAATTGTGCTCTACACATAAACGTTACACAGAAAATGCCATTCGTGGGTAATCAAAGAATGGATTTGGATGAGGGCGTAATATTATAATCTCATATTTGGCTGCTTTACATCTATGGAGACGAGCTGCAGACGGTAAGTCAGATCAAAGGCATGTTTGTTTTTTTGCTCAGGTAGGTCTATAGGTCTGAACTATGATCATACACTGCACCTGTAATGAAATAAATGCTTGTTTTATGTGAAACGTTACGTGGTGTGGCTCAAAGGACTAAACTGGAAATTCCAAAGAATTTCTTTCAAAGAATTTCTTTGGAATTTCTTCACATCTTGCAGCTCAGGCCACGCCCTGATCTCAGGTTACAGGTGTGGCTCACAGTATTTATACATGTGTGGATAACATGCACAATCACTTCCACCGACGGATGCCCAATCACTTTCAGCAATGGACCAAACGTGTGGAGGATACGGAGCGGTCACAAAGGCCACAGCGCTGACACAGGAAATATGTGACAAGGTGAGATAATGATGTGTTGATTTTCATTTAAATTAAGCGGCAGTTTTGCTCAAAATGTTGTCAATGCCAGAACAGATTTATCCATAGTTGGGTTTTCTTTCTGCTGCTCCACTGTCATGTATCACTATGTTTTTAGTGCAGAGAAAAAACAAAACAATAAATGTAGTTAGGATCGAATCACTGATGTTGTTTTTCCTCATTCACAGATAAGACCTCTTGTTCAAGCAACAAGTGTCACAGTGTTTCCTGAATTCACTGCAGTTGAATACAGGGAACAACTAGTGGCCGGGCTGAATCGGCTGATAAAGGTATAATCTGTCTAAACGTTTGTTTAAATTCAACTCCTTTTTCTGAGTTGAGTGTGTTTGTTTGTGATCGGCTGTCACAATAATTACTACTGATCGTTCACATTTTTGGGCTTTGCATGTTTTTCATTTTTCCAACGTAATACCTATTTTTTTTACCCAAAGTAAACTGTGTTTCATTGTATTTCTTGTTTATTGTAAAAAAAAATCAAGATAAAACACTTTTGGATCAAAGCTTTTTCTGTTATTTTTAAGCTTTAGAGTCAGTTTCTGAGGCAAAAAAAGGTTTTCAATAATATTTTTTATCACAATATTTTCCTGCCTCAATAAATAGACCTTCAGATTTTGTTATTGTTTCAGTGTGATGATGTATTTCACAAATGTTGTTTTTACAGGTTCATGTTGGACAAAGCGACTACGTCCATATTTGTGTCTTCCAATCATCCAAAGACGAAGGAGAGCTGTCATTGAGCGGTGTGGAAAAAGGCATGAAGAAGGATTCTCCTCTTGAACCTTTTATCAATAATGAGCAGCAAAAAAGTGCATGAAATAAACCATGACGCTGTGTCATCATGTGCACTCTGCATCAATCTATCAATAAAAATGCTTAACACACACAGTTGTTGTTCAAAGTGCTTTACAGATGAAACAAATGGCCGCCCAAACACTCACCCCTGCAAATACAAGCAGACAATAACATCATACTCACCTCATGCCTGTCCCCATAGCTACACGCATGGACACACACACACACACACACACACACACACACACACACACACACACACACACACACACACGCACACACGCACACACGCACACACGCACACGCACACACACACACACACACACACACACACACACACACACACTTAGAATAATTTTAACCATTTTGCATTTAAAATAACTTATATTTGAGCAGCATCAGCTTCATGGTTGTATAAGCTACGCGGCGGCGGAGTGATCTGCTAGAAAATAGTCCCTCAAAATGCGATCATTCATGTGGTGCAGGTCAGTTATATTCCAAACATGATTCTATCCACACAGACATTTATATGGTTAGTCTGGTGTTATAAGTGATTTGCCTCAGGTGCTCTGTGGAGCGGGTCAGACTGTTTTTAATGCAGGCTAGCTGATACCATAGAAATGCACTAGCGCCACGAAACTCTTCAAATATAAGAACTGCATGAATTACAAAAAAAAAATATCTCCAGAAATCAGCAACACTCTGGATAACCAGGAAATGAGGCCCTATGTCAAAAATCCTGAACTGTCCCTTTAAGGAGGTGCGGACAAGTTGTTTGTTAAGGTTCATTTTTCCTTGAAGAATATCTTTCATCTCTGTTGATGAACTTTATACATTATCAGGAGATTTGAATTGGATAAAATCTGCTACTTTTAATTGAGAAAGACGGTTTGTGTGATTACGAAACCCTGTTTTATGGACAATTCTCAGATTCTAAGAGTGTTTCTGTTTTTTATGAGTATTTCCCCAGACTTAAATACCATAACTTATATGAGGCAATGCAAGAGTACAATAAAGAGTATGGATTTACTATCTAATATACCGTAAATGCTCTTTCTTCTTCTTCCAGTTTAGTTCTTTGGCGTTTGAGCATTTTTTGTAGCAGAAAAACTACAGTGACTGACTGTCAAGGCCATAAACATCAATGCAAAATGAGCGCTTGTTTGACTGGCTAACACCCCATAATGCTTTGCAGCGATCTACTCTGAAAGACGCTATTGCATAAAAAATAAAATAGGAAATGTCAGGCAAATCACAATTAGTTTTAAGTCAAAATCGTGCAGCCCTATCAAGCACATCTTCAAAGAGTCGCCCTAATTCTAAACCGCAGCCTGACTTTACTTCCTGGTTGATGATCTCGGTGCAGAAATGCCGGATTTATCCTCCGTGTTTGCGCGTCCTTCATGTGTCTGGTTCCAGCCGTGCCTTTGGTCCATCGCGGTCAGGGACCTCCTCCTGACCTTTACGCCGCCCCAGTCGTCCCATCGCCCACTGGTTAAGAAGATTACCTCTCCGTGTCCTCCTCACCCCTGGACCAGATGAAGACCACTGTGTCCTTTTTTTTTGCTTTGGTCAGAGTGTAAAAGCGTCGAGAGCGATACATCTCTCCAGCCGGGCAAATCAAAGAGCTCTGCGCCAGCATGCACGCCGTTGGAAAATGTCAAGAAATTGGCAAGATGGATGAAGGTATTAAGGAAAATAAAACCTGAATTTGAGCAATGACAGCTGCAAATAAAGAGTGTGTATCATGAAAGGTTATTTACCAACACAAATGTCCTCCTGACGCTCTGACCTCGCGATAATAATCTGTTCTTTAAATAGCTAGTCCTGCATGTGGTAAAGAAAAATTCACAGACCTGAAATTTGACCTTGCCCTCCTGCACTATCGCTAACGTGACTTCAAAGAGTTTTCTCTCACCGCTGAAATATTATGGAGGCTCAGGCGATGTTTGTGTATCTAAAGCCAGCTGTGAGCGGTCACCACGGACCCAGCTCAGAGCTGGCCTGGCACAAAGCCAGACTGACTTAAAGGAACAGGCCATCGTTTTTATATACTGAGATACAGTGGGGAAAAAAAGTATTTGGCCAAAATCCAATACAATGTCTATGTGAAACTGACCAAATACTTTTTTTCCCCACTGTATGTTCTTACCTGAGCTTAGACGAGTTGATGTGTACCTGTCTGGTCTTTGTGTGTTCCCTCAATCATGCAAAACGACAAAAGATGTTGTTAGCATATGGCCTCTCCCATCCATCCATCCATTTTCTTCCGCTTTATCCGGGGCCGGGTCGCGGGGCAGCAGTCTCAGCAGAGATGCCCAAACTTCCCGGTCCACACACACCTCCTCCAGCTGTTCTGACCCCGAGGCGACACCAGGCCAGCTCGGAGACATAGTCCCACCAGCGTGTGTCCCACTAGGACATGCCTGGAGCACCTCCCGCAGGAGGGGACCAGGAGGTATCCGGAACAGATGCGCGAGCCACCTCAGCTGGCTCCCTTGCGCCCACCCACCCTGCGAAGGTACAGTAATTTTGGTCGCTTGTATTCACGATCTCGTCCTTTCGGTCATTACCCAGATCTCATGACCATAGGTGAGGGTGGGAATGTAGATCGATCAGTAAATCGAGAGCTCCTCCTATAGCTCCAAACGAGGGTTAATTTAGAAGCGACCAGCGCTCTTCCCCGGGCACAAAGACCAGACAGGTATGGATCAACTCGTCTAAGCTCAGGTAAGAACAGATCTCAGTGTGGAAAAACGGTGGCCTGTTCCTTTAAAGACAGTCAGGAATTGATCTAATAGGACGCGATTTCGAAATCGAGACTGGGGGCAGGGCTAACGATCGCAGTTTGAACGAGAGAACCAATCAAACACAAAGCGACTTCCGCTTTGCGTTCACGTTCTCCGCCGTGATTGTTTGTAGTCGTGCAGTGGAGTAAATGTTCTGGTGAAAGTCCTCAGAGCAGCTTCTGTGGCTTTAAGGACAAGTCCAGCTCATTTAGAGCAGAACAAAGGGCTCTGGTTGAAGATCGTTGTGTCGCGGCCGCCATCTTCACTGTTTTGGTTACGGGAGGAGCACTGATGGTTGATGGGAAATCCTAGTGCGGAAGATGACGCACCGTTAACTCCCGCCTCCCGTGCTATGATTGGCTCGTCTTGGTTTTGCCGGAGTCAGCGAGAATCAAATGGCACAATTCCAGACTGTATCCTCATGTATCTCTGAACATGGAGGTTCAGAGCAGCTTCGAACACTGCCACTGCCGCTCTCCTGAGGAGGAGGAGCTGAGCGGGCAAAGCTTTGGCTTCACTGAACACGTGCACGTTTAAAGAATATCTTAAATGCTCTAATATAGGCCTGTATTTACTCAAGGGCATCTAGGACCAGGCCTTTATTGGAACCAGGCCACAATTAGAGACAGGCCTTTATTTCTATTTGAGCAAAACGGACGACCAGGAAAATGAAGAAAAACGAGATTTGTGTCCATTTGCACCTGAAATATTAGGTTAATTTATTAACCCCTTAACTCCCACCTGAACCGAGCACATTTTCTCCAGTTTGGCTTTACCCCAGTCCAAAAGCTTCTGGAAAAAAGCTGTGAAAATAGCAACAAAACTGAGACGAAAACAATGATGGAAATGTGACAAAAAAGTGAGAAAACATTTATGAAAAAGTGGCAAAAATGTCACAAAAATTTGACAAAAAAATGACAAAAATTTGATAAAAAATTAACGAAAAAATGACAAAAATGTGCTAAGAATTTGACAAAAAAATGACAAAAATGTGACAAAATCACAGAAAAATTACCAAAAAATGATGGAAAAAAAATCTGATAACGTGAGGAAAAAAATCCTCTCGGTTCAGGTGGGAGTCAAGAGGTTAATTAACTTTTCAAACCCTCTCCCAGCGGCTGGAACATTGACGCCTTTTATTTTGTCGGGACAACAGGAAGTGTTTCGTTGCTGTTAGTGGAGCTTTGACATCAATGTCACTGCAGGTTTCTGTTTCGTTTTTACCGCGGACCAGATTATTTGTTGTTATCTTGTGTAAAAGGCGAGTTTAGACGGAGCGTTTGTGTTTGTGATCGATCATGAGACTGACCCGAGAGAAGACGAGACGCTCGCGCTGATGGGAGGAGTTATTTTGAGGCGTGGGACTGACCTGCACACGGAGCAGCTGGACGTGCTTTGAAGAAGCGATGGTCACACAACATTTGTTTGCCGTGTTTCCAAATATCGTCACAGGAGGTTTAAAAAGTGGCTAAATCTGTGTCAAAGTTACGCTCGGATCAGCTCCTCCGCAGCGTCCCCATCGGCCGGGTTCCCGTTTGTTACTTCCTGCACGTGAGTTTTCATTTACACGAGGATGAGACAAATTCCAAACATGGGGAATATTTCTACCGCTATAGTTTCTAATTCGCTCACAAGGAGCACAACCTCAGATATGATGTACAAAAAATGTTTATTGAGAACGGGTAATGGCGTTTTGGGGCTTCGGTGAGGGAAGCTCACGGGCTCTCGTCCCCCTACCTGTAGGAAAAGCAGAAGAATGTTAGTAAAAGGGAGGGAGGGAGGGTGGGGCCGGAAACTCCGAACGAGAGGACGAGGTTAGTAGACGGGGGCTTAAATAGGCCGGCGGCCGGAAGAGCCGTATAGGAGGTGTGGTCCGGCTCTCGAACCTCAGATAAATATAAATATTTATCTCCATTAATAGCCCCGGCCTGTTTTAGAGACCGGCTTTAATTTGCCTCCGCCAGCCGCGAACCCAGCCACTGTTAGAGACCCGGCCGCTAATGGAATACAGGCCAGTATTAGAGAATTTACGGTAATATAATCAAAGTTGGTCAATTTGACTCCACATGGAGAGAAAAGTCCAGTATTTCTAGCACATGGCCCTCCTAATGCGCTCGGAACAGCTGCGGCTCATAGATCAGTCTGGCCGAGTCGCGCTCAATAATGTGATCTGTAACCTTACATGAAAATAAAACATTAACTTCCTTACAGTTAACAGTGGCTCTCCCTGTACAGTATAAAAGTTCAGTTAATCATTCTGCTTTTATACTGTGTTTAGCTAAAGTTGGTCTTGTACCCAGTAACACGACGGGTTTCCACGGTATATAATATTTCATCTCAAACTCTGGGTTAAGTAGCCAGGCCCTCTTTCCCATTCTGCTGTTGACGGCTCATCTAAATTGCACCACTGAGAGGTTCGCCGGCAATAAGAACTCAGTCCCAAAGCTGGAGTCGGTAAATGAAGGCAATTTGACAAAGAGAGGCTGAGGTGCAATTGTTCTTTAATCAGATGGTGATGAGTGGGGGTTTTCGGGGCCCGTTGAGAAAGTCATCACGGTTCAGACGTTCGCACCTTGATGATCCGAGATTGAGAATGTGCAGAATGGAGAGGCGCCGCGCTGTAATCTTTGCTTGGCCTCCTTTTGAACTGATTGAAGTGAGTGAAAAGAACAAGGGCCTTCGCGAAAGCACTGATCTGCCAAACAAGGCAAAGTGATGAGGAGATTACAGCTCCACGTGTCTGTGAGCGAAGAGGTGAGAAAACTTCTGTTGGAGAAGAGGGTGGAGGGCTTCTTTAGTTAGGAAAAGTATAGATAAGCTGACCTGCTACCTGGAAAACATGAGAAAATAATGCATGAGACTGACTAACTTACAGTTTCTTATTGTTATTTGTTACGCTGCTGAACAGGATGAGACTTGCAGGTTTGCTTGGGGGCAGGTCCACCCCCTCCCCTCACGTTAAAGGTGTGGCTCACAGTATTTATACGTCTGTGTTCGACACGTTTACAGCCAGTGAAGCTTCTCCTCAGAATGGATCAAATCGTGCTCGGAGGAAAATCGGACGCCTTCGAGGCTGATGAGAGAATTCAACAAATATGTGACAAGGTGAGACGGGAGATTGTGTTTCGTTAAACGTTTGGGGGAAGCAGTGTTAGTTCGTAGCAAGTTAATATTACGTATCGAGTTGCCTTGAGTACGAAATGCCCAGTGTAAATAAAGTTGCCTTGCCTAATATGAAAGACTACAAGAAAATAAATAAATACAAGGTGGATGAAACCATGTTGAAAGTGTTTTACTGTGCTTTTGTGGAAAGTGCATCGACTTTCTGTATCATCTGTTGGTACGGGGCCATGACTGAACAAAACAGGACCAGGCAGTCATTTGTGCCACAAGCCATTTTACAATTAAACAAACCAACAATATGAAGTAAGCAACAGTGATGTTTCTATTCTGCAAAGCTGGTCTGTCAGAGAAGGTTTTAACCCCTTAACTCCCACCTGAACTGAGCACATTTTCTCCAGTTTGGCTTTACCCCAGTCCAAAAGCTTCTGGAAAAAAGGTGAGAAAATAGCAACAAAACTGAGACAAAAACAATGATGTTTAATTTACAAAAAATTGACAAAAAATGACAAAAATGTGATTAAAAAATGACTAAAAAATGACAAAAATGTGACAAAAAAATGACAAAAATTGGATAAAAAATTGACGAAAAAATGACAAAAATGTGACAAAATGTTACCAAAAAAATACAAAAAGATGATAAAAATGTGACAAAAAATTACAAAAAATTGACGAAAAAATGACAAATGTGACAAAATATTACAAAAAAATATAAAAAGACGATAAAAATTGGACAAAAAAATGACAAAAAATGACCAAAAAAAGGACAAAAATGTGATTAAAAAATGACAAAAATTTGATAAAAAAATGGACGAAAAAATGACAAAAATGTGACAAAATGTTACAAAAAATACAAAAAGATGATAAAAATTTGACAAAAAATTACAAAAATTTGACAAAAAATGACAAAAAAAATGACAAAAATGTGATTAAAAAATGACAAAAATGTGACAAAAAAATGACAAAAATTGGATAAAAAATGGACGAAAAAAGGACAAAAATGTGACAAAATGTTACAAAAAAAATACAAAAAGATGATAAAAATTTGACAAAAAATTTGACAAAAAATTTGACAAAAAATTTGACAAAAAATTTGACAAAAAATTGACAAAAAATGACCCAAAAAATGACCAAAATGTGATAAAAAAAATGGTCCAAAAAATGACAAAAAAATTATGGAAAAAAAATCTGATGACTTGAGGAAAAAGATCCTTTCGGATCAGGCGGGAGTTAAGAGGTTAAGGAATGTAGATAATGATTTTAACATAAGTTAAACTGAGGTTGACGGGCCGTGGTTTGTTCTTTGTATGTTGTCAATGTTTGGATCTGTCTGCTGTGGTCACTGTTTTTGTGTATCTCCACTCACTGCAAATGAATTTCCCCATTTCTACTACTACTACTACTACTAATTTAGTCTTTTCTTTGTCATTCAAAGATCAGACCTCTCGTCGAAGTGAAGCTTTCCACTGTGTTTCCTGAGTTCACTGCAATTACTCAGACTTCACAAACTGTTGGGGGATATAAGAGATGTGTAAAGGTAAAAAACACATTTTGTTTGGAGAAATTAAAAGGGATTATTCATGCATAACTTTCTATGTTTTATCCCAGCAATGTTTGTGTTGTGTGTGTGCAAATTGGTTTTGTTTTTCGTGCAGGTTCATGTTGGAGACGAAGAGTATTTACACGTCAACGTCTATGAGAAACCGTCCAGAGCGCTGGAGTTAACGGGTGTCGGCGTGTGCATGAGCAGAGACTCCCCTCTTTGAGCTGCAGCAAAATAAACCGTGATGTCGAGTCTGTGTTTGTGTGTTAAGTTTGTAATGAGAGATTTCTGTCAAACCTGCATAACCAAAGTCCCCGGGCTCAGGGCCAGAGATCGTATTGTTACAGTGAAAGCAACAGAAACCGGGCGAAACAGGAGAGGAACATGTTCAGACACAGTTTACGAGGACGCTCATGAAGAAAACAGTAATTAACTCATGAATTAAACTGTTTTTACATCAACCCTCAGGACTGAGAGTGTGAGGCTGATCCACAGTTGATCTCAGGAGAAACAGGGCCAAATATCACAAAACAGAATCCAAAATAACATCATTAAAGGGACTAAACAGAGTATTTCCTCCTCCTACATGTTCCAGCCATGTCCTAATGTGTAGAATGAGCTCAGACCTGTTCACCACGAAAAAAATCCTGCACGGTCACTCAGAAAGGTGTTCATTCAGGTCCGAAGTGCCGTCATGCACGAGCTTAATATAGAAGCTGCAGTTGCGCAAAAGACCTGAGGTGGCAGTAGTGAGTATAAAATGGCCAACTTGCATCTAGCCCTTAACCTCTTAACTCCCGCCTGAACCGAGAGGATCTTTTTCCTCACGTCATCAGATTTTTTTTCCATCATTTTTTCGTTCTGTATTCAACTCATTTTTGTAACTTTTTTGTCATTTTTTTGTTGTCATTTTTTGTCATTTTTTTGTCATCAATTTTTTATCACATTTTTGTCTTTTCTTTGGGTCATTTTTTGTCACATTCTTGTCATTTTTTCATCCATTTTTTATCACATTATTGTCATTTTCTTGTCACATTTTGGTCATTTTTTTTGTCACATTTGTGTAATTTTTTTTGGTCAATTTTTTGTCACATTTTAGTCATTTTTTGTCACATTTTTAAATCATTTTTTTGTAATTTTTTTGTCACATTTTTGTAATTTTTTTGTCAATTTTTTATCACATTTTTGGCTTTTTTTTCGTCCATTTTTGTCAATTTCTTGTGACATTTTTGTGACATTTTTGTTACTTTTTCATACATTTTTGGTCACTTTTTTGTCATCATTGTTTTCGTCTCAGTTTTGTTGCTATTTTCACAGCTTTTTTCCAGAAGCTTTTGGACTGGGGTAAAGCCAAACTGGAGAAGATGTGCTCGGTTCAGGTGGGAGTTAGGGGGTTAAAGCACCAAAAATCTGACGAAAAAGTGACAACTTTAATCTGCGGTACCAATTGTATTTATTAATCTTCTTACTTAATTATTCTGTATTGTTCTTAGGAAGTATCTTGTACATAGTGAGTGATTTGTGTTACCACAGTGTGTGGTCAGTGTAGAAGTTTGTTGACAGATGTACTACGTGGTTCCATGGTGTAATGGTCAGCACTCTGGACTTTGAATCCAGCGATCCGAGTTCAAATCTCGGTGGAACCAGACTTTTCTTTTAGGACAAATAACCCAATGCCTTCTCCATAAATCCATTTACAAATCTTAAAAACCCTCATGACAAAAAAAAGTGGATCTGGTGTTTAGTTGCTCTTTAATAATACTCCTTTAACCTCTTAACCCCCGCCTGCACTGAGCACACTCTCTCCGGTTTGTCATTACCCAAATCTAGACGCTTCTTCAACAAAGTGTGAAAACGAGGATGAAAAAAAGCGCCAAAAACACGATTTAAAAGTGATGAAAAGGCAGAATAAAGAGCAACAAAAACGTGCCGGAAAAACAACGATAACATAATGATAAAACACGACATACAGCATCAAAAACAAGCCCCCCCAAAAAAGACAAAAGACAATGTACATCATTTGACCACATGGAGTATTCTGCCAGGAAATGATAGTGTTTTCACATTTTAGAGTGCTTTACCAGCTCTGAATTGTGTAATAATGTTTCTTAAAATCATCTCGAGGGTCAGAGGTTTTAGGCTTCAGGGCCGGTTTTGGCCCCAGGGCCTGATGTTGCTGACCCCTGGTTCGTCTGTAACAGCCCTCTCTGCTGGAATAATGCCAATCCATTAGCCTGACTTTATTTTTGATTATTTTACTCTGTAGAAGGGGTCAGCAATGTCCACGGCATTTTCATTTGTTCTCTGGGGTTCTGACTGTCCATATCTTGTCCATCCATCATTTATCTTTTGGTTGTTGCCTAAGTTTGTAATTCAAGGCTTGTTTAACCTCTTAACTCCCACCTGAACGGATCCCATTTTCTCCAGTTTGGCTTTACCCTAATCAAAAAGATTCTTGGGAAAAAAGCACCAAAAATGTGACAAAAATTCAACAACAAAAATTCAACAAAAAGTGACAAAAATTCAACAAAAATGTAACAAAAACTTTTAAAAAAACTCAACAAAAATGCGACAAAAATGTTACAAAAATTCAACAAAAATGTGACAAAAATACAACAAAAATACAACAAAAATTAAACAAAAAAAATACAAAAATTCTACAAAAATTCTACAAAAATTCAACAAAAATTCAACAAAAATGCAACAAAAATGCAACAAAAATTCAACAAAAATTCAACAAAAATGTGACAAAAATGTGACAAAAATGCAACAAAAATTCAACAAAAATTCAACAAAAATGTGACAAAAATGTGACAAAAATGTGACAAAAATGTGACAAAAATGCAACAAAAAACAAAACAAAAACTCAACAAAAATGTGACAAAAATGCAACAAAAATGTGACAAAAATTCAACAAAAATGTGACATAAAAAAATAAAATAAAAAAAACATAAAAAGGTGACACAACACAGCAACAACGCGAGGAAAAAGGTCAGTTTTGTGGGTCTTAGCTTTCAAATGAGGTGTTACACAGCCAAAAGAGGACAGAATGCATTTGGTTTAGGCGGGTGGTAAGAGGTTAAGAGCGAGGCGCAGACAAGATCACACCTGCTGCAAACACTAATTCACTTTAACTGATCTGAAACTAATCAATAATGTTTTTTCTATGCTTTGCCCAAGTTTTTAACTGTTTAAAAAGTCCAACGTCTCATTATTCTGAAAGTTTACCAATGAGCAGAGGTGCCTTTAGTCCGACATCTCTAACCCAGTTGTGTTGTAGATTAGAGCCGTATACAACCACTGGCTCTAACCTTAAAGAGACTAGATGCAAGTTGGCCATTTTATACTCACTACTGCCACCTCAGGTCTTATGTGTAACTGCAGCTTCTATATTAAGCTCGTGCATGACGGCAATACAGACCCGAATGAACACCTTTTTGAGTGACAGTGCGGGATTTTAGAGGCAGAACAGGTGAACAGGTCTGAGCTCATTCTACACATTAGGACATGGAGGAAAATGTAGGGGGAGACTGAGATCATTGTTTTTGGCCCACAGACAAAGACAAAGTGTTATCAGTCACCTTGAGTCTCTCTCTCTAACACCAAAACATCTCAGAGTAATCACGGACTCAGACCTGAACTTAAACAGCCACATCAAAGCAAAAACATCAGCAGCTTTTTACCATCTGAAAAACATGGCTAAGATCAGAGGAATAGTGTCAAAACCAGACTTGGGGAGACTTATCCATGTGTTTGTCTCCAGCAGGTTAGACGACTGTAACGTCTGCTCACTGTCAGAGCTGCAGAACATCCAGAACCAGGAGATACGACCATATTAGTCCAGTGCTCCGGTCTCTGCACGGGCTTCCTGTCACTCAGAGAAAAGACTTTAAAACAGCTCTCAAGTCTTAAAAATAGTGTCAAGACAGAGTGAGTCAAAACAAGACTTAAAAATGCGTATAACTGAAAGTATTTTATCTACACTCTTGCCTCTTACTGTAATTGATTATTTTCATGTTGATGTTTTTATGGATTGTATTTGTTTTCTTATATTTATGCAACTGTGAAGCACTTTGAATTGCCTTGTGTATGAATTGTGCTCTACAAATAAACTTGCCTTGCCTTGCCATGGTTTACATGAATTACATCTCTGACATGTTAGAGCCGTATGAACCATCTCGGGCCCTGAGAACTTCAGGGAGGGGCCTCCTGGTGGTTCCCAGAGTCAATAATAAACACGGTGAGGCTAAAGCTAAAATCTGGAACAGTCTTCATGAGAGGACTCAACTCTAACAGTGTTCAAATCCAGGCTGAAAACAGTTCTTTTTCTCTGCACATATGACAACTGAAAGTATTTCATCTGCACTCTTGCCTTTTACTGTAATTGATTCATTTTTATGTGATGTTTCATTGACTATATCTGTTTTTTTGTAATTGCCTTGTGAATTGTGCTCTACAAATAAACTTGCCTTGACATTTTCGGAATAATGAGACGTGGGACTAATGGGCCGACCCCCCGTGGATCAGGCATCTGGGACAATCCAAGACCAATTGTTTTTAGGGGTTTTGGTAGGTTTTCAATGCTGAAGGATTTGTCTCCATGGTTACGTATACGGTTCATCCAGATAACCCTATAAAAGCTGAAATAAAACTGATCCTGGAGCGTCAGAGAGGCCACTGGGATGGAAAGCAAAGGCCACTCATACAGCTACTGGGTCACTGAAAAGTCAAATGCTTTTTTTTATGCATAAAAAGTTGCTTAATGCCGTTCAAAAGAGCAAACTCAGTCATAAACGTCGCATTCCTACATGGGTGTGATGTCGGGGAGATGAAAGAGAAGAGTGTTAATATGCTTCACTCTTCTTCAGAAATAAAAGTCCCATCTCTACGTAAACAGCCTCAACTATTGCCACTGAAATGCACAACTATTACCATATTCACTTTGCCGTCTCCGCTGGGTTTCATATTAAAAGGAGTGGCATCATGTCTGCTTGTTCGTAGGTTTCCCTTGTTGACGGTGGATGTTTCAGGAATTGGCTCGATTGACAAGACGTTCATCTGACGCAACGGAGCTGCAACTGTTTTCGCTTTTGAACAGTCGTTTTTCTGGCCTCTCGTATCAAGAAATTCTGCTTTATCTGTTTTTGAGCGGCAAGAAAAGATGCACGACGCTAATGATGACTGTGGGATCCCCGCTGCCGACTGAGCCGAGTGTGAATATCAAATCGTTAGTCGTCGGCCAAGCTTATTCTAATTCTCCCGACACATTTCCCAGCTCATAAACACCTTTCACGACTGTCGGGGGGGGGGGGGGGGGAACACCATCTGTAATGAAAACAACTACAGTGAGACAAGTTCTTCTGCTAATGTGTGCCTTTACCACATAATGAAGGACAAAACAAGTATGAATAAAATCAGGTATAGGGCCTTTATGTGTTAAAGGGTTTTGTTTACAATAGGGTCCTCGCTGGGCCAGGCAGAAGAAAATACTTACATGTGCACTTACAAGGGCTAGAAATTCCTGGTTATTGACTATATTCTGCTAACGGCAGTTTTCGGGATATGGTATTTATGTGACACTGAGAAATTGCTTGTTCCTTTGAATGTCCACTTTGGGCTCAATGTTTTGCTCATCCTCTACGTCAGGGGTGCCCAAACTTGGGGGTGCCTGTCAGGGACGTGCACAGGTAGAGCCAAGGTGATGCTCAAGCACCTGCCCCTTTGCCCTTTGCCCCTTTAAGTGCCCTCCTCAAGGACATTTTTTTTCCTACCCAATGTTAAGTATTGTTTATTTTATTGTTCTTAGATGTTTGCCCCACTGAGCCAACATGTGCTGAAAATACAGTTTTAATGTTCAGTTTCAATGTTTAATGCTCTGCCTCTCGAGCCGCGGCAGCGCTGACGTGCTCCTAATCAATAAGGGCAACTGTGCTGTCCCCGTGTTTCCCCCGCTTGACACGATGGTTCAGCCCATCTCTGTGAGACGCCTGAGTAAAGTAAACTAAATTCGATAACTTTATGAACGAGCCAGCGCGACATGACTGGATTATTAAGGGGAATGGAAACGAAAGTGCCGTCAGTGCGAGGACGTCAGCGCCGCCGCGCGTGTCGAGACCGTCCGGACAAAGTCAGCGGTGGCAAGTCAGTAACTTTCGCGGTGCCCTTTTGTCTTGGTTGAGCACCTGCCCCTCAAAATGTCTGTGCACGCCACTGGTGCCTGTGGGTCGTGGGCCGAACACGGCGATGTCAAGTGTGAAACACATATAACTGCATATATTAATACTTACTTTATTTTATTTTTAGATAGAATCAAATGCAAATGTATAGGCCATCTACACAAATAACATGCTATATTTAAACAAATGTTAACTCTGGCAAAAGCCTAGTTTTAGTCAGACAAAATCAACAATTGTAGCAATATAGTGCAACATTTAAAAAACAACACCTGTATCTACAGCACCTACAGTGACTTTGCCCCATTCATTTGTTAACTCAAAGACAATGCCACATTAGATCATTCTTTTATAAGTACATTTTTAACATGTACCTTTGTAGACGTCAACAATCTTTGCAATAAAAGTTGGAAAACTGGGAAAGTTGCTGCTACAACGCCCCGTGATAAACACCAAGACACCACAACATTGTTTCCTTAACTTTGGGAAAGGAGTGAAACAGCGCCCCCAATTTGACGCTGGTGGCCAAAAAGTGTACTGCATCAATATTTACCATTGAGAATGAATGGAAGAGAGTTAGTATTAACCACACACAGCGCAAAAGTAAGTCACCCTCTGGTGGGCCAACAGAATTGTTTCGGCCTGACAAATTTGGCCCACGGGCCCAACTTTGGGCACCCCTGCTCTATCCTTTAGTACAGCAGTTAAATTGAACAAGTCAGTCTGAACATGTGCTCAGTCAGAAGCCATTTTGTGTTGTTTTTGCTTTTGAGCTAAGAGCAGAACGGCATCGTCTGTAAGCAATAAGTTAATTTTCTGCATCTGCATACTTTTTTGTGTGTGTAATGACACGTTTTGTGTTGAGCTTATCATTTGCTACCTGCTTTGCAGTAATTTTGCTGTATTTTGTGTGTTTCAGTTTTACACGTACCTCATTAAAACCTACTAAGCAAACATGGAGTGCTTCTTGGTGGACGGATGAGGGAGTGTTTAGCTACCTGTATAGCTGTGTTACTGTCAAACTACAGTGCTCAGCGAGGACAGGACAGATACAAAAGCTTCTTCATATACATGTATATGGTATCTTTATGTCACGACTGAAACATAAAGCAGACTTTTACACTCAAGTACTTTTTTTTTTTCTTCATTTTACTTGTGTATTTATTTGGGTCATTACTTTTTACTTGTACTAAAATCATTTCAATGTTGCTCTTACTTAAGTAAATATTTTGGTAACTCTGCCCCCCTCTGATTGAATCTGCATTTCCAGTAAATTATCAAAATGAGTGTGGCAGATTGTAAGAGAAACAACTTTTGTCCCTGAAGCACCTTCCCTCCAGCCGATGTAAACGTGGAGGGCGTTTTGTCTCCCGGTCTTGACTTTGAGCCGATGACACTTCCACTTCCTTCCTCATTCTATCCATTTCAAGTCTCACCACAATCTAAAAGTAGAGCGTGATGTAAGAGAGGCTTGTTACTTGAGCCGCACTTCCCGCGGGTGACATCCATGTCCTTGCCTCGGCGCTCCTTTTCATTTGTCCCTCTGGAATCTGGCTCCGAATCATCCACTTCTCCAACGTACGACCCTGCTGCAGAGACAGAGGTTTGCATTTCTACTGCAGGATGTGTGTGGAAACAAGAAAGAAGAAACCCAAAAGTTATAGCTCTCAACCTCCACCTGAACTGAGCACATTTTATCCAGTTTGGCTCCAACCCAAATCTAAAAGCTTCTTGGAAAAAAAGTGTCAAAATAGCAACAAAAATGAGACTAAAACAAGGATGAAAACGCAACAAAAGACCAACAAAAACATGATTAAAAAGCAACCAAAGAATAACAGAAAACAGACATATATGAAAATGCAACAAAAGAGCAACAGAAAAGTAACAATGCAACAAAAAAGTGACAAAAACTGATGAAAAAGTGGCAAAAAACACCACAAAAGAGAAATGTGACAAAAAAGCAACAACAAAGCAATGAATAGAAACATAAAAAAAAGTGACTACAGCGCAGCAACAATGCAAGGAAAAAGATCTGTTTAAATTAGTTTTGTCGAACTTAAAGGGATATATCAGGATTTTTGACATAGGCCTCATTTCCTAGTTATCCAGAGTGTTATTGATTTCTGGAGATATATATTTTTTTAAATTCATGTAGTTCTTATATTTGAAGAGTTTCGTGGCGCTAGGCTAATGCAAGGCTAGTGCATTTCTATGGTATCAGCTAGCCTGCATTAAAAACAGTCTGACCCGCTCCACAGAGCACCTGAGGCAAATCACTTATAACACCAGACTAACCATATAAATGTCTGTGTCCAAAGAAATTTTTAATATTTGAGCGGCATCAGCTTCATGGTTGTATAAGCTACACGGCGGCGGATTGATCTGCCAGAAAATAGTCCCTCAAAATGCGATCATTCATGTGATGCAAGGTCAGTTTTATTCCAAAAATTATTCTATGGACACAGACATTTATATTGTTTGTCTGGTGTTATAAGTGATTTGCCTCAGGTGCACTGTGGAGCGGGTCAGTTTTTAATGCAGGCTAGCTGATACCATAGAAATGCACTAGCCTAGCACTAGCCTAGCGCCACGAAACTCTTCAAATATAAGAACTGCATGATTTACAAAAAAAAGATCTCCAGAAATCAGCAACACTCTGGATAACTAGCCTCTTACCACCCGCCTAAACCAAATGCATTCTGTCCTCTTTGGCTATTGTATAGGCCTGTGTAACACCTCATTTGAAAGCTAAGACCCACAAAACTGATCTTTTTCCTCGCATTGTTGCTATGTTGTGTCACCTTTTGTATGTTTTTATTTTTTTATTTTTTTATTTTTTGAGTTTTTGTCACATTTTTGTTGAATTTTTGTCGCATTTTTGTCGCGTTTATATCCTTGTTTTCATCTCATTTTTTGTGGCTATTTTGGTGCTTTTTTCCCCAAGAAGCTTTTTGATTAGGGTAAAGTCAAACTGGAGAAAATAGGATCCGTTCAGGTGGGAGTTAAGAGGTTAAGGTGATACTCTGGCCTATACACTGTAAGATTTTAGATTTAAGAAAAGCTTTCTTTGTGCGTGCCCTCAATCACGGAACATGACCAAAGATGTTGTTAGCATATGGCCTCTCCCAGCATGTTTCTATAGCTCCAAACGGGGGTGAAGTTGGAAGCGACCACGCTCTTCCACAAAGATCAGACAGGTACGGATCGACTCATCTAAGCTCAGGTAGGAACATGTCACAGTCAAAACGGTGTCCAAGATAGTTCCACAAATGCAGAAAAAACTTCATACTTTCAGACTTGCAAACATTTAATCAAACACGGAAAGAGAACTGGACATAACAGGAAACCTTTAAACAAAGAAATGTGGCCAATTTCAGTCAAAACTGCAACTGAATATGCTTTAAACCGTCATTTTGGTATTTGTTTGTATTACTTAGACTCTTTAAAATTGTCGAGGAATATCACATTTTCCAATAAAGTTAGATTCAATACCAGTTTGAATCTTATTTACTGCTTCTTAACCCCTTAACCCCTTAACTCCCACCTGAACCGAGCACATTTTCTCCAGTTTGGCTTTACCACAGTCCAAAAGCTTCTGGAAAAAAAGTGTGAAAATAGCGACAAAACTGAGACGAAAACAATGATGAAAATGTCACAAAAATGTCACAAGAAATTGACAAAAATGTGACCAAAAAAATGACAAAAATGTGACAAAAATGTGATAAAAATTTGACAAGAAAATTACAAAAAAATGACAAAAATGTGACAAAATGTGACAAAAAAGTGACAAAAATGTGATAAAAAATTGACAAAAAATGGACCAAAAAATGACAAAAAAAATGACAAAAAAGTTACAAGAGTTGAATACCCAACAAAAAAATGATGGAAAAAAAATCTGATAACGTGAGGAAAAAGATCTCTCGGTTCAGGCGGGAGTTAAGAGGTTAATGACCAGCGGAAACCCAGAAGTAATATGTTTGCTTAGCACCGGGTCCAGTCGAATTTGAACTAAAAGTCGAGAGCCGTAGCCGCCAAAAGTTTCCCGTGACATTTTCCGTTATTTTGGTTCCTCTGCCCTGTAGCTGTTTGTCATTTTAGCCTCTCGGCTCTTGCCATTTCTCTCATTCTGTTTTAACACAACTGTCTGTTCTTTTCCCTCTGATCCGCAGACTCTTCCCCTTCTCTGCGAGTCTGTGTGATGCGCCCTGCCGTCCCCCGAGGCTCTGTCTTTGTCCACCTCCTCTTCTGAAACGCGGCTTTGATTGAGGGTTGCGAGCTCGTTTCAAAAGCTCATGTGAAGTTATTTTGGGACACGCGGTCGGAAATTTGTGCTCTCCTGGTCATAGTGTCAGAGAAGACTGAAAAAAAAGGAAAAAATATGCTCTTGAGTGCGTCATCACAATTCACCTGATGCTGTTCTTCTGCAATCACAACGTCGCGGCTTCAATCCCGATGTTAAATTATGTATTCCTTATTAAATATTTCTCTTGTAGTGTATTTAGTAAGTGTTTAAAGGCACAGTGTGTCGATCCAAACAGGCATGTCCTATTGGGACAAGGCCTCGTGGAAGACCCAGGACACGCTGGTGGGACTATATCTCCGAGCTGGCCTGGTGTCGCCACAGGGCCCCCCCAGAACAGCTGGAGGAGGTGTGTGTGGATTGGGAAGTCTGGGCATCTCTGCTGAGACTGCTGCCCCGTGACCCGGCCCCGGATAAAGCGGAAGAAAATGGATGGATGGATGATGGATGGATGGGTAGGTAGGTAGATAGGTAGATAGATAGATAGATAGATAGATAGATAGATAGATAGATAGATAGATAGATAGATAGATAGATAGATAGATAGATAGATAGATAGATAGATAGATAGATAGATAGATAGATAGATAGATAGATGGATTTTGGACTATGCATGAGACCCATGTATGTTCGTTAACATGCACTGTCCCGACCAAATAAGGTCAAGGTCAAATGTATTTATAGAGCACATTTACAAACAGCAGGCACTGCCCCAAAGTGCTGTACAGATTCATAAAATATAACAATCAACATTTAATACAAATAGAAAATAAAATCAACACGACAAAAAGCTCAGCTCGTGCCGAAGGCCAGTGCAAAAAAGTGAGTCTTCAGTGAGCGCTTGAAACTCTCCAAAGATGTTGCAGTTCTAATATGTAAAGGGAGAGAATTCCACAATTTAGGGCCGGCTACAGCGAAGGCTCGGTCCCCTCTGCTCTTCCGCTTAGACCTGGGATGGTCAAGAAGATATTGTTCAGCGGACCTCAGAGCTCTGATATAATAATAAACCAATAAATAAATAAACCAATAAATAAATAAGGAACTTTTTATTTATCGAATTAATCTATTTTACAGGAAAAGCAGCACAGCCTAGACTTCAGAGACGCCTAATCACGCAGATTTACCGCAGACAAGCAGCTGCCATCAAGAAAGGATAAAACCCAGCAAAACTCAAAGCCACTATTCTCAAACACTAGGACATAAAATCACACCGTTGTTTCCTCACAGAGGTCAAACACGGTACAGTTGAGGATCACTTTTCAATGTTGTGACCGCATTCATTTTTAATAAGCGTTTGTTCAGTGTAATGAGAATGTAATGGACTGGTGTAGAGAATAAATAATGGGTGTAATTATATACATACAGCGTGGCCCACACACTGGAGGTTAATGCTTTCGATTCGCCCGCTCTTATCAGCGACACAGGAACCACAGCAGATAAGCAGAATCACCTCCGGTAACGATTCTGTAGATCAGATCTGTCTGAATTAAACTGATGTGGCACAAAAGGCCTTTCCGCTCTCCTTGAAGCGAAGGTTTGTGGGGGGGGGGGGGTTAGGGTTAGGGTTAGTTTTTGTGAACAAATTGTGGGTAGAACAGCCTGAATAATTAAAAACTAGGATAGTCAGTTTCAGCATTTTATAAGTGACTTAAGACGTATCATTAACTGGGTCCATGATCTCTCTGTACAACACCACAAATCTCCTCAAAAACTAAACAATATTACCTGCCCCCCCACCTCGTTAAATATTACTGGCATAAATATTACTGTTATGATGTCACCTGAAACCCAGTAATAGGTGAATCCTCCCGCCAGGTGATTCTGACCATCAGGAGATAAGGGTACTGCAGCTGCCAACTGCTCCTGGATCGTCCCAGCGGCTTCGAAGGATGGGTCGAATGCAGAGGACAAATTTTGTTGTACAGTTGTTGTAAAATGACAAAATAAAGAACCTTAACTATTCGCTGTCGTTTTTGGAGGCTTAACGGCTGCTCTGCTCGTGCGCTCTCGACAGGCTCGTGTTGCCGCCTGAGCCTCATTTGTGCAGTCACTGTATATTTATTCCCACGTGGTTTTTAACCTCTTAACTCCCGCCTGAACCGAGAGGATCTTTTTCCTCACGTCATCAGATTTTTTTTCCATCATTTTTTTGTTGGGTGTTCAACTCATTTTTGTAACTTTTTTGTCATGTTTTGTCACATTTTTGTCATTTTTTCGTACATTTTTTATCACATTTTGTCACATTTTTGTAATTTTTTTGTCACATTTTTGTCATTTTTTCTTCCATTTTTTATCAATTTCTTGTGACATTTTTGCCACTTTTTCATCAATTTTTTGTCACTTTTTTGTCAATGTTTTCTTACTTTTTTGTCACATTTCCATCATTGTTTTCGTTTCAGTTTTGTTGCTATTTTTCCAGAAGCTTTTGGACTGGGGTAAAGCCAAACTGGAGAAAATGTGCTCGGTTCAGGTGGGAGTTAAGGGGTTAACTGTTTTTAGTTAATATTTAAGGAGGTCCCCTCCTGGAACCGCCACCTTGACGCGGTGGAGGGGTTTGAGCAGCAGGTCCTAGGTGACGGGTCATGGGTTCGGAAGCCCCTTATGAGACACCAACAGGCCCGGTTAGAACCATGAGGCCGTCCTCCTGTGGACCCACCACCTGCAGGAGGAGCCATAAGGGGCTGGTGCAGTGTGATGACCTGGAAGTGGACAAGTGGAAGAAAATGGATGGATGGACTTCATTAAATCCATCCATTTTCTTCCACTTGTCCACTTCCAGGTCGTGGTGGGTCCCCAGAAGGACGGCCTCATGGTTCTAACCGGGCCTGTTGGTCTCTCATAAGTGGCTTCTGAACCGCTCTTTGTCTGACCCGTCACCTATAGGACCTGTTTGCCATGGGAGACCCTACCAGAGGCACGAAGCCCCCGACAACAGAGCTCCCAGGATCATTCGGGCGCTCAAACCCCTCCACCACGTTAAGGTGGCGGCTCCAGGAGGGGTTTAATGAGGTCATTTATGAATATTTATCAGGTTATTTATTGTCAGGTTTTGTCCAGTTACACCATTTGTAACGGAGGTTACATAAGACCAACAAAACTCATCGAAATAATCCTTGCCTTTTGACTTTTTTTCAATCACTTTTGTGCATTTGTCACATTTTTTCCCCATTTTCATCACTTTTTGTCATTTTTCTGTTGCTGTTTTGTGCCTTTTTTGTTGCAATTTCATCACAGCCACTCATTTCTGTCGCTCTTTTGGTTGCATTTTCATCTTTGTTTTTGTCTCATTTTTGTCGCTATTTTCACACGTTTTTCAAGAAGCTTTTAGATTTGGGTAAAGCCGAACCGGAGAAAATGTTGGTTGAGAAACACACTTGAACGTCAGCGATCGGTCAAAGGAAACCACATAAATCACAACACAGAGAGCGGCGACACCTCCTCTTCCAAAGTGACACAGATATTTCTGGAACTAAAGCGCCGCTGTTTTATGACGGGACTCGCACATTCGTGAGTCTGACACTCGCAAAGCATCAAAGAGTTAAAGGGGAAAAAAATTAAAGGCAGTGTGGAGACGAGCCCGAGTCAGAGGAGTGTGGAGGAGGAGCACCTCGTGAACTTGTTGATGTTGATGCGTTGAAAGAGAAAAAAAAAAACATAAGAAAAAACAAGCGGTGACATGTGAACTAACAGATGTTCAGGCTGGCAGCGCTGATCTGATGGTTTGGTGTCACACAACGAAGAAAGCAAAGGTTTCTTCCTTTGAAACGTTTGAATGCTCAGACATGTCCTCGATTATCCTTTATTCAACTATTTTAGTGTTATGCAAATTCACCTTTAAGAGGTTTTTGTTTTGTTTTAGAGTTCAGGATTGGGAAGGCTTGGCTTTTTCCATATTCAAAACTAAAAGGGACTTTAAATGATCTGTATCCTGCTGTTTTAGCCATTCCAAAGTAAACTATACGTATTTGTACGATATATTGTACCTCTACCACTATGAAATACTCTTTTTTGTGATAAATGTAAGTCTTTTCCAACTCGGAAGACAAGACAATTGGATTCAGTTAACTCCGCCCCCTCTCTCCGCAGTGAAGTTGCTTCATGATGCAGTTATAAGGAGTTGACGTCTGCAACACAGCTTCATATATGGCTAACACACAAGCTAACACACACGCTAACACACACACGCTAACACACATGCTAACACTGAGACAGTCACAGAAAAACACTATTCTGGTGATAGTCGCTGAATCATGAAAAGAAATTCCAACTTCTGGCGAGTGGCCTCTTCTTTATGAAGGTTGAATTAACTCCCGTCCTCGTAGCCAAACGCGCTTTTCTCCGTGACATTATCGTTAGGTAATAAAAAAGAACATGCGTGTCCAGAGTAGGTTAGAAAGAGCTCCTTCTTCACAGCTTTCAGTGCAAACATGACGTCTGCTCAGAGGTCAGGCCCTTCCTTTTTTTTTTTCTTTCTTACGACAGAAATAATGAGAAAGCTGTTTCACATGTTAAAATCAGGTCGTAATGCATTACATTACAGACATCGAGCACTTAGGTTCCGCTCTGACGACACAACTGTGGTTTTCCAGGAGAGGGCGGAGCAGCTGCTCAGAGCAGGATTCAGGAGGATTGCTGAGAACTGCGTGAATTAAGTGAAGAACCACTTAATTCGTGTTTTTGATGAGGAAATAGCTTAACAACATGGTTAAAAGCTCCAAAAAGTCGATTTTGCAGCATATAAGACCTTTGAAAGGTAGAATACTGTTATATTTGTGACTTTTTTCTCCACTTTTCATACTGGTTTTGGCTAATGTTTGTCTGTGGACAAAGGGTCTCTTTCGTGACCTCTTGCTAATTACAAGTTTGAAAGATTTTTGGCATTCACAACATTTGTTCTTAGCTCAAAGTGTTTTCCTGGAAGAATAAATCCGAAGAGCAGCCATGAGTGCTGTTACACAGTGCCTATAATCTCATAACACGCTGTGTGTCCGGCTCCGAGGGCACCACACTGAGGCCGATCCAATGGCAGACAGCATTTGTTTCAGCAATGCAGCTGACAAAAGAACGCCCTGTATTCAATGAACACATCGAGAAAGAAGAGTTATAGAAATGTGGGACAAAGTGACCAATGATTTAATGCATGTAGGAATATTTGTGCCGCACAAGGAGACTTCACGCACGACGCTCATGCAAACGTAGCAAACTTTATTCTCACAGTACACAATATTCTGCGGGTCTTGAAAAATCTGTGAAAATCATCTAAAGCGCCTGGCAATATGGCGTTGGCTGTTCTGAAATTGTCTGGCAGCCAGTGAGATAATGATAAAAATGTAGTTAAGAACACGTACAAAATACTAGAATGTCATTTTGGGCCATTTAATGCAGCAGACGGCATTCGAGGCTTGTTTTAAAGATTACTGTAGATGTACTTGGAAAGTTTACAGAAACCCCGTGCAGCCGGTTATTGGTTCTGAGAATGGAGCTGCCTCCCGTGGGCGGATGTTTGGATGGTTTCTCGTAAAGCCATTCGGTCCCTAATGTGATCAGGAAACCGTCCGGGGCTCATTCTTCACTTACTCCACCGCTGCAGAAGAGAAAGCACTGCTGTTTCTTCAAGCTTTCTGTAGACCAGAGGTGAGCAAAGTGCGGCCTGCGGGCAAAAAACGTACCAACCGGTTTATTAAAGCAGACGCAGCTGATCTCCATGGTAACGCAGGACAGTCAGCGCCGCACTGGGGGATAACACACACCTTTTCATGGACTTAATGTCAATGAGTTCAGATACCTTGGCATCATTTTAGACTCGAGACTAAGCTTTAAGAAACACATCAAAAAGGTCTGCCATACAATAAAATATAATCTGTTTACATTTAAACATATAAGAAATTCATTGACAATACAAGGAGCTAAAACGTACTTCAGTGCAATGATATGACCTCCCTTACTCTATGGTGTATCATGCCGGTCACAAGCAACAAATCCACAATTAAACCTTTAGAATCTCTTTATAAACAAGCACTTAGGATTCTAGAGGAAATCACAACAGTATCATCACTGTCAAATATTGACCAAATATAAAATGCTCAATTTTGAATATATGGCCAATCTAAAATTACTATTCAAGATTGTTAATAATGTGGCACCTCCACCACTAAAAAAGTTTCTCCAATTAACATCTGATCAGATGGTCAGAACAACAAGGTCAACAGTCAATGGCCAATGTACCAAAACGAAAAACAGCATTAGGACAATCGGCATTTTCTTTTAAAACTATCTCTGAATGGGACAAACTTCCAACTGCACTAAAATTATGCAAAGACTTAAAAGGCTTTTGCCTGGGTGTGAAACAACATTTTATGGGAAATCAAACATCCATCCATTTTCCATCCATTTTCTTATTCCGGGGCCGGGTCGCGGGGGCAGCAGTCTCAGCAGAGATGCCCAAACTTCCCGATCCACACACATCTCCTCCAGCTGTTCTGGGGGGACCCCGAGGCGACACCAGGCCAGCTCGGAGACATAGTCCCATCACCGTGTCCTGGGTCTTCCACGAGGCCTTGTCCCACTAGGACATGCCTGGAACACCTCCCGAGGGAGGCGACCAGGAGGCTCCGGAACAGATGCCCGAGCCACCTCAACTGCTCCTTTCGACGTGAAGGAGCAGCGACTCTACTCCGAGCTCCTCTCGGGTAACTGAGCTCCTCACCCGATCTCGAAATCAAACATGTCAGCATTAAAGAAAACAACAGCAACAACTAAATTTGACATCTGAGAAGTGTAGGGGTGGGTATAGACTATAGAGGAACAAGTTTTCCCTTTAATAAAATGTACTTTTTAAAAATTGTATATAAAATGTAAATACTGTCTGTAAATATTATGAACTGTATTTTTTATGCTTTTTGTAGTGTTTTGTAATTGTCTGTCTCAAGGACTGCAGATGCAAATTAGCTCCAAGAGCTAGAGTCTGGTACAAAGCATCTTTTCATCTGCTGATTAATGCTCCTGCACATGTCCCTGTCAAATAAATAAAATAAAATAATCTATTCAAACGCTCATAGCATCACACCCTCTTTCATTTGCCAGATCAGATTCTAAATTGCATTGTGTTAGACCTGTAAACTTCGTTAACATTATAGGCATAACATTTTATGATATTGCCGTTTTTATGGTTTAGAATGTTGCTGTAAAGTTGTCACAGCATTTTTGTCATATTTTTAAGCATTTTTGTCGCTTTTTTCTTGTATTATTGTTGCTTTTCTGGCACGTTTTTGTTGCGCTTTTGTTGCTGCTTTGTCACTTTTTTGTTTTAAGAATGATAATAATAATAATATTGCATCGATGCCATTGGTTTTATACAGCGCTTTTCTGGACACTCAAAGATACTTGACACTGCATCATTCATTCACCCCATACTTGGTGGTGGTAAGTTACTATCGTAGCCACAGCTGCCCTGGGGGAAAACTGAAGGAAGCGAGAAAACCAGTCACTACATTCACCCAGGCTTCCCGGTGTTACCAAACGGTCTTCCATCCAAGTACCAGTGCCATTAGTCCAAAAATGTACTATTGAGCAGAGGTGCCATTAGTCCGACATCTCTAACCCAGTTGTGGATCAGAGCCAGATACAACCACTGGCCTAACCTTGAGGTCAGTTTACTCTTGCCTGAACCTAATTTTATTTTTCAACCCCTACTCAATGGGACATTTTCAGAATAATGAGACGTCGGACTAATGGGCCGACCCCCCAAGTACCAACCAGGTCCTTCCCTGATCAGCTTCCAGGGTCTGGCGGGATCGGGCAGAGTAAAGGCCAAAAGGTTGTGTTTTGATCCTCGTTTTCGTTGCTATATTGACACTTTTCTCGAGAAGCTTTTAGATTAATGCCAAACTAGAGAAAATGTGCTCGGTTCAGCTGAGGGTGAAGAGATCAACTCACACTGGGAGAAATAGTTTGTCCTGCGAGCGCTTAATAAGAAGTGCAAAGTGAATGTAAGAAGGGGCAATAAGGAAACAATAAGCCGAATGCCCATCTCTGGTCGCCCGCTGCATTATGGGTAATGGAATTTCTTCTGGCTACCAAACAATATTGATAGTTAGCGTAAAGCAACGAAGAAAGCTCTGATTTGGACCGCTTTAAACGCTGGAAAGTTGATGATTTAAAGTGTTTTTGTCTTCCACTATGTTCCACTATGTTCCACTATGGTCCACTATGGTCCACTATGGTCCACTATGTTCCACTATGGTCCACTATGGTCCACTATGGTCCACTATGGTCCACTCCTGCCTACGGAGCCGCCGTCCTGACTTTTCCCTCGCTTTCAAGATATTGTCAACTTAAATACTTAAAGAAATGTCACTTGAGACTTAAAGTTCGCCATTTTGTGCTCACTACTGCCACCTCAGGTCATACGTGTAACTGCACCTTCTATATTAAAGGGGGGATGTTAAGCAAAATGGACTTTTTCAAGCTTTACATCATGTTTTTATGTCATTCCCTCATTAAAAACATGCCTGAAGTGTTGCCTTGGCACATTCACGTATTTTTGAGTAATCTGTAAAAACTCTGATGGCGGCCATTTTAGGGATAGGTTTGCCTGAGTCCTCCTAGGAACGCCCCCACCTCCTGGAGACGCCTCCGAGCTTTCGTCACCAGCCGAGTAACCAACCACTGCTCCTCAGCAGAACCCCCTCCCCACTGATGCCACAGACAGCGTGTGGAGGGGGCGTGTCGGAAAGGCTCGGAGGTTCTTAAAGAGACAGAGGCCTATTTCAAGACATTCACTACAGCCATTTTGAGAGAGCCATTTTATACAAGGCAGTTATTCTAATTTACTGCATTTACAGACCAACAGAAGGTTTGTCATCATTGTAGTGTGATATAGACTGGTGCTATGTGATTGAAAAAAGCATAATACCCCCTCTTTAAACCAATGCCCGTAAGCCTTACAGTTCATGGTTATGGCTCAATACACTTCAGTGTCCAGGCTCCGCTACCTGAACTCACTCACACATTTTAATGGCAAAGTGGTTTGTTTGGTCGCTGAAATTAGGAGCCTGATTGACCCACACATGCGCAGTCGAGATGGGCTTTCGTCTGCGTTGTTTGCAGCTCACCTCGCCTGAGCTGACCCCTGTTTTCTCTGAGCGACGCCCTCAGGCTTCCAGCGAAAGCACTGCCGCACTATTGTCTGTTCGCAAGATTCCAACTTCGCCTTGAGCAACGTTGTTGTTATACAGGGCAGAAGATCCGGACCTACATCTTTACGTCACTCTTTTTAGATGTTTTTAATTATTTATCTAAAGAAGGACAGTAGTTCTTGATCATCACACACAAATATGTATAAATATTCAGGCTTTCCTCTTAGGAATTAAAAACTAATAGCATTTTACAGAATCAGGGCCAGCCACGCAGCTGGGGGCCCCCAAAGAGCATCTGCAAGCAAAGTTTAAAAATTGCATTGGAAGCCATCATATAGCCTTTATGTTTCATAAATATAGAGACTAAAAACAGAAAAATACCTAAAGTACATAACTACGAGCGAAGAAGCAGCACAGGAAGCTTGTTTTACTGGGAAATGTGTTAAGAGTATGACATAATGGAGGCTGAAAAACCTGGCGATATAGGCTCTCGTCGCGCTGAAGTGAAGTGTTGTTTAATTACGCCATCTGGTCCAGCGGCGCAGAAGAGCCACCTCCTGCTCCTGTAAACACCAGCACGGCCACGGCGATGGTGGAGCGATGTTTTTCACACTTTGGACAGTTGGAGACGGCCACCTGTGACTGATGAAATTCATGGTGAATTCATTAAAAGTATATAAGAAAAGTGTAAAACTTTGGGGATTCACGGCTCTTTACATTCATTTAGAAGAGCCGGTGAAAACACAGTGGTTTTATGTTCCTTGCTTAAAAGTCACAGATGAATGTTTTGTTGTCGTGTCGGGAGGTCATTAGGACAGACAGAAAACACTGTGTTCACTTGATTTCTAATGACCCTCACTTTTCAGTTGCAGTCTTTTTTGGAAAATAATTCTATTCTAGAGAAATTTCAATCTGGCTTCAGATCACGTCACTGCATGGAGTCCGCTCTTCTTAAAGGAATAGGCCACCGTTTTTCCATACTGAGATATGTTCTTTCCTTAGCTTTGCCGAGTTCTTTAGGACCTGTCTGGTCTTCACCCGTGCCTTCAGTCACGTAAACACAGCGCAGACGGCGTTAGCATTTAGCCTCTCCCTCTCTCCTCTATAGCTCCAAAACAGGTCAAGATGGAAGCTACCAAGCTCTTCTACGTTTTCCCTATTTAAATATGGTTACGTGAAGTGTTACACTACAAATTATAATTACACAAAATTAAACAATGTGGATTTTCTAAGCGGATAAAAGGGGGGACTATATTGTAATTATACTTTGTAGTGGAACACTTCACGTAACCATATTTAAAGAGGGAAAATGTGGAAGAGCTTGGTAGCTTCTATCTTGACCTGTTTTGGAGCTATAGAGGAGAGAGGGAGAGGCTAAATGCTAACGCCGTCTGTGCTGTGTTTACGTGATTGAAGGCACGGGGGAAGATCAGACAGGTCCTAAAGAACTCGTCAAAGCTAAGGTAAGAACATATCTCAGTATGTAAAAACGGTGGCCTATTCCTTTAAAGTGCACAACGACATTCTGCTGTCTCTAGATTCCAAGCAGCCAGTGCTTTTAATGATGCTGGACCTGACTGTGGCGTTCGACACCGTGGACCACGCAGTTCTCCTCTCCCGGCTGGCGGAGCATGTTGGTGTTCAGGGCACGGTCCTGCAGTGGTTCAGGTCTTACCTGACTGACCGGAGCTTCGCTGTCATGATCGATGACTATTCTTCCTCCTCTACCCTGCTGTCATCTGGGGTGCCACAGGGTTCCATCCTTGGAGCCGTCAGGAACCTAGGAGTCATCTTTGACCGAGAACTGAACTTTAAACAACAAATAAATGCTGTGGTCAAGGCCAGCTTTTTCCAGCTGCGCCTTTTGACCAAGGTGAAGCCTTTTCTCTCACGCCAAGACCTGGAGAAAGCGACCCACGCATTTATCAGTTCTCGGTTGGACTATTGCAACGCTCTCTACTCTGGCCTCCCACAGTCGTCACTCCACCGGTTACAGTTAGTGCAGAAGCAGCAGCCCGTCTTCTCACCGGTTCATCCAGACACAGACACATCACTCCCGTCCTTTCCTCCCTGCACTGGCTCCCGGTCCGTTTTCGGATTGATTTTAAAATGTTGATGCTTATTTTTAAAGCCCTCCATGGTCTTGCTCTGTCATATCTAACTGAGATGTTGACCGTACATCGCCCCAGCAGAGTCTCCGGTCTGCCGATCAGATGGTTCTGGACGCGCCCAGGTCCCGATAGAAACAGTGGGGCGATCGTTCCTTTGTGGTTGCCGCGCCTAAACAGTGGAACAGCTGCCCCTCAGTCTGCACGTTCTCACGGATCTGTCCCTTTTTAAATCAAGATTAAAGACTCATCTTTTCAAACTTGCTTTTAATTATTAGAGCACACTGAATTGTGTCTAGGTTGTAATTATTTGGTGTTTTTAAAATGTGTTTTATCTTTCTGTGAAGCACTTTGGTCCTCCTGGTGTTGCTGTAAAGTGCTATATAAATAAACTTTGATTGATTGATTGCTTGATTTCAGCCGGCTACATGACTGAAAAACTGAAAGAACCCCATAAGTTTGAGTTTACCTATCGCCTCATTGTCCAATCAGACCTCACACACGGCGAGCGGGTCGACCTCTGCCTGTCCCGGCTATGAGTGCGCTATGAGCTCTATATGAGGCTAATGGGCTTCAGCCACAGCAGCTCACGGACGGGGGGAAGGAGAATGTGGCGCCAGATGAAGCGGAGATGGATGAAAATCTGTGGGATTCGGGCTAACACTGAGTCCTGTTGTTTAGGTGTAACAAAACCTTTACAAGTTGCTGATGAACTGGTTCAATAGAGACTGTAGTGGCTTGCTTTTCTAATTCTAATGGATCAATATATACAAATATGGACATACTGCCTGATCAACGCCCACTGTCTCCACTTCAGTCCGCCCCGGTCCTCTCTGCCTCCCAATAAAATAATAAACAACTATTTATGAGCAGGCAAGCGATGCCGTGTTGAAGCAGAGAGAGGCAGAAGTAAAAGTTATGTGAACGAAAGCAACAGGAGCATAATCGGGTCGTGTGATTATTTTTGTGATAACAAACTCTGCAGAGGGAATTATCGAGGTTACTTTGTGTGAAATAGTGACATTTTCATTAAAATAAAGTCAGCTCGGAGGGTATTTGCTTTGAAAATATGGATACTGTTGTCGTTCTCTTTCCAATTTGGTGCAGTTTGAACTGTGGAGCTTGATCCGGCCGGAGCTGACGGAGTGCAGACGGAGCTGAAAATAAAGTTGATCCATATTTTCATCGTGGCGAGGCGGAGAGGCCGGGTGGACGATGTGGAATGTTTCTGAATGTTCAAAATAGCAGCGCCTTGCCCATCCCGGAGGATGTAGAATCTGGGGGCTACGGTCACATCACTACGCTTGGCCCTTCAGCCAATTGGGGCCTATATACAACCTGTTCAAAAAAATGTTTGATTTTATAAAAAAAGCCCGACAGTAATAAATAATAATAACGTCTGACACTTATTATTGGTAGTAGTATGCTTTACAAGCCTGTGTCACAAGTTTCTCAGAGTACACTGTAGTCATTTTCATCCCCTCCACACTCTGTGGTGTTAGATTTAAATTGCCCCCTAGTGGCTAGTTATTTCCTTTAACCCCTTAACTCCCACCTGAACCGAGCACATTTTCTCCAGTTTGGCTTTACCCCAGTGCAAAAGCTTCTGGAAAAAAGCTGTGAAAATAGCAACAAAACTGAGACGAAAACAATGATGGAAATGTGACAAAAAAGTGAGAAAACATTGACAAAAAAGTGACGAAAAATTTATGAAAAAGTGGCAAAAATGTCACAAGAAATTGACAAAAAACTGACAAAAAATTGACAAAAAATGACATAAAATTGATTTAAAAAAATGGAAGAAAAAAATGACAAAAATGTGACAAAAACGACAAACAAATTACAAAAATGTGACAAAAAATTACAAAAAAATGACAAAAATCTTACAAAAATGAGTTGAATACCCAACAAAAAAATTGATGGAAAAAAAATCTGTTGACGTGAGGAAAAAGATCCTTTCAGTTCAGGCGGAAGTTAAGAGGTTAAAAAATCATAACTCCGCACAGGAATGGGTTAGAGACTTACTTTTTTTTTTTTACATACTCCGGAATGTGTGCTCTGCTGCTCTCTCTAGGCCAGGCCGGATTAAATCATCTCACGGGTCGCATTTGGCCCGCGGGCCGCCAGTTTGACATGTCTGCCTTTGGGCCAGTGGTGGTGTACAGCTCTCTAATCCCCAACACATCTGGGTTAGAGAGACTTCGGACTGAGGCACCTCTGCTCAAAGGTAAATACTGGGACTGATGGCCCGTCTCACCCCCTCCCACAGACGGGGAGGGAAGGGCAGGCCAGACGGGCCACACAGAGGCTGGGCTGCAGGTACGCTCAGTAAACTAATGCATCAATATGTCCGTGAGTTCTAACTTTAGTACCTTTTGTAGAAGTCTGAAACCACCGCAAACAGAGGCCGGGGACTCGCTGTGTGCGCGGGATTAAAGTGGAGTGAGGTGAGTGTTTTGTGTTGTTGTTTGTGCTAACTCCTGCTGTTAGCATTGTTATGCTAATGTGATGCTACTTGTGGCCACTATCGATCTTATTTACATTCCTATTGTGACTCTTTACTTGTGTATAAGTGTTCTTTTGGTCATGTGATTTAGGTTTATTCCATTTAGTTATTGTGAGCGTTTTTATTATGAATTTTGTATTGATTTATTGTTTATTTCTACTGAACTAGCTAGTGCTAATTTCGTTTTATTTTTTATTTTTTTATTTACAATTCCATGTACAAAACAAGTAGGGCACTATTGATGATCTGTTCAGATTACAATGTTCACAAGCAGTAAAGGAAAAAAATAATAATAATAAAACAACAAGGTGCAGTATAGAGTTCGGGAAATTCCACAGTTACCATGGAGATCGGCCATCTTTGCAGCTGTTAGCATACATTTCCATTGACTAACATGAGCTAAAAACAGTATAAAAAGTGGAGAAAAAACACGTGGAACAGCTCCGTTAGCTGCTGAGTCACTGCTGGTAAATACATTTATTACACTGTGGGGTCCAACTCTATAGTTAGAGGTTAATGTACTTCCAAGGGGTTATACAGTTCTGGGTAGCTTACTCAGGAGTTCATGAATATATTCGTAATCAGTGGCGCTTATCTATTTGAACTTTTTGTTTGTTGTTGGTCCTGTTGTCCAGTACAGGCCAGGTGTCCGTGTTGTGTGGGTTAAAACACTGATGTCGAGCTGAGACCCACAAGGAGCCGGACTACCTCTGGACAACAGCCTGCCTCTGCGGTCTGGTAAGTCCTCTCCCCTTTTTCCATTTGGACCCTGCTGAACGCTTTCGCACATTTAACCACATGGACAGTTTACAAAAAGGACAATTAAGACACATATTTATTTTCATTGTGAGTGAGAACTGTTAAAACCTCTGTTAATACGAGCGATCGCTGTTATTGTTTACTTCCGTATTTTCCTGCACATGCGCAGTGTCCGGTATCAGAGCTGCTGGGCTGACATGTGGCGCTGTTAGTATTTCACGACGGGCAGTTCACATTAAAGGGGGGGTAATCTGCAAAATCGACTTTTTCAAGCTTTACATCATGTTATTATGTCACTCCCTCATTAAAAACATGCCTGAAGTGTTGCCTTGGCACATTCACGTATTTTTGAGTAATCTGTAAAAACTCTGATGGCGGCCATTTTAGGGATAGGTTTGCCTGAGTCCTCCTAGGAACGCCCCCACCTCCTGGAGACGCCTCCGAGCTTTCGTCACCAGCCGAGTAACCAACCACTGCCCCTCAGCAGAACCCCCTCCCCACTGATGCCACAGACAGCGTGTGGAGGGGGCGTGTCTGAAAGGCTCAGAGGTTCTTAAAGAGACAGAGGCCTATTTCAAGACATTCACTACAGCCATTTTGAGAGAGACATTTTATACAAGGCAGTTTTTCTAATTTACTGCATTTACAGACCAACAGAAGGTTTCATCATCATTGTAGTGTGCTATAGACTGGTGCGATGTGATTGAAAAAAGCATAATACCCCCTCTTTAAGTATTTTTTCCAAAATTAGCAGCCGTTTTCACACAGGCTGTAGTTAGGTCGACTTAAAGGGACTTTCGGCCCCACAGCAGCACTTAAGGGTCATTGTGAATCTATCCACAGCACTTAAACCGGTCTACGGCTCCGAGTGCGGCTGAAACAGGTGGTCTTGGAGCATTCTCTGAAGTCGGAGCGGGTGTGGTGTGAATGTGGCCGACCTTTGCACGAAGAAAGAATGACTACGCGCTGCCTAAGGACGTTTGGATTACTGCTCTGACGAGGCGAAATGGATCAACTTTAAATCATCGAGGTACGCCTCTCTTTTCCATCTTCCTGCTGCAGTCAAACTTTCCTCTTCATGTGCTGATTGATTTCTCCACACTTCACGTATATATCACCCTCACTGTAACCACGAGCATCAGGGAAGTGTTCCTGTGCGGGCGTGGCGGTGTCGGCACATTGACAGGTTGATGCTCGTTGTCATGGGATTAAGTTGGTTGAACAGCTGATCGTTGTTACATGGCTGATGTTGTGATGTTTTGTGCGAGCGCGTGTGAACACAGACTTAACTAACTTTGTAGTAAATGCAGTTGGATCTAAGGCGGTCTCGAGGCGACCTACAAGTAGGGCTGGGTACCGTTCGTATTTTTTTCGATACCACTACTTTAACGATACCTGCTTTTTGGTACTGGTGCCTTAACGGTACTTTATTCGATACCTATGTTATTTTAATTGAGTTCAAATAATGTGCATAGGAAAAGTATCGTTCAGGAGGAAGTCCAAACACGGCACATCAGAAAACAGGCCGCAGCAGCGTCACCTGTAACTTCATTTTTTGAGCAGAATTCCCACTAAAGCAGTGATAAAAAGAGAGAAAGGACATTATTCTTCCTTCTGAGCTGCAGGAACAAACCAGATCCACATCAGGCACCGTTTTCTTTCAGATAAACTTTTAAAAACACTGCGCTGTTCGACGAAGTGAAAGCTCCTCACACGTCAAAGATCTGTTACATAGTGAAAATGCAACATAACTGTTCCAAAAATGGCTAATTCAGAGTGAGCCCTCACCATTTCCAGAAACAATCTTTGATCCCAAATGCTCCGGTGCAGCTGGAGTTTAAACAACAGCAGTAACTTCAGGCTCTGCGGCTAAAGGTAAAGCTAAAGCCTATGTGTTTCTTGTTGTCACTGCCGTGTTGTCACTGCTTTTCACTTTGTCTAAGAGTCTAGTTTCTTATTCAGTCCTGGTTTTGTCCCGGTTTAGTCCTGGTTCAGACCGCGGCTCTGCCATCTCTGATAATGACTGTAGTGTGAGTAAGTTACAGCTTCGCTTCTGCATTTGTGCTGAAGCTGCTCATGAGTTCAGGCTTTTTTAGACTCACTGTGGATCATTTGTTGACGTTTGGAGAGAAAAAGTACCGAAAATTAGCACCGAAAACAAACGTTTTCGATATCGCCCCCTATACCGGAGCTTTTTAGTCGGTACCCTACCTACAAGTCTCCAACATGTGTGAAAACAGCCTAAGAGCCTGTTTGTATGATTCCACCATAAATTTTACATTTCAAAACATGACGTAGTGAAGCGCACAGCAGAGGTTTTAATTTCAATTAACTAGAAGAATCTACTGTGAAATCCATTATACATTCCTTGCTACTAATAAGATACTAAGGATGTGTTGCATATTTCAAAACAAAATCAAACTCCAGCATCTCCGCCAATAATAAAAATGTCACGACTTTACTGATGTTGAGATGGTGTTGTGCAAAAATTATGGCACCGACCTTTTCCCGTAATTGCTCTAAAAGACGGCATTATAGCCACTATCAAACAGTTTGCACGTTTTACACAAAGCGGCGGCATAAATGATCTAAGAGGACGATTGCTTTGGAAATGGAAAAGGTCAGTTGCGGAGGCTCGTGTTTCCGCAGTAAACCAGAGTGACATGATCTAAATGTTACAGCGAGAGGTCAGAGAAAGGGAGCACTGGACGAGACTGAGCTGAGGAGGAGTGACAGGACTGACCCAGACTGGACCCCGAGGGAGACCGGGATGTCAACTCCAGGGCCATGAACCCTATTTAGAAATGTTCCTGTTCTGAATTTACGATCTGTTTGGAGTATTGCGATTTTACTGCATATTTATTAAAAGATTATAGGAGCATAGTTTTTTTATGATCAGTTTGCCTTGAAACTTCTACTGTAATTTTCAATAGTAGTATTTCAGGTCTTAGCCCATCATCAGACTTAAAGAAACAGCTCTGTATATGTGTCACAGGTTTGACTTCTGGAGAATCTGTGGTGTGGTGTAGCCAATGATAAAACCAGGTTAAGGACATTAAAATACAATTTATTATAGTTAGTTGAAAGGACGGTTAAAACACACATTAAAACTGTATAAATACTGGGTTTAAAAGGGGCTTAACGAGGGGTGTGCAATAAAGTGCTTGGTCAGTCTCCGGGAAGGGGGTCCGGCCGGCTCCGGGAGCCGTGGAGGCGCTGCAGGGGTCCACTTCGGGGAACGCATGCCTGGAGAGCTCGTTGCTGCTGCTCCTGCCGCTCCTGTCCAGGGGACACTCCCGGCCTCGACACACGCCCCCTCGCCGCCATCACTCTACCCGACCTGGTGCGTCTCGTCAGGTTCCGTGGGTCCAGTGTGTCGACTCGTCCGCCACGCCACATCCACGCGGCCCCCTCGTTTCTCCTGCCGTCAATCCGGCCTCCTTTGCGTGCCAGTCTATAAAATCCTCCGTCCCATGCCATGCCGCTGCCGCGTCCCTGCTGTCTGTTGCCCCTTTGTGCCAACCCGCTTCCGCTTTTATACTCCCTGCTAGAGATTAGATCGGGCCCAAAAAATCAAGCCCGACCCGAGCCCGCAGTTATAAAGTCCGACCCGACCCAGCCCGAGCAATTAACGTGAATTGTCAGCCCGAACCCGAAACAAACCCGACGTAAATAATTATTTATTTAAGGCTCAGATAGGTGCATCTGCACAGCAGCACCATGTTTGCGAGGTACGTGGCTAGCACGAGGCGCGGAGCAGCCAGCGGCGCAGCTCAATGTGTCTCCTCTTTTCCGTATCTCTCTCTCCTCCTCCTTCATGTTTCATAAACATCGCGCTCTGCAAAAGCTACTTTTTACGCAGTAACAGGAACCAAACTGCTTATTTATCCACTGTTAATGAAACGCTGTCCTGAGAGAAAGACTGAAGAGTGATGTTCTCTGTGTGGCGCTGGTATCACAGCCTGACCATGCTGCTTAAACGTGACAACACAGCAGCACGTGCGCCCGCCCCCCGCACCTGCACCACCTCCCTCCCGGACTCCTCTATTTTACATTGCGTATTGCCACATTTTGTATCCAATAGACTCCACTCCGCCTATTGCATAGATTTTTATTAGAGATTATAATGACATTAATAAAAAAAAATAAAAAAACTTGAGCCCGCCCCGAGCCCGACTCTCATGCGGGAAATCTCGGGCCTAAAATCTAACCTCTACTCCCTGCACAATCAAGGTGCAGGTGTGTTTTGTAGGCAAATAGGGGCGGGGCTATCAGGGCAACGAGCTTGCTTAGCATAAAATCAACTTTAAAAACATGCACCATAAAACACACTAAAACTTAAAACCAGTCCATTCGTGCCCGTGACATTTGTACATGGGCTGATTGTGTCATGTGAGCAGAGAGTCACATTTTATTTTATTTATTGATTTATTTGACAGTGCAAGTTAATGAACAAGCCACACCGGATTGTGGCCTACATGGCAGACATGGGGAGAACGTGCAAACTCCACACAGAAAGGCCGCGTCCCTGGTGGGAATGGAGCCCAGACCTTCTGGCTGTGAAGCACGAGCGCTAACGGCTGTACTACCGTGCCGCCCGTGACCCGAGACTCTTATAATAGGCTCGTTCGAGATGAGCCAGACGGACGCAGTTTTGACAGCCATCTGCAGACGCACGGTGCTGGTTAGGTTTCGGTCCGACTTGCTCCAGACGGGCTCTGATGTCACGGAAAGATCGTGAGACCCCCACGAGACCAGCCGCTGCATTTCCCCAAAGGCTTCTGCAGCGGCTCCACGGCCCCGTGCATTATGGGAAAACGCCCACCACTCAGCGGCTCAGGTGATTGGATATGAGTCTGTTGTGATCACAAACGTGCTCCTCGCCTCCTACTATGACTTAAACTGTTAAGGTTGTGCATCGCCCCCAAACTAGACCTCATGACATGTTTGATGCTTTTCAGAACAAACCCATGATTTAAAAGGAAATGTTTTGTCTCACAAACTTGAACAAACAAATGGGAAAGCTTTCTCTGATGAAAAAGGAGGTCTCTGGAGTAAAGGAACAAAGTCTTGTTGTTCTCTGCATGTGGAGCAGTCGGCTGGACTTCAGACTTTTATCTCCGCCCTCGTTGCGTCGCGGCTTTTCTCGCCGATCATCCAGGCGAGCCACAACCGCATCTCGAACAAGCCTAATTTAAGACGGACCTTTGAAATATTTTACGTTACTGCTTTGTATGTCATTGTACTATGAAATTGTGTTCAGGTGATAGTCCTGAGCCGTGCCACCACTGTGAGCCAAGCCTATCACCAAATAAAGATCCAGGAGCAGAGAAAGGTAACTCGGTAGGACCACACAGCAGCTCAGGCTCTAAAGTCAGGCCCAGGAGAGTGAGCAGAGGCGGGGAGCAGAAACGGCAGCCCTCGCTATCGCTTCAGTCTGAACACTGGACACTTCCTACCTGTAAATATAACAAGTAATATGGCTTTAACGGATCAGAAACACACATTAGTTGCAGGAAAGTTGCGGGCTTTTGTAAAAGTTGCAATGCTGCTGATTTGCTCTGAGTGCAATCCTGGAGTTACTGCAATATGATGAATAGTGACAACTTTAGTCTTTTCTTCTCTGCTTTGGGGGAGTGTTCCTCAGGCTCGAGCTCAACGTTTGTCTTTTCTGCTGCCTCGACGAGGTTTTTAAAATCTACTTTACGATGCTTTTAGACTGTGATTCCACCTGGCTTGTAAATATTTCTACAGTTTTTGCTCATTTACACTGAGGCTTATGTCTCAACTTCTGGTCTTTATCCCGTGTTTGCACTGGTCTCAACATTGACCCAAGCACATATTTCATAAGTGAGGAATTGTGAATACTGCATGTTGTGCTTTCTAAGCCATGTCACAGCCTTTCTGTGACATAAAGCAGGGGTAGCCAGATCCGGCCCTCCAGCACAGAACCTGTGGCCCCCGAGATGATTTTGAGGAATATTATTATGCAAATAAGAGATCAAATACTTGTTAAAGTACTCTTAAAATGCGAGAAATAGTCAGTATTTTAAAAATGTCCAGTCAGAACATCCCACTATGTCATATATAATGTTAAACAGTGATCCTCTACTAGTGGATCAGGACCCAAAAGTGGGTCACGGCACCATTTTCAGTGGGTCGCGAGTCTATAGGATCTTTTATTCAATATTTTCCATCTGAAACTGCACAGAAACACTAACTGTCTGTTAAAATTAATGTTATTGGGTTGTTTTGATCATAATTTCAGTCTTAAAGGGAAATCTAGTGCTTGTTCAACAAAAACTTGCGTGAAAAATACAATATTTTATACGATATCTGACAAATTACAGTTTTATTTGGGTCCCAAAGCCCTGCCACTTGGGAACCACTGATGTAAAACATTGGTATTTGTAGAGAATAGTTCTTTACTTTAGGCTACAATGTTGAGGTTCGGCCCTTGGGTGTTTTGGCAATGCTGAAAATCGGCCCTCCACAACGAAAACTTGCCTACCCCTGACATAAAAGATGCCGCACGGGTTGAAGTGGAATAAGCTTCACGTATTTCCTTTCATTGTGTAAAGAAATATCTGAAATATCTTTACTCTAAACCACATAAATAGGAATAAGTACACGACCATTCAGGCGCTCAGCTGCGGAGTTTGGCACATACAGAAACAAATCTCCTGTGGTGTCGTCGTGATGGATCCTGGGGTTCGAAAAGCCAGCAGCAGGCACACAAAAGACCGGCCTCAGATCAATAACTCAGACCTTTCGTGCGTTCAGTCCTATGCCTTTTGTAATTCACAGAGCGGATATATATGTGACGCGCAAAGGTGGCGTGTTTTCGATATGAAACATGATGATATGAGGGTGCAGTCAGTGGATTTGAAATGCAAAGACTGAGCCAAAAACTGCCCATGTTGCAGCACTTCCCGTAAATCTCTCATTGTGGATCGCCTGGAGTCTTGTTTTGACGCTGATGTTTGATAATGTAGTTACTGAGCACAGATTGCTGAGTCTGTCAAGCACAGTCTCGTTCGGCTCAAATGCGCCGTTGTCAGAAAAGGTTAAGTCAGCAGCAAACTGTAACTGTGGCGGGACGACGGCTTTATTGTCATGGAAAATGCGGTGTTTGTAAGAAGGAAAGGCGGGATTATGTACATATCCAACAATTTAGCCACGTTATTCAAAGTGTTCTACGAAAAGAAGGGGGGTAAGGTCTCTGAGCGCGGCAGCAGAAAGCAGATGGCCTGGAGTGGGTTAGCTGGACTTCTGGGAGTCAATGGGGAGTTTGATCTGTCTTACATATAAATGTGCAATGTGAACTTGAAAGATCTGTTTTAAGACGTTTCACAGCTTACCGTAAACTCTCTAATATAGGCCGGGGCCTTTATTTACTCAAGGGCATCTAGGACCAGGCCTTTATTAGAACCAGGCCACAATTAGAGACAGGCCTTTATTTCTATTTGAGCAAAACGGACGACCAGGAAAATGAAGAAAAACGAGATTCGTGTCCATTTGCACCTAAAATATTAGGTTCATTTATTAATGAACATTTCAAACCCTCTCCCAGCGGCTGGAACATTGACGCCTTTTATTTTGTCGGGATAACAGGAAGTGTTTCGTTGCTGTTAGCGGAGCTTTGACATCAATGTCACTGCAGGTTTCTGTTTCGTTTTTACCGCGGACCGGATTATTTGTTGTTATCTTGTGTAAAGGCGAGTTTAGACGGAGCGTTTGTGTTTGTGATCGATCATGAGACTGACCCGAGAGAAGACGAGACGCTCGCGCTGATGGGAGGAGTTATTTTGAGGCGTGGGACTGACCTGCACACGGAGCAGCTGGACGTGCTTTGAAGACGCGATGGAGACTTTATTAAAACCCTGGAGGGTCACACAACATTTGTTGCCCTGTTTCCAAATATAGTCACAGGAGCTTTGAAAAGGGGCTAAATCAGCTTGTTCAACAAAAACTTGTGTGGAAAATACAATATTTTATACGATATATGACAAATTAGGTTTATTTGGGTCCTCAGCTTGTCATCCGAGGGTAATGGTGGGTCCCAAAGCCCTGCCACTTGGGGACCACTGATGTAAAACATTGGCATTTGCAGAAAGTAGTTCTTTACTGAAGACTACAATGTTGAGGTTCGGCCCTTGGGTGTTTTGGGAATGATGAAAATCGGCCCTCCACGATGCAAACCTGCCAACCCTTGCACTAGAGCTGTGTCGCTCCTGAAGCAGATTGCTTTTTCACTAACAACTAACAGTTGTCTTGAAAAGTGCTTTACTCTGCGAGTCGTGTATGTCAAAGTGGCTCATTGGCTCAGAGCGTTTCGGCGTGTTGCCTTGACAGATTTGAGCTGTGAACCACGGATGTTTTCTGGTCCATACTTTGGTTGATTATAAACCACAACTGATTATCACAAGGGAAAATTAGAGAAGCATCGATTTATATGTCACGCACAAAGACCAAAGATGTTGTTAGCATTTGGCCTCTCCTAGCATATTTCTATAGCTCCAAACGGGGGTGAAGTTGGAAGCTACCACGCTCTTCCATGGGCACACACAAAGACCAGACAGGTACAACTTTTCTAAGCTCAGGTAAGAACATATCTCAGTATGGAAAAACGGTGGCCTGTTCCTTTTAAAGAGAGACTTTTGCAGGGATAGCATTGAAGCGTCTCAAGTCGTCACTCGCCCATCATTAGTTTCCACTTTTCTAACAATGGCAATGTCCCTGACACGGAACATCTACTTCTGGACACTTCAAGTCAGTTTCTAGCTTCTGAAAATGGCAGCACTGGAAGATAATGGATTCCTGATCGCTTTGTTACTTTGCATCTTTTCCTGTCAACTCACTTCTTATGACCCTGGTCACTTTTGGCAACATTTTGGTTCCCGTCCAATATATATTTTTTTACATTTCTAAATTGCTGCATCCCTCACCAGCTTTCAACAGTTTTTTTTCCCCCCCAGATGTCTTTTCCTTCCTACTTTGGCCGCACTTCATCGCCATCACCTAGGACGCTCCAATCCAGTTTTACACAGTTTGGAGTTTGAAAATGTGTTGCGTTAAAGAGCAGAAATAACTTTTACTCAAACCTTTTATAAAGGTCCTATGTCAGGACTCCCTTAGAAAATAACCTTTTTGTGGACTTTCCTGGTAAAGTTAACATTAAAGCTGCTATTATTGATTAAAACTGCCCTTGTTCATTGAATATAACACTTGTGACGAGGTTGGCCTATGAGAACAATTAACCTCTTGCCACCCGCCTGAACCAAATGCATTCTGTCCTCTTTGGCCATTATATAGGCCTGTGTAACACCTCAGTTGAAAGCTAAGACCCACAAAACTCTTTCCTCGCATTGTTGCTGTGTTGTTTTTATTTTTGTCACATTTTTGTTGAGTTTTTGTCACATTTTTGTTGAATTTTTGTCACATTTTTGTCACATTTTTGTCACATTTTTGTTTAATTTTTGTCACTTTTTGTCACATTTTTGTTGAATTTTTGTCACTCTTTGGTAGCCTGGCTAACACCAGACTAAAATCACAAGTGATATTTAGTCTGGGGACCACCAATTCATTTTCTCGTAGGAGAGGTGTGGTTTACGATCGTCCATACTCGTTAATTGGGCGATACGAAAAAAAAAAAAAAAAAGTCTCATGCGTCTGCACGTAGCCATGGCCAATCGTATCATCGTATGAGATGACGTATGACGCACCCGCTGTAAACTTTTGAGCTAAATTATTTAGAACAAGGTCTAAAGCTTGATCAAAAAATACCATCGTGTCTGCTGCTGTCACGTTGGATCCGTAAATAAACTTTTTTTTTATTATCCGTAAATAATCTACAAGCTTCCATATATCGAATAGCGCGTCATCGTCTTGCCGTCCCTCCTCGCTCTGTGATTGGTTCCCAAATCCACCGGAGATTTCGGCCATGGTCCCCAGGCTGTTGTGCAGTTCGAAATAATTCGAGCGCACACAGCAGCCTGGCGTTAGCCAGGTTAACTCTTTGGTTGAATTTTTGTCACTTTTTGGTTGATTTTTTTGTCACATTTTGTTTAGTTTTTGTCACATTTTTGTTGAATTTTTATCCCATTTTTGTTGATTTTTTGTCACATTTTTGTTGAATTTTTGTCACTTTTGGTTGAATTTTTGTCACATTTTTGTTGAATTTTTGTCACATTTTTGTTGAATTTTTGTCACATTTTGTTGAATTTTTGTCACATTTTTATAGAATTTTTGTCACATTTTTGTTGAATTTTTGTCAAATTTTTGTGAATTTTTGTCACATTTTTGTTGAATTTTTGTCACATTTTTGATGAATTTTGTCACATTTTTGTCACATTTTTGTCACATTTTTGATGAATTTTGTCACATTTTTGTCACATTTTTGTCACATTTTTGTCACATTTTTGTCACATTTTTGCTGAGTTTTTGTTGAGTTTTTGTTGCGTTTACATCCTTGTTTTATTCTCATTTTTTGTGGCTGTTTTGGTGCTTTTTTCCCAAGAAGCTTTTTGATTAGAGTAAAGCCAAACTGGAGAAAATGGGATCCGTTCAGGTGGGAGTTAAGAGGTTAAAAGCTCCACTCTTCACGCCAGTTCCATCACACCATGAACTTGTGAGAGCAGAAAACATGGATCCACAGTAGACACACTTAGGTCTGTTCAGCGACACTGCATCGATCGCTCCGTTGTACGTCTTGTTAACATCTCGCCCTGACTCTGCAGGAACTGAAATCATGTCACTGCTCGGCGCTGAAGGTTGTTCACTCATTGTTCCGTATTGACGCAAGTCGCGTTAGCGCTTAAATAAATCAATGAAACGAGAAGCCTCGCTGTATAGCTTTCATTCAAAGAAAACACTTTTCTTCGCCTGAGGACTTGTACAGACGTGACTTTCCTTTGACCTGTGTCTCTTCTGCCAACAAAGATAAATAGATCGTCCTTGGAATATGTCTTTATCATAACTGCAGCGCTCTCCAAAAGCCTTTAGGCAGATTTAAGCGCTGTAGTTCCTGGTTCTACAGAGATGGATGAGTTCATTTAGATTCATGGTGTTTGCTGTGGCCTCGTGCCCAGTTCACCCACACAGGCGGCGCGGGGCAGTTTAACCTTCAGCTCTGGGGCCGGAAAGAAGCTCGCCACACAAAGTAAAGGTCTCTGCAGCAGTGGACAGGCGTTAAAATAGATATCGTATCATGGGCGTTGCTTTGTGAAGGACCCAAAGGGGGCAGTCCTCACCAACGTTTCACAATCCCCTGATGTTTACTCACGGGCACTTGCCACTCAAAGCTTTCCGTGATGGAATCCAGAGCTTGACGTCATGTGGACAAGGCCTCAGATTGCTAGCAGGGTTTCTGTGATTTCTTTGTTGAAAATCACAGCTCAAGTTGTGGCAATCTGCATGTCACAAGGCAGGACAAGCCCCTTTTGCCTCACTTTTTACTCGCTCCCTTGTCCCAGTCTCCTCACCCATCTGCTCCACCCTTCACGCCACGACTCAAACTCCCTTTCCATGTAATAGTGAAATGGCATACCGGCGTAATATCCATATCATAGAACTATGAACTACTATAGAGCTATTCTGAGGCTGTCCGGAGTACTTTTGTGATTCTGTTAAAGGAAAAGACCACTGTTTTTCCATACTGAGATATGTTCTTGCCTGAGCTTAGACTAGCTTGGTAGCTTGGAAGAGGCTAAACGCTAACAATGTCTTTAGTCTATTTGCGTGACTGAACGCATGTGTAAAGACCAGACCATATCTCAGTATGTAAAACGGTGGCCTGTTCCTTTAACCTCTTAACTCTCGCCTGAACCGAGACACCCCTGGGCTAGAGACTTACTTTTTCTTGAGGACATACTCGGGAATCTATACTGTACAGTCAGGGCCGGATTGAAACATTTCGGGCCTTTGTTTGACACTTGGCATAGACCCTTTCTTTATTTAAACATAGAAGTAACAAACCATCATCCTCTCAACATAGAAGCAAAGTGCTCTCCGACGAGTAGAGTCGTGGCTCCAAAGCTTCACAGCTTGATGTAAGAAGCTCCCCAGCTTTTTGGACTGTGTCAAAATGATGTCAAGCATAGACGGGGGGGCAGAGCAGTGCCAGGCGAACAGGAGACAATCCGGTCTTAAAGTTGTGTGTCACGACGTAGTTATGCTGATGCTTGACTCCGGATGTGGTGCAGTGCTGTCAGAAAGCAGTTAACCCCTTAACTCCCACCTGAACCGAGCACATTTTCTCCAGTTTGGCTTTACCCCAGTCCAAAAGCTTCTGGAAAAAAGCTGTGAAAATAGCAACAAAACTGAGTGATGGAATGATGGAAATGTGACAAAAAAGTGACGAAAAATTGATGAAAAAGTGGCAAAAATGTCACAAGAAATTGACAAAAATGTGACCAAAAAATGACAAAAATTTGATAAAAAATTGACAGAAATGTGACAAAAAAATGACAAAAAATTGATAAAAAATTGACGAAAAAATGACAAAAATGTGACAAAAAGTGACAAAAAAAATTACAAAAAAATTACAAAAATGAGTTGAATACCCAACAAAAAAATGATGGAAAAAAAAACTGATGACGTGAGGAAAAAGAGGGTGTCAAACTCATTGTGGGTTGCGGGCCAAAATTGAGCTCTCACGGCAGGTCACGGGCCTCATATAAAAGAGATTTTTTTTTTCCAATAAATGAATAATAATGAGCTGTGATTTGGTCAAAGCCCCAACTTGACTGTAGCTTCATTAATTACGGCTTACGCTTGCACTGCACTTTACAAGCCTGTGTCACAAGTTCCTCAAAGTACTTCATAATCGTCATTGTTCATTCACTCCACACTCGGTGGTGGTGAGCTGTTTTTGAAGCCACAGCCGCCCTGGGAGAGACTGTCCATTTACCACATGGCTATATAATGTGTTGTTCATATCCTGAGCTCTTATCATGTCAGTGCCCTCTGCTGGACATGTGTGGAACTCTTTCCTTTTTTTTTAAATTTAATGCCCCCTTGTGGCTAGAATGAGCATTCTGGTTATTCTTTAAAAAAATCATAACTCTGCAAAGGAATGGGCTAGAAACATACTTTTTTCCCCCTGGAATCTATGCTCTGCAGGGAAGGGGCCGGATTAAATCATCTCGTGGGCTGGATCAAGCCCCTGCTCTAGCCCATTCCTGTGCAGAATTAGGGGACAGCAAAAAAAAAAAAAAAAGAATTACACGTGTCCAGCAGAGGGCGGTGATGTAATAAGAGATCAGGTATAAACAACACATTATAGCCATGTGGTCTACAATAGTAACTTACCAAACTTTGAGAAACTTACCGTAAATGCTCTAACATAGGCCGGGGCCTTTTTTTACTCAAGGGCATCTAGGACCAGGTCTTTATTAGAACCAGGCCACAATTAGCCTTTATTTCTATTTGAGCAAAATGGACGACCAGGAAAATGAAGAAAAACGAGATTTGTGTCCATTTGCACCTAAAATATTAGGTTCATTTATTAATTAACATTTCAAACCCTCTCCCAGCGGCTGGAACATCGACGCCTTTTATTTTGTCGGGACAACAGGAAGTGTTTCGTTGCTGTTAGCGGAGCTTTGACATCAATGTCACTGCAGGTTTCTGTTTCGTTTTTACCGCGGACCGGATTATTTGTTGTTATCTTGTGTAAAAGGCGAGTTTAGACGGAGCGTTTGTGTTTGTGATCGATCATGAGACTGACCCGAGAGAAGACGAGACGCTCGCGCTGATGGGAGGAGTTATTTTGAGGCGTGGGACTGACCTGCACACGGAGCAGCTGGACGTGCTTTGAAGACGCGATGGTGACTTTATTAAAACCCTGGAGGGTCACACAACATTTGTTGCCCTGTTTCCAAATATCGTCACAGGAGGTTTGAAAAGTGTCAAAGTTACGCTCGGATCAGCTCCTCCGCAGCGTCCCTATCGGCCTGCACGTGAGTTTTCATTTACACGAGTATGAGACAAATTCCTAACATGGGGAATATTTCTACCGCTATAATTTCTAATAAAAGCCCCGGCCTTTTTTAGAGACCAGCTTTAATTTGCCTCCGCCAGCCGCGAACCCGGCCTCTGTCAGAGACCCGGCCTCTGTCGGAGACCCGGCCGCTAATGGAATACAGGCCAGTATTAGAGAATTTACGGTATCACACAAAAAATCATTTTTATTGGAAAATGTTTTCTCAATAGTACTTTCCTTTTTACTTTACAAAACCCATAAACAATAAATACATAAACAAAACATACCAAATGTCAGGAGGGCAACCTTACTGGCAACAAGAACCTTCAAAATAAAATCACAAACGTGGCTCAATGTAAAGTAAAGCTTTGTGTATTCTCCAGATGGTTTCCTCCAGCAGTTGTTTTTGTTTCAGGGACAAGCTCTTCTCTTGCCGATTGCAGGGTAGGAGTTGTCGTATTAATACATCGACTTGTTTCTGAAAATGCCTCTAAATCCTCTGCTGTTTGGATATAAATAGCAGACTGGTGAAGGTGGTTACGTAACGCGAGTGTTTTGTCAGCAGTGTGACCTCAGCAGCAGCGGCAGGTTTTTATCTCTCTCTGAGCTGCTCCGATCCCTATCACTCTTATCAAAGCTCGCAGATTGAGTCATGCCCGGTGCTGAGGGGCTCGCCAGACCTCGTACGCCCGCCTTCAGGATCCCGCGCTCCGGACCGAGTGATATGCTAATGCTGTTTCTCGGTGGAGGTGAGGCTGCGGTCACAATGCTGTCAGATGAAACGCGCCGCGATAAAGAAGCAGACCCGGCGCGCACCTCGGGCCACAGACTTCTATTTTTGGAGCTGACATTTAGAGACTTCTCTGTGTCGACGCGAAACAGATGTGGCGTTTGAACGGGAAAACAGGGAAATTAATTAGAGAAAATGCAGATAGATGAAGCCAGACAGAGCGGGTTCAGGATTACCAACCACAAAATTGTATTTAAACGACATGTTGAATGTCATCCCTTAGCTATATTTTTACTACTTAAGTTCAACAAAAATGCTGGAACTGCAGTTTCAGCTGAAAATGTAAACTTTTGTTTTTATTACTTTTTCCACTTTCAAAATTTCCCTTTGTTACTGTTTGATAGAAATGGTGGTTTTCTATTGATGTGGCGTCCTGACCCACCATCACCGTACAGCAGGCATTCCCAAAGTGGGGAATGAATTTGAATTTAACCATCCGTCCATTTTCTTCCGCTTAATCCGGGGCCGGGTCGCGGAGGCAGCAGTCTCAGCAGAGATGCCCAGACTTCCCGATCCACGCACATCTTCTCCAGCTTTTCTGGGGGGACCCGAGACGACACCAGGCCTGCTCGGAGGCATAGTCCCACCACCGTGTCCTGGGTCTTCCACGAGATCTGGTCCCAACAGGACATGCCTGGAGCACCTCCCGAGGGAGGCGACCAGGAGGCATCCAGAACAGATGCCCTATAGCCACCTCAGCTGGCTCCTTTCGACTCTACTCCGAGCTCCTCCCGGGTAATTGAGCTCACCCGTTCCCAGAGATACTTGAACTCCTCCAGTTGAGGCAAGGACTCCCACCGACCTCAAGAGGGGAAGCACCTTTTTCCGGTGAAGGACCATGGTCTCGGATCCTCATCCCGGCCGCTTCACACTCAGCTGCAAACCGCCCCAGAGCAGCTGAAGTCCTCATTTGATGAAGCCAAAAGAACAACATCATCTGCAAACAGCAGAGATGAGATCCTGAGGTTCCCAAACCGGACACCCTCCGGCTCCTGGCTGCGCCTAGAAATTCTGTCCATAAAGCATGAATAAAAAATGTAAAAATATCTCCAGAAATCAACAACACTCTGGATCACTTGGAAATTAGGCCCTATGTCAAAAATCCTGAAATGTCCCTTTAAAGAGACATACATAGCTGAAATTAAGATAGAAACAACCCAGTAATGGAATGGAGGCATGTGTTTATTGTGCTTGACACAAGTCGCCGAAAACGCTTCACACTAGGCCACAGGTTTTCCTGTGGTAAACGGAAGCAGGACTTCACACATCTGCTCCAGTGGGCCACCCCCATTCACTCTCAGGTACTCAGATAGTGTTTCTATATTTGCAAGACAATTTAAAAGAAATGTCAATGAGAAAAGGCTTGTGATCCCACTGAAAACGTCGTAACCAACCATGAAATGTAGTTTTTGGTCATTAAATTACAAACTATGTACCTTTTATGAATGGCATAGTGCACATTTCTGGTTATTTACTGCATGTTAACTTACTTACAGACTTATTTCTATAAAACACATCTAACTGGGAGTGAGTGACTTGTACGGAAACAATTACTTGGAATATATTTACACATAAAAGACAGAATACAGAAGAAGGTAAGTCTCTGGAGCGTCTGTGCTTCAATCTTATAAACATCTCACCATTTTCCCACTCTTTTCCCTGCCAAAGCTCAGACAAACAAAAGATCTTTTTGTATTTCACTCTAATTACAGTAATATTCGTAGCTTTGTGAGAGCGTCCTGTGGATCTGAAACTGCGTAGAGATAAAAAGCTGCAATTCTGTTTATCTGAGGCTCTTTAAACAGGATTTAAAGCAAATCAAATGAAGGATTTGTCCAAACCAGCGTCTGGTGGGGCAGATTTTCACGGGCGTTGCGCTCAGCGTGGCTCTAATTTGAAAATGAAATTTCTCTTTTAGCGGCGTTGCGTTATCTCCCGTCTCTGCTGCGGCTCAGCGCTCTCTTCCTCGCAGCGGATCAGATTGTGTGTTTCATCCCAATAACAGGCCTTTCGCTGCAAGATCGATTGTCGCTAGATTTTAATTTCCAATCTTGGAAAAATCCATCTTGAAAGGTTCGAATTGATTGGTGGATCAGTGTAACCATGAACATGCAATCTACATACTAAGAAACACTACAATCCTTCTTTAAAACTAATTATCATATCAAAAAGTGCTGCTCTCAAAAATGAATGAATGAAATGAATGACCAAACATGAATCCACAACTAATAATAACCAAGAAAACCCCCAAATAATCGGCGCCACACGCTCAAGGACCCTCCTAAACCTTTGGGCGAATTAGCTCTCATTACAAAATGTTTAAATACATATAACCTGTACATCGTGGAAGGGTTTTCCTTCTCTGCCCGCGGGTCAATCTGTTAAATAGATGCGGTGATGAAAGAAAACTCTGCTCGGTTAGCTCTCCGAGTAGAGCGAGCACCTCGGGAACACAAGGTCACAGGATCGAGGTTCGTGTTTATCAAAATACGTTCATGCAGCACATTTAATGCTACATATTTGTGAACGGCAACATTAAGTATTTTTAGCAGTACATTGGTACATTAATAAACGTGACTGCAAGTGAGATTACCGACTTATTTCTGTATAAAGGCATCTGAAATTTATGAGGATGTTTATATTCTGGAATTAATTGATCCATGATTTAATATGGACAAGTATATGACTGCATCAGGGGCATGATTGTGTACAGAACTGGAGATTTTTGTGTTCTTAGGATATGTTCTTGGAGAGGAACGTTTTCAAGTTTTGTGAATGCCAAAAATCTTCCTAAGACGGCCTCAAGAACAAATTTGTGCGTAAGAACGTGCGGTGAATGTTCGTGATTGAGGCCCAATGCGTAGAACAGAGATATAGTGCCAAAACCAATGGCCGCCGGTTTCTCTGCTTTACGACCACGACGCTAGGGGCCGCCTTTGCTGTAGTACCTTCATATAGGGGCGGCAGAACAAGCTAGTTTTCCATTAGAAAGCATTGCTCTTTAGTAAAGCCTGGTGCCTAATTTTTCTTTTTCTTTACTTTTCTTTCTCCAGCTAGATATTCCTCCTGTGATTTTGCTGGGTTAGTTCCAGAGACCGACTGGTTTTCGTTAGGCACATTTTAGAAATCTCGTATACTAATGAGGGCCGGACTTTGATTGACAGGCCGTTAGCATGAGAGCTAATGGTGCGGTTACGATCGAACTACGCGCCCCGTGAGGGCAGAGTTTACAATGAAGATCCTGCCCTTTTGCCTTTTTTAGGAACATGCTCCGTCAGAGCCGGGTAAGAGGAGTCTGTATATCCGCCATGGATTCCCTTTTGAACGTGGTCATTATGGTAAACGGGGAGGAGTGAGCAGACGATGTCTATTATTTTTTACAGTCTATGGTCGAATCCAGACTTAGACTTATCCATGCATTTGTCTCCAGCAGGTTAGACTACTGCCTGCCTAAATCCCAATGCCTTCGCTCATCTTCAGTTAATAATTAATTTCCAATGGAACTGGACGTGATCCAAGAAAGTTGAGAAATGTTAAACTTTTGTCACTGTCGCCTAGCACTACAACCATTCAGTGGAGGTTTGACTGACAAACAACATTAGTCAGTCAAACGTATTATCCAGCCAAATTGTCTTGAAATGTTTCCGTGTCAATCACCAATGATTATACGTATGTCCCTTCATCTCCACACCATGTAGCTAAAATACCGTCCTTTTTCATAGCTCAACAAATCTGTTTAAACTTGCAGTACGTCCAGAACACCGCTGCTCGAGTCCTGACAAGAACCAATGGTAACACTTTACATTACTGGCCGGTAAGTCCATGGTACTTACAGTGGTAATTAGTGTAATTACTAGTTATGACAGTGGTACTTACTGTGGCCCTAAAAGTGGTAATTACTAGTAATTGGGGATAGGGCTAGGGAGTCACAGAGTTACCACTGTATCTCTCATTACTACGAGATACAGGGGTAACTCTTAGTAATGAAGGTTGTACTTCTCTTTACTATGGTACTTACTGGTAATTCAAGGATACTACCACTGTAAGTACCACATTAAGTACCTGGAAGAACCACTATTATTACTAGTATTTACCACTGTAAGGACCACCATAAGTACCTAGAATTTCCACTGTAAGTACCATCATTAGCACCACTGTAAGTACCACAAGAAGTACCTATAAGTGCTTCTATTATTACTAGTATTTACCACTGTAAGTACCACCATAAGTATCTAGAAATACCACTTTAAGTACCAAGGACTTACTGGCCCGTAATATAAAGTGTTACCGAACCGGGAAATACAAACATATTAGTCCAGTGCTCCGGTCTCTGCACTGGCTTCCTGTTGCTCAGAGAATAGACTTTAAAACAGCTCTGCTTGTTACAAGTCGCCTCATGGTTTAGCACCAAAGTCCATCTCTGACATGTATGAACCATCTTGGGCCCTGAGAACTTCAGGGAGGGTTCTCCTGGTGGTTCCCAGAGTCATGACAAAACACGCTGAGGCTAAAGCTAAAATCTGGAACATCTCATAAGATAAGATAAGATAAGATAAACCTTTATTGATCTCACAAAGGAGAAATTCACTTGTTACAGTCGGCGTTCAAGAAGATCACTCAGAGTTAATAAAGTGCAGCTGATACAGAGATTATTGCACATGTTACTTTACAGTCTTATTGTACAGTCTGACAGCAGTGGGGATGAACTCTTTGCGGTAGCACTCCGTCCTGCACTGAGGGTGTCTCAGTCTTCCACTGAGAGAGCTGCTCAGCTCTTCTACAGTCCCGTGCAGTGGGTGGGAGGTGTTGTCCATGATGGAGGTGAGCTTGGCTAACACCCTCCTGTCCCTCACCTCCTCCACAGAGTCCAGGGGGCAGCCCAGGACGGAGCTGGCCCTCCTGACCAGCTTGTTCAGTCTGTTCTTGTCCCGCTCTGTGCTGCCCGGGGCCCAGCACAGGGCAGCGTAGTGGAGAGCAGAGGCGACTACAGAGTCATAAAAAGTCCTGAGCAGAGGTCTGATCACTCCGGACCTCAGTCTCCTCAGAAGGTGGAGGCGACTTTGGCCCTTCTTGTACAGGGAGTTGGTGTTGTGGGACCAGTCCAGTTTATTGTTGAGGTAAACACCCAGGTACTTGAAACTGTCCACCTCCTCAATGTCCTCCCCCTGGATGTTCAGCGGTGTGTGCGGTAGTGGCTTCCTCGTGAAGTCGATCACCATCTCCTTCGTCTTACTGATGTTCAAGCACAGGTGGTTGCGCTCACACCAGTCCACAAAGTCTATGATGACTGACCGGTACTCCAGGTCGTTCCCCTTAGACACACAGCTCACGATGGCGGAGTCGTCGGAGAACTTCTGGAGATGACAGCTGTCGGTGTTGTATGTGAAGTCCGATGTGTAGATGGTGAAGAGAGGATCTCATGAGGATGTGAGACAGGCCTCAACTCTGACGATGTTCAAATCCAGGCTGAAAACAGTTCTTTTTACTGGACACGTCAGGTGTTTTTAGCTGGTTTTCTCCCTTATACCAAACTCACCCTTGACAATGCTTTTTTTATGACGTTTTGTCGATACGTGCACACATCACAGTGCTCCCTCATCTTTCCTACACTTCATCCACAAATATTGACATGTTCAGTATCCATGTGTACTGTAGCACAAAAAGCTGATTCTGAGATCCAAATATAGTGATATCCTTTCTGGGAGACAGCAGTAGCAAGAAAAAAAAAGGCAGGTTACTTGTTGTGTCCATGAGACCCGGTGGATTCATTAAATAAATAGATTCATTAAATTTTTATCATCCTCCGTAGAGGTCCAGGATGCACTTCTCTTTTCCTCCTTTTGACAGTTTGTTTATTTTTAGTCTTCTGATTTTAGTATTTATCTCTGTAAAGGTGAGACTGAGACTTAAACTTTCTCGCTGTCCAATTTTTCCGTTCTACATTTGTAATCAGTGGCACACACCAAAACTGATCCCATTTCCATGTTCAAATCCACAGACTTTGTATCTGGTATTTTCTCAACCGCCCCATCCTTTATCTGGGGGAATCTCTACAGAAAGTTCCCTTCTCTCCATTAGGCTAATTACGTTGTGCATACGGACATCAGCCGCGTGCTCCCAGCTCAGGGGCGCAGATGAATCAATGGTCAAACTGGTAATTTGCGCCTCTTCTGACCGGCTCCTCCCTCCGTGCCGCTAATGAGGACTTCGGAAAGGTTAACAACATGGAGGGTTTGTAAAGAGGGCCAAGCAGATGTTAACTCGCTGACCTTCTAGTCGAACTTGGTTAATCCGCTTCAGTAACAGTTCTGGCCAGAAGAGGGCAGAATGGCAACGTGAACTTTGTGCTGCAAGATCTGGCTTTTCTGTCTCAAGTATGTTCCATCTCGGAAGGTCTTCGGCTCAGATCCACGGGTGTTTTGGAAAAATCACGTGGCGACGATCAAACGTATAAAAGTAAAGTAAAATATGCCCTGTGTTATTTATCTGGCTTTTACTTTTCAAGATGTCAAATCCATGAACGTGTGAAATGTACTTTTGTTCGGATCACGTTTCGGCCGAGTGCAGACCCACGCCATAGCGGAACCGGCTGTACAAGTCTCTCAGGACACAGACAGTGTTTAACTCACAGTGGGATAAATACAGTTTTCGGTTTGACCTGATAGAGCTTATTAAAGCCTATAATACCAAAGTCCTGATTGGCTAGACGCAGAGTGAGCCCTCGTCTCGCTGCAGAGAGGATCTCTGTGGACCAACACATCAGCACACACTGCAGAGTCACAGGCCGGTCATGAGCGGGTCCGACTCCGCGTTTACTTTCTCTGCACTTTTCCACGAAAATAAACACCACTAGCATGTGGCGCTTGCCTCAGCTAAACACTCGCCTTCTGAAGCCTGAACCTGCAACGATCAAACTTTGGTCATAGCGACAATTGTCTCTTAGTTTGAACAATCGCACAGAGGAAGCAAAGAGCAGCTCATGATGTTTCCATCCCCACGTCTGTGATGTGAATCTCAAAATCTTATTAGACAAAGAAAATCTCACAGCATAAATCATACATAATAATTGTAAAAATAAAGCTGACTACTTCGCGGATTGCGTTTATTGCGGGTTGTTTTTGGAACGTAACCCCCGCAATAAACGAGGGACCACTGGAGTCTCAGGATCGGAAGGTGTGAGGTTTGAATCCCAGCTCCTGCAGGCGCACAGTGTCGTGTCCTTGGGCAAGACACTTCACCCTTCTTGCCTCCAGTGTCTGCGTACATTAGTGTATGAATGAGAGAGTGAATGGGTGACTGGTTCCTCGCTGTAAAGTGCTCTGGGCCAAATTAAGGTAGAAAAGCGCTATATAAGTTGTGACCATTTACAGTATAGTTAAAGATGGACCCTAAACAAAGACTAATGAACCACATTTTATATGTTTTGTACCTATATCAATTATAAAGGCTAATTACATTGTACACGGGGGGGGCCCTAGTTCTCGGTCTGGTCATTTGGAGGATTACTAGTCTAAAAGGTTTGGGAACTCCTGGTTTAGCATAACTTGAGTGAGAGTCATACACCTCAGAGATGAATGTCTGTATAAAATGGTGGTGGTTTATCTTCATACAAATAAGGACATCAGAGGATTTGTATAAACGTCATGAGTGGTAAGTGGTTGAGAGGCGGAAGTCGCAGGAAACGCCGTCTTCCCGGTTGACTCTCCTCCCGAGCTCCATTTGTTGTTGTGAGTTTGGTGATTGATGGCGCCGCTTTCTTCCCTGCTCTTCCTGACACCGTCCCATCTGCCGTCGCTTTACTGCTCACATCTTGTTTTTCGCCTCTGCCCCCCTCTCGACAAATAGCCCTCACAGTTTTCCTTCACTGTAACAGATGAGACACCGGCGCATGCACATTTATTACGGAGCCCGCTCTGTCGCTCATGGGACACTCTCCAAGCACACGGAGGATACAGGGTTAATGAGATTTACAAAAGAGATGTGTAGCACTAGCTTAGAGGAACACTAGCACACTAGTATCAGGGCCGCTTCTCCTTTTTATTCTTATGGGCACCAGCCCCAGCTCTGAACCAGCACCGTGGTGGAAAAGCCCTCCTTGTGGATCCACCGCTAGCAAACTTCAGAATCACAGTTGCTAATCATTTATTAGCTCTAAGAAACTTTTGGAGTTCGAGAAAATTCATTGTTATCATGGAGATCATAACAATAGAGAAAAGCCGTGCAGTGTCCAAGTTAAAGATAAAACTAGATAGAACACGAGACTTGTTGATGTGGCAAATGTGGCGGCCATCTTGAGGTTTTGGCCAGTGAGGCTAACCCTTATAGCAGGGCTCTTCAATTACTTTTGTCACTGGGCCAGATTGGTCGGAGGTCATTGGCCACTGGGCCGGTCAGTCGGTGAGCCGACCACTGCCACTAAACTGTTCTGTCAAGACCTCGAGCTTTATGATAAAAGTGAAAGAAGCTCATCCACATATTCAGCCTCTCTTTTGCCTGTTAACTTCACAAAGAGCATCTCTGCGCTTGTACATTTCCCACAAAGACGTATCGAATGAAGTCAGGGGAGAAAGGAAGAAAATGCACCTGTCAGATTCATGATTCAGATGTTATTTAGTTAAGTTAGAGCCCAGAAAGCGAGCTTTAGCGCTGACCAGTTAAACACGCGCGCTGCAGGTGCAGTACACTTATCCAAAACTCACGCACCATCAGCTTCTTCATCCACTTTGCAAACATCCACAACTGAACTGGTGTTTCCTACCTGACAGTAGCTGGTCAAGCCCTTTGTAACGCAAAGCAGCGCAATTCCGGACGGGATAATGCCAAAAAATAGATATACTAATGGAAAATGATGCGCGGGCCAGATTTAATTTGTTGGTGGGCCGGAGCTGGCCCGTGGGCCGCCTATTGAGTAGGCCTTGTCCTATAGCAACCATATCCAGGAGCAAGAATGTGAGATACACTCATTGTTTGTGATTGGTTTATTACTTCTAAGCCTAGGTTTCTCAGTCAGGATCAGATCATTTCTTTTAGCCGTTGTTACGGCCCCAGGCCTCCAGGCTCCCTCCTTTCTTTTTGTATATTTTTGTTAGTGTAGCCTAAACCTGTTTTCTCCCATGTAAATTTGCTGCTGTGGTCCTGGGCTGCGATTGGTGGAGTGCATTGGGGTCCTGGCTGCTGGTTGGGTCTCTGGCTTTGCTGCCGCCTGATTGGGGGAGCAGCTCAACACCTGGTGAGAGCTTGTTAAAGCCACCTGTGCAGCCACTCCTATAAAAGGACTCCACCGTGGCTCATTCAAGGCTGCTGGTCCTTGTGGCCAGTACGCCATTTTGTGTTGTGTCCCTTCGTGTCAGTAATGACTGTGTGTGTCCAGAGAACACTCGTGTTTAGCTCGGCGGCTGGTCTTTGTGGCTAGTACGCTATTTTGTTGCTTCGTGTCTGTCATGACTTTCAGTGTTTCCAGGAACACTCGTTTTAGTTTGTGTCTCATTTTGTTTGTCACTCGTTTTGTTATTAGGCCTTTTGTGACAAGTTTTGGAGACACTCGTAAGCTTTTGTCTAGTTGGTTTTGTACACTTGTTTTAGTACCTTGCGTTTGGTTTACCCTTTGTACATATTGTAAGTAATTTGTTAAATTTACCTTGTACACTCCTTTTATTAAATTACAACTTTATTTATCCATTTTACATCTTGGTTTATTGGTACTTCCTTTAACTAGCAGAGCCGGGTCGTAACAGCCGTATTAGCTTTGTTTTCTCCATCCATTTCCAGACACTTTTATCTTTTGTGCAACGTCCCACCATTCCGACACACAAGATTATTATCAAAAATATGTGGGCCTGCGAGAACCAACCCTAACCTTACCTCAGCCCTGACCTTAAGGATTGTGGAGTTTACAAACTGAACAAACTACGCTCAAAACTTGTTGGGATAGCGGTATCGAAAAGTGTTGGATTGGTGGGACTGCAATGGAGGGGTGTCTGAATGACGGGCCCCCATGTCGTGTTAAAAAAGTACCAATAATAGGAAGCTGCAGGCCCGGAGCCGAGGCAGAGGTGAGGTGGATTCGCCGTGATAGTGCGCCCTCTGCTGGTAGGAGGTCTCAACTTGTATAGCACTTTTCTACCTTCATTAGGCCCAAAGCGCTTTACAGCAAGGAGCTCCTCAACCATTCACACGTTCATTCATACACCAGTGTACGCAGATACTGGAGGCGAGGTGGGTAAAGGGTGTGCAAATAACAAACAAATATTATATTAGATATAAATAGAACTGCATTATCTGTTTGACAGAGGAAAACCCATGAGCAAATGTTGCCTGGCATCCAGACTAATCTCCGATGTTTATTAATGAATAAACAGGAGACTAGTCTGGCGACCCTGTCGCAGAAAAGCTACTGCTTGAGGCGGGACTAATGTGGGACAACCGAAGCGCAGAGCAGCCAATGAGAACATAGCGGATGTGACGACAGAAGCAGCCACAAGAAAGTTGTAGTCATTCGGACATTAACAATGGCGTTCCTGCCACACGGAGTTCAGTAAATGACTTCTCTCGTTTATGTCAGGAAAAACTTAAGAATACAAGCATACCGGAGCATTACGTGAAGCGGTTGCTTGTGTTGAAAAACTACAAAACAAAGGCGCAACAACGTGACGCCCGTTCAGGGAGCTGCTCTGATTGGTCGGTAGGCTCCATATCGCTGCATCACTTCCTTTGAAAGCGTGCAATGGAGTGTTGCCAGATCCTCTTCTGTAAAGAAGCGGAGTCTGGTTGGCGAGACTAGAGCAAATGGAGCTAAAGTCTATGCAACTGAAATAACATTTGAAAAACTGCTGATGAAAATGTTATTTTCTTGCCAGATATGACATAAAGTCAGTCACAATTATCAAAGAGTCATGAAATAACTAAAAATAGACAAAAGAGTATCAAGGAAATAAGTGGTGTTTCCATTTGTTTACATTGCACTGGGTTAGAAGGGCCAGTCACAAGATGGCCACAATTCGTTTCAATGTATTACCATGGCCATGTCCAATCTAGAGTTTTGTTAAATAACTTTGGGACATAAAAGTGAACAAAAAATGTCCATTATTGCTGCAAATCCCATGATGCTTAGCGGTACGACATACCCGATCCTGAACTCCATAGTGACTACAGTTGTTTTTCCATGACTTTTTACCCTCAGACTTTAGGACAGTAACACATCGCGCCGCACACCGGGCCAGTTTGTAGACTCAGTGGTTTGACACCACCTTGGGGCTCTTCTAAATGAGACATATGCTGAGTTAATTATGTCCATCTGTATGATGAACTGCTCCGCCCGTCACCTCCTGCTGCAGCATTTTTATAAGCTGTTAATGAGTCATGCACAAGACGTCGTACTTAATTGCTGTAGTAAACTTTTCTGCTCTTCTCTCGCCCACCTTAAAGTGCTGTTCTGGGTGACGGCTTGAATAAAAAAGCTTCTCTATTCATTTGTATTTAAAACAAAGGGTCAATAAAATGTGTAGAAACAGGCTCAGACAGCTGAAGACATTTCTGTGATTTCCACGGTCAGCGCCATTTACCGGGGGATAACTGACAGCTTTCCATGGGCTTAAAGTCGGCAGGAACTGATCAATATCTATCTCCAAAAGTTTGAAATTGCATAATTAATCCAAATTGCCTTTTTGGCCCGCAGCGCTTCCATACACACTGAAAATCTCAAACATCGACACTCCGTCTTTCAATCGCCAGAAGACTTTTTGTATTGTTAGACTGGCAAGCTAATCACAGATGCTAATTATTCGTTAGCAATTTAGACCAAATACCGCATGATACAGCTATTTTTTCCTATAAGATGTCTGCTTTGTGTACACTACCCAGTGCTTGTAATATTTCCTGTTGCCTCTCTGACAGTAAAACGTTAAAAGGCATGATAGAATACATGAAGTAGTTATGTGAATTTGACATTTCAGGTTCAGTTTGACATTATTTGCATGAGAAACATTATCCAACATGGCGGCGTTTCTGTCCTGTAACTCGCAAAATGCTTTGAGCAGGCCATCCATCCATCCATCTTCTTCCACATGTCCGTTGCCGGGTCGTCACGTTGCACCAGGCCCGACGGCGCCTCCTGCAGGTGGAGGGTGCATTGAAGGACGGCCTCACGATTCTTGGTCTCTCATAAGGGGCTTCTGAACCGCTCTTTGTCTGACCCGTCACCTCAGACCTGTTTGCCATGGGAGACCCTACAGGGGCACAAAGCCCCAATAACTCAGTACCAGACTCATGAACATAATCACCTGTTCCAGCCATTTGCACTGCTCTGCACTATTTGATCTGTCCACACTGATATCTGGATTTAGATTTAGATTTTATTACAGATTGACATAAAGTAGTACTTGAGGGACATTTCATGTTTGTTACTGCTGCTCTTCTTCGTTGCAAATTGTCTTTGGCGTCTGAGCTGGTACCCAGTGGAGGAGGCCTGAGTAATAACGGCGTGCAGAGGAGCTGCCCTTTAGGATGTTCTGTGGGGGTGCAGTGTGGCCTTGTCCCACCAGTCAGTCAGAGTTGGGAGGGATTGAGGATGGGATGGTGCTGTTGGACTTTTAGTTACATTATCTCTTAGCCTTCTAGTCGTGTATTACCCGTCTCCAACAATTCATCCGGTTCTTTTGGATCTTTTGGATCAGTGTTAATTTCGTCGACTAAAATATTAAGTGTTAATTTTAGTCAAAGTGTTATTTTTGACGACTAAAATTGGACTAAAACTAAATTAAAAGTTTTTCATGAGACTAAAAGTATGACTAAAATGGCCAGATATTTTAGTCGACTAAAATAAGACTAAATAAAAATGAAAGGACTAAAATAAATAAATAAATAAAGATAAATAAAAACATTAAACAGATATAAGAATCAATTATTATTTTTGAGAATTGATATCACGTAAATACAAACAATAGTTCCGCTTCACGAGCAGTAGGTACAACACAGCGCTGTGGCCCCTCATGAGAGATCTCTGCCACTGCTTTGTCTTACACTTTTTATATGCTCCCTGACGCCTCCCATGTGAGGGGCATCTGTTTGTGTATCTGCAGAGTTTAGCCGAAACGGTCAAGGTCGGTTCGAGCTGTCCTCACGATGTGAAAATGTATGTACAGCGAGCGTGTTTAGGCGTGTGAGCACAAACGTTCTCCCTTCTCATCACTTCCTATAACTTCTTTGTTACCATTTTTGTACTTGTTATTGTACTCCCTGTACTCTCCCTGTTGTCATATTAACTATTGTCTTCCAGTTCCACTGTCAGTTGCTATGGCAGATATAATTCCCTAACAACACTTAATGCACCTGTAAATACACTCACGCTGTTCTGTGTCAAATTGTTGTTGTCTTTATCATATCTTATTTTAATCTACTTTGTGCATGCCCTTACAGGCTTATAGTTTTAAAGTGTTTATAGTATTTATCTACCAAGCTATATATTATATAGTTTATGTTTCATGTTGCACAATTGACATGATTAGTTGGTGAACCTGTTCACTAACAATGGCGGTAAAAACAATTCTGATTGTGACATACTGTAGCTCCGAGGGTCATTCTGGTTCTCAAACACGTCCACGGTAATGGGGGCGGTTGGAGGAGGGGGTTGATTAACAAACGCCTAAAAGTTGCCCGGACTCTGACGCCACATACGTCAGGATCGAACATCGCTTCTCCTTTTTGTTGCTATGGAGATCAGTACACAGCAAAAAGTAATGAACTAGATCAGTATAAACATCTCAATTTGAGCATAATAATCCAAATTTTAGTTGTTTTGACTAGTTAAGAAGTTGTTGGGCATTTGTCCTAGATTATTTCACTTGTTCTGAGATGTTTCTGACTCGTTTCGATAGATTTCGTCCTTATTTCACATAATTTTCTTTGCCAGGGGGGTAAGAAAATTGGTCTTATCTCATTGGCAATTTTACTTTCTTATTTCAAGCGAGATTTACCTTAGAACTGGTCTGAAATGTCCTCAAACAAGCAAAGTAAACTAGGTCCGATCAGAAAAAGTGTCTAAATGAGTGAAAACCGACAAACAGGATACATTTCCTTAATTCAAGTCATTTAAGCCAGGAGTGTCCAAACTTTTTTTCATGGGGGGCCGCATACTGAAGTGTACACAGGGTGAAGGGCCATAGATCGGTGGTTAGTGCCGCAAAACCTTTGACTAGCAGAGGTTTAAATTGCGCCCCACACCTTTATTTCTGCTCAAAACCTTCATGCCAGCTCTGTCTCACAGTAAAAGGTTAGTTGTTTGGTTAGAATTGTGTAGAATTATTACATTTCAAATAAAAAGGACTATCTCTGATGATGTGTCCCGATTCAGCAAGAAGGCAGAGGGCCACCAAAAATTGTTCTGGGGGCCGCACTTTGGACACCCCTGATTTAAGCCAATGATATTTACTTTTTGCAGTGTAACGATATGTTAGTCATAGTAAACCGACACCAGCATTATCACGATCTTTTACGTTGAAATTTTTACTTTTTACCACATCAGATTCCTCTGCCCTTTGAATGATTCTCTTTAGCACTGACTTTCCAGAGTCCTGTAAATGTCTACGCACCACAAAACATAACATTACAGAACATTTTAAAACTATCTACCATCCTCAGCCTCCACAAAAGACAGGATTCACTTGCCACTTTTGTCTTGTATAAATATTCATGCAATTTGTCAGCTCCGATAGTATTTATTCCTGGAGTTAGTGGAACACTGATTGCAGCTGCACTTCCAAATCAGGCAGAATTTAGAAGGTGGCATAATTAAAAGCATTTCCAGCCGAACCTGGTGCTCGAGATGAACTGCAGACGACGCGGCATCTGTTCACACAGACCTGTTTAGAGCGTTCGCGGGACTGCCACCGAAATTTAATGCACTGGGCCAGATTTACCACCTGTTCAAAACCCTCAGGACGTTTGGAGGTGGCTGCTTAGGAGAGTAATTTGATTCCAGTTAGTAATTGAATAATCTTTTTTTTCTTTAATGTATAAGTTGGCTTCATGCACAAAACACCGAATGTAGCCATCGAGCATGATTTTCATCCCGGAGGTGAGTGCTTTCCAAGAGAGAAAATGGATGAATAAATGGATAATGTACGGCTAAAGAATGTAAATACGCTCCATTGTGAGCCAGAATGTTGTGAAGGATAATGCAGTGAGCGAGCGACTGTTTCAAATCGCCACAGGTGAGTTTTCTTTATCCAGTTTGTTCATTTATTAAATGAAAAAACAAACAAACATTACAATATTCAGCCTCGGGTAGAAAATATGTGGCTCCCCAGGAATACCAGACGTTTTAAGCTTTGCCGCGGGTGAAAAAATCTGTCCGCGGGCTTTGGCCATGCTGTTTTCTTTGTTAAATAGGCCTTATTTTGTTTATTTCTTGGGGGAAAAAAAGGGTTTCCCAAACAGAAGAGGTCATTTACCGAGAGTTTGCTCATGTGCACAAAGTGGATCAGCTGCAGAGTCATTTATGCCTTTTACTTACACAACATTGTCTTATTTACATCTCAGATTTAGGGGCTGATACTGAAATACAGGCAACAAACATCAAAAGTGACACAAATGCGAAGAAAAAGCCACAAAGAAGAGCAACAAAAAAGTGACAATTGAAGATATTAATTAAAAGACCATGCGAGAAAAAGGATGGGTTTTGTAGGTCATAGCTTTTAAATGAGGCGTTAGATATCGGCTGTAAACTTGTTTAGTTTATTTCTTTATTTGACAAGGACATGTACAGGAGCAGATGAAAAGATGCTTTGTACCAGCCTAGCTCTTGGAGCTAATTTCCATCTGCTGTCCCCGAGACAGACAATTACAAAACACTCAACAGAAAATATGAAATAATACAGTCCATATTTACAGACAGTATTTACATTTCATCAAAGGGAAAACTTGTTCCTCTATAGTTTATACCACCCCCTTCTCAGATGTAAAGTTTAGTTGTTTGTGTTTTTCCTTTAACTGACGTTTCTGAGTTCCCAGAAAATGTTTTTTCTCACTCAGGCAAAATCGTTTTGTAGATTTAGGCAAAGCTGAACTGGAGAAACTTGGTTAAGAGGTTAACACATTGAGTGCCAAAAACGGAAAATCTCGTTTTTGCAGGGTTTTTTTTAAATTGCGAAACTAGACACTCTAATACACCTTATGTGTGATTTTGTAACTCTCATGGACAGATCGAAACAGTTGAGATTTTAACGTTTCTCTGAGTTTTTAAATGGTTAAAATCAGTCCAAGGACGACTGAGAAACATCCTGTTAAAGTATGGGTATAAAGAAGGACGGGTTAAATGCAGAGGACAAATTTCCCTACGGAGACAATAAAGTATACAAACAAACAAACAAACAAAGTCCTCAATCTGAGAACCAGGCTGTTTAAATGCACAGGCGTTGTCGTTGAAAATTTACTTGAAACTAATATATTTAGGCATTTTCCTTTTCCCATAACGTTAGTGTCCGTCCAGAGAGGAGAGAGGAGTTAATCAGAAAGGAGAGTTTCATAAAACACTTATTATCTCTGAATCTAGAAAAAAATCTGTGATTTTGATCAAATTTAGCCTCTGTTTTGCTTGGATTTCTCAGAAACCGAGGCACATAGAATTTAACTGTTTCCACCTACGGAGAGCTTAGTCTTTCAAACGAGCCACAGCATGTGTCCATAGCTCTATATATAATAGAATACGCTGTGGTGCTACAAATATCATGAAAAATGGTCTGAATTGTTGACACTCTACAGCTAAATCCCCAAAACAGCGCGGCCTCATTGTGTTAAGGTGCATTATGGCGCTTTATATGTGAAAAATGTACATTTCTATTATGAGCTTTAAGGCTTTTTGCTTTTGAAATCCATCCATTTCTTACATATCCACACACTTTGTCCCCTCTTTTTTGAGAATCCTAAACCTCTGCAATGGATCAACTCAAATAAAAAAAAGTGTTTTCCTTTTATATTGTCCTCCAAGTTTTCAGTTAAGGCAGAGTGGAAATTGGGTCTATTGTGAACAACATTCTGTGACTTTCTGATAGTTTGTTTCTTTTCTCCGGGGGATGAAGCTGGCCTTGCATTTAATTCTCTTATCGTCTTTTCTCCACTCTTCTTCTCTCTTCTTTCAGGTTCCTGTTCCTACACAGATCTAAGCATATATGCATGTGTAGTGACTAATATATTGTGCTGGTCATACACAGTAATCCCTGTGTACGAAGAGCCCATGCGCTCCACAGTGATTGCAAAGGCAGAAGTGCGGCAGGAACGACTCTTTAGTGCCAGTGTTCCCTCATGTGGCGAGCTGAGACAAATTCCTTCATTTGTTGGAATAGGAAAAGGAACAGCAGACTGGCAGAACAGCATGGACACTGTTGAAAATACATTACAACGGGCAGTGCAAGCGTTCGAAAGTCTGTTCACAGCGGATTTTCCCATAATGTGGCACAAAAACCCAGAATGGGATGATTCGTTCTATTCAAGGGGACGCGCTGCCGCTGCTTTGGGCGCCGACACCTGGACAATCCCCAGCCTCTCGCCGTCACATTCGCTCACAGTGGGTCCTTTTAGATTCCCCGTGGTCATTTACACATGCCTGACATATACACAGCGGGGACACTCCAGTGCCAATGAAGAGAGAGGTGCAGACAAGAATTACATTTTTCGCCGCCCGCAGAGATCAGGATTGTGTCATCGTTCTGCACTGCAACACATATAATCGCGATCCAATGGAGATTTTCAAATGTTACATAATCAACACGGGGGTGATGGAAATGGGTGTCGACACTTAAAGCATGAACTTTGAATGAATGTGACTCCCTGTATCTACATAACAAGGAAAGAGGACGCTACAAAATGACAAAATGGAGTTGTGTCCAAACTCATTCATAACGTTCCCAACATATTTGTAGCCTCACAATTCTTCTCAGGGACGAGTTTATTTAACTTTTCAGGGTCACTTTCACAGAAATGCCAGAAATTAGATAATTAGATGCAGTTTTTTCCCCCACAAATGTCAGAGTTTTGAATATAATAAAGCAATGGTAGGCAAGTTTTCTTAACGGAGGGCCAACTTTTTTTCATTGTAAAAAGACCGAGGGCCGGAGCCGACCAATTTTAGGCCAAAGTAAAGCATGGCCATCTTAAATGAGATAAATGACTTTGCTTGAATAAAGGTTCTTTATGCTGAGTCTGTTTGGACTAATCTAAGATAAAGATACAAATGCTAATGTCAATGGAACAAGCATAAAATCCACTTTGAAATCAGACAAATGAACTTCTACTTTTAAAAAAAATTGTTTTTCACTTTAAATTATACAATATAATCTGAATTAAGAGAATAATGACTTGTTCCATTGGTGATAAGATGTTTTATCTGATCTAAGACCAGACCAAATCTACTCATACTTTAGATTGAATCTGTTAATTCAAGTAGGTTTCTGTCACTTCTTTCTTAAAATTATTATTATTTTTCCACTGCACTTTCTACAAATGCCAGAGTTGTACATAATATGACCTAATTGAGTGTATTAACAGTATTTCTCCCATTTAACCCTAAAAATGTTAAAGAACTTTCTGATTTGTGTCATAATGTTTCTCAAAATCATCTTGAGGGCCAGAGGTTCTGTGTTGGAGGGCCGAATTTGGCCCCCGGGCCTGACGTTGCCTACCCCTGTAATAAAGGATGACAATGCAAATGTTGTTCCATTATTAGCAAAAAAAAAATCAGGTATAGTGCATTTAAAGACACTGTTGACACTATTTTATGAATTATTGAAGAAAAACTTTGAAATCACATGAACATTTCTGTGTATTTTGTATTTACAGTCGTCCGTTGCTATAACGCCGTTTACCATTCGCGGCCTCAATGTTTCGCTGATTTTTTTATGCACAATTTTGCAGCTTTTTGAAGTGTATGAGTGCCATACCCGCATTGTGTTCTGCGTCCTGATTGGCTATTCGCAGAGTGAGCATCCTCTCGCTGCAGAGAGGATCTTTGTGGACCATCAACACATCAGCGCACACCAAAGAGTCACAGGCCGTCACTCTACCCCCTACAACTGTGGCTACAATAGTAGCTCTCCTCCACCAAGCATGGAGTGAATGAATAATGCAATGTAAAGCGTTTTTGAGTGTCCAGAACAGCGATGCATCATCAATGTCTCTGGAGAAACCTGTAACTAGGGCGACCACCCGTCCCTCTTTGCACTGCACAGCCATTTAGATGTTATATGAAGCCGGAACTTCAAATGTAAAAAGGGGTTTCTTTATTTCTCCCAAATGTTCTAAAAAAAAAGTCAGGTTTTCTTTGTTTTTAAAGGGGGGTGTTATGCATAATCGACTTTTTCAAGCTTTACATCATGTTATTATGTCATTCCCTCATTAAAAACATGCCTGAAGTGTTGCCTTGGCACATTCATGTTTTTTTGAGTAATCTGTAAAAACTCTGATGGCGGCCATTTTAGGGATAGGTTTGCCTGAGTCCTCCTAGGAACGCCCCCACCTCCTGGAGACGCCTCCGAGCTTTCGTCACCAGCCGAGTAACCAACCACTGCTCCTCAGCAGAACCCCCTCCCCACTGATGCCACAGACAGCGTGTGGAGGGGGCGTGTCGGAAAGGCTCAGAGGTTCTTAAAGAGACAGAGGCCTATTTCAAGACATTCACTACAGCCATTTTGAGAGAGCAATTTTATACAAGGCAGTTATTCTAATTTACTGCATTTACAGACCAACAGAAGGTTTGGTCATCATTGTAGTGTGCTATGTGATTGAAAAAAGCATAATACCCCCTCTTTAACAAAACAACCTAATAATGGTGTTATTACAGCGTTACTTTAAGGGACTATACAAAGTTTAAAAATGATAAAATTAAGTATTTTTCTCCCCCTACATGTTCCAGCAATGTCCCGTAGAATGAGCCCAGACCTGTTCACCACAATTGCCTCTAAAATCCTGCACTGTCTCTCAGAAAGGTGTCAATTCGGGTCCGAAGTGCCGTCATGCACGAGCTTAATATAGAGACTGCAGTTACGCATAAGACCTGAGGTGGCAGGAGTGAGTATTAAAAAAAGCCCCTTTAACACTTGAACTTCAGCGGCACATACACTATTCCAACCATAGACTGTAAAAAATAATGGACGTCTTCTGCTCACTCCTCCCTGTTTACCATAATGACCACGGTAGTGGGGGAATTCATGGCAGATTTACAGACTCCCCCCCCTCCCCAGCTCTGACGAAGCATGTGCCTAAAAAGGGCATCAGGGCGGGATCTTCACTGTAGACGTGGCGTGACGTGTATCTCGCGCTGCTCCAATGCTAACAGTCCGACCCTCATTAAGTACAAGATTTTTTTTAAATTCTTCTTACGAAAACCAGCCTGGTTTCTTAAATTGTGACTAACCCAGCGTTTTCTCAGGAGGAATATCTAGCCTAGTCTAGTCTAAACTAGGCGTTAAAGTTGTTTTTAAGGTGTCTAAACTCCAATGCTTTTCAATGGGGAATTAGCGCCGATATGGAGGTACTACAGCAATGGCGGCCCCCAGTGTCGTGGTCATAAAGCAGAGCAGCCAGCGCCCATTGGTTCCAACAGTCTTTTTCAAGTAAAAGTGCGCGAAATAGACAGGAAGCTCACGCATGAGGAATTAGCACCACCGTATGTTGACAAAAGGTATTGCATCAGTCCATTCGTGAAAAAAAGCAGTAATAAGTTTTCCCAAGTAAAATTTTGAATAGATACCCATTATTTCACCTGGTTATATATATTTAGATACTTGTCCCACCAATGTTGCCAATTGAATTGAGTTACATGGAATAAAGTTAGATTTACATAGAGAAGGACATATTATAGACATTCATTGCTCATAATTTACAATATTGGGTGTCTTAACTTTCTGGGATGAAATATTTTGTGACCTATCGCTACCCCTTAGTGTGTTTCTGGGCTTAATTTGCTGGTCTTGATTCCAGTCGGCTCCAGACTCCAGTGACAGCGGCGTTTAAATCCTACGACCCCCCACCAGCTCACCTCAGTCCTCTCCGTCTATGCGGGTTTGTGAAATACAATTCTGATTATTATTACTGATTTTAGGAAACATTTGCAGATACTGATGATGAAAAAATAACACACGCCTTTTTGTTCTATGAGGCCATCGTCCACAGGTTGTTGATACTCCTCTTGTTTTCTTTTAAAGTGCATCCAAATGCTGCTGCTTTTTCCGTTGCTTGTTTATGTTTTTTGCTTTGTTTTTTTACTTTGTTCTCTTCAAAAAACCTCCCAGAGGAGCAGCCTGTTTTGCAGCACGCCCCCGACCACTGGTAGAGAGATGTGCGTCAATGTGTTTCATACACAGGGGGAAAAACAAAGACTCGCTCATCATTCCCATAAAGGAGACATCAGCAAAATCCACTTTTGTAAAGCTTCATCCATGTCACAGTGTTTGACCTGGAGCAGTGTTTCACTCTTTCATTTTGCGTGGGTTTCCTCCAGGTACTTCGGTTTCCCCACCACTAAAAACACACTGGTCAGGTTGGCCCACAGCCGATCCAGGACTAACCCAAGTTCTGATCTACAAAGTTTTGTCGTACAGTTCCATATGTTCTACACATGCCTTTCCGTCATGTGATTTTTGTTGTTATGGCGGCCATTTTGAATACCAAAGTAGCATTATGCAGTACTACAACATGTAACAATATCTCTACTCAGGCTGAAAATGAAAGACAACTAATTTACAGTTACCAGTTGCCTGGAACGCACCATGAGTAACTCTTGCCCCTAGCGGCTATAAGCGCCACTGCAGGTGTCATAGCATGTTGCGTTTTTTACTCATTAATTGTCCGTGAGAGTAAATACTACGCTGACAGAAAAGACAAAGGGACAGAGGGATATTGTTCATCCAATTACACGATGGAGATACATTTTTTCACTCAAACTTGGCTGTAAATACTCTTTAAGTGGCGCTAGCCCGCAGTTAGCTTTACCCGTTAGCCTGTTAGCTTCTTCCTCTTCTTCGTGATTATTATTATTATTTTACATGTGTTTGTCACTTTTACATCACTTTTTTAGTTGCTTTTTTATTGTGTTATTGTTGTTCTTTCATCCTCAATGTTGTTGCTATTTAGACTTTTTTTCAAAGAAGCTTTTAGATTTGGGTAAAGCCAAACTGGAGAAAATGTGCTTGGTTCAGGTGGAGGTTAAGAGGTTTTTTACACCGACTTGTTTGTGACTGAACCCTCACTAAATCTCTCCACATCACAAACTAGGATCTATAGGAAAAAACAAACCCTCACAGGGAGAACATGCTAACTCCAAACAGAGAGGCCTGAACAATCCGGGAATCGGACCAGGGACCTTCTTGCTGTAAGTTTTCCCAGAACAAACAATGCCATTAAAGATTGTTCTCTCCGTGAGACAGAAGCTTTGAACCTTCTGTCGTCAGTAGTTTTAACTAAGACAACAGTGTGAACCTTTTCCAAAGAACAAATGATGCTATTTTACACACTGGGCACATTGAGATTCTGTTCCGTCTTTGCAGCTTTCACCGCTCGCGTTAAGAACTATTCCCCTCCTACTTTGCATTTACACATTCCAGCGATGAAAACAAAAGCTTTTATCCGGCGCCGAGGTGCAGGGGGCGGCACATCAATAAGCGGGAGACGTGTTGGAAGTGACGGAAACAATCGACACGCGGTAAAAGGCTGTTTTCAGACGATTCCGATGGAAAGAAGCGACGCTCAGGTCACCGCCGACACGTGCTCTCGTTTTGTTCATCATCAGCGGCGACAGGAGCGAGGAGGAGCGAGCTTTCACGTGTTTTCAGATGGAAAAGCAGTTTGAACACATTTATTAGACAGAACAAACTGTCTTACGAACATCTTTATTGTAGCTTTTAGACAGACCAGAATATAAGACGGGTCGGCAAGTTTGCTCGGTGGAGGGCCAGCTTTCTTCATCGTCAAAAGACCAAGGGCCGGACCCTCCAATTGAAGCAATTGAAGTAAAGCATCACTTTCTACATGTACCAGTGTAGTACATCATATACACTGGAAAAATGTCCATCTTAAATTAGATTAATCACTTAAAATCGCTTGCCAATGGAACAAATAGAAATCCCACTGGTAATCAGCCAAATGCACTTTTACTGTAAAAAATATTTATTTGAAATTATACAAAATAATCTGAATTAGGAAAAAACTTGTGCTTGTTCCATTGGCAAGAATAGGTTTTATCTGCTTTAAGGCCAGACCAGATCTACCCAAACTTTAGATATAATTCAAGTAAATTTAAGTCATTTCTCCCTTTAGATGATTATTCTTTTAGGATTATGGCCTAAATGGGGGCTCTGCTAAGGCCTTTAAAGGAATTGACAGTATTTTTCACATTTCTAGAGTATTTTAACAGGCATTTGATGTCTGATTTGAGTCCTAATATTTCTCAAAATCATCTCGAGGGCCAGAGTTTGATGATGGAGGGCCGGTTTTGGCCCTCGGGCTTGACGTTGCCTACCCCTGATACATGAAAAACATTAAAGATTATGCATTTCAATATATTATAGTATTATATGTGCCCCATCACGAGAATGGGGGACACAACTTGGTTTTGTGCTGTTCTCACCTCTCTGGGAGTGACAATAGGGCTCATTTACATCTCATTTACATAAAGGCATCCCGCTGTAAAGCTCCTCCTGTCGTGTCATGTGTGTGGGGTTCAGAGTTCACTCACTCAAACAGAAACTGATCCATAATAAGCGTTTGTATAAAACTGACTTTTTTGTGTGGCATTTGTTCGCTAAAGCAGTGGTTCTCAACCTTTTGGAGCCACGACCCCCATTATAACAGGTAAAGGCCCCGCCCGGGTCACACCGTGAGCTATTGGAACATTAGCCAAAAAACAAATTGCTAAAATAAAACTCATCAAACTACAAACAAATAATGGCACTCGGGTAAAATAGCAAACACATGCTACAATAAAACATTATGTGCAAATGAAAATATGTATATTTTATCTAAATGATCTGGCGACCCCCCAAAGCACCGGTGCCTCCTCCCCAAACAACAAAGCGGTGCCTCCTCCCCAAACAACAAAGCGGTGCCTCCTCCCCAAACAACAAAGCGGTGCCTCCTCCCCAAACAACAAAGCGGTGCCTCCTCCCCAAACAACAAAAGGAAACAGGAGACGAGCGTATTTTAATGTGGAAACAGAGCGAGACATCAGAGATCAACTCAAACAAAGCAAAATCCACTGGAATAAAAAGATACTTAACTTACTGTTTCGTCCAAAGTGTCGTCCTGTCTGGGGAGCAAAGCAGCAAACATGATGCTACATGTTAGCTTCGTGCTAACGCTAGCTAGCACTAGCTAGGATTGCCGTTTTTTCGCCTCTACTGAACAATCTGCTGTGAATAAACATCCATATGGGTCGACTTTATTTGTATGTGATAAATAACTTTATATTTCACCGGAAAATGGCTAAAAAGTGTGAAAAACTGTTTTCCCCCCACCAAAGCCACGCCCCTTCTATGACGAGATGCCATCTGTATCTATAATGGGGAGTGTTAGAATATTTTTAAAAGCAAAACAAAGTGCACAGACCACAGATATGAGGACGTTTCATCCACAACACTCTTACTCTTAGAGTCAGATTTGCACCACTAACAGTATGAACAGTGTCTGATGATGAATCAGGTGAGATATACTTTCAAATGTGAAGTCAAACTTGTATTCTAGCGTCTGGTTCAGTAAATCTGTCCCTTAGTGACAGAAAGTTATTACATTCTCACTTTCTGTAAGAACGGCAAAGTAATGATAAAGTTATGGCTGAATCACATCCACAAACTTATTAAATGTTGCCAATGAAGCTGAAAAACCCGGGTTTGGTTCAGTAATGGAAGAGACACTTCTTTGAAAGAGTGCGTCGTCTTCCACTATTCCCACTGTGTTTATATTCTAACTCAACAGTTTCACAGTCTATGTTCACAACTCGTTAGCTCCGCTCGATGCGGACCATTAGTATCCATCTCGTTGAACATGACAGTTTGACAGATTGAGGATGCTCTCTCCAGATCTCATGAAAGAGCTCGCAGCCCGAGGGTGAACCGCGTCAATCACCAAACGCCACCAGGGACTAACAACGCTAACGATTGTCACGCAAAAAGACAATTTCCCTCGCCTTCCAATCCGCCGGTAAACTGCCACTGAGTCTGACATTACGCTTCCTCCGCCGCTCCGCTTAAATTGGTGAAGCCGGCAGGGAGCCATGTGCGTAAACACTGCAACAGAATATTTATTTAGACCAATAATGCAGAAATACAAAAGGCTCTGTGGACAATAGTGCAGCCACATGACACCTCCTAATGCAGGGGAGGGACCATTTTCTTCATTGACAAAACACCAAGGGCCGAATCTCACAATTGTAGCCAAAAGTAAAGCACTTTTTCTACACATATTAGTTTGTTAATGTGAAAATTTTGACTAAATGTGTCATATTTTAGGGGTCAAAGGTCAACGCTTATTTGTATCACACATTTAAAATACAGTCGACTTTGCCCAAAGTGCTGCACAAGTTTCAGACAAGAAAAAAGTAGACAATCTATCATCCATCCATTTTCTTCTGACCTTCCGGGCCGTGAGTGTATTCTCTGTATGAATTCATGCACGATTTAAGTATGATTTGGGTATGATCTATGTCGGTAAGTCCTGTATGCCCTACTATGTTTAATTATAGATTTAAATACATTCACGGAGGTTAAAACTAATATGGCGATTGCATTCTCCAGGTTCTGAGCTTCAAAATGAGGTGCAGAGGCGCATATTCACTTAGGGAAAGTTGTGTTTTTAAATCGGTGAGAGCCAAAACATGTGTCATATATTTGTAACCGATACCCATATCGTATTTTTTCTGGTATCGGCTCCGATATCGGTGCATCCCTTTAATAGACAAGACAATTATTGGCCAAAAAGTGTTGGCGCAGCTCAGGATTTCATGGTTTTGACTGTTCTGTCAAAATGCAGATTCCTCAACTGTCACAGATCAACGTCTTCTTCCCTGTCAGTGCAAATGAACTGAGGTCCCATTATTTCCTCATTAAAGTGTCCACAGTGTCCACAATGATGTGCCTGATGTCGGTCAGATCAAAGGACTTTCAGCCATGAGATGTAAGTGTCAGATTTGTGAATCCAATCACTTCCAGATAATAATCAGGGAAGATTTTGTGTTTGGACATTTCTTTCCAAAACGGCGTCTCCCGTCGAGTGGAATCGACTCAAATTATGACATGACAATCTCGGAGCAGCCGCCGAAACGGGACGATCGGGTCTCATTTTCCTTTTCGTTTTGGAAACAACAAGCACCGGCGTCTTCTCCGTCAACACAAATAAACTAAGCTCGGAAAACTTTCAAATAACGGTGTCCAAAAGTGGTGAGAAATTAAAAAAAATCCCAAAGATTTCCCTCTGCTGTCAGTGTGATGCACATTGCCACTTTTCTTTTGTACCTTGGTTTGTGCTGTCAACAAATTAAATGCTTTCCGTTATTAATATTACCGAGATGAAAAACAATGTGAGGAAGAGCGCGCTGAGCCACAGCAGAGTCTGGAGATAACAGAACCGCCGCTAAAAGAGAAATTTCATTTTCAAATTAAAGCCACGCTGAGCACGAGGCGCGTGAAAATCTGCCCCACCAGACGCTGTTTTGGACAAATCCTTCATTTGATTTGTTTTAAATCCTGTTTAAAGAGCCGCCGATAAACACAATTGCAGCTTTTGTAAAATAGAAATGTCTGATCCGCGGCTTCAGATGTACAGAACTGCCAAATATTACAGTAATTAGAATGAAATACAAAAGGTCTTTTAAGTGGCTGTGCTCTGGGAGGAGGAGAAAGAGATTCAGGAAATATAAAGTAACATTTCTGCAGACTAAAATTAGACCAAAGCTGAATTTAAAGTTCTTAACCTCCGGGTTAACGGGCGCATTTTCTCCAGTTCGGCTTTACCCAAATGTAGAAGCTTCTCGACTGGAGAGCGACAGTTTAACGCCTCATTTGTAGGGATGGGTGCCATTCGTTTTTTTCCGATACCAAGTACTTTAACGATACCTGCTTTTCGGTTCCGGTGCCTAAACGGAACTTTTTCCGATACCAATGTTTTTTTAATTCAATAAAAATAACGTGTATTAAAAGTATCATTCAGGAAAAAGACCGAAAACAGTTGAGGCGGAGATAAAAGAGAGAAAGGACGTTATTCCCTCCTGAGCTGCAGAGTCAGATCCACATCAGGACACGGTTTCTTTCAGATAAACTTTTCTAAACTCACTGCACTTTGACGAAGTGAAAGCTCCACACGTCAAAGATCCTCACATGGTGTGAGCGCTCGCTTTTCTATAAACCAGCCTGGATATTCCCATCTCTGCAGCTGCTGTAAAGTTGTAACAACAGCACGTAAGCTCCGCCTCTGGGTCTGTCGCTAAAGGTTAAGATGTCTTTCTTTTTGTCACTGCTTTTTGCCTAAAAACTAAAGTTTCTTATTCAGTCCTGGTTTAGTCCTGGTTTATACCTGGTTTAATTTAGCTCTGGGTTTTACGACCGGAGTAAGTCCTGGTTTAGACCTGGCCCAGTCCTGATGCAGACCGCGGCTCTGCCATCTCTATTACAGACGTTTAGTACGTTATAGCTTTGCTTCGCTTTAAGGCCAATTCATACTCCAGTTCTCGCCTCTTGTGTATGAAGTCTGAAGAGGCCTGTAAGTTACAGCTATAAGGTGTAGCTTTTCTTCGCTCCATTTGTGCTGAAGCGGCTCATTATCTGCGCATACCTGCATTTTTTAGACTGGGTCTGGAGAGAAAAAGAACCGAAAACTGGCACCGAAAGAATTTTATTTTTTCGATACCACCCCCGACCGGAGCTTTTCGGTCGGTTCCAAGTAGGTACTGTTTAACGGTGCCCATCCCTACTCATTTGAAAGCTAAGACCTGCAAAACTGACTGTTTTTGTTGTTGTTTTGTGGTGTTTTCATTGTTTTTGTCACTTTTATGTTGCTTTTTCATCCCCGTTTTTGTAGCAATGTTTTGTTTTTGTTTTTTTTTACTTTTTTGTTTTACCCTCACCTGAACTGAGCACATTTTGTCCAGTTTGGCATTATCCAAATCTAAATTTTTTTATTTTTTTTTTAAATTGCCAATACCGATGAAAATGAGGATGCAAATGCAATATAAAAGTGACAAAAAACATTATGAAAACACGACAAAAAAGCGATGAAAAAAAGCTACAAAAGAGCAAGAAAAACATAACAACCATCCATCCATTTTCTTCCGTTTTATCCGGGGCCGGGTCATGGGGGCAGCAGTCTCAGCAGAGATGCCCAGACTTCCCGTGTCCTGGGTCTTCCACGAGGCCTTGTCTAGGACATGCCTGGAACACCTCATAAGAGGCGACCAGGAGGCATCCGGTACAGATGCCCGAGCCACTCCTTTCGACGTGAAGGAGGGGAGCCAGCAAAACACAACAATAACAACAAAAAAGTGAAAACAACCTGGCAAAAAAATTGACAAAACGTGACATTAAAAGAGACAAAAAAACGCCAAAAAAGTTACAGCTAGTTTTCTTTCAAATGAGGCGTGACACTGGCCTATAGGCTTTTGGATTTGGGTATTGCCGAACTGGAGAAAAGGGTGTTAAAGGAACAGGCCACAGTTCTTCCATGCTGAGATATGTTCTTGCCTGAGCTTGGACGAGTTGATCCGTACCTGTCTGGTCTTTGTGCCCGTGGAAGAGCCTCCAACTTCACCCTGTTTGGAGCTATAGGAATACATTGGGAGAGGCCAAATGCTAACAACATCTTTAGTCTTTGAGGGTACACACAAAGACCAGACAGATACGCTTCAACTCGTCTATGAAGAATGGAAAAACGGTGGCCTGTTCCTTTAGGAGGTTTAGGGGGCCAAAGGTTCTTCGCTGGATTCTGGCCTGGCCCTGGCCTTGCCTCCTCTGCAGCAGAGGCTCTAACTTTTCACCCCAAGTTCCACCTCATGAAATTCTTGCCCTTAAAATAGGACCAAACCAGAAGCACACCACAGTTTGGAAACCACGGCTCATCGTCCTCACCAGCTCCTCCTGTTTTGTATTGCAGTCCGTCTAAATGATTTACCTGATGGGTCTGTTGGAAAAGTAATGTCTCTTCAGCTCCCAAACCAGAGTCCGTAAATAAAGGGACTGGCCCAGATTCAATTGTTTTTTTTAATCTGCCGGTGCTAAGTGCGGTTGGTGCGACTGATCGAAGTGTGAGGAGCTCATCATGGTCCGGGCATTTGCACTTAGATGAGCTGAACTTGTTACTTCACTCAGCCACCTTGAGCTGTGAATAAAAGTGACGTTAAAAGCCCTACACCTGACTTTCTTTTGTTTATAAACAGCTTAAAGGGGGAGCACATACATTTTTCATTATAAGTTGCGGCTTAAACTCTTAAAGCCTCTCGACCCCCTCCCCGGCCTCGCATGTGTAGCCTCCTGCCCCTGACTTTAGGGAGATTTACCCTAGGGCTGTGCAATTCATTGAAATTGAATTACGATTTTGATTATCACACTAGACCAGTGGTTCCCAAAGTGGGGTCCGGGGCCCCCTGGTGGGCCTCAAAGCTTGTCGGCAAAACAGGTACAATGAAAAAAGTTCATTTTGAAAGGAAACATTCATTTATCTGGACAATACTCTATTTTAAAGGATCTGTATCTGCTATTTTAGCCATCTCAAAGTAAAGTATAGGCATGTATATGATATATTGTACCTCTACCGCTATGGAGCACTATTTTTTGTGCGAAATATATAAGTATTTTCTGGGGGTATTTTGCAAACCCGGAAGACAAGACGCTTCGATTCAGTTAACTCCGCCCCCTCTCTCCGAGCGGATCTGCCCATGCATTATTAGCAGTAAAATAAATATAAATATCACAGCAATAAGTGAAGTTACTTGAGTTGAGTTGACATCTGCAACACAGCTTCATAAATACACGCTAACACACACGCTAAGGCGCGCTTTGACTCACCACCGCTCTGTCCTGGCCTCCCCGTCACATCGGGGACTCGCGTTGGTTATAAAAGTGAATCCACTTTGATTCTGACGAAGGTTCACCAAACATCCATCAAGAGACAGTCACAGACAAACACTGTTTACTATTCAGTAAAATTATAACAGATTCTTTTCAGTGGAGTAAATTGTTATGCTTTGGTGGGGCCACGAAAGATTTTCTGATCAATAAGGAGGCCGCGATGTCCTGAACTTTGGGAGTGGCTGCACTAGACGATCACAAAAATAGCACAATCGAGAAAAAACGATTAGAAAGTCCGTCCTGCGCAGTTTGTGTGAGCGCGTCTGATCAGCTGAAATACCAGCGCAGCGTGATCGAACTGTTAATAATATCGTACTGATATTTTATACCTAACTCTAGAGATAACGCCACTGATAAGAGCTCACCTTGTGCTGAAAGGAGAACAGCTGTTTAGAAGCCTCCACATCCTTTGCCCAGACACTGGTTTTGTGCAGTAGAAGAGTAAAGCTCTTCTTCAGGAGCAGATCTCAACGGAGCTTGAAGGGGGGGTATTATGCAAAATCGACTTTTTCAAGCTTTACATCATGTTATTATGTCATTCCCTCATTAAAAACATGCCTGAAGTGTTGCCTTGGCACATTCACGTATTTTTGAGTCATCTGTAAAAACTCTGATGGCGGCCATTTTAGGGATAGGTTTGCCTGAGTCCTCCTAGGAACGCCCCCACCTCCTGGAGACGCCTCCGAGCTTTCGTCACCAGCCGAGTAACCAACCACTGCTCCTCAACAGAACCCGGGGCGTGTCTGAAAGGGTCAGAGGTTCTTAAAGAGACAGAGGCCTATTTCAAGACATTCACTACAGCCATTTTGAGAGAGACATTTTATAGAAGGCAGTTATTCTGATTTACTGCATTTACAGACCAACAGAAGGTTTCGTCATCATTGTAGTGTGCTATAGACTGGTGCTATGTGATTGAAAAAAAGCATAATACCCCCTCTTTAAAGGAATAGGCCACCGTTTTTACATACTGAGACATGTTCTTACCTGAGCTTAGACAAATTCATTTGTACCTGTCTGGTCTTCTCGCGTTCCCTCAGTCACATAAACACAGCACAGACGGCGTTAGCATTTAGCCTCTCCTCCTCTCCTCTATTCACCTTATTCCGCCCCGCCCACTTCTGCCACTTTTTGCTTTGTCTGCGGACAGTTAGCATGTCTGTCCACTGCTGCAGCTGTGGGGGCTCTTTGTGCCTCTTCAGTGTTTCAGAAAAAAGAAACTTGTAGGTCTTTAGCTGATAAGTTAGCTCTTTCTTCAGGACCATTATTAAAAAAAGAAAACAAGATCTGTGTAGACTTTCTTGATAAGATAAGATAAGATAAGATAAACCTTTATTAATCTCACAAAGGAGAAATTCACTTGTTACAGTCGGCGTTACTTCACAGTCTTATTGTACAGTCTGACAGCAGTGGGGATGAAGGCTTTGCGGTAGCGCTCCGTCCTGCACTGAGGGTGTCTCAGTCTGCCACTGAGGGAGCTGCACAGCTCTTCTACAGTCCCGTGCAGTGGGTGGGAGGTAACGTGTAACGTGGATGACTCTGCGTTGTGTTAGTTAGTAACGGCCAGGAGACGGAGTTGTTTTACAAGGGTTCTTTATCTGTGCAACAGACAAAAACGGCTGGTCAGCCTTGAACCTGGAACACCAACACTCATAGCAGCTCGGCTGCGCATTGACAGAATGGTAAAATAAATACAATAAATGTAAAAATAAATAAATGTACCTGTGCAACAGACAAAAACGGCTGGTCAGCCTTGAACCTGGAACACCAACACTCATAGCAGCTAGTGGGGGGGGTACACGTTATAAACCGTTAGTGGTGGTTTAACAAATAATCAAATAAAAATGATCAGAGCTGAACATCATTGTTAATATCCTGATCTTTGTTATCGTTAGCTCGGGGATTTGAAGGTTGACATGTTTGAAAACACTAACCGCGCCGTGTTAACGAGACAACCCCAACAGTAATGAGCTTTGTGTGGACTTGTATCTGCTAAATTAAGCCTAAGTGTTAATTGACATGAGCTAAATCATCAGCTAATGACGGAACAGCATCCGGCTAATACTGGCTCCTCCGCCGACTCGCATTTTAATTAGAAACTCAATTCAGCGCGATGTTCCGCGCCTCGAGGAAAGTCCGTTTAAACTATCGCAGGTTAATCGGCTGATTTACATAAAGCTGATAGACACAAAATTACCCGGGTTTGTGATTGGAATACAAAGCGCTTCAACCTGACAAAGGGCTGATGAAGAGAGGCAGATCCAAATTGGCCGTGAAATATCCGTAGTGTGGAAAATGCCAAGGTTACGACGTTCGAATCGAAACCGATATTAGTCAATTTTGCTCGGAGAGAGATTAATGGATGTTTGTCTGATGAATTGGATGGACAGAAATGGGAGCGAGAACAGCACTCTTTTTATTTCGACTGAAAATAGTTCCGGATTTGGATGTTCCAGGCCAGCAGGAGCGTTTAAAGAGCTTGTATTACGCCTTTTGCAGGTAATTGATGGTAATCTCAACTGCGTCTTTATTAACCTCTTACCACCCGCCTAAACCAAATGCATTCTGTCCTCTTTGGCTATTATATAGGTCTGTGTAACACCTCAAGACCCACAAAACTGATCTTTTTTCTCGCGTTGTTGCTGTGTTTTGTCACCTTATTTTGTTACCACAAAATATATGTATACGTATATGTGTACCACATTTCTAATAGTTTTTGACACATTTTTGTTGAGTTTTTGTAATTTTTTTATTGAATTTTTGTCACATTTTTGTTGAATTTTTGTCACATTTTTGTTGGATTTTTGTCACATTTTTGTTGAATTTTTGTCACGTCTTTGTTGAATTTTTGTCATTTTTTTGTTGATTTTTTTTGTTGAATTTTTGTCATTTTTTTGTTGAATTTTTGTTGAATTTTTGTCATTTTTTTGTTGCGTTTACATCCTTGTTTTCTTCTCATTTTTTGTGGCTGTTTTGGTGCTTTTTTCCCAAGAAGCTTTTTGATTAGGGTAAAGCCAAACTGGAGAAAATGGGATCCGTCCAGGTGGGAGTTAAGAGGTTAAGACCTGTCAGGCCGTGTGGCTGTAATGAAGCAATGGTGAATGTTTATATTTGGCGATGAGAGGATTAAGCTTCACAAGAGATGGAGGGGTGAAGAAACCTTTTCCTGGATACTAGGACCTCTGGAAGAGTTTTCTCTGAGCTGCCGCTACGCAGCCACGAGAGAAGATCACGAGTGGGTCGAAACAAAGCTCAATGTACTGAAGACAACATTGTAATGTGGTAAAAAGCTCTAAAAGGTTTTCACATGCAGTGGTGTAGCAAGGGTATCAAGGGGCTCCAAGCAAGAATGTCGATAGGGGGCCCTCTGGTGGCTGCTCGGTGTACTGTGCACTAGGAGAGAGGATGTCATTCTGGCAGGAGCTGGTCAACTGACAACTCCCATCATACAGTTCTCTGCATAAGTTTTCCTCAGAACAGAAGCTGAGGTTCTTTAGGTCCTGAAGAGTGTTTCAATAAACTGGTTTCACTCTTAGAAATACAATCTGGTGGAGCCATGAGTAAAAAAGTCTGTCCACTGCTCATTATAAGTTAACATTAGGGAACCATGACTCACTAAAGCAGCAGCAGGATGGAGATAAACAGCGCCACGGAGAGATTTTGTAACTGCATCACCAAAGTCATTAGGAAGACTGTGAATATCAAGTGTTTACTGCAGGCTTCTGAATAACGGGTTGGTTCATGGGGGCCCTTGACTGTTGGGGCCCCAGGCAGCTACGCCTCTGCACACATGAACGTGTATTGTGTTGGTTGGTGTATTATGTTGGTTTTATATGCAAACGTTTGGTCTCACATGATGCCTCTTTTAGATTGTGAAGGCCGTTTTAGTTTCCTTTAAAATGGCTAAAATTACTATTCCTAAGTCATTTTGTTTTGTAGGCAACAGCTATATTTATGTTTTGTGTGTTTGGGTGGGGCCAGGTAGCCATGCAGTTCTTTAAATGGACAGGTGGGGGAACCCTTGTGGTGTGGAAGCTGGCCTGGGCTTTAGGCCCAACAGTTTTTGGACTGTGCTGTGAAAACTGTGGAACTGTGGTACTGTGGACCTCTGTCTAAATGTGAACTAGTGGAACTTGGACCATATTAAACCCAAACTTATCCGTTATCCTGTAAGTGTGGACATTCCATTTGTTTTTACTAAAAAGCACACGTCAAGCTAAGGCTACAGCCCAGGCTGCTTAATATGGCAAATTACCCTCAAAGATTGCCATAACATAGATGATCAATATAACTGCGCTATTAGCGGTATCCATAGTACTTAAAAGAAGCGGCGTTCGATCCTAACATATGCAAAAGCCGGCTAATTGCTTCCGTTAGCATTAGCAAATCACAAATTCTGAATTAATTTCCCTCGGGATCAATAAAGTATTTATCTATCTCTGTCTGAAAGATCCAGATGTTTTCAACTGTTGTCAACCATCGACCACATTTAGGTCAAAGCCTAGTTACATATCATTACTGAATGTACAGGGCTTTTGAGATTCTACTTTAGATAGTAATTAGTGTGTGAAAGTGTCCTTTTTAAGGGGCCGGAATCACATCCATCCGCAGCCACTGTGGGAGGAAATGTGTCAATTTCTGTGACTTTATTTTTTATTTTGAACCTTTCTAGTCTCGGTCTCCCCCCTCCACATCTCTGGTTGTGCACTAAACTTTTGTGTCCCTTATTCCACAGAACCAAACCTTGGTCTAAACTGAGACGACTTTTACTATGGTCACTGAGAGCATTCAATTAAATATCGTTTTTTGCAGTTTCGATGTTCAAATCCAGAATGAAAACAGTTCTATTTAGTTTTGACAATTGGAAGTGTTGTATCTGCACTTTTATATTTGATTAATTTGTTTATATGTATGTTTTTGGATTGATTTTATTTGCCTTTTCATGTTTATATGTGACTGTGAAGCACTTTGAATTGCCTTCAGTGTGAATTACGCTCTACAAATAAACACTTTCTATTTTGAATAACTTTATTGCAGAAGGATCAAAGTATTGAAATCATCATTTTCATTTCATTTCATTTATGAATTTATTTGAGTGGGACAGCAACAGATAGTGTACATTGACCGGCTTGACCCAATAAGGAAATTTGTGCATTTATTACCCATCACATTCTCCAGTTTGAACCGTCAAAGTTGACTGGAAAAGCTCTTGCAGGATTGTTAAAAACTCTTGTGCTTAAAATAACTTCATATGAGCTTTTGGAACCAAGCTGCAAACCATAATCAAAGCTGTGCGTTAGAAGAGGAGGGGGACAAAGACTGAGCCCCGGGGGACACCACGCAGAGATCAGAGACAGAGGAATCTACAGATCAGAGATAACAGAACCCTGGGTTAAAACAAAAAGAGAAGGGGAATAGCACATGAACTGGCGATGGCAAGATAACTCGTGATGTAATGTTGTGAAAGGACAGACCTTTTTCTTCCTGTTTTTGTGCACAAGAAAGTGCATAACAGAAGAAGCAGGCAACATGAGTCGAAGAAATGACTAAGCAACAGGATTAGCAGTTGCGTATTATCAGTAATAGAGAGCGCCAAAACTGATCCACTGTGAGCCTGCCGGACAGTTTGAATTTGTTTGAGGCGGCTTATCCACAGTTATAAACGAAAAGTGCATATGATATGTTTTCATGCTTTTGAAAATATGACTTATTTAGATGGATAACATCCGCTGTAAGCAATGATTATCATTTTTATTTCAGTGAAGCAGCGTTTCTATTTCAGACATTTTTTTTGGTCACTCAACAGAGAGTTACTGAACCTACTTATTTCTCAGACTCATTAGCCAAAAATGCCGCACCTACTGCTAAAAAAGTACTATTTACTAAAGTCACTACTTCCGGGGTTAGCGTAGCTGCTGCGCCGACTCCGCTAAACCCGGATGTAGCAATTTGAGAAAATATTACTTTTATAGCAGTAGGTACAGCATTTTTGAAAATGGGCTTGATAAATAAGTATGTTCAGCAACTCTGTTGAGTTTCAGAAATATTTATTGTGGTATTTCGTAGTTTCTCGCACATCTGCCTGTCTATGCGAACCCGGAAGTAGAGCGGTAACGTCACCACTTAACAAACGGATGTACCGTAAATGCTCTAATATTGGCCGGGGCCTTTATTTACTCAAGGGCGTCTAGAACCAGGCCTTTATTGGAACCAGGCCACAATTAGAGACAGGCCTTTATTTCGATTTGAGCAAAACGGACGACCAGGAAAACGAAGAAAAACGAGATTTATTAATTAGATTTATTAACGAGAAATAGGTTCATTTATTAATTAACATTACAAACACTTCCCAGCGCTGGAACATTGACGCCTTTTATTTTGTCGGGACAACAGGAAGTGTTTCGTTGCTGTTAGTGGAGCTTTGACATCAATGTCACTGCAGGTTTCTGTTTCGTTTTTACCGCGGACCGGATTATTTATTGTTATCTTGTGTAAAAGGCGAGTTTAGACGGAGCGTTTGTGTTTGTTATCGATCATGAGACTGACCCGAGAGAAGACGAGACGCTCGCGCTGATGGGAGGAGTTATTTTGAGGCGTGGGACTGACCTGCACACGGAGCAGCTGGACGTGCTTTGAAAACGCGATGGTGACTTTATTAAAACCCTGGAGGGTCACACAACATTTGTTGCTCTGTTTCCAAATATAGTCACAGGAGGTTTGAAAAGTGTCTAAATCTGTGTCAAAGTTCCGCTCAGATCAGCTCCTCCGCAGCGTCGCCCTCGGTCCGGGTTCCCGTTTGTTTACTTCCTGCACGTGAGTTATCCTTTACATGAGTATGAGACAAATTCCTAACATGGGGAATATTTCCATCGCTATAGTTTCTAATAAAAGCCTCGGCCTGTTTTAGAGACCGGCTTTAATTTGCCTCCGCCAGCCGCGAACCCGGCCACTAATGGAATGCAGGCCAGTATTAGAGAGTTTACGGTATGTATGTTACTTCCTGTGAGTGTCCACTAAGATGATGTTTCAATTGTGTGAACTATGCTTTAACAAAAAATGTGTCTGTTGTGTCATGCGCTTTAAGAATGTACCTGCTTCATCTTTCTTCTTGTTGCCGTCTATTGATATATTTTCATCCCGTTCCAAATGTATTTTTAATAACAGCCATTGCACCTCCACGTTGAATTGTCCTACATTTACAATCTGAACCGACTTGTTAATGACTCCTTGTATCTATCGTTTTTTTGTGCCAAAATTACAAATTCGTTAACATTTGTCTCAGCTCTTATGGTCATCGTAAACCACCAACTATCGGGAATTTGAAGAAATCACCTCCTGATTCTAGATACACGTCTTTGTAAAGAATTTGAACCACGTGTATTCTGGCTGGCCGGGCAGCAAAAACATTTTTCCTAGGATAGTTTGTAAACGGAGGACATTCATCATCCAATCAGAAACGTAATTAAGATTAGGCACCAGCCCAGTATCCTTAAGGTTAGTGGCTCGGGCAGGGTCAGGGTTAAGCTGATTGGTTGATATATGTGTGATGTGATTACTATATATTTTTTTGCATTACCTACACCTATTACTTGCAATATATATAAATGGAAAACTTCCGGGGTGCCAACACTTTTCGTCCATGACTGTATGTGATTTAAAAGTGTGGAATGGAAGCGTAGAGTCCCAGCAGAGAAAGTGGCAGACCCAGAGGCAGCAAAGGCACAGCTGAGTCTAAAAGAGAGCAGACCTCAACTCTATCATCACACTCGCCCTTATCTGGGGTCTTAGTGGCGTTGGGCGGGTCATGGGTGGAGGATGGATTATATTTATTATTGCAGTTGGTCGTGTTGCAGCAGGATATTTCTTCTTTGAAGCCAAAAACAATGGAAGAGATGTTGGAGTTGTTGCAGAGATTCGTCGACACGCAGCCGTAGTATCTCCTCCCCCAAACTGAAATGTACAATGATCATGTTAGACGGTGAAGAAAATACAGATCCGGATACGTGCTGAGCCTTTACAGTAAACATGCTGGGTTAGTTTTACCACCCAACTGCTGGGTCATAGGTTGGGTCAATTTTGGGGTCACTTTAGTAGACGTAGATGTTGGTCATACTGAGATGTTTGGTTACACTGAGATGTTGGGTCAGACTGAGATGTTGGGTCATACTGGGATGTTTGTTGTACTGAGATAGTTGGGTCATATTGAGATGGTGGGTCATACTGAGATATTGGGTCAGACTGAGATGTTCGTTACACTGAGATGTTTGTTATACTGAGATGTTTGTTATACTGAGATGTTTGTTTTACTGAGATGTTAGTTACACTGAGATGTTTGTTATACTGAGATGTTTGTTATACTGAGATGTTGGGTCATACTGAGATGTTGGGTCATACTGAGATGTTGGTCATACTGAGATGTTTGGTTACACTGAGATGTTGGGTCATACTGAGATGTTGGGTCATACTGAGATATTGGGTCAGACTGAGATGTTGGGTTGTACTGGGATACTGCGCTTTTGTAATACAAATGAAGTGTCTAAAACAGCACTGAGATGGTCGTTAAAATGAACACAAAATGGGAAGAATAAGCAACCCAACAAGTGTGTCAAAAATCATTGGGTCGTAATAACCCAACATTGTGTTGTAGTTTCCCAGCATTTGTTAATGTGTTCTATCAGTCATTTCCGTGAATGTTTCGAAACAGACCTGTAATAAAACTCTGGATAGTATTACAACCATCTAATTGGAAGTAGACTAAGGTTATTGATTCATCATCTGTTCTCTAAAGTGTTCAACATTTCTCATCTAAGAAATTTCATCAGGAACCCCTCTGAGCTGTGACAGCAGATGGACCTTCAGTACCTCCTATCTTTATTCCGAAAGCTAGTGTCAGCCTATTGAAAAACTAACCCTTTTGTTTTGTGCAGTGGTTCCTTGTGTGTGTTGGAGTCAGACAGAGCCGCCCAGTCAAAACGCACCAAACCCACAAATGTGTCAAATCAAAACAATGAATACCTAAACAAAAATGTGAGTTTTCTGCACCTGTAGCCCTTTCTCATGTGATGCACTTTCTGAGTCATATGTGAAGGTTTTAATTTGCTCAAATAATATCTCTTATGACCTGACTCTGACCAGACAAGGCGCCATGGACCCCCTGTAATCCTAGCCCACTCTCCAAGTTTTGAACCCTAAGTTTCGTTTTGTGAGTTTCATTGTCAACGACTTTGCTCTGCATAACTTACTCAACAGTGAAGCTTAGTTTTTCCATAAATCGTATATTCTAATTGGGTGAACCTCTACATGTTTCAGAACATCTTTCGGACAGTCCAGCTTGTGCACTAAAGGTGCTCGACTGTGGAACTGTCTCTCTCACTCGACTAAAACTCTAATGTCAACTTCTTTAGCGGAGAGCTCACACAGTGGCTAAAATCGGGCCAGAGTTGTTTCCATGAGAAAAATGTCCTTTGTCTTGTTTCTAGTTAAATAATATGTTTTATCTATTGCAACCTAAAACTGAATGATTGAACTACACTCTTGCCTTTTACAGTAATTGATTAATTTTATGTTGATGTTGAGGAGAAGGAGCGACAAAAAAGAGGTTAGGTAATTTTGTGTGAACGAGCAAGAAAAAATAGTGCTCAAGACAGAGCAAAATAGTGCTCAAGACAGAGCAAAATAGTGCTCAAGACAGAGCGAAATAGTGCTCAAGACAGAGCGAAATAGTGCTCAAGACAGAGCGAAATAGTGCTCAAGACAGAGAAAAATAGTACTCAAGAAAGAGCAAAATAGTGCTCAAGACAGAGCGAAATAGTGCTCAAGACAGAGCGACTCAAAACAAGACTTGCTCAAATAAAAAATAAAAATTAAACTAAACTAAACCAAACTAAAAATAGTGCTCAAGACAGAGCGAGTCAAAACAAGACTTAAAATAGTTCTCAAGACAGAGCGAATCCAAACAAGACTTAAAAATAGTGCTCAAGACAGAGCGAATCCAAACAAGACTTAAAAATAGTGCTCAATACAGAGCGAGTCAAGACAAGACTTAAAAATAGTTCTCAAGACAGAGCGAATCTAAACAACGTAAAAATGCATATAACTGAAAGTATTTTATCTACACTCTTGCCTCTTACTGTAATTGATTAATTCTATGTTGATGTTTTTATTGATTGTATTTGTTTTCTCATATTTATGCAACTGTGAAGCACTTTGAATTGCCTTGTGTATGAATTGTGCTTTACAAATATACTTGCCTTGCCTTGCCTAAAAGGAAATGTGCTACAACACTTTGGTAAAATGGTCAACACGTTTGTAATGACTTTGTTAAGGTACTAACTTGTCGTCTGGGAGCAGACCTCCTGAGCGTTACAGGTCACATTTGTGCAGACAGGGTTGACGAGATCACAGCTGTAGCACTGAAGAGAGCCAGCAGAGGGCGCAACTGTTGAATGAGAACAGGACGTGAAAATATGCAAGGAAGCTAAGAGAGACCATATGATCATACCATTATATTAATATGCCAATATAACAACAATGACTGTTTGAGCTCGTGGCGAGTTGTAATATGAAATAACACTCACAGGAGGGTTCTGCTGTGTTGCAGTTGTTACCGTCGCAGCATGTGATATTTACTGAAAGAATGTTATTCCCCAGCTGATATGAAATGAAGTGACTGCCTAAAACTGGGCAGAGATTGGTGGGAGCACAGCCCTTGATGATTCTTGGAGGAGAGGAGCTGTTAAAGGAGCCTGGAAACACAAGAGGAACATGTTAGAGCAGGACATAGTGACGGGACCTGAGGGCACTGACCCGAGCCACATCTGGAGCAAACCTGCTATACCTTCTCTCTGGTCTTGGGGGGTCTTGGGGGAGACTGGGGTTGGTTGTAAACATGCTTTGCATTTGTGCAGATATTTAGGTATAAAGCAGCTCTGCTCACAAACGAACTTGTGTTGGTGATCATTTAGAGAGCTGTATACAGGCGCTTATATTATTTGGGGCGGCTGTGACGCAGTGAACTGAGCAGGTTGTCTCGTGAGCAGAAGGTCGGTGGTTCGAATCCCACAGGTGCACACTGTCGTTATGTCCTTGGGCAAGACACTTCACGCACTTTGCCTCCAGTGTCTGCTTACATTGAAGTGTGGATGAAAGTATGAATGTGTGCCTGGTTCCTTGATGCGCTTTGAGCGCCTAAAGCAGGTAGAAATGTGCTATATAATGCCATTTATTTGTTGAAAGCGGCCCCTTGGCTGTCACTGGCTGTAAAATCTCTACAGCTGGTTTTAAAAGTATGACAGAAAATAAAAATCATGTGCCTCATCCTCACAGCTGAAACAACGTCAGCGTTGAATTGAAGTCACTTCCTCAAGCCACTCAAAGAGGCAAACAATGGAGTTAGATTCATGAATTCAACTCGTGACGTAGTTTGTTTGCCCCTTGATGGTCGAGGCCATGGAATTCCCAGATGTGAGGATTGAATAAAGAGATTGGAAAATCTGTATCAGATCCAAAAACTTGATCTGATACAGAAAATGGATGTCATTTTCAGATTGTGCTTTGTAAAAAATGTCTTAATCAATAGTAGACACCTCACAAAAAGAATTAACCCTGCAATGGAAAACAGCACAGAAAATGCTTAGTTAACCCCGAATTGATCTCCTAATCCAGCTTCATAGTTTATCCTCTGTCTGAGCTGCAAGAGGCTACCGCCAGCAACATGAGGAATCTGCTTCTTAAAGCTAATAAACAAGATCAGACCAGTTACCTGGGTGCGCGTAAGCGATGCACCTATTTGTGGAGCAGATCGTTGTACTCTGAGAGGAGCACGTGTCGTCTGAGCAGGTCATGCACTGATTTCCTGTCAAAGAAAACACACAGATGAACCAGGACCACGTTAGCTCCTAATGTGGCTGATGTCGAGGACAGACCTGGGGCGTTACAGTGGGACGTGTTGCAGCAAGAGACAGAAGTGGTCGGGCTTAAATATCGTGAGCGGTTGCCATTGCACTGATTCTCTGAGACACAGCCGTAGTGTCTTGGATGACCGTCAACTGTGACTGAAATGAAAGAAAGGTTCATTTACACAGAGACTTGTTTGAAAGTTTAAAGCACAAGTAAAATTCTATATTTTTTAATTATGTTTTGAATTGCTGAGGGGAATCTCTGGTTTAGACACAATTAAACCTTTTTAAAAATGGTGTAAAATCTCAGTCATCCAGGTGGTTAGTCATACTGAAAAGGTCAGACCCGCTAATATTTTGTTGTGGTGCCTTTAGCTATGAAACAGATCCATATGTTGTGGTTTCAATGAGCTTTTGCAACGTCCAAAGATCCAGTGTTGTTTTATCCTCTCACCCAAGATCCTGTATTGATGGGAGCAGAGGTTCCGCTAGACTTTTTTTTTGTCGGCCACTTTGGCCGGCTGGGTCGTAAAATGTCGGCCATTTGCAAGAATTACCGGCCATTAAAAAATATATACATTATGAACGTGGCTTATTGTCAATAACAATCTACATTTACACAGAGCTACACAAGTGCTTTAGTGGGTCCCAAAACACGGCTATTTCTAATAAAAGACAGACGTGAGAAAAATGTAGCAACAGCGAAAATCCAAACATGAAGTTGTGCTCGTGGAGACGGTGGAGCAGCAGGTGTCACGCGGATATACACCACTCATATGCACTTCAACTCAGACAGAAAGTAGCCGATATCTACGACCCTCATGCTGTCCTTATCCAGGTCTGACCACATCAGCTGCACAGCGAGGGCTGGGCTGTAGATGCCCTTCCGCGTTTTTACGTGGCTTCAGGTGTAAAATAGTGACTAAGTCCCTCACCACTGAAATATTGTGGAGAGACAAATCGACAGCACTAAAGTCAAAAAAGTCAGTCTCGAGCGATTCAAAACGGACCCAGCTCTGCCGCGCTGTAGAGCGGCTCCAACAGCGGTAACTGAGCCGAGGCGTCTGCGCAGACTGACCGAGGGAAGCGCCTCTAAACCCGGCCACTCTCTGAGAGGCTCCAACACCGGTAACTAAGCCGAGGCGTCTGCGCAGACCGACCGAGGGAAGCGCCTCTAAACCCGGCCACTCTCTGAGAGGCTCCAACACCGGTAACTAAGCCGAGGCGTCTGCGCAGACTGACCGAGGGAAGCGCCTCTAATCCCGCCCACTCTCCCAGGAAGAGCTGCTGCGGGACAGCGCGTAAGTCTGACTGAACACATGCGCGTTTCAAGAATATCCTAATTGTAGTGAGGTGGGGTAGGTGTCCCTGCGTTAAGCCAATAGCACGTAGGGGGTAGAGTGCGGATCGGGCCGTTTTTTTCTGTCCGAGCCCGGCCCTCGTCCGACAGAGCAGTGATCAAATCCGAACCGAGCCCGACAAGCATTAAGATATTTGTGTCCGAGTCAGACCGAGCCCGACACATTTAAAATCACAATATTTCCATAAGCCTAATGACACAGTAGGATACGATACTGTTTGTGTGGAAAAAGTCAGATTTTATCCATCAAAAGGCATTCGTAACGTCAACACAGATGAGCGGCGCACGCACGGCAGCACGCACGCACGTAGGCTACGCGGAGCAACAGTTTTACCTGTGCGGTCACTGCACGTGTTTCGTTGTCACAGCAGTTCACAACTTCTTAAAAGCATTACTGCGTGCGCACCGCGCAGTGCATAAGCGGGTTTAAATGCCGCATCTTCTATTTATTTAGTTTTTTGACAAATGATCGCTTATAATGCATGAAATGAAACAGACCCATTTTATTTTAATTTTTTATTATCGTGCTGATGTGTCCGAGTCCGACCCGAGCCCGAAAATAAGTTCTAAATATTTGTCCGAGTCCGACCGAGCCCGTCGGGTTCCGACGGGTCCCGTCGGACGACGGACGGGTTGCAGCACTCTAGTAGGGGGCGCGCAATAAAAGGGGCCTCTTACCCCATCACCTGCCCTCTCACCTCTCTGACGTCACACCTGCTGCGGGGCTTCGCTAGCGGCTAGTCTGGGGTTGCTTGGTTGTGCGTCGTGTCGGGAGCGTCAAGCTGGCGACGTGGGCTTAAGGCCATCAACTTTGTATGCAACTTCCATGCCTTGATGGTAAGCGTGTTCTTCGCAGTTTGTGCCTTGTCATGCGGGTGCATGGTCTAAGTTCCTGCTGTTCACATAGCGCTGCTGATGCCGGTCCGAGTGGTGCCGTATAGCTGGACGTGGTCCGGGGTCTGCGGGCTCGTAGGGTGTCTCGCTTCGCTTTCGCTACCTGGTAGGATCTTTGTTTTGTTTCTGACACCTGTAAAATGTATTGTCCTGTACTTATGTTAAATGTGATTGCAGGGTCTTGGCAGCACCATCATGCCTCCCCTGCCTGTATGTCAACTTGTTCATCTCTGTACGTCCTGGATTCCGCTTTTAAAGAACGAAATATCTAAAATGGACTTTTTAAGAAACCAAACTTAACTTTTATAATAAAACAGAACATGCTTTTGTAAATCATTTGCCTCTGCCCGGTCCTTTTTAACGAACTTGTGTGCCTTAGACTTGTTGTAAGGTATTTCCCAGTTATACTGGGTGGCGTTGTGGCAACATATTTATTTTATTTATTTTATAGTAACCTCCACTCTGCTACATTTGGCGCTCGTTGGCAGGATAAAATGACTATGGGCATTGGCATATTGATTTTTGTAATGACGTGAGGTATTGTGATGTGTGTGTGTGCACATAAAAATGTGAAAGCCTGCTTCCTACAGCATTTATTCTGCTAAAGTTATCAGAGAAAAGACTGACATGCTTAGCCTGGTCCTGTGTGTGGTGTATAATTAGTGTGCATTATTTGTTTGCTGTGTTTATTTTATTTGCACACTTTTGTTTTCATTTATCAGACCAAGGCAAAAAGATGTTTAAAATTGATCTGTAGCGCTAAAGTTAAATGATGCTGTAATGAAAGGTTTTAGTTTTTTTGCAATAGCTACCTCATGTCAGAATGTGAACTTTGGAAAAGTGTGAACAATCTTGATCCATGATCAGCGTTCATCGCTGCATGTTTTGTTTTCTGTAACTCTGTCACGTTTCTTAAAGGGAAACGCGTTAAGTGGGAACATCTGCACACCTGTTGGGAGCTGGGTGTAGCTAATCAAGGAGGCCGCTATTGAGTGTAGCTGTGATCTGTGAACTTTAAAGGGGAGGTATGGTGGGGCGTGGTGCGGTGTTCGAGAGGGGACGGCAGTTTTGCACTTTGGCTGGACACTTTGGTCGGTAGTGTTGGTCATCGTTGCCAGTTTTTAACTTGTGGTCCAGGTCGGGGTGCTGCAGCGGCCATTGCATCAGTGGTGTCGAGCTTGGTCAGTTTTTACCTCATAGGGAGTGGAGAGTTTAAAGACGCCCTTCCGCCTGCGTAACGTGGTTGTATGTTCGTGTGTTAATCGTCGGGACGACGATTCAAATGGGAGGGAAGAATGTAGTGAGGTGGGGTAGGTGTCCCTGCGTTAAGCCAATAGCACGTAGGGGGCGCGCAATAAAAGGGGCCTCTTCCCCATCACCTGCCCTCTCACCTCTCTGACGTCACACCTGCTGCGGGGCTTCGCTAGCGGCTAGTCTGGGGTTGCTTGGTTGTGCGTCGTGTCGGGAGCGTCAAGCCGGCGACGTGGGCTTAAGGCCATCAACTTTGTATGCAACTTCCATGCCTTGATGGTAAGCGTGTTCTTCTCAGTTTGTGCCTTGTCATGCGGGTGCATGGTCTAAGTTCCTGCTGTTCACATAGCGCTGCTGATGCCGGTCCGAGTGGTGCCGTATAGCTGGACGTGGTCCGGGGTCTGCGGGCTCGTAGGGTGTCTCGCTTCGCTTTCGCTACCTGGTAGGATCTTTGTTTTGACACCTGTAAAATGTATTGTCCTGTACTTATGTTAAATGTGATTGCAGGGTCTTGGCAGCACCATCATGCCTCCCCTGCCTGTATGTCAACTTGTTCATCTCTGTACGTCCTGGATTCCGCTTTTAAAGAACGAAATATCTAAAATGGACTTTTTAAGAAACCAAACTTAACTTTTATAATAAAACAGAACATGCTTTTGTAAATCATTTGCCTCTGCCCGGTCCTTTTAAACGAACTTGTGTGCCTTAGACTTGTTTTAAGGTATTTCCCAGTTATACTGGGTGGCGTTGTGGCAACATATTTATTTCATTTATTTTATAGTAACCTCCACTCTGCTACATAATCAAACGTATTAGCTGCTGAGTTCTTAACACACTTATATAAAAGTAAATGTACCTGTAGTTCGACGTTTTCTTGGAAAATGTGACGAAGCACGAAGAAAAAGCGTTACATATCCAGACAGCGATGATGGCGCTTCGACTGCGCTTTGTAAAACGGGCTAAAGGCGTAAAACTTTTTTGATATTTAGGCCTGTCTCGAAAACACTTTGTTATGTTAGTCACCGACTTAGGTGACATATTTAATATATTTTTCTATATTCTCTCTCCATATTTTTTTTACTGTCGGCCAATTTGGCCGATGGACATAATTTTTACCGGCCATTTGCTTTTCAAACCGGCCAAAAGCCGGCTACAGCCGGCTAACGGAAACCCTGGATGGGAGATCGTGACCACTGCGTCAAACCTTCTCCAGCACATTCCAAAGACTCTCAATGGGTTAATCATCATCTTGGAATATATTCACTGATGGAATAACCTGGTCTTATTCTTTGGGCTCATAGTGTTGCTGAACCTAAACCTGACCAACTACAGCAGCTTCAGATCAGGACGGTTAGTCACATCCAGGCGGAAACTCTCTTTGGTCAGGCAGCGTCACTTGTAAGAAGACGACCAGACATTTTATAGCACATGGAGTCTACACTGGACATCTCCTGAATGACTGAGAGTTTACTCAAACAAGACTAGTATAGTTACTGACGTGATTTGAAGCAGGTCTCCATAGCGTTACACGTCACATTGGCAGTGCATTCATAACTCCAGGGGTCACAGCCGTAGCACTGCAGCGAGCCAGCAGGGGGCGACACTGAAACACAGAGTTAGAACACACATTATAAGTCCTCCAGCAGCCACATTCTTCTTACTTACCGGTGGAGTTGTCCGTGTTGCAGTTGTCTGTGTCGCAGCAGGTGATGTTAGAAAACTGAGGCCTGTTGCCAATGTTGAGAGAATCGTAGTGACTTCCTGTAGTTGTGCACTCCTGAGCAGATGCACAGCCCTTGTTGATCCGAGCTGTGTCCAGATTGAACGGGTCTAAAAACAAAGAAGTGAGTTCACTGGGTTCATCCAAAACAAGAAATGTGCCTCATTTGTGTCTAGTTGATCTAGAGCCTCTAGAATCGTCTCGCTTCATTTGCTCCACGTGGTTTCAGGAGGATAGATCAGTCTGATCATGTGATGTGAAAGGAAGTGGGTAAAATTTGGGACTTCTTATTTTTAAATCGTTACAACAAACGTACTTTGGACTGTTCAGAAGCATTACCTTCAGTGACCTGTGAGTAGCAGAGATTTGCTCCCCAGCAGTTCACAGATCTTTGAGACGAACATCGTGAATCAGCGCAGACCAAGCACTGGAGTGAAGGAGCTGAACGAGAACAAACAGATTAATCCAAGACCAGTGTTGGGTAAAGTTCCTTTTTAAAGTAACTGGTTAAGTTAGCTCGTTTCTCCTCTGGAAAAGTAGCTCATTGTGTTTCTGCGCTACTTTATTATGAAAGTAAAGCATTAGAGACTGATGTGCTACCAGTAATAAACACCGATATATAGCCTTCATTTGCCAATAATTTTTTTCCGATGTAGAGGACAGACCTGGGGCGTTACAGTGGGACGTGTTGCAGCAGGAGAGAGAAGTGCTTGGGCTAAAATATCGTCCAGAGTGGTTGCCATTGCACTCATTCTCTGAGACACAGCCGTAATGTGGACGACCGTCATCTCTGACTGAAATGAAAAAAAAAGGTACATTTACACTGGGACTTGGTAGAAAAGTTTAAAGCACAAGTAAAATTCTATATCTACATATCTATTCTATAATCTATATAATATGTTCAATTATATTGTTAATCCTGAAGGGAATCTCTGGTTTAGACACAATTAAGCCTTTTCTTAAAATGGTGTAAAATCTCAGTCATTCAGGTGGTTAGTCTTGCCAAAAAAGGTCAGACGTACTAATATTTTGTTGTGGTGCCTTTAGCTATGAAACAGATCCATATGTTGTGGTTTCAATAAGCTTCTGCAACGTCCAAATATCCAGTGTTGTTTTATTCTTTCACCCAAGATCTTGTATTGATGATGGGAGATTGTGACCACAGCTTCAAACCTTCTCCAGCACATTCCAAAGACTTTCAATGGGTTAAGATCTGAACCACTCTTTCACAATGTGAGCCTCATGAATCCTGACATCTTGGAATATATTCACTAAAGCTGCGTACAGTCCAAACACTTTTCGGGCGTCAAAAACGTGCCTAAAGCCCATAGACGCTTGTACTTACTGATGTCAGACGTTTGTCATAAATGTCACCGAGCATGAAGACGCTCTGGCCGCGCATCAGTGTGTGTTACAACAGGCAACGTCAAGGCCCAAACACATTCCCAGCGCAGATTCAGCCACTGAAATAAGTTTGCTTATCGCAGCTTTTAATCCTGAGTGTTTCGGTAAAGAAACACTGAAGTGTGTCGTTGTAAAAGTCCCAGAGCTGCTGTAGCTCCGGTTCACAATGAAGCTAATCCTCCATGACTTGTTTACATCTGAGGGCCGGCACAGCATCTGCCCCGGTGGCTCAGCTACAGCGTATGTCACTGTTGGGGAAAGCTCCTGATTGGGCGACGCTCGCGAATTTCTCCAACAAGTTAAACATTTCCAACTCTAGGTGAACAGGTGAAAAGCTTCAAAACGCGCGTGACTCGCTGCGGGATGTTTTGACGCCCCTGACTAGCGTCCTCCATGTATTTTCACTGTAAACCTGACGCTTGGCCGCGTTTGGTGTGGACGCACCTTAATGGAATAACCTGGTTATTCAGGATGTTCAGGTCGTCAGCTGATCTCATTCTGTGGGCACATAAGTTGGTTTTCCACATACAGAGGTGTGTCAGCCGAATGGCTCTTTCACCCGCTTTGCCCGAGCTTTTCCAAACAAAGGCCTGGGCAAAACCGGTCTGACCAGGTAAAGGGTTTTTGGAAACGACTTCTGGCTGTGGCCAAAGCCAAAAGTTAGTCTATTTTGAATATACAGTAAAAAATGTACACATCCATTCATAGATAATGCATATTCATAAATGGGACACCCTTGAAGCAACATTAGCTTATGTCTGGGACCCGTGTCTGATGTGACGTGAACAGACTCTGGCCTCTGATTGGCAAGAGAGAGGACAGCCCTCACTATTAACACACAGGTCATACGGATTTAATATTTCACAACATCATACGGCTGTTCTAAAAGGGGATTTTTTTTCTTCCAATATTAGCATTTAGCTGCTGATACCGCAGTTTTAGCTGGTGTTAGCATAACATTTGCATGTAGCTCACCTTGTATTTAGCGATTTCTTTTCTGCACCTCTGAATGATTCCATAATTCCCCACCAGTGTCGCTGAACCTAAACCTGACCAACTGCAGCAGCCTCAGATCAGGACGGTTAGTCACATCCAGGCAGACCTTTGTTCAGGCAGTGTAACTTGTAACAAGACAACCAAACATTTTATAGCACATGGAGTCTACACTGGACATCTCCTGAATGACTGAGAGTTTACTCAAACAAGACTAGTATAGTTACTGACGTGATTTGAAGCAGGTCTCCATGGCGTTACACGTCACATTGGCAGTGCATTCATAACTCCAGGGGTCACAGCCGTAGCACTGCAGCGAGCCAGCAGGGGGCGACACTGAAACACAGAGTTAGAACACACATTATAAGTCCTCCAGCAGCCACATTCTTCTTACTTACCGGTGGAGTTGTCGGTGTTGCAGTTGTCTGTGTCGCAGCAGGTGGTGTTAAAAAGATGAGACTCGGTGCCAATGTTGAGTGAAACATAGTGACTTCCTGTAGTTGGGCACCTCTGAGCAGAGGCACAGCCCTTATACATCCAAGTGTAGGTCCTGTTCTGGCGTGTGAACGAGTCTAAAAACAAAGATGCGAGTTCACTGGGTTTATCCAAAACAAGAAATGTGCGTCGTTTGTGTCTAGTTGATCTAGAGCCTCTAGAATCGTCTCGCTTCATTTGCTCCACGTGGTTTCAGGAGGATAGATCAGTCTGATCATGTGATGTGAAAGGAAGTGCGTCAAATTTGGGACTTCTTATTTTTAAATCATTACAACAAACGTACTTTGGCCTGTTCAGAAGCAATACCTTCAGTGAGCTGCGTGTAGCAGAGATTTTCTCCCCAGTTGCAGTTCACAGTACTTTGAGACGAACATCGTGAATCATCGCAGACCAAGCACTGGAGTCCAGCAGCTGAACGAGAACAAACAGATTAATCCAAGAAAAGTGTTGGGTAAAGTTCCTTTTAAAAGTAACTGGTTCTTCTCTGGAAAAATAGCTCATTACATTTCTGCGCTACTTTATTATGAAAATAAAGCGTTATAGACTGATGTGCTACCAGGAATAAACATGTGCCATGCAGAATGCTCTTGGTCCTGTCAGTCAGTCAGTTTTTCAACAAAAACAACGTCTTTAAAGGGTCCTCTTACAAACATACGCATTACAAAGTGGATTGAATTGGTAAAAATGACATACTCAACTTGATTTAGATTCATTGTACACCTTTCCCCTAACTACATAAAGCTACGAGTTTGTTGATGACATTGACTGATACTGAATACAACTTTTTACTTGACACTCGCCCATTTTTAATGTCAAAATTTCCCCTTGCTCCTCTGTTTGATTGTTTGCAAATCTTATGGACCTGTCACACCTTGATGATTTAGCCAGTGTATGCCGACGTCCCGGAATTTCGTAAAACGCTGGCATACACTGAACTTTCTATGTGTTTTTTTTTTTTTCATAACAAGTCCACAACTAATGCCCAACGACAGCCTAACTTATGCATAAGTAATGCCGGTGATATGTGACAAGCCACTGTCCTGAGGGGGGCCACAAGGGAGGATCAAGCTAATGGGGAAGGTAGACATAGGCTGTGTCTGAATGTCCACACTAGTCCCTAACCCCTCATTCACTATAGAGTCCACTGATTCTGTTGGCGATTCGGACAGAAGCTCCTACTTTCTCCGAGCTGCGCGCTGTGGCGTGCAGATTTCTTTTTTTTAAATCAAAATGTATTTATTGTTCCAAATTTTATGGAACAAAACAACAGTTTGGTAACCTAGCTAGCGCCATGCTGCTGTGTGCGCTCGAATCATTTCGAACTGCACAGCAGCCTGGGGACCATGGCCGAAATTTTCGCATGGATTTGGGAACCAATCACAGAACGAGGAGGGACAGCAAGAGGATGACGAGCTATTCGATATACGGAAGCTTGTAGTTTATTTACGGATAAAAAAAAAAAAGTTCAAACATGACAGCAGCAGACGCAACGCTATTTTTATTGTGTTCTTAATAGTTTGGCTCAAAAGTTTACGGCGGGTACGTCATACATCATCGGATACGATGATATTATTGGCTGTGGCCACGTGCAGACGCATGATAGACATTCATAGCGCCCAATTAACGGCTACGGATGATCGTAAACCACACCTCTCCTACGAGAAAATGAATTGGTGGTCCTCAGACTAACAGTTTGGCACATATACAGGCGTTTTATTACTATTAATTATTATTTAAATTAAAACTATCATCACACAAAAGAAGTCACGCGTTAGCTCACAGACCTGCAAAAAAGTCGGTCAGCCCTTTGTCCGAATGCCAGCACAATGAGTGACTACGTCTGCTAAAAGTTTGCTAAACTCCGGGAATAATGTATTTCTGCGATAAGGACCAACCAAACAGTGGATTATTTATGGATAAATACGAGTCAGATACGTTATATTTAACATGGATTTTACATGTTTTGCAGCTTGTGATCCAGAGAACGCTTTTCTGGAGCTCGATGTCTCCTATTTTCCACCCTCTGTGCGTCTGTGAGTGTGTTCGTGTTACCTCTGCTGCCTGCCTCTCCTGATCCCAGCGCAGGCGGGAGAGAGAGACACGCCTGTTCTGTTTATTTCAAGCACATTTTTGGACGGAAGGAAAGCCGTGGTCATTTCAGACGGATCATATTTATATTGCGTCATTTTTATGGTTTTGGGGATGGGTTAAAATAATAGCACACCGCGCCCCCTAAACAATGTTGCGGGACGGGTAAACCTTCTCCTAATCCGGTCCTGCAGGCTGAATCACCCTTAGACATCACGACTTATGAGTAACTTACAATTCAGGTGTGTCAATGATCACATAACTTAGCTGTAACCTTTGGCCCAAGTATGCGGGAAGTATGAGCGCTCACTGGCGTACGTCAAGAAATGTCTTGTACTGTGAGGAAAAAAAGTATTTGGTCGAAATCCTAGAAAGTCTATGGGGAACCGACCAAATACTTTTCCCCCCACTGTACTTGCCGTATGTGGGCGTGTGCCAGCGTACTTCAGGTTGCTCATAACTTAAACAAAACTTACCAATAACTTATCCAACATACCCCAACGTATTTGCCAAATTGTTCATACGTTGGTGTACGCTGACTAAATCCTTAAGGTGTGACAGCCCCATTAAGAACGGAAAAATGCACGATAAATCTTTACGTTGGACTTCCTGATACCTTTTAGGAATGTTTATTAGCTCTTACCCGAGTTGATGCAGAGAAACAGGGCCGTCAGAATCAGCTGCTTCACGGAGTTTTTCATGATAAATGCGGAGCTTGAATCGTCTCTTCTGTGTCAGCTGCTCATCTGGTTCTGTCTTCGACTGTTTATTCAGATGTTATAAAAAAGCTCTCCGTAGGACTTCCCTCTCATCAGAATCTCACGTCAGCGGCGAAGTTGTTGGTCAGGTTTGTCCACTTCACTCATGGAAGTTTTGTTCTAAACATAGATCAATCTTTTGCCCTGGGTTCATCATGGAATAGGTGGAAAACTTTATATTTTGGATTCAATTTTGTGTCATAACACCAAGGCCCAAATAAGATCTGTGTTGTGATTCGATATTATCAGGAATTGCACATGTAAACCAAACCTGCAAGAATTGGAAAAATATAGAGCAACCTTCAGTTTCCAACAGTGTTTCACTCACAGTGGAGAGAGAAAGTTTGTAGTGTGTCCTGCAAAAACAGTCGACAGAAACAAGTCTTTGAACTAAACACAACACGACTGAATGAAAACTGCTGTTTCAGTCGCGTGTTGTGTATTTCTCATGCATGAACTGCTTGAAAATAAATGGTTACGGTGAAAAGTTGCTAACGTTAGCTGCTTACCTTTAGCCTGAGCTGCTAAATGACCGATAACTTCCTTTCTCGGACATAAAGGCAACAATCCAAACCGTTTTCTTCATTCACATAAACTCCATGTGAAACGTATCTGTCTTTATCGCACTTATGGACTTGACACACGCAAAACCCATCGCCTCCGAGGTGAAAACACACGGGACCCGACTGAACTGCAGCGGCACAGACTCCTGTGTTCCAGCAAGGATCACGAGTTTATACAGATTTGTTGAGAGCCATGATAATGGACGGTATTCTAGCTTACATGGCGTGGAGATGACGTATAACCCAGATTTGGCTGGGTTATACGCTTTTCTAACAGACTTTTTTTTCTAACAGACCCACACACATGACAGGACAGGGGGAGCTTTACAGCGGTTTAGCTTTTCCAAATGAGATGTAAATGAGCCCTATTGTCACTCCCAGAGAGGCGAGAACAGCCCAAAAGTTTAGAGGCCATTCCTCTCTTTGACATATTTCCAGTTCCTAGATTCAACTTGCCACATCTTCTCCAAATATGATCAGATTTCCATGTGTTACACATTGTGGACCCAACTTGAGAGAGTGGTCCATGCGCTCATAACGTCACAGCTGGACTATTGCAACTCATTATATTACGGCCTTGACCAGTCGTCCATCCGCACACTCCAGCTCGTCCAGAATGCAGCAGCTCGTCTGCTCACAGGGACCAGACCACAGGAGCACATTACACCTGTGCTTTCCACTCTCCACTGACTTCCAGTCACTTTTAGAATCCCGTCTAAAATGTTACTGTTTTTAAATCTCTTCATGACTTGGCACCTTCCTAAAAGACTTGCTGAATTTGCAGACTCCGGGCAGATCATTGAGGTCTTCGGACCAGTTGCTCTTCGACTTTAGCCCACGGTCCAAACGAAAAACCAAAGGAGATCGAGCCTTTGCTGTTGCTGGCCCTAAACTCTGGAACTCTCTGCCTCTGCCAATCAGAATGGCCTCCACTGTTGACAATGTCAAGTCGTTGAAAACGCATCTCTTTGCACTGGCTTTTAATCCAAGCTGAGCTGGACATTTGATTATACTGCAGTTTTTCTTTTTTCTTTTTTGTACATTGTTGAAGTAATATGTTTTTTGTGTGTCTGTATTTTTGCACTGAATATGGAAAGCACTTCGGGGCAGTACTTAAACTTTGGAGATGACACTTTCACAAACTATGATGCCCCAAAACCGTGTTGTGTCCCCCGTTCTTGTGATGGGTCATATATAGCCTGGCCTTAGCCATCTGTAAACTCCGGTCAATTCTAATTTCCTTACATGTACGTCTGGGCTTGATCTCAGTGGCTGCGTTACATCGGTTGACTTTCTACCTACCATTCAGCGAGCGGGGGAGGCGGGGCTTGTAGGTGACGTCAAGCATTTGCGCCAATTTGCGGGTTGTAGTTTGGCAATGGCGGCCAAAGAAAGAAATGGAAGCTCTTCAATCCGTTCTGGCTCGGCTCCCAAATATCCATAAATTAAAACTGAAGCCTTGGAATGTGCAAGGAATGCTCCCAGGAGTTATGATGGCTCGCTTCACTCACTCGGGCTACTTCACGACCAAACGCTAGCAAAGATCAGATCCAATCGTTTCAAAGGAGTTGACCCCTCCCACCTGATAATGGAGCTCAATTGTGAAGTTCCAGACCCTTGTACGAGGGTGAACGAGTGTGAACGAGCAAGAAAAAATAGTGCTCAAGACAGAGCGAGTCAAAACAAGACTTAAAAATAGTGTTCAAGACAGAGCGAAATAGTGCTCAAGACAGAGCGAGTCCAAACAAGACTTAAAAATAGTGCTCAAGACAGAGCGAAATAGTGCTCAAGACAGAGCGAGTCAAAACAAGACTTAAAAATAGTGCTCAAGACAGAGCGAAATAGTGCTCAAGACAGAGCGAGTCAAAACAAGACTTAAAAATAGTGCTCAAGACAGAGCGAGTCAAAACAAGACTTAAAAATAGTGCTCAAGACAGAGCGAAATAGTGCTCAAGACAGAGCGAGTCAAAACAAGACTTAAAAATAGTGCTCAAGACAGAGCGAGTCAAAACAAGACTTAAAAATAGTGCTCAAGACAGTGCGAGTCAAAACAAGACTTAAAAATAGTGCTCAAGACAGTGCGAGTCAAAACAAGACTTAAAAATAGTGCTCAAGACAGAGCGAATCTAAACAAGACTTAAAATGCATATAACAAAGTATTTTATCTACACTCTTGCCTATTACTGTAATTGATTAATTCTATGTTGATGTTTTTATTGATTGTATTTGTTTTCTTATATTTATGCAACTGTGAAGCACTTTGAATTGCCTTGTGTATGAATTGTGCTCTACAAATAAAGTTGCCTTGCCTAAAACCAGGCTAGGTCATATACTAGTACGGGCCTATGTAGTGACTGAGGGTTAGGGACGGGGGTGGACATTCGGACACAGCCCATGTGACAGGAGTAACTCTGTCTGGTCACACATGTCATTCCAAATGTTTCAGAAAGCGGAATATTGATGGCATGTAAACGTAGCCACTGTGTCCGTGCCCATTTGTGCATTCATGCAGTACATTCAGTTTGGCCTGTGTGACACATAAAGGCGAGGTGCTCCTCCATTACGTCTGATACCGAGACGAGATGACATTTGTGTCCCGCTGATAAAGCAAACCCGATTGTGGCTCTCGAAAAAGCGGCCCTCATATAAATGCAAATACGTCCAAGCGCTCTGCGGTCAGGTATAGAAAGCTGAATGTACAAGAAATGTAAGAATGCAGGGAACTCTACAATGCGAGGTTTTCAGGGGATGACATTGGTGCAGAAGGACCGTTTATTCACGTTAAGCGGAAGAAAGACTCGGCAAGATGAAAAATATGAATTTATTTCATTAGGTTATAATGTAGTGTTGACACCGGCAGCAGCAAGCAACATTTAAAGGGAGGGTATTATGCAAAATCGACTTTTTCAAGCTTTACATCATGTTATTCTGTCATTCCCTCATTAAAAACATGCCTGAAGTGTTGCCTTGGCACATTCACGTATTTTTGAGTAATCTGTAAAAACTCTGATGGCGGCCATTTTAAGGATAGGTTTGCCTGAGTCCTCCTAGGAATTCCCCCACCTCCTGGAGACGCCTCCGAGCTTTCGTCACCAGCCGAGTAACCAACCACTGCTCCTCAGCAGAACCCCCTCCCCACTGATGCCACAGACAGCGTGTGGAGGGGGCGTGTCGGAAAGGGTCAGAGGTTCTTAAAGAGACAGAGGCCTATTTCAAGACATTCACTACAGCCATTTTGAGAGAGCAATTTTATGCAAGGCAGTTATTCCAATTTACTGCATTTACAGACCAACAGAAGGTTTGGTCATAATTGTAGTGTGATATAGACTGGTGCTATGTGATTAAAAAAAGCACAATACCCCGTCTTTAATGATTTTTAATGACATTTTATTGACCAAATACTACATTTCATCTAATTTATTTCAAGATTTGCGAACATTCCAATCCAACAGAAGAATGAGAAGAAAAGTTGGATATTCAGAAGCAAAATTGGATGCAACTTTTGAAATCAATGTGTGAATTAATGTTTTATCCATGACAAACTTTAGCTGTGAAATACTGTAGTTGAGCAATGCCATTTAGACTGCGATGTAGTTTTTTTTTTTAGTTTCAAACCATGTTGTTCCGTCGTCCAAACATTCATGCAGTTTGGAGTCATTCTCAGGTTAATTCTGTCTCATATTTGTGTGGAGCTGACCTTGTAGTGGTCACTCCGCCATGCTGATCAACCCAGCGGCTGTATGGTTGGTACCTTTACTTTCCATCACGGTGGTCTCTACAACGCTCCAGGACTAATTGCTTTGTAGGTTTTCTGGTGAGAGGATCCGTCAGCAGAGAAAAACTCCCAAATAATTGATCCTGGAGCGTTGTAGAGACCACTGTGATGGAAAGTAAAGGCACTCTGCACAAATATTAACTTTTTTTCACATAAAAAGTTGCATAATTCTAATGTTGACCCCTTAACTCCCACCTGAACCGAGCACATTTTCTCCAGTTTGGCTTTACCCCAGTCCAAAAGCTTCTGGAAAAAAGCTGTGAAAATAGCAATAAAACTGAGACGAAAACAATTATGGAAATGTGACGAAAAAGTGAGAAAACATTGACAAAAAAGTGACGAAAAATTGATGAAAAAGTGGAAAAAATGTCACAAAAAATTGATGAAAAATTGACGAAAAAATGACAAAAATGTGACGAAAAAATGACAAAAAAATGACAAAAATGTGACAAAAAAATGACAAAAATGTTACAAAAATTTGATTAAAAAATGATGAAAAAGGGGACAAAAAAATACCAAAAAATAACGAAAAAATGACAAATATATGACAAAAAAGTGACGAACAATTGATGAAAAAGTGGCAAAAATGTCACAAGAAATTGATGAAAAATTGACGAAAAAATGACAAAAATGAGACGAAAAAATGACAAAAAAATGACAAAAATGTGACAAAAATTTGATGAAAAAATGATGAAAATATGACAAAAATGTGACAAAAAAATGACAAAAATGTGACAAAAAAATACCAAAAAATAACGAAAAAATTACAAAAAATATGACTAAAAAGTGACGAACAATTGATGAAAAAGTGGCAAAAATGTCACAAAAATGTCACAAGAAATTGACAAAAAATGGAAGAAAAAATGCCAAAATTGTGACAAAAAATTACAAAAATGTGCTAAAACTTTGACCCCAATTTTTTTTTAAAAATTGACGAAAAAAATTAAAAAAATGTTTAAAAAAATGGCCAAAAAATGACAAAAAAGTTACAAAAATTAGTTGAACACCCAACTAAAGAATGATGGAATAAAAATCTGATGACGTGAGGAAAAAGATTCTCTCAGTTCAGGCAGGAGTTAAGAGGTTAAAGGAATATTGAAGGAATTGACGTTATTTTAGCATTTTAGTGTAGTTTCATACGTGCACTTCTGCTTAAAGGGGCGACGGTGGTGCAGTTGGTAGAGCGGGTCGTATCGTGATCGGAAGGTCGTGGGTTCGAATCCCATCTCCCGCAAATGCACACTGTAGTCGTGTCCTTGGGCAAAACACTTCACCCTCCTTGCCTCTAGTGTCTGTGTACATTGGTGAATGAATGAGAGTGAATGGGTGGCTGGTTCCGTACTGTAAAGCGCTTTGGGCCTGATAAAGGTAGAAAAGCACTGTATAAGTTGAGTCTATTTACCATTTACTTCTGCTTAAAGTGTGTTTATCAGGCCGTGCTGAAGCTGTAAATCAGTATGTGTCCACTTTAATGCCCCGTGTGAGCCCTGCACATCCAATTCCACACAGAAAGACCCCAAACAACCCGGGAATTGAACTCGGTACCTGGCATTGTTCCAAACTAATACGAAACTTGAAAACCTATCTTGTAACTAACAAAACTCATCTGAGAAATATCCTTCTTGACCTTGTGTGTCAAAGCTGGAAAAGTCACAGAGACCAGAGTGGCTTAAACCTGCCCTTGCAGAAAACCTGTCCCCTGGTAGTTTTTTCTGAACCAAAGCGAGTTGTTGTCACTGGCCAGAGCTTTCTGAGAGGCCTTGGAGCAGTGAACGGTGAAGCCGCGGGCTCAGACTCAGGGCTGAGGGAGTCCCACTGCACCGCGGCCTGCCCCAGGCTCCTCCAGAGAAATTATACCGGATTTAAAACTCACACATCACACTTCTCCCTTTCTCTTTGCCTTAATACAAATAATTTTTGTGTGTCCACTGCAGCCCTGTTTCACCACAAGCATCTTCAGCCCCACTTCAATCGAACACCGGGGCATTTCCTTTTAAAATCTGCTATATTATAAGTACATTTGTACAGATCCTCAAAAAATAAATTGTTTCTTAACCTCTTAACTCCCGACTGAACTGAGAGGATCTTTTTCCTCACGTCATCAGATTTTTTTTCAATCATTTTTTTGTTGGGTAGTCAACTCATTTTTGTAACTTTTTGGTCATATTTTTGTCATTTTTTGTCACATTTTTATCATTTTTTGTCAATTTTTTTTGTCAAATTTTTATCATATTTTTGTATTTTTTTTGTAACATTTTGTCACATTTGTCACCGGGCGGGGTCTTCACTGTAGACTCGGCCCTTGTGTGATGTGTAGTTCGGTCGTAGCCAATGCTAACAGTCCGGCCCTCGTTAGTATACGACATTTCTAAAATGTTTCTTATGAAAACCAGCCTGATCCCTCAATTTGTGCCTAACCCAGTGTTATCACAGAAGAAATATCCAGCTGTAGACAGTTTTTAAAAAAAATAGGCACCAGGCTTTGCAATGTAAAACTAGCTTGTTCTGCTGCCACTATAGAGGTACTGCATTAGTGGCAGCCCCTAGCGTCGTGTCACTGTGAATCTCTGCCACAAGCGGCCATTGGGATAAATGCTAACAACATCTTTGGTCTTTTAGTGTGACTGAGGGCATGTAACCCAGACAGCTACGCATCAACTCATCTAAGCTCAGGTAAGAACATACCGCAAATGCTCTAATATAGGCCGGGGCCTTTATTTACTCAAGGGCATCTAGGACCGGGCCTTTATTGGAACCAGGCCACAATTAGAGACAGGCCTTTATTTCTATTTTAGCAAAACGGACGACCAGGAAAATGAAGAAAAACGAGATTTGTGTCCATTTGCACCTAAAATATTAGGTTTATTTATTAATTAACATTTCAAACCCTCTCCCTCGCCTTTTATTTTGTCGGGACAACAGGAAGTGTTTCGTTGCTGTTAGCGGAACATTGACATCAATGTCACTGCAGGTTTCTGTTTCGTTTTTACCGCGGACCGGATTATTTGTTGTTATCTTGTGTAAAAGGCGAGTTTAGACGGAGCGTTTGTGTTTGTGATCCATCATGAGACTGACCCGAGAGAAGACGAGACGCTCGCGCTGATCGGAGGAGTTATTTTGAGGCGTGGGACTGACCTGCACACGGAGCAGCTGGACGTGCTTTGAAGACGCTATGGTGACTTCATTAAAACCCTGGAGGGCCACACAACATTTGTTTCATGCCTTGTTTCCAAATATGGTCACAGGAGGTTTGAAAAGTGGCTAAATCTGTGTCAAAGTTACGCTCGGATCAGCTCCTCCGCAGCGTCCCCATCGGCCCGGGTTCCCGTTTGTTTACTTCCTGCTCCTGAGTTTTCATTTACACCAGTATGAGCCAAATTCCTAACATGGGGAATATTTCTACCGCTATAGTTTCTAATAAAAGCCCCGGCCTGTTTTAGAGACCGGCTTTAATTTGCCTCCACCAGCCGCGAACCCGGCCTCTGTCAGAGACCCGGCCTCTGTCAGAGACCCGGCCTCTAATGGAATACAGGCCAGTATTAGAGAATTTACGGTATCTCAGTATGGACGAACGGTGACCAGTTCCTTTAAACATCAACCTTTTTGTAGGAAAAACAATAAGATTCAATTATAAAATGACTGATCTGTTCCTGTCAAATGAAGCAATGCCCTCTTTGTGAACATTGTTTTTGCATATTATAGAACTATCTTTATTTATTCCCTACCACAGCCCCCTGTAATGCGGAACTAAAATTTGATAGAAAAAATCATGAAATCAAAGGTACATCTAGTTTCCTTCTTGCCGTTTCCTTCTTGATATTTGAAAGCATCTCTTGTAGACTGTGGGAGACGGATTATTGCGCCGATACTGTATTTAATATGAAATAAACCACTGCTGATGTACTACATAAAGGAGCGACGGAGAGGAAGTACACGAGGGAAAAGCGCTGACACAACCGCGGAGTGAAACACGTCTTCATCGCTGATCTGCAGCCACAGCGCGCGAGAATGACAGTTTAATACTGGGGCCAGATTTAATAACGATATTGAAGCTTATGAAATAAATATTGTACGTATATAACAAAGTGATAAGAATTGACAGATGCGACGGGAGCTTGTGGAAGGGTCTCATGTTAAAGGGGACGTGTGCCAAACATTATGTCTTTTAAAGGAGATGTCTGCAAAATGATTGAGCTTAAAGGTGCACACACTCGAATAGAAATGGTTGCGTGAGGAAAATGTTTGACTTGTCCTAAAACATTTGCAGACGGTGTTTCTGTTTCAAGTGTGTCTTTATGATGAAGCAGAGATGAGGTTATGTTGCTGCAAACTCAGACAGAAAACCTCATGGTCCTTTTTCCAAATGTGTGTGTTGGACTCACAAAACCAAATGCACTCTCTCCTCTTTGCCATTGTCGTCACTTTTTATGTCCCCTATGTGTTTTTGTCACTTTTTATGGCACTTTTGTTGCTTTTTTTTTTGCTTTTTTGATGCATTTTGTCACATTTTTTGCTGGATTTTTGTCTTCTTTTTTTTGCTGGATTTTTGTAATTTTTTCTGGATTTTTGTCTGTTTTTTGCTGATTTTTTGTCAATTTTTTGCTGGATTTTTGTCATTTTTTGCTGGATTTTTGTCACTTTTTTGCTGGATTTTTGTCATTTTTTGCTGGATTTTTGTCACTTTTTTGCTGGATTTTTGTCTTTTTTTGGCTGGATTTTTGTCACTTTTTTGCTGAATTTTTGTCACTTTTTTTGCTGGATTTTTGTCATTTTTAGCTGGATTTTTGTCATTTTTTTGCTGGATTTTTGTCATTTTTTTGCTGGATTTTTGTCATTTTTTTGCTGGATTTTTGTCCGTTTTTGGCTGGATTTTTGTCACTTTTTTGCTGGATTTTTGTCATTTTTTTGCTGGATTTTTGGCACTTTTTTGCTGAAATTTTGTCATTTTTTTTGCTGGATTTTTGTCACTTTTTTGCTGAAATTTTGTCAATTTTTTTGCTGGATTTTTGTCACTTTTTTGCTGAAATTTTGTCTTTTTTTGCTGGATTTTTGTCACTTTTTTTGCTGGATTTTTTTCATTTTTTTGCTGGATTTTTTTCATTTTTGTCAATTTGCATCCTCATTTTCTTCTCGTTTTTGTCGCTATTTTGAAGAAGCTTTTTGATTGGGAGAATTTGGAGAACAGGAGAAAACATGTTCAGGTGGGAGTTAAGAGGTTAATAAATAGAGATCGCTGGCCCCATTCAGCCCTGTTCATTGTAATGGTCCTGAATGGTCTGTGAAATTAACATGGCTGCTCCGTCTCCTCCTGCGAAGCCTGTTCCCTCCAGTCATAGACCGCTATTTCTAATATACAGTATGTACCAGCTTGGTTTAAAATATCACAGCCGTGTCAAAGTGCTCGTAAGAACGCTGTTTACCACATGTTTTTTTGAGTCGTCCCTGGCCACCAGGAGGTGCTACTACAGCAATGTCAGCTTCCCGCCGTGAGGACCAAAGAGAAGCACGTCGCCCATTGGTCGGACTCCACTCCCTTCTAGCGCTGCGTTCACCTGTTGTAAACAGCAGTAATCCTGCTCACGTGGACACGCCTTTCACATGAATCACAGTAATCACCCGCACCTGCTGCCGGAGCCGTGTGAGACTTAAAGGAACAGGCCACCGTTTTTGAGAGATATGTGAGACATGTTCTTACCTGAGCTGAGACGAATTGATCCGTACCTGTCTGGTCTTTGTGCCCATGGAAGAGCGTAGTCGCTTCTAACTTCACCCCCATTTGGAGCTATAGGAATACATTGGGAGAGGCCAAATGCTAGCAACATCTTTGGTCTTTTTGCGTGACTGAGTGACGCACAAAGACCATACAGTACGCATCAACTCGTCTAAGCTCAGGCAAGAACATATCTCAGTATGTAAAAATGGTGGCCTGTTCATAATGGAACTCTTAACATATTAACCTTGTTTGTTTGTGCCTAATTGACCTTTTTGTGACCTGTGACCTGCTGTACGGGTGGTTAGAGGGTAACATTAAATTGATCTTTATCACACTGGGTCAGGCTGTACAGTCGTACTATCTCTGTCATAGCTTTGACTGTGGTGCTCAGACTCTCAGCCACTGGATGTTTGCTTGTGTATCAGTCTGACGAGAGGGGATTTATCCCTTTTCTGTGGAAGCACAGACAGACTTGAATTGTAGGACCAGCACAATGTCTCGAGTTCATGTCTCCGATGGTAAATAAACATCTCCTGTATAAGACATCCAGACTGCTGCCTATTTTTCCATCTATCCTCTCGAACACCGTTGTTAATTCTCTAACAGCTAGCATGGTACCTTTACTTTCCATCATGGCAGCCTCTCCAACTCTCAAGGATCGATTTTTTTTGCAGGTTTTCTGGTGATCATGTCTGTCAGCAGTGAAAACCAACCAGAAACTCTAAACACAATTACTGATCCTGGAGCCTCACATAGGCCCCTGTGATGGAAAGGAAAAAGTAACCTCAAAATGTGGCTAAATCCAAGACTATATGGTCTAAGAGCGGCTAAAGAGGAGATGTTACTGTTGTAGAGAAGAAAAAAAGTGTTTTAGACGTCAACAGATGTGCTTGTAAATATCTCCCATCTCTAGCTGTGACGTTACGATGTTAAAGGAGAAAACTAGCTAAACTCCCCACACTGACTGTGTGAAAAATCGATGTTTTCACCTGCAGCTTCTCGCCTTAAGTAAAGTGCAGCTCATCACAGATTTTGCTGTAACTGCAGATGGTCAGAGGTGAAGTCCTGACACTAAAAAGCACTCACCCAATATAGAATAAAGATGCACTTTGAGGATTATCCATTATTAAAAAGCACCAGGAATAGTTCACTTTACGACTCTTTCACCGCAGGAGAAAGCTTCCATTTGTCGCCCACAGTTCTCTTTAGTATTATATAATGGACAACACCTATTGAATACAGTAAATACCTGTATGGCATCAGCTTTTTAGAGTTTTCCTTCATGTTGAGGTGTTTCACTCTGATGTTACCGTAACGACCTACCCAAAAAGCGTCCAAAATCTGTGGACATGACGTATACATAATTTCGATGGTACAGGCTCCTCTCCTCCTTTACCACAGACAGTTGTTTCTCCACCCACAGAAGCCCTCAAAAATCTGTGGAAATACTGTGGACCTGGCAACCCTGCAGTCAGATATGTCTCCCCCGGCCTCCTCTATGCCTTGTATCACAGAGCGTGGGGAAAATCAGGAGAAACAAGAGGAGGGCTTTTGGTAGTTCTAAATCTGTTTCTCTGCCTCTCTGCCCTCGCTGGAATAAAAGTCGGATTATATTATGTGTTCTTCCAAATAAAGTAGAATGTTTGATTTGTTTTGTTTGTAAGAACAGCAGCAGCTCTCTGACTCAGTGTCATCCCGATGCCCGCTCTTTCTGTGGAGGGAGTGGGGGCCCGGCAGCCAATCACAATTCAAATAGAGGGCATCGCAACATGTCCCCTCCTTTTAAAGGGACTAGTTGCAAGTTGGTAATTTTTATACTCACTATTGCCACCTCAGGTCTTAGGCATAACTGCAGTTCCTATATTAAGCTTGTGCATGTCGGCACTTCAGACCCAAAGTAGCACCTTTTTGGCACATTAAGGCATTACTGGAAAATGTAGGGGGAGGAAAATACTTCATTTTAACTTTTTTAATAGTCTAATAGCAGGGACTTTTAAAGCCGAGCTTCTCATGTAGCCAATCAGAGGCTGCATTTTCCTACAGAGCTTTAATGGGATTTCACATAGAGCTAAGCGGCTCTTAAGTGACAGGGAAACCATATGTCAGGCCTACTCAATAGGCGGCCCGCGGGGCCAACTCCGGCCCGCCAACCAATTAAATCTGGCCCGCGCCTCATTTTCCATAAGTATATCTATTTTTTGGCATTATCCCGGCCGTGATCGCATCGTGTTCACGCCGGAATCGCGCTGCTTTGCGTAGCAGTTCCTGCAGCCTAGCTAGCTTCTCTCCTACAGCGCCGGCTCAAATGAAAACATGGCTCTTTTAAACGGTGTAAACTGAGTAAACAGTAGCTGATCGTTGGATGGACTGACAGGTTTTCTACACCGAAGCACAAGGACAGTGTGCAGCGTGTTTTTGGACTTTTGTTCGGATTATCCCACGCAGAAGCAGCTCTCTTCACGCACCGCGGCAGATGACCACATGTTTCCCTGTCGTCTTCATCGTTACAAAGGGCTTGACCAGCGACTGTCAGGTCAGAAACACCAGTTCAGTTGTGGATGTTTGAAAAGCGGACGATGAAGCTGATGATGCGTGAGTCTTGGATAAGTGTCCTGCAGCGCGTGTTTAACCGGTCAGCGCTAAAGCTCGCTTTCTGGGCTCTAACTTAACTAAACATGTGAATCATGAATCTGACAGGTGCATTTTCTTCCTTTCTCCCCCGACTTCATTCGATACGTCTTTGTGGGAAATGTACAAGCGCAGAGATGCTCTTTGTGAAGTTAACAGGCAAAAGAGAGGCTGAATATATGGATGAGCTTCTTTCACTTTTATCATAAAGCGTGAGGTCTGGACAGAACAGCGGCTCAGGGGTTTGGTCAGCACACGTCCCTCAGCTGAGAGGAGCAGTGGCTGAGCAGGAGTTAGTCAGGTTGTTTGAGATGAGCTGGTCTCACATGTAACTCTGTTATTCTGTATCAGGCCTTTGATCTGGTTTATGGGATTTAGTCCCGCCTTAGCCCTGATAGATCATGTTTTGCCCTGGTTTAATCCTGGTTTAGTTCTGAGTAGTCCTAGTTTATTATTAGGCTCTTTATCATTCTCGATTAATATGTTATTACAATGTTTCTAAAGCCTAAAATGCTGGAATATAATACAACTATTGTGTTTAGGTCCAATTCTATTCTATTCAAGCATTGATGATAATGAAATTATCATTTATTTATCCCAAAAATATGAATACGAAGGTGGCAGTGGTGGCTCACCGACTGACCGGCCCAGTGGCCAATGACCTCCGACAAATCTGGCCCAGTGACAAAAGTAATTGAGGAGCCCTGCCATATGTGCTATATGCAAGGGCGTAACGTAATAGTGGGGGGGTCGAGAGTCGATCACTTTCAGGGGTCTAATCTGTCACAGTCGTTAGGTTTGAATATTGTTATCTCCCCATATTTTACACCTATTGCTTTATGCGCACTGCCCCCATGTGATGACCGGCCGGACAATAAGATCGGGGCTGTCTTTCCTCTCCGCTATCTTACATTCATGATTAAGCTTTTGCAAAGGACGGAGAGTCAGGACAGTCACTGCAGTGTGTTACATTGTGTTCGCTGCGATTCCTGCCCCAAAGGAAACGCCTGTGGTCGCTAAGGGCGGAGCTTTTATCTTGGAGCTGAAGGTTTGTGTTAAATAATGACCATATAACATGTAAACAACTCCAGCGCCAATGAAATTGTCCGGAAATCACATGGGAACACTGTGCATGTCGCCCATAAAACACCACACTGGCTGATGCAGATTTTTAATAGTCAATACAGTATTTTTTTTCTATCTAGAGAAGTTTTGGGGGAAGTTTAGCCCGTGTAGTCACCGAGTAGCCGCCCCTGAGAGGACGTGAGCCGGGTGGCGCTGTGGGGTGAGACACATGGCAGAGATAACAGTGACAGACCTTCAACGAGTTCCTTTAGAGATGAAAGTCTGGCTTTTTATCCGTCTGATATCCAGGGGGGGTCAGTGTGATGTTGCGTCATCTGATCTTCTATCTGAGGATGTTTTTTGTGTGTGATGAAGTCCGTACTGGACCTGCAGTCGTCCTTTTGTTTCCTCTGCAGGGGAGCGCGATATAACTATATTATTTTGAAGTCTGATATGACCTTGTGGCCATCTGCTCCGCTGCAGAGATGGTTCAGCCGAGTTTTTTCTCTGATTTTGCAGCTCTGCACTCACACAGACAAGTCGACTTTTCCACAATTAGTCTGTTTTGGTCTGTGGGGGGTTACAACGATAGACAATCCAACCCAGTTAATTAACCTCTTAACTCCCGCCTGAACCGAGAGGATCTTTTTCCTCACGTCATCAGATTTTTTACCCATCATTTTTTGTTTTGGTGTTCAACTCATTTCTGTAACCTTTTTGTCATTTTTTTGTAATTTTTTGTCACATTTTTGTAATTTTTTTGTCAAATGTTTGTATTTTTTTGGGTCAAATTTTTATCACATTTTAGTATTTTTTTTTGTCACATTTCTGTCATTTTTTCTTCAATTTTTTATCAATTTTTTGTCATTTTTTTGGTCACATTTTTGTCATTTTTTTGGGTAATTTTTTGTCACATTTTTGTCATTTTTTTGTCAAATATTAGTATTTTTTTGGTCAAATTTTTATCACATTTTTGTAGTTTTTTTGTCACATTTTTGTAGTTTTTTTTGTCTCATTTTTGTAATTTTTTTGTCAATTTTTTATAAATTTTTTGTCATTTTTTTGTCACATTTTTGTCATTTTTTGTCACATTTTTGTCATTTTTTTGTCAAATGTTTGTATTTTTTTGGTCAAATTTTTATCACATTTTTGTATTTTTTTAATCAAATTTTTGTAGTTTTTTTGTCACATTTCTGTCATTTTTTCGTCAATTTTTTATCAATTTTTTGTCATTTTTGGTCACATTTTTGTAACTTTTTTGTCAAATGTTTGTATTTTTTTGGGTCAAATTTTTATCACATTTTTGTCATTTTTTCGTCAATTTTTTATCATTTTTTGGTCATTTTTTTGGTCACATTTTGGCCTTTTTTTTTTTTTTTTTCACATTTCTGTCATTTTTTTTGTCATTTTTTTGTCATTTTCTTCGTCAATTTTTTTATCAAATTTTTTGTCTCATTTTTGTAATTTTTTTTGTCAATTTTTTATCAATTTTTTGTCATTTTTTTGTCACATTTTGGTCATTTTTTTGTCAAATTTTTATCACATTTTTGTATTTTTTTTTATCACATTTTTGTATTTTTTTTGTCACATTTCTGTCATTTTTTTGTCAATTTTTTCATCAATTTTTTGTCATTTTTTGTCACATTTTAGTAATTTTTTAGTAATTTTTTGTCATTTTCTTCGTCAATTTTTTAATCACATTTTTTGTCATTTTTTGGTCAATTTTTTCTCACTTTTTTGTTATTGTTTTCGTCTCAGTTTTGTTGCTATTTTCACAGCTTTTTTCCAGAAGCTTTTGGACTGGGGTAAAGCCAAACTGGAGAAAATGTGCTCGGTTCAGGTGGGAGTCAAGGGGTTAATAAAGCACTATCATGGGGGTGCCCAAAGTGCAGCCCAGGCGACATACGCATCCCTTAGACCTTTTTTTGGTGGCCCTCAGGCTTCGTGTTGAATTTTTGTGATCCAAAACAATCATTTTAATGTGAGATGGAGCTGTATCTATATTCAGATCCCCAATAAAAGGTTTGGGAAACTGTTTAAAACTCTCTTAAATGCACCCAATTAAATGTTTGACCGCATCGACCACTGACCTGTGACCCTCCATGGCGTAAACACTTCAATATGCAGCTCTCGATTTAGGGTGAGGGTTATTTCACCAATGGCGTCTTTCTCAGTAGCTAAAAATAGATCGCCACAAACAAGTGCTCATTTTGCATGGGTGACGTCTATCAATTCCATTGTCAGTCTTCTAGTTTTCTGCAACAAAACATGTTCAAATGCCAAGGAACTAAGCACGATAGAGTGGGTGGACTCAGACCGGAGGAAGATTTTGACCCCAATTGGAACAGGGTATCTGCAGAGTTGGACAATTTTAAATTTAAGACTTTTTAAGACAGGGGTAGGCAACAGAACCTCTGGCCCCCAAGATGATTTTGAGAAATATTATTATGCAAATAAGAGAGCAAATACCTGGTAAAGTACTCTTAAAATGCGAGAAGTAGTGTCAGTATTCAAAAAAAAATGTCCTGTCAGAACATCCTGCTTGGTCATAATGATAAACAGTGATTCTCTACTGGTGGGTCGGGACCAGTGGGGGGGTCCGCCCCTTTGCACCCGTCTCCAGTACGTGCTAGTGGCAGGCCGTGATATTGCAGCCAGCAGCCCAAAAAGCCCTTTTTGTCATAGACACTCATGTAAAAGGAGCAGCCTGTAAAATGGTCCACAGGCATCTGGAGTTTCAGTCTGAGGCAAATATATTTCTTTAAAATTACTATTTTTAGGACATGGACTTTTTTTCTTTGTAAAAAAATTGTAAAGCATCAAAAATACATTTTTAAAAGTTTTCTAATGACGTGACGTCACCAGGGCCGCAGACGTGCGCGAGCGTGTATGTGACGACCCATGAACGAGCAGATTCTCCCTCGTGTGATTTAGCGGCTGAAGTCTGAGCAAAACAAATGAACGGACTGGACTAAAAACAAGGATAAACGCGAAACAACAAACATCTCAAGTAAGTTTATGTTTCTCTAAGTCTTTAACCAAAAACTAAATACGAAATGTATGATGAATATAGCATGTGTTTATAGCATTGGATTATGGTTAAAAAGAAACAACTAGTCTACATGTTATTAAACTCATTTCTGAAAATTAAATAATGGCACTAATAACCTGTAACTGTTTTATTAATTAAAAAAATACTAGCAGCATTTAATGTACTTATGTGCTCACACCATTATTTGTGTAAGTAGAATGAAACACAAAAAAATGCAGGATTTCCGCATCTGTCCTGGATCCAGTACAGTACAGTACAGTACAGATAAATGCTATATAAAAAACAATATCTCACATTTTACCAATGAAAATGTAATATAAGACACTTTTGCAGTGCTCATTCTTTGTATTTCAGCCAAACAATTCCAGCAATAAAAGACTCAAATCCAGCAAAAAAAAAGACAAAAATCCAGCAATAAAAGACTCAAATCCAGCAAAAAAAGTGACAAAAATCCAGCAAAAAAAAAATACAAAAATCCAGCAATAAAAGACTCAAATCCAGCAAAAAAAGACAAAAATCCAGCAATAAAAGACTCAAATCCAGCAAAAAAGTGACAAAAATCCAGCAGAAAAAATGACAAAAATCCAGCAATAAAAGACTCAAATCCAGCAAAAAAAAGACAAAAATCCAGCAATAAAACACTTAAATCCAGCAAAAAAGTGACAAAAATCCAGCAAAAAAAAGACAAAAATCCAGCAATAAAAGACTCAAATCCAGCAAAAAAAAAGATAAAAATCCAGCAGAAAAAAAGACAAACATCCAGCAAAAAAAAGACAAAAATCCAGCAAAAAAGTGACAAAAATCCAGCAAAAAAAAGACAAAAATCCAGCAATAAAAGACTCAAATCCAGCAAAAAAAGACAAAAATCCAGCAGAAAAAGACTCAAATCCAGCAAAAAAAAAGACAAAGATCCAGCAGAAAAAAAAGACAAACATCCAGCAAAAAAGTGACAGAAGAGCAAAAAAGTAATACAAAAGTGACAAAAACGCATAAGGGAAATAAAAAGTGACGACAATGGCATAGAGGAGAGCATGGATTTGGTTTTGGCGGGTGGTAAGAGGTTAAAATTAATTAATTAATACATTTTATTTGTCGGCACCTTTCCAAACACCCAAGGTCTGAGGCTAGTTGCTGACAAAGCCTCGATACGATTCCAGTTCCAGGCAAAGTTCTCGTTCTCCTACATAAAAACAAATGGACTCACCTGCAGCTTTAAAGGTAAAACACATGACACATAATTACTGGGTGCGTAGCCGCTCACTAATGACTGCCAAATGGAGTTCGATTTATTATAAATCACTCTGCTGGATATGATCCACTGCTCAAAGCTAAATTTACTGAAATTATTTGATAAATGAGGTCTATTTTATTTTGACAGCTCAGCCATGATTCAACTCACATCAGGCTTTTATTTAATGTGAAAGTTACATTTCTATTAAGTTTATATGAAGCAGAAAGTCTGATAATTTATTGCATTTTAATATCAGTCTCATTTATCCAGAGCTAGAATATAGTCCCGACATGCAGCAGTGCGTCGCTCTTTTGTGACCAGTGTGGGCTTTTCAGACGTGACAGTTTCGTCTGCTCATTTTTTGCAATCTACCTTAGAACTTTGACTTTTTTTTTATTTATTTTTTTACTTTTTGTTTATTGACAAGTCAAAACAACAGCTTAGCTTTTAGCTTATTTCTACTTACTTATTTATTCAGTTATTTTTATTATTATTTATGTTTATAATTATCTTATTATACTAGTTTTTAGTTAGTTTTATATATATGTTTTTTATTATTCTAATGTTGTTATTTGCATATTGCATTTTTGCATTTTTAGAATTCCCAGGGGGCTGAGGAAGCCCTCTGCCCCGGGAGCGGTGGTCGGCTGTGGCTGTGTGCGGGTATGAAAAGCGCTTTATAAATAAAGTTTTGATTGATTGATTGATTTTGATTGAACAAGCCACAACAAAGGTCTTTGATTTTTCCTTTTTTTCAACCCCCCCAACAATAATAATAAAAAACAAAACAAAAAGAAATGCGGTCCTATATACAACATCATGAGAACCCATCTCCACCACCCAACAATAGCCCTCCATCTGAAATGGGACCCAAAATCAGTCCGGCACACAATGGCACCAGGGCTGCACAATACATCGCAAAAAAGGGAAAAAAAAACAAATAAATAAAAAAAGAAAGATAAAGATACAGCATTGTATTGCAACACGAAGTGACCACAGCACCACATCATCAAAGTCCCCACCAGACACAGATCGACAAACTCCACAAAAAGAGAGAGAGAGAAATAAATAAACAACAACAATAAAAAAGCACTGGACTTATAAATGTCTGGAATTTCCTTTTCCACCCACCTCTAGTACCACAGGCTACACTACAGATGCACCGCCATTCAAATCTTAGAGCGAGAAAGAAACAAAACAACAACAAAAACCTTCACCTTCCATTTTTCTCCAATCAAAATGGAACATCCCATGCTGAAATGGTGAAACCCTGCAACAACATCATCATCCCGACACTACCATCACAAGTGGACACAATTACAACGTTTTCAAGGCTTTTGTATAGTTTATCATGGCGCCCCATGTGGCATCAAATTGTGAGGCCTTTTCTGAGATTGCGTAGATCAGATGTTGGGTTATTCCTGATCCGCCGCCGCTGTGGGCCAACCTGACCAGCATGTTTGGAGGTTGGGAAACCAGAGGAAACGTACGCAGACACGGAGAAAACACGCACACTCCAAGTTCTGGATGATCAGGTCAAGAAACAGACTTTCGCTGAGCTTATAGACTGGGCTTGTGTGGCAGAGCTGCGAGTCTTGCCCAGATACCTCCTCATTTGCCCCTTTTTTGTTTCCTGCCGCGCCCCTTGTGACGCCTCCACTGTGCTGCAGGTGTAGGTGCCTCTTCAGTGCCAACAATCCAGACCATTTTTCATGATATTTGTAGCACCACATATTCTGTGTTATAGCTGTGGACACATGCTGTGGCTCGTTTGAACGGTGAGACTCTAAGCTCTCCGTAGGTGAAAACAGTTAAATTGTTCGTGCCTCAATTTCTGAGAAATCGAAGCTAAACAGAGGCAGTTTTGATAAAAATCACAGATTTTTTTCTAGATTCGGAGATAATGGGGGTTTTATGAAACACTCTCCTTTCTGATTAACTCCTCTCTCCTCCTCTGGACGGACACTAACGTAATGTGAAGAGGCAAATGTCTAAATATTTCTGTTTCAAGTAAATTTTCAACAACAACATTGTTGACATGTTTTGAAACACGCGTGTTCTCGATCTCCTTTTATGGCGTGTGCATTTAAACAGCCTGGTTCTCGGATTGAAGACTTTAACAGGATGTTTCTCAGCCGTCCTTGGACTGATTTTGACCATTTAAAAACTCAGAGAAATGTTGAAATCTCAACTGTTTCGATCTGTCCATGGGAAGAGAGTGAGAGAGATGCGTCGGCTTTACAGCTGTTTGCTATGCAACACCACGCCTTTCAAATAAGAAAGAAGAGAAATGAAACTAAATAATATATATGAAATGTCCAGATCGTTTTGATCGTTATTTATTTCACTTCTGTTCATCACAGAGCTTCCAAAATCACACATACGGTGTATTAGAGTGTCTAGTTTCGTAATAATTTTTTTCCCGTTTTTGGCACTCAATGTGTTAATGTCATTATAATCTCTAATAAAAATCTGAACTACAGCCTTCGACTATTGGATACAAAATATGATTTTACTTATTCCATGTGCTGATTGTTGTCACGTTGCAGAAACATGGCCAGGCAATCACTTTGACACCAGTGCTACACAGAGAACACCACTATTCACTCTTTATCACAGGACAGTGTTTAACTTACGGTGGATAAATAAACTGTTTGGTTCCTGTTTGCAGAAAAGCTTTGTGTGTGAAATTGTAATAAAGATCTCTCTGAATATTCTGATAATATTCACCTTTTTCCGCCCCGCCCATTTTTGCCTCATATCCGCACTTCCACTGTCATGTCTCTTCCGGTAGAGCAGTGGTTCCCAACCTTTATTGTCTTGTGTACCCCTTGGGCCTTTCAAAGGTCGTCCGTGTACCCCCTACCTCAGGGGTTTTGCAGTTTATTTAGAAAGTAATTATTTAAAAATGCTATTTGTAAGAAAAAGGACAATGTTGCGGTCAAAATAAACCTAAAATTCTTCCAAGGCAACATATTTTACTGAAAATATAGCTTTCCCTATGAAAATTATGTTCAATTTCCCCCATTTTTCAATCTGAAATTGTTTCAAGTACCCCCTGCTAGGTCCTCGAGTACCCCCAGGGGTTTCCGTACCCCTGGTTGGGAAACACTGCGGTAGAGCCTGAAGTCTGTTCTTTTCACCAAGAACCTCAACGTATTTTAATTCTTCTTGATCAAATTTGGCTGCAGTTGAAGAGAAAAACAGTTCCATGCCTCAGCGTTAAAGCAAATGTGCTGGAATCATCCGTCCATCATGGCTGCGACCCTCCTGACTGACTGCGGCGCCCTGATCCAAATATTCGCCGCCACACGCAGCCTTTGATGGATAAACGGCGCGGCCTCGTGTAAACACATCCCTCTTCGCCGTCTGATTTGTGGTGTTGTTGTTTGTCCTGTCAGAAGAAAATGGCCCGCTGAGTTATGTGAAGCTGAGAGACTGATGCCGGCGTCAGGTCGTCGGAGTTTCACCGGCGCTCAGAGAAGCTTCAGGTAACAAGGTAAGATTTATCGCCCATTAGAGGAAACGCGCTGCATTTGACCCATTCTTCAAAGGTGTTGTGATCAGAATGTTTTTTTGTTAGAGTGTGAAGTCATTACTGTAGATGGTGGACAGGAATACAGACCTGTAGTCAAACTCTACACACCACGTTGTGTTACGACCCCCAGCAAAAAAGCTTTTACAGCACACAGGTGAGCTTTTATTGTAAAAATGACACGGTGGCATAACCAAGGCCAGGTGGAGCAGAGCCAGAGGACTCAGGAGTGTGGAAGGGCTGGTCCTTTCATGGGCAGCAGGAGGCGCTGGGCCCTTGTACTCTTCCAGTCACCTTACAAAACAAGACCATATGTTCAGTACAGTAGGAAAAACAACCGCCACACCCCGCCCTCAAAGCACGGGGTCTCCCATAGAACATGGGCGATATCAAACATGGATTATATAGGATTTTCTTTTGTATATATAAATACACCGGGTTCGATCCGGCTAGCGAATTGAATCCGGGACCTTCTCACTGTGAAGCACTTTGAGGTGGAGCTTCACACTCTGCCACTCACAATCTTTATTTTCCAAGTTGAGCTACAATGGGATTTCCCACACGTCAGGGGTCTACAAGTAACTTTCGCTGTTGCTGTGCTGTGTCACCTTTTGTATGTTTTTTGTTTCTTTCTTTTTTTCCAATTTTTTTACATTTTTGGTGAATTTTTGTTGAGTTTTTGTCACATTTTTGTCACATCTTTGTTGAATTTTTGTCGCATTTTTATTGAATTTTTGTTGAATTTTTGTCACATTTTTGTTGATTTTTTGTTGAATTTTTGTTGAGTTTTTGTTGAGTTTTTGACACTTTTTTGTTGATTTTTTGTTGAATTTTTGTTGAATTTTTGTTAAATTTTTGTCACATTTTTGACACATTTTTGTCACATTTTTGTTGATTTTTTTGTTGAATTTTTGTCACATTTTTGTCACATTTTTGTTGAGTTTTTGTCACATTTTTGTTGAATTTTTGTTGAGTTTTTGACACTTTTTGTCACATTTTTGTTGATTTTTTATTGAATTTTTGTTGATTTTTGTTGATTTTTTTTTTGGTTTTTGACACTTTTTTGTTGCTTTTTTGTCACATTTTTGTCACATCTTTGTTGAATTTTTGTCACATTTTTGTCACATTTTTGTCACATCTTTGTTGAATTTTTGTCACATTTTTGTTGAATTTTTGTTGAGTTTTTGTCACATTTTTGTTGATTTTTTTGTTGAATTTTTGTCACATTTTTGTTGCGTTTACATCCTTGTTTTCTTCTCATTTTTTGTGGCTATTTTGGTGCTTTTGTCCCAAGAAGCTTTTTGATTGGGGTAAAGCCAAACTGGAGTAAATGTGCTCCGTTCGGTGGGAGTTAAGAGGTGAACTGTAGTCGACACATAATCCTAAGTGAGAAATAGAACAGAAATGCTCACGTTGCATAAAGGATGGTCACATGGGTGTCTGAGAAAGGGGGCCGTCTCTCTCTCGCCGTGCTGTTGAAAACCGTCTCAGTGTTTCTGTCATTTGGAGCAACACCCTGGGCCTGTTTGACTTAATAAGAGTGTTTGCCTCTTGCTTCTGCAGACTCCGGCCCTCGACGTTCTCAGGATCCCGCGGGGAGCAGCGGTCCCTCGGTAGAAGCGCTAATTAGACCCCGCCGCGGCAGAGCTGCGCCGGGTTTGTGCCGCCGGTTACGTTTGATTGCATGTGAGTGTCAGGACTGCATACATCGATACGTTGAAGCCGAGTGTAGCGCGGGTTTCATCACTCTTTACATGCAGGGACAGCCCAAGGACGGCCCTGGTTAGAGGGACGTTTTTGAAGAACTCGTATCAAGCGCAGAGTCGGCCATTGATTTGATTCCTCAGGGCGATGTGATGGAGAACCGGGATCTTGATCTGATTCTTTGATTATCGGCCAATTTGGAGGATCATTACAGAGCGGTTTAATGGCATTTTAGCGTTTTAGAGTTTTAATGTGGTTCCCTCATCATAAACATACTTGTCTTTGAGGCCAGTGGTTTTCAAACGGATCTGAGGATAATGACATTTTGGGTCATGATTTTCTTAAATAATTGCGATTAACGATGTTATCAAGATATTTTGGTTTAAAAGTTTCACTGAAACTGCAGAAATTGAAGAATTTATGGGAATTTTGAAATATGAATAATGAAACATTCCTTTTCATTGTCTGCTGTAAATGTCATATTGAGTGAGACCTGCATTAAATAGTACTACTTAGTATTACTGTAGTATGTGATTTTTTAATTAGTCTATTTTTTGGCCCCTTTTTTTTTTGTTGCCACGATTTAACCCCTTAACTCCCACCTGAACCGAGCACATTTTCTCCAGTTTGGCTTTACCCCAATCCAAAAGCTTCTGGAAAAAAGCTGTGAAAATAGCAACAAAACTGAGACGAAAACCATGATGGAAATGTGACAAAAACGTGAGAAAACATTGACAAAAATGTGACGAAAAATTGATGAAAATGTGGCAAAAATGTCACAAGAAATTGACAAAAAATGGAAGAAAAAATGACCAAAATGGGACAAAAAAATGACCAAAAAATGACAAAAATGTGACAAAATGTGACAAAAAAAATACAAAAATGTGACAAAAAATGACAAAAATGTGACAAAAAATGACAAAAAAATGACAAAAATTTGATAAAAAATTGACGAAAAAATTACAAAAAAAATGACTAAAATGTGACAAAACAATTACAAAAATGTGCTAAAAATTTGACAAAAGTTTGACAAAAAAAATGCAAAAATGTGACAAAAAATGACAAAAATCTGACAAAAAAATTACAAAAAAATTGCCAAAAGTTTGACAAAAAAATACAAAAATGTGACAAAAAAATGACAGAAATGTGATAAAAATTTGCCAAAAAAATGACAAAAATGTGACAAAAAAAACACCCAACAAAAAAATGATAGAAAAAAAATCTGATTCCGGCGGGAGTTAAGAGATAAAAAAAAAAAATCCCAAATTATTCTCCATTTTTCACACATTTCTTGACATGGGAGATGAACCTGATATTGTACATTTGCAGATCCTCCACTCTTGCTCGTTCTGTTTTCTGGCTCTACGTATATAGGTACCGGTATCAAAACCCAAGTATCGTTAAAGTCCTGGGATGCCCTCGGTTTCACATATACAGTGAGAAAACGACACGTAGCACCAGCATTAACGATGAACAACAGGACAAGGCAGCGCATGAGAATCCTCGCTCCAGGGAGAATAAACCGTACGTCACATCTGGAGAAGCCGAGTCTCCATTAGCGCAGATCCATTCTTCTCATTTTAAATTAATGTCTGCAGTCCGGCGCTGACCCTGGAGATAAAGCGGGTCACGTCTTTTACTTTCGCCCACTTCCAGGATTAAAATTGATCAAGTGTCTGTCCGTTCAGTCGATGGAGCCCGCCGACCGCTACGGAAATGTGCCGCCGTTACTTTTTATATTGAACTGTCGACCGGGGCGGTTCTTTAACCAGGTCAAAGGTGGCATCGACTCCAATCGACTGGTAAACAAAACTGAATAATCTATCTCGCGGTCTCTCAGTTAATAGAGATGTTGCAAGTTAGCCATTTTATACTCACTACTGCCACCTCAGGTCATACATGTAACTACACCTTCTATAGTAACCTCTTAAGTCCCACCTGCACCGAGCATATTTTCTCCAGTTTGGCTTTGGCCCAAATCTAAAAGCTTCTTGAAAATAAGCGCCAAAATAGAAATGAAAACGAGATGTAAACAAACAAAAAAGTTACAAAAACGCCATAGAAAACTTACAAGGAAGTGGCAAAAACTGATAAAAAAAGCAGAAAAAAATTGTCGATAAAGCAGAAAAAAATGGTTAAAAAGCAGAAAAAAATGTCAAAAAAGCAAAAAAAAAATAGTCAAAAAAGCAGAAAAAGCTGGTCAAAAAAGCAGAAAAAAATAGTCAAAAAAACAGGAAAAAATAGTCAAAAAAGCAGAAAAAACTGGTCAAAAAAGCAGGGAAAATTTGTCAAAAAAGCAGGAAAAAATTGTCAAAAAAGCAGAAAAAAATGTCAAAAAAGCAGAAAAAAATTGCCAAAAAAGCAGAAAAAATAGTTAAAAAAGCAGAAAAAAATTGTCAAAAAAGCAGAAAAAAAGGTCAAAAAAGCAGATTTTTTTTTTCAAAAAAGCAACTAAAACCCCCCAAAAAAGCAGGAAAAGTGCAACAAAAATGTGACATAAATAGAGCAAAGAAAGTGTCACCGTGACAACGACGCAGTGTAGCTTACAGATGAGGCATTAAGGCCTATAGACTGAACTCTCCAGTCAAGAAGCTTTCAGATTTGGGGAAAGCTGAACATTATAGCAGGAGTTAAGAGGTTAAGCTCGTGCATGAGTCACTTCAGACCCGAATGAACACATTTCTGAGTGAGTGTGGTGAACAGGTCTGAGCTCATTCTACACATTATGACATTGTTGGAACATGTAGAGGGAGGAAAATACAAAGTTTTAACATTTTTAAACTCTGTATAGTCCCTTTAACCCCTTAACTCCCACCTGAACCGAGCACATTTTCTCCAGTTTGGCTTTACCCCAATCCAAAAGCTTCTGGAAAAAAGGTGTGAATAATAGTGACAGAACTGAGACGAAAACAATGATGAAGATGTGACAAAAAAGTGACGAAAAAATGACAAAAAATGACAAGAAATGACAAAAAAATGACAAAAAATGACAAAAAATTGACAAAAAATGACAAAAAAAATTACAAAAAATGTGACCAAAAAATGACAAAAAATTGATTAAAAAAAATGACAAAAACGAAAACGAAATGAGTTGAATACCCCCCCAAAAAAAGATGGAAAAAAATTTGATGACGCGAGGAAAAAGATCCATTTAGATGAGTTTTGTAGATCTTAGCTTTCAAATGAGGCGTTACACTGGCCTACAGGATTTGGGTAAAGCTGAACTGGAGAAAATGCTCTCGGTTCAGGCGGGAGTTAAGGGGTTAATACTTAATCCTCGTATCGTCCTGGGGTCAAACTCTACTTTGTCGATGCGTATCTGTCATGCATTAAAGCAGAACTAAGTAACTTGTTTACCTTAATAAATCCTTCCCGTAGTCCTTATGGGGGTAATACAAGTGTTGATGGGATGATTGGGGGTGTCTTTCATCTCCCCCTGGTGTCTCTGTCCAGAAAACCACAATTGCAACTTGACTGCCACCGGAGCACCCAATACACACTAATTGAATCACGAAGAACCAGGCTAACAGGCTAACGGGCAAAGCTAACTTCAGGCGAGCGCCACTTAAACAGTATTTACAGCTAAGTTTGAGTGAAAAAAAAGATCTCCATTGTGTAATTGGATGTATAATATCCCTCTGTCCCTTTGTCTTTTCTGTCAGCGTAGTATTTACTCTCACAGACAATTAGTAAGTAAAAAACACAACATGCTACAATACCTGCAGTGGCGCTTATGGCCTCTAGGGGCATGAGTTACTTAGTACTGCTTTAAAGGAGCAGGCCACCATTTTTCCATACTGAGATATGTTCTTGCCTGAGCTTAGATGAGTTGATGTGTACCTGTCTGGTTTTTGATAAAAATTGGACAAAAAAATGACAAAAATATGACGAAAAAATGAGAAAAATGTGACAAAAAAATTACAATAATGTGATAAAATTGTGACAATTTTTTTTACAAAAATCTGACAAAAAATGTGACAAAAATTTGACAAAAAATGACAAAAAAGTTACAAAAATGAGCTGAACACCCAACAAAAATATGATGGATGGTTTTTGTGCCCGTGGAAGAGCGTGGTAGCTTCCAACCCCGTTTGGAGCTATAGGAATACATTGGGAGAGGCCAAATGCTAACAACATCTTCAGTCGTTTTGCGTAACTGAGCGCACACACAAAGACCAAACAGGTACGTGTCCACTCGTCTAAGCTCAGGTAAGAACATATCTCACTATGTAAAAACTGTGACCTGTTCCTTTAAGTCCCTCCGTTTGCAGATCTCTAATCAGAATCCCTGGGCTTTCACTTCGACCAATCAGACGAGCTTTCCTGTGAAGCGGCCTATCAGATCCAATCAGAACTTGATTACTTTCAAATACACTCTCACTCTTTCCTCACTTTGAAATCTCACACACTATCACTATATACAAATGATATAAGGCAGCTTGAGCTATTCATTTTCTATCCGCCGTCTCTGCGTGCGTGGATCAGACAAAGCACAACTTGGAAACAACCTTAAAACCCGGTAAAAACCTCCCAGAGTGAATCCAGCAGCACGCGGGGCCTTGAAAGAGGGATCGCGTCTGCCGCTGAAGTCAAAACGTGGGGAAAACCGCAGCAGTCGGCGCCCTTTGAAGTGTGCAGCATCTGTCGGGCTGTCGGATTAATACCTTCTCGGCTGAAAATGGAAAATGGGTGTGGGAAATGAGGAACGCCGTTAATCTTAAATGAGAATGTTTTTGGAGGATGAGTAGACGGTGTGGCCGAGCGTGTCAGCCTCGTCTGCCCCAAAAGGTCCGGCTGCGTGTTTGGTTAAAGGGGGGGTATTATGCAAAATTGACTTTTTCAAGCTTTACATCATGTTATTATGTCATTCCCTCATTAAAACATGCCTGAAGTGTTGCCTTGGCACATTCACGGATTTTTGAGTAATCTGTAAAAACTCTGATGGCGGCCATTTTAGGGATAGGTTTGCCTGAGTCCTCCTAGGAACGCCCCCACCTCCTGGAGACACCTCCGAGCTTTCGTCACCAGCCGAGTAACCCCCGGCTCACATTAACTGCGGTCCGGGTCCGGTCCGGGTCCGGTCCTGATCCAGTCCGGGTTTGCCCCAAACTACCACTCACAGTGAGTCCGGCCGACACTGTGGCTCCGCCGGCTCCGGCGCCAGACGCTGCTCCAGGCACAGAAACGGCACTCGCGAGAACAGAAGTGCACGGGTTTCCCGCTTGGAGCGAGTTTACATGATGATTAGCCCCGTATAAACGTAGTTTTTGTAAACAAAAGCTGAATTTGCCAGAACAACGACTCTCCCCAGTGAAGTGGATGCTTTGCAACACACTACTGCCCCCGTGTCACTGGTAATGGAGAAATGTTTACATTTACGACGTTACGCGCGTGTACAGGTGGTAAACAAGACCAAATAAGTAGCGAGCAGAGAGATTTTATTTGGAAATACACCGGATCTTCTTTCCTCACGAGACCTGACTTCCTGCTTGGCTCGTGTTTTTCTGTCAGCTTGATCCGCTGGGGCTCCGGCGTCCGGCAAAAATAGACTTCTTGTGGATTCTTTCCGTTGACGCCGGAAAGCCGCCGGATGGCCTCGGTAGCCGGACCCGGACTTCGCAGAGCAGTGTGAGTCTGCAACATTAGTTTTAATGACTTTCTAAGTTCGCGGATGCTGTACCGGACCTTAACCGGATTTAATGTGAGCCGAGTAACCAACCACTGCTCCTCAGCAGAACCCCCTCCCCACTGATGCCACAGACAGCGTGTGGAGGGGGCGTGTCGGAAAGGGTCAGAGGTTCTTAAAGAGACAGAGGCCTATTTCAAGACATTTGCTACAGCCATTTTGAGAGAGCAATTTTATACAAGGCAGTTATTCTACTTTACTGCATTTACAGACCAACAGAAGGTTTGGTCATCATTGTAGTGTGCTATAGACTGGTGCTATGTGATTGAAAAAAGCAGAATACCCCCTCTTTAAAGCTCAGCACATCTGCTCTGGACCCGTTCGCTCCGAGGTTTGAGCAGCAAGAAGAAGAAACTCTAATTTGTAACTTTTCATATTAGTAAATTTGGTAGAACAGTCTAAAAAACAGCTCATAACCCGGCCTTGTCTTGTTTTTCTGGCAGAACCCGTGACTCGCCGCCCGCTCTCACAGCGAAAGTGAAGTGGCTCTCGGTTGAAAAGTTGAGATTGAAAAGCCGCAGAACTGTAAAGTGATCCGCGGCCCCTCTCGTCTCGCGCTCCTCCCTCCCACTCGCCGCTCTGAACAGTGGAATCACGTCTGTGCAGCCTCCCACGCCGCAATTACCGGCCCATTAAACTGCCCTCTTACCGCCTCGCCGTCACGGAGGTGCACGAGAGACGTCCCGGAGCGGAGAGCGTTCGTGACACGACGTGATGCAAAAGTTTAGATGTTGACAGAGCTCGATAACTCTAACACTACAGAGGTTTTTTACAGTGCACTCCACGGCCCACACTTACACATGCACAAACAAACCGAGCCACGCTCCGATTATGGGGAGTTGTTTCTTTACATGTGTGGCCAAAGCGCAGCAAATAACCTCCAAAGCATGAAATAATTAAAGTCTATGAGTCCCTTAGTGAGATGTGCTTCTTGTATCTGTGCACTTTCTTACATTTAACAGCTGTGATGCACAAATAATGAGTTTTACTTTGGGTTTGGGTCTCCACCTTTTTCTAAAGCTCTGTTTTTTTTACAGTTCCATCATCTGAGCAGGTCTGTCTCTGCTCATCTGTGTCACATCTTGTTTAGCCCCTTAACTCCCACCTGAACCGAGCACATTTTCTCCAGTTTGGCTTTACCCCAGTCCAAAAGCTTCTGGAAAAAAGCTGTGAAAATAGCAACAAAACTGAGACGGAAACAATGATGGAAATGTGACAAAAAAGAAAGAAAACATTGACAAAAATGGATGAAAAAGTGGCAAAAATGTCACAAGAAATTGACAAAAAATTGACGAATGTGGGTTGCTTGGGGGGGTTCTCTTGTACACGCGTAACATGCATGATGCAGTGCGCAATGTTTAATAAAGATTAAAGAAATAAAAGTGTCCCTCCGCCGCTGCAGCCACTCACTGCAGATCCAAGATGAGCGGGCGGGGAAAGAGAAGCAGCAGCCTCGCGTTGGACACCGTTCAATGCGCAACAGTTTCTGATTCAATTGATCAGAAACTGTCATATTGGCTGCGGAGGACTTGCAGAGTTATGCAGTAGTTGCAAGAAAACTGTAGCGTATTGGAACATTTGCGCTCCAGCTGCAGGATTCTTGGAGCGGCTGAATTTGAAAAAAAAAAAAAAAGGTTTCTATGCTCAGGAGGTAAAGACTGACACACATGGACATGGAAATGTCTCCTTCAAACTCAGATCAGACCTGGTGTTGTGGCACTTGAGGCGTGTGTGATTTATTTATGTAAAACTGTTGTTGTTTTGGTGTTAGGGGTGTGCGCGTTGATCTATCAAAGTAAGCCCGTGCATAACCGACGCTCAAACAGACTTTTTAAGGCAATTTTGCTTTTGTTTTCAATTGTGCTGCTTGTAATGAGCCACGCCTCAGTCGACCTCTTTTTCGCACGGACTGCACCAGTCACAAGATCTGGCCCTCAGAGTCTGCTGTTGTTGGAAATTGTATCATAATGAACAGTTGCGTGACAGGATTCTTGAAAGTTTACTTTGTTGCTCCTTTTTTGGAGGTTTTGGGGATTTGAGAGTTCCTGTTTGGACATATCTTTCTAAAATGTTGTCTCAACCATAGAATGTGGGTCCTGGCCTCCATCTGAGATTATAACATGTTCATTCTCGAATATGAGCTCAAGCTTTTACATTTGTCTCATTCTAACTGTCTAGTTTGAAATGCCTACACTGGATGAAATTATGTCTAAACTGGATATAAAAAATCTCCCACAATGTATTCCTAAAACATGATTGAAATGATCTCTATTGTGTTGACTTTTCTTTTCATGTAACCATGTCTCACGATTACAGCAAAGTGGCTTTCAACAGTAAAAGCTCATCCCGTTGCCTGTGGCATCTTTGACAGCAATTATTTTCAAGCAGCGCACATAAAATTACCATTAAAATCGCTTCCGACGGCACGACACCGGCTTTATTCCTTTTTTTTTTTCCTCGTCGGAGAGAAACGTGTTGCGTCTCTTTCCTGCGCTTGAATAAATGAAAACGCGTTCCTCCATTAGACGTCGACGCCACAAACGAACCGTGACGAACACTGACAAGTTTAAAGTGGGAACATCTGGTGCTCCACGTCACTCTGGTTAAATGATTCAAAACGATCTTTGTGCCTCTCGCTTCTCAATGATCGACAAACGTTATTATATTGGTGTTATAGTCATGTGGTCGACCAAGAAAAGTAAAGTTTGTAAATAACAAATTCATGAGAAGATGGATTTTCTAAAATGTGTGGAAAGGTCGTGTTAGCAGGATTCAATTTAACTATAGAAATGTTTTGAGAAAGTATTTTGTTTCCCCATAGACTTCAGCAATGAGTTACATGACATAACCCAAATCTACAAGTGGCAAAAGAGCGTTCAGGAGAAAGTCCTTAACCTCTTAACTCCCGCCTGAACCGAGAGGATCTTTTTCCTCACGTCATCAGATTTTTTTTCCATCATTTTTTTGTTGGGTGTTCAACTAATTTTTTTTCGTCAATTTTTTGTCATTTTTTATCACATTTTTGTTATTTTTGTCACATTTTTGTCATTTTTTTAGTCATTTTTGTCACATTTTTGTCATTTTTTGTCAATTTTTTATCACATTTTTGTCTTTTTTTTGTCACATTTTTGTCATTTTTTTCACATTTTTGTCATTTTTTTCGTCACATTTTTGTCATTTTTTTTCACATTTTTGTCATTTTTTCCGTCACATTTTGTAATTTTTTGTCAAATTTTTTATCACATTTTTGTCACATTTTTGTCATTTTTTTGTCATTTTTTTGTCATAATTTTAGGTTTTTTTCACATTTTTTTCACATTTTTGTCATTTTTTGTCACATTTTTGTCATTTTTTTGTCACATTTTTATCATTTTTGTCACATTTTTGTCTTTTTTTGTCACATTTCCATCATTGTTTTCGTCTCAGTTTTGTCGCTATTTTCACAGCTTTTTTTCCAGAAGCTTTTGGACTGGGGTAAAGCCAAACCGGAGAAAATGTGCTCGGTTCAGGTGGGACGTAAGGGGTTATACAGGCCACAGCAGCCTCACCTGTAACTTCATTTTTTGAGCAGCAGGGACTACACACAGGGTTTAAAAATGTTAATATTGTGTATTTTCCTCCCCCTACATGTTCCAGCCATGTCCTAATGTGTAGAATGAGCCCAGTTCACCACAACTGCCTCTAAAATCCTGCACTGTCACTCAGAAAGGTGTTAATTCAGGTCAGAAGTGCTGTCATGCACGAGCTTAATATAGAAGCTGCAGTTACACGTAGGACCTGATGTGGCAGTAGTGAGTATAAAATGACCTACGTGCATCTAGTGCCTTTAAGCAGTGATAAAAAGAGAGAAAGGACATTATTACCTCCTGAGCTGCAGAGACAGATCCACATCAGGCACCGTTTTACTTCAGATAAACTTTTCTAGACACACTGAGCTGTTCGACAAAGTGAAAACACTTCACACGTCAGAGATCTGTTCTCTATTGGGCTAATGTGGCAGTTCCGCTGCAATACTGTAATATAAAGATATCAACGGAGTACCTTAAGAGACTAATTTCAACTTTTCTGTACTTCTAAACACTCCAAACATTCAACAAAATGTATTTAACCCCTTAACTCCCACCTGAACCGAGCACATTTTCTCCAGTTTGGCTTTACCCCAGTCCAAAAGCTTCTGGAAAAAAAGCTGTGAAAAGAGCAACAAAACTGAGACGAAAACAATGATGGAAATGTGACAAAAATGTGAGAAAACTTTGACAAAAAAGTGACGAAAAATTGACGAAAAAATGTCAAAAATGTATTTAAAAAATCCCCAAAAATGACCAAAAAATGACAAAAATGTGACAAAAAGTGAAGAAAAAAAAACGAAGAAAAAATATTGCAAAAAAGTGAAAAAAAATGACTTGAATACCAAAAAAAAATGATGTAAAAAAAATCTGATGACGTGAGGAAAAAGATCCTTTTAGATGAGTTTTGTAGATCTTAGCTTTCAAATGAGGCGTTACACTGGCCTACAGGATTTGGGTAAAGCTGAACTGGAGAAAATGCTCTCAGTTCAGGCGGGAGTTAAGAGGTTAAAGGCTAAAAAAGTGGATTTAGCATGACATGTCCCCTTTAAGAGTGGATTTAGGACCATTATGTTTTGCAACTGTAAGGGTTCTTTGTGTTTCTATTGTCTTTTTGTTGAGCTATTTAAATAAGCCTTACTTACTAGAAAGTCCCGGGTTCAATTCCCACCTGGACGGGGTCTTTCTGTGTGGAGTTTGCAGGTTCTCCCCGTGTCTGCGTAGGTTTCCTCTTAAGCAAACTATTCCCACTACAAGAACATCTAACTTCTTATCGAACTGAGAAATGTGGGAATATTTCCACACTTAAAAGCAAACTGAACACATCTTTTCAGCCAAAAATGTAAAAAGTGTTGTGTTTTAGACATTTTTTTTCTGCAGTAAAATGAAATGAGCACTGTCACAATTTTCCACGAAATGTAGATTTAATGCCAGTTTGTATCAGATTTGTGAAAGCAGATTGAAAATGTAGGTGGGCCTGTTTTAAACATAAACACATTGTTTATTCGGTGGAAAGTTTACACCGTGGGCAGAATCTCATCTCGTTTTAAGAGGTTCTGTAAATCATTACGTATTTACAGCGGAGACTCATATAAACCATCCTTAATTCACAGGGTAATTATTCCTAATGAGTAAATTCCAGCAGCTGCTCTCCTTCTTCCTGAACGTCAGGTGGATTTACACGGCGGCCATATTGGTTCTGTCAGTCTGTGTTGAGTGACAGCGTGAGCAGCAGATGGCCGTCCCTCTGTTTGAGAGTGGAAGTGCTCATTTATCTCACTCATGTATGGATTCACAACGGTGGAAGCCATTATTTACTAAACCCTGATGATAATATGTCCATAAAGCCGTTACATATTACGCCAATGCAGTGTAGTAAAACTTATACTTAACAATAAAGCGGCGTCCCCCTCTCTTGGCACAGTAGCGGTTTTGCCTTTTTCTGTGGGTTTTGCCGTGTTTTTGTGAGGATCAGCAGGTTTTTTACAGCAGAGATTCTGTCCAGATTGAACTAAATCTGAACAAACTCCTGACTCATGCTTTGCTCACACGCTATAGAATATAAAGACCATATCAGAGAGAGATTAGCTGATAGACAATGGTCAACACCATAGTCATTCTGCACATAGGAAGTCAACCTTCTCTGCACAGATGGAGCAAAACTTGGATAAAAAGGAACTGTCAAAGGAGGTCCATACTTCACTTCACTTCTCTCTCTCAGAAGTCACGAACTGGTTATATTTCTTTGTAATAAACACCATGAATGTGCAAAGTTACGAAATGTACAGGATTTAATTGATCAGAAACTGTCATATCGGCTGTGGAGGAGTTGCAGAGTTATGCAGCAGTTGCAAGAAAACTGTAGCGTATTGGAACATTTGCGCTACAGCTGCAGGATTCTTGGAGCGGCTGAATTTGAAAAAAGTAGCTATGCACCCTGTGAAATGCGCTTCTTTCTTTTGGACTGAGCTGTGGCTACACAAGGAGCATCATCAGGAGGTGAAGACTGACACACGATGGAAATGTCTCCTTAAAACTCAGATCAGACCTGGTGTTGTGGCACTTGAGGCACGTGTGGTTTATTTATGGAAAACTGTTGTTGTTTTGGTGTTAGTGGTGTGTGCGTGTTGATCTACAGTATCAAAGTAAGCCTGTGCATAACCGACGCTCAAACAGACTTTTCAAGGCAATTTCACTTTTGTTTTCAATTTGACGTCGATTCTAAGGAAGAAGACAAGGCAGAGCGATGTAAAGAGGAACATAATGTGAAGGTTTCCATAGAAGAGCGGCTCCATGTGCTGCTTGTAATGAACCAGCCTCAGTCGGCCTCTTTTTCTTATTTTTTCTTTATTATGCAAAATTGACTTTTTCAAGCTTTACATCATGTTATTATGTCATTCCCTCATTAAAAACATGCCTGAAGTGTTGCCTTGGCACATTGACGTATTTCTGAGTAATCTGTAAAAACTCTGATGGCGGCCATTTTAGGGATAGGTTTGCCTGAGTCCTCCTAGGAACGCCCCCACCTCCTGGAGACGCCTCCGAGCTTTCGTCACCAGCCGAGTAACCAACCACTGCTCCTCAGCAGAGCCCCCTCCCCACTGATGCCACAGACAGAGACAGAGTGCCCCCCTTATTGTGGACAGTCAGGCACCAAGACAGAAGACGTTACAAAGACAAGACCCTTCTGCAAGAATTATTTACCCGATTGAGCAAAACCAATGGGATCCAGCCCTTCAAAATGGTCCTAAATCAGCTCACAACACGTATCATTGCCTCTAAACACATATCGCAGCACCATGAGTCAGTGTCTTTCTATTGTAAAGGGAATAATTCATATGCGTTTCAGCATAAGCGCCACATTGTTAGAGGCTGTAGCTGAAAACACATCCGTTGTTTGTCTGTGCTCACACAAACCCCTGCACAAAACCCCGCACGCCGTTTATGATAAAGATTTCGATACAACAGTTCCTGCTTTTCCTGCTGTTTTCCTCTAAAGACGTGAACTTCCTCGACCGCGTTCCTGCTCAAATAAAGCGGTAAACAAACAGAGGGCAGAGGGAAGAGACGCGCCGATGGATGTTCTGTGTCACTAATGATGGGGAAAATGGCGGGTCGCGTGGGATCCCCCGGTCGGGATGGAGGGGGCCCCGTTTGCCCGCTGAGTGGTGGGCGGGTTCGCTGTCTTCCAGTCATTACGAAGCCGCCGTTTCAAAAGGCTGCCCCCGGACCGCGCAGGAATAGGAGGAGACGGAGGGAAAAGATTAATGCGCTCTGGAAGGGAAGCAACAGCCCGGGAGTAGGCGGAGATGCCAGGCCCTGTCAGATCAACAACCGAGCGCTGCGTTCGGGGGCCGCGGGTCAAACGGAGGGAAGACGAGGCGCAGAGGACACTGCGGCATCGTGTCCTTTGTTTTCAGATTCAGCAACGCCACGATCTGCAGTTTATGTCTTCCTGAAAAGCACAGGACAAGTTCATTAGGCCTGAAATATATTTGGATTATTGGCCAGAGTGACCTGTGTGAAGACAGCCCCCCATAGTGTCTGATTTGCTTCAAAATGGTGTCATTCGTTTGTGCACTTTTTTGAAAGCCTGACTTTTTCATCATCAGAATGTGTTCCTGGTCAGCGGCCATCTTGTTTTGTGTTGACTGTAGGCAAATGGTACATTCAATGTCAGATGTAAAGCCTTTTATGTTCATTGAAACATATTTTAGTGTAAAAAAAAGTGGGGAAATGAACGGCTGGATTTTTTTGTGTGTGATTATTGTCACAAATAAAAACATTTCTACAGTATTTAGGCGATATCCACACGAAGACAAAGCGCTTATGTTTTCAGAAACTGTCTTTGTAAGCCTGAAGCAGCTCAGTAGATGTGAGCGTCCACATGGGTCGACTCAGGTCTGTGAAAACGGTGCAATTCATCTTCCAGGCCTGTGTGAGGCGCTGTGACGTTAACACGGATAATAGAACAAGATGTGGAGGCGCATGTGCAGTAAACTTGTGTGGAATGTAAACAGTGTGGAATGTAAACAAATGAAACTGATTGAAGGATTTAGGATCTACAGAACAGACGAGGAGGAGAGTTTATTCTTCAGACGTAAAAACCTGTCAGTGACTTTTACTGTCAGTCCAAAAACACAGACTGACTCGTGTTTTTCTACTCGTCACCTGTGGCTTGTGGACGGCAGTGGAGCAAAGAGGGCGGAGTCAAACCATCATAGATCCATGAGGAAAACTCATTATAAGGTCAGTAGATTATGGATCACAGACTCTGGAGCTGTGATGTCATTGTTTTAGTAAAAGTTAGAGGCGTTTTGAGATCTTTTCACTCTGGACCTAGTTTGGAAAATGTTCATTTACAGACCCCCAAAACGCCGGCTCGTGTGGACGATCCACTGGATTGATAAAATATCTTCATCTTTATCTCCATCTCTTGGACCAACTGGACCCATACATTTTTTTTTCTAATGTCCACCCTTCATTACTGATATTTTACATTCAGGTAAAGAATGATGTGAGAAATTGAATTTTTCACCTAATTTTCATGATTATTTCATTGATATGACCCGACCACAGTTACAGATAATACAAATTAAATTGTCTCTTAAAATAATGACATAAGACACTTCATAGTGCATCATAAAGGGGGACATAGAATCTTGTGGATATCATCCTGTTGGACATGCTGTGAAAAAAAAAAAAATATCTACATTAAAAAAAGTAATTGTTTGATCAAATGTTTTTACACCGTGTTCGTTGGGCTCTTTTAAAGAGGGGGTATTGTGCTTTTTTTCAATCACATAGCACCAGTCTATAGCACACTACACCTTCTGTTGGTCTGTAAATGCAGTAAATTAGAATAACTGCCTTGTATAAAATGTCTCTCTCAAAATGGCTGGAGCGAATGTCTTGAAATAGGCCTCTGTCTCTTTAAGAACCTCTGAGCCTTTCCGACACGCCCCCTCCACACGCTGTCTGGCATCAGTGGGGAGGGGGTTCTGCTGAGGAGCAGTGGTTGGTTACTCGGCTGGTGACGAAAGCTCGGAGGCGTCTCCAGGAGGTGGGGGCGTTCCTAGGAGGACTCAGGCAAACCTGTCCCTAAAATGGCTGCCATCACACAGATCAAAAATACATGAATGTGCCAAGGCAACACTTCAGGCATGTTTTTAGAGAGTAAGGGAGGGAGTAACATAATAACCTCTGCAGATTGTCGTTTGATTTACAGAGTAGCAGATGATTGGCAAATGTTTAAAAAGTTTTAAGTAAAATGATGGGTACTGTTGTCTTGGATGACTTTGTGTTCAGCTGTTCCCATTTGTTGTTGTTTTGCTTCAGTTTGGTGGATCACTTATTTTGAAAATGCTCAACAAGGCATCGCTCCAACCGCTTTGGCAATGATCCGGTGTTTAAGAGCAGAAGTGAGAACAATGTGTGACCTGAGAGAGGCCCAGGAGTATTTCTCCTGCAGTCGTCGAGCGGCCACAGTGTTGGCCCCGTTGTCTTGCACAATACCAGACATTTTATCAGGACGAATTTAAAATGTGTCCAGTATTTCTTCCAGCCACCCTGCAATGTTTTGGGCAGTATGTCTGTCCTCCGACGGCATGGCAGAGAGCAGACTGACTCCATTTTCCAGTCGATTCCAATGTAGTGGCATTTGATTCCTGAGTGGCTGCACTGGTCCAAACGTCTGCAGTCAGAGCCACTTCACTGTTTATGGCTCAGACAGTTGATTTCACTTGATCCACTTTGTGTTTCACGTCCAACGATCTCGTGAAATGCATTCTCGAGGGGATAGAGTGACCTGGACTGAATTACTTTCACATTTGTTTGAAGCCTGTTCGAGAGCATGTCCTTCAGTAGTGAGTTTAAAACACCGTCTGTCAAAGGTGCACATTGAGTTTCCTCTTGTTGCAAAGTCACTAATGCTGGTTTGTTTTTTCCTAAAACACACAAAAGGACAGAATAAGTACGATTCTAAAACCAAAACAAACATTTTCAACTAACATGTCTGCCGTTATTTTAACACATTGAGTGCTGCGCTGTTTTGGGGATTTAGCTGTAGAGTGCCAACAATCCAGACCATTTTTCATGATATTTGTAGCACCACAGCGTATTCTATGTTATAGCTATGGACACATGCTGTGGCTCGTTTGAAAGGTGAGACTCTAAGCTCTCCTCAGGTGAAAACAGTTTAATTCTACGTGCCTCGACTCCTGAGAAATGTGCACTAAACAGATGCTAGTTTTTTTTTTCTAGAAACGGAGATAGCGGGGGTTTTATGAAACACTCTCTTTTCTGGTTAACTCTTCTCTCTCTGGACGGACACTATCTTTATGTGAAGAGCCAAATGCCTAAATATTTCCGTTTCAAGTCAATTTTCAACGACAACATTGTTGACACGTTGACATTGTTGACATCGCTTTTCACGGCGTGTGCATTTAAACAGCCTGGTTCTGGATTGAAGACTTTAACAGGATGTTTCTCAGCTGTTCTTGGACCGATTTTAGCCATTTAAAAACTCACCACGCCCCCTCAGACTAACACCACGCCCCCTCTGGCTCATACCACGCCCCCTCAGACTAACACCACGCCCCCTCTGGCTCATACCACGCCCCCTCAGACTAACACCACGCCCCCTCTGGCTCATACCACGCCCCCTCAGACTAACACCACGCCCCCTCAGACTAACACCACGCCCCCTCAGACTAACACCACGCCCTCTCAGACTAACACCACGCCCCCTCAGACTAACACCACGCCCCCTCAGACTAACACCACGCCCCCTCAGACTAACACTACGCCCCCTCAGACTAACACCACGCCCTCTCAGACTAACACCACGCCCCCTCAGACTAACATCACGCCCCCTCAGACTAACACCACGCCCCCTCAGACTAACACCACGCCCCCTCAGACTCACTCCACGCCCTCTCAGACTAACACCACGCCCCCTCAGACTAACACCACGCCCCCTCAGACTAACACCACGCCCCCTCAGACAAACACCACGCCCCCTCAGACTAACATCACGCCCCCTCAGACTAACATCACGCCCCCTCAGACTAACACCACGCCCCCTCAGACTCACTCCACGCCCTCTCAGACTAACACCACGCCCCCTCAAACTCACTCCACGCCCCCTCAGACTAACACCACGCCCCCTCAGACTCACTCCACGCCCCCTCAGACTAACATCACGCCCCCTCAGACTAACACCACGCCCCCTCAGACTAACACCACGCCCCCTCAGACTCACTCCACGCCCGGTCAGACTAACACCACGCCCCCTCAGACTAACACCACGCCCCCTCAGACAAACACCACGCCCCCTCAGACTAACATCACGCCCCCTCAGACTAACATCACGCCCCCTCAGACTAACACCACGCCCCCTCAGACTCACTCCACGCCCTCTCAGACTAACACCACGCCCCCTCAGACTCACTCCACGCCCGGTCAGACTAACACCACACCATCATTTATGTTCTGTTCATCACAGAGCTGCCAAAATCACACATAAGGTGTATTAGTGTATCCGTTCTTGGCACTCAATGTGCTAAAAAACTACAATCATCTGTCGATACATTATATAACTGATCAGTATTTTTGTTGTAGTACAGATGTAGTTCTCCCGTGTAGTTCAGTGCAGAGTGTTACAGGTTACTCTTTTTTTTGAAAGCTCAAAGTAAAGCGCTCCCACCCTTTGGATGACTTCGTTCGATTTGGTTTATCTTCCGCTTTTTTTCTTTTTTGAACTTACTCCACTGCCGCCCGCCTCCGCCATCTTGCTGAATGCTGTGAGACGCTGCGTGAAGCACATGACACAAAACAAGGCCAGCTATTGGCTATCGGCTACTTCTGCTGCACTGGCTGAGTAAAACCTCCGGTGGCTCAATGCTGCCACCCTTTGGTCACCGCAGATTTAAAATACCGTAAATGCTCTAATATAGGCCAGGGCCTTTATTTACTCAAGGGCATCTCGGACCAGGCCTTTATTGGAACCAGGCCACAATTAGAGACAGGCCTTTATTTCTATTAGAGCAAAACGGACGACCAAAAAAAATGAAGAAAAACGAGATTTGTGTCCATTTGGAGATATTAGGTTTATTTATTAATTAACATTTCAAACCCTCTCCCAGCGGCTGGAACATTGACGCCTTTTATTTTGTGGGGACAACAGGAAGTGTTTTGTTGCTGTTAGCGGAGCTTTGACATCAATGTCACTGCAGGTTTCTGTTTCGTTTTTACCACGGACCGGATTATTTGTTGTTTTCTTGTGTAAAAGGCGAGTTTAGACGGAGCGTTTGTGTTTGTGATCGATCATGAGACTGACCCGAGAGAAGACGAGATGCTCGCGCTGATGGGAGGAGTTATTTTAAGGCGTGGGACTGACCTGCACACGGAGCAGCTGGACGTGCTTTGAAGACGCGATGGTGACTTTATTAAAACCCTGGAGGATCACACATTTGTTGCTTTCCCTGTTTCTACAAATAGTCACTGGAGGTTTGAAAAGTGGCTAAATCTGTGTCAAAGTTACGCTCGGATCAGCTCCTCCGCAGCGTCCCCCTCGGCCCGGGTTCCCGTTTGTTTACTTCCTGCATGTGAGTTTTCATTTACACCAGTATGAGACAAATTCCTAACATGGGGAATATTTCTACTGCTATAGTTTCTAATAAAAGCCCCGGCCTGTTTTAGAGACCGGCTTTAATTTGCCTCCGCCAGCCGCAAACCCGGCCACTGTTAGAGACCCGGCCTCTAATGGAATACAGGCCAGTATTAGAGGATTTACGGTATGCAACGAAATGTACGGCAAATAAAAGTTATTTAGCAGCTAATCGATGTCTAAATTAGTTGTCAACTAGTCGACTAGTTGTTCCAGCTCTCGCTTCTTTCCTTGAACAGGCCACAGATTTAGAAAGCAATTGTTTTCCTGGACACTTTCTCCTTTCTGCTTTTGACTGAAAATAACGCAGCCTTAGTCATAGAAACAGTCTAGCGCCCGGTCCCGCTGCTGCCTGACCTGAAATCCCCGGAGCGTTGGCATCTCCCGGGGTTAAGTCGACCACGTCCCTCCCTGCTCCAGAGGATTACAGTCTGAGTGTGGGCCGGTGCGGAGCCTGCGGAGCCGACGTGCTGTTTACTCTTCAACTTGACCTACTCTGCAGAGGGAAGGAGAGATTCTCAGAGACTGGAAACGAGACAAAAATAAAGTGGAGCATTTGTTTAAATCTCTGTTGGTTTACACTTATACTTGCTGCTAAATAGACTTTTCATAATGATCGGTGTGTCAGTGCTTTTTTAATGTGTGTTATGAGGCGAGATGCGACAGGTTGAGACTCGTTTTCTTCCTTAACCTCTTAACTCCCACCTGAACCGAGCACATTTTCTCCGGTTTGGCCTTACACCAATCTAAAAGCATCAAAATAGCAACAACAAAACAACAATGCGTGACAAAAAAGATGAAAAAGAATGTCAAAAAAGTGACAAGGCAGCAACGACGCAAGGAAAAAGATGCCTTAAGATCAGTTTTGTGGGTCTTAGCTTTCAAATGAGGCGTTACACTGGCCGAAAGGCTGGAAGCTCCAAGTCCAGGAGCTTTTAGATTTGGGTAAAGCCAAACTGGAGAAAATGAACTTGGTTGAGGCGGGTGCTAAGAGGTTAAGAGAAGTTATATCAGAATTACACAGATGCCATTTTATGTACGGCGGTTCTATTTTAAATCTTTGTCCCGTCTCACTGTACGACCTACGACCTACGACCGGCGATTTTGCGCAGTGTTCGCCCGGTTTTAGCCTCTTACCGCCTGAGCCAAATGCATTCTGTCCTCTTTGGCCATTATATAGGTCTGTGTAGCACCTCATCTGAAAGCTAAGACCCACAAAACTGATCTTTTTCCTCACGTTGTTGCTGTTGTTGTGTCACCTTTTTTAGTTTTTTTTTTCTTTTTGGTCACATTTTTGTTGAATTTTTGTAATTTTTTTGGTTGAGTTTTTGTCACATTTTTGTTGAATTTTTGTCACTTTTTTGTTGAATTTTTGTCACTTTTTTGATGAATTTTGGTCACATTTTTTGTTGAATTTTTGTCACTTTTTGGTTGAATTTGTGTCACATTTTTGGTTGAATTTTTGTTGAATTTTTGTTGAATTTTTATTGAATTTTGGTTGAATTTTTGTTGAATTTTTGCTGAATTTTTGTCACATTTTTGTTAAATTTTTGTCACTTTTTTGGTTGAGTTTTTGTCACTTTTTTGTTGAGTTTTTGTCACATTTCTGTTGAATTTTGGTCACTTTTTTGTTGAATTTTTGTCACTTTTTTGATGAATTTTGGTCACATTTTTTGTTGAATTTTTGTCACTTTTTGGTTGAATTTGTGTCACATTTTTGGTTGATTTTTTTTTTTATTTTTTTTTTATTTTTATTGAATTTTGGTTGAATTTTGGTTGAATTTTTGCTGAATTTTTGTCACATTTTTGTCACTTTTTTGGTTGAGTTTTTGTCACTTTTTTGTTGAGTTTTTGTCACATTTTTTGTTGAATTTTTGTCACTTTTTTGTTGAATTTTTGTCACATTTTTTGTTGAATTTTTGTCACTTTTTGGTTGAGTTTTTGTCACATTTTTGTTAAATTTTGTCACATTTTTGTTGAATTTTTGTCACATTTATGTTGAATTTTTGTCACATTTATGTTGAATTTTTGTCACATTTTTGTTAAATTTTTGTCACTTTTTTGGTTGAGTTTTTGTCACTTTTTTGTTGAGTTTTTGTCACATTTTTTGTTGAATTTTTGTCACTTTTTTGTTGAATTTTTGTCACATTTTTTGTTAAATTTTTGTCACTTTTTGGTTGAGTTTTTGTCACATTTTTGTTAAATTTTGTCACATTTTTGTTGAATTTTTGTCACATTTATGTTGAATTTTTGTCACATTTATGTTGAATTTTTGTCACATTTTTGTTAAATTTTTGTCACTTTTTTGGTTGAGTTTTTGTCACATTTCTGTTGAATTTTGGTCACTTTTTTGTTGAATTTTTGTCACTTTTTTGATGAATTTTGGTCACATTTTTTGTTGAATTTTTGTCACTTTTTGGTTGAATTTGTGTCACATTTTTGGTTGAATTTTTTTAAAATATTTTTTTAATTTTTATTGAATTTTGGTTGAATTTTGGTTGAATTTTTGCTGAATTTTTGTCACATTTTTGTTAAATTTTTGTCACTTTTTTGGTTGAGTTTTTGTCACTTTTTTGTTGAGTTTTTGTCACATTTTTTGTTGAATTTTTGTCACTTTTTTGTTGAATTTTTGTCACATTTTTTGTTGAATTTTTGTCACTTTTTGGTTGAGTTTTTGTCACATTTTTGTTAAATTTTGTCACATTTTTGTTGAATTTTTGTCACATCTATGTTGAATTTTTGTCACATTTATGTTGAATTTTTGTCACATATTTGTTGAGTTTTTGTCTCTTTTTTTGTTGCGTTTACATCCTTGTTTTCTTCTCATTTTTTGTGGCTGTTTTGGTGCTTTTTTTCCCCAAGAAGCTTTTTGATCAGGGTAAAGCCAAACTGGAGAAAATGGGATCCGTTCAGGTGGGAGTTAAGAGGTTAACATCTTAACAACTTATTCTATTACGTCTTTATCCACTCCAACATGGCTGTATCGCTCGTATATGACAAACAGGTTAGCATAAGTACCGTTCAGGTATTGAAAACCGGTATTGTAAACCAAGTGTCATTAAAGCACCGGTATCGAAAAAAGGTAACGGTGCCCAGCCCTAGTCCTGGCCCAAGAGGGGAACTTACTGGATTGTGTGATATACAGTATTACTATGGGGCTGTCTTGTTTCTGAGCATGTCTGCCCCATTTCATCGGACGGCGGTCTTCACATACTCGCATATTTTGATGCAGATCACCGGCCAAAAGCCTGACAGTTCATCCCGAGGCAGATTTGTGGCGCGTCAATGAACGACAATGTCTCTGAATTGCTTGTAAAACTTGTAAAGAGCAACAAAAACCCAGTCCTTTTGTTATTATTGAGCCCATTTCTTCCACCACGTTAGCCTATTTTCACTCACAATATAAGCACGACCCTGATTATGGAGAGAAAGAGCTCAAGTGTGCCATTTCCGCTGATATGTTTCTAAGCCTTTTCACCATCCTGACTGTAGCGTGTTCATTATTACTGCGGCTGAATGGGAGGCTTTGTGTTGGCTGAAGTGAGCAACTACTCAAGAGTCTTAACTTCCTCATTGAAGGGGATCACGGGCTGTTCCTCCGTCTCCTCGCGCCCCCCCCCGTCTTTGTGGGGCTGATTTGAAACCATTCAGGTGCTCCTCCGCGCAGACGTCCCTCTTGGTGTCTTCGGTTGCTCTTTTGTTTTCGAATCCTGCCGGAGAAGAGGCCGGGGCGCTGAGGCGGGATTAGGAACAGTTATTTCCACGCTCTCTTGGAGGTGGGCCGCCTTGGAAATGCCATGGACGTGGAGGTGCAATCACTCCATTTGAATACACACTGCGGCGGCGGTTTGAGCTGCAGAGTGGAGACGACAAGGCGAGGTCTTACTGCAAAGGTTGGTAAATGCCGACTGAAATAAACAATGCAAATTTATTCCAGACCAATGGGATGACTCAAGTTTTTGTCTTCTCTTTGACCCATTTCTCCACTGAAAGCAATGAGCAATGTGTCAGGAGCAGATTTGAGATTTACTTGTTCTTTTATTGCTCTTGTTTGTCTGTTGGCCGTCTCCTTTTCACGTTCTGAAATAGAGACAGCCATCAAATCAGCCATAGCGGGTCATTGCAAGAGGGAGAACCACATCTTGGACTGGGACAATGTCAGGGTCATCCGTACCGAAAGTAACAAGCATCACCGCTGGATCGGGGAAGCCATCGAGAGCAGAAGGCGTCAGTCAGTAGGGGGCACTAGCTCTCCTTAAGGGCTCATTTATGGATATTCATGGAGCTTTCTGTCTCCTGCGTGATTCTGTCTGTGCTCCATCAGATGCTTTGTTTATCCAGAGTCATAAGAACGTAACAGTACATGAGCGAACCACTATTGCCCACAGCTCAACAGTTGAAGCAAAGCAAAAGGCTAAACTTCTAAAAAGTGATTTCAACCTGAAAAGACTCACAGAGACAGAAAGGCAATAAGAAAGTTTTATTGAACGGCCACGGATCATGATTGGGGCTCAGACCCCGGCGGAGGATTTAATGAACGAAAGAGTTGCACGGCGTTGATGAACGATAGCCAGAATCTTCCCCGGAGCCTGGACACTGGTCGTGGTAGAAGAGGAGACTTGAGGAGGCTTAAGAAGTCCTATCATTTTTACTTTGTATACAAATGAATGCCCTCCATGACCCGCCAACCAAATGATCCTAGGAGCTATGTTGACTTTGTGCCCCTGGTAGGGTCTCCCATAGCAAACAGGTCCTTCGTGACGGGTCAGACAAAGAGTGGTTCAGAAGCCTCTTATGAGAGACCAACAGGCCCGGCTAGAATCGTGAGGCCGTCCCGCCGTGGACCCACCACCTGCAGGAGGCGCCATAAGGGGCTGGTGCAATGTGATAACGGACAAGTGGAAGAAAATGGATGGATGGATGGATGGATACAAATGAATGCAGAAGCAAAAAGCCAAACAATAAAATCTTAAAATTCTCAGATGACACTTATGAGCTTATTAAGAAAAGGCGAAAGTCCTTCTATGTACTTTTCCTTATAATATTTTTATTATTATTTTTGCATTAAAGACAAACAAACAATTACCCTGGGGATCTCAGCAAAACAAAAATAAAGAATAATAATAAAAAATATATCCACACATACACACATTTTGAGGGGCAGGTGCTCAACCAAGACAAAAGGGCACGACCCCCCCCCCCCCCAAAAAAAAGACCAAAAAGTGATTTTTCTGTAATTAGTGACACTAACACACCATTGATTAACACAGCAACATAAAATGTCCTACTATGTAGACCTAATAGTAAACTACATAGACTTTAAAGGACAATGTAGGACTATCACAAGGCTCTGCACTTAAAGGCACAACATTTTGGATTATATTGTTGTGGTAAAACAAAACATGCTCCTAATGACCAGCTCGAACACAGAAAATGCTGTTACTGTAGTGTGTAGTAAAAGAATGGATTTGGATGTGAAACTAACCTGTTTAAATCTCAAATTCTACTGCCTTTAGTCACATCTCCATGGAGACGAGCTGGAGACGTACCCACTCCAGTAAAGTTAGGCGGGGTTAGCCTCATAGATGTTTGTTTGTACAATTCTGAGGTATTTTTCAATGATGAAAATAATGGTCATAAAGTAAATGCTTGTATTTCAATTTTATTTATTGGGTAAAATTCTACACGGTGTGGCTTTAAGTCTAGCACAAATACAACTAAATGATGCAAAGGTACTATAGCCTACACTTAAAACATCTGGTTTGTCAATATCATGACATGGATATTTTTGTCCATGTCAAAAATATGTTAAATAACAATAATCCTGGGCTGTTCCTGTGCTCCTCACACAGATGCACAGTGTCCAGAACGCAGGCACCTCCTCACCCTTCTCTCTCCTTCTCTCCCCTCTGTCTCCTCAGCTCAGCTCACTCTGCTCTGGCCCTGGTCTACGCTCAGCCCTGACTTAGTCTGAATAATACAGCTAATTTTCAGAACATTTTATAGGGCGACAAACAGAACCGCTAAAGTTACTGACTTGTTACCGCTGACTTTATCCGGACGGTCTCGACACGCGCGGCGCTGACGGCCTCGCCCCGATGGCCCTCTCGTTTCCTTTCCCCTTAATAATCCAGTCATGTCGCGCTGGCTCGTTCATAAAGTTATTGAATTTACTTAGTTTACTTTACTCCCACGTCTCACAGAGTTGGGCTGTACCATCTTCTCAGACAGGGGGAGACACGGGGCCAGCACAGCTGCCCTTCTGGGATCAGGAGCGTCAGCGCCGCCGCGGCTCGAGAAGCAGAAGAGGAATGAAGCGCGATTTGTAGTTGTTGAACATTAAAACTGTATTTTCAGCACATGTTGGCTTAAGCACATGTTGGCTTCATACTGAGGTCTGTTTCCACTTCATGGCTACTACGCGTTTTGCCTGAATGAGGGAAATATTCAATAAATGCCTCATTGCTGAATCTAACTGAAGGCTTGGAGGATATTTATGCAATAAACATATTTTTGGCTCGAAAGGGATCTTATGTCCTATTAGTTTCCCAATATGTTCATGAACTTCACGCCAATATTTCTGAAGCTCGTGGCCCCCCCACAAACAGTGAACTAAGGTTCCAGTTTCTATGTTGCATTTATAACATTTATCTGAGTTCTCATTATCAAAATGGTGAAGTTTCACTGGAGTAATGTAATTGTATTGTATTAGTCTGCATTTGGTGTTAATTGTTAGAGTTTGTGCATAAAGGCACGTCTTCTCCCATTCCTCCAGTGAAATATCTGTGAAGATCTTTTTTCCATGCTGACATATAAGACCCAGAGTTGTCCTTCGCAGCTGAAATAAGCATATTGTACTTTCTATTTCTTTATTTAAGGATCCCCATTAGTCTTTACCAACGCAAAGACTACTCTTCCTGGGGTCCATTCTCATTCAAAAGACCTTATACAGTCAAAGGGTAATTTATACAACACACATCGACAATACAGATTTCCTCATTCAAATAATTGAGGTAAGAGAAAAACAAAACAAGGTGTATTACAATACCCAAAGCAACTTTAAGTCAGGTTATTTATTTGTATTTGACTGATTACATGTTTCTTTAGATTTATTTTAAAAGAAAGATGATTTTTTAGTCTCTTAATTTCCTGAGGTAGCATATTCCAGTGCGAGGTGGCTCGGTATATAAATGTACTTTTTAGTGCATTAGATTTTGGCCGAGGCAAAGTAAAATTAGTAATAGAGGCTTGTCTTGTGCTAAAGCCATGTCTGTTACAAGTGGGCTGCAGTTTACAGAACAGGGTAAAGGGTTTGTGTAAGGTCCAGATTTTATGCAAAGACAACACAGAGCTACAGTCCAATCTGTCCTTGACTTTCATCCATGACAGTTTTTGATGCATAGCAATTGTATTTGTTCGAAAAGGACAACCCAGGGCAAGTCTAGCAGCCCGATTCTGAGCTATCTGGAGTCTGTCAAGGTGTTTTTTTGCAGCACTGGACCACACAGCGGGACAATAGTCCAAGTGACATAAAACTAAAGACTGTAATACAAGTTTTCTTGTTTCTAATGACATAAAAGGGGCACTGCTTCTTATTAACTTCTATGTACTTTGGTGAAATTGACTCTTTCCTTTCTTGGTGCGTGGAGCACAACTTGACTCTTAACGTAGGTAAAACCAAAGAGATGATCTTTGACCCCAAAGGTCTCATGTCACATGACCCAGTCCTTATTGGTGGCAGTGAAATAGAACAAGTTGAGTCCTTCAAATATCTTGGTGTTTATGTTGACAACCTCCTCAAGTGGAATGTCAATTTTCTTTATCGCAAATTGTCTCAGAGGCTTCATTTTTTAAGAGGACTGAGCACAAAAATAATGTCTTTGTTTTATAACACTGTTCTGGAAAGTCTAATCAGATAGAGAAAAGAGAAAAGAGGAAGCTTTTTATTCCACTCTTGCTAAAACGTTTCCACTTTAGTAGCTGGACTTAATAAGAGTTTGACGGCTCTTCAGCAGGGTTTGTCCACAACCAATTCTTATCCTTTAACCCCTAAAAACAAGAAGAAATTTGAGTTCCACTAAACGAAACTCTCTTTGAAACTAAACAAAATGAAAACACATTATAGCATGGCTGTCTCTATTATCATTTGCTTGTCAAAAATAGAGTTATAGTTTTTCTCACGCTCATCTCCAGCAAAAGTTGTGGATCTCCAAACATTTGTTGCTTTTCCTTGTTCACCTGCAGCGCGTCGCCTTGATGTTTGATTTGAAGATGTTTAAACTGTAGAGTCAAGAGGATATTTGCCTGAAAACACATATAGACGGAGGCAGCAGAGCGGAGACACAGCAGAGGGGATGAAAGCTGTGGAGAAAGTGCTGCGTCAGTGGGAGAACGGTGGATGGATGTCTCCGAAAAGCTTCGCAAACTCAGATGAATAAGTCGAGTCAGAGTCTTATGTAACTCCTCGAGGACAGGCCCCGATATAAGGACTTTAAATAGAACAGAGGACAAGACGCAGACATGAAAGGATCCCAAAGAAATTGTTGTTTCTTGAGCGTTCATCGACCAAAGTTCCAGAAAAGTAATAAACTCCACAAGTGAGGCTTATTTGGGATAAATTGAATTCACTGTTGGAGACCCTGGTCCAGCGTAGTCCAGGAGTAAAGGGGACGTCTCGTGAAATAATTACTTTTTTTGAAACCGTGTCCCAAACAAGCAGCAGCTTCCCCCCCCCTCGGGGCATGACAACAGGCAAAGCAAGGCAAGTCTATTTGTAGAGCACAATTCATACACAAGGCAATTCAAAGTGCTTCACAGTTGATAAACCTCTTAACTCCCGCCTGAACCGAGAGCATTTTCTCCAGTTCAGCTTTACCCAAATCCTGTAGGCCAGTGTAACACCTTGGGCCAGATCTTGTGGCGGCGCATGGGGCGGCGCAGGCTCTTGGCGAATTTTTTTCCGAGCTATATGTGCCATTCGCCTCTGCCACCTGCGAGGGGGCGTCACAAGAGGAGGTGACTGCACTGATGGAAACACGGCTGACATTCACTTCCTCGTTTACATTGCGCTGTCTTGCGTTCTTTCTTAAGCCTAAGGCTCTCACAGGTCAAACTAAAAACTTTATTTACCCCATCGTGAGCTAAACGATGTTCACGTCTCGAGAGAAATAGAGCTACAGCGTCCGGTGTGGCGCGGATCGGCCCGCGCTTGGCGTGAACGCGAAGCAAAACAAAAGCACATGTTCACTCCACACAAACACTCTCCTGGACGCGGAGTCAATCTGGTTGGAGGAAAATGTGTGAGTCTCCATGCACTTAAATGCGCCAAGTCTGGAGTGGCAAGATCACAAAGTGCGCTCCTACTGAGCGCAAAATGTCACGCTATCGTCTCCGTTTTGATGCACAAGATCGGGCCCCTTGTTTGAAAGACCTACAAAACTAAATTGATCTTTTTCCTCACATCATCAAAAAAAAAAAAATTCTTCACTTTTTTTGTTGGGCAGTCATTTTTATTTTTGTCAAATTTTCGTGACTTTTTTTGTCACTTTTTCGTCAAATTATTCACATTTTTTTTGTCAAACGCTTGTCACTTTTTAGTCCATTTTTTCTCTGTTTTTCGTCAATTTTTTCTCACTTTTTTGTCAATTTTTGTCTTTTTTTTGTATATTTTGTGTACATTTTTTGTCACTTTTTCGTCCATTTTTTCTCTGTTTTTCTTCCAATTTTTCTCCGTTTTTTGTCTATTTTTTGTCCATTTTTGTAATTTTTTTGTAAATGTCACTTTTTCGTCACTTTTTTTCTCACTTTTTTCACATTTTCGTCCTTGTTTTCATCTCAGTTTTGTTGCTATTTTCACACCTTTTTTCCAGAAGCTTTTGGATTCGGGTAAAGCTGGAGTAAAAATGTGCTCTGTTCAGGTGGGAGTTAAGGGGTTAAATACACGAAAGCAAATAGAATCAATAAAAACATCAACATAAAATTAATCAATTACAGTAAAAGGCAAGAGTGCAGATGAAATACTTTGTCATATGTGCAGAGAAAAAGAACTGTTTTCAGCCTGGATTTGAACATTGTCAAAGTTGAGGCCTGTCTCACATCCTCATGAAGACTGTTCCAGATTTTAGCTTTAGCCTCAGTGTGTTTATTATTGACTCTGGGAACCACCAGGAGGCCCCTCCCTGAAGTTCTCAGGGCCCGAGATGGTTCATACGACTCTAATATGTCAGAGATGGACTTTGGTGCTAAACCATGAAAAGACTTGTAACAAGCAGAGCTGTTTTAAATTCTATTCTCTTAGCGACAGGAAGCCAGTGCAAAGACCGGAGCACTGGACTAATATTGTCGTATTTCCTGGTTCTGGATGTTCTGCAGCTCTGACAGTGAGCAGACGTTACAGTCGTCTAACCTGCTGGAGACAAACACATGGATAAGTCTCTCCAAGTCTGGTTTTGACACTATTCCTCTGATCTGAGCCATGTTTTTCAGATGGTAAAAAGCTGCTGATGTTGTTGCTTTGATGTGGCTGTTTAAGTTCAGGTCTGAGTCCATGATCACTCCTAGATTTCAAACCTGATTTTTTGGTTTTAGAGACTCAAGGTGACTGATAACACACAATAAAGTTCTTCATTCATTCATTCCTTCGTCAGAAACATTCTTGGAGTAGTCAATGTATTAATTCTCAATATAATCCATTTTGTTTTGGTCTTCTTCCATTGCAGAGTGTTTGTGAAGACTCTCAGTGGCCCAGGAATCATAACCCATTTTAGTGAAGCTTGAATATCATCAACTGGACTGAGTGGATTGAGTTGAGAGGACGTTTTTACACGGCCAAAGTGTCAGGATTGTGTTTGATGGTTTTTGGTCGTAATTCCAAACAGCATAAATCCACCGATTAACCTCTTAACTCCCACCTGAACCGAGAGGATCTTTTTCCTCACGTCATCATTTTTTTTTTCCATAATTTTTTTTGGGGGGTATTCAACTCATTTTTGTAACTTTTTTGTCATTTTTTTTGTCATTTTTTTATCACATTTTTGTAATTTTTTTGTCAATTTTTTGTCATTTTTTTAAATCAAATTTTGTCATTTCTTTGTCATTTTTTTGTCATTTTTTTGTCATTTTTTGGTCATTTTTTGGTCACATATTTGTCATTTTTACATCCATTTTTTCATCATTTTTTGGTCATTTTTTGTCACATTTTTGTCTTTTTTTTGGTCATTTTTTGTTACATTTTTGTCATTTTTTCGTCAATTATTTATCAAATTTTGGTCATTTTTTGTCACATTTTGTCATTGTTTTTTCACATTTTTTATCAATTTTTTGTCACATTTTTGTCATTTTTTCGTCAATTTTGTATCAATTTTTTGTCATTTTTAATCTTTTTTTTTGTAATTTTTTATCAAATTTTTATCATTTTTTCGTCAATTTTTTATCAATTTTTTGTCATTTTTTGTCACATTTTTGTCATTGTTTTGTCACATTTTTAATCAAATTTTTGTCATTTTTTTGGTCACATTTTTGTCACATTTTTGTCATTTTTTTGTCAATTTTTTGTCAATTTCTTGTGACATTTTTCCACTTTTTCATCACTTTTTTTGGCAATGTTTTCTCACTTTTTTGTCACATTTCCATCGTTGTTTTCGTCTCAGTTTTGTTGCTATTTTCACACCTTTTTTCCAGAAGCTTTTGGACTGGGGTAAAGCCAAACTGGATTCATGTGCTCGGTTCAGGTGGGAGTTAAGGGGTTAAAAGCAGAAAAGGGTTAAGCCCGGAGTGTGTGCGACAGTTCCCCTCAGTTCCCCTCAGTCTGTGCGAGCTGTCAGATAAACGAGGCAGGAACAAATGCTCGTTCCCGACTCGATCGATCTCGCCGCCCGCGATGATGTATGTCCCCGCGTTCAAAACAATGACACTGAAGGCAGGCAGCTGTAAACCCAGATCTGCTCCCTGCAAACGACTCCGAGCAAAGTCACAGACGGATGATCAGTGGAGGACACGTCAGTACGCCGGCTAAAGGGCTGGTCCCGAGTTTGAGTCCTGAAGCCGGATCTATGCATCACTTTAAAGGGGAGACAATTCAGGAAAAAAACGTTTGGGCCTGTCTTAACATATAAACTGTCATTGGGAAAGAAAAAAAAAGCATGAAATTCTCAATATACAACATCTCATAAATAGCACCAACAAACATGAAACTTCCCTACATGTACAATATCTATTTACAGGGTCTGCAGAGTTGGACAAGTCAAATTTAAGACTTTTTAAGACCTTTTTAAGACAAAATCTCAAAAATAAGACCTGTTTTTGAACGCCAAACATGTAAATGGACTAAAGAAAATCACTGTCACAAAAATCCAAGTGTCAAACTGTTGTTTTTGATTTCACAGTGGGATTTACAAATGTAAGAACTTAATTTTTCACATTTTAACAACCATTCAAGTTTTACCAACCTTATCCCATAATAAGAAAATTGAGACTGAATAATTACTCACAATTATCGACTGAATGAAAGAAAACAACAGATATTTAGTTTTTGTATTTAAAATGCTTTGTAATACTTGAGCTGGTAAAACATTCACTGTTTCTAAAAATAAAAGCAGCTTTTCCACTCGTTTGCACAGAACAAAACACTGTCAACTTTACAGCTAATTAATGATCATAATTATTTTAATGATATTATTATTAGGCCAGAATCTAGTCTAGGTTTTATGTTTTCTAAACTTGTTTGTCAGATGTTTTGATGAACAAAGTGAGAAACGTGTTTCTAAAGTAACAGGACTTTCTCTTTCCTTCTGTCCCTGAGCAGAGGAGCGTTAGCTTTGTGTTTCCCAACATTTGGACAAACTTTATTGGGAATGATGCCGTTCATGACCTTGAGTTGGATATTTACAGTGAAGGATTATCTCCACGTTGTTTCATATTGGACGTATCTTTCCACCGACAGCAGCGTTACGGATCCATCAGCGACACCTCGGTCATGTTTTGGATTCCTAAACTCTGCTGACTTCAATCGTTTTTTTGGGCGGATAAAGCTCTGAAGGAGAGTCCTTCTGCCTCGCTCGACTATCGCTGAGTTTACGTTGTTTGTGGCGGCGGCCAGTGCGTCAGCGTCACTTCGCCCTCTCGGACCATGAGCGGCACCGGGCGGCTCATGGTCCTCATCGCTGCTTCTGTGACTTTATTTGTCGACTTTTTAAACGAAATTGTGCGCAAATAATTGGGTCGTTGAACGTTAATTTTTAAGACCAGTTTACCATGGATTTAAGACCAAATAGGCCGAATTTTAGACTTTTTACGGCCTTAAATTTGGATTCTTGAATTTTAGACTTTTCAAGACCCCGCGGACACCCTGTATTTACAAGCCCGCCTTTATATTTTAAAACAAAAAAAGTTTGCTCATGTGCTCTGATCTAGGGCTGCTGCAGTTGGTCAGGTCGAGGTTCAGCAACACTTTGTGCCCAAAGAATGAGATCAGCCGACGACCTGAACATCCCAAAAGACCAGGTTATTCCATCAGTGGGTTTCTTCTTCTTCCAAGATGACAACGCCAGGATTCATGGGGCTCACATTGTGAAAGAGTGGTTCAGGGAGCATGAGATGGATGGTCCGCCACAGAGTCCAGAACTTAACCTCATTGAGAATCTTTGGGATGTGCTGGAGAAGGCTTTGCACTGTGGTCACATGCATAATTCCCAATAAAGTTTGTCCAAATGTTGGGAAACACAAAGCTAACGCTCCTCTGCTCAGGGACAGAAGCAAAGAGAAAGTCCTGTTACTTTAGAAACACGTTTCTCAGTTTGTTCATCAAAACATCTGACAAACAAGTTTAGAAAACAGAAAACCTAGACTAGATTCTGGCCTAACAATAATATCATTAAAATAATTATGATAATGAATGAGTTGTAAAGTTGACAGTGTTTTGTTCTTTGCAAACGAGTGGAAAAGCTGCTTTTATTTTTAGAAACAGTGAATGTTTACCAGCTCAAGTATTACAAAGCATTTTAAATACAAAAACTAAATATCTGTTGTTTTCTTTCATTCAGTCGATAATCGTGAGTAATTATTCAATCTTAATTTTCTTATTGGGATAAGGTTAAAACTTGAATGGTTGTTAAAATGCCTAATGTGAAAAATGAAGTTCTTACATTTGTACATCCCACTGTGAAATCAAAAACAACAGTTTGACACTTGGATTTTTGTCAGTGATTTTCTTTACAGTCCACTTATATATCGCGCGTTCAAAAACAGGTCTTATTTTTTAGATTTTGTGGTCTTAAAAAGGTCTTAAAAAGTCTTAAATGTGACTTGTCCAACTCTGCAGACACCCTGGGCATCTGAAACCAGCCTTTTGTGCTAAAGCTGGGTGAAATCATCGCGCTCCTTGGTCCACAGGGCCCCTGGAAACATAGTTCAAATGTCCATAAAGTTCCTTATACATGTTGTTGACCTTGTTTTGGCCCAAATGTGAGCGCCACCTGGGCTCTATCTGTGCACGTCCCTGGATGTCTGCAAGTCCTCCGCTTAGAGATGCTTAGCTACCGTTTTTAACCACTTAACTCCCACCTGAACCGAGCACATTTTCTCCAGTTTGGCTTTACCCCAATCCAAAAGCTTCTGGAAAAAAGCTGTGAAAAAGCCACAAAACTGAGACGAAAACCTTGATGGAAATGTGACAAAAAAGTGACGAAAAATGGATGAAAAAGTGGCAAAAATGTCACAAAAATGTCACAAGAAATTGACAAAAAATGGACGAAAAAATGACAAAAATGTGACAAAATAAATGACAAAAAATTGATAAAAATTTGACCAAAAAATTACAAAAATGTGACAAAAAAAAATACAAAAATGTGAGAAAAAATGACACAAAAAAAAAAAAAAAAAAAAAGTTGCAAAAACGAGTTGAATACCCAACAAAAAAATGGAGAAAAATCTGATGACGTGAGGAAAAAGATCCTCTCAGTTCAGGCGGGAGTTAAGAGGTTAACCCACTGAAGCGCTCGCATTTGCATCTCTCCCGAAATCACCTTCAGTTTATCCACTTTCTTCACACTTGTCCAAAGACTTTTTTCCTCTAACAGACTCAAAATACACAGAATTGTCCCTTCTCCATTCTACACGCTACATTTGCAAAGAGTAATTACAGTCGAGTGTCATTTACAGTCACGGTCTAACATTCCTCCGACTCATTAACGTTTGAAACTGAAATGAAGCTAAATGCGGCATAAAATAGCTCTTTCAAAGTAAAACCAAACCGCGTCCTCGGCTCTGATTGTTTATGTTGAGACGGTCATGTCAGATCAGTTATGACGCTGACCTTTTACCGTAATTGCTCTAAAAGACAACGTTACAGCCGCTATCAGAGTGTTTGCATGTTTTGTAAAAGCTGTGATTTAGGGATGATTGCTTTGGAAACGGAAAGGTCAGCGGCGGCGGCTTGTTTCCGCGCTCAAGTGGGTGAGTAAACAAAAGGCGACGTGATCTTAAAGCTGCAGTGAGAGGGGTCAGAGAGACGGGAGGGGCGGACTGATGTGGACCGACAGGGGGCGGCCGGGACTTGACCTCAGATGGAGACCGGAGAGATTTGCACTGGAGGAACATTTAGTGCAGTAGTTATGATCTGGAGCTGCTGCAGTCTGGCCAGGGCTCCATTCAGCAACACTTATGTGACGGACGGACCGGCCATATGTCCATTCTGGAAGAGCACGGAAGGGCCACTGGCTCTAGGGCCCCCGGTCTGGCCCCTCACTTTACCTTACCCTTACCCCCGGGCACAACCGAGCATTACCCAAATCTAAAAGCATCCAAGGACAAAAATGTGCTGGAAAAGCAACAAAAAAGTGACAAAAACAAAACAAAATGTGACAAAAACGTTAGTTAGTTAGTTAGTTTATTTTATTCGATCATTATGAACATTTAAATCACATGTCACATGTTTTCCAAAGATCTTAGACATTATACAATAAGAAAACACATACATTAAGAATTTAAGTGCTAAATGATGCCTGACCGAAAGGGGTTTAGGCTGAAGCCAAGACTTATTCTGCCTAAACCCCTTTTACAACTGTGACTCTGTGTCCAAAGAGACACATTATACACTTTCTCTAATACCAACGATGGAAACACTTAAGCACAAAACTTTAACTTCAACAATCAGAAATGATGCTATGTATCCTCGATCAACTTCTTTTCTAATGGTCTTCATTCAAGTGTTCTATACGTCTCTATCATGTTTAACTTATACAGTTTCTTTAATGCTTTGATAGTTTTGGAGCCCTTAAAGGAACAGGCCACCGTTTTTCCATACTGAGATATGTTCTTACCTTAGCTTTGACGAGTTCTTTAGGACCTGTCTGATCTTCACCCGTGTTTTCAGTCACGTAAACACAGTGCAGACGGCGTTAGCATTTAGCCTCTCCCTCTCTCCTCTATAGCTCCAAAACAGGTCAAGATAGAAGCTACCAAGCTCTTCCACGTTTTCCCTATTTAAATATGGTTACGTGAAGTGTTCCACTACAAAGTATAATCACACAAAATTAAACAATGTGGATTTTCTACGCGGATAAAAGGGGGAACTATAATGTAAGGCGTAATAATACCAGGAGTAGTTCGAAATCCGCGCAGTAATCTTCACTTTACTGCGCAGTAATCTTCACTTTACTGTGCGGATGCACCTTTTTTCTGTAAGTCCTGGTTTTGTCCTGGCTCAGACTGCGGCTCTGCCATCTCTGAAAATGACTAAAGTGTTTGTAAGTTGTGGCTTTGGCACTTTAAAGGGACTATACAGAATTTAAAAATGTTAAAATCATGTATTTTCCTCCCCCTACATGTTCCAACAATGTCCTTAAGTGTAGAATCACCACAACTGCCTCTAAAATCCCGCACTGTCACTCAGAAAGGTGTTAATTCGGGTCCGAAGTGCCGTCATGCACTAGCTTAATCTAGAAGGTGCAGTTACATGTATGACCTGAGGTGGCAGTAGTGAGTATAAAATGGCAAACTTGCATCTGGCCCCTTTAAGAAAACATCTGCATTTGCACTGAAGCAGCTCATGAGTTCAGGCTTTTTGACTCACTGTGGATCATTTATTGACATCTGGAGAGAAAAAGTACCAAAAATTAGCACAGAAAAAAAAGGTTTTTCGATGCTGCCCCCTACCGGAGCTTCTTGGTCGGTACCAAGTAGGTACCGACCAATTAGACAGTAGTAGACAGCTTCCTCAGAGCTGTTGTCCGTGGTGACCAGATATAGACGTGGATGGTGAATACCCAGTGACAGCAGATTACGTCCTTGGCGGGGGCCTCAGGCCGTGTCTCGGGCCTCCTCCGGAAGGCTCTGTCCCAGGTGTTGGACAGCTGGAACCTAAGTCCCCCTCGCCTGTCTCTCATATATGGCCTCCTTGACCCCTCTCTCAAAGCACCGCTGCTCCTTGTCCAACAGACGTGTCTCTGTCCTCAAAGGCCCGTCTCCTCCATGTGCAGAAACACTGCAGAAGTCGAGCCTGGCGATGTTTTCCTCCGGTGTTGAGAGAGGAGCTTCTCCCAGGGCTGAGCTGTTTCCCCGACGTTCCCCTGATTACACCCCTCTGTGCCGCACGTGATCCCATAAACCACCCCTGCTTTCCTGCCCTTGGGGATGTTATCCTCAGGCTGTACCAGCCGGGACTGTAAGGGGTTTCAGTGATGCACGAACGAATAACAAGTGACCTGTGCATATTCAGGGACCGTGCTTATGATTTCAGAAGGGAAGAAATGCTAGAGAACGAGTACAAAGAAGCATTGTGTATTTCTGTTGTTGGGATTAATGTATGGAGTAAGTTGGACCCAGAGCAAAAAGACATTTATTACAAAAACATATGTTGAGAATGGATGCTAAGGATGCAAAATAATGATGGACTTTTTCATTTACTGTGAAGAACTGAAAAGAAGAACTGTAAACCTGCAGCTTCAGACATTGGCAGCTGTTTCTGTTTGTAAAATAAGCTCTAGATTCTGCCTCTTCCAGTTCAAACTTTCAAACATGAATATTTTTCCCTCTCTTGACAGTTTATAGTCAACCAAATCCTTGCGTTTTAGTGATTTAAAGCTCGTTTGTGTGAGCCCTGTGAGCCACTTTATTCACAATGATTAATAATAAAAGATAAATGTGCTTAGAGCGTGTGACCTTATTATGTGGCACGTAAACAATGTAATCAAAGCTGAAGGCGTTTCAACAGAAACAATCAAACTTCAGACACTGGAAGCTCCACAGAGAATCACCTGTAAGAATGACTTTGAGCCGTCTATAATTATATTGGAATCCAGCCTGACATTTACAGTGCGTAATTAAATCACACATGTCTCTAAAGCCCGTACAAATCCCCGCACTCTTTTAATACTCTATTTAAGGCACATCCGAATAAAGGAAGGCACAGCCGAGCAGATGTCCAAGTGAAACTCCCGGGACGTTCTGACTGAGGGAATTAATTTGACATCCTCAGCTGCCGCTAACTTTGTGCTTTACGTAATTTCATTCAGAGCTTCCGGAAGACTGCCTGGAACTCTTGAACCCAGAGATAAAACAAATAATTACATGTGTTCAATATTGAGGAATTGCCAAGACTCTCCTTAGGCCAGGATGGCACGAGCTGAAGGAAAGCATCGCCATTTTTCTCAAAGTGACCCTGCAAGTTGTGAAACGTGCCTGTAAACGTGTCCAGAGGAAGCCAAAGAGGAGGCCACTAAATTAAAATGTTAGTTGTGGCCCAAGTATTCGGCCTTTAAGCCTTTTTAAGCCGGTCGCAGGTTTCGAATGACACAATCTGGAATCCAAGGCTCTGAGAAAGGGACGGTTTCACAACATCGCAGCACACATGGGCTCTGTAAAACAATGAAGTATATATTATTTTGACCTTTTATTTTAAGGAACAGGCCATCGTTTTTCCACACTGAGATATGTTCTTACCTGAGCGCATCTAGAAGAGCTCATTGGTAAGGCATCGGTGCCTTTAAAGATGCGCAGGACAGTTTTGTGTGAACAGTTTTCGAAGCACTTCAGAAGAAGAAAGGGCCAAATAGGGCTGGGCATAATCGAATTTTAATCTAATAAAGAATTGGCCAGTTCTGTGGCAGTCTGGAAAAAAATATGTAATGCTGCGGCGCCTGTCAGGTCAATCCCAGGGAAACTCTCGGCCCAAACAAACAGGAAGCACAGGACGGCACATGCGGCACAAAGAGGAGAGGACCTGGTGATTTTACCTTTGACGCCTTAACTCCCACCTGAACCGAGCACTTTTCCTCCAGTTTGGCTTTACCCCAGTCCAAAAGCTTCTGGAAAAAAGGTGTGAAAATAGCAACAGAACTGAGACGAAAACAATGATGAAAATGTGACAAAAAAGTGACGAAAAAATGAAGAAAAAATGACAAAAATTTGACAAAAATGACTTGAATACCAACAAAAAAAAAATGATGAAAAAAAAATCTGAGGACGTGAGGAAAAAGATCCATTTAGATGAGTTTTGTAGATCTTAGCTTTTAAATGAGGTGTTACACTGGCCTACAGGATTTGGGTAAAGCTGAACTGGAGAAAATGCTCTCAGTTCAGGCGGGAGTTAAGAGGTTAAAATCAGCTACAAAGTTGTGCTAACTCGTCTAAAGGGCAAAACAGAAACGCATGAGGAGCCTCAGAGGACCAGGACACACACGGGTGTGAAGAGTTTATCTTCGAAGAGGAAAACTATTGATCGCTGTCTGGACCATGTGGATTATTTTTGAGGCTGCAGCCGTGGATTAGCAGGACTTCTAACAGTGAATTGTAAGTTTGATCCAGTGCTTTAAAGGGACTATACAGAGTTTAAAAATGTTAAAACTAAGTATTTTCCTCCCCCTACATGTTCCAGCCATGTCCTCATGTGTAGAATGAGCTCAGACCTGTTCACCACAACTGCCTCTAAAATCCTGCACTGTCACTCAGAAAGGTGTTAATTCGGGTCAGAAGTGCTGTCATGCACAAGCTTAATATAGAAGGTGCAGTTACACGTCTGACCTGAGGTGGCAGTAGTGACTTGCATCTAGCCCTTGTAAGTGGGCTGGTACGCGCCGGTACTCAGTACCGCCACTTCCAAAAATAGCTCTTGAGCGTACCACCGCCTCTCCGTGCACCGAGAACGTGCTTTTAGCGCACCGGTACGCTCCTTTCCACATCTGTTTTAATCCTTTGGCTGCTCCGCCGCTTTTCAGAGTGTCCTTCACAATGCACGTTTCTTATTTTGTCCCACCGTGAGCAGAGACTACATTACCCATACCCCCCTCTTGGCAAAAAATAGAGTACCGGCACTTCTTTTTGTTCACTTAAAGAGGGGGTATTATGCTTTTTTCAATCACATAGCACCAGTCTATATCACACTACAATGATGATGAAACCTTCTGTTGGTCTGTAAATGCAGTAAATTAGAATAACTGCCTTGTATAAAATGTCTCTCTCAAAATGGCTGTAGTGAATATCTTGAAATAGGCCTCTGTCTCTTTAAGAACCTCTGAGCCTTTCCGACACGCCCCCTCCACACGCTGTCTGTGGCATCAGTGGGGAGGGGGTTCTGCTGAGGGGCAGTGGTTGGTTACTCGGCTGGTGACGAAAGCTCGGCTGGTGACGAAAGCTCGGAGGCGTCTCCAGGAGGTGGGGGCGTTCCTAGGAGGACTCAGGCAAACCTATCCCTAAAATGGCCGCCATCAGAGTTTTTACAGATTACTCAAAAATACGTGAATGTGCCAAGGCAACACTTCAGGCATGTTTTTAATGAGGGAATGACATAATAACATAATGTAAAGCTTGAAAAAGTCAATTTTGCATAATACCCCCCCCTTTAAAGCACTGGTTTGATCGTATTTTATTCTTATAAATGCGCTGTTCACGACGAGTATGTCTGTATATACATAGCACGTTGTTAGCTTTGTGGCTTTGTGAGGCTCTGCACTGAACACAAACATGCGCTCGCTCTCTGCTTCTGACATTCTTTAAACTCTTTGGTGTTTCCTCTGCAGATGTTTGTGCGTTGTTGTGAGGGGATGTCGTTCTGCGAGGCCAGAAGTGTGGAGTTTGTTTCTGCTGATGAGTTAGTTTTCAGTTTGGCCGCGGCATCTGTTTACGTGCTCGTCCTGGAAAGACACATTTATTGTTTTTCGCTGCCATTTTGACTCATTAAAGGCCTCATTTTATACGGGAAAAAAGAAGACGTATAATACTGTTTATTCCTCATGGCTTCATTATGCTTCTTGTAATAATAAAAGGGTTTCCTGATTATGTTTTGCTTCCTCCGCCTCAATAAAGACCAGCCTCAGACTCGGTAATTCTATTTTAATTTTGGGCAGAAGAAGAGCATCTGTCTTCGCTGTGAAAACAGTGAAATCAGGTGTCGACAGGTTTTTCTTGGAGGCATTTTTTGACGAACAGTCGCTGGCTCCGAATGATACGTGTGGATTAGTCAAACTTCGCAGACGGCCGGGAATATTGTGCCACGAGGAAAGACGCGCTGCTGCAATGAGGGATTAGTCTGAGCCGCTCTTTGAAGAGGAATTCTGTCTGCAGGCTGCGAAGTGGGAAGAATAAATGTTTCATTTTGTGTCCGCGTTTATAATACGCTCGTAGAAATGATTGGTTAAGAAAAAAAAAAAAAAGTTTTAAAGAAATTTACATTACATTTGTCATTAATTCAGGCATTCGAAAGGAAAGTGACGAAGAATATCTACCTTATTTCACAAAACTTGAAATAAAGCAAAAATAATCAGGGTATTTATGTGTCTCTTTATATAAAGGTGACGAAGAATTCTTGTTTGTACCACAGCATTGATTTATAGATTTTTTCTAGGCTTTGTAGTTTTAAATAATGTCTCTGTGAGGATAAAACTGTGGCCACATTTACACACAGACATTGCAGTAAACCACATCAAATCATCTGATTTCTTTCTGATCTTTCACATGTGTCCAGCAGAGGGCACTGACATACCAAGAGATCAGGATATAAACAACACATTATAATCACGTGGTAGTGATTATAATGTGCCTCGGTCTGCCTCAAGGCGGCTGTGGCTGAGTGAATGAATAAGAGTGCAGCAGAGACTTATGGCACAGACGTGTAAAGTGCAACACAAGTGCAAGCTGAGGCTACAGTCCTGTCAGGCTCATTATTATTCATTTATTGAAAACGTTTCCTCAATAGTATTTTCCCAATCAAAACTGGGGCTTATGTTTATGGACCCCGGCGAAATTTACATGGATACCCCTGTTCTATAGTGAGAGTCCACTCTGCTGTGGACGGAGCAGATGGTTATGAGACCAGTAGCTGGAGATGGTTACAGGACTCACCACTGTGATCTACATCTGTGTTTCCCAAACGGGGGTACGGGGACCTGGGGGTTCTTGAGCACTTGGCAAGAGGGACTTGGAATGAAACGTTGGTTTTAATGATGTTTTTCAGTAAAAGCTTTGACTTTGAGAGTATTTTGGCTACATTTTGACACTGATTCATCTGTTTAGTGGATCCTCGAGTTAGGGGGCACTCGGAGTATGAATGAATGGCTCATGGGGTACGTGGGACAATAAAGGCTGGGAACTACTGATCTATGCAAAGGTGCGACGGCAGTCTCTAGAAGGCTTGTCTGCTGTTCATTTACAAAGCTCTTCTTGGTGCTTGATTATTTGATGGCGGCCATTTTAGGGGTAGGTTTGCCTGAGTCCTCCTAGGAACGCCCCCACCTCCTGGAGACGCCTCCGAGCTTTCATCACCAGCCGAGTGACCAACCACTGCCCCTCAGCAGAACCCCCTCCCCACTGATGCCACAGACAGCGTGTGGAGGGGGCGTGTCTGAAAGGGTTAGAGGTTCTTAAAGAGACAGAGGCCTATTTCAAGACATTCACTACAGCCATTTTGAGAGAGACATTTTATACAAGGCAGTTATTCTAATTTACTGCATTTACAAACAGACTGTTTCGTCATCATTGTAGTGTGATATAGACTGGTTCTATGTGATTGAAAAAAGCATAATACCCCCTCTTTAAGACTCTTTGTAATGGTTTTAATGGAATGTTTATGTTTTAATTGTTCTCTATTCACCTTAATACGTAAGTTCTCGTGGGCGCTGCCTTCAATTGTGCTCGCCTCTTCACTCGTATCCACTTCCATCGAGCTGGAGAAGTCCAGATAAACCCAGTTCTACAAAAGTACAAAGCTGTTTTTAGGCCGTGCAGAGAAACGCTGCAGTGTCGACTTGTTGGTGCAAATGAACATTGGACATTCTACACAGATTAATCGACTGAACATCAGATTTTCCCTCATTCTCCGGTTAATGAGTGGACTTCACGCTCTGCAGATAGAGTCAACACAAAGGAAGTGCTGAGACGAGGCAAAACGAGGCAAAAGTGGGCGGAATAAGGTGAATACTGTATGTTCTAATGAAAATGTAAAACTGTAAAATCTCCTGCAAATACCATAACGCAAACATATAAACACGGTGCGCTGTGAGGGGTAGTCTCTGAAAAAGCCGGCGTCATAAATCTGCAGGAGACGAGAAAAGAACCAGGCCTGGGCCCCCGACAGAGCTCCTGATCATTAAGACCTGGCTCCACCAAAGGGACGGCGGGAGAGACGACCCGCAGCTACACAGCGTAATTGGTTGGGATTCGCAGCCTCCTATTTCATATATCTACGTTCAGTATAAGTATTTTCTCGCTAGAAAAACTGTACGATTGAGATTAGGAAGTGTTCGACAATATCGGCAAATAACTTTGAAAAACGAAAGAACAAAAGAAATGCTCTCGCTGTTTTCTTGTGTTGTGTTTCCCCTCCTCCCAAAAAATGATGAACATTTCCACGGTCTGCCTGAAGCCCCAGAGCGACCGCAGAGGCAGATGTGGAAATTGGTCGAGTGCATCAGAATGAGCGCGAGGAGCACAGCGGCGCCGTTATGGTGATGCTTTGGCAAACAGTGGCTTAATTTGGAGTGTTGCCTGACAGCGGTGCACAAAGGACCGGAGACGTGGCGCAGTGTGTCATTTTCACGGTTAGTCAGACGACATTACGCTTTTGAAAGAAAAAATCACGGCGGTTCTTGCGGAGGATCGACGGAGCCCGGTGTTCTGCGACAGCGGAAAACGGCGAGCGTTCTCTCTGAAGGCGGCGCGAGTGAACGGTTACGGCTGTTACTGTCGAACAGAGCGGCTGTAATGCGGCGTAATATCAGGGAGACGTTCGTTTAGCGACGCCACGTGTGACGGGAGGAAACGGCCGATGTCAGCTGGCAGGAAGAAGGAAGAGCGAGAGGAGAAAACGGAATAAGAGTGTTTTAAATGTAAGGAACAGAAAATCCGTCAAACTAATAAAGGCTCTGGTGCCCGAGGTGATTTAGAGCAGGGGTCTGCAAGTTTACTCGGTGGAGGGCCGGTTTTCTTCATCGTCAAAAGACCAAGGGCCGGACCCTCCAATTGAAGTAAATCATCACTTTCTACATATGCCGGTGTTGTACATCATATACTGGAAAAATGTCCATCGTAAATTAGGTAAATGACTTAAAATTGCTTGAATAAAGGTTTTTTTTATGTTAAATTTGAGTCGGTTTGAACTAATCTAAGATCAGATAAAAACACCAATGCCAATGGAACAAACAGAAATCCCACTGGAAATCAAACAATTAACTTTTACTGTAAAAAATATGTATTTTTCACTTGAAATTATACAAAATAATCTGAATTGAGAAAAAACTTGCTTGTTCCATTGGCAAGGATAGGTTTTGCTTTAAGACCAGACCAAATCCACTCAATCTTTAGATTTAATCTCTTAATTCAAGTAGATTCAAGTCATTTCTTAGTATTCTTAGAGTATTCTTTTAGGAATATAGCCTTAATGGGTGCTCTGCTAAGACATTTTAAGGAATTGACAGTATTTTTAACATTTCTAGAGTACTTTAACAGGCATTTGATCTATGATTTGGGTCATAATATTTCTCAAAATCATCTCGAGGGCCGGAGTTTAATGATAGAGGGCCGGTTTTGGCCCCCGGTACTGACGTTGCCTACCCCTGATTTAGAGAAAGGATGCACCGATATTGATACCAGTATCTGGTATCGGGGCGATACCACATGCTTGTACTCATCCTCGTACTCATCATCCCAATACCAGAAACCGACACCACCTGTCGTGTGTCCGGCGCTCCTACAAGAGCAGCTCCACTGAGGAGAGAAAACAACAAACTGGAGAATTGTTTAGTGTAAATCCAATATTCCACATAAATCTGACTTTATTACAGACGACACTCCCTAAATCAGAGTCTGAGCTGGATTTAACCAGAGCTAAATGTTGTGCTGCAGCGTCTACAGTGTTTACAACAAACAGGCTAACCGATTTATCCCCAGGGGCTTATTCATGTGAAAAACTAACCCAGCAACTAAAAACTACTCAGAAAATCCAAAATAAAGAGATACAGCATTTTTATATTGAGGCGAAATGACCTGCAGTAAAAGAATTAAAAATCCAGAAAAGCAACATTAAAGGGGGGGTATTATGCAAAATCGACTTTTTCAAGCTTTCCATCATGTTATTCTGTCATTCCCTCATTAAAAACATGCCTGAAGTGTTGCCTTGGCACATTCACATATTTTTGAGTCATCTGTAAAAACTCTGATGGCGGCCATTTTAGGGATAGGTTTGCCTGAGTCCTCCTAGGAACGCCCCCACCTCCTGGAGACGCCTCCGAGCTTTCGTCACCAGCCGAGTAACCAACCACTGCTCCTCAGCAGAACCCCCTCCCCACTGATGCCACAGACAGCGTGTGGAGGGGGCGTGTCGGAAAGGCTCAGAGGTTCTTAAAGAGACAGAGGCCTATTTCAAGACATTCACTACAGCCATTTTGAGAGAGACATTTTATACAAGGCAGTTATTCTAATTTACTGCATTAACAGACCAACAGAAGGTTTGGTCATCATTGTAGTGCGATATAGACTGGTGCTATGTGATTGAAAAAAGCATAATACCCCCTCTTTAACACATGTATGTGTAGGCTCTTAGTCGTACAATGAAGGTTCTTGAGTCGTCTTCTCATCTTTTCTTTTCTTTTTTTAAAAATCAAATATATAATTTCACTTGCCGCTAGAGGGCACTTCAGGCTAATCGAGCAACCGAAAGAAAGTTTGGAGTGACCGAGAAAGCGGAGGGTACTCTTTAAACCGCAATGAAGTGAACAAAACAAAGCTAATCACGGGCTAAAAGCTCGATGGCCACAGCTAGTGGAGCGAGTTTGCAAATGGGAGCTGAGAAACGTGGTGTTGGAAGAGGTTTGTCAATGGTGCAGTGGTATGTTCTTTATGCTGTAGTTATCTGATCTGTTTATGTGAAGTACCAGATACCTATTTAGTTTGTTGTTTATGCTTCATGCAGCTGACCTAAAGGACAAGATCGCGAATACAAGCGGCCGGAATGAGTTTCCTTCGCAGGGTGGCTGAGCGCACCCTTTGAGATCGGGTGAGGAGCTCAGTTACCCGGGAGGAGCTCAGAGTAGAGTCGCTGCTCCTTCACGTCAAAAGGAGCAAGCTGAGGTGGCTAGGGCATCTGTTCCGGATACCTCCTGGTCGCCTCCCGCGGGAGGTGTTCCAGGCATGTCCTATTGGGACGAGGCCTTGTCTTATACTCCGGAGTGACTTATATCCGGAAAATACAGTGCATACTTATAAAAGCAACAAAACGTGACTTAAACACAGCGACAACAGATCACAGCTTTAATTTGAGCCACTGGCCTAGAGTCTGTAAGCTCCAGTCGAGAAACTTTTAGATTTGGATTTGGATAATGCCGAACCGAAGAAATTGTGCTCGGTTAAGGTGGAGTTTATGAGGTTTATGAACATTTCTGTACATGTGTTTGTATTAGCAATGCTGACAACGATTCTAAAACACACACATAACATAACGTTTGTTCATATTCATCACTCAGTAATAACACACAGACTTTGATCACACAAGAGAAAACATGCCTGTCTCTGTTTCAAAGCTTCTTACCGGTTACAGTGTCGTTGCCTCATCAAAAACAGATCTGGAGTTGTGTTTTGAGGCATTTGCGCTTGCGTGAATAATCGTTGAATCTTCCACAGGGATCATTTCTTCGCTCTCGCTGTCAGCAGAGAGCGCCCTCTTCAGCTCTCGATCTGTAGCGCAGCTCATCCTTCCATCGCAGATCACCAACAAACACCCAGACAAACCTTCTGTCACTCCCCAACACTAGTTATGTCATCCATTTAATCATGTTCAATATTATCTGCTCACATTTTTTCCCATTCCAACATTTTTTTGGCCAGTCACGTTGGCCGGTGTTAATTATTTTCGCCGCTCATTTGCATTTCAAAGCGTCCACAAGCTAACGGAGTCCCTGATCCGGGCGCAGCCGCCGCAGCCGCCATTATCCTTTTTAATTCAATTGTTCCTTCATGTGTAAAGAATACAGAATAGATTTCCATTACGATACAGACACGTGCGGTAACACTGATTCAGCAGGATGTCACGCGTGTCGGCTCTCGCACGCATGAGCAGAGCGGGGCTGGGTCTGAGCAGCCGAAAGGCCTGACAGAGTGACCGCGTCCGATACTAAACACATTACTGCACATTTACGGCTGACAGGGATTGATGGGGGCATTATACGGGGAAGCTGGGGAGTCCCTTCTCACACTGGTGCACTTAGGACTAAGACATCCAAGGTGTGGGCTTTGCTTCTGACACGGCCTGCGCTGCCAAGTCTGTTCCAGTGGGCGTGACTGACGGGCGGATGATGGTCCATTCATGACAAAGTGCATGGCGGCTTTTGAGCGCGTTTCCTGTATATGTGGCTCTGGACGTTCATCGCTGTAATGGACTATTTTCATTTTAATACGTGAACAACTTCCCCAACCTGCATTTCCTGTTCGACTCCAACAGCAGTGTTGTTTTCGTCACCACTTTGACACACCTTACTACCAGGACGATGAGGTAATGGTGATGAACTGAAAATAGCTCTTAGGCGACTAAAACATGACAAGATGTTTAGAGAAAGGATGCACCGATATTGATACCAGTATCGGGTATCAGGCCGATACCACATGCTTGTACTCATCCTCGTACTCATACATGAGGTCCCGATACCAGAAACCGACACCACCTGACGTGTGTCCGGCGCTCCTACAGGTGCAGCTCCACTGAGGAGAGAAAATAACAACAAACTGGAGAATAGTTTAGTGTAAATCCAATATTCCACATAGAGCTGACTTTATTACAGACGACACTCCCTAAATCAGAGTCTGTGCTGGATTTAACCAGAGCTAAATGTTGTTAGTGCTGCAGCGTCTGCAGTGTTTACAACATACAGGCTAATGTCGCTAAACTAGCCGATTTATCCCCAGGGGCTTATTCATCTGACAAACTAACCCAGCAACTAAAAAGTACTCAGAAAATCCAAAATAAAGAGATACAGCATGTTTATATTGAGCCGAAATGACCTGCAGTAAAACAATTAAAATGCCTGAAAAGCAACATTAACACATGTCTGTGTAGACTCTCAGTCGTTCAGGAATTGTCCATCTTCAATGAAGGTTCTTGAGTCGTCTTCTCATCTTGTCTTTTCTTTTTTTTTTAAATCAAATATATAATTTCACTTGCCGCTAGAGGGCACTTCAGGCTAATCGAGCAACCGAAAGAAAGTTTGGAGTGACCGAGAAAGCGGAGGGTACTCTTTAAACCGCAATGAAGTAAACAAAACAAAGCTAATCACGGGCTAAAAGCTCGATGGCCACAGCTAGTGGAGCGAGTTCGCAAATGAGAGCTGAGAAACCTGCTGTTGGAAGAGGTTTGTCAATGGTGCAGTGGTATGTTCTTTATGCTGTAGTTATCTGATCTGTTTATGTGAAGTACCAGACACCTATAAAAATGAAAATAGTCCATTACAGCGAGGAATGTCCAAAGCCTGCATTTCCTGTTCGACTCCAACAGCAGTGTTGTTTTTGTCAACACTTTGACACACCTTTCTACCAGGACGATGAGGTAATGGTGATGAACTGAAAGTAGCTCTTAGGCGACTAAAACATGACAAGATGTTAATGTGTTTTTGTTGAGGAGACGAAAATGTGAGAAAGTGGTTTATCAAACGGGCGCTCAAACCCCTCCAGCAGGTTAAGGTGGCGGCTCCAGGAGGAGGAGCGCCCGAATGATCCTGGGAGCTTCGTGCCCCTGTAGGGTCTCCCATGACAAACAGGTCCTCGGTGACGGGTCAGCGGTTCAGAAGCTCCTTATGAGAGACCAACAGGCCCGGTTATCATGAGGCCTTCTGTGGACCCACCACCTGCAGGGGGCGCCATGAGGGGCTAGTGCAATGTGATTCCACGACCAGGCAACGGACAAGTGGAAGAAAATGGATGGATGGTTTCTCAAACGTTCGCACTCAGGGCTTGAGCGTGAAGAGACCACACCCGCGACACGTGACACAGAGAGGTGCCATCAAGTCACATGACTCGCACGCCACTCTCTGTTTCCCCATGCTCCAGTTTGCACTTACCCATGCTCTGAGAGCGCGAATGACTGCCATCTAATTAGGACTTTATCTTTTCTCCCCAATTTAATACAGTAGTGGTATTAACGTGTTATGAACGTGTTATGAACGTGTTATGAACGTGTTATGAACGTGTTATGAACGTGTTGATGAACGAATGTGCGACGATCCCAAAGATCAGGAGAGCGGCCGCTGTTGGGAAAAGCTACACCACATTCAACCCAATGTCCAATATTTATTTTCAATACTTATTGACCTCAGTTCATGTGTTGAAACCAATGGCCGCTGGCTGCTCTGCTTTGTGACGACGACACAAGGGGACGCCATTGCTGTAGTACCTCCATATAGCCGCTAGACTCCCATTGGAAGGCATTGAGATTAAAGAGGGGATACTATGCTTTTTTCAATCACACAGCACCAGTCTATATCACACTACAATGATGACCAAACCTTCTGTTGGTTTGTAAATGCAGTAAATTAGAATAACTGCCTTGTATAAAATGTCTCTCTCAAAATGGCTGTAGTGAATGTCTTGAAATAGGCCTCTGTCTCTTTAAGAACCTCTGAGCCTTTCCGACACGCCCCCTCCACACGCTGTCTGTGGCATCAGTGGGGAGGGGGTTCTGCTGAGGAGCAGTGGTTGGTTACTCGGCGGGTGACGAAAGCTCGGAGGCGTCTCCAGGAGGTGGGGGCGTTCCTAGGAGGACTCAGGCAAACCTATCCCTAAAATGGCCACCATCAGAGTTTTTACAGATTACTCAAAAATACGTGAATGTGCCAAGGCAACACTTCAGGCATGTTTTTAATGAGGGAGTGACATAATAACATGATGTTAAGCTTGAAAAGGTCGATTTTGCACAATACCCCCCCTTTAAAGCCTGGTTTCTAACGTTCCTAAACTTTCTACAGCTATATTCCTCCTGTGAAAACACTGGCTTCGTTACAATTAAAGAAACCAGGCTGGTTGTCGAAAAATAAAAAAATAAAAAAAGTAGAATCTCGTTCTAATGAGGGTGGGACTGTTAGCATTGGAGCTGCGCGAGCTACACGTCACACAAGGGCTGAGTCTACGTTGAAGATCCCGCCCTTATGCCCTTTTTAGGAACATGCTTCGTCAGAGCTGTAGTAAACGGGGAGGAGTCTATTATTTTTTACGGTCTATGGTTGAAACACTAGTGATGCTCGGTCCATGTTTGTTTCAGTCTATGGTGAGGCAGGGACAAAGATTAAAAATAGAACTTTTGAGCGGCCAAAGATGAGCTGCGACCGAAATCAGGCAATGACTGATATCTAAATATTATTATTTTTGCTGCAATACCAGTATCGATACTTTATCAAGTATCGCAATACTGTGAATAAAAAACTTTGGAAACATGTTTCTTTTTACACATTTTAACCTGATCGGGGGGGCTAGGGTTAGAGTTAGTTAACCTCTTAACTCCCGCCTGAACCGAGAGGATCTTTTTCCTCACGTCGTCAGATTTTTTTCCCTTCATTTTTTTGTTGGGTATTCAACTCATTTTTGTAACTTTTTTGTCATTTTTTTGCCCCTTTTTTGTCATTTTTTGTAACTTTTTTGCCATTTTTTGTCACATTTTTGCCATTTTTTGTCACACTTTTTTGTCACATTTTTGCCATTTTTTGTCACACTTTTGCCACTTTTTCATCAATTTTTCGTCCCTTTTTTGTCAATGTTTTCTCACTTTTTTGTCACATTTCCATCATTGTTTTCATCTCAGTTTTGTTGCTATTTTCACAGCTTTTTTCCAGAAGCTTTTGGACTGGGGTAAAGCCAAACTGGAGAAAATGTGCTCGGTTCAGGTGGGAGTTAAGGGGTTAACCCTGATCAGGATATAATTAGTGTTAAGTGTAACATAAGTTGTTTTTCACTCACACAGATCTCACACATATTTTTAGAAACTAGAAGGTCTTGGCTTTCAAATTAGCTCTCACACTGGCATATAAGCTCTCCAGTCAATATGCTTATATGTAAATCATTGTTAATCCTGATTCTAACCCTAAAGTGGCAGTTAAGTGGTTAAGGTATTACTTATCATAATTACTTACAGCAGTGGTAGGCAACGTCAGGCCCGGGGGCCAAATCCGGCCCTCCATCATCAAACCTCTGGCCCTCAAGATGATGTTGAGAAATTACATTTTAGGAATCAGAGATCAAATGCTTGCTAAAGTACTCAAAAATGTGAAAAAATACTGTCAATTCCTTTCAAATGTCTTAGCAAAACACCAAATTAAGCCATATATGATGTACAACACTGGCATTTGTTGAAAGTAGCGCTTTACTTCGGGCTACTATTGGGGTGTTCGGCAGAGTCACCAGCAGAGTCAAAGCAACTGAGCTCAGGCATCTTCCTGTCCCTGCTCTTTCTGTAGAGATAAACAGCGTTAGCCACTCTTCAGATAAACACACACCGTCCGGTACATGAAGCAGACACTTCAGTCATTGCTACGATTCAATCTTCAAACTGAGACGCGGAGGAGACCAGCGCAGGCTCACGATTTTACATTCCCCTCTTCTTTCAACGTGTCATCTGGACTATTAGACGAAATGAATCATGCAGTGAACACCGGGCTTCAGGTCGATAGCCGGAGGAGGCTCGTCTGACACACAAAGCCTCCGTGCAGGTTGGGGTTAGACTTTTGTGTGGACCGCTCAGCCACAGCTAATGTCACGAAACGAGAGATTACTCTATATCGTTCTTGTGCATAAACCAGAAAAATAAGTCTTAAAACTGATGTGTTTTAGTTTTTATTACGTCCATCCATGTTCATCTTTCAGGCGTCCGGCTCGTCAGTGCCATTGATGGCGGCGCATAAAGGAAACAAACGCCCGTCTCTCCTGTGGTGTTGTTCTAATGGATCCTGGGGTTTGTAAAGCCAGCAGCCGCACAAAAGACCGGCCTCAGATCAATAACACGGACCTTTCGGGCGTTCAGTCCTACTCCCTCCCTCTCTGCTCCTTTTGTAATACACAGAGGTGACTCAGGGATATATAGACACATAAAAGGCAGCTTGTGTTTGCCATAAAACGTAATGATATCATTTGGAAAGGAGAGGGTAATGGAGAACGCCATAACGCGGCAGAACAGTGCGATGTAGATGGATTAAATGTGAGTGTAGGAGTGGGTATAAAGGGAGGAGAGAGGTCCCAGAGTGTCTGTGCTTCTGCAGGTACAGTACATGTTCAGAGGTTTCATCGTCTGGGCTCAAACACACTGTTAAGATGATGTTTGTGATGTGGTTACTCTCTCAGTCATCAAACGGATGAATTCTATTGAAGGGTGATGTGACGGATCCTTTTTTGTCTGTTTCTATACACTTTTGCTCAAATGTTGCTGAGAAAACAGTTGGAAACAGCACAAGGGATGAGCGGGAACCACGAGTCTAAGGTTGAAGGCGGGTGAAGCCTCTTTTCATTAAAGACCGGCTCTTTTGAACGGCTCTTAAAGGTCAACGGTTCAAACCGGATCTCAGTCGTGAAAAGAGACAGATCTTTTATTCAGTCCAACACTGGAGCAGACCACACGAGTGAGAGCTTTTTACACTAAAGTCAAAGCTAAATGCACTAAAAATGATTTGTTTCGGCCTCTTTTTATTAGTTGTGGTGCAAGATTTTATTCACAAACATGTTTTTCAAAGCGTAAATACAGGGGAAACCAGATGTCTTGTTTACATGTCTTTATAAAAAGACACATTTGCATTTCTTTCTCACTGTCTGACATGAAACCTGTACTTTTTTAGGTCAATTAAAATTTTTGTGATTTTTTTCTTCATGCATTTAAATGCACTTAATGTAATGTAGCGACTAATATATTCCCGTATGTTGTGTAGGTAATATATTATATTCCTTGACTGTGAGTAACTGAGGATAAAAGTCGGATTTACGATTCCGTCGTGACATAAATTCCGAGAAACAAAGCATGAAATGATGCAAAAATCCTAGTATTTCCAAAGAAAACGTTAGAGAAATATATCCATCCATTTTCTTCCACTTCTCCGTTAGCACCAGCCCCTATGGCGCCTCCTGCAGGTGGTGGGTCCACAGGAGGACGGCCTCATGGTTCTTTCTGGTCTCTCATAAGAGGCTTCTGAACCGCTCTTTGGCTGACCCGTCACTCAGGACCCAGGGGAGACCCTACAGGGGCACGAAGCCCCGACACCAGAGCTCCAGGATCATTCAGGTGCTCAAACCCTCCACCACGTTAAGGTGGCGGTTCCAGGAGGGGGTCAGAAAAATATACAAAAAGATATTCTCTCAAGGATAAAGTACATGAAACACAAGCTGCTATTATAACTATTGTATTACTCCAGCAGAAGTAAAAAGTACCATATGATAAAACTATCTAAGAAGTACAATTACTCCAAATATACAGGTGAAATTCGGAAAATTACATTATCGTCAAAAGTTAATTTATTTCTGTAATTCAACTTAAACTGTGAAACTAATACATGATATAGACTCACTACATGCAAAGCGACATAACGTCGAGCCTTTGTTATAATGCTGATGATTATGGCTTACAGTCCATTTTCTGCCATTTGTAATGTGGGTTTTTTACCAGCTGAGCCATAATCATCACAGTTATAACAATTAAAGGCTATGCATATGTCACTTTGCATGTAATGAGTCTATATTTAGGCCTGACGATTGTTCTCTCCCGGTTTCTTGTTTGCCTGGCCTGCCAGACACTCCGCCTTTCTGTTCAAAAGAAGAACCGTCTGGACAGCTCCTCGCAGCCCATCATTTCACCATTTTACCCACATCGGTCCAATCACGCACCGAGAGGCGGGACTTCCTTCCCCCAAGAGGCGGAAGCCGTCACCTCACTTTACCAAAACAATAGAGATGGCGGGTGCGACGAGTGATACGATGTTTTCTTCTGCTCTTTCGTCCGTTTTAAATCATTAAAAACCGGAGCAAGAAACAGCGTTGGAAGCGTTTCCTCGTAAATAAGGACGTTTTTGGAAAGGCTTCCTGACACGTGCTGCTGTGACGTATCCAGCGTTTCTCTGATTGGTTGATGCCGTCTGTCAATCACGCCCACCGGGAAATTATTGAGATAATGCTGCCCCCCAGACTATATGTCTTTGAAATATCTATGAAAAAGCATGTAGTTTGGCAGGACAGGCAGGTTTTTGTTATTATTCCGCCTCCGAGAACCTGTTTTTCAGTGCCTTCCCGAGCAAAAGTACACGCAGTGATCAGACTCACTGAAAATTGCATGCCAGTGGGCGACATACACATGGCCCTAACAGAATGGCTCATCAGCGCCCCCTGGTTTGGGGACATGCCCTTTGACACAGTGATAGAGCACATGGAGACAGTCATAAAACATAATTATAGCTCTGCCCTCAGACCAACAGGAAGTCGGCCATATTGGATTGAAATCCTGGAGACGATTTTGCTCACCGGATGTTTAAATGTACTATTCCTTGGTTTCTCCACAAAATTAGCTCAAACATACAGTAGCTCAATAGAATCTACAGACATGGGACTACAAAAACAAGCCAGCTTTTTTTGATAGCGGCACAGCAAACTGTTCATGGTGCTTAAAGTACTTAGTTGATTTATCTAAGAATGTTTGAGTAGCTTTATTGGTTTGCACTTAAACAAAAATATAAAACCAACTTTTCAAGCCCGCAGACATGGAGCCTCTGCAGATACGCGACCTGCAGTTTCACGCCCCTGCCAGTTCCTTTTTCTTTCAAGACAAACTCAAACATCTGCCGTTGGAAGCTACAATTTGCGCTGCGGCGAATGTGAGACGATCTGTCTTCTGTTTTGCGATAATGTGTACACGCACGTCTGCCTCGCATGTTTTTATTCACGCGCGGAAAGCATGAAAAAGGTCAAACGTAACGGAGTGTGTTGAGAAAAAGGTCAGTCTAAAAATCACTAACCTGTTGAATTAAAAGCCTTCTTATTACACTTCTGCCACCTCAGGTCTTACGCGTAACTGCAGTCTCTATGTTAAGCTCGTGCATGACGGTATTTCTGCCCAAAAAAACGACTTTTGGAGTTTTTGAGCAGGACTTTAGCGGCAGTTGTGGTGAACACGTCTGGGCTCATTCTACATATTAGGACAGGGGAGGCAAGTTTGAGTCGTGGAGAACGATTTTCGTCATCGTCAAAACATCCAAGGGCCGAACCTCAACATTGTGGCCTAAAGTAAAGAAATATTTTATGCAAATGCCAATGTTTTACATCAGGTTTCCAAGTGGCTTTGGGATCCACCATTGACCTCGGATGACGAGCCGAGGACCCAAATAAAACTGTCAATTGTCATATATCGTATAAAATATTTAGCAGATAGATAGATAGATAGATAGATAGTGATGTACCTGAACGCTTTTCATTTCATTCATGAACACATTCATATTTTGGGCGAACATGAACTGAACGCACTGTGTTACTGCCTGATGAACGAAACCATTCTGGCGTCTGTGAACGGCATTTCTTGTTCTTTTTACGTTCGTTCATTATGGTGCCAGATTTTTTTCTATCAGTGAATGTAAAACCCCGCCGCGCCATCAGAGTTTACCAGCGGCTCTAAACCATAGAAATATATACATTCTAAACTCTGGCGGGTCCACGGTGTAGCTCGCACTAGCTCCGCTCCGCCCCTGCGCCAACGGCCAGACTGTGTCCAGGTCTGTGGCGCTGAACTCTGCTGTTTATGGCTCTGGCACACCGGTAACCAGCGGGTCCGCACGGTGCCTGCAGCAGCCACAGTGTGAGGCTACGAGGCGAGTTTCCCTTGTGTAACGTCTGTCGCTCTAAACTCCTGTCTGCTCCGCGGTGCCACTCATTTGCATAAAGACACAATGTGGAGTTTTTTAACTACAGATTAGCTCCTAAAACAATCTTAGTCACATGATTAATTTACCAAATAAACACAAATGCAATTGAATATTTGTAGCTTCATTTTCCACTAAGAATTTACCAATTAAACTTAAAAAAATAAATAATAATTACCATAAAATAAAATAGGATTAGCAAAGATATTCAAAATCCACTCTGAAAACAGTGCCAGGCTGACATGAAATGGTTTGCATGACACTAAGTGAGGAGGCCATAATATTTTTGACTCATTTTTGGCAAAAATGCATCTCAAAATACTTCAGATCGTTGCTTTAAGATATGGAATATAAAAATATTTCCCTAAGAGGAGAAATATACTTCTCACCTATTTCACCCCTGACCAGTTTTCATGCCTCAATAATAGCTCGCAGCAAAAACTATGAACTCGTTCATTTTTGGAACTATGAAAGAACTATTTACTATGAACAATTATGAACTATGAACAAACTAGTTCATTTTGAAATTTGTGAACTGAACTTTGAACTAGTTCATGTAGAAAATGAACAACTACTTTATTAATCCCCGTGAGGGGAAATTCAGTTGTCCATCTGTAGCAACCAGCTGATAAAAGACAATACATAGAAATATAATAAAAAGTACTTGCCCGAAGTTAAACCCTCCACATTTACATCAGCTGTAATCATTATGACATTATTATGGACGGGAACTTTCCGTGTAGAGTTTGCATGTTCTGTGTCCGCGTAGGTTAGTGGTAAAAACATGTGCAATAGGTGAATCCTCCAGCCAGGTGTTTCTGACCACCAGCCTGGCTCCACATCATGGAGATGGGTCCCCGAGGAGCCGGCCCACGACAGCTCACTGCTCCGACAGGTCCCCCAGCGACACTGAGGATGGGTCGAATGCAGAGAACTAATTTCTCTAAATAGATTAATAAAGTATAACTTAACTTATATTTTTGTTGAACAAGCAGCAGATTTCCCTTTAAGACTGAAATTATGATCAAAGCAACCCAATAACATTGATTTGAACACAGTTAGTGTTTCTGTGCAGTTTCAGATGGAAAATATTCAATAAAGGGGGAGGAACCCCCAGTCAAAGAACCCCCAGTCATCCCATTAACACTTGTAGAGGGACTACGGGAAGGATCTATTAGGTAAATAAGTTACTGAGTACTGCTTTAAAGTAGTTTTTGAATATTTTTTCTCCATATTGTTTTCCCCCTTAACTGTTTTCAAACATGACCATATATGGGCGATTCCAGAGGTGTTGATTTCCTGCCCAACACCTGTATAAATTCTATGGGCCTTTAGAATGTAGTGACTTCACATGAGTAACCTAGCAACAGCAAAGAGCCAGTGGAATGTTCAGTGTTAGAAGTTCATTGTTGGCTGAGTTAGACGTTAGACCAGACATGTGTCACATCTGTAACGGTTTTGCGCGACTAACTTAGCTTTTTATCCCGAACAACATGAAGCGCGTGAACATTTCAACGTCCAAACAGCCCCAGAACGAGGGACGTGTGGAGGAAACACGCCTCAGCAGACGGCGTTCCAAAAAACAAGCTAGATGTTTCAGACCTGCCTGGCAAGAGTGAAGACGTACCAGACACAGATCGTCAACACAAACTCTCCGATCTGCAGAAGCATTTGGACGTAAACTCAGAGGCTTGTGTTCGATGTGCTGCAGTAATCAGCACATCGAACAAAAGGCAGGTCTGAAACATCTGGCTGTTTTTTGGAACACCGTCGGCTGAGGCGTGTTTCCTCGCGTTCTTCGTCGATGGTAAAAATCTGTGCACGCGCCAGACTTTTCCGTGTAAAAATCTGTTTGAGCTGTGCGTCATCGGGCTGGTCTTTGGAAAGCCACCCGCCCGGGCTTGTGTTCGATGTAGAGAAGCAACATCTCAACAGGACAAGAGTGAACCACAGGAGAACGCTTTGAGTGGGCGGCCGGAGGAAGCTCACGACGGCCTTCGAGGGAAACATTTAGAAAAGAAGAGCGACCTGATTCTGGACACGATGGAAGGCGTCCATCTAAACGTAGCCCACGAGACGAGGCATGTGACGCTTTCGAAAGAGCAAAGGAGAGATGAACGTACGACAAGTCCTGAGCTGGACTGTGGAAGAAAGTTGGAAGAAGAGAGACGTCAAACAGAAGTACACACGAGACAGAAGTGTGACCAAACCAGCACATGTGGACGCCGCACCCCAGCTTCTGACTTCGCACCCCAGCTCCTGACTTCGCACCCCGGCTTCTGACTTCGCACCCCATTTCCTGATTTTGCACCCCAGTTCCTGATTTTGCACCCCAGCTTCTGACTTCGCACCCGAGCTTCCAGTGTTGTACCTGAACGCGTTCATTGAACGAAAGTTCATGAACGCGTTCATATTTTGGGCGAACGTGAACTGAACGCACAGTGTTACTGCCTGATGAACGACACCATGAACGCGTTCATTCTGGTGTCTGTGAACGGCATTTCCCGTTCTATTTACGTTCGTTCAATATGGTTCCAGATTTCTTATATCAGTGAATATAAAACCCCGCCGTGCCGTCAGTTTACCTGCGGTTCTAAACTCTGGCGGGTCCACGGTGTAGCTCGCGCTAGCTCCGCTCCGCCCCCGCGCCGACTGTGTCCAGTTCTGTGGCGGTGAATTCTGCTGTTTATGGTTCTGGCACACCGGTAACCAGCGGGTCTGCACGGTGCCTGCAGCAGCCACAGAGTGAGGTTAAGAAGCGAGTTTCCCTTGTGTAACGTCTGTCGCTCCAAACTCCTCTGCTCCGCGGTGCGCACTCATTTGCATAAAGGGACAATGCGGAGTTTTACAACAAATTAGCTCCTAAAACAATCTTATTCACATGATTAATTTACCAAATTTACACACATGCAATTGAATATTTGTAGCTTCATTTTCCACCAAGAATGACCAATTAAACATAAAAAAAAGAATAAAATAAAATATGATTCGCAAAGATATCCAAAATCCACTCATTAAACAGTGACAGGCTGACATGACATAGCTGCATAACACTAAGAGAGGATAATATTTTTTAACTCATGGCTGAAGTCAACTTTCTCCAGCTCTTCCAAGGTTGGCAAAAATGCATTTAAAAATGTATCAGATTGTCGCTTTATGAGCGGGGAAATATACGTCTCACCTTTTTCACCTCGATCCCTATTCATGCCTGAATAAAAGATCGCAGCAAAAAAAAAAAAAGAACTATGAACTAGTTCATTTTTGGAACTATGAACGAACTATTAATTATATACAATTATGAACTATGAACGAACTAGTTCATTTTGAAATTTGTGAACTGAACTTTGAACTAGTTCATGTAGAAAATGAACTTTCCCAACACTGCCAGCTTCTGACTTCGCACCCCAGTTCCTGACTTCGCACCCCAGTTCCTGATTTTGCACACCAGTTCCTGATTTTGCACCCCAGCTCCTGACTTCGCTTCCCAGCTCCTGACGTCGCACCCCAGATCCTGACTTCGCACCCCAGCTTCTGACTTTGCACCCCAGCTTCTGACTTCGCACCCCAGCTTCTGATTTCGCACCCCAGCTCCTGACGTCGCTTCCCAGCTCCTGACTCTGCACCCCAGCTTCTGACTTCGCACCCCAGATCCTGACTTCGCACCCCAGATCCTGACTTCGCACCCCAGCTTCTGACAAGTCCTGAGCTGGACTGTGGAAGAAAGTTGGAAGAAGAGAGACGTCAAACAGAAGTACAAACGAGACAGAAGTGTGACCAAACCAGCACATGTGGACGCCGCACCCCAGCTTCTGACTTCGCACCCCAGCTCCTGACTTCGCACTCCAGCTTCTGACTTCGATGGAAGGCGTCAAACTAAACGTAGCCCACGAGACGAGGTATGTGACGCTTTCGAAGGAGCAAAGGAGAGATGAAGGTACGACAAGTCCTGAGCTGGACTGTGGAAGAAAGTTGGAAGAAGAGAGACGTCAAACAGAAGTACACACGAGACAGAAGTGTGACCAAACCAGCACATGTGGACGCCGCACCCCAGCTTCTGACTTCGCACCCCAGCTTCTGACTTCGCACCCCAGCTTCTGACTTCGCACCCCAGATCCGCACCCCAGCTCCGCACCCCAGCTTCTGACTTCGCACCCCAGCTTCTGACTCCGCACCCCAGATCCGCACCCCAGCTCCACACCCCAGCTCTTACTTCGCACCCCAGCTTCTGTCGCCGCACCCCAGCTTCTGACTTCGCACCCCAGCTCCTGACTTCGCACCCCAGCTTCTGACTTCGCACCCCAGCTTCTGACTTCGCACCCCAGATCCGCACCCCAGCTCCACACCCCAGCTCTTACTTCGCACCCCAGCTTCTGACTCCGCACCCCAGCTTCTGACTTCGCACCCCAGCTCCTGACTTCGCACCCCAGCTTCTGACTTCGCACCCCAGCTCCTGACTTCGCACCCAAGCTTCTGACTCCGCACCCCAGCTCCTGACTTCGCACCCCAGCTCCTGACTTCGCACCCCAGCTTCTGTCGCCGCACCCAAGCTTCTGACTTCGCACCCCAGCTTCTGACTTCGCAACCCAGCTCCTGACTTCGCACCCCAGCTCCTGACTTCGCACCCCAGCTTCTGACTTCGCACCCCAGCTTCTGTCACCGCACCCCAGCTTCTGTCACCGCACCCCAGCTTCTGACTTCGCACCCCAGCTCCTGACTTCGCACCCCAGCTTCTGACTCCGCACCCCAGCTTCTGACTTCGCACCCCAGCTTCTGTCACCGCACCCCAGCTTCTGTCACCGCACCCCAGCTTCTGTCACCGCACCCCAGCTTCTGTCACCGCACCCCAGCTTCTGTCACCGCACCCCAGCTTCTGTCACCGCACCCCAGCTTCTGACTTCACACCCCAGCTTCTGACTTCGCACCCCAGCTTCTGTCGCCGCACCCCAGCTCCTGACTTCGCACCCCAGCTCCTGACTCCGCACCCCAGCTTCTGACTTCTCACCCCAGCTCCTGACTTCGCACCCCAGCTTCTGACTTCGCACCCCAGCTTCTGACTTTGCACCCCAGCTTCTGTCGCCGCACCCCAGCTTCTGACTTCGCACCCCAGCTCCTGACTTCGCACCCCAGCTTCTGACTCCGCACCCCAGCTCCTGACTTCGCACCCCAGCTTCTGACTTCGCACCCCAGCTCCTGACTTCGCACCCCAGCTTCTGACTTCGCACCCCAGCTTCTTTCGCCGCACCCCAGCTCCTGACTTCGCACCCAAGCTTCTGACTTCGCACCCCAGCTCCTGACTTCGCACCCCAGCTCCTGACTTCGCACCCCAGCTTCTGACTTTGCAACCCAGCTTCTGACTTCGCACCCCAGATCCTGACTTCGCACCCCAGCTCCGCACCCCAGCTTTTGACTTCGCACTCCAGCTCCTGACTTCGCACCCCAGCTCCTGACTCCGCACCCCAGCTTCTGACTTCTCACCCCAGCTCCTGACTTCGCACCCCAGCTTCTGACTTCGCACCCCAGCTTCTGACTTTGCACCCCAGCTTCTGTCGCCGCACCCCAGCTTCTGACTTCGCACCCCAGCTCCTGACTTCGCACCCCAGCTTCTGACTCCGCACCCCAGCTCCTGACTTCGCACCCCAGCTTCTGACTTCGCACCCCAGCTCCTGACTTCGCACCCCAGCTTCTGACTTCGCACCCCAGCTTCTGACTTTGCACCCCAGCTTCTGTCGCCGCACCCCAGCTTCTGACTTCGCACCCCAGCTCCTGACTTCGCACCCCAGCTTCTGACTTCGCACCCCAGCTCCTGACTTCGCACCCCAGCTTCTGACTTCGCACCCCAGCTCCTGACTTCGCACCCCAGCTTCTGACTTCGCACCCCAGCTTCTTTCGCCGCACCCCAGCTCCTGACTTCGCACCCAAGCTTCTGACTTCGCACCCCAGCTCCTGACTTCGCACCCCAGCTCCTGACTTCGCACCCCAGCTTCTGACTTTGCAACCCAGCTTCTGACTTCGCACCCCAGATCCTGACTTCGCACCCCAGCTCCGCACCCCAGCTCCTGACTTCGCACCCCAGCTTCTGACTTCGCACCCCAGCTTCTGACTCCGCACCCCAGCTTCTGACTTCGCACCCCAGCTTCTGTCACCGCACCCCAGCTTCTGTCACCGCACCCCAGCTCCGCACCCCACCTCCTGACTTCGCACCCCAGCTTCTGACTTCGCACCCAAGCTTCTGACTTCGCACCCCACCTCCTGATTTCGCACCCCAGCTTCTGACTTCGCACCCCACCTCCTGACTTCGCACCCAAGCTTCTGACTTCGCCTCCCACCTCCTGACTTCGCACCCCACCTCCTGACTTTGCACCCCAGTTTCTGACTTCGCACCCAAGCTTCTGACTTCGCACCCCACCTCCTGACTTCGCACCCCAGCTTCTGTCGCCGCACCCAAGCTTCTGACTTCGCACCCCAGCTTCTGACTCCGCACCCCAGCTTCTGACTTCGCACCCCAGCTTCTGACTCCGCACCCCAGCTCCTGACTTCGCACCCCAGCTTCTGACTTCGCACCCCAGCTTCTGACTCCGCACCCCAGCTTCTGACTTCGCACCCCAGCTTTTGTCACCGCACCCCAGCTCTTGACTTCGCACCCCAGCTTCTGACTTCGCACCCCCGCTTCTGTCGCCGCACCCCAGCTCCTTACTTCGCACCCCAGCTTCTGTCGCCGCACCCCAACTCTGCACCCCAGCTTCTGACTTCGCACCCCCGCTTCTGTAGCCGCACCCCAGCTCCTTACTTCGCACCCCAGCTTCTGTCGCCGCACCCCAGCTCTGCACCCCAGCTTCTGACTTCGCACCCCAGCTTCTGACTTCGCACCCCAGCTTCTGACTTCGCACCCCAGCTCCTGACTTCGCACCCCAGCTTCTGACTTCGCACCCCAGCTCCGCACCCCAGCTCCTGACTTCGCACCCCAGCTCTTACTTCGCACCCCAGCTTCTGACTTCGCACCCCAGCTCCGCACCCCAGCTCCGCACCCCAGCTCCTGACTTCGCACCCCAGCTCCTGACTTCTCACCCCAGCTTCTGACTTCGCACCCCAGCTCTTACTTCGCACCCCAGCTTCTGACTTCTCACCCCAGCTTCTGACTTCGCACCCCAGCTTCTGTCGCCGCACCCCAGCTTCTGTCGCCGCACCCCAGCTCCTGAATTCGCACCCCAGCTTCTGACTTCGCACCCCAGATTCTCACTCCGCACCCCAGCTTCTGACTTCGCACCCCAGCTTCTGACTTCGCACCCCAGCTCCGCACCCCAGCTCCGCACCCCAGCTCCTGACTTCGCACCCCAGCTCCTGACTTCGCACCCCAGCTTCTGACTTCGCACTCCAGCTCCTGACTTCGCACCCCAGCTTCTGACTTCGCACCCCAGCTTCTGACTTCTCACCCCAGCTTCTGTCGCCGCACCCCAGCTCCTGAATTCGCACCCCAGCTTCTGACTTCGCACCCCAGATTCTCACTCCGCACCCCAGCTCCTGACTTCGCACCCCAGCTTCTGACTTCGCACCCCAGCTTCTGACTTCGCACCCCAGCTTCTGTCGCCGCACCCCAGCTCCTGAATTCGCACCCCAGCTTCTGACTTCGCACCCCAGATTCTCACTCCGCACCCTAGCTTCTGACTTCGCACCCCAGCTTCTGACTTCGCACCCCAGCTTCTGACTTCGCACCCCAGCTCCGCACCCCAGCTCCGCACCCCAGCTCCTGACTTCGCACCCCAGCTCCTGACTTCGCACCCCAGCTTCTGACTTCTCACCCCAGCTTCTGTCGCCGCACCCCAGCTCCTGACTTCGCACCCCAGCTTCTGACTTCGCACCCCAGCTCCTGACTTCGCACCCCAGCTTCTGACTTCGCACCCCAGCTCCTGACTTCGCACCCCAGCTCCTGACTTCGCACCCCAGCTCCTGACTTCGCACCCCAGCTCTTACTTCGCACCCCAGCTTCTGACTTCTCACCCCAGCTTCTGACTTCGCACCCCAGCTTCTGACTTCGCACCCCAGCTTCTGACTTCGCACCCCAGCTCCTGACTTCGCACCCCAGCTCCTGACTTTGCACCCCAGCTCCTGACTTCGCACCCCAGCTCCTGACTTCGCACCCCAGCTCCTGACTTCGCACCCCAGCTCCGCACCCCAGCTCCGCACCCCAGCTTTTGACTTCGCACCCTAGCTTCTGACTTCGCACCCCAGCTCCTGATTTCGCACCCCAGCTCCTGACTTCGCACCCCAGCTCCGCACCCCAGCTCCGCACCCCAGCTTTTGACTTCGCACCCTAGCTTCTGACTTCGCACCCCAGCTCCGCACCCCAGCTCCTGACTTCGCACCCCAGCTTCTGTCGCCGCACCCCAGCTTCTGACTTCGCACCCCAGCTTCTGTCGCCGCACCCCAGCTTCTGACTTCGCACTCCAGCTTCTGACTTCGCACCCCAGCTTCTGTCGCCGCACCCCAGCTTCTGACTTCGCACCCCAGCTCCTGACTTCGCACCCCAGCTTCTGACTTCGCACCCCAGCTCCTGACTTCGCACCCCAGCTTCTGACTTCGCACCCCAGCTCTTACTTCTCACCCCAGCTCCTGACTTCGCACCCCAGCTCCTGACTTCGCACCCCAGCTTCTGACTTCGCACCACGGCTTCTGTCGCCGCACCCCAGCTCCTGACTTCGCACCCCAGCTTCTGTCACCGCACCCCAGCTTTGCACCCCAGCTCCTGAATTCGCACTCCAGCTTCTGACTTCGCACCCCAGCTCCTGACTTCGCACCCCAGCTTCTGACTTCGCACCCCAGCTTCTGACTTCGCACCCCAGCTCCTGACTTCGCACCCCAGCTTCTGACTTCGCACCCCAGCTTCTGACTTCGCACCCCAGCTCCTGACTTCGCACCCCAGCTTCTGTCGCCGCACCCCAGCTTTGCACCCCAGCTTCTGACTTCGCACCCCAGCTCCTGACTTCGCACCCCAGCTTCTGTCGCCGCACCCCAGCTCCTGACTTCGCACCCCAGCTTCTGACTTCGCACCCCAGCTTCTGTCGCCGCACCCCAGCTCCTGACTTCGCACCCCAGCTTCTGACTTCGCACCCCAGCTTCTGTCGCCGCACCCCAGCTCCTGACTTCGCACCCCAGCTCCTGACTTCGCACCCCAGCTCCTGACTTCGCACCCCAGCTCCTGACTTCGCACCCCAGCTTCTGACTTCGCACCCCAGCTCTGCACCCCAGCTCCTGACTTCGCACCCCAGCTTCTGACTTCGCACCCCAGCTTCTGACTTCGCACCCCAGCTTCTGTCGCCGCACCCCAGCTCCGTACCCCAGCTCCTGACTTCGCACCCCAGCTTCTGTCACCGCACCCCAGCTCCGTACCCCACCTCCTGACTTCGCACCCTAGCTTCTGACTTCGCACCCCAGCTCTGCACCCCACCTCCTGACTTCGCACCCCAGCTTCTGTCGCCGCACCCCAGCTCCGCACCCCAGCTCCTGACTTCGCACCCCAGCTTCTGACTTCGCACCCCAGCTCTTACTTCGCACCCCAGCTTCTGACTTCGCACCCCAGCTTCTGACTTCGCACTCCAGCTTCTGACTTCTCACCCCAGCTCCTGACTTCGCACCCCAGCTTCTGTCGCCGCACCCCAGCTTCTGTCGCCGCACCCCAGCTTTGCACCCCAGCTCCTGAATTCGCACCCCAGCTTCTGACTTCGCACCCCAGCTTCTGACTTCGCACCCCAGCTCTTACTTCGCACCCCAGCTTCTGACTTCGCACTCCAGCTTCTGACTTCGCACCCCAGCTCCTGACTTCGCACCCCAGCTTCTGACTTCGCACCCCAGCTTCTGACTTCGCACCCCAGCTCTTACTTCGCACCCCAGCTTCTGACTTCGCACCCCAGCTTCTGACTTCGCACCCCAGCTTCTGACTTCGCACCCCAGCTTCTGACTTCGCACCCCAGCTCTTACTTCGCACCCCAGCTTCTGACTTCGCACCCCAGCTTCTGACTCTGCACCCCAGCTTCTGACTTCGCACCCCAGCTTCTGACTTCGCACCCCAGCTTCTGACTTCGCACCCCAGCTCTTACTTCGCACCCCAGCTTCTGACTTCGCACCCCAGCTTCTGACTCTGCACCCCAGCTTCTGACTTCGCACCCCAGCTTCTGACTTCGCACCCCAGCTCTTACTTCGCACCCCAGCTTCTGACTTCGCACCCCAGCTCCTGACTTCGCACCCCAGCTTCTGACTTCGCACCCCCGCTTCTGTTGCCGCACCCCAGCTCCTTACTTCGCACCCCAGCTTCTGTCGCCGCACCCCAGCTCTGCACCCCAGCTCCTGACTTCGCACCCCAGCTTCTGACTTCGCACCCCAGCTCCTGACTTCGCACCCCAGCTTCTGACTTCGCACCCCAGCTCCTGACTTCGCACCCCAGCTTCTGACTTCGCACCCCAGCTTCTCTCGCCGCACCCCAGCTCCTGACTTCGCACCCCAGCTCCTGACTTCGCACCCCAGCTTCTGACTTCGCACTCCAGCTTCTGACTTCGCACCCCAGCTCTGCACCTCAGCTCCTGACTTCGCACCCCAGCTTCTGACTTCGCACCCCAGCTTCTGTCGCCGCACCCCAGCTCCGTACCCCAGCTCCTGACTTCACACCCCAGCTCCGTACCCCAGCTTTTGACTCTGCACCCCAGCTTCTGTCACCGCACCCCAGCTCCGTACCCCACCTCCTGACTTCGCACCCCAGCTTCTGACTTCGCACCCCAGCTTCTGTCACCGCACCCCAGCTCTGCACCCCACCTCCTGACTTCGCACCCCAGCTTCTGTCGCCGCACCCCAGCTCTGCACCCCAGCTCCTGACTTCGCACCCCAGCTTCTGACTTCGCACCCCAGCTTCTGACTTCGCACCCCAGCTCCGCACCCCAGCTTTTGACTTCGCACCCCAGCTTCTGACTTCGCACCCCAGCTCCGCACCCCAGCTCCTGACTTCGCACCCCAGCTCCTGACTTCGCACCCCAGCTTCTGACTTCGCACCCCAGCTTCTGTCGCCGCACCCCAGCTTCTGTCGCCGCACCCCAGCTTCTGACTTCGCACCCCAGCTTCTGACTTCGCACCCCAGCTTCTGTCGCCGCACCCCAGCTTCTGACTTCGCACCCCAGCTCTTACTTCGCACCCCAGCTTCTGACTTCGCACCCCAGCTTCTGACTTCGCACTCCAGCTCCTGACTTCGCACCCCAGCTTCTGTCGCCGCACCCCAGCTTTGCACCCCAGCTCCTGAATTCGCACCCCAGCTTCTGACTTCGCACCCCAGCTTCTGACTTCGCACCCCAGCTTCTGTCGCCGCACCCCAGCTCCTGACTTCGCACCCCAGCTTCTGACTTCGCACCCCAGCTTCTGACTTCGCACCCCAGCTCCTGACTTCGCACCCCAGCTTCTGACTTCGCACCCCAGCTTCTGACTTCGCACCCCAGCTCCTGACTTCGCACCCCAGCTTCTGACTTCGCACCCCAGCTCCTGACTTCGCACCCCAGCTTCTGTCGCCGCACCCCAGCTCCTGACTTCGCACCCCAGCTCCGCACCCCAGCTTTTGACTTCGCACCCCAGCTTCTGTCGCCGCACCCCAGCTCCTGACTTCGCACCCCAGCTTCTGTCGCCGCACCCCAGCTTCTGTCACCGCACCCCAGCTCCGCACCCCACCTCCTGACTTCGCACCCCAGCTTTGCACCCCAGCTCCTGAATTCGCACTCCAGCTTCTGACTTTGCACCCCAGCTTCTGACTTCGCACCCCAGCTTCTGTCGCCGCACCCCAGCTTTGCACCCCAGCTCCTGAATTCGCACCCCAGCTTCTGACTTCGCACCCCAGCTTCTGACTTCGCACCCCAGCTTCTGTCGCCGCACCCCAGCTCCTGACTTCGCACCCCAGCTTCTGACTTCGCACCCCAGCTTCTGACTTCGCACCCCAGCTCCTGACTTCGCACCCCAGCTTCTGACTTCGCACCCCAGCTTCTGACTTCGCACCCCAGCTCCTGACTTCGCACCCCAGCTTCTGACTTCGCACCCCAGCTCCTGACTTCGCACCCCAGCTTCTGTCGCCGCACCCCAGCTCCTGACTTCGCACCCCAGCTCCGCACCCCAGCTTTTGACTTCGCACCCCAGCTCCTGACTTCGCACCCCAGCTTCTGTCGCCGCACCCCAGCTTCTGTCACCGCACCCCAGCTCCGCACCCCACCTCCTGACTTCGCACCCCAGCTTCTGACTTCGCACCCCAGCTTCTGTCACCGCACCCCAGCTCCGCACCCCACCTCCTGACTTCGCACCCCAGCTTCTGACTTCGCACCCCAGCTTCTGACTTCGCACTCCAGCTTCTGACTTCGCACCCCAGCTCCTGACTTCGCACCCCAGCTCCGTACCCCAGCTTTTGACTCCGCACCCCAGCTTCTGTCACCGCACCCCAGCTCCGTACCCCACCTCCTGACTTCGCACCCCAGCTTCTGACTTCGCACCCCAGCTTCTGTCACCGCACCCCAGCTCTGCACCCCACCTCCTGACTTCGCACCCCAGCTTCTGTCGCCGCACCCCAGCTCTGCACCCCAGCTCCCGACTTCGCACCCCAGCTTCTGACTTCGCACCCCAGCTCCTGACTTCGCACCCCAGCTTCTGACTTCGCACCCCAGCTCCTGACTTCGCACCCCAGCTCCTGACTTCGCACCCCAGCTCTTACTTCGCACCCCAGCTTCTGACTTCTCACCCCAGCTTCTGTGGCCGCACCCCAGCTTCTGTCGCCGCACCCCAGCTTCTGACTTCGCACCCCAGCTCTTACTTCGCACCCCAGCTTCTGACTTCGCACTCCAGCTTCTGACTTCTCACCCCAGCTCCTGACTTCGCACCCCAGCTTTTGTCGCCGCACCCCAGCTTCTGTCGCCGCACCCCAGCTTTGCACCCCAGCTCCTGAATTCGCACCCCAGCTTCTGACTTCGCACCCCAGCTTCTGACTTCGCACCCCAGCTTCTGACTTCGCACCCCAGCTTCTGTCGCCGCACCCCAGCTCCTGACTTCGCACCCCAGCTTCTGACTTCGCACCCCAGCTCTTACTTCGCACCCCAGCTTCTGACTTCGCACCCCAGCTTCTGACTTCGCACCCCAGCTTCTGACTTCGCACTCCAGCTTCTGACTTCGCACCCCAGCTCCTGACTTCGCACCCCAGCTTCTGACTTCGCACCCCAGCTCTGCACCCCAGCTCCTGACTTCGCACCCCAGCTTCTGACTTCGCACCCCAGCTCTGCACCCCAGCTTCTGTCGCCGCACCCCAGCTCCGTACCCCAGCTCCTGACTTCACACCCCAGCTTTTGACTCTGCACCCCAGCTTCTGTCACCGCACCCCAGCTCCGTACCCCACCTCCTGACTTCGCACCCCAGCTTCTGACTTCGCACCCCAGCTTCTGTCACCGCACCCCAGCTCTGCACCCCACCTCCTGACTTCGCACCCCAGCTTCTGTCGCCGCACCCCAGCTCTGCACCCCAGCTTTTGACTTCGCACCCCAGCTTCTGACTTCGCACCCCAGCTCCGCACCCCAGCTTTTGACTTCGCACCCCAGCTTCTGACTTCGCACCCCAGCTCCGCACCCCAGCTCCTGACTTCGCACCCCAGCTCCTGACTTCGCACCCCAGCTTCTGTCGCCGCACCCCAGCTTCTGACTTCGCACCCCAGCTTCTGACTTCGCACCCCAGCTTCTGTCGCCGCACCCCAGCTTCTGACTTCGCACCCCAGCTCTTACTTCGCACCCCAGCTTCTGACTTCGCACCCCAGCTTCTGACTTCGCACTCCAGCTCCTGACTTCGCACCCCAACTTCTGTCGCCGCACCCCAGCTTCTGTCGCCGCACCCCAGCTTTGCACCCCAGCTCCTGAATTCGCACTCCAGCTTCTGACTTTGCACCCCAGCTTCTGACTTCGCACCCCAGCTTCTGTCGCCGCACCCCAGCTTTGCACCCCAGCTCCTGAATTCGCACCCCAGCTTCTGACTTCGCACCCCAGCTTCTGACTTCGCACCCCAGCTTCTGTCACCGCACCCCAGCTTTGCACCCCAGCTCCTGAATTCGCACCCCAGCTTCTGACTTCGCACCCCAGCTTCTGACTTCTCACCCCAGCTTCTGTGGCCGCACCCCAGCTTCTGTCGCCGCACCCCAGCTTCTGACTTCGCACCCCAGCTCTTACTTCGCACCCCAGCTTCTGACTTCGCACTCCAGCTTCTGACTTCTCACCCCAGCTCCTGACTTCGCACCCCAGCTTCTGTCGCCGCACCCCAGCTTCTGTCGCCGCACCCCAGCTTTGCACCCCAGCTCCTGAATTCGCACCCCAGCTTCTGACTTCGCACCCCAGCTTCTGACTTCGCACCCCAGCTTCTGACTTCGCACCCCAGCTTCTGTCGCCGCACCCCAGCTCCTGACTTCGCACCCCAGCTTCTGTCACCGCACCCCAGCTCCGTACCCCACCTCCTGACTTCGCACCCCAGCTTCTGACTTCGCACCCCAGCTTCTGTCACCGCACCCCAGCTCTGCACCCCACCTCCTGACTTCGCACCCCAGCTTCTGTCGCCGCACCCCAGCTCTGCACCCCAGCTCCCGACTTCGCACCCCAGCTTCTGACTTCGCACCCCAGCTCTGCACCCCAGCTCCCGACTTCGCACCCCAGCTCCTGACTTCGCACCCCAGCTTCTGACTTCGCACCCCAGCTCCTGACTTCGCACCCCAGCTTCTGACTTCGCACCCCAGCTCCTGACTTCGCACCCCAGCTCCTGACTTCGCACCCCAGCTCTTACTTCGCACCCCAGCTTCTGACTTCTCACCCCAGCTTCTGTGGCCGCACCCCAGCTTCTGTCGCCGCACCCCAGCTTCTGACTTCGCACCCCAGCTCTTACTTCGCACCCCAGCTTCTGACTTCGCACTCCAGCTCCTGACTTCTCACCCCAGCTCCTGACTTCGCACCCCAGCTTCTGTCGCCGCACCCCAGCTTCTGTCGCCGCACCCCAGCTTTGCACCCCAGCTCCTGAATTCGCACCCCAGCTTCTGACTTCGCACCCCAGCTTCTGACTTCGCACCCCAGCTTCTGACTTCGCACCCCAGCTTCTGTCGCCGCACCCCAGCTCCTGACTTCGCACCCCAGCTTCTGACTTCGCACCCCAGCTCCGCACCCCAGCTCCTGACTTCGCACCCCAGCTTCTGACTTCGCACCCCAGCTCTTACTTCGCACCCCAGCTTCTGACTTCGCACCCCAGCTTCTGACTTCGCACTCCAGCTTCTGACTTCGCACCCCAGCTCCTGACTTCGCACCCCAGCTTCTGACTTCGCACCCCAGCTTCTGACTTCGCACCCCAGCTCTTACTTCGCACCCCAGCTTCTGACTTCGCACCCCAGCTTCTGACTTCGCACCCCAGCTTCTGACTCTGCGCCCCAGCTTCTTACTTCGCACCCCAGCTTCTGTCGCCGCACCCCAGCTTCTGACTTCGCACCCCAGCTTCTGTCGCCGCACCCCAGCTCCTGACTTCGCACCCCAGCTTCTGACTTCGCACCCCAGCTCCGCACCCCAGCTCCTGACTTCGCACCCCAGCTTCTGACTTCGCACTCCAGCTTCTGACTTCGCACCCCAGCTCCTGACTTCGCACCCCAGCTTCTGACTTCGCACCCCAGCTCTGCACCCCAGCTCCTGACTTCGCACCCCAGCTTCTGACTTCGCACCCCAGCTTCTGTCGCCGCACCCCAGCTCCGTACCCCAGCTCCTGACTTCACACCCCAGCTCCGTACCCCAGCTTTTGACTCTGCACCCCAGCTTCTGTCACCGCACCCCAGCTCCGTACCCCACCTCCTGACTTCGCACCCCAGCTTCTGACTTCGCACCCCAGCTTCTGTCACCGCACCCCAGCTCTGCACCCCACCTCCTGACTTCGCACCCCAGCTTCTGTCGCCGCACCCCAGCTCTGCACCCCAGCTTTTGACTTCGCACCCCAGCTTCTGACTTCGCACCCCAGCTCCGCACCCCAGCTTTTGACTTCGCACCCCAGCTTCTGACTTCGCACCCCAGCTCCGCACCCCAGCTCCTGACTTCGCACCCCAGCTCCTGACTTCGCACCCCAGCTTCTGTCGCCGCACCCCAGCTTCTGACTTCGCACCCCAGCTTCTGACTTCGCACCCCAGCTTCTGTCGCCGCACCCCAGCTTCTGACTTCGCACCCCAGCTCTTACTTCGCACCCCAGCTTCTGACTTCGCACCCCAGCTTCTGACTTCGCACTCCAGCTCCTGACTTCGCACCCCAACTTCTGTCGCCGCACCCCAGCTTCTGTCGCCGCACCCCAGCTTTGCACCCCAGCTCCTGAATTCGCACTCCAGCTTCTGACTTTGCACCCCAGCTTCTGACTTCGCACCCCAGCTTCTGTCGCCGCACCCCAGCTTTGCACCCCAGCTCCTGAATTCGCACCCCAGCTTCTGACTTCGCACCCCAGCTTCTGACTTCGCACCCCAGCTTCTGTCGCCGCACCCCAGCTTCTGTTTCCGCACCCCAGCTCCGCACCCCACCTCCTGACTTCGCACCCCAGCTTCTGACTTCGCACCCCAGCTTCTGTCACCGCACCCCAGCTTTGCACCCCAGCTCCTGAATTCGCACCCCAGCTTCTGACTTCGCACCCCAGCTTCTGACTTCGCACCCCAGCTTCTGTGGCCGCACCCCAGCTTCTGTCGCCGCACCCCAGCTTCTGACTTCGCACCCCAGCTCTTACTTCGCACCCCAGCTTCTGACTTCGCACCCCAGATTCTGACTTCGCACCCCAGCTTCTGACTTCTCATCCCAGCTCCTGACTTCGCACCCCAGCTTCTGTCGCCGCACCCCAGCTTCTGTCGCCGCACCCCAGCTTTGCACCCCAGCTCCTGAATTCGCACCCCAGCTTCTGACTTCGCACCCCAGCTTCTGACTTCGCACCCCAGCTTCTGACTTCGCACCCCAGCTTCTGTCGCCGCACCCCAGCTCCTGACTTCGCACCCCAGCTTCTGTCACCGCACCCCAGCTCCGTACCCCACCTCCTGACTTCGCACACCAGCTTCTGACTTCGCACCCCAGCTTCTGTCACCGCACCCCAGCTCTGCACCCCACCTCCTGACTTCGCACCCCAGCTTCTGTCGCCGCACCCCAGCTCTGCACCCCAGCTCCCGACTTCGCACCCCAGCTTCTGACTTCGCACCCCAGCTCTGCACCCCAGCTCCCGACTTCGCACCCCAGCTCCTGACTTCGCACCCCAGCTTCTGACTTCGCACCCCAGCTCCTGACTTCGCACCCCAGCTCCTGACTTCGCACCCCAGCTCCTGACTTCGCACCCCAGCTCTTACTTCGCACCCCAGCTTCTGACTTCTCACCCCAGCTTCTGTGGCCGCACCCCAGCTTCTGTCGCCGCACCCCAGCTTCTGACTTCGCACCCCAGCTCTTACTTCGCACCCCAGCTCCTGACTTCGCACCCCAGCTTCTGTCGCCGCACCCCAGCTTCTGTCGCCGCACCCCAGCTTTGCACCCCAGCTCCTGAATTCGCACCCCAGCTTCTGACTTCGCACCCCAGCTTCTGACTTCGCACCCCAGCTTCTGACTTCGCACCCCAGCTTCTGTCGCCGCACCCCAGCTCCTGACTTCGCACCCCAGCTTCTGACTTCGCACCCCAGCTCTGCACCCCACCTCCTGACTTCGCACCCCAGCTTCTGTCGCCGCACCCCAGCTCTGCACCCCAGCTTTTGACTTCGCACCCCAGCTTCTGACTTCGCACCCCAGCTCCGCACCCCAGCTTTTGACTTCGCACCCCAGCTCCTGACTTCGCACCCCAGCTCCTGACTTCGCACCCCAGCTTCTGTCGCCGCACCCCAGCTTCTGACTTCGCACCCCAGCTTCTGACTTCGCACCCCAGCTTCTGTCGCCGCACCCCAGCTTCTGACTTCGCACCCCAGCTCTTACTTCGCACCCCAGCTTCTGACTTCGCACCCCAGCTTCTGACTTCGCACTCCAGCTCCTGACTTCGCACCCCAGCTTCTGTCGCCGCACCCCAGCTTTGCACCCCAGCTCCTGAATTCGCACCCCAGCTTCTGACTTCGCACCCCAGCTTCTGACTTCGCACCCCAGCTTCTGTCGCCGCACCCCAGCTCCTGACTTCGCACCCCAGCTTCTGACTTCGCACCCCAGCTTCTGACTTCGCACCCCAGCTCCTGACTTCGCACCCCAGCTTCTGACTTCGCACCCCAGCTTCTGACTTCGCACCCCAGCTCCTGACTTCGCACCCCAGCTTCTGACTTCGCACCCCAGCTTCTGTCGCCGCACCCCAGCTCCTGACTTCGCACCCCAGCTCCGCACCCCAGCTTTTGACTTCGCACCCCAGCTTCTGTCGCCGCACCCCAGCTCCTGACTTCGCACCCCAGCTTCTGTCGCCGCACCCCAGCTTCTGTCACCGCACCCCAGCTCCGTACCCCACCTCCTGACTTCGCACCCCAGCTTCTGACTTCGCACCCCAGCTTCTGTCACCGCACCCCAGCTCTGCACCCCACCTCCTGACTTCGCACCCCAGCTTCTGTCGCCGCACCCCAGCTCTGCACCCCAGCTCCCGACTTCGCACCCCAGCTTCTGACTTCGCACCCCAGCTCTGCACCCCAGCTCCCGACTTCGCACCCCAGCTCCTGACTTCGCACCCCAGCTTCTGACTTCGCACCCCAGCTCCTGACTTCGCACCCCAGCTTCTGACTTCGCACCCCAGCTCCTGACTTCGCACCCCAGCTCCTGACTTCGCACCCCAGCTCTTACTTCGCACCCCAGCTTCTGACTTCTCACCCCAGCTTCTGTGGCCGCACCCCAGCTTCTGTCGCCGCACCCCAGCTTCTGACTTCGCACCCCAGCTCTTACTTCGCACCCCAGCTTCTGACTTCGCACTCCAGCTTCTGACTTCTCACCCCAGCTCCTGACTTCGCACCCCAGCTTCTGTCGCCGCACCCCAGCTTCTGTCGCCGCACCCCAGCTTTGCACCCCAGCTCCTGAATTCGCACCCCAGCTTCTGACTTCGCACCCCAGCTTCTGACTTCGCACCCCAGCTTCTGACTTCGCACCCCAGCTTCTGTCGCCGCACCCCAGCTCCTGACTTCGCACCCCAGCTTCTGACTTCGCACCCCAGCTCCGCACCCCAGCTCCTGACTTCGCACCCCAGCTTCTGACTTCGCACCCCAGCTCTTACTTCGCACCCCAGCTTCTGACTTCGCACCCCAGCTTCTGACTTCGCACCCCAGCTTCTGACTTCGCACTCCAGCTTCTGACTTCGCACCCCAGCTCCTGACTTCGCACCCCAGCTTCTGACTTCGCACCCCAGCTCTGCACCCCAGCTCCTGACTTCGCACCCCAGCTTCTGACTTCGCACCCCAGCTTCTGTCGCCGCACCCCAGCTCCGTACCCCAGCTCCTGACTTCACACCCCAGCTCCGTACCCCAGCTTTTGACTCTGCACCCCAGCTTCTGTCACCGCACCCCAGCTCCGTACCCCACCTCCTGACTTCGCACCCCAGCTCTGCACCCCAGCTCCTGACTTCGCACCCCAGCTTCTGACTTCGCACCCCAGCTTCTGTCGCCGCACCCCAGCTCCGTACCCCAGCTCCTGACTTCACACCCCAGCTCCGTACCCCAGCTTTTGACTCTGCACCCCAGCTTCTGTCACCGCACCCCAGCTCCGTACCCCACCTCCTGACTTCGCACCCCAGCTTCTGACTTCGCACCCCAGCTTCTGTCACCGCACCCCAGCTCTGCACCCCACCTCCTGACTTCGCACCCCAGCTTCTGTCGCCGCACCCCAGCTCTGCACCCCAGCTTTTGACTTCGCACCCCAGCTTCTGACTTCGCACCCCAGCTCCGCACCCCAGCTTTTGACTTCGCACCCCAGCTTCTGACTTCGCACCCCAGCTCCGCACCCCAGCTCCTGACTTCGCACCCCAGCTCCTGACTTCGCACCCCAGCTTCTGTCGCCGCACCCCAGCTTCTGACTTCGCACCCCAGCTTCTGACTTCGCACCCCAGCTTCTGTCGCCGCACCCCAGCTTCTGACTTCGCACCCCAGCTCTTACTTCGCACCCCAGCTTCTGACTTCGCACCCCAGCTTCTGACTTCGCACTCCAGCTCCTGACTTCGCACCCCAACTTCTGTCGCCGCACCCCAGCTTCTGTCGCCGCACCCCAGCTTTGCACCCCAGCTCCTGAATTCGCACTCCAGCTTCTGACTTTGCACCCCAGCTTCTGACTTCGCACCCCAGCTTCTGTCGCCGCACCCCAGCTTCTGTCACCGCACCCCAGCTCCGCACCCCACCTCCTGACTTCGCACCCCAGCTTCTGACTTCGCACCCCAGCTTCTGTCACCGCACCCCAGCTTTGCACCCCAGCTCCTGAATTCGCACCCCAGCTTCTGACTTCGCACCCCAGCTTCTGACTTCTCACCCCAGCTTCTGTGGCCGCACCCCAGCTTCTGTCGCCGCACCCCAGCTTCTGACTTCGCACCCCAGCTCTTACTTCGCACCCCAGCTTCTGACTTCGCACTCCAGCTTCTGACTTCTCACCCCAGCTCCTGACTTCGCACCCCAGCTTCTGTCGCCGCACCCCAGCTTCTGTCGCCGCACCCCAGCTTTGCACCCCAGCTCCTGAATTCGCACCCCAGCTTCTGACTTCGCACCCCAGCTTCTGACTTCGCACCCCAGCTTCTGACTTCGCACCCCAGCTTCTGTCGCCGCACCCCAGCTCCTGACTTCGCACCCCAGCTTCTGTCACCGCACCCCAGCTCCGTACCCCACCTCCTGACTTCGCACCCCAGCTTCTGACTTCGCACCCCAGCTTCTGTCACCGCACCCCAGCTCTGCACCCCACCTCCTGACTTCGCACCCCAGCTTCTGTCGCCGCACCCCAGCTCTGCACCCCAGCTCCCGACTTCGCACCCCAGCTTCTGACTTCGCACCCCAGCTCTGCACCCCAGCTCCCGACTTCGCACCCCAGCTCCTGACTTCGCACCCCAGCTTCTGACTTCGCACCCCAGCTCCTGACTTCGCACCCCAGCTTCTGACTTCGCACCCCAGCTCCTGACTTCGCACCCCAGCTCCTGACTTCGCACCCCAGCTCCTGACTTCGCACCCCAGCTCTTACTTCGCACCCCAGCTTCTGACTTCTCACCCCAGCTTCTGTGGCCGCACCCCAGCTTCTGTCGCCGCACCCCAGCTTCTGACTTCGCACCCCAGCTCTTACTTCGCACCCCAGCTTCTGACTTCGCACTCCAGCTTCTGACTTCTCACCCCAGCTCCTGACTTCGCACCCCAGCTTCTGTCGCCGCACCCCAGCTTCTGTCGCCGCACCCCAGCTTTGCACCCCAGCTCCTGAATTCGCACCCCAGCTTCTGACTTCGCACCCCAGCTTCTGACTTCGCACCCCAGCTTCTGACTTCGCACCCCAGCTTCTGTCGCCGCACCCCAGCTTCTGTCGCCGCACCCCAGCTTTGCACCCCAGCTCCTGAATTCGCACCCCAGCTTCTGACTTCGCACCCCAGCTCCTGACTTCGCACCCCAGCTTCTGACTTCGCACCCCAGCTCCGCACCCCAGCTCCTGACTTCGCACCCCAGCTTCTGACTTCGCACCCCAGCTCTTACTTCGCACCCCAGCTTCTGACTTCGCACCCCAGCTTCTGACTTCGCACCCCAGCTTCTGACTTCGCACTCCAGCTTCTGACTTCGCACTCCAGCTTCTGACTTCGCACCCCAGCTTCTGACTTCGCACCCCAGCTCTTACTTCGCACCCCAGCTTCTGACTTCGCACTCCAGCTTCTGACTTCGCACCCCAGCTTCTGACTTCGCACCCCAGCTTCTGACTCTGCACCCCAGCTTCTGACTTCGCACCCCAGCTTCTGTCGCCGCACCCCAGCTCCTGACTTCGCACCCCAGCTTCTGACTTCGCACCCCAGCTCCGCACCCCAGCTCCTGACTTCGCACCCCAGCTTCTGACTTCGCACCCCAGCTCTTACTTCGCACCCCAGCTTCTGACTTCGCACCCCAGCTTCTGACTTCGCACCCCAGCTTCTGACTTCGCACTCCAGCTCTTACTTCGCACTCCAGCTTCTGACTTCGCACTCCAGCTCCTGACTTCGCACCCCAGCTTCTGACTTCGCACCCCAGCTTCTGACTTCGCACCCCAGCTCTTACTTCGCACCCCAGCTTCTGACTTCGCACCCCAGCTTCTGACTTCGCACCCCAGCTTCTGACTTCGCACCCCAGCTTCTGACTCTGCGCCCCAGCTTCTGACTTCGCACCCCAGCTTCTGTCGCCGCACCCCAGCTCTGCACCCCAGCTCCTGACTTCGCACCCCAGCTTCTGACTTCGCACCCCAGCTTCTGACTTCGCACCCCAGCTTCTGACTTCGCACCCCAGCTCCTGACTTCGCACCCCAGCTTCTGTCGCCGCACCCCAGCTCCTGACTTCGCACCCCAGCTCCGCACCCCAGCTTTTTACTTCGCACCCCAGCTCCTGACTTCGCACCCCAGCTTCTGTCGCCGCACCCCAGCTTCTGTCACCGCACCCCAGCTCCGCACCCCACCTCCTGACTTCGCACCCCAGCTTCTGACTTCGCACCCCAGCTTCTGTCACCGCACCCCAGCTCCGCACCCCACCTCCTGACTTCGCACCCCAGCTTCTGACTTCGCACCCCAGCTTCTGTCACCGCACCCCAGCTCCGCACCCCACCTCCTGACTTCGCACCCCAGCTTCTGACTTCGCACCCCAGCTTCTGTCACCGCACCCCAGCTCCGCACCCCACCTCTTGACTTCGCACCGCAGCTTCTGACTTCGCACCCCAGCTCCTGACTTCGCACCCCACCTCTTGACTTCGCACCCCAGCTTCTGACTTCGCACTCCAGCTTCTGACTTCGCACCCCAGCTTCTGTCACCGCACCCCAGCTCCGCACCCCACCTCTTGACTTCGCACCCCAGCTCCTGACTTCGCACCCCAGCTTCTGACTTCGCACCCCAGCTTCTGACTTCGCACCCCAGCTCCTGACTTCGCACCCCAGCTTCTGACTTCGCACCCCAGCTTCTGACTTCGCACCCCAGCTTCTGTCGCCGCACCCCAGCTCCGTACCCCAGCTCCTGACTTCGCACCCCAGCTCCGTACCCCAGCTTTTGACTCCGCACCCCAGCTTCTGTCACCGCACCCCAGCTCCGTACCCCACCTCCTGACTTCGCACCCCAGCTTCTGACTTCGCACCCCAGCTTCTGTCACCGCACCCCAGCTCTGCACCCCACCTCCTGACTTCGCACCCCAGCTTCTGTCGCCGCACCCCAGCTCTGCACCCCAGCTCCTGACTTCGCACCCCAGCTCCGCACCCCAGCTCCGCACCCCAGCTCCTGACTTCGCACCCCAGCTCCTGACTTCGCACCCCAGCTCCGCACCCCAGCTCCTGACTTCGCACCCCAGCTTCTGACTTCGCACCCCAGCTTCTGTCGCCGCACCCCAGCTTCTGACTTCGCACCCCAGCTCCTGACTTCGCACCTCAGCTTCTGACTTCGCACCCCAGCTCTTACTTCGCACCCCAGCTTCTGACTTCGCACTCCAGCTTCTGACTTCGCACCCCAGCTCCGCACCCCAGCTCCTGACTTCGCACCCCAGCTCCTGACTTCGCACCCCAGCTCCTGACTTCGCACCCCAGCTCCGCACCCCAGCTCCTGACTTCGCACCCCAGCTTCTGACTTCGCACCCCAGCTTCTGTCGCCGCACCCCAGCTTCTGACTTCGCACCCCAGCTCCTGACTTCGCACCTCAGCTTCTGACTTCGCACCCCAGCTCTTACTTCGCACCCCAGCTTCTGACTTCGCACCCCAGCTTCTGACTTCGCACTCCAGCTTCTGACTTCTCACCCCAGCTCCTGACTTCGCACCCCAGCTTCTGTCGCCGCACCCCAGCTTCTGTCGCCGCACCCCAGCTTTGCACCCCAGCTCCTGAATTCGCACTCCAGCTTCTGACTTTGCACCCCAGCTTCTGACTTCGCACCCCAGCTTCTGTCGCCGCACCCCAGCTTTGCACCCCAGCTCCTGAATTCGCACCCCAGCTTCTGACTTCGCACCCCAGCTTCTGACTTCGCACCCCAGCTCCTGACTTCGCACCCCAGCTCCGCACCCCAGCTTTTGACTTCGCACCCCAGCTCCTGACTTCGCACCCCAGCTCCGCACCCCAGCTTCTTACTTCGCACCCCAGCTTCTGTCACCGCACCCCAGCTCCGCACCCCAGCTTCTGACTTCGCACCCCAGCTTCTGACTTCGCACCCCAGCTTCTGTCGCCGCACCCCAGCTTCTGTCACCGCACCCCTGCTCCGCACCCCACCTCCTGACTTCGCACCCCAGCTTCTGACTTCGCACCCCAGCTTCTGTCACCGCACCCCAGCTCCGCACCCCACCTCCTGACTTCGCACCCCAGCTTCTGACTTCGCACCCCAGCTTCTGTCACCGCACCCCAGCTCCGCACCCCACCTCCTGACTTCGCACCCCAGCTTCTGACTTCGCACCCCAGCTTCTGTCACCGCACCCCAGCTCCGCACCCCACCTCTTGACTTCGCACCCCAGCTTCTGACTTCGCACCCCAGCTCCTGACTTCGCACCCCACCTCTTGACTTCGCACCCCAGCTCCTGACTTCGCACCCCAGCTTCTGACTTCGCACTCCAGCTTCTGACTTCGCACCCCACCTCTTGACTTCGCACCCCAGCTCCTGACTTCGCACCCCAGCTTCTGTCGCCGCACCCCAGCTTCTGTCGCCGCACCCCAGCTTCTGACTTCGCACCCCAGCTTCGCACCCCAGCTTCTGACTTCGCACCCCAGCTTCTGTCGCAGCACCCCAGCTTCTGACTTCGCACCCCAGCTTTTGACTCCGCACCCCAGCTTCTGTCGCCGCACCCCAGCTCCTGACTTTGCACCCCAGCTTCTGATTTCGCACCCCAGCTCCTGACTTCGCACTCCAGCTTCTGACTCCGTACCCCAGCTTCTGTCGCCGCACCCCAGCTCCTGACTTCGCACTCCAGCTCCTGACCACGCACCCCAGCTTCTTACTTCGCACCCCAGCTCCTGACTTCGCACCCCAGCTCCTGACTTCGCACCCCAGCTTCTGACTTCGCACCCCAGCTTCTGACTTCGCACCCCAGCTTCTGACTTCGCACCCCAGCTTCTGTCGCCGCACCCCAGCTCCTGACTTCGCACCCCAGCTTCTGACTTCGCACCCCAGCTCCTGACTTCGCACCCCAGCTTCTGACTTCGCACCCCAGCTTCTGTCGCCACACCCCAGCTCCTGACTTCGCACCCCAGCTCCGCACCCCAGCTTTTGACTTCGCACCCCAGCTCCTGACTTCGCACCCCAGCTCCGCACCCCAGCTTCTTACTTCGCACCCCAGCTTCTGTCGCCGCACCCCAGCTTCTGTCACCGCACCCCAGCTCCGCACCCCACCTCCTGACTTCGCACCCCAGCTTCTGACTTCGCACCCCAGCTTCTGTCGCCGCACCCCAGCTTCTGTCACCGCACCCCTGCTCCGCACCCCACCTCCTGACTTCGCACCCCAGCTTCTGACTTCGCACCCCAGCTTCTGTCACCGCACCCCAGCTCCGCACCCCACCTCCTGACTTCGCACCCCAGCTTCTGACTTCGCACCCCAGCTTCTGTCACCGCACCCCAGCTCCGCACCCCACCTCCTGACTTCGCACCCCAGCTTCTGACTTCGCACCCCAGCTTCTGTCACCGCACCCCAGCTCCGCACCCCACCTCTTGACTTCGCACCCCAGCTTCTGACTTCGCACCCCAGCTCCTGACTTCGCACCCCACCTCTTGACTTCGCACCCCAGCTCCTGACTTCGCACCCCAGCTTCTGACTTCGCACTCCAGCTTCTGACTTCGCACCCCACCTCTTGACTTCGCACCCCAGCTCCTGACTTCGCACCCCAGCTTCTGTCGCCGCACCCCAGCTTCTGTCGCCGCACCCCAGCTTCTGACTTCGCACCCCAGCTTCGCACCCCAGCTTCTGACTTCGCACCCCAGCTTCTGTCGCAGCACCCCAGCTTCTGACTTCGCACCCCAGCTTTTGACTCCGCACCCCAGCTTCTGTCGCCGCACCCCAGCTCCTGACTTTGCACCCCAGCTTCTGATTTCGCACCCCAGCTCCTGACTTCGCACTCCAGCTTCTGACTCCGTACCCCAGCTTCTGTCGCCGCACCCCAGCTCCTGACCACGCACCCCAGCTTCTTACTTCGCACCCCAGCTCCTGACTTCGCACCCCAGCTCCTGACTTCGCACCCCAGCTTCTGACTTCGCACCCCAGCTTCTGACTTCGCACCCCAGCTTTTGACTTCGCACCCCAGCTCCTGACTTCGCACCCCAGCTTCTGACTTCGCACCCCAGCTTCTGACTTCGCACTGCGCTAGCCTTGCACTAGCCCAAGGCTAGCGCATTTCTATGGTATCAGCTAGCCTGCATTAAAAACAGTATGACCCGCTCCACAGAGCACCTGAGGCAAATCACTTATAACGCCAGACTAACCATATAAATCATTTGTTTAGTCTCATAGAATCATTTTAACCATTTTTGCATTTAAAATAACTTATATTTGAGCAGCATCAGCTTCGTGGTTGTATAAGCTACGCAGCGGCCGAGTGATCTACTAGAAAATAGTCCCTCAAAATGCGATCATTCATGTGATGCAAGGTCAGCTATATTCCAAAAACTATTCTATCGACACAGACATTTATATGGTTTATATGGACATGACATTTATATGGGGCAGTGAGTCGGGGGCGAGGGCCAATTATATTAAAGAGGGGGTATAATGCTTTTTTCAATCATATAGCACCAGTCTAAATCACACTACAATGATGACTAAACCTTCTGTTGGTCTGTAAATGCAGGAAATTAGAATAACTGCCTTGTATAAAATGTCTCTCTCAAAATGGCTGTAGTGAATGTCTTGAAATAGGCCTCTGTCTCTTTAAGAACCTCTGAGCCTTTAGACACGCCCCCTCCACACGCTGTCTGTGGCATCAGTGGGGAGGGGGTTCTGCTGAGGAGCAGTGGTTGGTTACTGGGCTTGTGACGAAAGCTCGGAGGCGTCTCCAGGAGGTGGGGGCGTTCCTAGGAGGACTCAGGCAAACCTTTCCCTAAAATGGCCGCCATCAGAGTTTTTACAGATTACTCAAAAATACGTGAATGAGCCAAGGCAACACTTCAGGCATGTTTTTAATGAGGGAACGACATAATAACATGATGTAAAGCTTGAAAAAGTCGATTTTGCATAATACCCCCCCTTTAATATATATTAGTTTCACAGTTTTAGTTGAGTGACAGAAAAGAACACACTTTTTAACGATATTCTAATTTCCCGAGTTTCACCTGTAAATACTACCAGCCTCTGCATGCAATAACTTACACACTGTTTCCAGTTAATCAAGTTTTTATGTAGTTAGTTGGACAAAGTATGGAATATTACCGGAAAACAGTAACAGCCCTAAACCCTCTGGATAAAATATGGCCTGGATCGGCTCCCTGCTGTTCTAAAGGGACTACAGTAGTTTGAATAAAGATTGAAAGCGCTGCAAGCTGTTAGCGGGAGCTGTTTTGTAGTTTAATCAATTCAAGTGTTTTAAGACATGAACAAAACAATGCACAACTTAATCTTTTTGATGAAGAAACACATGACGGAGTTAAAAGCGACCAATATTAGATTTAGCACAGAAGAGGCCCTTTCATGATGTAATGAAAAGGGAAAATGGATCACTGTGCCCCGCGCGTATGGACACACTGAAGCTGTTTGAAGCATTTTGAGTGTGTTCCATCAAAGTGGTCCATCAGCAGTCTGCTCTATCTCCCTGTGGGACGGGAACATCTGCTCACCAAACCTCATTTACATCAGCTGTGCTAAATGCGCTCCACGCTCCGCTAACTGCTCATTCCGACTGAACATAAAACAAGGCACTGGCCCTACACACTCCATATCTAAAATTAAGCAGAAGAAAGATTGCTCGAGCAGGACCCGTCTCTGAAACCGAACCCTCTCTGGAGTAGATAAAAGTCTGGGTTCTTTGCGAAGAAGACTTTCTCCAATCGTCGTCCCTGCGGTCGAATTTACTCTGGCTATAACTTTGTAACATAGAAAATGTAGATTGTTATTGTTGCCTCGGCTGTGCCAACTCGAAGACAATGCCGTATTTGCTTTCAAGGTTGCACAAGTCATTTTCAAAGAGTTTTAGGCCCGTTCTTGTGTCTTCTTTGGCTTTGTTGTACAGTTTTTTTTTTACCCTGAGGTTTGTTATGTGGCATTTGTTTGTTTGTAAGTTGTGTAATGTCGTTTTATACGCTGACAGTGCACTTTGAGCTCATTGCACACAACCGATTTGGTTCTTATGCTGCAAATGGCTGAGCCTGGGAATCCACATGCTGCTGTGTGCACTCGAATCATTTCAAACTGCACAACAGTCTGGGGACCATGGATGAAATCCTCGCATGGATTTGGGATCAATCACAGAACGAGGAGGGACGGCGAGACGATGACGCGCTACTCGACATAGTTTGTTTATGGATAAAACATTTTTAAAAAGTCACATCACAGCAGCGACGTCATATTTTGATCAAGCTTTAGACCGTGTTCTAAGTAGTTTAGCTCAAAAGTTTACAGCAGGTACGTCATATGTCATCTGACACGATGATACGATTGGCTGTGGCCACGTGCAGACACATGATCGACACTCAGCACAATAAATGGCTCTGGACGATCGTAAACCACACCTACAAGAAAATGAATTGGTGGTCCCCAGACTAAATATCCATCCATCCATTTTCTTCCGCTTTATCCGGGGCCGGGTCGTGGGAGCAGCAGTCTCAGCAGAGATGCCCAGACTTCCCGATCCACACACACCTCCTCCAGCTGTTCTTGGGGGACCCCGAGGCGACACCAGGCCAGCTCGGAGACATAGTCTCACCAGCGTGCCCTGGGTCTTCCACGAGGTCTTGTCCCACTAGGACATGCCTGGAACACCGACCAGGAGGTATCCGGGACAGATGCCCGAGCCACCTCAGCTGCTCCTGAGCTCCTCACCCGATCTCGGAGGGTGCGCCCAGCCACCCTGCGAAGGAAACTCATTTCGGCCGCTTGTATTCGCGATCTTGTCCTTTCGGTCATTACCCAGATCTCATGACCATAGGTGAGGGTGGGAACGTAGATCGATCGGTAAATCGAGAGCTTTGTCCCCCGACTCAGCTCCCTCTTCACCTCGACAGACCGATACAGCGACCGCATCACTGCTGACGCCGCACCGATCCGTCTGTCGATCTCACGCTCCATCCGCCCCTCACTCGTGAACAAGACCCCGAGATACTTGAACTCCTCCACTTGAGGTAAGGACTCCCCACCGACCTGCAGAGGGGAAGCACCTTTTCCTGTGGAGAATCATGGCCTCAGATTTGGAGTTGCTGATCCTCATCCTTTGTGATATTTAGTCTTAGCCAGGCTACAAATGGCTAATAAACTGAACTTAATTCCCCATCAGTCCTTTGTAGCTCAGACATGTGAGCCCAGACGGTGAAAAGCCTCACGAGAGCACCAGGACCGACGAGCACCGCCCGCCTGCAGATGCTTGTAAAGCTCATCTTAAACATGCCTAATGTTATGTCTAACAGTGGTCCCTCCCCGAGCTTGCGGCACGTGCTGGTGTTTGATCATGTTTCTGAGTCCCGTTCTCTTCCATACCAGCACCAGAGCGGGACCATCGGTGTGTTCTCTTTCTCCTGTGTTTAATTCACAGTGGGATAAGTAAAGTTTGTAGTTTTGAAAGAAGAACAGGAGGCTGCAGCGCGGTGTAAAGGAAGAAGTGAGAAGACGCTGCAAATGAGAGGCAGCTGCTCTAGCAGCCCACCACGCCTCAGTCGGCCTCTTTCATTCTAAGCGATGCCGTCAGGCCGATAGTCGCAAGCACCGACGCAGCAGGTATGTGCAAGATACCAGCTTTTTAATCCGCTCTAAAGACCTGCTGCGGCATCTGTTCATTTACATTTTCTCATCCACAGCTCTAATGTCAGATTCGCCGCATAATCCCAATCTATCACAGCCTTTTGATGCTGACAAATATGTTCCTAAATGAATTTAATTTAAAAAAAAATCTAGAAAAGGGGAAAACATTGTGCCAGCTTTTATTGAAACTTATGATAAAGGCACCAACGTGTGGAAAGACAAGGCATGAATCAAAACAGGTCACAATAGCCATCTGATTTTAGAATAACAACTTTACCACCCCCGACTTCTCATTTCTATTGACTCTTACCTTAATTCAATTCTGTTTAACCATTCCATTATTTCTCCCCGGTTTGATACTATTCACTGTTTCCTGTTCATCTGCCGCTCCAGTCTGTTCTCAGCAGTGGTCAGTGGAGGTCAGTCCGAACCCTGGCTCGGAGCTGAGGGGACCGGACAGGGCTGTCCTCTCTCTCCTGCTCTGTTTTCAAATGGATATTCAGGGCTCCTGCTGCTCGGCCACCTGTCACATTATCACTGGGCTGAGGAGACGAGGCTGGATCATAGACCTCTCAGTGTGACAATTAGGAATTAGAATTAACTCCACAGTTCACTGGTGTGGCTGGATGACGTCTATATGAAATACAGCAGTTGAATGCTTTTAGAAGGCAAAATGTGATGTTCTATAGAAAAGATTTTATTGGGAAGAAATGCTGCCTGAAGTGTGCAAATAACGGTGTGTGGTTTACAATGTTTGGTACTGAGGTCATATATCAGCGTTCTTCAAACTTGAGATATTTTACTCTTTAGGACTTAATGTGATGTATAAATAAAATAGATCAAAACAATAGATGTTAGCATTTAAATTGTATGAGATAGATTGTAGTGATAACGTCACACAGATCCGAACAGGTTGTTTATTAGCACCTTCATCAGCTGCACTTGGAGAGGAAAGCATCACTACACAGCAGAGAGAAAGGGAAGAGGAGAGATATACCTCGCTAATATAAAGTATTACTAGTAATCTTAATATAATGGAACCTTTGTGTTGTTTCCCATCTTGGCCAGGTGTCTCTCAATGGTGAAAAAAAATGATGATGAAAATCCTCCGCTGTCGGGTCGACAGCCCCCGTTAGGTCCACCTTACCAGAGCCAGTGTGAAAACACCCTTACATTGGCAGTTGTGTGTCTAGACCAGGGGTAGGCAAGTTTTCTTAACGGAGGGCCAATTTTTTTCAGGGGCCGAAGCCACCAATTTTAGACCAAAGTAAAGCACTACACTGGAAAAAATACCATCTTAAATGAGAAAAATGACTAAAATTGCTTGAATAAAGGTGTTTATGTTGAATTTGAGCCTGTTTGGTCTAATGCAAGCTACAGATACAAATGCTAATGCCAATGGAACAAGCATAAAACCCACTTTGAAATCAGACAAATGAACTTTTACTTTTAAAAAGATTTGTTTTTCACTTGAAATTATATAATATAATCTGAGTTAAGAGAATAATGACTTGTTCCATTGGCGATAAGATGTTTTATCTGATCTAAGACCAGACCAAATCTACTCAAACTGTTGATTGAATCTCTGTCATTTCTTCCTTAAAATTATTATTATTTTCCACTGCACTTTCTACAAATGACCCAATTACGACCTAATTGGGTGCATTGACAGTATTTCTCCCATTTAACCCTAAAAATGTTGAAGTACTTTCTGATTTGTGTCGTAATGTTTCTCAAAATCATCTTGAGGGCCAAAGGTTCTGTGCTGGAGGGCCGGATTTGGCCCCCGGGCCTGACGTTGCCTACCCCTGGTCTAGACTCATTCTAAACACATTGCAACATGCAGATTTCACAACTTGCATGGTCACGTTTTAGGGTCACTCTCACAGAAATGATAGAAAATTAGCAAGTCATGAAGTTCATGACAAATGCTTTATGACTAAATGCATAGTATTTTTTCCATGATTATCTGGTATTGGGCCTGATTAGAGGTGGGATATACATCGTTTAAAGGGGGGGTATTATGCAAAATTGACTTTTTCAAGCTTTACATCATGTTTATGTCATTCCCTCATTAAAAACATGCCTGAAGTGTTGCCTTGGCACATTCACGTATTTCTGAGTAATCTGTAAAAACTGATGGCGGCCATTTTAGGGATAGGTTTGCCTGAGTCCTCCTAGGAACGCCCCCACCTCCTGGAGACGCCTCCGAGCTTTCGTCACCAGCCGAGTAACCAACCACTGCTCCTCAGCAGAACCCCCTCCCCACTGATGCCACAGACAGCGTGTGGAGGGGGCGTGTCGGAAAGGGTCAGAGGTTCTTAAAGAGACAGAGGCCTATTTCAAGACATTCACTACAGCCATATTGAGAGAGCAATTTTATACAAGGCAGTTATTCTAATTTACTGCATTTACAGACCAACAGAAGGTTTGGTCATCATTGTAGTGTGATATAGACTGGTGCTATGTGATTGAAAAAAGCATAATACCCCCTCTTTAAACAATAATATCCCAATTGTTGTTTTTCACCACAGTTTTTCAGACTTTGCCGCGTTGTCCTTGTGGGTTACTGTAGCGCAGTGTGAGCCTGACGCCCCCTCCCCTGTGTAACACAGTTAAAACCACAACATAATAATGCATTGGTTTTATATAGCGCTTTTCTGGACACTCAAAGACGCTTTACATTGCACTATTCGTTCACTCCATTCTCGGTGGAGCCATCGGCCTCTCCGACCACCACCAACCACTCACTCACACAGTACATTCGCCAGGCTTCCTGGTGTGACCAAACGGTCTCCCATCCAAGTCCTGCCAGGCCCTTCCCTGCTTAGCTTCCAAGATCTGACGGGATTGGGCAAGAAGAATTTAATGACATGAATGAAGTCACTTGAGTCGCTCATATTCGCGAGGAAACGGCTCAGGACAAGTTGTAGCATCGCCTTGCTAGGTTCAGGCTAATATTATCCTTCTCACCTGTTTACTTCAGATCTCACGTAAGTCTCAGGACAAACGCCAAGGAGAAAACCACAATGCGTTAATACTCACAGGTCCCCAGACTCCTGACAATAAAACACAAGGAAACCTAACTTACTGGAGCATTTCACTGTGATGGAGATGAAGTTGCAAATATTATTGCGATATTATTTTCTCTGATCTTCCATGTTCTTCCAGATGGAGGTAGATAAGTAAATAGAATAACATAGCTTCAAATGAATTTGCCCTATTGTCTAAAGGCTTTGATTTTGAAGTATTTTGTCAGGTGTAAATTATTTATCGGCAAATACATCGTTATTGTGATTTTTCTTACATATCGCCCTAATGTTTAAATCAATGTCTCATATCTTTACGTACTAGTAAGTGTATATAATAATAGGTCAGATACAGCAAGTCCTTCTTTGCCAGTTTGCAGACATTTCTTTGTAAAAATATCGTCTAAATATCGATATTGAGATGGAGATATTCATTTTTGTCAATATCTCCCACCCCTAGACCCGATCAAAATACAATTATTACGAGTTGAGCAAAATTATGTTCTCACTTTTCATGGATCTTTCTATTCCTCTTTCTTACATTATTTTCAAGATGTCCGCCACTTTTGTCACAGCAACAGTCCTGCCTATACTTTATATTATAATACGATAGCTCTTTATCATCTTTCGGTTCCTGTTTTCACGCTGTGACGTCATCTGCATGAACTCAAGTCTACTATACAGCAACTTATGTGTTGAAATGAGGCCACAATCCGTTCACTTTAACTTATCACAAGGTGCCATTTCCTCTTTCAGGTACAAAAGACCCATCACTTTAACTTCATTCCACTATTCGACCCCCTCCCCGTTGAAAGCTGTCATTTTAGCCCAGTGAATAGAGAAAATAACCCCCTTTTGAAGCCCCAACACGAGTCCGCTATTACCCTCACTTCTCTGCGCCAAGTGGTTGCTTCAAAACTGCGCTCATTATATTCAAATCCAATATTTTTCCCACCACTATTTTCATTTGCACACAGCTTGTTACATATTGCAGGTCGAATCTGCATAGCGCGCCCCGCTTTCCGTAGCCCTGTGTGAGTTTTCGATGCATTTTAAAATAGCCGGAGCCTCACGTACGCCAGAATGGGCCCCATGTTGCTATACATCATTCCAACGCCGTTCCTCCATTAGAAATGCCTTTGTGAGTGCACGGGACGCGTTATGTGGGCTAATCAGCTCCATAATGGCTGATTTTATGGAAACCTCCCGGTGCTCCCTTTAAATGGGCCTTATCATTAACTATGTATGCGCGGTCTCCGAAGGGAACGGAGCGGAGACAGTTTTTACAGCAGTCTAAACACCGCGAAATAATTGGTTTTATGTAAATGGGCGTTTTGTATTTATTTATGTAGCCCTTATTTAACTTGAGATGGCGTTTGGTGGAATAGGTAAGAAGCGTTGTTTTTCCAGACGGTTATGGGCGACCCCGGGGGGAGTGCGGGCCCTACATAGATACAGGGGGCATCTCTGGAATCGCCCATATATGGTCATGTTTGAAAACAGTTAAGGGGGAAAACAATTTGGAGAAAAATCTGAACTTTCTTTAATTATTCAAAAACGACTTTAACAAATGCTGAATTACCGTAAATGCTTTAATTGATGCCCGGGCCTTTATTGACTCAAGGGCATCTAGGAGCAGGCCTTTATTGGAACCAGGCCACAATTAGAGACAGGCCTTTATTTCTATTTGAGCAAAATTGACGACCAGGAAAATGAAGAAAAACGAGATTTGTGTCCATTTGCACCTAAAATATTAGGTTCATTAATTAATTAACATTTCAAACCCTCTCCCAGCGGCTGGAACATTGACGCCTTTTGTTTTGTCGGGACAACAGGAAGTGTTTCGTTGCTGTTAGCGGAGCTTTGACATCAATGTCACTGCAGGTTTCTGTTTCGTTTTTACCGCGGACCGGATTATTTGTTGTTATCTTGTGTAAAAGTTGAGTTTAGACGGAGCGTTTGTGTTTGTGATCGATCATGAGACTGACCCGAGAGAAGACGAGACGCTCGCGCTGATCGGAGGAGTTATTTTGAGGCGGGACTGACCTGCACACGGAGCAGCTGGACGTGCTTTTTATTAAAACCCTGGAGGGTCACACAACATTTGTTTCTTACCCTGTTTCCACAAACAGTCACTGGAGGTTTGAAAAGTGGCTAAATCTGTGTCAAAGTTACGCTTGGATCAGCTCCTCTGCAGCGTTCCCCCCAGCCCGGGTTCCCGTTTGTTTACTTCCTGCACGTGAGTTTTCATTTACACGAGTATGAGTGTGAGGAAGCTGGCCACGAGGGGTTGAAATGGGCAGGCAGACTTAACAAAGTTAGAGTTCTCACCAGACATTTATTGCTCACGCAAACAGAACTTCTGACACACAGATACAAAATGGCCCCCTAGTGACTACAGCAGTCAGCTTTTATACCTCCCCTAATGGGAAAGGACCTCCCACCGGTAGGTACCATTCCCAGTTTCCCCCTTTCACATGGTTCAGCCTGAAGTTTTTAAAATGGCCGACATAGACCACGCCCCTTCCTTTCTCACCAGGTGGTACAGGTAAATGTTTGAGTAAAGGAATAAACAAAGTTGTAAATGGATAATTATTAACTTAAACATGAATCTGAGGGTTATTGTTGGCTGGTGGATATTGCAAACGAAACAAACAAAGCAAAATAACAAACACACACAATGGGACAAACCCACTTTGTCACAATGAGACAAATTCCTAACATGGACTATGTCTACCGCTATAGTTTCTAATAAAAGCCCCGCCCTTTTTTCGAGACCGGCTTTAATTTGCCTCTGCCAGCTGCGAACCCGGCCACTGTTAGAGACCCAGCCACTAATGGAATACAGGCCAGTATTAGAAAATTTACGGTATGAATATAGTTTTCTACTAAATAAACATACAATAACATGGGCTGGAGCAAAGTGGTTCAACAGCCCATAAATACATAAATAACGAAGAATGCTAACAGAATGCTTCATGTTAGCATCGTGCTAATGCTAACGGCTGGCTAGCGTGAGCTACAACTGCCGTTTTTTCACTTCTACTGAACAACCTGCTGTGAGAAAATGTCCATATGGGCCTGATTTACACTTGACTTTATTTATGTGATAAATAAGTTTCTACTTCACCAGAAAATGGCTAAAAGGAGTGGAAAATGGTGTTTCTCTAAAGATTCTATATTCCCCCGAGATGCGGTCTGTATCTGTAGGGGGGGTTACTCAATCATTTTACATTTACAAAGGACAATAGAGGGATTAAACATGATAATCGATAATCCTGAGTCAAATCAATCAGATGAGCTGGAGGAATTCATTTAACCTCTTAAGCCCCGCCTTAACACCCAAATCTAAAAGCTTCTAGACTGGAACTTACAGCCTATAGGCCAGAGTCATGCCTCATTTGAAAGTTAAGATGCTTTTTTGACACGTTCTTCTTTTCCTGTTGCTTTTTTGTGGCTCTTTTTTCATCACTTTTCATCGTGCTTTGTCTCTCTTTTGAGGTCTGTATTTTCATCCTCGTTTCCGTCGCCGTTTCGACACTTTGTTGGAGAGGCTGTTCGATTCGGGAAACTGGAGAAAATGACGGCACTGATGTGTTGCAGCCCGAAGAGCATCGCAAGTGTGTGCAGGTGTTTCAAAACGACGTGATACTGGATTTCATTTCAACATGATTTCCTGTGGAAGGAAAGTGTTTTAAGAATGTTTTAGTCTGAGTTTGAACCCAACAAACTACAAAATACCAATCAATCTGAATTTAGTTGGCCATTTTCTTAAAGAGGGGGTATTATACTTTTTTTCAATCACACAGCACCAGTCTATATCACACTACATTTACAGACCAAACCTTCTGTTGGTCTGTAAATGCAGTAAATTAGAATAACTGCCTTGTATAAAATGTCTCTCTCAAAATGGCTGTAGTGAATGTCTTGAAATAGGCCTCTGTCTCTTTAAGAACCTCTGAGCCTTTAGACACGCCCCCTCCACACGCTGTCTGTGGCATCAGTGGGGAGGGGGTTCTGCTGAGGAGCAGTGGTTGGTTACTCGGCTGGTGACGAAAGCTCGGAGGCGTCTCCAGGAGGTGGGGGCGTTCCTAGGAGGACTCAGGCAAACCTATCCCTAAAATGGCCGCCATCAGAGTTTTTACAGATTACTCGAAAATACGTGAATGTGCCAAGGCAACACTTCAGGCATGTTTTTAATGAGGGAATGACATAATAACATGATGTAAAGCTTGAAAAAGTCAATTTTGCATAATACCCCCCCCTTTAATAATTGGCAGCACCCCTGGAGATGCTTTGAGTAGAAATGAAGGACTCATAGGGTATGGAAGACAAATAAACCTCTCGACCAGGGGTTCTTTTTTGGTTGGGACCCCAAAAATTGACACGTAAACAACTCGGGACCCCATTATATAAAGCAGGCATGTCCAAAGTGCGGCCCTCAGACCAACTTTTGGCGGCTTCTTGTTTTATTGGCACTCATTACCAGAGATGGTCCTTTTTTATTGCAATCTTAGTAGTTCCACACAATTAAAACCGCAAAAAGTAACCTTTATGGTGAGTCAGATCTGGCCATGACGGTTCCAACCCTTAATAAACCTCTCTTCAATACACCCAGATGAATGTTTGAATGCATTGACCACTGATCTGTGGCCCTCCAGGCTCCGTGCATGTTCATATGTGTCGCTCTGGAACAACCCCTGGAACAGTGTTGCCTCTTATGCTGCTTTAGGGCAGAAAAACATTTTAAAATCAAATTAAGATGTACAGAGGGGGAAAAAAAAAGGATCTGAGGCACTCTGACTTAGTCCTTTATTGAACGGACATGCCGACGCCCTTCGACCTAGAGATGGTCTTCCTCAGGGCATATGTTTAACCTCTTACCACCCGCCTAAACCAAATGCATTCTGTCCTCTTTGGCCATTATATAGGCCTGTGTGACACCTCATTTGAAAGCTAAGACCCACAAAACTGATCTTTATCCTCGCGTTGTTGCTGTGTTGTGTCACCTTTTTTTTTTTTTTTTTTTTGGTCACTTTTGTTGAGTTTTTGTAATTTTTTTAAGTTTTTGTCATTTTTTTTTTTTTTTTTTGAGTTTTTGTCACATATTTGTTGAATTTTTGTCACATTTTTGTTGAACTTTTGTCATTTTTTTGTTGTGTTTTTGTCACATTTTTGTTGAACTTTTGTCATTTTTTTGTTGAGTTTTTGTCACATTTTTGTTGAACTTTTGTCATTTTTTTGTTGTGTTTTTGTCACATTTTTGTTGCGTTTACATCCTTGTTTTCTTCTCATTTTTTGTGGCTGTTTTGGTGCTTTTTTCCCCAAGAAGCTTTTTGATTAGGGTAAAGCCAAACTGGAGAAAATGGGATCTGTTCAGGTGGGAATTAAGAGGTTAAACGAGGCACCAGGTGGCCTTAAGTACTAATAGCGTGGTCATGTGACCAACACACTCACACACACACTATTTACAAATATTTACAACAAATATAAAGTACAGTAATATACACAACTGGATACAGACATGCCTTGCGGAGAAAGCGAAGTATATGCAAAACAAGTAAGAAAACACAAGATGACGGCGGCTGAAGTTAAAAAACACACAGGCCGGACAAAATGTGAGAACCCTCCTCAAATACACGTCATTCAGTGCACGGAATACCCTATAAAAATAGAAAAGGGAACCCCAGAAATATTAGTCTATTGAAGAGATAATTGATTAATTAGATATGTGAGGTTTGTTGAGGTTATTGGTGAAGTATAAGAAAGGTATCGAAAATAAAAACTATATATTTAGTCCAAAAACACAGGGCCTACAGGGGACTGATCAGAGGAAAACAGAGAAGTCAGTATCGTCATTGAGACCTGGGAAGCGTGTAGTTTGTAGTGTTGTCAAGTTAAGATGTATTTATTTTGAATAATTGAATGATTTTCACAAATTATAGGCTGTTTTACACTCCAAAATATACAAAAAACAGCAGCATTTTCTTAAGGCACATTGAGTTACCTTATGTATGAAGTGTGAAGTAATAAACATGCCTTGCCTATTTGCCTCACGACCCCCCAAGGGATCCCGAACCCCCCTTTGGGAACCTTTGCTCTCTGCAAAGGCCTCACGTGCTCGATGGAGCAGTGCCAAAAAAATAATGCTCTATAAAGTCGTGTGTCCTTTCCATCTAAAACAAATAATCTACAGGCCAATTCCATGTTTTTAAAAAGAGCCTGTTAAGATCTGGGCAATCCCAGCGTCTGTAATTCACCCCCACTCGTCTCTAAACAACAGCGAGCTCCGGGGACACAGACTCCATCTCCTGCTATAGTTTACCAGGTGAAAGAGCGGAGGAAATCTGATGTGCTCCCAATAAGCCCGCAGAGGGAGGAACAGGCTTCTTTCCACAAATATAAGCTACACAATGGCCTCTCCCGGTGAGCCGCGCGGTGTTTGTGTTGACTTTGTAAAATTGGTTTGGCTGAAGCAATTGCTGTTGCACAGTGAGAGGCTATCTCCTCCGAGCAGCGCGGTCAGTCCAGCAGACCCCGCCATTTGACTTTTTAATGGAAGAATGGCGCCTCCGGTGACACGGCCCTGTTAGGACCCATTGTGGGGCTGTAATTGCCCTGTTTCCAGTCGGCTTTTCAGGCACAGGTCAATACAGGTAAGCTCGTACACTACAGCAAAATAAAAAAGGGCAAGAACGTCCCGCGTGTCTGTTTATGTGGGCTTTTTCAGGCTTTTAAATATACTTTTTGATGACTTAGCATTAGTATTAATAAATAAAAACTCCCCAACATAATGTCAATGTTGCAAAAAGTTACTATTTAGACGTTTTGGAAACTTGATGTTTTTTTTCATAATTTAAAATAATGTTGCCGACCTGTATCAGCCGTCCAGACACTTCACCCACAGCCGGTGTGAATGTAGTGTGTGAGGGGTTGGTGGTGGAGGATGGTGCATATTTTCAATCTTGCTTCATTTTGCTTCCCTCATCTTTAACCTCTTAACTCCCGCCTGAACCGAGAGGATCTTTTTCCTCACGTCATCAGATTTTTTTTCCATCACATTTTTGTCATTTTTTTGTCATTTTTTTTGTCAATTTTTTATCATTTTTTTGTCATTTTTTTGTCCATTTTTTATCAAATCTTTGTTTATTTTTTGTCACATTTTTGTCACATTTTTTGGCAATTTTTTGTCATTTTTTCGTACATTTTTTTGTACATTTTTTTGTACATTTTTTCGTACATTTTTTCGTACATTTTTTCGTACATTTTTTCGTACATTTTTTCGTACATTTTTTATCAAATTTTTGTCATTTTTTTGTCCATTTTTTATCAAATCTTTGTCCTTTTTTTGTCACATTTTTGTAATTTTTTGGCAATTTTTTGTCATTTTTTCGTACATTTTTTATAAAATTTTTCTCATTTTTTCGTCCATTTTTTCGTACATTTTTTATCAAATGTTTGTCATTTTTTCGTACATTTTTTATCAAATCTTTGTCCTTTTTTGTCACATTTTTGTCATTTTTTTGTCACATTTTTGTCAATTTCTTGTGACATTTTTGTGACATTTTGGCCACTTTTTCATCAATTTTTCATCACTTTTTTGCCAATGTTTTTTCCATTTTTTTGTCACATTTCCATCATTGTTTTCGTCTCAGTTTTGTTGCTATTTTCGCAGCTTTTTTCCAGAAGCTTTTAGACTGGGCTAAAGCCAAACTGGAGAAAATGTGCTCGGTTCAGGTGGGAGTTAAGGGGTTAAAGCAGTACTAAGTCACTCTTGCCCCTAGAGGCCATAAGCGCAACTGCAGGTGTCGTAGCAAGTTGCGTTTTTTTACTCGTTAATAGTCCGTGAGAGTAATTTCTACTCAGGCTTAAGAAGCACAATACATGTGTAAGATTTAAAGTAATACTATGTTATACTTAAATACAAACTTTAAGCAGCTCACTTTTACTTTAAGAAAATGTTATAATGAATGCTTTATTCGTCGCTACAAACACATGTTTCCGACTTGCCTCATGTTCCACAGTCCTATTCTTCCTACTGTTGGCTCACTTCTCCTTTGGAAGACACCGAGAAAAGCATCGCCAACAGCTAGACTTACATTAACAAATGGAGTATTAACACCGTGGAACACATTTATTTTGGATTTGAACAGTGTTTACAAAGAGAATTCCACTTTATGCAAGTCTAAATTCAGTCAGCCATCTGCTAAATCCTGGAGAAGCGTTGGGTGTTGTAAACTTGTTGTGGAATATGGCCGCGCTCCCTTTTCCAAAATCATTTTTTTTCCACACAAACACTGCGAGTTGTATATCCACAAATTGTCCATAGAAGTGACATTTTCTGGTTAATACGACTCAACAAAACCCCTTTCCTTTAAGCCGGGGCCGGTGCGGTTTCAGAACCTGGTTGCCATGGCGGCGAGTGTCAATACCTTGATCTGAGATTTGGACTTTTATCCGAGTGTTCGTTATCCGTCATCACTGTGGGATTACAGTTAAAGAACAATGAGGATCTCACGGTCCAAGTGTTGAATCTGCTGCGGTCCGGCCTCGGCTGTGACCGTTGATCGATCCCCGTCCGGCTCAAAGAAATGAAAAGGAGAAGCGGCGTTCCAGCCTACTGTGTGTGGACAGTTAGCATTAGCCATCAAAGATCCAGATGTTTTCAGTTGTTGTCAACCCAGTGAGCACTTAAAGGTGAGGTCAAAGCCTCTTTGGAAACCTCTTCACCATTATTTTTTGTTATTCCATTCTGAGATAGGTTCTTACCTGAGCTTATGGGCAGCACACACTAAACGACTTTTATGCCCGATTTTGCTCTAATTCTCAGTTGCGCCGAGTCTTCTCGAGTCTAGTCGAAGACAGTTGCACGGATTCTGGTCGTGTAGTGTGGGGGGGTCACGACTGGACTGACATTCGAATCGTGTAGTGTGGGCAGCTCAAAGACGCGACTAGACTCCAGTCGTAGGAAATCAAACATGTTTGATTTTTGAGCCCGATTTTCTTGGACGCACGGGAGAAACGTGGCTGATTTTACCGTTTCAAATGTGAACACACAGAAAGCAGCGGCCAATGACAGACTGAAATAAAGACAGAAAAACACCACCGTGCCTCCTTCTCATATCTCTGTCAAAACAGCGGCACAAACAACTCATTTCATGGCCACAGCCCCTCACACGAAACAGCACAGCTTTGTCACCAAACGTTCACGAGAACCACCATTTCAAGCTACATTTCCCCCGCGAACAGAGTTTAGCGGCACTTACTGAGTTTGGAGACGAACTGCTCAGTTTCACCTCGCTGCTAACGGCAGCTAGCCTCTCCGCTTTCTCCTCCGTCTCCTCCATCTCTGGGCTGAGGCCCGTCTCCTTTTCTTATTAAAGAGGGGGTTTTATGCTTTTTTCAATAACATAGCACCAGTCTATATCACACTACAATGATGACCAAACCTTCTGTTGGTCTGTAAATGCAGTAAATTAGAATAACTGCCTTGTATAAAATTGCTCTCTCAAAATGGCTGTAGTGAATGTCTTGAAATAGGCCTCTGTCTCTTTAAGAACCTCTGACCCTTTCAGACACGCCCCGTCCACACGCTGTCTGTGGCATCAGTGGGGAGGGGGTTCTGCTGAGGAGCAGTGGTTGGTTACTCGGCTGGTGACGAAAGCTCGGAGGCGTCTCCAGGAGGTGGGGGCGTTCCTAGGAGGACTCAGGCAAACCTATCCCTAAAATGGCCGCCATCAGAGTTTTTACAGATTACTCAAAAATACGTGAATGTGCCAAGGCAACACTTCAGGCATGTTTTTAATGAGGGAATGACATAATAACATGATGTAAAAAGTCGATTTTGCACATAATAATATAATACCCCCCCTTTAATGACCCTTTTATATTTTACTTACTAAGATAACATAAGATATGACTTAACGCATAGAGTTTGGGAATGAAATAAATTCACTATTTACTGCAGACTGCTACTAGCTACTAGCAAACATTTTCCATAGACTAACATTAGCTAAAAACAGCATAAAAAGGCGGGGATTTACTCAGCTACAGAGTCACACACTATAGTGTCCAATATCTCCAGTATTTTACCTTTTAGATATTATAATATTATGCAGAAAGCCTGATGTAACTCCCATGATGCCTTGCGATATAACATAACAAATCCTGGCCTCTGAGCTAAATGCTAAATCATATTCAGATTCTATTTTCTGTGGCAGATCTTTTTGTGTGCTATTGTTAATGTTCTGCAAAGGTCTGCGCCCACAGAAACAGCGTGTGGGCATTCGCCGCCTCCGTTTTGTTCCTCACAAGTTTCACAGCAGATTCTTTGCTCTTAAAAAATGAAACTTCACACACGGAGGAGCCTTTAATAAGAAGGGCGTCGCCTGCTGTGCCTGTCTGTCCGCTATTGTGTTTCCACTCAGACTTTCTGCACCATTTATTTCATTATTGACCCGTTGTTTCCTCCCCGGCCCCCGCTGCCCCCGGCTCCTCCGTCTTCTCCAGTGTTTTCCTCGTGTTTATCCACTTCCTGACACGCGGCTCCTCCCTCTTATAGATCCGCCGTCCGTCTGCTGTCAGCGCTCAGTGGTGATGGTTGGCCTGTCTGCACGGGGGCTTCATTAGTTTCGGGGCCGGGAACGATTTCGCTAAGATTCCGGGATTGGATTGACGCAGAAGTTGCTCTTGTACTCAGATAATTGGAAGTCCCTGCGTCTTCCCTTGAATCGTTCTTTTCCCCGTTTTAATGAAGGGCGCGATAAAGCCGGAGGCGTCTTGGAAATGGTGAAACATTTGCTGACACTTGCCTTCTTGTTGGTGATGTTACACGATGTTTACTCAATTGTTAACTGTAGGATGGATGACAATGTAAAACTTTTCAAAGGTCTGTTGTTTTTGTACATATTAAATGTTAGCTTTAGCTATGCTGCGGCACAGATGCCTAAGGCCTGATGCTGTATACGTTTGTTAAGTGTGACATCACAATATATAAGAAACAGATCAAATCAATCAAACTTTATTTATAAAGCGCTTTTCATACCGTGCTTTACAGATTACAACATTTAAAACAATACGCCTGGGACAACCTCCCATATATAGACATTTTATATATTAGGATTAAATAAATAGATTAGTCAGTTAAAAGCTAAGCTTAAAAGGTGGGTCTTGAACCTGCTCTTAAAAACATGAACGTTCTCTGCAGCCCTGAGCTCCTCCTCAGCCCTGATCTCCTCCTCAGCCCTGATCTCCTCCTCAGCCCTGATCTCCTCCTCAGGTCTGAGCTCCTCCTCAGGTCTGAGCTCCTCCTCAGCCCTGAGCTCCTCCTCAGGTCTGAGCTCCTCCTCAGCCCTGATCTCCTCCTCAGGTCTGAGCTCCTCCTCAGCCCTGAGCTCCTCCTCAGGTCTGAGCTCCTCCTCAGGTCTGAGCTCCTCCTCAGGCCTGAGCTCCTCCTCAGGTCTGAGCTCCTCCTCAGCCCTGATCTCCTCCTCAGGTCTGAGCTCCTCCTCAGCCCTGAGCTCCTCCTCAGCCCTGAGCTCCTCCTCAGGTCTGAGCTCCTCCTCAGGCCTGAGCTCCTCCTCAGGTCTGAGCTCCTCCTCAGGCCTGAGCTCCTCCTCAGGTCTGAGCTCCTCCTCAGCCCTGAGCTCCTCCTCAGCCCTGAGCTCCTCCTCAGCCCTGAGCTCCTCCTCAGGTGGTTCCAGAGGCGAGGGTCACGATATTAAGTCTTTTTGTTGACTTTAGGAATAACTAGGAGGCCCCTGCCGGAGGAGCGAAGGGAAAGATAAGAAGGACCAAGACCATTAAGACATTTAAAAACCATTAAAAAAACTTTAAAATCGATCCTGAAACACACGGGGCCAATGCAGCGATTCTCAAACCGGTGTAATGTGGTCCCGCCTCCTGGTCTTCGTCAGGTGTAATGTGGTCCCGCCTCCTGGTCTTCATCAGGTGTAATGTGGTCCCGCCTCCTGGTCTTCGTCAGGTGTAATGTGGTCCCGCCTCCTGGTCTTCGTCAGGTGTAATGTGGTCCCGCCTCCTGGTCTTCGTCAGGTGTAATGTGGTCCCGCCTCCTGGTCTTCGTCAGGACTCGAGCTGCTGTAAACCTGAGATCCTCTTTTTGTGAAGACCAGAGAGCAGGGCATTACAGTAGTGGATACGACTGGTGATAAAAGCATGCATGAGCGTCTCCGTGTTGGCCCGAGAGAGAATGGGGCGACTCTGGCTATGTTCTTTAGATGTAAAAACAGACATGTTTTAAATGAGGGAATGACATAATAACATGATGTAAAGCTTGAATAAGTCGATTTTGCATAATACCCCCCCTTTAAAACGGCTTAAAAAGTGGAAAACAAAGCTGTGGAACAACCAAGTTAGCTTCAGAATATCTACTGGTAAATACATCACGATCCTGAACTCTATTGGTTTATCTTTCTATTTATTAAAGTGCTTTTCGAGCAATTCGCTGAATCCTTCAAACTCCATTCTTTTTATCTGCTCACGCTGCATTCGGAGGAAACCACAAACACAACAGACTTGTCCTTATTGTAAAAATGCTGCAGCTTCGCTTTTTCCCTCCTATTTTATTGTTGTCACTGAAGAAAGTCCGAGCTTTACAGCGACATTTGAACTGTGCACATTTAATCACATTCTTCATGTAAAGTAGAGAGTGAACATGTAATCACTGTGAGGGGCTCGATTCTAACATTGTGCAGTGAGTTAATTAAAAATAATTCCGTTTAATTCATATCACAATGTCCAAACAAAAATGCAGTATTATTGATTTGTTCAGATGGACCTGGAGGTAAAGTGGACGGGCTCGTGTAGGTCCAGCTGCTCCAGGCCCAGAACTAGACTCTGATTGTCGGGAAACAATGTGATTGTCTTCAACACTGCAGGGTCTTAACTTTAATTTCTTCGAGTCAGAGGAAAACAAACCAATAACCGGCGTCGTGCTCCTCCTCCGAGCGGCTTTGTTGAAACCACAGAATGTGATGGTGTTATGGGGCGCCACACAGAGATGAGACAAGCTGCAAAGTGGATTTCGTGCTAGATTTATGTGAGAAAAGACATGGAGTGGGAGGGTGAGAGAAAGGAGAGGTTTGGAAAGAATTCAAGAACAAATTTGAGTGAAGTGTGTCCGGGGTTGAAGAGAATTTCGGTGAGTCCGACTGTAGCTGGGTTTTATGTTTTTTTGATTCTAGCTACATCAATCAATCATCTTTTTGATGATTGATTTATCTGCCAATTAGTTTTACAGATATGGAACCCATGGAAGTTGTGTTTAGAAGCTACTGAGGACGTCTTAATAAACGTAGAGTAAACTTCCGGTAATGTTTGTAGGATATTTTCTCCATGGATAAAAAACAAGGCACAACACATGAGCTCTTGAAGGCGTAGTTCCTGATATTGTTTACAGTAAAGAGGGAGAAAAGGTTTAAACTCCAACTTTCAAGCTATCCTAACACATTTCTTTCAATTCCTCACAGATGGCGCAGAGTTTCCCTGAGAGTGACTGGTTGGTGGTGGTCGAAGGGGCCAATGGCGCAGATTGGCAGCCTTTCGTCCATCTTCTGTCAGTCTACCCAGAGGTGGCTGTGTGTACAATCCTAACACAGGGTGATAGGCAACACCACCCTCGAGGTAAGGGAGTATAAAGGGGTACGCGAGACCCAAAAGGTTGGAACAGCTGAGTTAAAGGATCTGTATCATGCTATTTTACCATATACTTTAACTATATGGGCATTTATATGATAATACTGTACCTCCACCACTATGAAGAAAATCCGATCCAATCGTTTCAAAGGAGTTCACCCCTCCCGCCTGATAACGGAGCTCAATTGTGAAGATCCAGACCCTTGTATGAAACAAAATGAGTACGAGGGTCTGGTAAAACCAGGCTACTCACAATGCAGCCCAGCTTCATAAACGTCAAAACACGTTTTGATTTACTCACTGATCTGGCCGGTCTCCATCGGGTGTTTCCATTGTAGGAATCGTGTTGGCAAAATCCACTTTGATTCTGGCCGAGCTTCACCAAGCATCCCTCGCTGAAGTGACGGTCACAGACAAACACTGTAGTCGCTGAATCCCGGAAATAAAATTCCAGCTTTGGCGAGTGGACTCTTCTTTAGGAAAGGTCCATAAAGTCCTGTAGCTCTATCACCAAACAAGCATTTTTCCAAAACATCGTTAGGCAAGAATAAAGAACAGACAGTGTCCAGAGGTAAGAATGGAGTCCCTTCTTCACAGCTTCGGGGCAAAAGTAACTTATGATCAGACACTCGGGGTGTGTTTGGTTTCCTCTGCATGGGCAGCTCAGACACGTCTGTAGACAGAGCTTTTGTGGAACAGTCTGCCCCTCAGCGTCCGTTTCTGCTGCTCAGCTTCAATGAACAGTTTAGGGGAGGCCGGAGAGATGGTTTATGCACAACTGCAGCCTCTGGAGGGTCCGACACCTTGATGTTCGAGAGACTCCAGAGGCACCCGCAGCTTCAAATACCTGTTTGCTGCTTTGTAGCATCTGTTCTATTCATCTGATGCATTTGTCTGGCTGAAACCTTATTGTGCCTTTATCTGCACAAACCCGTGTGTGTCTGAATCAGCCACAAATCTCATCAGTACAATGATTGATGATGAAATATCGAAGGTTTTCACTCCTAGACCAAGGCATTCAACTATTTCACGCTTTTCAACAGTTGAGAGATCCTTTTTCTTTCCCTTATTGCTTGAAAATGTTGGTCTGCTTAATAATGTAGAACATCCTTTTTAGTAGCTTTTCCCTTAACTGGACTTAACCTGAAAACTACTCATCCCAGGCGTCTGAGATTGAAGTCAGTGATTCAAAGAGCCTCAAGACACAAAACCATCCATTGAGAATTTCTTTTTTTATCTTTATGGCCCTGAAATACAACATAGTGTATGCACCGTTTTTGTCCTGCATGGCATTCCTATTGTAGCATTAAAACATAGTATTTGGGCATTAAAAAAGCATTACAGTCATTGATAGTTTTCAATGAATCCATTTGTTTTGTTTGTTATCCGTGGCTCCAAGGTGAGACCCCCACAGTATCGTCAGCTGGAGAGAGCTGGTCCCGAACACGCCTCTGTCTCCGTCGGACGATGCTGCAGCGATACCTGCGCAGATAAAGCCTGTGCTCGGGAGTCCGCTCGCCGTGAAATTGTACATGATGAGTTTGGCACGTTTCTGAGGTAATTACACGCGTGCAGGCCTGTGGCGTGTCGGGAACAGGCAGAGTGTGGATAATGGAGCGCGATTGGCCTGTCCAAACTGTGGAGGCGGTGTGAGATAATATACAGCAGAGACACGGAGTCCGCTCGCAAAATAATACAGAGTCATAATAGAGGCAACGTGACGGGATTTATTTAGTTATTTATGGGAGCGGAGTCTCTGGGGTCCGCTTATTTATAAAAAAAAAAAGAAAAAAGCCAGAAAACCCATATTGCCTGAGGATTGAAATGCGCGTCACGTAAATAAAACTTTGTGCCACAATTACTGGAAAGGAGCGACATCGGCCTCGCCAAGTCATGTTCTGTGCGGAAACTTTTCACTGGTGGTTTCTGCTCTGCTCCTGTGCGGTTTCTAAAACTTGCTCAATCACATTTGTGCAAAGTTACAAGAAAAAACAAGACAGACTGTTCCCAAACTCTGGAATGAGCTCCCGCTAAATATCAGACTGATTCCCTCCCTGCTTTCAAAAACCTCTTTGAAAAACTCTTTCCTCTTTCTTGGCGTGTGTCTCAGTTTGAGGTTGCGGTCGCTCAGCGGTTAGTGTTGAAGGTCCCAGGTTTGATTTCCGGATGGGGCCTTTCTGTGTTTGCATGTTCTCCCTGTGTCTGCGTAGGTTTCCTCCGTCCTGGGCTGCCCCCTGGACTCTGTGGAGGAGGTGAGGGACAGGAGGGTGTTAGCCAGGCTCACCTCCATCATGGACAACACCTCCCACCCACTGCACGGGACTGTAGAGGAGCTGAGCAGCTCTTTCAGTGGAAGACTCAGGCACCCTCAGTGCAAGAAGGAGCAGGTCCTTCAAGTTTGCGTCGTGAAGAGCCAATTTTCATCATGGCCAAAACACCAAGGGCCAAACCTCACCATTGTAGCCTAAAGTAAAGAACTACTTTCTGCAAATGCCAGTGTTTTACATCAGTGGTTCTCAGGTGGTCTGGCTTTAGGAGCCAACATTACCTTCATGACCGCGACCCAAATAAAACTGTATTTTGTCATATATCGTATAAAATGTTGTATTTTCCACACACATTTTTGTTGAACAAGCCGTAGATTTGCCTTTAAGACTGAAATTATGATCAGAACAACCCAATAACATTCATTTTAACAGACTCTGTTAGTGCTTCCTTCCAGTTGCAGAAGGAAAAAAAAAAAAAAACTTAAACTTAAACGTGCGACCCGCTTTGTCCCAACCCACCAGTTGAGAATCACTGTTTTGCATTATATGTGAGGAAGTTGTATGTCCTGCCAGGACCTTTTTAAAACACTGACAGTATTTCTTGCATTTTAGTCGTTTAACAGGTATTTGACATCTTATTTGCATAATAATATTATTCAAAATCAAGTTGGGGGCCAGAGGTTCTGTGCTGGAGGGCCGGATTTGGCCCCCGGGCCTGATGTTGCCTACCCTGTGTCAATGTCCCTTAATGAACCACCTGCACTCAGACTTTACACTTTGCACTGCCAATGCTGACTGTTTGATATTCTGTTCTATCTTAAAGCTTTTTGATTCACTGTATATTCACAGTTTAATTGTTTGCACACGATCCTGTCTTTGATTGCACATTTACACATCGATTGCACACCCATTTTTCACCCCGACTGTTCTTAAGCTGCTGTAACAAGTGAATCTCTCCATGTGAGATCAATAAAGGCTTATCGTATATGATCTCCAGGTGAATCCTCCAGCTCGGTGATACTGACCCTCAGCCTGAAGATGGATCACTGCTCCTTACGGGGAGAAGATACGATAAGACAAGATAACATCGCCTTTATTGATCTGACAATGGAGAAATTTACTTGCTACATATCAAAGTAACAAGTAAATTAAGTAAACCTTTTACTTTTGCGATGGAAGGATTAAGATCGAGAAGTGAGGAAAGCATTTCCTGGATTCGTACGACCTCAGGAGGAGCTTTATGGGAGCCAAGAATATTACTCAAAGATGCGCGAGTGGGGCGAAACACACCTCCAGGTCTGTTTTTGAGGAGAGAACAACCTTGAAACATAGATAAAGACGTCTGTCTTTGCAAATGCCCATATATGGTCATGTTCGAAGCATCCAGAGGGAAAACAAAGATATTTTTTGAAGAATTTTTCCACAATTTAATGTTGAATTATGAACATGTTTTTCTACTAAATAAAGATACAGAGACACAGAGGAGTAAAGTGGTTCAAGAGCTCATAAAAAACAGACAATGCTAACCAGGAAGCTACACTAGTTTCATGCTAAGCATGCAAAGCGATGCTAACGAGTGCCGTTTTTCGTTTCTACTGAACAATGTTCTGTGAAAAAACACCCGGATGGACCTGATTTTGGCTCGAGCTTATTGGTGTGTGATAAATATGTTCACAGTCCGCCAGAAAACCACTAAAAAGAGTGAAAAACTGTGATTCCCATGAGACGTTTTATGTTTTATTAAGTATGTAGACAGTCTGCAGTTGTCCTGGACCGAATTATGTTTTTTTTTTGGACATTTTTTGTTGCTCTTTTATTGCTTTTTTTGTTGCTTTTTTGACATGTTTCCGTCATGTTTTTGTTTCGTTTTAATCCTTGTTATTTTGACACTTTTTTCCAGACACTTTTAGATTTGCTTGGAGAATATCCTCGGGCAAATGACTTCTCAAACAACATTTCTTTAAAAACAAAAGGCCAGTCTCCTTTAAATGAATCACTTGTCCTGTACGAGACACTGAGCTCACGTTGGCATCAGATCGATGCTGTTTTCACACCGTGCTGGAGTGTTTCCATACTTTGGGTGAATTGGCTCCTCTTTGGCAGGATTTACACCTCTCCCGTGAGTGAAGGTGCAGAAACACGTTCACACTCCTGTGTTGTGCATATGTGTCAGTGAAGCAAGAGGTGCAGGGCGATTATTTCAAAAATACCAACCATTTCAAGCAAGACACAGCAGGTGAGCAGGGAAACATGATGATTTTACTGACAGGAGAAGATGGAGAAAATATGGAGTGTATTTTCATTTTTTCATATAAAATTAGTTTTTAGGTCGACAAAATCTGAATAATGGACAAAGATTAGGCAGCATGTGCTGTGATGTGACGGTCATGACCGAGCGGCTCTTTTGAACGGCTCTTTAAGGGGAAAGGTTCGACTCAATCTCAATTCGGGCGTTCTGCTCTCCCAAAATTTCATCCGATGGGCGGGGGAGCGACTGAATTTTGCGGTGCATTATGGGTAACAACAGTCTTCGCAGGTTTCGGTTCTGCTGGAGCGTTTTCGTTCGCTCTGCTTGCTTCATCTTTAGCTAAGAGAGGAATACAATTCTGTAGCTGATATTTTACGATGCAGACTTCGACTGTTCCGACTCCCTACATTTGGGGCTCGTACCTCCCGCCCACCCTCCCGCCTTCAGCAGACACTTTTAGCCACGCACTGCCCTGCAGTACACTCTCCCGCCCGGCTCGGAGCCTCGAAGGCCGGGCGGGAGAGCTAACCGCTGTCCCTGGGGTCTGTGAGCTGTCCCTGGGAGACTCTAGTAAAAAGCACTGACAGCCTCTGATTATCTCTCTGCCCAATACGACTTTATCTGTCTGTGTTTTCAACGTGAATTGAAAAAATTGTTGCTGATCAGCTTGCTGTGTACCTCGAAAATCACAGTTTATTATATCCACAACAATTTGGGTTTAGACCCAAGTTCTCAACAGAAATTGCTAATTGCTATTTATCTGAGAAAATTAAAAAAAACATTAGACAAAGGCTATGTCATCGGGGCAGTCTTCCTAGACTTAAAAAAGACCTTCGACACAGTCAATCATACCATCTTACTGCACAATCTACATCATTTCAATCTTTCGCCTGAAACTATACTGTGGCTCAAATCTTACCTCACAGGGAGGACTCAATGTGTTTGCGTCAACGGGGTAAATTCCAACTTTACGAACAACCCTTTTGGAGTGCCTCAGGGATCAGTACTTGGGCCCCTGCTTTTCACCATGTACATCAACAATCTCCCTCAGTATTGCCCCAGTGTGTCTCTTCAGATGTATGCAGACGATACAGTTTTGTACGTGCCTACTAAAACACCGGATGAAGCAGGTGTCCATCTGACTTGTGCATTACAAGCAGTCTCAGAATGGCTCTCAATGTCACATCCCACATTGAATGTTCAAAAAACAGTATTGATTTGTTTTACTATGTGCAACAGGATAAATAGTGATTTCCAGGTGACTGTTTCTGGTGAGAACATTCACCAAGTCAACGAAATCAAGTATCTTGGTATAATTCTTGATCAAAATCTTAAATTCAATTCTCACGCAAAATATTTGGCAAAAAAAATCAAAACTAACTTGAATTGCTTTTGTTTCATTTGTAGAGATATAACTCACCATACAGCCAAATTATACCTGAATGCAATGATTTTTTCGCACTTCTCATATTGCTCCACCACTTGGTCCCAAGTCTCTTCAACTACATTGAAACCCTTATGGTCTCTGTACAAAACAACTCTTAAGGTCTTTGACAAGAAACCCCGACACTGGCATCACTGTGAAATTATACAGAAGTGTACATTTTTAAATTTCGGGAACTTTATTAATTTTAACACTCTTAAACTATTTTTTAAGTGTCTGAATTGTATGATTACTTCTGTTGTCATGACTTGCGTGTCATGCATGTCATGTTTTAATATGTACTGTTGTTGCTTTAACGGACAGGTGCTGTAAATTAGCACTTGTGCTAATGCACTAAAAACATTGCATCTGGTTTGCCCAATTTACATGTGATGTCCGTAATAAACGAAAAAAATAAATAAAAAAAAACTGAGAACATCAGCCATGTCAAAAAATAAGTCCGTAGCCGAGCTGCTAACCGCTCGCCCGGAGCTAACTAGCTCCTTGGAGATAGATAGATCCGGTGAAAACAAGTATTATGCAATAATAACGTCAATAAAGCCGGTAACTATATAAAGCAGCCTTTGAGATGATCACACACTGAGCCGGGCTTGATGTATTTGTGGTTTATTAAAGACTTTTCATCAACAATGAGCTGTAGGCGATTGTAACAAGCTAACAGGGTTAGCCTGGAATAACCATCGTCCACAGGCACAAATAATAGTCCTTTATTCGGACGTATGGGCTGGATATTTGCTTAAATACTAGGGAGATCCCGGCGTCGACCGTGGGTATAGTTATAGTTAAAGATCCACAGGACATGGCAGTAACAAAGAGAGACTAGTTAGAACCAAAACAGCAGTTCTTTTTCAGTGAAGAGCTCCTTCCTACTAAATCACAGTTTTTCAAATAAATCTATGGTAAAATAAAGGATCAGTGCAATAATGAAACCCCCCGTTGTGGAGAATAGGTAATTCGCTTGTTTCCTGGTGAAAGTTTCTGTAAATGTAGTTTTTCCTGTAGCGTCTCCCCTGAAGGGACAAGGCGCAGAATGAACAACCCGGATCGAGAGGGGGGAAAAAAACGATCTACTGTTAATTTTCTTTGCAACAAGTGGAGACAGCTGGTGGATTATGCCTGAATCCAGTTGCATGGCTAAAACATAATTTTAAAATGAAAAGCTTTTAGAGAAACCAGCTGTCGTCTTGTTCTCCAAAAACAGATGCACAGCAACAAAACCGTCTTTCCAACACAACGGAGAGCACGTTATTCAGCTCTTCTCAGTCGATAGGACATTGACTCTGACACATTTCCCCAAACGCTTTACATTATTTACTTCATTATGATCATTTTCAGAGAAGCGCCGCGCTCTAGGGGGCCTTTTGCCACAATGCTGACAATTGGAGGCGGATAAACACGAATGATATCGTTTAGCGAGTGCTGCCGTTTTGATCTCGATTCTGAGACGTCAACGTTACATCTCAATAACCTCTTAACCCCCACTAGCATTTTGAGCGAGACAGAGCTTGTGAAAGTGTCGTCTCCAAAGTTTCCAACAATGTGTAATACATGGAAATCTGATCATGTTTGATGAAGATGTGGCAAGTTGAATTGAGGAAGTGGAAATATGTCAAAGAGAGGAATCGGCCTCTAAACTTTTGGGCTGTTCTCGCCTCTCTGGGAGTGACAATAGGGCTCATTTACATCTCATTTAGAAAAGCCATATTGCTGTGAAGCTCCCCCTGTCGTGTCATGTGTGCGGGGTTTCAAACTATCCTTAAGGTTAGGGCTAAGGAAAGGGATGGGTTAGTTGGTAAACTCCTCTTTACTTAAAGGGACTATACAGAGTTTAAAAAACACCTTCTTTATAATTACCATTAACGCACAATCCTCTGCTCTTCTGTCCCATGGGACTAAAATTTTAAAAATGTTAAAATGAAGTATTTTCCTCCCCCTACATGTTCCAGCCATGTCCTAATGTGTAGAATGACCTGTTCACCACAAGTGCCTCTAAAATCCTGCACTGTCACTCAGAAAAATGTTACTTTGGGTCTGAAGTTCCGTCATGCACAAGCTTAATATAGAGACTGCAGTTGCGCGAAAGACCTTAGGTGGCAGTAGTGAGCATAAAATGACCAACTTGCATCTAGTGTCTTCAAGGTTAGGGCTAAGATAAGGTTAGGGTTAGTTCTATAGGCACACATATTATTTATAATAATCTTGTGTGTCCACATGGCAGGACGTTGCACCAAAACGTACAGTTTGAAGCTGCATGGTAAAGTGTGGTCGTGTCTGGGGAGCAAAGCAGCGTCTCTGTCCCGCTGTCGCTGCTCTGCTCAAGGCTCTTCATGAGGAAGCGGCGCAGCATAATCCGGGATTAATAAATCCACTTCCAAACACGTTCGCTGTAACGTCCACGGTTCAGCTCGTCTGATACAATCTTTGTCCATCCAGCACAACCCGGTGTTTACCCAGTATGTAAATACACACAGACAAAGCCACGCCCCTTTTTACTGCACGCTAAAAGTGAGGACAACGCAGCAAAGGAAAAAGATCCGTTTGGATCAGTTTTGCAGGTCTTGGCTTTCAAATGAGGCGTTACTCTGGACTATGGCTATAGAAAGCAGTGAGCTCTCTGTTCTAGAAGCTTTTAGATTTGAGTAAAGCCAAACTGTAGAAAATACACTGGCGGGTGGTAAGAGGTTAAATGGTGCCTTGTTTCTGTTAGCAAGTCTGAAACTGAGCCATGGATTTTAGACTGAATTTAGTCACATATATATTCTTTTCAATTGAGAAACCCCATGACTTCACCCTCTTTGATCACTAAAGGCGGCCATCTTGACATGAATCGGTAAAGGCCAATTACCCCAAGATCCCACGAAGAAAAAAGAGCATGTATTTAGCCCAATCAGGAGCATCGTCTGTCACGTCTGCGCCGCATCCTCCTCCTCCTCCTCCTCCTCTTCCTCTTCCTCTTCCTCCTCCTCCTCCTCCTTCATGTGAGGGATCAAAGAGGACACGCTTCAGAAACATCTCCCTCTTCTGAGCTATAACGGCTCCGGCTATTCTGGGAAGGCTCTTGACGAGGAGTGTGTTTGTGAGGTCACGCTGATGCTGGACGAGCTCTGGCTCTCGGTCTCCGCTCGAAATCATCCCGAAAGTGTCCTCTCGAGCTGAGGTCAGGACTCTGAGCAGACCGGTCGGGTTCGCCCACTCCACACCCTCTCATCCAGGCCTTTGTGGACCTCAGCTGCGGCGGCGGCATCTTGGAGGTTGGGAGCGTGAAATTTGAACGATTTATCACAAGGAGAAGGAAAAATAGCAGAGAGAGTTTGCAGCTGTCGGACACTGCCATTAATGACATTTACATAGAAAATAAAAGGCACAATATTACCATTTGTGCTCCTTCAAATAATTGCTTAATTCTAATTGAGGCTTGCAATCAATAATCGTCTCCTTTAAAACTAATTCTGTCTGCTCTCCCTGATTTAGGGGCTCGACCCGTCATTCCGACACTTTGATACCTCTATTCCACATTTGTCGAGATCAAGATGATTTACCGTGGTCCTTTGAGGAGCAGGAATTTCTGAGCATGTCAAAAAAAAAAGAAAAAAAGGTCATTCTCCAGCCCATTCCTGTGCGGAGTTATGGATTTTAACAAAATAACCACTTTGTTCACTCCAGCCACTAGGGGGCAGATTGAATTTCAAAAACACATAATGACATAATAAGAGATCATGATATAAACAGCATATTATAGCCACGTGGTAAATGGTCATTCTGGCTCAGGGCGGCTGTGGCTACAATAGTAGCTTACTGCCATCAAGTGTGGAGTGAATGAATAATGACTGTATGTGGCACAGGCTGATAAAGCGAGACAGAGCTTGTGAAAATGTCGTCTCCAAAGTTTCCAATAATGTGTAACACATGGAAATCTGATCATATTTGGAGAAGATGTGGCAAGTTGAATTGAGGAAGTGGAAATATGTCAAAGAGAGGAATCGGCCTCTAAACTTTTGGGCTGTTCTCACCTCTCTGGGAGTGACAATAGAGCTCATTTACATCTAGGGCTGGGTGCAAGATGTTGTTATTTATGAAGCCACAGTCCACTATGTGGCCCGTGACCCGTCATGGGAGCTGAATTTTCGGCCCTCGACCCAAAAACTGTAAACTCCACTATCCTTAAGGTTAGGGCAGGGTTAGTTTGTATTTTCCTCCCCCTACATGTTCCAACAATGTCCTAATGTGTAGAATGAGCTCAGACCTGTTCACCACAACTGCCTCTAAAATCCTGCACTGTCACTCAGAAAGGTGTTCATTCGGGTCCGAAGTGCCGTCATGCACGAGCTTAATATAGAGACTGCAGTTACACGTAAGACCTGAGGTGGCAGTAGTGAGTATAAAATTACTAACTTGCATCTAGCCCCTTTAAGGTTCGGGCTAAGGTAAGGTTAGGGTTAGTTCTATAGGTACACATATTTGTAATAATTGTCTTGTGTGTCCAATTATTTTCTCTGATCGATTGTGAAAATAGGAATACTTTGAATTCAAATATATGGTTGTGACCGAAAGGTGAGCATCGGCGGCAGAGATACAGACGGTAATGCTGGCTGTGGTTGAGTAGAAACTTTTCAGTCTAAACTACAAAAAACAGGATCACGCACGACTCAACGTAAAAGGATGATTCTCTTCGTTATTTACTCCGACAGTAGAAAATGTGCAAGACTTTGACAGTTCAAGGTCGCATGAATCTCTTTTAAACCAATCAGCACAAAGCTGGCCGCTGTCCCGCCCGGTGGTGGACGAGGCCGTGAGTGCAGCACCTCGCGGCAGTTTGGCCTCCTGTCAAACCTACAGCTGAACCTCGTCTCAGCGTGTGAGGCGGTCACTTTCTGCCCACCAGTTGTTCGTTTCACCTTTCCTCTAATTCTCTCAGCTCCTGACGATGTTTTTCTGTTCTGCTGAGCTCACCCTAAGCCTGTATAATCTATGGCTGACTTCTGGATAGGCGACATCATGGGAAAACACCCTCTACTCTCCAACCTGCCGGTAATACTGCAAACCCTTCAGCGTTTCCTGCATTTCCTCCTGACATCAGTCGACCGCAACAACCACAGTGTTGCAAGTTTCCTCCGTAAGGTCAGCCGGCTGCTGGGAGACGGATCGTACCTTCCTGAGTGCTTTTATGAGGCTCGGTGTGCAATAGAACAAATAATTCAGTTAGCATAATGATAATGGCCCCCGTGTTGGCCCAGGAAGCGATTTGGTCCACGCTGTGGAGGCTGTGGCGGGGTCTGGGAGAGCAGCAGAGGGGATTTTACATTCTGTAATAACCAGAAGCCTTCAGTACTTCCAGGAGATCATTACAGTTCACACGAGTCCGTCATTTTTATGGGAGGAGCATTGGAAGCCTGTACGAGGAGTGCGTTATATTTATTCACCCCTGGTTTTACCTGCACTTGGTTCATCTGTAATGGCTTTGATAGGGCGGGGTCCATTATGATGCCAAGGTTAAGGAGGTGATTAAAATACAGAATAAATGTCTTACCACCTTCAAGCAGAACGGTCCACATCATTGACTTTACAGTATGTTTACAATCACAGACAAAGGCTGTGGGTCAGGTGACTGTGTCATGATTTGTCTTTTGTTCCCCTGTTTTTGTATGTTTTGTCTTTTGGTCTAGTGTGTTTTATTTTGACATGTGTTCTGTCCTTGTGATTTTGCTTTACTTCCCTCGTTACCTGCCTGCCCCGCCCTGATGTGTTTCACCTGTGCCCCGTTTCCTCTTGTATTTATACCCCTGCGCTTCCCTTGTCCTTTGTCGCGTCATTGTCTACGTCAGCCCCGGTTTTTGGTTATGTCTGGATTTTGTTATTTTAGTTTTCGTCCTTTATTAAACATCACCAGTTTTGTTGCAGTCCTGCATTTTGGATTTTATTTTCTTCGTCCCACCTCCAACCATGACAGACTGTATTAAGGACTTAAAATATTTTATCAATCCAGCGTATCATCCACACAAAACCGGCACTTTGGGGTCTGCAAACAAACTATAGGTCCCGGACTGGAAAGATCTCAAAAGGACATTTTTGTGGCTCCATTATTACACCGTCTCTAACTTTATAATTACCTTTAACGCACAATCCTCTGCTCTTCTGTCCCACGGCGAGCTACCCTAACCTGTTCACCACAACTGCCTCTAAAATCCTGCACTGTCACTCAAAAAGTTGTTAATTCGGGTCTAAATTGCCGTCATGCACAAGGTTAAAGAGGGGGTATTATGCTTTTTTCAGTCACATAGCACCAGTCTATATCACACTACAATGATGTGCAAACCTTCTGTTGGTCTGTAAATGCAGTAAATTAGAATAACTGCCTTGTATAAAATGGCTGTAGTGAATGTCTTGAAATAGGCCTCTGTCTCTTTAAGAACCTCTGACCCTTTCCGACACGCCCCCTCCACACGCTGTCTGTGGCATCAGTGGGGAGGGGGTTCTGCTGAGGAGCAGTGGTTGGTTACTCGGCTGGTGACGAAAGCTCGGAGGCGTCTCCAGGAGGTGGGGGCGTTCCTAGGAGGACTCAGGCAAACCTATCCCTAAAATGGCCGCCATCAGAGTTTTTACAGATTACTCAAAAATACGTGAATGTGCCAAGGCAACACTTCAGGCATGTTTTTAACGAGGGAATGACATAATAACATGATGTAAAGCTTGAAAAAGTCAATTTTGCATAATACCCCCCCCTTTAATATAGAAGGTGCAGTTACACGTATGACCTGAGGTGGCAGTTATGAGTATAAAATGGCCAACTTGTTTCTAGCCCCTTTAAAGTAAGAACAAATTGTGTAATGAAATTGCATCCAGGTGTTGGGTTAGTCTCTATACGACGCCGTTATAGGTCAGCCTGAGCAGCTGTGTTTGGAGGTCGGAGACACCGGAGCATCCTGCCTCCAGTGCTCCTCTGATCCTCTGAAATGGTGCAGTGCCCCCTGTCCTTGTTTCAGAGCGTGGTGTCCTGCACTGGTCACCTCCTCCTTCCTCTTCCTCCTGTGCAGCTCCCTCCGCTCCACCATCTTCTGAAGAGCGTAGCAGACAAATATAATCTGTTTTATACAAACAAACACTAGTTAGAACAGTAGTGGTAGAAGATCGGTGTGGCTAGTATTGATTTGTGAAAGAGAAGGAAAATATAATTTAAGGGGCTTGGATCACTTTAAAAATGCCCATGCCCGGACATCCAGAAAACGTTTCTGTGTGTCCGTTTGTGGTCCTAGAATATGGAATAAATTACACGTAGACCTCAAACGATGTCCAAATATCAGACAGTTTAAATATCAATACAAAGAATGGATATTCTCTAAGTATCGGAAGAAAATCTCTGACTTTTCATGTTCAGCTGTTGTGTTGTAAACCTGATGTTGATTGGACGTACTCACACTGTATACGACAACTTGATTTAGATCACAGTGCTCAAATGATTGTTTTAAGGAAGCCTAAAAAGTAAACAGAACACAAGACTGACAGTACTTAAAAGGGGTGGGACTAAATAAGTGTTTACTTCCCCCCGCTCCTTTTCGGACAGTCTAATTTAAAATGTGCAAAAGGTAAAACAAAATTGTTTGTACTAAGACGTAAATTTATTGAGCTTCACATCTGAAATTGAGCTCACAACTGCCACGATCATGGTTGTATTTTGAGTTCGTATGAGTTTGTGTTTTTATGTTTTGTTTATGGTCCGAATAAAATCTTATAATACAAAAAAAATCTTATAATACAAGTATTTACTTGATACTCTGTGATGGTGGTACCTGGGCTGCTCCTGTGGCTGCAGCTGCACACATCTGCACCAACTCCGACCACCCACAGCCACTCACCCAGGCCACCGGTTTCCCTCATGGTCTCCTCCAGGTACCAGCCACACCAGGCTTAGCTTCTCACAAACAGAAAATGCAGACTTCCTGCTCAAAATGACGCTTAATTTTACCATAATTTCACCTGCGCGCTCTCTCATCCCGGCTCTAATGGACGGCCTGCAGCAGCAGATGTCAGCGCTGAGACTTGACGGACTCTAATTCCCTCATTGAGAGCGTACAGTGGCGGCGCAGCTGCCTGCTCTCCTGTCTCCGCTGGGATAATTGTGCACATACGTAATCACAGTGAGACATAATGGTCTCTGCGCTCCCAGCCGGACTGAGGCAGGTGACTCTGGAGAGCTTTAATCCCACGACCGAGCCGCTGTCGGGACGTCGTTAAAAAGAGCCGACGACAGGAACATGACAGGCCGTTAGCGGAGAGATCGTCGCTCCGCAGACTGATCACGGCTGCGTGACTCGACACATGTCAGAGCAAAGGCACATTTATGCTCCACAAATGTAAATCTGTCCTTTACGAGCGTCATTTGACATTTATGCATTCAACCTTTCTCTATCCAAAAAAAAACGGATCAGACTGGGATCAAGATTGTGTCACTTTAGGAACTAACAAGCAACAAATCACATGCGCTAGTCCATCATATATACTTGGTAAGCTATTTTTATACTGTCAATCCAGATGTACACTGGACATCTGCGACGAACCATCACTCGTTGAGGGGAAAAATCTTAAACTGTAGCTCAAAAAGAGACGGGGCCATTATGCCTGTCTGTTGATCTCTATTAAACTTAATCTAAGCTTAACCCCTTAACTCCCACCTGAACCGAGCACATTTTCTCCAGTTTGGCTTTTCCCCCAGTCCAAAAGCTTCTGGAAAAAAGGTGTGAAAATAGCGACAGAACTGAGATGACAACAATGATGAAGATGTGACAAAAAAATGACTCAAAAAAATGACAAAAAATGTGACAAAAAATTACAAAAAATGACCCAAAAAAAATGACAAATGAGTTGAAAAAAATGAGTTGAATACCCTGGAAAAAAAAGGATGGAAAAAACAGGAGGAAAAAGATCCATTTAGATGAGCTTTGTAGATCTTAGCTTGAGGCGTAACACTGGCCTACAGGATTTGGGTAAAGCTGAGCTGGAGAAAATGCTCTCGGTTCAGGCGGGAGATAAGAGGTTAAAGCTACACTGCGTAGAATTTTACCCAAAAAATACAATTGAAATACAAGCTTTTATTTTATGACAGATATTTTCCGCATTGAAAAATACCTCAAACACACATGTGATTTTGCTGTGAGCGGCTCAGCTCTCCTAAGATATGACATAACTTTACTGGGAGTGGGTACGTCTCCAGCTCGTTTCCATGGAGATGTCGACTAAAGTCAGCAGAATTTGAGATTTAAACAGGTTAGGTTCCCATCCATATCCATTCTTTGATTTCTCACTACAGAAATTGCCTTTTCCGTCAAGCTGGTCATTAGGAGCAAGTTTTGTACTGATGGTAACTGCATAGTCCGAAATGTTGCGCAGTGTACCTTTAAAAAACTAAACTTTGAAATGAAATAAATGTCATGTCAAATAGCTATTCTCTTGGTAAACTCCGCTGTTTATAGTCAGACCAACAGGACTTTGCACCAATGGGCTGGTTTTTGTCTGACTTTTTTCTCTCTTAATTAAAACGGCTGCACAGCGAAGGGGAGTAAGAGGACGGGGTGGGAGGAGCTTATAATGATGTTGCCTTGGATAATCAGGAAGGGATACTTTTATATCAATATTCCACATTCTAACCAACAAAGTGTAAGATAGTGATGAACATGTTTTTGACATTATCAAATGCCTTGAAAAAGCACAATACCTGCTCTTTAACCGTTTTTTTAAATTATGAAAGTGGATGAAACACATGACGATCAAAAACTTGTGAAGAGTCAGGATCTGGACATTTCATATATATATTTGCATTTCTTTTCTTTTTCTTTTAGTCTGAGGGGCGTGGTGTTAGTCTGAGGGGGCGTGGTGTTAGTCTGAGAGGGCGTGGTGTTAGTCCGAGGGGGCGTGGTGTTAGTCCGAGGGGGCGTGGTGTTAGTCCGAGGGGGCGTGGTGTTAGTCCGAGGGGGCGTGGTGTTAGTCCGAGGGGGCGTGGTGTTAGTCCGAGGGGGCGTGGTGTTTGTCTGTGATTTTGATCAAAACTAGCCTTTGTTTAGCTTAGATTTCTCAGGAACCGAGGCACGTAGAATTAAACTGTTCTCACCTACCGAGAGCTTCGAGTCTCAGCTTTCAAACGAGCCACAGCATGTCTCCATAGCTATAGCATAGAATACAATATGGTGCTACAAATATCATGAAATATGGTCTGGATTGTTGGCTTTCCGCAGCTAAATCCCAAAACAGTGTGTTAAAATGTTGCTGAGTTTTGTGTAGTGTGGGTTTGGAGTGGACACAGTAAAGGCTAGAAGACAATTAGTTTACATCGGAGGCGTCAGCCAACATAGCAGTGGTTGATGTTTGGTCCCGAGATATAAATTACAATGTGTCATTTTTATTTTCTCCATTGTTCTTAATTCCTCTGCCACTGCTCGGATGATAATATGTTTAACTTGAATCTAAAACGTCTTCATTATCGAGTCACTGAGGCAGAAAGTAAAGACAATGATCGTGTTTGTTAGGCAGCGACAGTAACACAAGTAGAATATAATTAATTGGTGTTTACTAATTGGCGTTGTCGTAGGAACAGCTGTAATTGTGTATTTTGAATGATCGGGGCACAGTTATCGGTGCACGGCGCATTACAGACACAACATCAACCTAATGAATCTTATTAGTCACGTCCTCTCAAGGTGAATCCATCAAAGAGCGCCTGATTTATTCGCCCGCTCTTTCCTGTGGAGAGCGGCGTCCTATTGGGAATCCATTTGTCCAGCTGACTGATAATGACAATCGCCACAATGACAAAGTTGTAGTTAGGAGAGAACCACTCCGGGTTGCCACTAAAAGCCACTATTTTGATGACAAACGATCAAATCCGAGGCCGTCGGAGCTGCTCTTTCAGTGAGAAAGGAGAAAGAGCGGCCGTACATCATCCGAGCGGAGCGGTGGATCTGTGAACGAGGGAAAAGTGTCGGAAATGACGCTGGTTTTCTGCAGTTTTTCAAGATATTTTGGCCCAGGTTTGGCTCCGTGTACCTGGCAACCCTGGCCCTGTGAGTCACATGATCAAAGCTGATGTTGAGGTTGCATGAGGAAGATTATTTGTGGTAGTTTCCTCTTTTGTACATCCCTTCCCCACCCGCAAACTCGTGAGAAGAAGACTTTTATTATGCAGTGCTAATGAGTGCTAAGACCGATTAATCAGACGAGCATCTTCACCAAGATAGAGACCAAACTAAAATGTGGAGATGTCCTGCATGTAAAAACCTTTTGTTTGGGTGCCTCAGCTTTGATATTTTACGTTTTAAAATGTGAAAAAATGTATCTCAATCAATCAATCAAACTTTATTTGTAAAGCGCTTTTCATACCGAAAGGTATCACAAAGTGCTTTACAGATTGCAACATTTAAAGCAGTACTAAGTAACTCTTCCCCCTAGAGGCCATAAGCGCAACTGCAGGTGTCGTTGCAAGTTACGATTTTTTAACTTATTAAATGTCTTGGAGAGTAAATACTATGCTGACAGACAAGGCAAAGGGAGAGAGGGTTACTGTACATCCAATTATACAATAGAAATATTTTTTTTCACTCAAACTTGGCTGTAAATACTGTTTAAAGTGACGTTAGCCCGCAGTTAGCTTTGCCCGTTTGCATGTTAGCTTCTTCTTCATGATTCTATTAGTGTGTATTGGTGACTCCAGCCCGGTGGCAGTCAAGTTGCAAACATGGTTTTCTGGCCAGAGACACCGGGGGAGATGAAAGACCCTCCAGTCATCCCATAAACACTTGTATTACCCCCACAGGGTCTACGGAGAGGATTTATTAAGGTAAACACGTTACTTAGTACTGCTTTAAAACAATGCGCCTGGGACAACCTCCCATATATATGTATTTTATATATTAGGATTAATTAAATTGATTAGTCAGTTAAAGGCTAAGCTAAAAAGGTGGGTCTTGAGCCTGTAATATTGAGTCTTTTTGTTGACTTTAGGAATCACTAGGAGACCCCTGCCGGAGGAGCGAAGGGGCCGTGAAGGTTCATAAGGTAAAAGCAGTTCTGAAAGATAAGAAGGACCAAGACCATTAAGACATTTACAAACCAATCAAAGAACTTTAAAATCGATCCTGAAACACACGAGGAGCCAATGCAGCGACTCTCAAACCGGTGTAATGTGGTCCCGCCTCCTGGTCTTCGTCAGGACACGAGCTGCTGAAGTTTGTAAAAGTTGTAAACCTGAGATCCTCTTTTTGGGAAGACCAGAAAGCAGCGCATTACAGTAGTGGATACCATCTAAAGAAAGTCTCTCTCTCTGGGCCGAGGATTAACATTTCAGTTTTATCTGTAAGAATTTAATGGCAACAATGAAACGCAGGCAAAAGAACTGGTGAAAATCTTGACTGGGGCTCCTCCTGCTGGCAGCTATAGGAATACATTTCTTAAAAAATCACTTCCAGGTTGGACGTACGGCGTGGTTACCAGCGCCAGCAGTGTGTGATAAAAACTTTAAGCACAAAACGGCTCAGAATCGATAGCGTTGGATTATGCGCATTAAAAATGTGCAGGACAGTTTTAGGGTTTGAACAATGATGTGAGTGTAATCAGGAAGTACAGAACGAGGCGCCGTAGAAGAAGAAACGGCTAAATTTAACAGCTTTGTCCGAGGGTTAACTCAAAACTGTGTGAACGTTGTGAAAAACTCCTCCAGGTCTGTCTTTGACGAGGGAACAGTGTTAGAACATGGTTTAAACCTCATGAAAATTGATTTTGATTGAAGGTTCTTGAGTTATCTTCTGTACTCTGTGGTTGAAGCGTCAAACGTTTCGCCTCTTCATCAGCGCCCGAAGGTTTCAGCTCAGCCCGCAGACCAGATATAGACCACAGGGAGGAGTTTAGCTTGGCTAAGTCCCTCCCCTCTATTAACAGCTACTGGGTAGACATCTTTGTAACTTATTTAATTGGTGTTAAGACACTGTTTGAGAGGATGACATGACAGACGGGGTCGGCCCATTAGTCCGACGTCTCATTAGTCCAAAAATGTTCCATTGAAAAGGGGTTGAAAAATAAAATTATGTTCACTGACCTGAAGGTTAGGGCTAGTGCTTGTATGTAACTCTCATCCACAACTGGGTTAGAGTTGGCACCTCTGCTCAATGGTACATTTTCACACTAATGAGACGTTGGGCTAATGGAGTATCGGACTAATGTCATGACAGACCATGGCGTCATGACAGACCATGGTAATGCAGGTCCTGTCAGTCGTACAGTGTAGCAGGTCAGTCGTGGGCTCGGGTTTTCCAGTGTGAGCTTAATTTAGCTTGTTCAGAATCGTCTAACATTGCACAGTGTCTGCTCAGCTTTACATGAAGCTCAGCTCAAATGAAAACAAAGGATTTCCTCTACTTTCATTTAACACACAAAAATCTTCAGTCGCTTGTTGCACGACGTGGCTACGCTAGTTCCTCTGAGCTGAAGTTGTGAGCCAGTACTTCCTGTCTGTGTTAATATCCCATGGAGATTAGATTAGGAGACGCCTGTGTTCATAAAGGAGGGTTAGTTTGTCTTGAAGCTAAAGGCTAACATGCTATAAATTATCTGTTTAAGATTTAATGCAGATTAGTTCATATTTACGGCACTATTTCTAATTTTATAACACATAATGTTAGCCTTTAGCTTCAAGACAAACGCTGACCTTTATAAACATAGATGCAACTAGTTAAAGAGGGGGTATTCTGCTTTTTTCAATCACATAGCACCAGTCTATATCACACTACAATGATGACCAAACCTTCTGTTGGTCTGTAACTGCAGTAAATTAGAATAACTGCCTTGTATAAAATTGCTCTCTCAAAATGGCTGTAGTGAATGTCTTGAAATAGGCCTCTGTCTCTTTAAGAACCTCTGACTCTTTCCGACACGCCCCCTCCACACGCTGTCTGTGGCATCAGTGGGGAGGGGGTTCTGCTGAGGAGCAGTGGTTGGTTATGAAAGGTCTGAGCCGTCTCCAGGAGGTGGGGGCGTTCCTAGGAGGACTCAGGCAAAGCTATCCCTAAAATGGCTGCCATCAGAGTTTTTACAGATTACTCAAAAATACTTGAATGTGTCAAGGCAACACTTCAGGCATGTTTTTAATGAGGGAATGACATAATAACATGATGTAAAGCTTGAAAAGGTCGATTTTGCATAATACCCCCACTTTAAAGCAGTACTAAGTAGCTCATGCCCCTAGAGGCCATAAGCGCCACTGCAGGTGTCGTAGCATGTTTTTTACTTATTAATTGTCCGTGAGAGTAAATACTACACTGACAGGAAACACAAAGGGAGAGAGGGATATCGTACGTCCAATGACACAATGGAGATTTTTTTTTTCACTCATACTTGGCTGTAAATACTGTTTAGGTGGCGCTAGCCCACAGTTAGCTTTGCCCATTAGCCTGTTAGCTTCTTCTTAATGATTCTATTAGTGTGTATTTTGCAATTGTGGTTCTCTGGGAGGAGATGAAAGACCTTAAAATCATCCCATTAACACTTGTATCACCCCCAGAGGGACTACGGGAAGGATTTATTAAGGTAAACTTAGTTCTGCTTTAACATGCAGTGAGTGATTATCTACCAGGAACTCACTGTCGGCCACAGAATCTTTTGGAAATACGATGATTCGAACAAGTCTAAGCTGATCCTAATGGAAATCCATATAGACAGGAACTAATAAGTGACTGGAGCGTTAAAAGCTTTTGAATATAAACACATTTTAAAGAGCGCTGGACTTTGCCTTCTGAATATTGTCTGCCTGGGCTTCACTTTCTGCATGTGTGCGACACTGTGCCCGACTCATCCGGCTATTTCTGGGACCTTTTCCAGTCCATCCTCTCCAATGCTGCAGAGGATAACTTGAAGTCATTAGGCAAAAACAATAAGAGCCAGCACTCGTGTCTGGAGATTGTTGTTATTATCTCGGTTTATTAGACGAGGGCAGCTGCTATTTGCTGCTTCCAGATTGTATTAATATTGATGCAGAACAAAACGACGCAAAATAAGCAACACTTGCCAACTTCCTCCAACATCTGCCACTGTCCCGCTGGAGCAAAGGCAGCATTAAAATTCAGAGGAGCGTTTTCTTCCTGTTCCTCCATTGTCAGAGTGGGATCTTGGCAGAGCTTTTACCGTCATCTCGAGCCAAGTATTTGATTCATAAAACACTTGAGCTATTAAATAACATTAATGTTTAATATTTCAGGCATAATTATGAATTAAAAATGCATCTGCAGTCATTTGGGTGATTGTTTAGGGAAGCGCCGCAGGGCCATTAAAAATTCAAACCTAAAAATTAGTATGTTATTAACAAAGAGAAGAATTTACAGACATGTCGCACAGTTGTCGAGACCCAGCCTCTTTTCCTGTTCTACATAGAAGAGACTAACGGGCATTTTCTGCATTAGAGACGTCCTGTGCAGGTTTGCCAAATGTAACCAGCCCAGCGGTCACTAAAGGTCCACCCTCAGCTTCAAATGGGAAAATAAAATGCATTAAAAAAGGTTAAAACTCATGTGCTGCAGCTAAAGGCGTTAAATACATTTTACATTGCACTAAATTGTTGAAACGTAGATGTAGATGTAACATGACGTAGGCAGATAGTGGCTGACAGACTCCTGAGGAGACCATCAATGTGTCAAAGACCAAGGACATGCAAGGCGCCCCCTAGTGGCACTAACACTGTAATCCAGGGGAAGTTGGCCTGGTTTTACCAGACCCTCATACTCATTGTCTTTCATACAAGGGTCTGGATCTTCACAATTATCAGGTGGGAACAACATCGTCTGCAAACAGCAGAGATGAGATCCTGTTGGCTTCATCAAATCAGGACCTGCTCTGGGGCGGTTTGCAGCCAAATGTGAAGCGGCCGGGATGAGGATCAGCACCTCCAAATCTGAGGCCATGGTTCTCCACCGGAAAAAGGTGCTTCCCCTCATCAGGTCAGTGGGGAGTCCTTACCTCAAGTGGAGGAGTTCAAGTATCTCGGGGTCTTGTTCACAAGTGAGGGACGGATGGAGCGTGAGATGGACAGACGGATCGGTGCGGCGTCAGCAGTGATGCGGTCGCTGTATCGGTCTGTCGTGGTGAAGAGGGAGCTGAGTCGGGGCAAAGCTCTCGATTTACCGATCGATCTACGTTCCCGCCCTCACCTCGGTCATGAGATTTGGGTAATGACCGAAAGGACAAGATCGCGAATACAAGCGGCCGAAATGAGTTTCCTTCGCAGGGTGGCTGGGCGCACCCTTCGAGGTCGGGTGAGGAGCTCAGTTACCCGGGAGGAGCTCGGAGTAGAGTCGCTGCTCCTTCACGTCGAAAGGAGCAGCTGAAGTGGCTAGGGCATCTGTTCCGGATACCTCCTGGTCGCCTCCCGTGGGATGTGTTCCAGGCATGTCCTAGTGGGACAAGGCCTCGTGGAAGACCCAGGACACACAGTGGGACTATGTCTCCGAGCTGGCCTGGTGTCGCCTCGGGGTCCCCCCACAGAACAGCTGGAGGAGGTGTGTGTGGATCGGGAAGTCTGGGCATCTGAGACATCAGCTGAGACTGCTGCCCCCGCGACCCGGCCCCGGATAAAGCGGATGAAAATGGATGGATGGATGGATGGATGGATATGAGGTGGCAGGGGTGAACTCCTTTGAAACCATTGGATCTGATTTTCGCTAGCGTTTGATCGTGACGCACCCTAACCGTAACCCCCGCAGAGCCAACACACTAATGAACCATGGTCATGTGCTCATAACAGCATCCGAAAGTGCTGACAACGTTCAAAAACATGCGCTTATGATGTTGACCAGTTGAAACATTACATGGAAGGTTCGTGGGACCTAATCAATGGGAAAATATGATTTATGAGGCAGGGTTTGGAGATGTATTCCATAAACCGTGTCTCTCCCATAGATCCATCTGAGACTGACACCATCAAATTCAAGAACGGAAAACTGCCCAATCTGGCAAAGATCCAGCCGATAACCAATACATAACTCATGTCTCAGGGGAGAACTGAAAGTTGGAGAGAATAACTCATCTATGAACAAACTTTATGACCCAAAGGCCCCCAAAGTTTCTTGCCCTTGGCGTGGAACCAGGCAAACAAAACTGTATATACAAATACACTGTAATAATGTAAACCGAGGGTCTACGAGAGCTGCCACCTGCTGTTCATGCCTTTAGTTTCCGAACAGCTCCCCAACCAAATGTCTTTTTTTTCCGAGTATCATACATCAAGAAGTGGATTTTATTTTTTAAAAGTAGCAGTAGCTGGAGGGGAAACTTGTACCACTCCTGCCTTTAAAGCTTGTACCTACTGGTTCTACACTTTCTGCAGATTCACATAATAAGTTCCTTGGGCCGCTCAGCCCCGTCCTTTTAGCGCGGCACGCCCTGCGGTTTAATCCGTAATCAGAATCCCTTCTGCGACAGGAGAACGAGAAACTCCATTTGACATGAGGCTAATGAACCTGCGTGGCCATTATCTCAGGGAAGTCATTTGAGAAACTGGCTGAGCACTAATGTAAATTCTGTTCCACACTGTTGGCATTTCTCTTGTTTGTCCCACGGCAATTTGCTCTGAACTTTTTGATTCACCGCGAGGATCATTAGCTCAGACTTTATGTCTTACTCTGAACATTTCTTATTCTGTTTACTCGGATTTTTCATCTTACCTTTGGGCGGTAATGCACTTAAAACACTTTTAAACTATACAAATCTTACAAACTCTACTGGTTGTAATCGAAGTGAATCTTAGGATAATTTGTTGAATGTCTCTCATGTCACATAGAACCTGATCATTAGATTAGGGCTGTTAACCTCTTACCACCCACCCAAACCAAATCCAATCTCTCCTCTTTGCCATTGTCGTCACTTTTTATTTCCCTTTTGTGTTTTGCTGCTCTTTTGTCACTTTTTTGCTGGATTTTTGTCTTTTTCCGTTGGATTTTATGTCATTTTTTTCTGGATTTTTGTCACTTTTTTCTGGATTTTTGTCTTTTTTTGTCTTGATTTTTGTCATTTTTTGCAGGTGTTTTTTGTCTTTTTTCGCTGGATTTTTGTCTTTTTTTGCTGGATTTTTTTTTTTTTTTTGCTGGATTTTTGTCACTTTTTTGTTGAGTTTTTGTCATTTTTGTCGCTTTTTTTGGTCACTTTTTAGCATTTTTTTTGTTGCGTTTACATTCTCCTTTTCTTCTCGTTTTTTGCCTCTGTTTTGAAGAAGCTTTTAGATTTGGGAGAGTTTGGAGAAAACATGTTCAGGTGGGAGTTAAGAGGTTAAAGTTAAAGCAGTACTAAGTAACTCTTGCCCCTAGAGGCCATAAGCGCAACTGTAGGTGTCGTAGCAAGTTGCGATTTTTTAACTCATTAATTGTCCGTGAGAGTAAATACTACGCTGACAGAAAAGGCGAAGGGACAGAGGGATATTGTTCATCCAATTAAACAATGGAAATCTTTTTTTTCACTCAAACTTGTCTGTAAATACTGTTTAAAGTGACGCTAGAGCGCAGTTAGCTTTGCCCGTTAGCCTGTTAGCTTCTTCTTCATGATTCTTTTAGTGTGTATTGGTGACTCCGGCCCGGTGGCAGTCAAGTTGCAAACATGGTTTTCTGTCCAGAGACACCAGGGGGCGATGAAAGACCCTCCAATCATCCCATAAACACTTGTATTACCCCTGGAGGGACTACGAAAAGGATTTATTAAGGTAAACACGTCACTTAGTACTGCTTTAAAGATTTAACTCACGATTGACAGATTAAATAATCAGTGCATGAATCCTGAATGAATCTGTTTTGACCAAACACGTGTCTGTTTCTGAGCGCACACTTCACCCGAAAGACGACGCACTTGTATTAACTCCACTGTGAGCCGGGGGGTCCGACCTTGTTACATGAGGAGGTACTTTAATGTAACCTTTCAGAGAGCAGGCGCTTCACATCCTCTTCAAATAGCAGGTGCGTTGAGGAGGTCTCGCGTAAAGCTCGTAGAACTCAGGTTGGCCACAATGGCGGCACGGCTCAGTCACATTGGCTCAGGACTAACACCTGAACACAGTTTTGGTTGTACAATGGCGTGAAGGCCTAGGCCAGGGGTAGGCAAGTTTGTTTGGTGGAGGGTCGATTTTCTTCATTGTAAAAAGACCAAGGGCCGGACCTGCCAATTTTGGCCCAAAGCACCGTTTTCTACAAATGCCAGTGTTGCATGTCCATGATTAGCGCTGGGTATTAAACGAAACCAGTTTAGATATTACCTGTTTCAAAAAAATGAAGCAGGTACAGGAAAGAAAGAAAAAATGATACTGTAGGTCCAGGGACAGCATCAAAGGAAGCCACTTGATTGTTTCAGCTCAAAAGAAATCATTTCCCCCCTACTTCTTTTTATTTTTCTTTTATTTTTATTGTTTGCCACAATTTTTCATTTTTGCCAATTTATTCCCTATTTTGCCCGCCAGTTCCCCACACATTTTGCACACGTATTGTATTTGCAGATCTTCCACTCATTATTGTTCTGTTTTCTGGTTCTAGATGACAAATATTGTCATCATTATATATATCATTCAGGTTTTGGTATATTAAAAAAATGGTACCCAGCCCTATACATGACCTAATTGGGTGTTCTGTTTGGACATTTTGTTAGAATTGACTGTATTTCACACATTTTTAGGCATTTGATTTCTGATTTGTGCAATAATAGCATCTTCAAAATCATTCAAACCATCCAGAGGTTCTATGCTGGAGGGCCGGATTTGGCCCTCAGGCCTGACGTTACCTACCCCTGGCCGAGGCCTTCTTCAGGCAAATGTCTTTTTGTTCATCAGTTGAGTCTTGACTCGAGAGCAGGGCTGCCCAAACATTTTGTCTCCGAAGGCCAAAATGAAAAAGTGAAAGAGGGCCAAACACAGAGATGTCAAGCGTGAAACACATATAACTGCAAATAATAATGTTTTATTTTATTTTTTTGTAGCCTATACATTTGCATTTGAATCTATCTATGCAAATATCATGCTACATTAAAGCAAATGTTAACTATGGCAAAACCTTAGTTTTAGTGGAACAAAATTAACAATTGCAGCAAAATGTAAACAACATCACCACCTGTATCTACAGCACCTACAGTGACTTTACCTCACTAATTTGTTTACTCAAAGAAAATGCGATATTAGATCATTTTGAAAGTGTCAGTTCAGCATAAATTATTTTAAAAGTCAAATTTTAACATGTACCTTTGTTGACATCAACAACCTTTGCAAAAGTTGGAAAACTGTGAAAGTTGATGCTACAACACTGTGATAAACACCGAGACACCACAACAGCGTTTCCTTAACTTTGCGAAAGGAGTGAAACAGCGCCCCCAATTTGACGCTGGTGGCCAAAAAGTGTACTGCATCAATATTTACCATTGAGAATGAATGGGAGAAAGTTAGTATTAACCATCCCGGCGCAAAAGTTGGTCACCCTCTGGCGGGCCAATAGAATTGTTTCGGCGGGCCAAATTTGACCCGTGGGCCCCACTTTTGGCACCCCTGCTCTAGAGAGAGCCTGGTCTGAGGTGTTTCACGATGCAAACGGCAAAATGTTGTCCCACTGTTTCTTAAGCATTACGTTAAAATGGAGAAAATAGTAAAACAGTTTAAAACACATTTCTGTTGCAAAATCAGTGTTATTCTGTTTGGATCATGTTTAGTTTTGTCCTGCAATCTCACATTTTCTCCATAACATAAATAGTAGGTTGCCTTTACCTTATATTTATATACATTTCTTTAAAACATGCTTATAATGAGAGATTAATTCATGACGGATCAAAACAGCTCATGACGGATTTTGTACGAAACCACTGGTTACAATGTTTGGAATATTCAGGAGATTCTTGTGAGGTTTTGTGCAGCCGTGAAAATGACTAAAGAGCGACTTTTGGCCTAATATGACCCACTCGAGCAGCACAGTTACAAACAACACAAACAGATTGACTTAATTAAACATCATTAAACGAAACGGCCCTGTTCTTTTCCCCGTTTGTCGACTCTAATTCATCAGACCCGCGAGAGCAGAGTGTATAAATCAAGTGCACTTTGATTGATTCACCTTGAGAGGACGAGCCTAATAAGAGCCATTACACTCATCTTGTTTCTGGATTATGCTTATTAATCCCAACCAAATGTCTTCCATCATTCAAAAATATTTAATTACGTTTGTTGTCATAAAAATCTATCTTTCAATGAGACTAATTGCTCTTCTTGCACTAGTCGCCGACAGAACATGTGAACATTAATCAGCGGTGGAAGAATACAGTCGTTCTACATTTACATGATCTCTTGGAGCTTTATGGATTTGGTTTGGTTTAAGGGTTTTTAGAAAAAGGTTGGGAAAGAAATGCCTGGAAATGGAAGTTTTCCGGATTTCTGCAGGGCATTACAAGTCAGTAAATGGATTACAACTAAAACTACAGTCCTTAACCCCTTAACTCCCACCTGAACCGAGCACGTTTTCTCCAGTTTGGCTTTACCCCAGTCCAAAAGCTTCTAGAAAAAAGCTGTGAAAATAGCAACAAAACTGAGACGAAAACAATGATGGAAATGTGACAAAAAAGTGAGAAAACATTGACGAAAAAGTGACAAATTGTATGAAAAAGTGGCAATAATGTCACAAGAAATTGACAAAAAATTGACGAAAAAATGACAAAAAAATTACAAAAATATGACACAAATTTGATTTAAAAAATGACAAAAATGTGACAAAAAATGACGACAAATGACAAAAATGTGACAAAATGTGACAAAAAAATTAAAAAAAATATGACAAAAATTTGATAAAAATTTGACAAAAAAATGACAAAAAATTGATGACAAGAATTTAAGAAAAAAAATGACAAATTGGACAAAAAATGACAAAAATGTGACAAAAAATGACAAAGTTACAAAAATGAGTTGAATACCCAACAAAAAAAAAAAATGATGAAAAAAAATCTGTTGACGTGAGGAAAAAGATACTTTCGGTTCAGGCGGGAGTTAAGAGGTTAAATGTCATTGAAAAATAATAACATTGCTTGATCTTCTAATTTACTTGTAGAAAAGGCTAAATTGATCCAAAACAAATTATCCAGTTGTTGCACTTCCAGATCCTCTTCCTTGTTGTATGGATCCTCTGCCGAAAACAATGATGGAAATGTGACAAAATGTGAAAAAGTGGCAAATATGTCACAAAAAATGTCGCAAGAAATTGACAAAAAAATGGCAAAAATGTGACAAAAAATGACAAAAATATGACAAAAATTTGATTAAAAAATGGACAAAAAAATGACAAATGTATTAAAAAAATTGAAGAAAAAATGACAAAAATGTGACAAAAAATGACCAAAAAAATGACAAAGTTACAAAAATGAGAGACTGTTAGATCTCTATGCAGTTAGTGAACTAGAGCTTCAGAGCTATTTGCCAAATTCGACTGTCCTTACCCAGAGGAAGGGGAAGTGACATCACCAACAGCTGTTCTTCTTCTTCTTTAAAGTTATTGGCGGACTGCAGGCCAAACAAAAGCGCATGCCACCGCCTACTGTATAATATCCAACAACAACATAGTGTCCAAACAAAGACATCTCCTAATCACCGGTTAGTTAGCATCAGAGGTCCCTATGCTAAAGTGGCTATGATAGTTAGCACTGAGGCTTCTTTTCTTAACTCCTTCCTAACTGACAGACCAATTCGGAAGCTTCTTATCATGGCAGACGCTGACACACATCGGGTTTGGCGTAAGAGCTCTTACCAATCTGCTCGTTTCAGACGGGGTCTAAATTAGCTCGTTATGTTACTGCGTTGCTTTATTATGAAGGTAACGCGTTAGTGACTCATGTGTTACCAATAATAAACATCTGTATATAGCCTTCATTTGTTCTGATGAGGAATCCTCTATTCCACACATGAGTCGCCAAAAAAGGTAACTCACGCAAACAGCCTGATACCAGCAACTTTTTTAGGAACATAAAGCTAAAGTGGCGTCGATTGAGGACATGTTGATGGAGTGAACTTAAAGTGATTCTGATTTTTGATTGGATGAGACAGACGGATGTTCATGAAATTTTCAATGTACAAAACACTTCAGACCCTAACTGGAAAAACAAAGATTTCCATAAAAAAAACATTTCACGTCATGTTTTTGCTCTATTTAAGTCTGTGTGATAAATGATAAATCGATTATTAAAATATTTGACAACAATTTAAATAATGGATTAGTTGTCGATTAACTGATTAGTTGTTTCAGCCCTAAATGTATTCAATATTTGCTCAATAGATTAACTTCTGAGCTTTATTTTGTATGTGGACAAATTACAGCAATAGGCAACAAGAATGAGCCTGAGCATGAGCTATAGTGGAGTTATAAAAGCTTAGCTTTGTTTGCTTCATCAGAACCAGATCAGGTTTTATTGCCACTGGTGTGAACTAGGGATGGGCAATACCACATTTTTTGGAATCGATGCGATATCGATACTTTTGGGGTCATTTTTGTCGATACCAATACTGGTCATTTCATATGGGTGAATGTATTTCAATCAATATACATTTCTAAAACTGGTTATTTTATACAATTAACTGGTCAATTAAAATGATATTACTTTAACTGGTTAATTAAACAATACTAAAGTGAAATTGAAGACATAAACAAAAATTTTAATTAATACTTAAATGACAAACAGAACCTAAACCAGAATGATAGGACTGGCTCAGTTCAATCCTTTGCTGTTGTGACTGTTTTGGCTCAGAACAAAGAAATAAATCATCCTTTTGTGTTGATCATTGATGCCCCGCCTTCTTTCAGAATATGCAAATTAGTATTGATACTTTTTGCCCAATATCGATTCTTTAAAAATAGCCGTTTGGTATCAATATATCAATACTTTGGTATCGATCCGCCCAATCCCTTGTGTGAACAGTTTCACAACAAGGACTTTTCTTTGTATGTCTGCGCAGCATGAGCACGAAACGTTAACAGTTTGGCTCTGTCAGTTTTTAAATCTGTAAAGGAGCTCTTACGCTTTACCCAGTGTTTGAATTGTACTTCCATTGTGTTGGTTTTGTTTGCACTTGTAAATGTGTGAATAGTATTTTTTTTTTTCCTCTTTTTGTCAGGTCTCCTTTACCCGAGCGGGTGGTGATTCTTTTATTACATTCATAATGTCTTCTGTGCTCGATGGAAAAGGCGGTGGAGGAAGTTAATAATCCCTTGATTAAAAGTTCCATCAGGATATGGAGTGACGGAGTAAAAAGGGTCAAACTGAGTGAAAATGTTAATGGTTTGCTTATGATTCAGAGTTTGCAGCAAGTAAAACTTACAAGATTGAAGCTGTGAAGAAAGTCTGAACATATTTGACTCTATTTAAAGAAGGGAAATGATTTACTTCCAGGACCTTAAACACAAATCAGGATTATTTCAGATATTTACACATTTCTAACCACAAAATGTATACAGAAACCACATTTTTGCAAAGCGGAAAATCTTGAAATCTTGTATAGTGCATATCAAGATGTTCCATTTCAAAAAGTGATATCTAAGATTTATATTACAATTCTCAAAGCCTGTGATTCAGGTCTGTAAACTTCACACTGCCAACGCTGACTTTGATATTCTACTTTTTCAAATTTCGAAAGTCGAATGTAACAATTGAATTTCTCAATTGTGAGATCAATAAAGGATTATCTTATCTTACACATTGAAATCAGATGGGAAGCTGAGGGCAGCTGAGGTTATGTGGCAGATCTTTTTCATATCCTCTGGGGTTGCCTCTCCATAGCATTTTCTACTAGACTGAGATCAGGACTTTGTGACGACCAGTTGAAAACATTGACTTGCTCGACTTGTTTTCCTTAAAGGAATAGGCCACCGTTTTTACATACTGAGATATGTTCTTACCTTAGCTTTGACGAGTTCTTTAGGACCTGTCTGATCTTCCCCCGTGCCTTCAGTCACGTAAACACAGCGCAGACGGCGTTAGCATTTAGCCTCTCCCTCTCTCCTCTATAGCTCCAAAACAGGTCAAGATAGAAGCTACCAAGCTCTTCCACGTTTTCACTATTTAAATATGGTTACGTGAAGTGTTACACTACAAAGTATAATTACACAAAATTAAACAATGTGGATTTTCTAAGCGGATAAAAGACACTTTGTGACCAGTTTAGTAGTTTGCTTTGGGTCATTGTCCATTTGGATGACCCATCTGCCCCAAGCTTTAACTTCCTGGCTGATTGAGATGTTGCTCCAATATTTCCACATAGTTGATCATGAAGAAAGAACACTATTTTGTGAAGTGCACCAGTCATTTACATTTGTTCTTGGGTTGATCTTCACATTTCAGACACAGAACCCGCCCTCTTCCTGATCCGTTTGATGACTGGACATTTCCATCCTTGTTTTAAACAATGAACCATCAGGTGTCTTGGATTTGCACCCAAGGATGATCCAGACTTGAGCTTCCAAGATCATGACATCGTTATGTGGGCTTTCCAAATGGTTTAAAGGCATAGTAATCTTCATGTATGTAAACTTTTGGTTTATAAAAAGGAATACAAATGGTGTCAATCTCTCATTCTTCTGGAATTTGACAAATAAAAATAATTTTAAAAATTCGAATTGACCGAAAAAAAAAAGAAAGTTTATTCTGGTGTAAGTGTATGTAAACTTATGATTCTCACTGTGTGCCGCTTTACATGAAATTAGTCTTTTGGCGGGTTGCAGGTTCTAGAATAATGATGATGTCATCGGACCCAACGGGGGGCATGAGCCAGTTTTTACTTTTAACAACATTACACTTTCACAAGTCGTAGGTAAAAAGAAAATATATGAATTAAAAAAATGATCATTAATATCAGTCACTGGGTCCAATGTTTTTTCCTCTATATAATAGTATAGGCCTTTAGAATGCTGTGATGTCACCTGCAACCCAACAATATCATGTTTTCAAGTTGAAATGGCGAAAGTTCATCCAGCGACACGACCAGATTTGGAAATCCTTGAGACATTGTTTTCCATAACTTCAATGTATTCCTTTATTACATTCATTATAATTGTTTAAAAGGTTCTTTTATTTAAACTTTTTTTTGTTATACCTTGTCTTTCTAAAAGAACCTTTTAAATGTTTTTTTAAGAGATGCTGAGGAGAGCATGTGCAAGCATTTATGAAGCTGTCGCTAAAGAGCCATTGGAGAAGATCCAAAGATGACTCAAAGATGCACTCGCGGCTGGAAACAGGCCTGTTTTTGATGAGAGAACATTGAACCACGGGGGAAACGCTCTAAGAAGTCCACCTTTTGAAATATACCAGGTTTTTTATCAGTCCTCAGCTTAGTCTTTAGAGTGTGTATTTGTGAACTGGCCAGAATAATCCATGATTTATGAACAAAACCGTTAAAAGCTCTCAAAGTTCCAAAAGAACTACCGGTAGTCTGTTTTTTTCTGGAAAGCTAAACATTTAGTATCGTCCACATAATGTGCTCTGCCTGGGTTTTGGCACTGTTTACGGCTCTGTTCTCCACTTGTCGGCTCCGTGGAGGAAAATGAGGCGAAAGCAGCAAAGAAACACGAGGAATGACAGCGCGCACAAATAACAGCTGCAGAAAATGGGTTTGTGAAAGTCACACAGACACTGGGACTCACTGCGAGTCTGGGATTGTGCCCTATCTCTTTCAGACGAGACGGTCACAGAAGAGCAGAATCAAGTTTGTTTACTCGGAGTCCACTCCACGGCTCACATCTGCTGCAGTCCGGGATTGTTGTTTCTTCAGGGACTCGCTTACATTATTTCACACTGAGGGCAGTCCCTGTGCCCCCGACCAGCAGACTCCTTCACACTTTAAACAAGTCCAGAGCTTATAGAGAAACTTGGGTTAGGAGGATATTTATAGATGTTTCAGGTTCATGCAGAAAACTGGAGTAACCTGTAGTGGTTCCTGCTTTCATTCTCAAACTCTTCAATGACTAGGGATTTATTCTTTTAATGAATTTGACATGATAGTATTTTTGGAGTCCTTAACAAGTGTTCAGATCTCTGTCGGGTGTAATTATATTTCTGAAACTCATTATGGGCGCTGGTGGATGCTTGAGGGCCGGATTTGCCTGATGTCGAGTGAAGAGGAATGAGTTCTTTTTGAAGAACAGGTCAGCTCCGTTTCCATGTTCTTACAAACTGTTTTCTTAAAGGAGCTATACCTGAATGTGTTTTCTTTTTGTAAGGTACAATTGTTTGTGCCCCATAAAAGTATGAATGCGCCGTATTATGATTCGTTGATGTTGTATGTGATCAACCCATATAGTCATTTTTTTCATCATAAAAACACCTATTTCGTCACATTTTGACTAAAAAGGTAAAAAAAAAAAAATATGTATAGTCCCTTGAAAGCGGAAACCTACTAAACATGGTCATCCATCCATCCATCCATCCATCCATCTTCTTCCGCTTTATCCGGGGCCGGGTCTCAGCAGAGATGCCCAAACTTCCCGATCCACACACACCTCCTCCAGCTGTTCTGACCCCGAGGCGACACCAGGCCAGCTCGGAGACATAGTCCCACCAGCGTGTCCTGGGTCTTCCACAAGGTCTTGTCCCACTAGGACATGCCATGGACCAGGAGGCCTCCGAAACAGATGCCCTAGCCTCAGCTGCTCCTTTTGACGTGAAGGAGCAGCGACTCTACTCCGAGCTCCTCCCGGGTAACTGAGCTCCTCACCCGATCTCGAAGGGTGCGCCCAGCCACCCTGCGAAGGAAACTCATTTCGGCCGCTTGTATGCGCGATCTTGTCCTTTCGGTCATTACCCAAATCTCATGACCATAGGTGAGGGTGGGAACGTAGATCGATCGGTAAATCGAAAGCTTTGCCCCGACTCAGCTCCCTCTTCACCACGACAGACCGATACAGCGACCGCATCACTGCTGACGCCGCACCGATCCGTCTGTCGATCTCACGCTCCATCCGCCCCTCACTCGAGAACAAGACCCTTGAATACTTGAAGATACTTGAACTTCTCCACTTGAGGCGAGGACTCCCCACCGACCTGAAGAGGGGAAGCACCTTTTCCTGTGGAGAATCATGGCCTCAGATTTGGAGGTGCTGATCCTCATCCCGACCGCTGCAAACGGCCCCAGAGCGTAAACATGAGAAAATGCAAATTCCACACAGAAAAGTCCCGCCCAGGTGTAAATCGAACCTTCTACCTTTGAGGCACGTGTGCTAACCACTGTGTGATTCAGACTGAAGCGAGGCTCACCGAGGACTTTTTGCCTCAGTCTGACTTTACAATTTCCAGGTTTTGTTTCTCTGCTCGAGGATCTTTATTTGGTGATAGGCTTTTATCTAAGTATATATTGAGATGGTTCTTTTCCCGGGACGCAGTGGCGTTTGCGTGAGGGGCTGATGCTTTCTCACAGTTCTGTTGACCCGGAGCTGAAGCTTGTTAGAGGATAACATTAAATCACTATTTATCACACTGGGTCAGGCTGTGTCTCTGTCGTAGCCTTGACTGTGGTTTTCAGGCGCCCACCCTATCACTTTTCTGTGGAAGCACAGACAGACTTGAAGGGTAGGACTAGCGCAAAATCTCAAGTTCATGCCTCCGGGTCCTGCACCGACGGTAAATAAACTTCTCCTGTATAAGACATCAAGACTGCTGCCTATTCTTCATCTATCCTCTCCAACACTGTGACATAAACACACATTCGTCCTTTGGTCTGATCTCCTCAGCGACACACAGGTGCCTGTTTGCACAGCTGGGCACATTGTTTTTTAGATGATAGAACTATTTGAAGTATATTCTTTTTCCTCACAATCTCTTTGGTTTAAACTGATGCAAAATCAAAAGGGAAGTTTGATGTAAAAATATATAGTTTTAGTCAAAACTTTGGGGAAAATGGCCTGTGAAATCAGACACTTTAGCAACAATCACAAAAACGGCCACAAAATCTGAAGGACTAATATAACATGTTTTAAACCTCCTGTAGCAGTGATGTACAATACCAGCGTTAATAGTAAGTGGTTGTTTCGTTTTGGTCACTAGAGAAGCTCAGCCCTTCGTCATCTGACTGAGAAAAGAATGGCCGCCCCCTTTGCACAGTGCGGTAATTTCTTTCTCCATGTGACAGATTCCCAAAAGCTGCACCAAAGATGAGCAGATTTAAAAAGCCGCCGCCTCAGACTCCCCGGGCGAAAGGCAAAGGAAACACTGACGATTGGGTTGACATTAATATTTCCTTTTTATTAAGACAAGAACTCCTCATTTATTCTCGTAAAAATGTCTTATTTCGGAACCAATACAAAATGTGTATGGGAATGTGGATCTCATTTTTGTCTTCAGCACAGAGTAACGTTTCCCAAGAACAGCAGAGAGACAGAAGAGTGGATCAAAAACAGCAGTGACCGGTGAAGACTAGGGGTTTTTTTGGGACTCGAAGCCACGACAAGTCGGGGGATCCAGCGCCACTCGCTGCAGGAAAGACACATCCACAGAGATCCAGATCGTCCACAGAGATCCAGATCATCCACAGAGATCCAGACCATCTACAGAGATCCAGAGCCTCCACAGAGATCCAGACCGTCCACAGAGATCCAGACCGTCCACAGAGATCCAGACCGTCCGCAGAGATCCAGATCATCCACAGAGATCCAGACCGTCCGCAGAGATCCAGACCATCTACAGAGATCCAGATCATCCACAGAGATCCAGACCGTCCGCAGAGATCCAGACCATCTACAGAGATCCAGAGCCTCCGCAGAGATGTACATTTCTCTTTGTGTAGCCGTGGTTTTGACTGCAAGATCCATCTTAGAGCAGTAAAATTATAAAATCACTCCTTAACTTTACTTTCACAGGAAAAATTTAATAAAATAGTCAAATAACATCAAATCGTAGCTATTTGATTTTCTAATTTAAGGCGAGGCACGGCAGGTGAGTATATGTTTTCTCCCTGAACATCTTCATGTCAGAGTAAATGTCAAAGCTTATTTTAAGAGGTTTTGTTTGCGGGCGAGGCAGAAGTAACTCCCACACTTATCCATTCACAAATACTGACATATTTTATATTCACGTGTCCTGCGTGGGGGGCCGAGATCAGGGGGGACACGTCGGGACCCCCATTGTATAAAGTTATATCCTCTTGTGCTACTTTAGTGCCGAAAACCTTTTTAAAATCAAGTCACTATGTATCTAAACCCTTTATTTTGGATATTTGAATAGATTTCACTGATGATATGCTGTGTTACACTCAAGGCCTTGCGACCCCTTCTTTGGGAACCCCAGCCCTAGATGATGCTATGATCCAAATATGGTCATTTCCTTTATGGGAGACGCCCACTACGGAAGAGCTGTTGCGAAACCTTTGTGGCCGGTTTTCTCAAAATTAGGTTTTTGCAACGACATCTCCACTTAAAGAGATGCAAGTTAGTCATTTTATGCTCACTACTGCCACCTCAGGTCTTGCGCCTAACTGCAGGTTCTATATTAAGTTGGTGCATGACGGCGCTTTTTGAGTGACAGTGCTGGATTTGAGAGGCAGTTGTGGTGAACAGGCCTCCGTATAGTCCCTTTAAGAAGCTCCAACAGACTCCAAACTTCCCAATCTTAGGCTCAACAAGATTTTGATGTTTTTTTTCCAGAAGGATTACTTAACTAATTCCCAGCCTTATGGAGCTTTGAACACACAAAAGACAAGTCAATATTTCAGTTTTTACATATTTTCCCACTAAAGATCAGCTTATTCAAAAACTAAAAAAGATCCAAAATGCCTTATTTTTTTTTTATATGACATAAAATGACTAGCAATACATTTGTTTCCTAATATGTATATCAGTAATGTTCAGCAAAAGTTTCAATTTGATATTTTTTTCCTATTCACCTGCAGCGTCTCGCCTTCAAACTTTTTTTTCCGAGAATTTCTTTTGGACAACTGAACTACTTGCTTTAAAGATGCTTTGTGAGGGCAATTTGAGCACTGAAATGACCAGTCCAAGCAGGTAGAGTGTAATGGATGCCTGAAACATTTGTGAATGTGGAAACAAAAAGTCTTTGTGTGTTTTTCATGTGAAAAAGTCAGTTTGGTTTTATACTGGGCCCGATGTGGACCCGATGTGGACCCGATGTGGACGTGCCTTTCCTGCAGCGTTTCAGAAGACAGTGCACTCGTTCTACTGGAAGTCAACACAAAACAACACAACGTGTGATTTTACTGTGTACCGAACATGAAGAGAGGATACAGAAACATTTACAACACACAGTAGAAGCAGGATTTCTCAGCAGGTTCGTCGATCCCGAATGTGACGCGTCGTGAAGCGGCTCCGCGTCCGCGCGATTCTACCTGAGACGAAGGCCGACGACGTGCGAACCTGAGAACGGACTTTGAAGGGAAGAAACTTTGTAATCCCAAGGTGTAATGCTACTGGAGTGTCTCATTTCATGAAGAAAACTGAGATATAGACTGGATTTCACTCTTTCACCGACTGATAACACGACTTCTTTAACATAAGAAACAGAGAATGCAGATGTTAGCTCCATGCTATGCTAATGGCTAGATTCGAATGCTGTTTTGTTTTCATCCACTTTTACTTAACAATCTGCTGGATTTGTCGAAGCATTCATAAGGACACAATTATGCCTCAACTTTATTTGAGTGTGCTAATTTTAAATATACAGTAGTTTGAAGAAAAATAAAGTGGAAAAAAAGTGACAGGATTTAACCCAAGGACAGCTAGCATGACAAGACGCCGACTGAATAGGGTGACCAGATTCCCCACATTAACAACTGGGACAAAAAAAAAGAGAATTTGTGAATTCATTGAACCAATCAGCTTTGACTCGTGAAGGTTTTCATTGGTTCATTGCCAAAAGTCATTATGTTTCGGGCAGTTAAAGCAGTACTAAGTAACTCATGCCCAGAGAGGCCATAAGCGCAACTGCAGGTGTTGTAGCATGTCGGGATTTTTTTACTTTTTAATCGTCCGTGAGAGTAAATACTACGCTGACAGAAAAGACAAAGGGACAGAGGGATATTGTTCATCCAATTACACAATGGAGGTATTTTTTTCACTCAAACTTAGCTGTAAATACTGTTTAAGTGGCGCTAGCCCGCAGTTAGCTTTGCCCGTTAGCCTGCTAGCTTCTCCTTCGTGATTCTATTAGTGTGTATTTGGGCCTCTGGGTCGGAGCAGAGAAAGCTGCAAGTGTGGTTTTCTGGCCAGAGACACCAGGGGGAGATGAAAGACCCCCCCCAATCATCCCATTAACACTTGTATTACCCCCAGAGGGACTACGGGAAGGATTTATTAAGGTAAACAAGTTACTAAGTGTTGCTTTAAAACACTACTTTGGGCACTGGTGGAGAAAATGTGGGCCAGAAGTGAAAAACTGGGTCAAATCAATGGTTTTGCAGAAAATCACAGGGTCACTGTCAATTTGTCATGTAAAAAATGGCGGCCGTTTCAAGTCTATATGATGAACGATGATGTGACTAATATGAAAGCAGACGAGTATCTTTCAGTCTTTCATTACACCTTGGGATTTCAAACATTGTATTTTTTTTCCCCCCTGAATCGAAAGTTTTAATTTGAAAGGTCTCGCTGTTCCAAACATCGCAGACGTGGAGCCAGGACATCGACGCGTCCGGAAGATCAGACTCTCACAGGTCTTTTATTGGCCTGAATCCAGAAGGAGCTGCCGTTTCGCTGCTCAAGTGGAACACATGGAAGTTTTTTTTATTATTGAACAGCAGACTTTAGAGCGTGGTCATCGCCAGAACCCACATGAGGAAAAGCGCTTAAAACCATACTAACATTACGCTAAAAAAACATGACAAAGTATACCCTTGACTTTGGAAATGGAAAGCCCGTGTAGCGGTTATGGAATATTAAAGCTATCTCCACGTGTTAATTGTTACGACTGTAAAACGCAAAAAAAGAAGAAGAAAAAAACGTGGCAATGAAAAGGTGCGGCGACGACACGAAAGAAAACTTCACCGTTAAAGATACAGTATGACACTTTTGTTCATCGGCAAGTGTCTCCATCTTCTCGACTTTACACTTTATATAGCAGAAGGATTTGTGTTATACTCATGTACTTCAGGTGTGTCAATATGTCGCTAAATAAACATCAAGGTAAATATCATGTGGTTTGTTCTATTGCGGCTTTTGAAATCACACTTTTATTGTGAAAAAATGTATTTTACATGGCTTTTACTGCACAGAGGACACTTGGTTTAAGTCAGGGGTAGGCAACGTCATGCCCGGGGGCCAAAACCGGCCCTCCATCATCAAACTCTGGCCCTCGAGATGATTTTGAGAAATCAAATGCCTGTTAAAGTATACTCTAGAAATGTGAAAAATACTGTCAATTCCTTAAAATGTCTTAGCAGAGCACCCTTTTAGGTAATAATCCTAAAAGAATACTCTAAGAATACTAAGCAATGACTTAAATCTACTTGAATTAAGAGATTAAATCTAAAGATTGAGTGGATTTGGTCTGGTCTTAAAGCAGATAAAACCTATCCTTGCCAATGGAACAAGCACACGTTTTTCTTAATTCAGATTATTTTGTATAATTTCAAGTGAAAAATGCATATATTTTTTTACAGTAAAAGTTAATTTGTTTGATTTCCAGTGGGATTTCTATTTGTTCCATTGGCTCTAGCGTTTTTATCTGATCTTAGATTAGTTCAAACAGACTCAAATTTAACATAAAAAAAACCTTTATTCATTTTAAGTAATTTATCTATTTTATGATGGACATTTTTCCAGTACATGATGTACTACACTGGCATATGTAGAAAGTGATGATTACTTCAATTGGAGGGTCCGGCCCTTGGTCTTTTGACGATGAAGAAAACCGGCCCTCCACCGAGCAAACGTGCCGACCCCTGGTTTAAGTTATGGCTGGATCAAAACCAAAATACAATATTGATTTTTCGATTCTTCTGTCCAAATACTGGCACTTTCATTTCCTGACCTTTTCACTCAAATATACTTTCAATTTTGTTTGTCCCCTGCTGGTTTTCAATGTTAGATCAGTGTTTAGTTACTACGTTTTCCTCACTGCCTTTGTTTCAGTGTGCATTAAAGTGATAGTCTGTAAGTTTAAAAGTTTTACTAATTTAATGGTTGTGTATAATTGCCCGCCCGGGTCTGAAATCTGACCCTAAGCAATAATACATAGTTATAGTTTTCTAAAGCCACGCCCTTTGCCGATCTCAGACACTAATCAGAACCCCCGGTGCCATTGCTTCGACCAATGAGACGAGCTTTCCTGTGAACCGGCCAATCAGGAAGAGAAATTCTTTTCTTTCTCTCCCTCCTCATTTTGCACAACTAGGACTGGCTTTCAGGTCCACTCAGGAGGGAGGGGCGTGGAATTGACTGGAATTGTGCATAACTTCAAATCAAAACAACGCCGCCCAAGAAGTGACTTCCTGTTTCGATCCAGCACGCCAAATAAAAGCACACAGCTCGTCTCATTGATTAGTTCAGCAGGTACTAAGAATATAATTAAATACACACATTTTAAGTGTTTAATCTGTTAATAGTTAGGCAGAAAGAAAGTTGAACTAAAGAATAAGATGGTGCTTTTATTTTGGTGTGCTGGATGGAAACAGGAAGTCACTTCTTGGGCATTGTTAACGCATTGTCTCCACATTTTGCAATCTTACAGACTGTCACTTCAATGAAAAAAACATAGGCATCAATACAGAAAAATCCCACCAGTCCAGTTATGCGTGACTTTGAAATGTCTGTGTCGGCTCTTCAGGAACATTTTTGTCATAAGAGATTTTCACATATCGTCGTCTGGACTGGGTTGATCGAGTAGAGGACAGTTCACTATAGATGAAGAAAAAAGAGTCTTGTAGAAGCCTGTGCTGAGAAATTATGAAGGAAAAAGACTTTAAATAACAACAAAAATGCTGAAACTATAAAACAAATTTTTTTGTAACTTTGAAGAGTACAAAATGCGTAACACAAACAACATAAATTTTAAATGTTGATATGAAGCTTTTACCACGCTATGATTTGCTCATGGAAGTAATTCATGATTTTACTCACATAAGAGTACAAATACTTCATTACAATATTGTTCAAGTAGACAAAATAACTCATGCTCCTAGAGGCCATGAGCGCCACTGCAGGTGTCGTAGCATGTTACAGTTTTTTACTCCATTAATTGTCCACGAGAGTAAATACTACGCTGACAGAAAAGACAAAGGGACAGAGGGATATTGTTCATCCAATTACACAATGGAGATAATTTTTTTCACTCAAACTTGGCTGTAAATACTGCTTAAGTGGTGCTAGCCCGCAGTTAGCTTTGCCCGTTAGCCTGTTAGCGTCTTCTTCCTGATTCCATTAGTTTGTGTTGCGCCTCCGGGTCGGTGCAGGGAAAGTTGAGAGATGAAAGACCCCCCAAGCATCCCATTAACACTTGTATTACCCCCCAGAGGGACTACGGAAAGGATTGATTAAGGTAAACAAGTTACTTAGTTCTGCTTTAAATCAGAGCTAGGTTAAATAGGCCTCTAGTTTTTTGTTATTAGTCGTACTTTTGACGGCAAAAGTGAAAAAAAGCTTCCAAAGATAGAAGCAAAACGCCCTTAATCCAGTCCAGTCTGCGATATTTGAAAATCTCAGGATAGACTTTAAAATGTTCGAAATGGGACAGAAAACACTGCTTTTAGGCTGACTCCTGCATGTTCTAGAGGCAGTGAATGGAATTCAGTAACAAAATTCAAAATCAGTGCCTTCACCGACACCGTTCATTGCCATTTTAAAAAAAGCAAAACCCAAATTCCTGTCCGTCAAAAACCCACGGTATTATCCTCCCCCGCTCCGACGAACCCATCTTCTGTCAGTGTTTCGGCCGCCGATCCACAACGCAGGGCAGAGAAGAAGCGTTTTTTTAACTGTACACACATGCAAAAATACCCACGATTTTTCAAAATATGTGATGGAAGCCACGGTCGATTCGTTCAGAGAGAGTGAAGAAGACTTTTTCTTCCCCCGTTTAAGCATTTGCTCATTTCACAATCGGACAAAATGCAACAGTGCGAGTGACACGATAAAACCCACAAACATGGTCGTCCTAGTAAAAAGGTCTCTTACTAAGGAGTAGTGTATAATACAAGAAGTGGGGAGTCTCTAAATTCTTGGCATTTCGATCGGGGGACGTCGAGCTCTCAGGGGTCGACCTCAGAAAACCGATAAAAAGAGTTTCTTTAGTGCCTTGTGAGAGGGCGAGGAGCTTAGGATAGAGATGCTGCACCTTCAGCTTTTAGCAGGCAGAACTGTCTCGTTTGTCTCTGTTCTGCCCCGCCGGGACGAGGCCCAGGGGGACGGCCCGGGGCTCGCTGTCTCTCTGTGGCCCGGGAACGCCTCGGGACGCCCCTCTGGTGGAGCTGGAGGAAGTATGTGCACAAAGGGGAAGTCTCTACATGCGGCGCACTTCCCCAGATAAACCTACGACACTGGGATGGTTTTAGATTATGGGTTAAAGCCACGCTGCGGAACATGAGTTTTTAAAGCGAGTATTTGAAGTATTAAATCCTGTGTTTCTGGTGAAGTCTCGTCACAGATTTAGGTATGAAGAAAGACACGCCCACTCGCTGTGAAGGAGCGGGAGTCGGCCATCTTTTTTAGAGGCTTCATTTGGGACTAAGGCTGGGACAATCCACTTTAGTCACGATCCGATATGTATCACGATACTCAGGGGCCGATCCGATATGTATCACGATACTCTGGGGCCGATCCGATATGTATCACGATACTCTGGTGCCGATCCGATACTTATCACGATACTCTGGGGCCGATCCGATACGTATCACGATACTCAGGGGCCGATCCGATATGTATCACGATACTCTGGGGCCGATCCAATACGTATCACGATACTCTGGTGCCGATCCGATCCGTATCAGGATACTTAGAGGCCGATCCGATATGTATCACGATACTCAAGGGCCGTTCCGATCCGTATCAGGATACTTAGGGGCCGATAGGATACGTATCAGGATAATTAGGGGCCGATCCGATACGTATTACGATACTCAAGGGCCGATCCGATACATATCACGATACTCAAGGGCCGATCTGATACATATTACGATACTCAGGGGGCGATCCGATACGTATTGTGATAAGCAATATGTTTACCGTAAACTGTTAAAAAAGTCATGTGTCCAAAGTTTATAAACCAAAATCCATTTGACATTTATTTAAGTGTAAGATTGAAAAGTGCATGAAAACAAAATGTAACAAAGTCCTGGAAAACAAAGGAGTGCAGGATAAAAATGCAAAGTATTTAAAGTATTGTAATACTTGATAAAGTATCAGTACTTGGTATTGTAGTACAAAGTATTGGGATCCAAATCCAATCCGACATTTTGTCCCAGCCCGACTGGGTACGGTCAATTTTTTTCAATAACGGTACTTAAATGATATCGTCATATCGATACCTGATACTTTGTCAGATAACTATACTCAAATATTTGCCATCTAGAACCATAAAACAGAATTTAATCCATAAAATACTATTTATTTTGATTTGATATCATTTATTTGAATCACTTCCTTTAATGCAGGCCCTGGACTCTAAAGATTACAGCTGGGACAAAATATTGGGTTAGATCGCAATACTTTCACAATATCAATACTTTATCAAGTATTATGATACTTGATAAAGTTGATTTTTATGATACACTCCTTTGTATAACAGTTACGCAGCACTTTGTTACATTTTGTATTTTTCTTTACTTTTCAATCTTAACATTCAATAAATGTCAAATGGCTTTTGGTTTATAAACTTTGGACACATTTTAAGGTAAACATATTTCTTATCATAATAATTGTATCGTGACAAAAGTGTATCGTCTCAGCCCTTCTAAAGAAACTTTTTTTTTTTTTTTTTTTTCAGTGTCTGCTTCTATATCGGTAGAACCTAAACTTTTTTTTTTTCGATACCAGACTGATATCGTTTTTTTTTAAATATCAAAAAGACTAAAAGTTGCACGGATTAATTGTAGGTATTCATTATATCACGTCACTAATTTAGTCAAAAGAATATAAATAACTATAGAATCACGAAATAAGATTGCGAAAAGTTAACGGTTTTATTTCTAGACACAACAGAGGAAGCCCCAAAGAATAAAACAAATGCTTGTATTTGATTCTATTTATTGAGAGAAATGTTCCACAGTGCGGCTTTAACTGGAATAAGAAGTAGGTTTGCTTTTATTTGCAAATCATGAAGATACAAATGTGCCAAAATCAGATATGGCCCTAATCGTGAACAAAAACCCAAACCACATCCCCCAACAAGGTCACGGTTCTACTGACGACGTCCACTGACGCTGAAATGCCGAGAATTGATCGAGACTCTGCAGAAGTGGCGGATCGAGTTGGCTTGATTTACAGTGAGGGAGAATAAAATGGAACCACCTGAAAAGATATGACGCTATTGTTGGTCAGTCACATGCAGAGGAATGGTTCTGTTTGGTTAAGGCTGTGCGCTGTCAGAGCTGATCGAGAACTGATCGAGAACTGATCGAGAACTGATCGAGAACTGATCGAGAACTGATCGAGAACTGATCGAGAACTGATCGAGAACTGGAAAATGTGTTTAACGAAGCTGAGATGGACCGGAGAGAAACCAGGAGAAGAAGGACACGCTTGAACCAGGCGGTGATTCTTTGCTTTTGTCAAAGAAAAGTAGAGAAAATGTCACGTAATGTTCAGGTCTGGCGACAAACACGGCTTTCTCATTATGTTCTGACGAAGAAACCCCACACTTCAACTTTAACTTTGACTGAAATGATGGCAGAACTGTGTTGCATCATCCATTTTCTTCACTAAGATCAGGAAATGGCAGGGAGATGAGTTTCGGACAAAGGCGGGGACAGGTTCTTTTCTTTTGTAAGTTACAACAAAGTCTCAAGTCCAAAGTCCTTCCAAGTTTGCTGGATATTTTTGTGTGATGACAATGCTAACAAGATGTTTTTGGAGAGATGCATCAAGTCTTTTGGAGTTCTAAATGGGTCCCAACATTTGTCCCATTCATCAAGTCACAAACCAAGTCATGGAATGTCTAAAGCACCTCTTACAGCTGCAGGTTTCTGCAGAGTCAAAGTAAAAATCAAGCAGAGGAGCAGACGATCGACCCAACGCAGCGGCCATTTTGACTTCTTCACAGATATTGTCGACGAGTGTCCACAATACTCCTTCTACTGCGCTATATCGTGGTCATGCCATTTTGTAGTGGTGTTGGAATGTCCGTAGATGAACACATTGAGGCCGTGCTGTTTAGGAGGATTTAGCTGTATTGTGCCAACAATCCAGACCATTTTTCCTGATATTTGTAGCACCACAGCATATTCTATTCACATGCTATGGCTCGTGTGAAAGGTGAGACTCTAAGCTCTCCGTAAGTGAAAACGGTTTAATTCTACATGTCTCGGTTCCTGAGAAATCCTAAGTTAACAGAGACTAGTTTTTCTAGAATCAGAGATATTGCGTGTTTTATGAAACACAAGTGTCTCCCTCATTTTGCTCTCTTCACTGGGCTGCGACTGAAAACAGGGGCTTCAGAAAAGAACATCGACTGTTGAGAATGTCTGGGCGTGAGTTTCACGTTGTTTTAAGAGAACATAGAGCTGAAATATTGTGGTGACCCGCGGTAAACAGCGGGTCAGCGGAGGAGACAGGTCTTTGAAACTAAACATAACACAAACGAATGAAAACAGCTGTTCACGTGTGTATTTGAATCATGAATAAACCACTTAAAAATATGTTGTTACGATGAAAAGTTTGGGCGAGCTTGGGCTGTTAAACGATCGATGGATTCCCCTCTCCGGCAAAATGGCATTAATCCAAGCAACTTTTCATCATTTGTGCAAAATCCATCCAAAACAAAACGGACTCTGCCTCTTGAATTTGGTCAGCGTTTCTCGCAGGATTCCAATATAACTGAAGTGGTAGATGATCATTCTGTTGGCGATTCACACATCCATACTTTCTCCACACTACAGGTCACGTGACAACACAAACATGATCTACGGCGAGGAGAAACGGGAGAGTCTGAATCGCCAACAGAACGAGTGCACTTGTGGTAAACGAGGAGTTGGGGCGAGGGTGGACATTCGGACAACGCTGGATTTGCCACATCGCTAAGAATCTCTGCTAACACTTGTTTTCTTCGCACAGAACACAATGAGAAAGCCAACCAGGCTGTCGCACTGCAGTACCTGAACCGAATTTGATGATTTTGGGAGGCTGATGAGGCTGCACGGGTGGTTCTTGAGTGGGGCGCCCTCTACTGGCCGAACCATTTTCCTCGTCCTGTTTGTTAGGCGCTGTAAACTGGGAGCGTTGGGTTAGTCGGTTTCCACGGCCACAGCGTTCAGCGATGTTATTTTTCTGCGTGTAAAACAAAGAATTCTGAAGGGGATATGCTTGGCTATAGTCAGATGGTTCGATATGTCGGGGGCAGATACACACCCTACGTGATTAGTGTGGAGATATGTAACGAAATCCATGCATTTGTCCAAAAGAATAAATGTGGCTCGTGGCACATCACAGTATATTGCAGAGCCGGCGTCGCGTGTCGAGCTGAAAGTGCTGCTGCGCATGTGGAAAACACCAGAGAGGACATTTGTGGCATGAAGACGAACAGAAAAGAGCTTCAGAATTAAGTTAGAAGAGCACTCGGCTCCTCTAGGTTTAGCCAGGCATCTTTACAACAGAAGAAGAGAGCTTCCCCATAAGTGCGAGAGCATGAAGTCTATGCCAGTGGTTCTCACGCGGCTTCGGGACTCGCCAATACCCAGGTAATAGAGTATAGTATAGTATTTTCCACACAAGTTTTTATTGAACAAGCGGTAGAAATGTCAAAACAACCCTAACATTAAATTCTAACAGACTCCGGTATCGTTTCCATGCAGTTTCAGATGGAAAAGATTGAATTTTTTTTTCCTGGAATAGACTTTCGACCCCCTGAAAATGGTTCCTGACACAACAGTTGAGAATCACTGAGCTTTTATTACCTCTTAACCCCTGCCTTAACCAAGCGCATTTTCTCCAGTGCAGCTTTCCACAGCCTATAGGCCAGTGTGACGCCTCATTTGAAAGCTGAGGCCTACAAAACTCTTATAAACAGATCTTTATCAATGACACTGTCGTTAGTTTTTGGACATCTTTTTTCCCATCGCTTTTTTGTTGGGTTTTCATCACATTTTTGCCACATTTTCGTCCCCTTTTGCCACTTTTCTGATTATTACTGCATTACTGCATCATTGCGTCGGACACGGGCCAGGCAGCGAGTATATTTTTCCAAGGATAGTTGGTAGATCAACCAGTCACAAGTCATTAGAGTGAAACGTCACACATATATCAACCAATCAGCTTAACCCTGACCCTGCCCGAGCCACTAGCCTTAAGGATAGTGGGCTGGTGGCTAATCTTAAGTTAGTCTCTGATTGGATGATGAATGTCCTCCGTTTACAAACAATCCTAGGAAAAATATTTTTTGCGGCCAGGCACAGGCCGGGCTTTGTTTTTTCCCCTGCCAATTAAAGCGATGCTTCGTGCTGGAGCTGCGCTCTGTTCAGGTGAGGGTTAAGAGGTTAACCAGGAAAGTCCCACTGAGATGAGGAATCTCATTTCCAGTGGAGTTGCATGTTTTTAGTGGTAGGGGAAACCGGAGCACCCGTTTGCTAACCGCTGGGCAACCGTGCTGCCAACTACAGATCCACACGACTGTGCAGGTTGCTTTGAAGGCAGCTCCAGGTTTTCTTTTTTTCAAATATATTCCACCACTGCACATTACCACCCATTTTGCCGCGATCTGGAGGATAATGTGCTGGTTTTGCACCAAAAAGAGCCTCTAACACGGAGCCACTCCCCTGCACATGTTAAACTCCACTTCCTGCCAGAGCTAACAGTTGCTAAGGCTTTAGCGCTTGTAGCCTATTTTAAATCATAGGCTGTTCAGAGTGACCTATTAAAGCACCAGGAACTTACAGACTTGGACTGACTTCGATCAGCAGTTTTCAGAAAGTATTTAAGAAAATATTTGCTCTGTTCGACGGCTGAGATGTTGGAGAATTGATAGTTTTGTGAATGCGCAGAAGCACTTTTAACACTCGACACGTAACACCGGGGAATCTCCAAAACATTTCCGGTAATGTGGTTATGTGTAATACCCTCATAAAAGCCAACAGCAGATTTGATTATTCAGAGAGAAAAAAAAAAAGATGGTGTAAAAAAAAAAGAAAAAACAGGCGAGTCGAAAACCAAAAAAAGAATTCGGAACAAGGCACAGAATTTTCTGCAAATGGTCGAAAAAACTGAAACAACTTTAGTGTAACCAGCAGTTAGGGAGGTGTGACGTGAAGCTTTCTACAGTGATTTCAACCGTTCCCCGCCCCTGTTTTTATCCGCGTGACCCCCCGTCTCCCACCCGCCCCCGCTTTGTCCTCTTTTTTTTTTGTAATTTTCAATCGTTTTTTTTTTACACACAAAACATTCCATCTACATCTGCAGACTAGACTAAACAACGGCTTGGACCAGGCGCGTCTCCAAAGCGGTGTCTCCTCGCGTCGACTCTTTCCCGCGGCGAAAGTTGAACCTGAAGCGAATCTCCTTCCGTCCATATCCGGCTCCTCCTCCTTTTTTTTTTGTGTCCCCGTGAAACAGCAGTTATAGTGTGGGCGCTCGGGCTAAGGGGGGGGGGGCGCCGCGATCAAATGTAGTACTCCTTCTTCTCGTCCGAGTTAGAGTGTCCGCCCTCCGCGTTGATGATGGCCGTGTCCGCGTCCGCCGCGTCGTCCGCGCCTTTGGCTTCGTGCGTGAAGTACGTTCCTGAGGAGAGAGAGGGAAACGGGGTCAGAGGTCAATATGAGGGAGCGTCTGTGAGGTTGAAAAGAGAGTCAACTTTTAACCGCTTAACAGTTTCTCCAGTTTCGACTTTAACCAAATCTAAAAGCTTCTTGAAAAAAAGTGTCCGATAGTGATTAGAAGGAGATGTAAATGAAGGTGAAAACACAACAACAAAATTACAGAGACGAAAGAGAAAAGCAACAGAAATGCAACGAAAAATCTATATCTAGAAAAAAGCAAAAAAATCTACAAAAAAAAGCAAAGAAATCCACAAGAAATCCACAAGAAATCCACAAAAAAGCAACAAAAAAGCAACAAAAAATCTATAAAAAAATCTACAAAAAAGCAACAAAAAAATCTAAAACAAAGCAAAAAATAAACCAACAAAAAATGGATAAAAAAGCAACAAAAAATCCACAAAAAAAGAAACAAAAAAGAAACAAAAATTTCTACAAAAACTAAAAATCTACAAAAGAGCAATAAAAAAACGCAACAGAAATTCCACAAATAATCTACAAAGACCAACAAAAAAACAACACATTTTTTTTAAAAAAGCAACAAAAAATCTACAAAAAAGCTGAGAAATCCACAAAAAAGTGACGACAAAGCACCAAAAAATCAAAAAGCAACAAAAAATCTATAAAAAAAAATGTACAAAAAAGCAACAAAAAAATCTAAAACAAAGCAAAAAAATCCACTAAAAATCGATAAAAAAGCAACAAAAAATCTACAAAAAAGCAACAAAAAAATCACAAAAAAGCAACAAAAAATCTATAAAAAAGCAACAAAAAAGTGACGACAACGCAACAACAACACGAGGAAAAATCTCTGATCAATTTTGACGGTCTTAGCTTTCAAATGAGGCGTTTCACTGGCCTATATAAGCTCAGTGCTCGGTTAAGGCGGGGCTTAAGAGGTTAAAGGAACAGGCCACCGTTTTTCCATACTGAGATAAGTTGGAAGCTCCCACGCTCTTCCACGGGCACAAAGACCAGACAGGTACACATCAACTCGTCTAATCTCAGGCAAGAACAGATCTCAGTGTGGAAAAACGGTGGCCTGTTCTTTTAAGAGAACTTTTGTACAATGACTCCACGGGCCTTAATGCCTGTGACCAACTCAGGGGTATAATCTGGGTAAAGAATGACTCCTAAACAGGGGCGGACTGGGACTGAAAAACAGCCCTGGACTCTGGCCAGCCTGGCCCAAATTAGCGTAAATGTGACACTTCCATAAATACATATGTTAACCTCTTACCCCCCGCCTTAACCGAGAGCATTTTCTCCAGTTCGGCTTTACCCAAATCAAAAGGCTTCTTGACTGGAGAGCAACACTGTAACGCCTCATTTGAAAGCTAAAACCAAGAAAAGTGACGGTAACTTTTTGTCACGTTGTCGCTGCATTTTTGTCAAGTTTTTGTTGCTTTTTCATCACTTTTTTGTGGCTTTTGGCGCGTTTTTGTCACTTTTTCGTTGTGTTTCGTCTCTTGTTTTTCGAGAGGTTTTTTTCATGTTATTGTTTTTTTTTCATCGCTTTTTTCATTGCTTTGTCGTCACGTTTTCGTCACATTTTGTTGTGTTTTTGTCACTTTTTTTGTCACTTTTTTGTTGCTTTTCCAACACATTTTTGTTTTTGGATGCTTTTCTTTTAAGCTTTTAGATTTGGGTAAAGCTCGGTTACGCCCGGGGGTAAGGGTAAGGTAAAGTGAGGGGCCAGACCGGTGGCCCTAGAGCCAGTGGCCCTTCTGTGCTCTTCCAGAATGGAGATATGGCCAGTCCGCCCCTGCTCCTAAATATTTCATTTGGTCGTACTTACAGCAGTAGCGCATACTCCGAGTACACCCTACCTCGAGGATCTTACCAAAATTATTGCAAAGTGACCAACTACACAAAGATTATTCAGTGTAATATAGTGTTATGTTCAAAATGAAAAACATGATTAAAACCCTGCGATAGAGAACTGTCTATTCTCTCTCAGGGCTCCTGGCAGTTTCCATGTTTACAGTGAAAGGTGTGAAAACGAGGCGTGGGTGGACGCATGTTTGTGCATTTTTAATCAACAGTTAAAATGTTAATTGAAATTACTACAACGTGACAAAGAGCCCGAAAAGCCTGCACTAAAATTCCCAAACTGATCTGCTTTAAAGCCAACGCTGAAAGACGGATCTGTAGTAACTTAAAAATAAAACAATGTCTAAAAGGCCCATCTGTCCCACTCTCTGTTCCTTCCACAGACCACACCCACACTTCAGCGATATCACAGTCATACCCCCTCCCCCTTCTCCGCCGCAGACTGACGTGAGAAAATCAGCGTCTGAAATAACCCGAAATGAGGCGAGGAGCGCGGCTGCACCTTCACATTAACCTCGTCAAGTTTGTCACAAAGAGACGCAGGAAATCCACTTCAAACCTAATTTGCCAGATTCATGCAGCCACTATCTCGGCCGCGGCTGATAATGGAGGCAATATTCCACATGAAAAGGCCGGGTACAGTGCAGGGAAATACCAACGCGCTTGTTTAAAAAAAAAAGGGGCGAGATATTTTCAACGTTCTCTAAAATGTGACTTTATTTTAACCATCTCTGTGCACCAGCATTCAAGGGCCTGGGCTGAAAGTTGACTTCGAAAGTTCCCGTAAATTAAACACAGAAAAGTTTGATTAATCCCAGGGCAATACACAATCTCACATTTCTCAAAGAATAGTGGTTGAGAAGGTTCTGTTTATATTCTAATGTAAAAGTGGCCCATTCTTCTTAGCAAAGGCTCCGGTTCCTATAAGTTTGAGATCTCCCCACAGTGGTACAATGATACTGAGGTCAGGAGACTAACGGGACCTTCACTTTATTCTGCTGTAAATCACATTTTTTTTCATAGTTTGGCAGGGGGTGCGTCTTATACTCCGGAGCGACTAATATGTGCCACTAGGGGGCACTGCAGGCTAATCGAGCAGCATAAAGAAAGCTTGGAGCGAGCGAGAAGCGGCGGTTACGCGAAACAAAGCTAATCACGGGCTAAAAGTTCGATGGCCACAGCTCGAGGAACGAGTTCACAAATGAGAGGTTGAAAAAAATGTGCTGCAGGGAGAGGCTTGTCAACACCTCTGTGCTCAGGTCGTTGCCATGACGAGTGTTAAGAAGTGACACCGAGGATGAAGATTTCAATGGATTTAGTGATTTGCAGTGAGATGGAGAGTTTGGTCTGTTCTTTATGAACTGTTGATGTGACGTTAACATACCAGAAACCTGTTTAGTTTGTGTAGCTACGTTAGCATACCGTACGCCTATTCAGCCTGTTGCTGTTTTCTTCATTAGGCATTTTTTGGCTGGTGCATCTTATACTCCGGAGCGACTTATGAACCCTACCTAGGAACCCTGCATTCTGGAATTTGAGGACTGGACGGTCTGCGATCTCGGCCCGTCTGCTGAGGGATCCTTCAGCCCTGGGTCTCTATAGTCTGTCCGTCCATGGGAGTGGATCTCTCCTTCTGTGGTTCTCCCCAGGGTTTCTCTTTTCTCCCGCCGGGTTTTTGAGTTTTTCCTCGCCGTGCTGGAGAGTCTAAGGACGGGGGACACCCGCACCTGCTGCCGACGCTTGTTGGACTTTATGTTTGCCTGGATACTTCATTCACCTGAACTTTACATTGCTCTGTTATTGCTCTGTTTTATTGCCTTAATGTTCGGTGCAGCCCTGCTATACAAAACCATTAAACTTAAACTTATAGTCCGGAAAAGACGATCATTTGTGATGTCTTGTCAAATTGTCTTGCATATGTCCCGGCTGACTTATATTATTGGTTTCCTTTGTATTGTTTTCATTCAGGCTGTAGTTTGGTCGACCTAAAGGGGCTCTGGACCCGCAAGCAGCACTTTGGGGTCAGTGTGAATCCAGCTGCAGCACTTTACGCCGGGATCTTGGCCTGAACTACTCTCCCTTTCATGCCCCCCTATATACACACTGCATGAGGACGTTTGGATTACTGCTCCGACGAAGCATCAGCATCAGCTTCATATACCAGGTAAGTCTCTCTTCTTCCTATCGTTCCGTTCCCGCTGCAGTAAATCTTTCCTCTCCATGAGCCGAGTGCATTAAGTGCATGTCATGGACAGGTTGATGCCCGCTGTCATGGGAATAAGTTTGTTGATCAGCGGACTGAACTAACTTGAAACTAGGGCGGTGTCGGGTCGACCCACAAGGCGCTCCAACATGTGTGAAAACGCCCTCATGTTACTCTCAGGTATCGTCCATTGTTCACGACCGGACTGTGCAAAACTAAAGCAGTTCTTTATGAGAGCAAAGACCCCGTGAGGCTCAGTGAGGGTGAACGTTGATCTTCAGTAAAAAAAAAGAGAAAAAAATGTAATTGAATACATTTTTTACCCAGCCCTAACCGACAGTTTGCTAAATGTCTCTCTTCATCCCCTTTCACGGCGAACTGTCCTGTTTAATGAAACTGTCGATTCACGTTTGATCAATAAACAGCGTGCTCTTCAATTAAGGCTCACAGTAAACAGAAACACAAATGCACTGTCCTTTATGAACAGTGTTTAAAGGGACTGTACAGAGTTTAAAAATATGTAATTTCCTCCCCTTACATGATCCAGCTATGTCCTAATGTGTAGACTGAGCCCAGACCACAACTGCCTCTAAAATCCTGCACTATCGCTCAAAAAGGTGTTACTTCGGTTCCAAAGTGCTGTCATGCACTTCATACAGAAGGTGCAGCTACACAAATGACCTGAGGTGGCAGTAGTGAGTATAAAATGGCTAACTTGCATCTAACCCTTTAAGTGAGTGAGTTTATTTCATTATTGTACCTCCAAAATTGCTCCATTTGAAGTAGTTTTATTCCCCTTCGTCTTACCCCGGGACACCCCTTTAACATTGACTTCAGCCCTTTACTCTGCGCATTTGCTGCAGTCTCTCCTCACCTTTGTGTCTCGCGAAGTACCGGCCCAGGACGATGAGTAGGCAGAGCATGGCGAACACCACGACTGCCACCACTCCCCCGATCACCGCGTGGTCCACTGTTCTGGGGGCGCCCTCTCCGGCTCGCGAATCTGCACAAGGGAAACAAAGAGCAGCTCAGTCACAGGACGTCCACGTGTCTCACCAAACCTGCACGTGAGAACAAGGAGAAGGAAAATTACAGCACCGTCTTTTTTTAAATGCCCGTGTGTCTTCTTATGCCCCCATGAACATAATATTAAACACAGATGGACGGCAGTGGCTTAGAGGTTAGAGAGTTCTTCCACTGATCGGACAGCAGCAACCAAGCTAGCAGTTAGTAGGCCACTAATAAAGATGAGTCAAAACCAGGACCTTGTGAACGTTTTGCCCAATTCTAGCTGATTGTCCAGTAGAAGTGAAAAAAACGACACTTGAAGCTAGCCATTAGCATGTAGCATGAAGCTAATGTTAGTATTTTGGTTGTCAACAAAGATATTAAATAAGACTCTATATCAGACATGACCCTCGTTGATGTGGTGGCCATCTTGTGACTGGCCGAAGATGCTAACCCCTAAAGCAGGGGGGCCAAATCCGGTCCTCCAGCACAGAACCTCTGGCCCAAGATGATTTTGAGAAATATTATTATGCAAATAAGAGCAAATACCTTAGAAAAGTAACCTAAAAATGTGAGAAATAGTGTCAGTATTTTAAAAATGTCCTGGCACAACGTCACACTTGCTGATTTTATATAATGTAAAACGGGGATTCTAGACCCAAAAGTGGATCGCGGAACCATTTTCAGTGGGTCTCGAGTCTAAAGGGAACTTTTGTTCAATATTTTCCATCTGAAACTGCATGGGAACACAACACAGTTTGTTAAAATGTTTGTTATTGGGTTGTTTTGATCATAATTTCAGTCTTGTTCAACAAAAACTTGTGTGGGCTTAATGTTGGGTCCCGAAGCCACTTAAGAACCACTGATGTTAAACATTGGTATTTGCAGAAAAAGGTTCTTTACTTTCGGCCACAATGGTGAGGTTCGGGCCCTGGTGTTTTGGCGAAGATGAAAATCGTCCCTCCACGACGCAAACTTGCCTACCCCTGCCCTAAAGCAACCAATGCAGAACCAGGAGCAACATTTCCATTGCTTTAACAGCAGCATTTGACACACTCAGTGTTAGTGATTGGCTGTATTACTTCTAAGACTCAAATCTCAGTCAGTCAGTCAGGATGTCATTTCTTTGACACAGTCGTGTTGTTTAGCCGTATTAGCTTGTTTAGCTTGTTTTCTCCATTCATTCCCAGGGTTCAGTGGTTAGCATTCACTGTATCACTGTCCCATGTCCAATAAATATTGGTCACGTGGTGTTAAAAAGTACAGAAATACTTGTTTAAAGTTGATATCGTGCACATTTTACCATGTGCAATGTTATCCAATGAGTGGTAGCATGGCGCCTTTACTTTCCATCACAGTGGTCTCTACAACACGCCAGAATCAATCGTTTCTGGTGAGAGGGTCCGACAGCAGTGAAAACCTACCAGCAACTCTAAAAGCAATTGATCCTGGAGCGACACCAAGGTGCCACGCTGACCACTCACCTCAAGGTTAAATACGCACAAATATCAACTTTTTAGTTCCAAATAAAAACGTTTCATAATGCAAGTAGGAAACACATTTTAAAGTGTTTGACAGAGGAAAATCCATGAACAAATGGAGCTGCAGTCTATGCCTCCTATGAAAGTGAATCAAGAAGAGTCATGAAAATAACAGCATCAAGGAAATAAGCAGTTTTTCCCATTTGATTGCATTGCACTGGATTAGAAGGGCCGGTCACAAGATGGCCGCCAGGATTACCATTCATCCCAACTTGTCACCTTGGCAAGTCATATCTACAGCTTTATTAATGACCTTCGGTTAGCATTCGCCGTTATTCATGGGCTGTTGAACCACTTTGCTCTCTCTCTGTCTCTGTATCTTTGTTTGTGAGGAAATAAATCCATAATTCAGCATTTGTTAAAGTAATTGAGGAGTTCCTTGTTCTGTATCTCTCACAAACTCTAGTGTATATGTTTTTAGTGATGTGGAGACTTGAGGTAATGCTTCTCTTTTCTTCTCTTTTTGTGATTTTCCGTAAAGAACAAAGAGCCGCAGCCTGTATGAAATGTGCCTTATAAATGAAACTTGCCACTCTCTTCATTTTAACTTGTTTTTCATCCAAAGCGTAATCGATTTTCGTCTGTATCTGGGGATGTAACGTATCTGGGCCAGGGCCGGCTCGGTAAACACTCCTAATAACGTCCCTTTCTCTCGGGAGTCACTTATCCACACAAGGCCATTAGCGTTAAAACAAGACGGAAATATGTGCGGCCGGGGACTTCGCGTTTCTTTTTCCGCGGAATTTCGCAGCCAGTGTTTTATAAATGAATTAGAGTCCCACCGCTGTTAGTGGCTAATTAGTTTCTGATTGGTGCCAAGTATGTGTAATGGGTTTTCTAATTCCATCGAAAAATTGGCACAGGCTAAAACCCAGGGACAAAGAACGGACCCGGACAAAGCGGTTTTTGTCCGAAACAAAACAAAGAAGGTGATATTTGTGGTGTTATTTTCAAAATGTTGTTTATTTAATGAAGATGTGTGAAAAAAAAGGACTTTCTTGAGGTTTCTACAAGGATATACTGTCCTTCAAACGTCATTAATTGGAACTAAAAAGTATAATAGGTGTGTTTTAATAGTTATGATCAAGTTAGTCTCTGAGACGTCCCCTGGCAATATGGTGAGTCTCCAGGTAGTCTCAGTGAAAACGAACAGAGTCTCTGCGTGGTCTCTGAGAGTTCACCGTGAGGTCTATGAGGTCTCAAGCTGTGGTGGTAATGTTGCAAACACTACTTGTTGTCCTCAACCTGTGAGACGTTTCTGTGAGACCAGTCGGAGACCAAGGAGATCTCAAAGAGTCGTATATGGAGTCTTTGAGATCTCCTGGTATCCAACAGGTCTCAGAGACACAGGTTGAGGACAACAGGTAGTGTTTGTGACACAGCTGCTTGAGACCACGTAGACCTCTCGGAGACCATGGGAAGACCGTTGTTTTCACCGAGACTACCTGTAAACTTGCCTTAGAGAGACATCTCCGTGGCCAGCGGCAACTCGAGTCTCCAGCTAGTCTCCAGGCCAGTGAGATAGGCCTTTTAGTGACAGATTGGTAAAAGTTTGAGAGTTAGAATAGTGTAAAAAAAAAAGTAATATGAGCCCCATGTCTAACAAGGCCAATTGTGTGAGCTATGTTTTGCAGCTTTATTTTTCTTAATTCGCCATTAGGGGGGGGGGGGGGGGGCCCATTGTGAAACAATTTTCCATTTCCATCTTATTTTCGGCTTTATTAGACAGGGCAGTCATGTAAAAAGGGATGAAGAAGTGCAACAGCAAATGACAAAATCCTTTGGCTTGTCACCTAACATAGCCTGGTTTTACCAGACCCTTGCACTCATTGCGTTTCGTACAAGGGTCTGGACCTTCACAATTGAGCTCCATTATCAGGTGGGAGGTGAACTCCTTTGGAAATTCTCCTGGAAGAACAAATCCTAAGAACAGGCATAATGAGCCTGATCTTGTGTTTCTAAACGCAGGCTAAACATCTTCATACCTGGTGCAGTAAATGGTTTGAACAGGACATGCTTGTGTTTTGATCACTTTCCACAGCGTGTAGAGCCTAGTTTGTCCTGCGAGAGCTGAAAATGCTGAATGAAGTCGAAGATGAGGAGAACGTTAAACTCTGCCTCAGTCCACCCCGCGCTCTGGCCAACTTCTCAAAGTGGTACTTATGAACTTTTTTTTTTACAGAAATGATTCAGGAATGAGGGCCGTTATATCAAGGGCCGTGGAAGGGCCTCTGGTGTAAAGCCCCGCGGTGTCACTGTGCAACTGTTTGGTGGTTGTTTGCTGCAGACACAGATGGAGCTGAGAGGAGGAGGTCAGGGTTGAGCTGACTCTCGGTTCGTCTCTGTCAGACGCCTGTGCACTATTAACGCAGCATATGTGGATCACTTATCAGAACCGCGGGGAGTCGAGAGCTCGCTCAGTCGGCCGAGTCAGCGCTCATCACTGTGGACATGCAGGTCATCACTGAAACACATACCTTAAAGAAGTTTTAGTAAGTCTTTGGGCAAAAATGTCTTTAGTTTTAGTCGAACAAGTCCTTTCAGTTTAGATATTAGATAGATATTAGATATTCTCTGCTTCACGGAGTGGCGCCCACATGGACAAAGCACAGACCTGCTCCTTTGGCGGTGAACTTAAACGATATGGGGCTCTTTCAGGCTCTTGTGCCGCCTTTAAAGTGTTTGAGCCCTCAGTTTGAGTAGCATCACGTTGTGCTTTTAGTGATGAGGATCTGCGTTTGTCTCTTTCAAACTCGTTTCAGTCCCTTCTCGAGTCGATAGAAATATCCGTAAATGTCAGTCAAAGTTTTAGTCGCATGGATTTCTTTTCCTTTAGTTTTAGTTCTGCTCAAACTATTGGTCGTTTCTGGCTCTCACAATCCCTACTGCACATCCAAATCATTCAAACAAATTAGTCATATGCACAGCTTTGAGCAGTGGCAATGTGAAGCAGGGGGACCGCCCTCAAAATAAACTGCGCTAACTTCGACTTCTATCTTACATCTCTTAAAGGGGTTGTATTATGCAAAATCGACTTTTTCAAGCTTTACATCATGTTATTATGTCATTCCTTCATTAAAAACATCCCTGAAGTGTCGCCTTGGTATTTCGTATTTCGAGTAATCTGTAAAAACTCTGATGGCGGCCATTTTAGGGATAGGTTTGCCTGAGTCCTCCTAGGAACGCCCCCACCTCCTGGAGATGCCTCCGAGCTTTCGTTACCAGCCGAATAACCAACCACTGCTCCTCAGCAGAACCCCCTCCCCACTGATGCCACAGACAGCGTGTGGAGGGGGCGTGTCCGAAAGGGTCAGAGGTTCTTAAAGAGACAGAGGCCTATTTCAAGACATTCACTACAGCCATTTTGAGAGAGCAATTTTATACAAGGCAGTTATTCTAATTTACTGCATTTACACACCAACAGAAGGTTTGGTCATCATTGTAGTGTGATATAGACTGCTGCTATGTGACTGAAAAAAGCATAATACCCCCACTTTAATACAAATCTAAGTGAAGACAATGCGATCCCGTCAGATCAGCAGGAAGGGCCTGGTCGGTACTTGGATGGGAGACTGTGTGGAAACACCAAGAAGCCTGGGCCAATGTAGTGAGTGAGTGGTTGGTGGTGGTAAGATGGTGCTCCTCGGTCTCCTCGGGTACCCCAGCTTTCATCAGCAAAAACACAACTTTGACTAAGAAAAGAAGATTTTTTTTTGGTCAATATTAAAAAGGAAGAAAACTGTTCTTTCAAACTGTGTCCCTGGAACTTCACATGTTTTTAGTCCCTTTATTTGAATCTAATTTAGTTCTAAGTAGTTGATAAAAAGTTCTGGAGATCTTAGTCATAGTGTTAGTTTCATGAATTGGCGTCAGAGTCCCGTGACAGCCTCTGCTTAGGTGATCACATGCTACAGCTCTCGCTAACGCGCCTGTCATGTTCCCGACGTCTGCTCTTTTTAACGACGTCCCGTCAGCGGTCGTGGGATTAAAGCTCTCCAGAGTCACCTGCCTCAGTCCGGCTGGGAGCGCAGAGACCATTATGTCTCACTGTGATTACGTATGTGCACAATTATCCCAGCGGAGACAGGAGAGCAGGCAGCTGCGCCGCCACTGTACGCTCTCAATGAGGGAATTAGAGTCCGTCAAAACTCAGCGCTGACATCTGCTGCTGCAGGCCGTCCATTAGAGCCGGGATGAGAGAGCCCATGTGGGAAAACGGCAAATGATCTATATTTTGTTTCCTCATTTCTTTTGGAAGCTTCCATTCAGCTCGTTTGCTTTTATAAGTTTTGTATGCTCTTGCAAGAATAGAAACGCAAAGTTGGCACAGTAATGATGTGACCAGACAACGACACATTGGGCATTTCAAGATCTCAAATATAGTTGCAAATGAATGTCACTTTGGTCAAAGCGTAAAGCAGGTTTGGTAGTTAAGCATCTCCTGATTTTCTATTAAATCAGATGTAGGGCTGAAACGACTAATCGATTAAACGACGACTAATCGATTATTGAAAGAGTCGACAACTATTTTAGTAATTGATTCATCATTTTCTGGTTCACACAGACTCAAATAGAGCAAAAATGACATGCAAATGTAGTAGGCAAGGCAAGGCAAGGCAACTTTATTTATACCGCGCATTTCGTACACAAGGCAACTCAATGCGCCTTAGTATTATTGATGAAAACCTACTTTGTTTTTCATAGTAAGGGTCTGTAGTGTTTTGTATATTGTAAATTTCCTAAATATCCGTCTGTGTTTCGTCCAATCAGAAGCAGAATTAGCGCCAAGAGCCTCCAACAAACATTTACTTTAAGTTTCCTCCATCAACATGTCCACAAGCGGCGCCACTTTAGTTTCATGTGATCTTTTTTTTTTTTTTTTCATCCAATTTTCCTACACCATTCACAGCCAAGCGATTAATCGATTAATCGTAAAAATATTCGATAGATTCATCGATGGCAAAATAATCGTTCGTCGCAGCCCTAATCAGATATATCTGTGTAATCAGATCTAATAGGTTCCTTCACGTGATATTAAAGCATTGTTACGAAATCTATGGTGATAACGATGGTGTGGCTCAAACATTAAACAACAACCTGCACAAAGTTGAACATCTTCTCATAATGGTCTCCGTAAGTGGTAATGAGATTCAAAAACAGTGATAGTAAATTAAAGAACTTAAAGCCAAATGTGTGAACTTTCTGGATGAGCTGTTAATGATTAATACACAAAGAATCAGTGCAACATAATCCTTGAAGTGAAATATTGCGTTTGCTTCTACTATTGTTGAAGGCAAAGGTTCATGCAGCATGCAGCAAGGACGGTATAACAACAGCAAAACTGGTTCAGAAGTGTAATATTTAATACAAAGTCACTGGTCCATGAACAGAGTGCACATGATCACCATGATAAAAGCCTCTCTAAAGCCCTTTGAAACTTTGTCTCACAAATCCATTTCAATTTACAAATGCGTCGAAATATTTGTCGTGTATGCCTGATATAAATGTTACTTTTCTGAACCGCTAGCACGAAGGACGCTGATATTAGCTGATCAACACACACAACTGATACCATGCTATATTAATGGAGGTGGTGAGAGGCGAATATCACACTGGTGATGTTTCTTTCTTTTGACAGACAGTTGATCCCTTAACTCCCGCCTGAACCGAGAGCAATTTCTCCAGTTCAGCTTTACCCAAATCCTGTAGGCCAGTGTAACACCTCATTTGAAAGCTAAGATCTACAAAACTCATCTAAATGGATCTTTTTCCTCACGTCATCAGATTTTTTTTCCATCATTTTTTTTGGGGGGGGGTTTCAACTAATTTTTGTACATTTTTCGTCATTTTTTTTGTCACTTCCTGTCATTTTTTGTCAATTTTTGTGACTTTTTGCCACTTTTTCTTCATTTTTTGGTCAATTTTTGGTCAATTTTTTGTCAGCTTTTGTCACATGTTCATCATTTTTTCATCATTTTTTTGTCCATTTTTTGTCCATTTTTTGTGACATTTTTGTGACATTTTTGCCACGTTTTCTTCATTTTTTTGTCAATTTTTTGTCAATTTTTTGTTGTTTTTTTGTCTAAGTTTTCTCACTTTTTTGTCACATCTTCATCACTGTTTTCGTCTCAGTTCTGTCGCTATTTTCTCACCTTTTTTCCAGAAGCTTTTGGATTGGGGTAAAGCCAAACTAGAGAAAATGTGCTTGGTTTAGGTGGGAGTTAAGGGGTTAAACAAACAACCGGTTTATATACAAACCAGTTCATGGTTATGTTTACACGGCAAAGACGTACCTCTGCTATTAGTTCATCTACTTCCACCACTAAGACTAGATTTACCAATACTAAGGATGAAACCCTATGGTCTTGGTTTTTAAATAATCGTTGGAAATGCAAGGCCTGGTCTGATACACACCATGATGGCCGCCAAAACAACAAAAGCCACGTGATGGAAAGGCCCAGACAAAGCAAATCTCATGAACCAGTGACTTTGGGCGATATCACACAGGAGAGAGCAGAGCCACAGCAGAAGTAACGAGGAGAGTACCCACCATGAGCCGCCGGTTCAGTGCTGGGCGTGGTGTCTGAGCGCACGGGGAGCAGGTGCAGGACACGGGGAGGAGGAGGAGGAGGAGGTGCAACACGAGGAACAACATGCAAATCAAGAAGAGGCAGGGAGAAAACAAACGACATCCATAAGCAAGCATTCAGAGAGAGCACCACAGAGCACAAGGTACAGGCTGGAGACATGGACACACGGCACCACACCACAGGGGGCGCTGCAGTCCAGACGAGAGACACAGAGGAAATGTCCCCTTCATTACACTCCACATGTTTCTGCAGTAACGGAGCCGTAAATCGCACACACACACACATGCATTGAGATTTGAACACAGGTTCATGTGGCGTGCACTCCTGGTGGTTTGTAGAGGAACTACAATCACAACTCGCACGGTAATGTCTGAAAACTTTGTTCTATTTTCATTTTTAATTCAGTATTTAAATGTTTAGTAAAGATAAAAATACAAATCGGCCAACAGCTTCAAAAATAAAATAAAAAACATTTACAGAAGGAAAGGGAATATCTTGGATTCCCAGATGATTTGGTTAACCCCTTAACTCCCGCCTGAACCGAGCACATTTTCTCCAGTTTGGCTTTACCCCATTCCAAAAGCTTCTGGAAAAAAGCTGTGAAAATGGCAACAAAACTGAGACGAAAACAATGATGGAAATGTGACAAAAAAGTGAGAAAACATTGACAAAAAAGTGACGAAAAATTAATGAAAAAGTTGCAAAAATGTCACAAGAAATTGACCAAAAAATTGACAAAAAATGACAAAAAATTTGACAAAAAATGACAAAAAATTTATAAAAAATTGACGAAAAAATGACAAAAATGTGACAAAAAAATGACAAAAATGTGACAAAATGTTGCAAAAAATACAAAAAATAGGATAAAAAATTGACAAAGAAATTACAAAAATTTGACAAAAAATGACCAAAAAAGACAAGTGACAAAAATGTGATAAAAAAATGACAAAAAAAAATGACAAGAAAGTTACAAAAATGAGTTGAATACCCAACAAAAAACGATGGAAAAATAATCTGATGACGTGAGGAAAAAGATCCTCTCGGTTCAGGCGGGAGTTAAGAGGTTAAATATAATTACACTTAACAGTGATCTAAACCAGTGGTTCCCAAAGTGGGGGTCACAATTTTTACATTTCTGACATGGCATTTGATTTATTTTTGATGAAATATTTTAGTGAAATTAAGCCAAATATCAAAGTGTCCTTATATGTCCATATCCTTATATGCAGTCCTTATATTTAAAGAGTTCAGTGGTGCTAGGCTAGTGCATGTCTATGGTAACTGGTAGCCTGCATTAAAAACCTCTTCAAAATCATGGGGTCGTCCTCCAAACGTTGCCATATCTGATTTGTGAATTCTACATAATTGTTGAAATAAAACCATTTTGCATTTAGAAGAACGTATATTTGAGCAGCATCAGCTTCCTGGTTGTAGCTACGCAGCGGCGGAGTGATCTGCTCGGTTACCGGATCTACACTAGTTTGTTTACCTGCGGCGGCCATTACTACACGTGGAATTCACAAAGGAGCTTTCTACAAATCAGATATGGCAACGTTTGGAGGACGACCCCATGATTTTGATGAGGTTTTTAATGCAGGCTACTAGTTACCATAGACATGCACTAGCCTAGCACTAGCCTAGCACCACTAAACTCTTCAAATATAAGGAATGCATGAATAAATCATAATAATATCTCAAGAAATTAACAAGAAGAAACTTTATTTATAGAGACAACACTCTGGACTACTAGGAAACGAGACCCTATGTCAAAAATCCTGTCTCTGTATCTTTTTTCAGTAGAAAATATGTCCATAATTCTGCATTCGTTAAAGTAGTTGCGGAGTAACTCGTGGAAGAGTAGTTCTTATTCCTCTTTGTCCAGAATTGCTTTTATTACCATGGTTATGAACCCTCTGGCAGCTTTTGTGGGCGTTCTCAGAGATGCCGTGTTCGTAAAAGTGGTTTTTCGAAGGCCCTGCATCTTTTGACCAGGAAAAAAAAGGCAAGGCAAACATTTCGTATACAAGACGAAAAAAAGTCGTCCCGCCCCAGTAAACCATAAATATTAATTAATTTCTGAGACACTGCTAACTGTTCCTGGGATAATAACCATCGTGCTGTAGCCGTTAGGAAAATGAGAGGCCGATGACGGAATGCAAAGGGGTTACTGTACCTGGGCGGTTCTCCGGGAGGGGCAGGGGGGTGGTGGGCGTGGCGGTGGTGGAGGTGGTGGTGGTGGTTGGGATGGGGGTGGTGGTGGGAGCATCTGATGACCAAACACACGACACGACGACACACACAGGGAGAAACAAATGAGTAAAACAAACGGAACAGAAATCGAGGAGCATGGAGGTTTAAGCGGATGGCTGCGGCGCGAACAGAGACACGAGGCTCGGACACGTCACGGTGGAGTTAAACCACAGGAAGTCAAAACAGAACAAAGTGCTTAAGAGTGTGCAAACTAAGGCGAGTGTTTGAAGATATTAACTGACACCAAGAGACTTTCTTAAAAGTATCTGCTGTGAGTGAAAGAGTGAATGGTCTGCTTACATTGTGAGACCAATAAAGTCTATTAACCTCTTACCGCATAAACCAAATGCATTCTGTCCTCTTAGGTTATTATGTAGGCCTGTGTAGCACCTCATTTGAAAGCCAAGACCCACAAAACGGATATTTTTCCTTGCGTTGTTGTTGTTGTGTCGTGTCACCTTTTTGGGTTGAGTTTTTTGTCACTTTTTGTTGAATTTTTGTCTTTTTTTTTTTTTTAGTTTTTGTTGAATTTTTGTCACATTTTTGTTGAATTTTTGTCTTTTTTTTCCATTCTGTCCTCTTTGGCCATTATATAGGCCTGTGTAGCACCTCATTTGAAAGCTAAGACCCACAAAACTGATCTTTTTCCTCGCATTGTTGCTGTGTTGTGTCACCTTTTTGTTTTGTTTTTTTGTTTGTTTTTTTTCCACATTTTTGTTGAATTTTTGTCACATTTTTGTTGAATTTTTGTCACATTTTTGTTGAATTTTTGTCTTTTTTTAGTTTTTGTTGCATTTTTGTCACATTTTTGTTGAATTTTTGTCATTTTTTTGTTGAATTTTTGTCATTTTTTTGTTGAATTTTTGTCACATTTTTGTTGATTTTTTTTTTTTTTTTTAGTTTTTGTTGAATTTTTGTCACATTTTGGTTGAATTTTTGTCATTTTTTTGTTGAATTTTTGTCACATTTTTGTTGAATTTTTGTCTTTTTTTTTTTTTTTTTGAATTTTTGTCACATTTTGGTTGAATTTTTGTCATTTTTTTGTTGAATTTTTGTCACATTTTGGTTGAATTTTTGTCACTCTTTGGTTGAGTTTTTGTCACATTTTTGTCACATTTTTGTTGAATTTTTGTCACATTTTTTGTTGCGTTTACATCCTTGTTTTCTTCTCATTTTTTGTGGCTCTTTTGGTGCTTTTTTCCCCAAGAAGCTTTTTGATTAGGGTAAAGCCAAATTGGAGAAAATGGGATCTGTTCAGGTTAAAGGTGCAGTGTACTACTTCTTATGCGAGGAGTTTATATTTGTGTGTTTGTGAAGGCAATCATTCTTCCAGGGAGAATCCATCGTAGAAAACAGTTAAATAATCGACCGGACTGGGTTTGGTAAAGTTGAGTCACAGAAGCTTGTTCAGAGCTCTTCAGGTCCTAAAGTCTGGGTAATAGTCACTTTTCTGACCTAAAGTGGGGCTTGGCGATATGGCTTTTTTACTCAGTTTGTTTGTTTACTTTATTGTCCCCGTAGGAAAATTTGTCTTCTGCATTTGACCCATCCTTCGATGCCACTGAGGAGCAGTGGTCGACAGCAGTGCCGCGCCCGGGGACCCATCTCCATGATGTGGAGCCAGGCTGATGATCAGAATCACCCGGCTGGAGGTTTCACCTATTGCACATGTTTTAGTGGTTTGGGAAACCGGAGTGCCCGGAGGAAACCTACACAGACACAGGGAGAACATGCAAACTCCACACAGAAAGGCCCCGTCCTAGTGGGAATCGAACCCGGGACCTTCTAGCTGTGAAGCGGAGGCGCTAACCGCTGCGCCACCGTGCCGTTTGGGCGATTATTTGAAATAAACTTTAAAAAGTCTCCTGATCTTTCATATGAAGTAAACTGCAGAGTCCTGCTCATTAATATTTCATAATGTCGCTACAACTAGGCCCTTTAAGAAAATATAACAATTTATTTAAAAATAGTTATTTCTGTTTTAGATATTCCTTCCTCTTAAAAGTAAAACCTCTTAATAAGCCATGGAGTTTATCGTCTTCATGCCTCTGCTGTGTGCCCCCTGTGTGTGCTCCATGGAGACTCAAGGGAAAGGGGCGGAGCTAAGGGGAGACACTACAGGCAAAACATTTTTTTTTTCAGTTTTCAGGTTTTGCACCAGATTGGTTTCTGAACATATAAGCTTTCACCTGGAATGAAAAAAATACACCAAATCTTCTCTACAACATGTTTAAATATTGCACTGATTCAATGTTTCCCATAGATTTAAATGGGAAAACGTCATTTCAAGGGCCTTTTTTCTCAAAATGCATTTTCCTCTCATTGTGGCGACACTATCTCGGCATCAGTCGCATCTAAAGACTTCAGATTTTCCTTCCTTGGACTGAACAATATTTTGAAGAGTTTTTCCAGAGGGATTTTTTAATATCTAATTCTTGGCCTGATTTATTGAGTTTTAAATGTCAAAAAATAAGGCAAAAAAAAATCTATCTTTACAGATTTTTCCTCTAAAAACAGATAATATTAAAACTAAACAAGATATCCTAAAGCCCCTCTGAATAAGTCTTGGTTATGAATATAATAAAACCATAATAAAAGCTCTACTCTGCTCTCAAGCTTCTGTGACTAGAAGCGGAAAGTCCTCAACTTTACCAAACCCAGTCCAGTCGATGATTTAACCTGTTTCTATGATTTCAGTTTGTGTGTGTTTGACATGGTAGTGACCCAGCGGCTCTACGACTGGAAGTCTATGGGAAAATAAACTAAAGCTGGAATCACTGACTCACCTAAAGCACATAAACAGCTCATGTACATGTTTTACGAAATCTCCCACAAAGCTTTATCATTCTTTCTGTATTTGGAATCAGAAAAATGTAACATTAATCTAATTATGTTCGTGCGAGAAACAGCTGTGATGGAAAACGCGGCAGGTAAAAATAAAAAAGTAAAAGGTAATGGAATGAGGGAGTAATTATAAAGTAATCAGCAGGTATACGTGCAAAAAGGTGTGGGTGAAGGGGTCATGAATATCAGCCTCATTATATTTCCCCAAATAAATCGTTTTCTCCAACCTGTTTATGTGACAACGGTTCATGTGTTTGGGCCAAAAGATGCACGATTTTTAATAAACCAAAGAGTACAATTACACATTTGCGATTTATGTTTAAAGGCGAGACGCTGCAGGTGAATATGGGAAAAAACAATATTTGGTGATATCAATTGAAAGTTGGGATTTTGGGTTCAAAGCTCAATAAATCAGGCTGGGAATTTGATATTTCAAAAAATGTCTCTTAACACATTGAGTGCCAACATTACAGACCATTTTTCATGATATTTGTAGCACCACAGCGTATTCTATGTTATAGCCATGGACACATGCTGTGGCTCGTTTGAAAGACGAGACTCTCAGCTCTCCGTAGGTGAAAACTGTTTAATTCTACTTGCCTCAGTTCCTGAAAAAAATCTAATCTGAACAGAGGCTAGTTTTGATGAAAATCACAGATTTTTTTCTAGATTCTGAGATAATTAAGTGTTTTATGCAACACTCTCCTTTCTGATTAGCTCCTCCCTCCTCCTCTCTGGACAGATACTAACGTTATGGGAAGAGGCAAATATATTTTCAAGTTAATTTTTAAGGACAACATTATTGACATGTTTTGAAACGCCGCGTGTCATCGATCTCTTGAAGACTTTAACAGGATGTTTCTCAGCCGTCCTTGGAGCGATTTTAACCATTTAAAAACTCAAAGAAACGTTAAAATCTTGGTATGTGAAGCAGCTCTGCTTTGTCAAACGTGCTCCAGAGAGCGACAGAGAAGTGTCGGCTTAACAGCTGTTCACTACGCAACACCACGCCCCCCCAGACAAACACCACGCCCCCTCAGACTAACACCACGCCCCCTCAGACTAACACCACGCCCCCTCAGACTAACACTACGCCCCCTCAGACTAACACCACGCCCCTCAGACTAACACCACGCACCCTCAGACTAGCACCACGCCCCCTCAGACTAACACCACGCCCCCTCAGACAAACACCACGCCCCCTCAGACTAACACCACGCACCCTCAGACTAGCACCACGCCCCCTCAGACTAACACCACGCCCCCTCAGACTAACACCACCACCAGACTAACACCACGCCCCCTCAGACTAACACCACGCCCCCTCAGACTAACACCACGCACCCTCAGACTAGCACCACACCCCCTCAGACTAACACCACGCCCCCTCAGACAAACACCACGCCCCCTCAGACTAACACCACGCCCCCTCAGACTAACACCACGCCCCTCAGACTAACACCACGCCCCCTCAGACTAACACCACACCCCCTCAGACTAACACCACGCCCCCTCAGACTAACACCACGCCCCTCAGACTAACAACACGCCCCTCAGACTAACACCACGCCCCCTCAGACTAACACCACGCCCCCTCAGACTAACACCACGCCCCTCAGACGAACACCACGCCCCCTCAGACTAACACCACGCCCCCTCAGACTGACACCACGCCCCCTCAGACTAACACCACGCCCCCTCAGACTAACACCACGCCCCTCAGACTAACACCACGCCCCCTCAGACGAACGCCACGCCCCCTCAGGCTAACACCACGCCTCCTCAGACTATCACCACGCCCCCTCAGACTAACACCACGCCTCCTCAGACTAACACCACGCCCCCTCAGACTAACACCACGCCCCTCAGACTAACAACACGCCCCCTCAGACTAACACCACGCCCCCTCAGACAAACACCACGCCCCCTCGGACTAACACCACGCCCCCTCAGGCTAACACTACGCCCCTTCAGACTAACACCACACCCCTCAGACTAACACCACGCCCCTTCAGACTAACACCACGCCCCCTCGGACTAACACCACGCCCCTTCAGACTAACACCACGCCCCCTCGGAGTAAAAAAAACAGAGAAAAGAAACGCAATAATATATATGAAATGTCCAGATCGTGACTTTTCACAAGTTTTTCTTCTGTTTATCACAGAGCTACCAAAATCACGCACAAAACCTTTTTTTTTTGTTTTTTTCGTTTTTTGGCACTCAATGTGTTAAATAAAACCTTCAAAAATATTGTTAAATCCAAGACTGGAAAGTTTGAGTCTGCGGGAGCTGAAGTGGAGATGTTGTTGCAAAAGTGGAATGAAAACCTCATTTGGAGAAAAAAACGACCTAAGATTATGTTTGCCGTCTCCCAGGAAGGAAGTGACCATATTTGGATTGCACTGACCACTGTGTGAAAGATCTCTGTTTTCACCTGGAGCGTCTCGCCTTCTAACATGAAATCCCAAACACAGCATGTAAAACACTGCGTACCGTAGACATAGAGGATGTAGTCGTCGTAGGACTCTCCCACGGCGTTGGCGGCCATACAGCGGTACGTCCCGTTGTACGACTTGTTCAGGTTCTCGATGTACAGGTCTCCTCCGGTGATGACCGCGTGTGAAGGAACTTCGTCGTCTACTTTCACCCACTTTACTAACTGAGGCCTGGACACACAAGAATCAGAAACTGTGTGACGAACAATCTGAATTCAGTGGGAGAACATGACTTTTAAGATGTTAATCACCAAACTAAAACTAGCACAAAGTCCGATGTCTTTTCTGTCAGCAAAAAAAAGGAACAAAGCTTGGGTCTTTTTCTCTTTTGTAATAAAAATTGGCGGCATTATTCAATCACACAGCAGGAATTGTAGTCAGATGAAAGGACTTGAAGCCACCAGATTAATGTGGCAAATTTGTGGAACAATGGCCTTCTGGAAAAGCAACAATTGTGGATTTTCTGTTCGTAAATTTCTTTCACAAACCACTCAATCGCCCTAAGAGAAATGGGCTCCTGTTGTCCTATGGAAGTAACAGGGTGCTCACTCTTGGATGATAATGTTTTCTGGTGGAATGAAAGCGAACTAAGGCCACAATTGGGCCCTTTGGAATATATCAAAATGAAGCTATAGTGATCCATATGTGTCAGACTCACTGTGGTTTGCCTTTGGCCTGACACGTTAGCTCCAGGTTCTCTCCTTCTCTGGTTAAACCCTGAGGAAACTCCACCACAATCTTCACTTCAGGTTTGTCTGAAAGAAAAATATCAAGATGCATTGATACATTTATTGTCAAAGTGTTTATAAAGAAAGTATCATCAACATGGAAAGCTGGTTCATCCTCATTAAACTCATTTCACTGGAAAACTGCACATTCTTGCTGTTGCCAGTGTTTTCTGAGAGATCCTTTTGTGAGACTGGGTTGTAAAACTAAAAGTGTGGTTTGACTGGGACACCCACATGATGGCTACGACACAAGTCCAGATTCGCTCAAAAACTGCCAGAATGAGATCAGCCGATGACCTGAACGTCCTGAATGACCAGGTTACTCCATCAGTGGATTTCTTCTTCCCTGATGACGATGCTAGGATTCATCGGGCTCGCATAGTGAATGTGAGTGCAACCTCCCTGCCTGAACCAAATTTTTAGTGTAACGCCTCATTTGAAAGCTAAGACCTACGTCTTCGTAACTGTTTTGTTGCTCTTTGACTTTGTGTTTGTCACATTATGAAAGTGTTCTTGTTCTGTTTTAGTTTTTTTTTTTGTGTGTTTTTCGTCACACATTTTTGTCACTTTTTCATCACTATTCGTCACGTTTTTGTCACTATTATTTCAAGAAGCTTTTAGATTTGGGTAAAGCCAAACTGGTGAAAATGCAGTTGGTTCAAGTGGGGGTTAAACAGAGGAAAGAGATAATTGGCCATGGATCTTTTGAGCAAAAAAATGTGGTCAATTCCAGCCAAATCTGCAACTGAACATGTTTTAGGTCATAATTTCGCTATTTTAAATGAACTTCCAGACTTGAGCGATGTCCTAGTTCTTTGAGCAATTTTGATTTAATGCCAGTTTGAGTTCAATTTAACGCTTTTTTGACTTTAATGACTTTTATCGCTTTTTAATGGCCCGTGGAAAACCTGCAACACTGGCTCTTCTGACAATGCAGAAGCTTATTAAAACAACGCCGCAGCGAATGGGGCTGTAATCAAAACTGAAAGCGCTACAACCAAATATTAGAGCGTGTGACCTTTTTTTTTTTGCCCAGGCCTTGGATCAAAACTAAAACTTCTCAAATTGACACATTTACAATTCAAATCAGTTTTTCTTTTCAACAAAAAGCAAAATCGACAGTGGAAGAAAAGTGGACCTAAAAGTGACCCCTGTGGAACGCCAGGGAAAGACGATTAAAAACTCGCTGAGGAAAGAGTCAAAAGTTCACATTTTGTTTGGAGCCGAACAGAGAGAAATGTTGACTGGAAAAGTGCAGTCAGTGGGACAGAGAAATCAAAAGGCTGTTGTGATGTTTTGTGACAGTGGGGCGCGGTGACAATCCTCGCTGTGGTATTCTCCTCCGCCACGAACTCCCTATTGTTACCAGGGTATTGACTTGGACTGGTGTTATCAACGTGTGTTTGTATCTCGGTTTGAGTCGCGCTCTTTTGCTGTGAACAAAAAATCTCATGTTTTATTCACCCGCCTTGGCATGGAGATAGAATTCTATCTTCACTTGCGCAGGGAGCGGGAATGACAGCAAACAAACAACCGCACCGTGAAGAGTTGTAACTTTTTCATCTGGATTCTTGGGTGAAGACAGTGTATGAATGATTTGAATATGTTTTACTTCGATCCCTGTTTGTACGCGCCGTATATTCAATAATTCATTGTAAGGACTTTAGGGATCTTGAAGTTCTTATTTATTATTTTATTATTTGGTTGGGACAGTGCATGTTATGAAGTGCCGTCATGCACGAGTTTAAAGGGATGTTTCAGGATTTTTGACATAGGGCCTCATTTCCTAGTTATCCAGAGTGTTGCTGATTTCTGGAGATATTTTTTTTGTAATTCATGCAGTTCTTGTATTTGAAGAGTTACGTGGTGCTAGGCTAGTGCAAGGCTAGTGCATTTCTATGGTATCAGCTAGCCTGCATTAAAAACAGTCTGACCCGCTCCACAGAGCACCTGAGGCAAATCACTTATAACGCCAGACTAACCATATGAAGCCTAGGCATTAATTCAACCTGGGAGACTAATTTCAGCATCAACAAACCTCCAGCCAATAATCGCTTCTGTGAGGCCACACCTCCACCTCAGCCTATCAGCGTTAGAGCCGCACCTCCGTAGCATCCAATCATCGCCCTCGGTCCCGCTTTTGAGCCTCCAGCAATCATGGATCGCTGCGCTGCGACCCGCCTCCACCCCATCTCCACCTCTTCTGCCTTTGGCTTCTACCTGCTGCATCTTCAGTGTCCAGGCCCCGGGGAAGACATCCCTAACTCTAAGCGTTCGTCCATTCGGACATCAATGCATACATCGATGTCTACTGCCGGGGTCTGATCGCCAAAACAAAATACATGTCAATAAATCTTCCTAATTGCCTTTTTTGTCTGTTTGAGTCTATCCAGGTTGAAATAAATGTCTGTGTCGATAGAATAATGTTTGGAATATAACTGACCTTGCATCACATGAATGATCGCATTTTTAGGGACTACTTTCTAGCAGATCACTCCGCCGCCGCGTAGCTTATACAACCACAAAGCTGATGCTGCTCAAATATAAGGTATTTTAAAAGCAAAATGGTTAAAATTATTCTATGGACACAAACATTTATATGGTTAGTCTGGCGTTATAAGTGATTTGCCTCAGGTGCTCTGTGGAGCGGGTCAGACTGTTTTTAATGCAGGCTAGCTGATACCATAGAAATACACTAGCCTAGCACTAGCCTAGCGCCATGAAACTCTTCAAATATAAGAACTGCATGAATTCCCCCCAAAAATCTCCAGAAATCAGCAACACTCTGGATAACTAGGAAATGAGGCCCTTTGTCAAAAACCCTGCAGTTACACGTAAGACCTGAGGTGGCAGTAGTGAGCATTAAATGACCAACTTGCATCTAGTCTTTTTAAAGACTCAGAAAGTCTGAAATCATGCACTTTTCTCCATTTAGAGCTAAATACTCAACCTCCATGGGGTCTTATCACATGTAAAGCTCTTCCCTGTAATGGTAATTTTTCTGGACATTGATTTAAAATGGGAAATATTGAATGTTTTTCCTGAAAGGTTTCACCCTATTAACAAGTTCCGCATTAATTCATCAAAATATATTGTTACTGTATGGAAAGTGTTATCAAAAAGTGACTTGCAAGGATTCACCCATCAGAACGAAGTGTGCTCATATTACACCAGAGACAGAAAGACAACTGGCAGAGCGCAGAGCGGCGGCATTAGCATTTCAAACAAACTTCAGCCTGACAGGAGGACCACTCTTTAAACTGCCGAGATTGGACGACTCTTTCTTCTTCCTTTTTATGTGTCAGACCCAATTGAACTCGCAAAACACTGAACCACAACACTTTGAACTTTTGAGAGAAACAACTTTAAACTCTGGTTCTAACACAGCAGCTACTTTCACATCGCATTCGAAAGGTTTTGTTTATCAGAATTGTTGATGCTTGGCTTGTCTTCTGGCACCTTAAGATAGTAAAGGAACATTATGAAACTATAAAGAAAAGGGGGGCCTGGAGCGATCCCTGTGGAACGCCAGGGAAAACCAATGCAATTCTCTCAAAAATGCCACAGGCTCGCTACAGGAAAGGGAATCTTGTTTGAAAAGCGCCTTTCACAAAGCAGAACTCGCCCAAAAGTGCAGTGCATAGTATAGTAGTTTACTTTTAAGCAGTGGTTCTCAACCGATGCAGCTTTGGGACCCACTTTTCACCTATCATGACAAGCTGCAAGCCCGAATTAAAGCTATTTTTCATTTAAGCACATCCCAAAGATTCTCAATGGGGTTAAGATCTGGACTCTGTGGAAGCCGATCCATCTCACGCTCCCTGGACTCTTTCACAATGTGAGCCAGATCAATCCTGGCATCGCCATCTTGGAAAATGCCCGTGCCATCAAGGAAGAAGAAATCCATTGGTGGAATAACCTGGTCATTCAGGATGTTCAGATAAGATAAGATAATGCTCATATTGTATCGTCACATTACGGCGCTGGGGTTTGCCTCATTTTCCGGAGTAAACAATTTTCTCAGCTCCTCAAACCGTCTTATAAATCTACTAGCTGAGACCCGGCCTTCGGCCGGGCCTCGCTAGTCTCCACATTTGATATTCTGAGATTATGAGTGATTACAAAGAAATGTCCAACCCGTCACACAGTTCAGCTGTAGACCAGTGGTTCCCAACCCATGCCAAAAACTATGGCCACTACAAATGAGTAAAAGAATGAATGCAAAAAAAAATGTCAAACAAACTGCAATTGGAGTGTTTGATGCACCCGTGCTCCTTTCTTATAAACTACAACGACAATATTTTCGCTAAACTCAGGGAATAGAATTCAAGAGACAGTGGAATAATTATGGATAAATATTAGGGGTTCAGCTCTAACGCTTTGGTTCAAAGTGCAGGACCCGTGGTTTGGTGCATCACGGTAGTTTACAATCCAAAAAATAATGAGTAGGTTTAGAAATGAAATAGCCTAATTATCGTTGTTAGACAGTATTTATAACCTGACAATAAAATTGGCAATGCTTTCCAAGCTGCTTTAGAATAAAATGTACCTCTGGGCTCAATACGTGAAAGCAAAATAGAAAACAAAAGGTACAGCAGCAAAGTAAAAAAAAAGATAAAAAGAAAAAAAACTTCGCAGTGCAGGCCATGCGGTCGTTAAGTTGTAGTGTCATTTTCGCTTTTACTCACACGGAGGATAAATCAGTCGGAGCAGCGCGTGTGATTAGAGGCTCGTGTTTGAGGTTTTGGGCACGCACGCACACGCACACACATACGCACACGCACACGCACGCACACATGGCCCTGTTGGATGCGCACGCGCACACATACATACACACACACACGCACACACACATCGCCCTGTTTGTACGCGCGCACACGCACGGCAGTCAGATCTCGTGCACTCGGGTTTTTGTGACAGCGGGTTGTCCTCGGACAGCAGCACCGCGGTCCATATGGACCCGTGGTCAATGCCCGCGAGCGGTGGGACTCGTCACGTGGGGGCCGGCCGCGGATGTAATAACACCAACCACGCACACACTCAGTACTGTCGCCAGGCTTCCTGGTGTTCCCAAACGGTCTCCCATCCCAGTTCTAACCAGGCACTTTCCTGCTTAGCTTCAAAGTCGGTATGGGAAATAAACATGGCGGCGCCCAGGCGGCGGCCATTGAGATAGCGTTTTCTATAATAGATTCCCATAAACATGACGGACTCGTGTGAACTGTAATGATCTCCTGGAAGTACTGAAGGCTTCTGGTTATTACAGGATGGAAAATCCCCTCTGCTGCTCTTTGAGACCCCGCTACAGCCTCCACCGCGCGGATGAAATAGTGTGGAGCGCCAACACGGGGGCCATTATCATTATGCTAACTGAATTATTTGTTTTATTGCACACCGAGCCTCATAAAAGCACTCAGGAAGGTACGATCCGTCTCCCAGCAGCCGACTGACCTCACAGAGGAAACTACAAGTGTGGAGGAGTTCTGCTGTGTTCAGCGGCAAACACCAGTCCTTTGTGTTTGGATGTTTTGTAGACTTAATTGTACGTAAAGAGGTTTGCCCTCTGCATTTGACCCCCGACTGTGCCACTTATTATAAAGCATTCACATGGACTTACATTGTACTTCTAGATGTTTCTGCGCCTGGAAGTCTTTGACCGCAGGATGGTCCACGATGCAGACCACGGGAACCCCGTCGTCCTCTTTGCTGACGGTGAAGGTGAGGCGGCTCGTCACGGTGTACATGCGCTCATACGTCACCTCCACTTTGGGCTTGCCTGAAGGAAAACAGAAAAAATATTTATACAGTTTCTTGTGTTCTGGCAGGCATAAAGAGTGGAGCCAAAAATGATATAGGCCTATAGCTAAAACTTATTTTTATGGCCATTCTTTTCACCTTTTTGCTGTTAAAGAGGGGGTATTATGCTTTTTTCAATCACATAGCACCAGTCTATATCACACTACAATGATGACCAAACCTTCTGTTGGTCTGTAAATGCAGTAAATTAGAATAACTGCCTTGTATAAAATGTCTCTCTCAAAATGGCTGTAGTGAATGTCTTGAAATAGGCCTCTGTCTCTTTAAGAACCTCTGACTCTTTCCGACACGCCCCCTCCACACACTGTCTGTGGCATCAGTGGGGAGGGGGTTCTGCTGAGGAGCAGTGGTTGGTTACTCGGCTGGTGACGAAAGCTCGGAGGCGTCTCCAGGAGGTGGGGGCGTTCCTAGGAGGACTCAGGCAAACCTATCCCTAAAATGGCCGCCATCAGAGTTTTTACAGATTACTCAAAAATACGTGAATGTGCCAAGGCAACACTTCAGGCATGTTTTTAATGAGGGAATGACATAATAACATAATGTAAAGCTTGAAAAAGTTGATTTTGCATAATACCCCCCTTTAATCTGTTTAATTAAGTTAAGTTATACTTTATTAATCTCTGGAGAGAAATGTGTTCTCTGCGTTTGACCCATCCTCAAAGTCGCTGGGCGACCTGTAGGAGCAGGCAGCTGCCAGCATGGGCTGGGGGACCATCTCCATGATGTGGAGCCAGCTTTGCCTGGTCTGCCAAACAACATGGTTTTCCATAGATATTTCAAAGACATATAGTCAGAGAGCGAGCCTGATCTCAATGATTCCCCGGTGGGCGTGATTCACAGACGACATCAACCAATTAGAGCAACTCTGCATACAACGCAGTAACAAGCGAAGCCTTTCCAAAAACGTCCTTTTATACAAAGAACGCTTCAAACTCTGTTTCTTGCTCCGGCTTTAGGGATTTAATATCTTTCAATAGATTAAAACAGACGAAAGAGCAGAAGAAAACATTGTATTGGTCGCCGCCATCTTTAATGTTTTCGAAGAGTGCGTGGTGGTGACGGGTGACGGCTTCCGTCTCTTGGTGCGTGATTGGACCGATGAGGGTAAAATCGTGATATGATTGGCTGTGAGCCGCCGCCCAGACGGTTCTTCTCTTGACACAGTCTCAAGCAGTTGTGGCGACGTTTGTTGTGAACACTATTCCCACTATTAACCTCAATCTGTGAGATGTTTCTGTGACGTCCCTGCAATGTCTCCAAGACCTGTCGGAGACCAAGGAGATTTTAGACTCCAAATGTCTCTTTGAGATGAGGTTGAGGATAAAATAAAAATAGTGTTCGCGACACAACTGAGTATTTACAAATGCCCTAACAGTGCAAACTCATTACATTTCACTCTGTTTTATCATAAGCTCTGGCAAAATGGGAAAATTATTACAAAATGGAGTTTTATCAGGCTACACAAAGAAGTTAAACATTTGATTCAATTGTAAACCTTGGCATTACAGGGACCACATCAGAAGATAATGAATCCAGAACCACCGTATACTTCACTTTTGAAATGAGATTTACAAAAAATATGTGAGGCTTTAACAGAGCGGAGAACACTGGGCAAACAAAACAGTCTCTGGGCTTTTCCAATGAGAGGCAAAAAGTATTCATCACTATTACTCATTCATTTGACTTGAATTTTCAATTGAAATATGGAATTACTTGAAATGTGTGAATATTATAAAAATAAAAAAAAGCCCTGAGGGTTTTTCAGTCCGTTCTCAATGGAAGAAAAAGAAAGATTTCCGTTTTAAAAAGCCTTGAATCTGCACAGCGAAACTTTGGTTAAAAAGAATCTTTCAACAACTTTGCCAACTTTTAAAACTGAGAAATGAGTCGGAGGCTGTTGGAAGATTAAAACCCTTGGAAAGTTTTGATGAAAATCTTTGAACAGTGGCCTCGCGAAGCACGGGAAACCTATGGAGGGGGTTTAGTGGAGAGGCGGAAATTAGCGAGAAACTGAGGGACGAATGAAAGACGGTCTCACTCATTACGGTTTGTGGACACAGACTGTAAAGCTGCACAAAATACTGCTACGATAACGCATGTCTCTGTCGTTTCCACACGACGGAAACGACTTCAGTCTCTGGATGCTTCGATCCCTCAGAGATTAAGACGGAAAAGCTTTTTCTTGTTTTCCTGCAGAGACCAAACACTAAACATTCAGAGATATCAGTTTGAAGGTTTTGCTGTAGACTGGTGACATAAAGGAAGGAAATAAATCTGTAAAATAAAGCTTGTGTTGTTGTAGAGCACATTTCTTTTTGCCACCACAGAGTATGTTGTAAATACAGAAACAAACACCTCATTGCATTGTCTTCACTCAAATGTTTATTGAGCGACAGAAGATAGAAGTAGAATCTAAATGAGCGCAAATGTATTTTGGGCGTGAATCGTGCATATAATACATTTGCTTTAAAACAATTCTGACATGAGGGAGGGAGAGTGAGAGCTCGAAAGTAGTTTAAACTAAAAATCAGCTTTAAATCGAGACACTGCAGGTGAATAGGGGAATAAAAGATATTTAGAGATATCAATTTGAATCTTGGCTGATCTATTACTGATATAAATATGAGAAACATGGAGCTCTTAGCCATGTTGTTGTGCTATTTCCTTATCAAACCCCCCGCAGAGTGGTTTTTGACTTCATCCACGCAGTTCTCAACAATCCTCCTGAATCCTGCTCCGCCCTCTGCTGGAAAATGACGAGTTGTGACACTCTGATTTTTTACATCATAGTGCCAAACAGGAAGAGCCTGACGTCTGCAATGTAGTGCCTTACGGACTGATTTTAATTTATAAAACAGCTTTTTCATTATTTCTGTTGTAAGAAAGAAAGAAGTGCCTGACGCGTCTGTGTTGGAAAACAAACGCACCCCCTGAGCGTCTGACCAGATGACAGAACAGAAAGCTGTGGAGAAAGAGCTCTTTCTAACCTACTCTGGAGTCTGGAAACCTGTTACCGAACGATAATGTCACGGAGAAAAGAAGATTTGGCTGAGAGGTACAGGGCCTTTTTCAGCCTTCCTAAAGCAGAGGCCACTCGCCAGAAGTTGGAATTTCCAGGATTCGGCGGATAGTCGCTGAATCTGTGCCTGTCACTGATGGATGTTTGGTGAACCTTTGCCAAAATCAAAGTGGATTAACTTTTATAACCAGGAAAGAGCGGTGAGTCAATCAAAACGTGTGTTAGCGCGTGTGTTAGCGTGTGTGTGTTAGCGTGTGTGTATTAGCTTGTGTGTGTGTTAGCCATTTATAAAGCTGTGACGCCGCAATGAGTCCTCCATAGCGGTAGAGGTTCAACATATCATATAAATGCCTATACTTTACTTTGGGATGGCTAAAATAGCAGGATACAGATCCTTTAAGTTTTCAAATAGTCAACATTGCAGATATTTACAGTGACAAAATCTAAATGATGGATGCACCCAGGGTTTAAATGGATGGTATTATTTTGTCAGAGGTAATTTTGGGTCTTGTTAAGTTTTGGAATAAACCATTTATGATGTCATCTATAAAAAATAATAATATATTTTTGCAGGTCAGGTCTCAGGGCTGGTGAATCACACGTTAGTGAGACACACACAAACCAGGCGGCGCTGAACCCAATTTTTAAGGCTGTTTAGCCATGTTTAAAACCAATTTGAGATTTCATTTCATTTAAAAAGATCATTTCTTTCTATTCATTTCTCTATTGAACCCAGTTGTGCTGTGGTTATGCATCTATTTAGTTTTGCATTTGGAATTATGTTATATTGGTAAAAAAGAAAAAGAAAAATGTTAAGTCAAAGACAGTAACGTGTGGAGTTTGCACATGTGCCCTGTGTATTTTTCTCCTGTCTTTAGCCGCTGCTGTCAGCACAAAAGAAATGACCATATTTGGATTACTGCGTCATCTCGGTCACAGCCTTTCCTGCCACACGTGGATACCAAACATGCCAGTATTTGAGGTTGAACGTGTGGGAAAACGGCCAGTGCGCTGCGATGTTTAATTATTTCTGGAATTGTCATAAGATAAACTTTATTTAATTATTATTTAAAGTTACAAAAGAGAATGGGACCTTTAGAGTGGAACCATTTTATGACTTTGTTTAAACACTGATTCAGCTCCTCTCTGGGATTGTGTTAATAAATCTATAACAGTGTTTTGCAGAAGGGAAGTAAAAGGCTGGATAGTGCGGCTGGATGACAACACTAACCTTTAGTGTAGCATAACTTAACAAAGTCCAGAAACCACTTGAGGAAAATGTATTACTTGTGTGGTATTTAAGTCAAATGAAGTGGCCCACGCCCAGTATGGAGCTTATATTATGCATTCAGAGAAGAGAAAGCTCTTGTGTGTCGGGGACTGACCAGGCAGCTCCTTGTTGCCCTTCATCCACCTGATGGAGGCGGCCGGTTTGCTGCTCATGGCGGAGCACGTCATCTCCGTCTCGTTGCCTTCGCTCAGCACGTCGTCCCGCGACTCGATGATGGGGTTACTGGGGGGGACTGGCACACACAGACAGACAGAAGGTTATCAACGTTGGAATAATCAGGTGAGAAGTGGAAGCTCATGAGAGGAGGCAACAGGTGCGTAGAAGAATATATTACGCGCTCTTTTAGCTTTTATTGCAGCAACTTTTCAACTCTGACCTTCACCAGAGTCTGATGAAGGTCAGGAATGGACTCTTGTCGGGTTATTGGGCAAATAAGTAAACTCTGGACACGAGGAACATCACGCAGCCATTCAAATCGGGACATTATGCAACTTTTATGCAGCTTTTTTTTGCCATGTTCCAATGTTACCTGGAGCTACGTGTTGAACCACTCGCGCATCTTTGAGTAATGTTTGAAGCTTACACTCGTCTTGTGCTTTACAAGCCTGTGTTACCAAGTTTCTCAAAGCACTGTCATTATTCAGTCACCCCACACTCAGTGGAGGTGAGCTACTGCTGTAGCCACAGCTGCCCTTTGGAGTAGACTGACGGAAGCAAGGCTGCTCGTCTGTGCCAATCGGCCCCTCCTACCACTACTCACTCACACACTGCATTCATTTTGGCCTATTGTACATGTTTTTTTGTGGTTGGGGAGCTGGAGGAAATTTACATAGACACAGGGAGAACATGCAAACTTCACACAGAAAGGCCGGATCTGGGGATTGAACCCAGGACGGTCCTGTGGCGCCTGCCTTAGCGCTGGTGCTTCACAGCTAGAAGGTCCCAGGTTCAATTCCCACCTTGACAGGGCCTTTCTGTGTGGAGTTTGCATGTTTTCCCTGTGTGTGCGTAGGTTTCCTCCGGGTACTCCAGTTCCCCCTACCACTAAAAACATGTGCATTGGGTAATCCTCCAGGCAGGTGATTCTGACCTCAGCCTGGCTCCACATCTGGAGACGGGTCCCTTTTGTAAGGACACATGTTGTTGTATACAGTAATGTCAAATAAAGCACCGTAACCAAACCCGGCACCTTCTTGCTGTGAAGCACGAGCACCAACCGCTGTACCATCGTGCCGTGGAGATTCTTCCCTCACATCTCGAGCTCTCGCTAAACTTCATCTTTTCATCACAAAGTACTTTGTCTCTTACCATGATTTTTCCTTCTTGAAATAAATAACTGAGAGAACCATTTTTACTTCCAGTCCAGCCTTGGGAGTAATAAATGCCATGTCTCTGACCAATCAACGACTATCTATCCAAACCAATCATATATCAGTAAAGATGGAGTAATGGAAGCCAGTGGATCCGAGTGGAGCTGGTGGAAAATGGTCATGAAACGGTACGAGAATCAAGTCCACCATCATTATCGCCCTTCCATATCCGGCCCTTGCGTGTCGTCGGCCCTTACCGAGCACGGTGAGGTCCGCGTAGGCCTCCTGCGGCGGGTCGGTGTACAGCTGGCACACGTAGCGGCCCTCGTCCCACAGAGACACGTTGGACAGCGACACCCGCAGCTCGTTCTCCGAGAAGTTCACCAGCTGGAAACGGGCGTCCTTCAGAGCTGCACGGGAGGAACGGGACAGACGGAAGAGGAGTTAGACGGGGAACAAACCACTGTGGAAACTAAAGGGGTCACACAAATCTACAGTTCCTTTCTGAATGAATGATTTGATTTATAGAAAATGATTAAGCTGAGACATGATTGTGGCTTATCCTTTTCTGTCTTTTACAAGTATGTGCATGTTTTGGAGTAAATGAGAAGATTTGGAAAGACATTCTGCGAACTGTGAAAGCTGGGACTCCACAATGCATAAAAGCGTTTATTTTATTACACGCAGCTTGATCAACTAGGCCACAGTCATTCCTGAATCTCCAAAGCACCGCGGCCCCCTTATCGTTCCAAGCATCTCACGTGGGGGTCCCCCAATTATAACAATTCACTTTTTTCATCAGAGTGTAATGTTTTGCAGCCACTGAACTAGGCCATTGGAGCGTATCCACATGGAGCCTTAAAAGTGTATAGACATGTTGGAAAAGTCGTGGAAATCCAGTCAGACGTCCTGTTAAGCTGAATATGAAATGTAATAAAATGTTAAAATCATTGTGTAATAAAATCTGTCACTGCACACTATCAAGCAGTCAGTAATGCAGAGTTAAATACTTCAATCATCCTTTATATGACGTTTATACGCTTGTTAAGTGGTGACGTCACAGCTCTACTTCTACAAAAAACTCTTTAATACAACAATCAATATTACGGAAACTCAACAGAAAGTTACTGAACAGACTTATTTATCAGGCCCAGTAGCCAAAAATGCTGAACCTACTGCTATAAAGTAATATTTACCAAAATCGGTAGGCTACTTCCGGTTTAGCGGAGGTTAATGCTAATGGCGCAGCAGCTACGCTAACCCCGGAAGTACCGACTTTAGTAAATAACACTTTTTAGCAGTAGGTGCGGAATTTTTGGCTAATGAGTCTGAGAAATAAGTAGGTTCAGTCACTCCCTGTTAAGTTTCAGAAATCTTGATTGTTGTATTAAAGAGTTTTTAATGTTTTTTTTCTCGCATATTAGCCGGAAGCGGAAGTCGCGACATCACACATAACAAATGTCCATTCCGAAAACCTACCAAAAACCCTAACAATCCTGATATAAAATTAATCCTGAAGCATCAGTGCTTTAAAGGGATATTTCAGGATTTTTGACATAGGGTCTCATTTCCTAGTTATCCAGAGTGTTGCTGATTTCTGGAGATATTTTTTTTTGTAATTCAGGCAGTTCTTATATTTGAAGAGTTTCATGGTGCTAGGCTAGTGCAAGGCTAGCACATTTCTATGGTATCAGCCAGCCATAAATCAGATCACTTATAACACCAGACTAACCATATAGATGTCTGTGTCGATAGAATAATATAACTGACCTTGCATCACATGAATGATCGCATTTTGAGGGACTATTTTCTAGCAGATCACTCCGCCGCTGCGTAGCTTATACAACCACAAAGCTGATGCTGCTCAAACATAAGTTCTTTTAAATGCAAAATGGTTAAAATTACTCTATGGACACAGACATTTATATGGTTAGTCTGGTGTTATAAGTGATTTGCCTCAGGTGCACTGTGGAGCGGGTCACACTGTTTTTAATGCAGGCTAGCTGATACCATAGAAATGCGCTAGCCTTGCACTAGCCTAGCGCCACGTAGCTCTTATAAATCAGCAACACTCTGAGGCCCTATGTCATAAATCCTGACATATCCCTTTAATAGTGTGCAGTATTGTATTATACAAAGTGTGAGAAGTGAATATTTTATTCCGTTTTGAACTGTTATTACAAACTGCAGCTTATCGCGACCCCTAGTGGTGAGTTTGGAAACAACGTCTGGGTCTGTGTTTTGTTTTGCTCGGAAACGCCGCGGGGCCTCGACACACTCACTCATCCGACCAGACTAAATGCCCCCAACTTTCCTACTGGATGTCTTCCCGAACTTTCTCCTGGACAAAGCGCAGACCCCCCCCGAGTCACAAAGAGGCTAAAGTCCCCCCACGGCGAAGGACAAAGCGGCGCGTTGTCTGCTCAGTGTGATACTCACGCCGGACGTCCCTGAAGTAGATGGTCTGTCTGTTGGGGTTGAGCAGCTGAATGACTGAGTCGTCGTTGTTCTTCACTCGACAGCTGATGATGGCCATCTCCCCCTCCACCACCGACACATTGTCTGTCACCAAGTTCTGGCTCACCACTGCGGGGGCACAGGGGACAACACCAGTGAGAGGACGGACACACATGCAGCAAAACTTCTTAGACTTTCAGGCTCTCAACAAGAAGCTTCCTCTATCATAGTTACTATATTTAACCCCTTAACTCCCACCTGAACCGAGCACATTTTCTCCAGTTTGGCTTTACCCCCAGTCCAAAAGCTTCTGGAAAAAAGCTGTGAAAATGGCAACAAAACTGAGACGAATCATTTTTTTGTCAATTTCTTCTAACTTTTTTGTCAACTCATTTTTGTACGTTTTTTGTCACATTTTTGTAATTTTTTTGTAATTTTTTTGTCAATTTTTTGTCATTTTCTGTCAATTTTTTATCAAATTTTTGTCACATTTTTGTCATTTTTTTTGTCATTTTTTGTCATTTTTTTGTGTGTTTTTTTTGTCATTTTTGTCACATTTTTGTCACATTTTTTGTCAATTTTCTGCCATTTTTTTGTCATTTTTTGTCAATTTTTTATCAATTTTTTTGTCATTTTTTTGTCACATTTTTGTCATTTTTTCGTCCATTTTTTGTCAATTTCTTGTGACATTTTTGCCACTTTTTCATCAATTTTTCGTCCCTTTTTTGTCAATGTTTTCTCACTTTTTTGTCACATTTCCATCATTGTTTTCGTCTCAGTTTTGTTGCTATTTTCACAGCTTTTTTCCAGAAGCTTTTGGACTGGGGTAAAGCCAAACTAGAGAAAATGTGCTCGGTTCAGGTGGGAGTTAAGGGGTTAAACATCATAATATCCGTGACTTTGCCCCACTATTGTTCTAAATCTAAACGCTACATTCATAAGAGTAATTTGTCAATATCCCATCTGAAAGTATTGACCTGAAGAAATGCAGTTACGGCTGAATTTTTATAGAGAATCCGTGTCGTGTTTTACGTCCCTCGGCCTCCAAAGGGCACCACTGTAAAATGTAATTACTGACTCTCAGCGCTTTTACAGCTGTCTGCACATAATAAACACTTTATTAAACATTTACTGTCTTCCTGCTGGCGTCGTATAGACATAATCACCCGTCATAAAATGATATGAGCTGTATGTGCGCGGTGAGGGTCGAAGGATTACCACAGTAAAGGCAGATAAACTCTGAGTACTTGTTACCAATACAGTACTCTCACTCTTACACAGGGCTGGGGACGTTACATTCTTTAGATACCGATACCTGAACGATACTTTTTAGATGCCTATACTCAAATATTTGTCATGTAGAACCAGAAAACAGATTAATAATGTTCATGTATTCCTTTTCCTTTCTTTTGTATCTGTATTTGTTTGAGGTGATACAACCAAGAAATTTTCTTTAACAAGTTTCCCTAAATGTTCCAGTTTATCCAATTTTTGTCCCAATTTTTCAACATTGTTTTCTTTACTTTTTTTCCCCAAATCTGAATTTTTTATCCAATTTTTTTTCAAAATTTCACCCAAATTTTTGCAATTTTTTCCACAATGCTTCATTTATTTCGCCAAATTTCCCTCAATTTTTCCCACTTTTTCCCCAATTTTTTTCCGTATTTTTTTAACAATTTTCCCACTTTTTTCACTCAATTTTTCCATATTTTTTCAACAATTTTCCCACTTTTTTCCCTCAATTTTTTCAACAATTTTCCCACTTTTTCCCCTCAATTTTTCCATATTTCTTCAACAATTTTCCCACTTTTTTCCCTAAAATTTTCCATATTTTTTCAACAATGTTCCCACTTTTTTTTTCTCAATTATTCCATCTTTTTTCAAAATTTTTCCATATTTTTTCAACCATTTTTTTCTTCTTTCAATTTTCCCACTTTTTTTTCCACTTTCCACCCCCCCCCCCCCCCATTTTTTTCTTATATTTCCCGCCTTTTTTTCGTTTGTTTTCAACATGTGTTTCACTTTGTTGTTTCTTTGAAATTTCTATGACCAACAGCATCAAAACTTGAATATAAAGATTTTACTTTATAGACTTTATAGACATCGTTACTGTCGGTCTCAGTCTTAGAGCGACAGTCCATCAGACACACAGACATGACGGAGCACCGGTGGGACAGACACACATGCATGAGCGTAATCATCGACAGAGGGTCTTACCTGCATACTGTCCTGCTCCTGAAGGTCACGAGGAGGAGCAGAGGGAGAGGAGAAACCGGAGGTTAGCCTCAGAGGAACATGCGAGGAGAGTAACATGCAAACACAGTCACCGAGAAGTCATTGATTCGACACAGCCAAGAGTGAAACCCCAGAAGATTCTCAAATTTAGGAGAACATTTCACACAGAATCAAACACAGAATCAAAGGTTTGAGTAAATGAGCAGAGCAGGATTCCCAGCAGGGCAGCAGAATATGGTTGATTTGAATGACAATACCAAAGAAGAATGGTCGTGAAAACGTAACAAAAGCTTTAAAGCCTTGAAGGACAAACTCTTTTAAAGTGGGATAACCTGCAAATTGAGGCTCACAAACAATCCTTTGTAAAGAGTTTTCAAATAATGTTTTCTCCACGTCTCTTCTGGTCATATTCAGCCGATATGAGCAAACTAAATCTGTCTCTCCACCGTCACCGTGGCCTTTCTCTCACACAAACTCATTCACATGGAAACAACTATGATCTAACCCTCTGGGACCAAAGCTCTTTTTGCTTCAGACCTTGGATTTACAATGAAGATGATCCTACAGTACAAAGGACCAGATGAGGCCGAGCGGAGAACGAGACAAACAGAGGAGGAGAGAGGACGTGGATCAAAGATGTTTCTGGAGGTGCAGGTAACACTGAGCAATGCCTGAAAATTAAGTTATAACCCCGGAAATAGAAATAAGCCCCTATATTGTATGTTTCTTGTGCTACAGTAAATCAATCAGGTTAGGAATCAGATGTGATCCAGACCATTTTTGATGATATTTGTAGCACCACAGCATATTCTATGTTATAGCTATGGACACATGCTGTGGCTCGTTTGAAAGGGGAAACTCTAAGCTCTCCATAGGTGAAAACAGTTTAATTATACGGGCCTCGGTTCTTGAGACATTTAAGCTAAAAAGAGGCTAGTTTTGATCAAAATCTGAGATATAGTGCAATTTATGAAACACTCTCCTTTCTGATTAGCTCTCTCCTCCTCTCTGGACGGGCGCTAAGGTTGTGGGAAGAGGAGAATGCCTAATTATCTCAGATTCAAGCAAATTTTCAAGGACATTGTTGATACGTTTTGAAACACGCATGTTCTCGATCTCTTTTTATGGCGTGTGCATTTAAACAGCCTGGTTCTCAGATTGAAGACTTTAACAGGATGTTTCTCAGCTGTTCTTGGACCGATTTTAACCATTTAAAAACTCAGAGAAATGTTGAAATTCCATGGGAAGTGCTCTCTGCTTTGTCAAACTGCACATCACCACTCCCCCTTTGACAAAAGAAACACAAAAATATAAAATGTCCAGATAGTGACTTTTCACAAGTTTTTGATGGTCATTTATTTCAGTTCTGTTCATCACAGAGCTACCAACATCACATATAAGGTGTATTAGAGTGTCTAGTTTCATAATTAAATATATATATATATTGTTAAATCCAAAGACTGGAAAGTTCGAGAGTCACTTTGACCTACGAATGTGGATATTTTGTTGCAAGAGTGGAATGAAAACCTCATTTTGAGAGAACGTCAGCACATGTGTCGCTGTGTGTCTCCCAGAAAGGAAAACACCATGTTTCAATTACAGCGTCATCTCGGTCACAGCCTTTCCTACAACACGTGGATACCAAACCTGTCAGTATTTGTGAATGAATAAGCTTAGGAAAGATGAGGGAGCGCTGCCATGAGTGATTTCCTGGAAACTGAGGCAAAACGTCATAAAATGAGCATCGTAAAGGAAGAGTTTGGTTTATTTTTTACTCTGACATTGAAGCTAAGATGTTAAAAATAGGTAGAAATGTCAACATTGCGTATTTACAAATGGCAGCGTGGATCTTTTTATTCGTGCTCTGTGAATGTTCAAGGGAAAATATGGCATTGGATCGAAACTAAAATCCCCGTTACGCTGATCAAAACAGGAAGCTTCTCTTCAGCCGGTGCCAAGTCCCAATCAGCGCTGATGGAGTAATTACCGTCATCGACAGAGTGGAGGAGGCTGATGGAGGGGACAGGACAGTGGGGCGGGTCAGGGTCTCGGAATAAGGACCAGGATGGAATCAAAGCGCCGCAGACGAGGCTTTAACGTGTTCCAAAAGCATGTCCTCGATATAAGAAAAAAAAAAACCTGATGGGATCTGGTTGAATGGAAGCTCCGTTCACTCACGTCTGAGCTCTATGAAAAAGAGATTAGGTTTTTAATTAAATTTCTACTTTATGAATTTGCATGGCAACTTAACTGTGACCATGACAAATTGGATGTTAATGACAAGGGATGGAATGATTTCCAAATAAATGGCGGCGTTATCACTGTCTCCGTCTGCAGACAAAACATACAGCAAAGGAGGAACGTGGATTTCACTCGGATGTGATTTGGAAAAATCAGGTGCACGGCCTTGGAGCTTTGTGAATTAATAAAAAACAGAAATTGGGAAGGTATTTTTACATATTCTGTGATTAAAATCTAATCACAGAATATGTACTTTTTTCCTAAATGTTGTGGTTTTGAGCTGATTTTTCACTGCAGTGGATGGTTACAGAAGTAAACAAACAGTGAGCTGATGAAGACCTACAAATCTGCACATTTCTTCTTCTGAAACACTGAAGAGGCACCAAGAACCCCCCACACCTGCAGCACAGTGGAGGCGTCACAAACAAGGAGGTATCCGGGCCACACAATCCAAATCCACTGTTACCATGGAGATCCGCCATATTTGTGGCTGCTAGCATACATTTTCCATCGACCAGGGGTCTCCAAGTAAATTTCGCTGGGGGCCAAAATATACCGGGTGTGCATTGCCGGGGCCCATAAACAAAAGCTTTTGATCGGAAAATACTACTGAAGAAACTTTTTCCAGTAACTGAATAATAATGAGCCTGACAGGACTCGGCTTACGCTTGTATTGCACGAGTCTCTGCTTATTGTAGCCACAGGCGCCTTGGGGCAAACTGTCCATTTACCATGTGATTATAATGTGTTGTTTATATCTCTTCTTATGTCAGTGCCCTCTGCTGGACATGTGTGGAATTCTTTCCTTTCTTTATTTCAGCTGCCCCCTAGTGGCTGGAATGAACATTCTGGTCATTTCTTTAAAAAATCATAACTCCGCACAGGATGGACTAGAGACTTACATACTCGGGAGTTTGTGCTCTACACGTCACGGGCCGGATTGAATCATCTCCCGCGGGCCAAATCCTGCCCGCGGGCCGCCTGTTGGAGACCCCTTCATAGACTAACATCAGCTAAAAACAGTATTAAAAGTTGAGAAAAAAGCTGTGGAACAACTTCATTGAGTCTCTACTGATAAATACAACCAACTCACTGCAGTGTCCAAGTGTTTAAGCCCTTAACTCCCACCTGAACCGAGCACATTTTCTCCAGTTTGGCTTTACCCCAGTCCAAAAGCTTCTGGAAAAAAGCTGTGAAAATAGCAACAAAACTAAGAAAACAATGATGGAAATGTGACAAAAAAGTGAGAAAACATAGACAAAAAAGTGACAAAGAATTGATGAAAAAGTGGCAAAAATGTCACAAGAAATTAACAAAGTATTGACAAAAAAATGACAAAAATGTGACAAAAAATTACAAAAATGTGACAAAAATGACAAAAATTTGATAAAAAATGGATGAAAAAATGACAAAAATGTGACAAAAAAATGACAAAAATGTGACAAAAAAATGACAAAAATGTGACAAAAAAATCGAAGAAAAAATGACAAAAAATTTGACAAATAATGACAAAAAATTTATACAAAATTGATGAAAAAATTACAAAAATGTGAAAAAATTACAAAAAATTACAAAAATTACAAAAAATTACAAAAAATTACAAAAATGTGACAAAAATGTGATAAAAATTTGACAAAAAAAGGACAAAAAATTAATGAAAAAATTACAAAAATGTGACAAAAAAATTACAAAAATGTGATAAAAATTTGACAAAAAAACAAACAAAAAACTAAAAATTGACAAAAAATGACTTAAAAATGACAAAAAAGTGAGTTGTATACCCAACAAACAAATGATGGAAAAAAAATCTGATGACGTGAGGAATAAAGATCCTCTCGGTTCAGGCGGGAGTTAAGAGGTTAAACATGAACAACATTTTAAAATCTACATTAGTTCATAATTGCTGCTAATCCCATGATGCTTAGCGACATGACGGCACAGTCCTGAACTGCTCTGGCTTTTGTACATTCACTGGAGAATAAGACTGTTGTGTTACTACATTCAACTGTAAGGCGGAGTTTCACAGGTGACTCAGGTGAAGAACAGCGTCAGAGCCAGGGGAGAAGGAGGAGGACAAAATTGAAGATGAGAAGGAGCGAGAGGAGGCAGTGGGAGCGGAGGGAGCTGCGCAGGAGGGAGAGGAAGGGCTGGCTCACAGATTGGGCACGGTAATATTTGCTGCAAAGTTCCAGAATCACTGAGTCCGAGCCACAGCCGGTGACATCACTCTGCATCGTTGGTATTCCTGAGCTGCACCTTCACCACCACAACAACAGAAACCATCACAACATCATCTTCCACAGAGGGTCGCGGGTAATGGGCCCGAACGCGCCTCTGTCTGTCACAAAAGGCCGTCAGACGATGCCGCGGCCGATACGGCGCCGATTAAATCTCCGCGATCCAGAGTGCACGCGCCGTGAAATTGTACATGATGAGTTTGGCACGTTCTGCAGTAATTACACGCGCGCGGGCCTGTCGCGTGTCAGGAACAGCCGAGTGTGGAGAATGGAGCGTGATTGGCCTGTCCAAAGCCGCGGAGGTGAAGATAATAATGCTTTGTGCCGTCGTAATTGGTAATTTAAGTGACGTGTTTCGCCCGCGCACGCAGCGATCGTGTCTCATCCTTTAGTTGAACGCTTAATGGCGGGGCTCTCTTTATGATTGTAACAAAGTAAACTCGGAGCTGAACGAGGCGAAACACTCACACGACCAGATGAAACCAGTTCATGAAACCCACAAGGGCTCTCTGGTCTAAATACACGCTTCCAAAACACCGGCACCTTTCTCCAATCAAGTCCTGATTAAAGCTCAGTGACTGAATTCAGCCCCGTGTGCCATCTAAAGCTGGGGCTGGTTCTGTGGTTTTTGGGTTTTCAAAGACGTGTATCTGGGATCAGGGGCGATTTCTTCCTGATCTTCGTGATTGACAAGTGTATTAACCAATCAGAGAGAAAGCCGGATACGACACAAACGGCATAATTTGTAAAGATGGAAGTCAAGGGTTTAGTGACGCTTCGGCAATCGAAACAGACGGCTTGTCGAGTTGCACTACCTGTCGTTGCTGCGCATGTGCAGAACTATCGAGTCATTTTACATTCAGCCATCGAGTTCCGCTTTTTCAGCAAATAACATGATTTTGTAAATTTTACTGTCGAATTAGGCGGTCTATTCTACATGTAATTAGTAAATGACGTAGCTGCTCCAACAATTTGCCTTTAAAAATCTGTTGGTTGAAAATATAGGCTTTAAAAACTAAAAAAAATACAAGTTTTGTCAATATCATGAAGCATGACCGTTTAAATGTAATAAAAGTTGCTGAGGAAAGAGTCGTCTGCTCTTTAGTTACGTAATATTATGCAAGACAAAGTTTACCAGCTGTTAATAACTCGTTTTTAATGAGAAACAAAGACATGTGCACATGCGCGTTGATTCTGTCAGTGCAGCTTGACAAAGAAGTGCATCTCGACGTTACACCGGCTAGAAACCTCTGTTTAAGCATCTGATCGCACAGAAAGTTTACATTTACTGTGGATTTTCTTTTGTCTTTTCTGACATTAATTATCAAATTATCTCAAGAGTTCGGACCCGGAAGAAGCTTCTTATTGTGTCTGATGTCACACTTAACATCCCTGTTTTCCAGGCCAGCCGTCCACAGGACCGTCTGGAACTTTGCTCAAGGCCAATCAGATCAAAAAGTTTTATATTGATCCAACCAAAGACCACGTTGTCACAAAAGGGGCCGAATCAACCACTAGTAAAATATTTTCTTAACCTTAATTAACAAGAATGTACTTAGACCAGGTGCTGAAGCTATCTCCAGAGAGTGTGAGGAGATCTCTGAGCAGGATCAACGCACGCAAAGCACCGGGTCCAGACAACCTACCGGGTCGTGTGCCGAAAGGTTGCGCTGATGAACTCACTGAAGTCTTCACAGACATTTTTAACACATCTCTGCAGCAGGCTGGTGTTCACTCTGCTGACCCATGACTGCACTGCAAAGCACGACTCAAACCTCTTCATCAAGTCTGCAGACGACACAACAGTGTTCGGCTTCATCAGCAACAGAGACGAGTCAGACTACAGGAGTGAGTGAGCAGTCTGGCCATGTGGTGCACACAGAACAATCTCTCTCTAAATGTGGAGAAGACAAAAGAGATTGTGGTGGACTTTCGAACTTTGCTCCTCTAACAATCAACGGTGCTGCAGTGGAGAGGGTGACCAGCACTAAGTTCCTGGGTCGGCACATCACAGAGAAGCTCTCCTGGACCATGCACACTACATCCCTGGTCAAGAAAAGTCATCAGCGTCTCTACTACGCAAGTTAAGAAGAGCCAGAGTCCCAGCCTCCGTTATGTGCAGCTTCTACAGAGGGACTATAGAGAGCATCCTGACCAGCTCCATCACTGTGAGGTTCTTCTACAGAGGGACTATAGAGAGCATCCTGACCATCACTGTGAGGTTCTTCTACAGAGGGACTATAGAGAGCATCCTGACCAGTTCCATCACTGTGAGGTTCTTCTACAGAGGGACTATAGAGAGCATCCTGACCTGCTCCATCACTGTGCGGTTCTTCTACAGAGGGACTATAGAGAGCATCCTGACCAGCTCCATCACTGTGAGGTTCTTCTACAGAGGGACTATAGAGAGCATCCTGACCAGCTCCATCACTGTGTGGTTCTTCTACAGAGGGACTATAGAGAGCATCCTGACCAGTTCCATCACTGTGAGGTTCTTCTACAGAGGGACAATAGAGAGCATCCTGACCTGCTCCATCACTGTGCGGTTCTTCTACAGAGGGACTATAGAGAGCATCCTGACCAGCTCCATCACTGTGTGGTTCTTCTACAGAGGGACTATAGAGAGCATCCTGACCATCACTGTGTGGTTCTTCTACAGAGGGACTATAGAGAGCATCCTGACCAGCTCCATTACTGTGTGGTTCTTCTACAGAGGGACTATAGAGAGCATCCTGACCAGCTCCATCACTGCGTGGTTCTTCTACAGAGGGACTATAGAGAGCATCCTGACCAGCTCCATCACTGCGTGGTTCTTCTACAGAGGGACTATAGAGAGCATCCTGACCAGCTCCATCACTGCGTGGTTCTTCTACAGAGGGACTATAGAGAGCATCCTGACCAGCTCCATCACAGCGTGGTTCTTCTACAGAGGGACTATAGAGAGCATCCTGACCAGCTCCATTACTGTGTGGTTCTTCTACAGAGGGACTATAGAGAGCATCCTGACCATCACTGTGAGGTTCTTCTACAGAGGAACTATAGAGAGCATCCTGACCATCACTGTGAGGTTCTTCTACAGAGGGACTATAGAGAGCATCCTGACCAGCTCCATCACTGTGCGGTTCTTCTACAGAGGGACTATAGAGAGCATCCTGACCATCAGAACAGTTTCATACACAAGGCCATCGGGAAGCTGAACTCCCTGTCCTCCCGCTCCACATTCGCATGGTTTGACAAATAAAAAATCTTGAATCTTACTTCTTCCCTTAGAGGAAACGTTTTTTTTTCTGGCTGGTCAGAACTATACTTCTGCAGTGAAACTGTCCTTTACAAAAACAGTTGCATTTGTGTGTTTTTTTCTCGTCACACGGAGCTGTAGTGTTTCCATACTTTAGGTGAATTCTCAGCCTATTTGCAGGATTTACGCCTGTGCCGTGAGCTCACACCATCGAGCTGTGAAGGCGCTGAGATGCCTTCACACTCTCCGTGCATATGTTCCAGGAGGTTTATTATTTTAAGGAAAAGCGGTATTGTTCCCGCCACCTCAAAGCAGACTGATGTAGTGTTGATGTAGTGCGATGTAGTGCGATGCGTTCACACTTCAGTTCACGCTTGTTTTAAAACCTGTCCTGGAGCGCTAACGTTAGAGAGAAGATTGAAATATCAGCTGCGAAAACGGAGAATCCCCGCATTTTAACTCTTACTTTGGATATTTAAAAAAAGAAAACCAAACGATAAAGTCCTTGAATGTTATTTCCGAAAAGGGAAGCTAGTTAAATGCTTTTTTTTTTACAAATAAAGGTGTGAGTTTGAAAAGGTTCACTTTGAATAAAACATCATCTTTTCTCTAATAAATTGAAGTTTTAGTTGAGTTTTCGGTACAAAAAATCCTATGAATTTGTATTCAGCCCACAATCAGAGCTATTTGTTGTTTTATATTCAATATTAAGCTGCAAAAAACATGACACATTTGGGATCTTTGATGCTCCATAAAGCAGGGGTAGACAAGTGTGCTCCCAATCGTGGCCCAAAGTAAAGCTCCACCTTCTCCAAATCATACATGACCTAATAATGGCGTATGGGAGGCATTCTTAGCTACTTTTAAAGGAATTGGCAGCATGCTCACACGATGACTAACGATACCAGCAGCAACAGACGCTGTGTTTCAAAACATGTCAACAATGTTTTCCTTAAAATGTTCCATGAAAAGGTGGCATATAAGCATTTAGACTCTTCCCATAATGGCTTGAATGGTAACGTCTCTGTAGGTTTCTGCTCCCCTTCGCCCCCGGTTGGTCACAATTGGAATAAAGTTCTGCGAGTGCTCATCCATCTCAGTAAATCTTTGAAAATTTGGCACTCATCAGGGCAGCATCAAACATCAAGGTCCGAGGCACTCCAGTTTATTACTCTGCGCTGACGCCAAAGTGTTTCAGCTCATACTTCATTAAGGCATTATTTGACTTGTTGGCTCTTATTCTGAATGTGTTCAAAATGGACCTTTATTAACAGCGAGATGCGGAGTGCTGGAAAGGCCAAAAAACCTGCTTTTGCTGCAGTTTTTACATAAGATAAATGTAAGTTAGGGGGGTCACTCACGGCGGGTTCAAAGGGAGTTCAGACGAGCGCACAAACCCAAACCGATCGCCCGTAAAACCCGATCACCGGAGTAAGATCAACAGAACGTCACAAAGCAGAGGGATCAGCCGCGACTGTGGAGCAAAAACAACACGCGGACGTTCCCACAGAAATGTTCCCAGGCTAAAAGGCCGCACTGACGCCGCTCCAAACACAGGGGGCGCACCGGCGTTTCAGACAGGACGACTTGTTGGTTTGATTAAAGAATAGAACAAACTTAATGGTCAACCGGACACAGCGGCTCATTCACATACAACAGCACATGCTCACAGACTATGGGTTGAAAATCCACTATAAAGGTCATATTTGGGCCGTGTTTTGCTTTGATTCCAGCATGTTCACTGTGATGTTGTTTCAATAAGCGTCTGTAACGTCCAAGGAACCAGTGTGACATTCATTTTTCATCAAGATCATCATCAAGCCTTCTCCAGCACATCCCAAATATCCTCAATGGGGTTAAGATCTGGACTCTGTGGAGGCCGATCCATCTCATTGTCATCTTAGAATATGCCCATTGGTGCATATTTCCAAATGGTTTCACAGGTTTGAGTAAGTATGGGGATGTTGCAATGGGTTGAATGATCATGTAGATCCTGTTTGATGTCCCGAGTGTAAACAGAAGCCCTGCTACCAGCAGTGAGATGCTCATTGGTTACCATCCACCCGAAAACATTAGTAGGGCAACTTACAAACACTGAAGAGGCACTAAGAGCCCCCCACACCTGCAGCACAGTGGAGGCGTTACAGGAAACGGGACAAACAAGGAGGTATCCGGGCAAGACTTACAGCTAAGCCACACATGTCTTCTATCCCTGCTATTGTTCTGGCTAATAGATGTTCACTGGAGAATAAAACAGATTAACTGCTAAGCTCTTCCCCGAAGATGGTGAAAGACTGTTGTGGAGCGGAAGGAGCTGCGCAGGAGGAAGAGGAGGTGGAGGAGCTGACCAGTGCAGGACACCACGCTCTGAAACAGGGACAAACCCGGGAGGTGGTGCACGGTTTCAGAGGATCAGAGGAGACTGAAGACCAGACTGAAGGTCAGGTTGGCCCACAATGATGACGCGGCTCAGTCACAGCAGGTACTGTTAAACAGTACCTACTTGGTACCGACCGAAAAGCTCCAGTAGGGGGCGCTATCAAAAGTGTGAATTTTCGGTACTTTTTCTGTGTTTTTTCTGTGTTTTTCTTAAAGCGAAGCAAAGCTGTAACTTACTCACACTTTAGACATTATCAGAGATGGCAGAGTCTGAGCCAGGACTAAACGAGGACTTACAGAAAACTAGTTAAAAACAGGACTAAACCAGGACAGAATGAGAAACTAGACTCTTAGACAAAGAGAAAACCAGTAACAACAAGAAACACATTTACCTTTAGCTTTAGCCCCGCAGAGCCTGAAGTTACTGCTGTTTCTAAACTCCAGCTGCGCTCACTCTGCATTAGCCATTTTTGGAACAGTTTTGGTAAATGATTAGTGACAGAGTAAGCGCTCTCACTGTGTAACAGATCTTTGACATGTGGAATGTTTTCACTTTGTCGAACAGCGCAGTGTGTTTTGAAAAGTTAATCTGAAATAAAACGGTCCTGATGTGGATCTGTCTCTGCAGCTCAGGAGGGAATAATGTCCTTTCTTTTTATCGCTGCTTTAGTGGGAATTCTGCTCAAAAATGAAGTTACAGGTGACGCTGCTGCGGCCTGTTTTCTTTCTGTTGTGTCGTTTTTGGACATTCTCCTGAAGGATACTATTTATTAACATTATGTAAATTAAATTAAAATAACATAACACAATAAAAAGTACCATTAAGGCACTGGTACCGAAAAGCAGTAACAGTACCCAGCCCTACTCAAGGGTAACATCTGAACACAATTTCATTGTACGCTTGTCCAATGACAAATAAAGCACTTGTTTGTAACGTTTATCACCCCAATAAAGTCAGCAGCGACAAAAAGTCCCGGCAGAAATACACACATGGGTTGCAAACCTTAAAGCTCAAATGTTTATAATGGTTTGCCTCTATCGATGTCACTTGCTGTCAGTGTCCAAAAAGGAAGTGAAACTATACACATTAACATCAGATTAAAGAAAGCTGGGTGAAGTTTTCAATAGTTGTGTCTAATGTGTCACATGCACTTTGTCTGCTCATTGGTTGATTAAAAAAACAGCTTCAGATGTATTTAAATGAAAGTCGAGACGGAATATTTAGATCTTCCTGTAACACAACACTTTTTTTATCAGACTACAAAGACTAACTAGCTACAGCGAAGGGCGCGGCTGATGAGGACAGCGCCGGCCGGCAGACGGTTAAAAAGTTTTATCGTTTGGAGCAGGAGAATGTACCAAATCACAGGGAAACAGGGGTTATAAAGGGATAGGACCAATTACCCCACGAGCGGGTGAAGAGCGCTCCAATCAGCCGCACTAAAGCCTGTCATCTCCTGCTTTTTAAGGATCTCTGCTCTGAATCCCGCTCCTTCATGTGAGCGATCAAAGAGCGAGCGTCGTGTGAGAGGAATCGGCCCGAGGACAGAACACGCTTCAGAAACATCTCCATCTTTGAAGAGGCTTCAGCGTCTGCGCCGCCGCGTCACTGGGACTGATTTAGGCCCATCTCAAAGCCCCTCCCCGACTGTCACCCACATAAAAGGCTGGAGGACTCGGAATACTTTTATGCCTCTGTGTAAAACGGAGGCTTTCAATCACGCTTAAAACGCCGAGATAAAATGAAGGAGAGACTCTGCAGGTGAACAGGGAAAACATTGAAATTTAGTGATATCAATTTGAAACTTTTACTGAACATTACTGATATAAATGTGAGACAGCTCCATTCATCAGGCTGGGAATTAAATATTAAAGATACCTGAAGTCCAAGACTGAAAAGTTTGGAGTCTGTAGGAGCGACTAAAGTGGAGATGGTGTTACTCGACTGGAATGAAAACACAAAGTTTTGGAACGTCTGCCTGTGTATAACACAGCTGCAGCTGTTGACTTCCAGAAAGGATATTGACATATTTGGATTACAGTGTCATCTCAGTCACCTTTTGTGCTACACGTGGATACCAAACCTATCAGTATTTGTGAATGAATAAGTGTGTGAAAGACCAGGGAGTGCCGCCATGTTGGAGTGATTCACAGTCGACAAAATGTGAGATAGATAGATGGATGGATGGATAAATAGATAGATAGATAGATAGATAGATAGATAGATAGATAGATAGATAGATAGATAGATAGATAGATAGATAGATAGATAGATAGATAGATAGATAGATAGATAGGCGCGAGGTGTAACACACAGCACTGCACACAACACTGGATAACAAAACAATCACAACATTCTTGGAATCATTCAGACATATAAACTTAAACATCAAGTTTCTCAAGACAGCTGGCAAAGTGTTTATTCGATTAGACACAAAGAGTTCACTGACACTTGTCCATCTGGGCTTTTTTTTTTTTTATTCTCAATGCATCAGTGTATGCAAACAATAAACATCATAAAGGGTAAGTTCGGTGTTAAGGGAGAAAAGTAGCTAAAAGTCTCAACATTGACCACTGTGTGAAGAGTTGCCGCTGGTCATGGAGATGTCTCCGATAGATACAGAGAAAACAGTTAAAACAACTTGGAGAAAAATCTAAACTTTCTCTAGTTATTCAAAAACTACTGAATTATGAATATAGTTTGGAGATATGGTTTTAAAAAGACATGGTATGTATCTATACGTCCCCCATCCAGGTAGTCTTGGTGAAACAAACAGGTCTTCGCATGGTCTCCGAGAGGTCTATGTGGCCTCAACAGCTGTGGCGACGCTGCAAACACTGTTTGTTGTCCTCAACTTATGAGGCACTTCTGTCTCCAAGACCTGTCGGACACCAAGGAGATCTCAAAGAGACATATAGAGTCTCATTGGTGTCCGACAGGTCTCGGAAACATTGCATGAACGTCACAGAAACGTCTCACAGGTTCAGGACAACAGATAGTGTTCGCAACACAACTGTTTGAGACCGCAGAGACTGCATGGAGACTCGCCTTATTGCCAGGGGACGTCTCGGAGACCTCTCCTAGACCAGCGGTGACTCGAGTCTCCAGGCCGGTGAGAAAGGCCTTTAATTGTAAAACTGGTTAATCTTGACCACCCTATTTTCTTGCCAATGTCATGATAATTTTGCAGGTATTTGGTAATGATTTCAAACACATCTGGATCACTATCCTGGCAGGATAATAGAGGTTATGAATATGTTGTTTTGAAACAATTGTCACTTATTTGTGCTTTCGACTTCACCAAATATAGACGGAGCCGGTGAAAATCCCATCACTTTTCTGTCACACGTCGCCCTCCATCCATCTATAAAACCCACACAGCCGGATCAAAACATCAAAGCCACTTAAGCTCGTGGAGGTTGCTAGCGCTAAATGCTAATTATAGGCTTTTCTAATGTAGCGTTAAACTCCAGCTGACTGAGTAACGGCGCGGTGTTGTGACGCACACGCCGCTCTAATCCATATTAATCCCCCGCGACGGAGGGAAGGCCCGCGATCGATGGATGCGATTGATCCAGGTCCAACTCCGAGAGGCAGAAGTCAACCTCCACAAAACACACACGCACACGCTTTTAGACTCAAAAAACACAAACAAATCAATGCCCCGTTACCAATCGCCATTAGAACGAGATACTCATTTCCAAATATATCAATTCGTGTTGTTTTTCCCTAAATTAGAGCTTTTCATTCGCAACTTTAGAATGGTCCGTCTTCTCAAGTATGTTAGCGTTACTTTAAAGTGGACATATGTTTTTTTAATCTTTAAACCATGATATGATATTGTTCCCTCGTCAAAGACAGACTTGGAATATTTCACATTGAATTTAGCTCTTTCTACGCCAATACAAGGTGGCCAAGCCGAGAGGGAAGAAAACCTCTTTTTCACTGTTTTTTGTCGTTTTCTAGCAAACTATTAACATGTTTATCACACACAAATAAAGTCAAGCCAAAATCGGGTCCATATGGATGTTTTTTCCCCCCAGTTAACTGTTCAGTAGAAGCGAAAAACTGCACTTGTCGCTAACGTTAGCATATGTGGCATGGAGCTACATTAGATTCCTGGTTAGTATTTATGGGCTGTTGAAGAAATGGGAAAAAGCTCAGTTTTTTCTCCTCTTTGTTTTCCCTCTAACATGACCATATATGGGCAATTGAGCGGGAAAACAAAGAGGAGAAAACTTTCTATAATTACTCCAAAACCACTTGAACAAGTAGGCATGGGGAGGAGCAAAAAGGTTCAACAGCCCATAATTACATAAATAAAAGAGAATCATGCTACATGCTATGAATTATAAATGTATATTTCTTCTAAATAAAGATACATGGAGACATGAAGAGGAGCAAAGTGGTTCAACAGCCCATAAATACATAAATGCTAACCAGGATCTACTTTAGCTCCTGCTACATATGCTAACGTTAGCCACGAGTGCTGTTTTTTTTTTTTCATTTCTACTGAACAATTTGCTGTGAAAAAACATTCATATGGACCCGACTTAGACTTTACTTTATTTGTGTCGGATAAATACGTTTATATTCCGCCAGAAAACCTAAAAAGGGTGAAAAACTATGTTTCCCAAAATAAGACACACCCTCTTGTATGACGCGATGCCGTCTGTATCTACAATTGTGTCATTGTTTATACTCGAACCAGTACAAGACTTTACAATAAGATTCACTACAATGTATGACTTTTGAGATTTCCCGAACAAATCCACAGAAAAATTGTCATTCATTCCAATGAGTACAGCCCATATTGTGAACATTAGACATTTACTTTTGTTTCGAAATGCAAGTGTACGTGCTGAAAGAGCAGAATGGCCCAGTATCTGAGAATAGAAAACTACTTCCCTGCAGAATACAATATTTTCACAAAAGCTGAAGGTAACTATGTAATTTTGTGTCCGAACATTGCACTTTTGGCCTTTTCATGTTCGGACAAAAGGGGAAAAAAAACAACGATTCTTTACGTGAAGTGCTCCAATCTACCAATCAGCCCCGGAGTGGAAGCCCAGGCCACTTTTTCTTTTTTCAAATGCTTCGATTTATTTGTCACTTTGGTGAAAACGCCGGCACTTTGGACCCGAAACACATTTACCATTCACTCCAATTCATCGGACGGAAATCACTGCGGAACCGTCCGGAACGACCGGCTGCAGGAAAACGGAAAAGGTCCGGTCTAAACTCATCTTCTTATTCGATATTATTTTACTCTGCCTTGTGCTTTCAAATAAAAACAAGCCGCAAAATTGGCAATATTTTGAGCAACAAAATCTAAATAATGGATAAAGCCAGGTTTAAATGTTGTTTTAATTTGTTGACATAGTTACAAAGATTTTCTTTTTTTTTCAAAGACGTTGGCTCATGTTTAGTTTTTGAAAAAGCTAGTTATTAGTAGAAAAAAATCTGTAAAAATCGAGCTATAAATCTCAAACTTGAGCGTCTCACCTGATAAACTTTGTGCTTTGTTTAATTTAGACACATTTCAGTAATCCTGTAATATAAATAACTGGTTTGTCTGGTCTAATCCTGTAAAAACAAAAACACTCTATTTTATTACTTTAGGTGGATTCGATCATAGTTTGTCCCAGCCTTGATTAGCTGCTGTTAGCATTAGCATACTGTTGCTAGTCGTGGCATTCTGCGTGGCGATCAAAAATACACTTTAGTCAAACTTGTAGCTAAACAATTTTCATTACAATGTTTCTCTGAGGCCTGGGGAGTTGTGGAAGACAGTCATTTTAAAGCCCTGACTTCTCTTTCTCTTTCCAATGCAAAAAACGGTCACACGGTCAAAAGTCTATCACTTTTGCCCCGGAGATATCGCCGTTGGATCCACTGATAGCCGATCTTGTGAAATCCCAAATATCGGCTCGATAGATCACCATCAATAGTTCTTTCATGGTAAAAAAAACAACAACCAAAAAACCACTCTCATTTCTGACAATTCCAAACTTCGCAGTTTGTTCTCAAATCAAATGCGGACTGGTTCTGTCACATTCATCGTTTAAAAATCTATTTTCGATTGCCTTATGCCTTATATCAAGGACATGAGCAGCGTTTGATACAAATCGAGCGTCTTAACTTCCAGGTTGAAAGAAAAAAACAAATGAGTTTTCCATTTAGCCACGGGTTATAGTCGACTTTGGTGTAAAAACAACATAATGCAGCTCCTTTAATCCTGATCCCACAGCCCTGACCTCCCACTCTGTGTCCTCCTGTGCCGCTGTAATGTTTTTTGGGTCAGTGGCTATAGCTGCGTCTAATGAATAGTGGCCATAAAGAGGTGGTTGTTGAAGCAGAGAATGAGGAACTAGCATTAACCGTCCACATTTCTCCCCTCTGGCCAATCAAGCCGGAGCTGAGGGGGCAGCGGCGCTCAGTGATGCAGACCATGTACCGCACTGCCTTCTTCTCTCAGTAACGTCTTTAGATTTAGCCCAGCTCTGGCCTGTTTTCTCATGACATTAAAGAGGTTTCATGCAAAAGAAACACGTCTTTTTCATTTTAACCATGACATTGTCCAGCCTTAAACTGGATACAATTTTAAAGGAGCCATTATCTCATTTTAACTGTTTAACCTCTTAACCCCCACCTTTTCTCCGGTTCAGCTTTATCCAAGTGTAAGGTCGCATTCACACCTGAAACACACTTCTCTGATTGGTCGATTAAACTCCACTTCCTGTCTCAATCTTGTTTACAAAATGGAGCGGTATCAGACAGTAGCCTGGATCTAAACCAGGACTTAAGTGCTGCTTATATCAACAGTTTCTGCATTATATTTATGAGTCAATTTTTCATCACATTTTGTAAAATTTTCATCACATTTTGTAAAATTTTTCAACACTTTTTTTTGTACAATTTTCAACATATTTTTGTCAATTTTTCATCATATTTTTTTTCATTTTTTCATCCAATTTTTGTAAAAAAAATTTATCACTTTTTCATCACATTTGTGTCAATTTTTCATCATATTTTTAATAATTTTTTCAACATATTTTTGTCAATTTTTTCAACACATTTTTTGCCAATTTTTCAGTTTTTTTTAAATCAATTTTTTATCACATTTTTGTCAAATTTTCATCACATTTTTGTCAATATCTCAACATATTTTTGTCAATATCTCAACACATTTTTGTCAATTTCTCAACACATATTTGGTCATTGAGACTTTTTTTTTTTAAGGCTGAACTGGAGGTGGGGGTTAAGAGGTTAATCTAATTTAGGAAAAACAATGTCACTTTTTGGTACGGATGGGACTGTGCCCTGTAATCCGCTGCTGAAGTGCGTTGCCCAATGACACACCGAGTCTCCCGGTCGCCGCGTTCACCGTCTCCAGATTGGCTCTCGAACACACAAATCTCTCCACTTGGCCTTTCCTCTGCGATCGTGTCTCAGCGGGAGCGGCGCTTGTAATTCACCCCGCGCCCGATGTATTTCCAATTATTCCTTTAGTTCTGCGGCAGATCCAATCTAATCCCGGCTAATCTCTGCTCGGGCCGTGTCAGCAGAGCGAGGCTGCGCCGCGCCGTGATGGAGGTCTCACTGCTCCAGCTTCCTTCGCAAAAGCACAACAGAACAGCTCTAAAAAGTGATTCAAATGGACACATCATGCAAATGTGTGGCCTATAAACCTGCCTTTGGAGGTTGTGTTGATGTTTTTGCAGAGAAAATGCAGTATTTTTGATGAGCTCTCGGGAAACCCCTACATCAGCGCGGCGCTCCCTGGTCCCACATGCATTTATTCACAAATACTGACATGTTTGGTATCCACATGTGGCATGAAAGGCTGTGACTGAGATGATACAAAACTAAACTTTTCAGTCTTTTTTCAGAGGGAGTTTTAAATGCATACAGTGTAGCTATAATGGTGTCTCCAAATCCAAAATCTGTGCTGTATTTCAAAATAAAATAGCAAAAGTAATCAATTCAGTGTGAATCCGATATCTTAAGAGTCACTCAAAAGGTCGCACTTATGACTTCAAATGTATACTCCCCAGTTTTCAACATTTGTCACGACTCTGGGTGCACACGGAGCTCGTTATGATTGTTGAAAAGAGGAGGGGCCAAGAAGGAGAGTTGATTTGCTCTCTGTAGCAATAATTGTGACTCTTTCTGATCTAAATAAACAAATAGTTAGAAAAGATAAGTTAAGTGGTTCAATTTCACCGATAAGCTTGATAATTAAACAAAGGGAAAGAGTCAGAAATAAAATGACAATAAGAGAAGTAGTGTAAAGTAAACCCAGTGGTTCCAAAAATAGGACGTGTGTAATGCAATTGCTGTTTTATACTTTGAACCACAAAAAAACAAAAGATTAAATTAACTTGTTTCAAAACTTAAAGGCCCTATTGCCCAATCACAAAAGAGCGTTTGAAAAGATGAGAAAAGTGACAAAATCTTGACTAAAGAGTGATGAAAACACAACAGCAAAAAGTCAACAAGAAAGCCATGAAAGAGCGACAAAAGCACAAAAAAGGGAACAAAAATGATGTGATCAGTTTAGTAGGTCTTAGCTTTCAAATGAGGCGTTAGACTGGCCTAGAGGCTGCAACTTTTTAGATTTTTTAGAAGACGGAGCAATAAGTTATAAGAAAATCTTTGTTTATAACAAAATAAAACCATGCATTCATAATGACCCGATTTAATCCAAAATAAGAGGGGGAAAAGTATTTCTGTAACGTACCTCCTTCCCCCTCACTAGGCCACGCCCCCACGTATGATAAAAAAGTGATTTCAATGGTGACTAAAATAATCACAACTGTTATTTTTCCTACAGTCAAGGGGCCCTAACCTTAATCTTAACCCATTAGAGAACAAACAAATAAAAAAGTCAACCTTTGCATGAAGCCATTGGTCCCCCTTTAAGGATGTCACCGTCAGGAACCCTCTGCTCTTTGGGGCAGAGAGGGCTTTGATTTATCCCGGTATCACAATCCTTCCTCCTCCATTCATCAACCAAATGGCTTTCTGAATCCATACTCTAAAGCTCATTACCGCGATTAAAGATTTATTCAGTAACTCCAGTTAAATGTGTGGCTTCACTGTGTTCTGTGATATATTGCTGCTCTGATGGAATTTTTAATACGGCGAAGTTCCGAGCCACTGACTCTTATCTAACGCTCAGTGGAGATAAAAAGCCGAGTGGTCTTGTTTCTGTGAATTTCCGAGCAGTGCTTCATCATCACACATGCATTTGTTATGAGAGAGACGTGTTTTACCAGAACTACTTGGAACGACATGGGCACGAAATGTCCTCGGTCTGGGAGGTTTAGGTCTTTTAGAAGCGATATGAGCGATACGAGGTTGGTGCCTGGTCTCTGGATTAGCACTAAACCTTTTTCCTGCTGATAAACAAGAGCCTATAAATGATGCGCTGGGAGTTTTGTGTACTGTTCCCAGACCAATTTGCTCATTTTAGTGTAAGCTAGAGGTTAGAGCTGTCACGATAACATTGGTCTGTAGGAAGAAAAAGAAGAAGAAGAAGACGAAGCCACTTAGTCCAATGGGCGAGGAAAGCCCTTCTCTTTGGTCCTCATGGCGGGGACCTGACATTGCTGTAATACCACATACCAAATCAGCAATAAAAAGGTGAAGCCTAAATCTATGATTGACAGGCTCTGGAGCTCTGTGGAGGCTCGTAGCCGGTCTGCTCGCCCTGTGGAACAGGCTTTGTAGGAGCCATGTTAACTTCACAGGCTACACGGGATCATGACTGTGAATGTGGCTGAAAGGCTAATCATCCATCTCTTGTATGTTTTATCTATGGTTAAGTCTGGAGCTGAAGATTACACAGAGCGCACCTCGTCAGCGCAAACGTCTTAACGTTTAATGCATAGACTGTATAAGGAGGTGTCTGTTCTTACACCTCCTCCTCACTCCCCATTCGAGGGGGGAATCCTGGCATATTTACAGACTCCTCCGACCCAGCTCTGACGGAGCATGTTCCTAAAAAGGGCAAAAGGGCGGGATCTTCACTGTAGACTCGGCCCTCGCGGGGCTCATAATTCGGTCTTAGCAGTGCCCGCGCTCCTAGCTCTAATGCTCAAAAGTCCGGCCCTCATTAGTATACGAGATTTGTAAAATGTTCCTTACGAAAACCAGCCTGGTCCTTGTGCCTCACCCTCCGTTATCACAGGAGGAAGACCTCGCTGTAGAAAAGGCACCAGGCTTTACAGTTGTTTTTAACGTGTGGAAGTGCAATGCTTCCTAATGGAAAACTAGCTTGTTTTGCCGCCCGTATATGGAGGTACTACAGCAATGGCAACTCCCAGCGTTGTCGTTATGAAACTGTGGTTTAATGTCTGCATTCAGAAACACAAGATCGGGCCCATAGAGAAATCTGTGGCTTTAAAAGATCTTCAATAATATCACTTTATTTTCCAGCCTTAACTTTCAAATAAAGTGTATCAATCTTTTCCCTCAAAGGTTTTTCGTACTATTTGTTTGTGGTTAATATTCTTTAATCAATGGGTAGTTAGTTCCCTTAAGAACAGTGTTGCTCAGAGCGAAGTGGAAAAGCCACAAAAACAGGTTGTGAAGCATTGATCTAAACCCAGGCCCCGCTACAGCGCCCAGCGGACTCGGGATATTTAGTTCTCTGCAGAGGACATTTTCCCTTTTTGTTCAGACCTTGTTCAGGGTTGGTTAGACTCCCCTTCCCCTAAATGAGAAACACACACCGAACAAAGAGGCGAGGGGCCAATATTCGCAGTAAAATGGGATTTGTTGTAGTGAATAGACACAGGTCATTTCAGCCGACGGTGACCAACGCGACGTGATGGTGCGTGAAGCCTCCTATTGGCCCCACCGGTTTCATCACCCCTGCGCCGCTCCCATTTTGTGGCTCATTTACCTCCATATTGCACTATAGCAGAATCAACACCATGCAAATCAGGAACAGCGAAACACGGGACTGTTCGTGTCCACGGCGCTGAGGAGGACAGACACGGGCCGCATCGTGAAGCTATAAATCACCGACGCAAAACTGCTGACCACGGAGAAAACGTGAGACAAATGAAAATGTATTTTGATAGTTAAGGCGAGACGCTGCAGGTGCAAACACTGATTTTTAACGCTGTGGTCAATGTTGAGGGTTTTTTCTTCCATAACATCTTTAAGTCAGAGTATAAAAAATGACTGTGTGGACTTTGGTCTATTACAGGCCCACTGTGTTGTTTTTAATGTATTTGTTATAGCACATTTTGATTGTGTTGTCTGTGGATGTACTGGTTTTCTTGGGCCTGTACCGGCACTTCTTCGGCAAATGAAGTTCCTAGCGAAGTGAACGTGAACATTCTGAATGACGTTTTGTCCACTAGCGAGCCGGAGATTTCCACAAAGTGACTGAAACATCGGCCGGTGAAGAAAATTAAAACACAAATAGCACAAACTGTACTAGACTAATGTGTAGAATGAGCCCAGACCTGTTCACCACAACTGCCTCTGAAATCCTAAAATCACTCAAAAAGGTGTTAATATTTGTCTGAAGTGCTGTCATGCTAGAGCTTAATGTAGAAGCTGCAGTTACGCATAAGACCTGAGGTGGCAGTATCGAGTATAAAAATGAAAACTTCCATCTAGTCCCTTTAACTTCTATTAAAAATGTAAGGGTGAGGAGAATGGTGTCAGATAATGTAGATTATGACATTACTCCATGGTGGTGCAGTGGTTAGTGCTTGTGCGTCACAGCTGGAAGGTCCCGGGTTCGATTCCCATCTGGACGGAATCGAACCCTTTGGAGTTTGCATGTTCTCCCCGTGTCTGTGTAAGTTTCCTCCGGGGACTCCGGTTTCCCCTATCGCTTAAAACATGTACAATAGGCCTGGATGAATGAGAGTGTGTTTGAGAGTGCGCCTGGGGGACGACGGATGGAAATTAACCCAAGGCTACAATCTGGGGTGGCTTGTTTACATGTAGTATGAGACCCATGTATGTTAATTAACATGCACTGTCCCGACCAAATAAACCAATATTATTGAAGGTCCTGGGTTCGATTCCCACCTGGACCTCTCTGTGTGGAGTTTGCATGTTCTCCCCACTAAAAATGTGTACAATAGGCTCCACTCTTTTCCCCCTTGAGATTCTTAATATCAATGGGACTTTCCTGGTTAAATAAAGGTCAAATTAAAAAACTAAATAAAAACTCCAGAAATCAGACTATGATCAAATGTTTGGCCGTGTAAACGTAATAATAAAAAGATAATAATATTAATGCATTAGTTTTATATAGCACTTTTCCAGATGCTCAAAATCGCTTTATAATTTCATGCATTATTGATTCACACCATAGTCAGTGATGGCAAGCCACTATTGTAGCCACAGCTGCCCTGGGTTCAGTCTACCCCAGAAGCGAGGCTACCAGCCTGTGCCATCGGCCCCTCTGACCAGCAACAACCACTCACTCACTACATTCTCCCAGGCGTCCTAGTGTTTCCCAAACAGTCTCCCATCCAAGTGCGGACCAGGCCCTTCCTGCTGAGCTCCCGGGGTCTGACGGGATCGGCCATAGCAAGTGTGAGCAGGTCCATAATGCACTTTCCTCATATGTATATCAGCATCATGTCTCCCCTGCCTCACTCATACTGGTCCAACAAGCAAACCCTGCAGGACCTCAGGTTACAGCATGGAGCTCCTTCGAAATATGTGCGACATTTCTCACTTTCACAAACCCCTCCACAATCTAAAAAGCCGTCATTGCCTTGCTTTCGATCTATGTCAAACCACTGAGGCAAACTCTCCTCCTTCACAAACATCTACATCTCTCAGTCCGGGGAGTTTCTCCGTCACGTCGGCAAATCCCAGCGCATCACTCTCTGCAAAGCTCTCGGAAAACGCAGCCCAGAATCCACTTTGAGCGCGGCCCGGCTCTGCGTGCCTCCTCTCGTCCACAACAGCATTACGATCTGTGCTCAGAGGAAGCAGCAGCTTATTGGTTTCAAATTGCATTGTTTTTCCCAGTCCAAATGAAACAAATTAAAGGAAGCTGCCCTCCAGTGCTCGGAGACCGCCGCTGTAAATGACCGAGACACGAGCGGACGCGGCAGCTCTGGCTCTGCGGCTCAGCGGCGGAATCAGAAGTGGAAACAGAGAGAAGAAAACTGTAACAGTGTCACATACATGGAGAGAACGTGGGGAGGGAAAAGATGTACAAATATACAGGAATGTTAATATTCTGGTCAATAGGTTTATGCCAATCTACAAAACTCAACTGATATTTCATTGAAACACAAGGAACTCTGAAAATAACCTAAAACATGATGTTTGTGAGGATCTGTACCAGGGATTGATCCGTTCTCTTATGGATCCGGGACTTTATCGATTCTTTATATTCGGTTCTTTATACTGTATAATATGTGCATGCTTGTTGTAGTTTTATATTTCAACAGGGCTAATAGGAAGTTGCTAATAATTCGGTTAGTAAATTGACCTATCATAAAAAGAAGCTGGTGTAGAATGGTTATTCAATTAACAGGATTTAAAGATTAAATGTTTATTTTATTTATTGGTTTATTTGATCGGGACAGTGCATGTTAGAACCTCTTAACCCCCGCCTTAACTATTTTCTCCAGTTCAACTTTACCCAAATCTAAAGGCTTCTTAAAAAAAAGCATCAGTATAGTTACATTCTTGTTACATTCAGCTCTCAGAAACACTCAGGGTGTGCAGGAAATGTGCAAACAATTAAATAGTAAAAAGAGGTATGTTATATTCAGTGACTACCAAAAAATTTAAAGGGGCAAAAAGTAAAAATGAAAACAAACAGACGATAATGCAAAATGTCAGTATAAGCAGTGCAGGTTTACAGTCAGATAAAGTGACGTAGATAAAGTGACGTAGATTAAGTGGCGTAGATTAAGTGGCGTAGATTAAGTGGCGTAGATTAAGTGACGTAGATTAAGTGACGTAGATATAGAGACGTAGATTAAGTGACGTACATTAAGTGACATAGATTAAGTGACGTAGATAAAGTGACGTAGATACAGAGATTAATTAATGTATTGTTGCAATTATATGCAATAATCAAGTCACCTCGGGGCTAATTTGCCACCGTCGTCCCCCCTTGCACTCAACCTGACCTGGTACTCGGAAGAAACCTGCAAACTCCACCCAGGGGGACCTTCTACAGGTGAAACACGACCACTAACCACTGCGCCACCGTGGTACACACAAGTGTTAAAGATACTATGTTTCGCCCGTATAAAAATGTGTGACTGTTGAGCCAACAGTCTCTTCCTTTGGAGTGGGACATTTGTTTACACCAGCCATACATTAGCTCCATCTGTCAGTGTGGCAGCAGGTGGAACGTCTGTCTCGAGAAAACCGATACTGAGCTCATAAACATATGAAAAACTCTCCTTCCCTGATGCACCAGCATATTCAAAGATGAAAATACCAGGGTTCACGAGGCTCACATTGTGAAACAGCGGTTCAGGGAGCATGAGATGAATCGGCCGCTACAGAGTCCAGATCTTAACCCCATGGAGAACCCCATTGAGATGTGCTGCAGAAGGCTTTGCTTGGTGGTCAGACTCTCCCATCATCAATGCAAGATCTTGGTAAAGATGAATAAAACACTGTATCTTTTGACATTGCAGAAACTTATTGAAACAAGGCCACAGTCAAAGCTAAAGGCGGTCCAACCAAATACACCCACCCGCCTGAACCGAGGGCACTTTCTCCAGTTCAGCTTTACCCAAATCTAAAAGCTTCTCGCCTCATTTGAAAGCTAAGACCTACAAACTGATCTTTGCCGTGTTGTCACCAGGGTTATTTTCGCTTCTTTTAGACTTTTTTTGTCACATTTTCATTGCACTTTTTTGGCGCTATTTTGACTAATTTTTTCCAAAAGCTTTTAGATTTGGGTAAAGCCAAACTGGAGAAAATGTGCTCAGTTCAGGTGGGGGTTAAGAGGTTAAGGGCATGTGTGGTGACTGTATGTAGAAACAGGGAGAATCCGGGCAGAACATACAGTGACGCAACTGCCTGACAGCCTTTTCCATTTCTACCACTGCTTCATCTCCTGCATGTTTTGGCCCATGCAGTTCACGTGTTTCAAATAAATCCATCCAAGACACGCAGAATAACGACAAACAAAGCCTCCCCCCCCCCCTTTCATCCTCCTCCGCCTCTTTGATCAGAGGCGCAGTCTGTCTGTTCAAACCTGAGCAGAAGCCCATGAAAAATCCAAACAGGAGGAGCTCGGCGGGAGAGGAGCGCTCCTGGAGGTGTGGACTGACAACTCACCTAGAAGAGAGAAGAGGGGAGAGAAAATATTCGGTTAGAACTCGGCGTGAAATATTGACGGCACGGGATTTCAACAAACATTACACAGCGGGCTCAGAAAGTTGTCAGACCTCGATGAACTATTTAGATTTTGTTATGTAGCCCGTCTGACGCTCGCATCATACAAGCCGGATCCTGCTATAAGAGTTCCAAAAGCATGCAGGTCCGATCGATCGAAAAACAACACGCTCCCCCCGAAAACAAGAGCAGACTGTAATCTTCAAACCAGACGTAGAGGGTTTTTCTGAGGCCGATTTTTACATATAATCCTGTCAAATGTGTCAGTGTTGAACTGTGACAGCAGGGGGCGCATTATTCGGGGCAGAGGGCTGATTCATTTAGGACATTAATGTTTAGACACAACAGCCACGTCATAATAAAAAACAATCAGTGTCCAGACTTAGTGCTTGTACTTCAGTATAGGGCCCGACCGATATGGATTTTTGGGGTCCGATACCGATATGTAGGGGGTTGGCATGGCTGATGGCTGATATATTGGCCGATATTTTAATAAGTAATTTAATTTAAGACATTTTCTGTATTGCTTTATTGTGTCATAGGTTTCATGTTGCCGTTACATGATTAGCAGGTCAGAAATCACACAATATGTATATATGTTTTTCCCCCACCCAGTGAAAAAAATAAAATAAATAAAAATAATATCATAAAAAAAAATAAAAAATCATAAAATAAGAATAATCAGAATCATAATAATAAAAACAATATTAATAAATAAAAGCTTGACTGTTGTAAGACTGTGTAAGTCAAAAGATTTTTTTTTTTATTTAATCAAATCAAATCAAATCAAATCAATAAAATAAATAATAAGACCATTAATTTGAAAAGTAGTAATCAAGTAATATAATTTGATGTTTGTTTGCTTGTTTATCTTTCAAATAGTCTATAGGTAAACATTATTATATTAAAGGTTTAAATCATAAAACATATATCTAATAGAGGTCGACTGATGTGGGCGGTTCTGAGGCTCATTTTGATTGGCCGATGCCGGTATGCACCACGGATATTTTTGGCTAATATTTTTTTAAATGTCTAGTAATCCTGTGTACAGCAGGGGGCGCTGTATATTTATGTTTTGTAGGTACTCCAGAGGGTGCTTGTTTGAAAGACAAAAATCAGCAGATTCCAAAACAAAACAAAAACGGTCTCAATTTCTTATAGTTCCGAAATTACACACAAAAGTCTACAACGCAAAATAGGTGAACAAACTCATGACTGATTTTCACCAAGGAATTTCTCCGCTCAGGCCGAGGAAGTCAGGTGAACTGCACCCCTTCCATATATCGGCCGTTGTGCCCTACAGTCAGTATTTCTTTTGCCTAACCTAATCTGCACCTACTCCAATATCCAAGTCAACCTCCTGCTGCTAAAACATCCTCACAATCTGGACAAAATGACCTGGATTATTTTGCTTGTGATCCTCGGAACAAAGGTGATCTAAACTGTCAACTCTGTCCGTTTCAGTTTGCGAGGTGGTCTTCTTTCCCATCAGTGTATTGTATCAAAAACAGTAAACAATAGCCTTTAAAGTGCGTTCATTAAAGAGACGAGATGCAAGTTTGCCATTTTATACTCACTACTGCCACCTCAGGTCATATGTGTAACTGCACCTACATACATAATACATCATTTTATCATTTTTAAACTCCGTCCCTTTAATGTGTGCTGTCCCCTCCAAATAAACATTTCCGTAAAGTCACAATCACAGCCATGAAGAAGTTATTTGGTCATGAAATGTCTCTCCAGGTGTTTTGATTGATCATGCTTGATGATTTTTCAAATTCTCCTCGATAACCAAACAAAAATCATACATTAAAACAAGCAAACAGCGATAGAAGGTTTTGAAAAATCAAAAATCAAAAAATCAGACGACCACTCAACCGGCTGAGCCACAATTCCGACCAACAGCTCCGTTCATCTTCTGTTTTGTTTAATTCTGCAGAAACAGTGCGTAACGTGCATCCAGGAGAATTTGCAAACTCACTGACGGCTGCTTTCGTCCGTCCTCTCAGACCCAGCCCGTGTCCACTCCTGCTGCTGGACCTTTATCACAGACAAACATGTCCTATATATATTCTCCAGCTCGTTCTTCTGAAACAGTCGGCCGTCTGCTCACAAACACTGGCTCTGGAAGCTGCTGGCTCTCGATAAGCCTCCCCCCGTTCTGTGTCAATACTGTGCAGTGCCTCTGTCTGTTTACCAGGCCGGACTGATGAAGACAAGAATACTAATGTTCAGGCCTCGGCTTTCCCCTCCAACACCGGATCAGCAGAGAGGGAGCGAGGGCAGTGTGTCTCAGTGTGGTGTGAGTGGCAAAGGTGGAACTTTTCGGTCACTTCTTGTTTAGAAATACTCCAATTACAACCTGGGAAAGTCCGTATAGATTTGTCTGTGCCTGGAGAGCCCTTTTATTATCACTTGGGGTGAAATGTTTGAGAAAGTGTCTTGAGAAGCACAGTGTTAGATTAGGTTCATCATTTATATCGTTACACATGTTCTATCACGAGGTTTAGCATCTCACCAATATGCTAAATAAGCAGGTTGGGAAAGGGCAAAGTAATAGTGAAGAAGGAATATCACCAGCACCGTAAAGTAAAGTGTGAATTCAGCAAAGGGTGAGGACGAGCAGAATGCCAAAAGACGGGAGGGAGACCAGTTTGTGGGAGGCGTGAGGACTAGATTTGTAACAATCAAAAAAGTCTTGCCTTATCTTGCAAACAAGGTGTTAAATATCAAGGGGTTTCTACTGATTAACTGTAATAGAGAAAACATTAAACAAGGATCATTGGACTTTTTCCCACGACATATTCTTGGCTACAACACAACTGCATTACAAATATGTTGGATCATAAACTTAATTAAAAACACTGAAACCTTCATACATGGTCAACATTATGTCATTAGCATTAGCATGCTGCTGCTAGCTATACTATTGAGTTCAGGACTGTGATGTTTCAGCATCATGGGATTTGCAGCAATAATAAACTAATGGAGATTTTAAAATGCAAAATACTCGAGTTGTTGTTCACATTAAAACGCGTGGACACCACAGCGGGTTAGATGTAAATATATATTGTATGTATATATTTACCAGTAGTGACTCAGCAGCCAACAGACAGAGGAGTAGCTTGTCATAAAGCAAGGCAGCTAGCTGCTTGGGGCCCCCAACAGTCAAGGGCCCCCATGAACTGACCCATTATTTATACAATGCATCCAACGTCTTTGGTGCTGCAGTTACACCATCTCTCCACTAGTGCCCTCTGGCGCTATTTATCTCCATCCTGCTGCTGCTTTAGTGAGTCATGGTTCCCTAAAGTTAAGTTATAATGAGCAGTGGACAGACTTTTTACTCACGGCTCCACCACATTATATTTCTAATAGTGAAACCAGTTTATTGTAACACTCATTATGACCTAAGGAACCTCAGCTTCTATTCTAAGGGAAACGTATGCAGAGAACTGCATTATGGGAGTTTATTGACATTCTTACTTGGGGCCCCTTGGTGTCCTTGAATACACCACTGCTAACAGAGTTACAGTATTCCATAGCATTTTTTCTCCACTTTTACCTAATGTTAGCCACAAACATGTCTGATCTCCATGGTAATAGTGGATTTTCCTGAACTCTTTGCGCGGTGATCAAAAGTACGTCAGCGATTCAATTCTCCAGATTCTGCGCTTCAAAATGAGACACAGCATGTCTATTCTCTTTGATTTAGTTGTTGAAAGTTGTGTTTTTCGGTTCAGTATCAGATATTTGGAATCAAAACCATATTTTCTTCAGTATTTGCTCTGACATCTGATTTGGACTATATTGGAGGCAGTCGCAGGGACTTTGTTATTGCCTATATAGATCAGAAATATGTATTTCACATCCATATTCTTCACAGGGATGAGTTTATAAGTAGATTTCAAAACTTTCATGGAGCAATGTGGGCACAATAATGTAAACAATAACTAGCCAGGTGGTTCACAGTCAATAAAAGGCTTCAGATGCAAAGCACAAAGGTCGTTTTACAAACCTTGTCAGGACAAAACAGATTTTATTCCACAACTATAAAAAAACGATAAAGTATAGGGACTTGATGAACTGCCCGAGTGCCTGAAGTTTGCTAATCATTACCCCAGTAACACGACAGAAGAGACACGCAAAGTCAAAGTTTAATATAAAGTTGCCTCGGATTGATGTCGGACTAAAGCGGGCGAACTGTCCTCCTTTACAAACTTTGAACTCCGCTCCGACTTTCCCCAAGTGCCGCGTTAACCACCTCTGGCTTCGAAGATAAATAGCTCCAATCAAACGAGCTCATCTTCCGTGGACAAATTTAGATGGAAAATGTCACGAGGTTAATTGCACAAAGAGGAGGACAAAGTAGGTTAAGCTGAAACATTGGAAGTTGTCACAAACCCGGAGGCCAAACAAATGAACGGACTTTACGGACGTCGGTTTGAGAATCTGCAAATGCATCAGGTTAGAGACTCGCAAACTCCTCAAAGAGACGCCGTGCTGACTCGCTCATCGCAGATATTTTCTGTCGAGCCAAAGTGGACACGTGTGTGCGACAATAGCCTTGTTAAACAGGAGTCCCCCAAGGCTGTAGCATGTCACCAATACTGTTCTCCATCTACCACTGACAAAAATACTCACTTTTGTCTGACAAATTGAAGGAGAAGTAGTACTTAGTTACATTAACTCAAGAACATGTATTTGACTAACAGTGCTTTGTAATTGTTCTTGAATAATATTATATTGAGTAAAACATGGTTATTCTGCACTGTGAGTGAAAATGTGACCACAGTTTTACATTGATGCACTTAAATCCAACTTTTAATTGTCCATACATTTTAGCAAAATTTTCATTTTAGACAATCATTTTAGATTCATTATCTATCAGTAAAAGTTGAACTTGTAAAAACAAACAAACCACTTATCTGACCGAGGTAAACAGATCCTACAACATCTGCAGATCCATTTCATTGTTTTTATCATAATTGTGCTGTTTTTTATTTCTCATTTCTTTTATTGAGGAATATTTTCACTATGGTTCACAAACAGCAGCAGCATCTTCATTACAAAAGGGTGGGGACCCCATCAACCCCATAATCTGATGCACAGTATTATTTCCACATATTTCTGAGTTTATGATGTACTAATAAATAGACAAAGCCAAATTTCTTTCACAACTAGAAAAGAAAAATCCGGTCTAGAGCCTTAAACTATGTCAACATCAAAATAAATCACATTAAGTTTATAATTAATAAACTTGTAGCACCTGTCACATGTTATGAGTCCGTTCAATACTATTCTTCATAACACCCTAAATATGGCACAAAACAATCTTTGTTTTTGTTCACATTTGCTACATCGATCATTACATCGATCGATACAGACGGCATCTGTGGTACTGCCCATATATGGTCATGTTTTAAAGCAGCCAGAGGGAAAACAAAGACGAGACAAAACTGAACTTTCTCCTATTTCTGAACCATTACTTTAACCTCTTACCACCCGCCTGAACCAAATGCATTCTGTCCTCTTTGGCCATTATATAGGTCTGTGTAACACCTCAGTTGAAAGCTAAGACCCACAAAACTGATCTTTTTGTTGTTGCTGTGTTGTGTCACCTTTTTTATGTTTTTTTTTTGTCACATTTTTGTTGAATTTTTGTCACTTTTTGATTGAATTTTTGTCACATTTTTGTTGAATTTTTGTCTCTTTTTTGTTGCGTTTACATCCTTGTTTTCTTCTCATTTTTTGTGGCTGTTTTGGTGCTTTTTTCCCGAGAAGCTTTTTGATTAGGGTAAAGCCAAACTGGAGAAAATGGGATCCGTTCGGGTGGGAGTCAAGAGGTTAATAAATTCTGAATTATAAATATATGTTTGTACTAAATAAAGATACAGAGTCATGGAGCGGAGTAAAGTGGTTCAACAGCCCATAAATACTAAACAAAATAGACAATGCTAACGCTAAGCTACGCTAGCTTCACGCTATACATATTCAAATGTTAGCTACGAGCGCCGTTCTTCGCTTCCACTGAACAATTTGCTGTGAAAAAACCTCCACATGGACCTGATTTTGGCTTGTTTGTTTGTTTGTATAATCAGTGTGTGATAAATGTGTGAAAAATTGCGATTCCCCGAAGAAGTCGTTACCCGGTATTGATTTGGCATAATTATATCAATGCAATGGAATCGATCAGCCCTAATCCCTAAGTTCTATATCAAAGTAAAGATTCAGTTCATTCCAAACATGTTTAGTAGCGTTTATTTCTGAGAAAAGACTTCAATATTACACAAGGCATTTCAAAACATGTTTGCTGACGCCTAAACTACAGGGGTAGGTTTTATCCAAACGAAGGCTCAGTGAAGACGGGACATTTCGTACTTTCGATATAATATTTCAAATTAAAAGAGCAAACCAAATGTGTTCTGTAAACACTTTTTCCAGTTTGGCTTTACCAAATTTAAAATGGTTCTTGAAAAAAAAGGCAAAATGGCATCGAAAACAAAGATGAAACACACCAACAAAGTGATAAAAACGTGACAAATAAGTGACAAAATCAAAAATGTGACAAAACACTACAAAAACACGACGGAGACACTTCAAATATGTGAGAAAAAAAGCGGCAACAACGTGGAAAAACAAGTTTTCCCCCCCCTATTCACCTCCAGTTATAGCCGTACTAAGTAACTCATGCCCCTAGAGGCCATAAGCGCAACTGCAGGTGTCGTAGCACGTTGCGTTTTTTTACTCATTAATTGTCCGTGAGAGCAAATACTACGCTGACAGAAAAGACAAAGGTGCAGAGGGATATTGTTCATCCAATTACACAATGAATACTAAATAACTGCAGTCTTTTGCGATTGACTAATTTAGTCATTTTCCATCCGCATGTGGAATGTTTTGACAGCACAAAGCCCGGCAGCTCGGATGCAGATATAAAAGCTCCATGTAAACTGTCTGTTTACGCACTCCCCTTTAACAAAGATCACCACATGCTTCAGCCGCCGCGCACCTTTCCCAGCCTCGTCTCTTCGTGTTAACGCTGATCCGCCGTCTGCGTAATTTCTCACCCGTATTTTTACATTTGCACATAATAGGCAGTGAGGAAATGAAAGCTTTTATCCGGCGCGAGGAGCAGGAGGAGACAGTCAGGACGTGTTGATGGAGACGGGAACAGACGTCTCGAGTAAAACGGGTTAAAGGAGCTTGTTTTCACTGTGACTGCGGCAGACGAGCGTCGGGCTGATAATGGAACAGGCAGGTCTCCGCCCCACGCTTGATTTCATTTAAAGATTAGCATCAAACGTGCAGAGCCTGTGCGGAAACACTGATTTGCGAAAATATTTACAATGCATTAAACAAAGCTGAACCGCAGGGATGTGGAGTTTCAGACGGAATAAAATGCAGTGTCTGAAATGGTGTTTTTTTTAGCTTTATCTTGAACACACTGCTTTGCATTTCTGGTAACACTTATAACATAACAAAAGACATATAATTCCACTGCTTTGCTGATGATGTTCAGATTTATCTTCCTTTTAATGTAAAATCTAACTCAATCCAAGCCCTGCAGAAATGTCTTGCGGATGTAAAGGACTGGATGTCGCTCAATTTTTTTTTAATTTAAATGACAAGAAAACAGAAATTGTCATATTTGGCCAGCCTGAGCTTCCTGTTTTTACTGGTGCATGTAGCCACCGATCATCATTCTGTCGTCCATCTGCAAAGAGTCTTGGTGTTAATTTTGATGGTGCTTTTAAAGGAATAGGCCACCGTTTTTACATACTGAGATATGCTCTTACCTCACTTTAGCCGAGTTAATATATCCCCGTCTGGTCTTTGTCCTTGCGCTCTGCCAGGCAAACGGAGCACATACGCAGCCTCTCCCACATGTCACATAGCTCCAAAAAAGCTCACGATAGAAGCTACCAAGCTCTTCCACGTGTTCAATATTTAAATAAAGTTACGTGAAGTGTTTTCATGCGAAGTATATTTACACAGAAATGTAGCATGTCAATTTTATAAGCAAATAAAAAGGGGGACTATATTGTGAGGCGTAATGATACGAGGAGCAAAACGTCCACGCAGTAACTCCTAAAGGTTATTGACGGAAGTGAGCGGGGGGAAGTCTTTAGGAGCTTTTTTGGAGCTATGTGACATGTGGGAGAGGCTGCGTATGTGCTCCGTTTGCGTGACAAGGTCAAACCCAGAGGTGGGAGACTCGAGTCAAATGAGTCGCAATTTTCGGGACTTGAGACTTGCTTGACCAAAGCTCCAAAAAGACGTGACTCTCAGTGACTCGCTGTGACTTCATAGTTATTATTTATTTGAGGGAAAATGTTGAAAGATCAGGATTCATTTCGTAAAACCAGCGCGTCTATGTTTACATTATGGTAATTAGCCACATGCGCGTTCGGTTTCCAGATGGAGCGTCTAATACAGCGCGAAGAGGCAGGAGGAAATAGGACGTGTTTCTTTGGATGCATTAAAAGTTTTTGGAAAGACAGTGAAGAGGTGGAGAACGACGATGCGTAAGAGCTGGATTAATCAACAGAAAAATCTTGGGGCTTTTCGATGTTTTAAAGCATTAAGACAACGTTTACAGCATTTAGTGGCTATTTTACGCATCCACACAGAGCCCAGTGACAGCGGGACTGAAGGCTACGCGGAATCTATGCCGGCTAAAGCAAGACTTGACTTGACTTGACTTGGCAAAAGCTATGACTTGACTTGACTTGACTTGACCCCATGACCGATTGACTTGGACTTACTTGGGACTTGGACCTTCACGACTTGGACTTGACTCGAGACTTGCATTTAGTGACTCACTCCCCACCTCTGGTCAAACCCTACCTCCCACCATGCCAACCTGAGAGAGTGGTCCATGCGCTCATAACATCACAGCTGGACTATTGCAACTCATTATATTACGGCCTTGACCAGTCGTCCATCCGCAGACTCCCGCTCGTCCAGAATGCGGCAGCTCGTCTGCTCACAGGGACCAGACCACAGGAGCACATTACACCTGTGCTTTCCTCTCTCCACTGACTTCCTGTGACTTTTAGAGTCCAGTCTAAAATGACAGCCTATACCCTACCTACTGAGAATTTGAGGGGAAAAAATAGTTTTTCACATTTTTCTGATAAAAATGCAGGGTGGATGCACTAAAATGGCCACAATTTTTTTCCGCGATATTTCCAGCAGAGCAGATCCTCCAATTATTGGTCCTTAGGGTCGAAATTAAAAGAAAAAACACAAATAAAAAGTATAGCAGACCATGTCAGGTTCAACCCAATTTAAAGAGCTTTTGAGACTTTGGGTCCCTGACTAAAATATTACTGTTTTTAAATCTCTTCATGACTTGGCACCTTCGTACCTAAAAGACTTGCTGAATTTGCAGACTCCGGGCAGATCATTGAGGTCTTCGGACCAGTTGCTCTTAGACTTTAGCCCACGGTCCAAACGATAAACCAGAGGAGATCGAGCCTTTGCTGTTGCTGGCCCTAAACTCTGGAACTCTCTGCCTCTGCCAATCAGAATGGCCTCCTCTGTTGACAATGTCAAGTCGTTGAAAACGCATCTCTTTGCACTGACTTTTAATCCAAGCTGAGCTGGACATTTGATTATGCTGCAGTTTTTATTTTTTGTACATTGTTGAAGTAATATGTTTTTTGTGTGTCTGTAATTTTGCACTGAATATGGAAAGCACTTTGGGGCAGTACTCTGTTTTTAAAACAGTAAAAGTACAGCATTTAGGAACAGATATCGGGTACTTGTACCTAGGGCTGAGTACTGTAAAAAAGTTTTTGATATTGATACTTTTTCGATCCCTGGGGGTGGGCCGAGACACAAACATGAGATGAGATTTTTACATAATTTGTAATAATAAATAAAGATATGATATTTCAAATTAAAAGAGCAAACCAAATATGTAAATACTTTCTCCAGTTTGGCTTTAGCCAAATCTAAAAGGGTTCTTGAAAAAAAAGCGTCAAAATGAAACACACCAACAAAGTGACAAAAATGTGACGACACGACACAAAAACTACGAAAACAGAACAGAAACACTTCAAATATGTGAGAAAAAAGTGGCGACAACATGGAAAAAAAAGTTACGATCAGTTCTGTAGGCCTTAGCTTTCAAATGAGGCCTTACACACTGTTTCTCTCCAGTTGAGAAACTTTCTGAATTTGGGCAAAGCTGAACTGGAGAATATGAGCTCTTTGACCAGCTTTAAAGCAGAACTAAGTAACTCTTGCCCCTAGAGGCCATAAGCGCCACTGCAGGTGTCGTAGCATGTTACATTTTTTTAATTGTCCATGAGAGTAAATACTACGGTGACAGAAAAGACAAAGGGACAGAGGGATATTGTTCATTCAATGACACAATGGAGATCATTGTTTTTCACTCAAACTTGGCTGTAAATACAGTTTAAGTGATGCTAGCCCGCAGTTTGCTTTGCCCATTAGCCTGTTAGCTTCTTCTTCATGATTCCATAAGTGTGTATTGGTGCCTCCGACCCGGTGGCAGCCAACTTGCAATTGTGGTTTTCTGATCAGAGACACTTGTATTACCCCCAGAGGGAACATCAAAAGGATTTATTAAGGTAAACAAGTTCCTAGTTCCTCTTTAAGCCATCTTGTGGACATTAGCATTAGCCACGTTAGCATTAGACAAAACTGATCGAAGACTTTTCCTTGCGTTTCCCCATTTTATGGTTTCTATTTTGTCGTATTTTTGAAGTTTTTTCATCACTTTTTTGTCGCCTGTTTTGTTGCGCCTTCTGGAAAAAAGGTGTTAAAATAGCAACAAAACTGAGACGAAAACAAGGATGAAAATGTGAAAAAAGTGAGAAAAAATGGACGAAAAAGTGACAAAAAATGTACAAAAAATGGACAAAAAAAATGTACAAAAATTTGACAAAAAAGTGGGAAAAATTTGACAAAAAATTGAGGAAAAATGGACGAAAAAGTGACAAAAAATGGACCCAAAAATCATAAGAATTTGACAAAAAAAATGCGAATAATTTGACGAAAAAGTGACAAAGAAGTCACGAAAATTTGACATAAACAACAAAAAAAGTGATGAAAAAAAGTCTGATGAGTTTTGTAGGTCTTAGCTTTCAAATGAGGTGTTACACTGGCCTACAGGATTTGGGTAAAGCTGAACTGGAGAAAATGCTCAGTTCAGGTTCAGGCGGGGGTTAAGAGATTAAAGGCACTATCCCTGATGTTTTTTTTTTTTCTAGTAATGAAATGAAATGTATTTTGTCCTTCTTTAGTATACTGTTAACTCAGATGTCTCTATGAAAAACACTGTGGCTCTAATTATAAAGCACTTGTATCAATTTCGTGGACTTGCCGGCGAGTTCTCCAGCCTTTCTGTGAAACCCTGAAAAGTGACCCTGCAAATCGTGACATGCGCCTCCCGCTTTCATTGTTTATGATCAAATAAATCATGCATGGGGCCCTTTAAAGCTGTATCTGCACCCGTCCTCCTCCCCCTCTTCCACTTCTGCGCTGAAACACTGACGCAGGAGGAGGTGCTGGGGCTGAGAGCTTCCCACCGGAGCAGGAGGAGCAGAATTACTGGAGACGCTTCAGGGACGACCGGGAATTGGAACGTAGCGGGTTTACTGAGGTGAGAATGGATCCCAGTTCTCTTTGCACTTTCCTATCAGGAGCCGGAGCTGCAGGAGGAGGGAAGATCTCAGCAATTCTCTCACAGACTCTTTCATCAATCATCTGCAGGACTTGGAATATAAAAGGACAAATTGAACAGAGTGGAGAAATCGACTTGGTTTGTAGACTTTGTTAGGTGTAAGTGTCAAAGCAGATATTTTCTACAAATCATGTATTCTTTCCCATTTTGTATACACCGCTCCTGCATGGACTTCCATAACTGTGACCCAAAAACAACATTGCTTGCTATGGCTACAAACTGATACAGGGTGTTTGGCTAAATCAATGTTAATCCGTCCTCCAATCCTCTGTGTTAAATCTGCAGCATCAAAGATCTTCCTGGTCTTCCCTATCCAACTTAATGCACTTTTGACAGATCACCAATACAATTCCCTATAAAACTACTGAACCATATACCAGAGCTGTGGGATTGTCCATTAGTTCACAAATGACTAGACAAGATCCCATGATTCTGGCCACGTTTTAACTGTTGAATTTATGAACTATTATCTGTTGTAATAAAGATAAAAAGCTTTGATTCCAGGGACAGGGCTTTTTGCAGAGTTTGCATGTTCTCCCCGTGTCTGTGTAGGTTTCCCCCAGGTGCTCCAGTCTCCTCTTCCATTAAAAACATGTACAATAGGTGAGTCCTCCAGCCAGGTGATTCTGACCATCAGCCATATCGTTCAACTAGGGCTGAACGATATGGACAAAAATTCATATCTCGATATATATGTGATATAACATCAGGTTTGGTGACATCATAATACAAAAGAGTGCAATTTTATTGATGAAAATCTATATTTAAAATTTATATAAAGATATACATCTATAGCGGGGGTCGGCAAGTTTTCCTGGCGGAGGAACGATTTTCTTTATTGTAAACAAACCGAGGGCCGAATCCGCTGATTATTCGCCCAAAGTAAAGCACAACACTGAAAAAATGACCATCTTAAATGAGATAAATGACTTAAAATTGCTTGAATCAAAGTTCTTTAATGTTGAATTTGAGTTGGTTTGAACTAATCCCAAGATACAAATGCTATAGCGCCAATGGAACAAGAATAAAACCCACTTTAAATCAGACAAATCATTGATTTTAATGTGAAATGACACAAAATTATCTGAATTAAGAGAGTAAATACTGCTAGAGGTTTTATCTCATCTCAGACGAAATCAACTCAAACCTTAGATTTAATCTCTTAATTCAAGTAGATTCATGTCATTTCTTCCTTAAAACGATTATTCTTTTTCCAGTGCACTTCCTTCAAATGCCAGTGTTGTACATAATACATGACCTCATTGAGTGTATTGACAGTATTTCTACCTTTGTTTCTCCCATTTAACCCTAATAGTGTTAAAAGTACTCTCTGATTTGTGTAATAAGGTTTCTCAAAATCATCTTGAGGGGCAGAGGTTCTGTGCTGGAGGGCCGGATTTGGCCCCCGGGCCTGACGTTGCCGGCCCCTGATCTATAGACTTTCAGCCTTAGCAGTAACTCTGGTTGGTTCATGAACAATGGCGTTGGAGAGGACAGATGAAGAAAAGGCAGCAGTCTGGATGTCTTATACAGGAGACGTTTGTTTAACATCAGTGCGAGACCCGGAGACATGAACTCGAGACACTGCGCTGGTCCTACCATTCAGGTCTGTCTCTGCTTCCACAGAAGGTATAAATAAGCAAACAAGCAAACATTCAGTGGCTGAGCGTGGGCGCCTGAGCACCACAGTCAAGACTACAACAGAGACAGTGCGACTGTACAGTCTGACCCAGTGTGATAATAGTGATTTAATGTTATCCTCTAACTATGGTAACTGTAAATGTGCAGATTTCTAGTCTTAGTTTATTGATTGTTTCTCTGTAATTCTTGGGCCAATTCACATGAAACAAAAACAGTCACAAATTTCAAAGTCCCCTCTTCCAGCACATACGAACTATGGTCTAATTATTTCCTCATAAAGGCGTCCAAAAGTAGAGACAATTCAAAAACATGTCCATGATGTTGGTCATTAGGAAGGACTTTCAGCCATAAGAAAAATATGTCAACTTTGTGAATGCAATCACTGTCAAATAAAGATCCAGGAAAACATGTTTATAGTACTTTTTGAGTGCTTTAACAGGTTTTTGATCTCTTATTTGTGTAATGATATTTCTCAAATTCATATTGAGGGTCTGAGGTTCGATGCTGGAGGGCAAGGCACATTTATTTACACCCCACATTCCATACACAAGGCAACTCAATGCACCCAGGCCTGACATTGTCCTGAAGCACCTTAAAGGGGGGGTATTATGCAAAATCAACTTTTTCAAGCTTTACATCATGTTATTATGTCATTCCCTCATTAAAAACATGCCTGAAGTGTTGCCTTGGCACATTCACGTATTTTTGAGTAATCTGTAAAAACTCTGATGGCGGCCATTTTAGGGATAGGTTTGCCTGAGTCCTCCTAGGAACGCCCCCACCTCCTGGAGACGCCTCCGAGCTTTCGTCACCAGCCGAGTGACCAACCACTGCTCCTCAGCAGAGCCCCCTCCCCATTGATGCCACAGACAGCGTGTGGAGGGGGTGTGTCGGAAAGGGTCAGAGGTTCTTAAAGAGACAGAGGCCTATTTCAAGACATTCACTACAGCCATTTTGAGAGAGACATTTTATACAAGGCAGTTATTCTAATTTACTGCATTTACAGACCAACAGAAGGTTTGGTCATCATTGTAGTGTGATATAGACTGGTGCTATGTGATTGAAAAAAGCAGAATACCCCCTCTTTAATCCTTTCTAGGCTGACAAAGTGCAAATGTGCTTAAACCTGCGGCCTTAACCACTAGGCCACTGTGCTGCGCTTTCCTCCGTTTTCCCAATCAACCCCCAAAACAAGCTTTTAGACCGAAAAACTAAGCAGAACACAGATCGCCGCGCTGTTACACTGACGTCACACGTTTGTGCTCGACTCGTCGCCAAACGCTAAAAGGCCCTAATGGTCTGAGCTGTCGGAGTCTCTAAATGACGTGTGAAGAGGAGCGAGGACAGATGGGGCGTTGTCTGAGAGGAAAGAGCTCCATCCATCAGCAAACCTGTGAAAACACTGGGCTAATGGGTCAGTAATGAAGGCGGCGAGAGATGTGTCGAAAAGACAAACAAAGCGGGAGTTTTGTTTACAGAAAGCTACTACAGTGAATGAAGTTATTTAAACGTAATCCACAAATCCCGCGAGAACTCCACAAATGGAACACGATGGAACCATTTCTCACTTTCTTCTGCTTTTCAGTTTGTGTTCAACCACAGGACCTTCAGATTTCCGGCACTTGTTGCTAGCGTTAGCATATGTAGCCTGAAGCTGATTTCCAACCAAGTTAAGCCATAAGCCACGACCCGACCCCGCGAATTCTGATTGGATGTCATTCCAAAAGCAGCTTTTTCAGTTGGCTTTATTGAGTTAATATTGTGGTTTTACAAATGTTTAAGGTTAGGAATTAAGGTTAAGGTTAGGAAAAAGGATTTGCTTAGAGTTAGAACAATGTGGGGGGCGGGATCATGGCGTAACTGGGTTGGAAAGCGTAAAGGTGCTTCCTGGTTAGCATTGTCCGATTTTTAAGTATTTATGGGCTTTTGAACCACGTTGCTCCTCCTTGTATCTTTATTTAGTGGAAAAATATATTCATAATTCAGCATTTGTTTAAGTAATGGTGGAAAAATGGCCACAAGAACCGTTTTTTTTCCCCCATCAAACAAAACACCTGACAACTCTGTATCCGACTCATGAATGTAATAACCTGTTCCAGCCAGAATATGTCCACATTCATAACTGCTGCCATCATTAATGCACCTGCACATCTTTAAAATTATACATTCACACTGTTGTTCTGTGTTTTTATCATATTTTATTTCAATCGACTGCATGACCTTGTAATTAAAGTTTTCATAGTTTATTATTTTTCTCAACCAAGCTTTATGCTGCTGTATCCAGTGCCTCTCGAAAGTACTCATACACCTTGAACCTTTGCACATTTTGTCTTGTTTACAACCATAAACATTAATATTTTACTTTGACGTTCACACATGAATAACAGACAACTGTGAAGTGAAAGCAAAATGATACATGATTCTGGTATCAGAGAGTGTTTTTAAAAAAGAAGTGAAAAGTGGGGCGTTCATAAGTATTCATACAGCATGAGTGAATACTTTGTGGAACCCCCTTTCTTCTGGGGTCTGACTCTACAAGATTTACTCATGTAGAGACCCATTCACTCTTTACAAAACAACTCGAGCTCTGTCACATTAGAAGGAGAGCGTTTGTGAACAGCAGTTTTCAGGTCTTTTCCACACAAATTCAAAGTAAAATGTTTATGTTTATGGTTGTAAACATGACAAAATGTGCAAAAGGTATATTAATACTTTTGAGAGGTTTCATTTTGCACGATTGCGCCAAAGAACAATTTCTAGTTTGTGATCCTGTTCACTAACAATGGCACTAAAAGGAACAGGCACGTTTTTTACATACTGAGATATGTTCTAACCTGAGCTTAGACGAGTTCATATGTACCTGTCTGGTCTTCACGCGTGCCCTCAGTCACGTAAACACAGCACAGATGGCGTTAGCATTTAGCCTCTCCTCCTCTATAGCTCCAAACCAGGTGAAGAGAGAAGCGACCGAGCTCTTCCACGTTTTCTAAATATATTTGAATATGGTTACGTGTTACACTATAAAGTATAGGTACACATAATTAAACCAGTGTTGATTTTGACAACATATTTTAATTTAGTTTTAGTCTTAGTCTTTTGACTACAATGGAATTTAATTTTAGTTGAGATTTAGTCAAACAAATCGTCTCAATTTTAGTCTAGTTTTAGTCAACTAAAATTGCATGTCAATTTAGCCGACTAAATTTAAGACTAATTTAGTCGACTATGCATTTGTAATATTCATTATAATCATATTTAATCTAGTTCCTCTGCTTCATGGAGCTGCTCCACATGAACAAAGCTCAGAGCTGATCCTTTGGCAGTGACTTTACATGATCTTAGGCTCTTTCAGTCTGTCAATAGACGTTTGGATGATTTTAGTCTCTACTTTTCATTTTTATTTAGTCTTATTTTAGTCGACTAAAATATCTGGACATTTTAGTCATAGTTTTAGTCTCATGAGAAACTTTTAATTTAGTTTTAGTCCAATTTTAGTCGTCAAAAATATCACTTTGACTAAAATTAAGATTAATATTTTAGTCGACGAAATTAACACTGAATTAAACAATGTGGATTTTCTAAGCGGATAAAAACAGGAACTATATTGTAAGGCGTAATAATACTTTACTTACTGCGCTGATGAGGTAAGAACTTATCTCAGTATGTAAAAACGGTGACCTAACCCTTTAAACTGATTCTGAACTACAGGCGCGTTTCAGAACTGGCAGGGTCACTTTTCAGGTCACAGAAAGGCAAGACAACAAGCCTCCAGTTTCATGAAACTGATACAAATAACAAACGTCTGAGTTTACAATACACTAAAGGAGGACAAGCCTTTTTTTGTTCCATTACTGGGAAAGAAACAGGTATGGTGCCTTTAAGGTCTTCTCAATAAGCTGCATCAATATGACTGTACTTGGTCTGGTTTTGTGTGTGCCTGTTACAGTGTCTATTATTATTATTATATATTAAATAAAAAAACTGCAAACCTAAATATATAGAGCTGCATGTCACAACAAGAAAATATAGAAAATATGGTTGAAAACAGCTTGAAAGAAAGTCACTAATTTCACTTTTTTGTTGTTCATTTCGGCAAAAATCCGACAGTATCTTCCCAAAACCTCTCGCCAAAAGAATCCAACACTGAAAATGTAACATTGCATCATCCATAACCAGGATTTTAATGATAATGAAGGCAATATTGTGCAGTCCACATTCATTTCCGCGGCTCACCCTTCGAAACTGAATATGCTAATAGAGTTGATGTCTCTTTCTGCCGACCCATTGTCGTGTATTTTTTACATTATTCATGAGAAATTGCGCAGCGACACCGACTCCCCTGCTTTTCCCATTTTAAAATTGTACCTTATTTTCCTGCGAAAGAAGATAGATCAATGAATAAAGGGGAATGGGGATTGTTTGTCACCCTCACAATGAAAAACAATGCGGCGACAAGCCCAAGTGTGTCACGAACCCATCCGCAAAATGGATCTCTGTGCGGCGCGTGCTTCTGATGATTGCGCGCGGAATAAAGGCTTCAGAAGCAATCGAATTAACTTGGGTTCTACGCAAAGACAATGGCAATAGGGAAGCATCATCCACTCCCAAACAAAGGCGAGGCAATGCAAGTGAAAACACAGATTTTTACCAGTTTTGTCCCTAAACATGTTAGTTTTAATGTCAGGGTAAAGAATAAACTCCACTTCCTCATTTTCCCTACGCTCCCATTCACAAATACTGACATGTTTGGTATCCACGTGTAGCATGAAAGGCAAAGCCGACTGAGATGACGCTGAAATCCAAATATGGTCATTTCCGTTCCTTTCCTTTACCCTCCTGACGACCAGCAATGCAAATGTGTCCTCTTAGAAGACATTTCGAATCCTGAATATCTCCCACATAATACAAACCACTGAATGAACTCCTTTGGGCCTCTACAGAGGACATTTAGAGCTTTTCAATGGTACCAAATGTGAAGGGGCGGGGCTTTGGTAACTTTACTTTTTTTCATCAAGGAAAATAGTGGCCATCAATGCACATGTTATGGGAAGAGGAAAAGCAAATGCGTAAACTTTTAACCTCTTACCACCCGCCTAAACCGAATGCATGCTGTCCTCTTTGGCTACAGGCCTGTGTAACACTTCATTTGAAAGCTAAGACCCGAAAAACTGATCTTCTTCCTTGCATTGTTGCTGTGTTGTGTCACCTTTTTATGTGTTTTTTAAATTTTTGTCGCATTTTTGTCGCATTTTTGTCATTTTTTTGTTGAGATTTTGTCACTTTTTGGTTGAGTTTTTCCTCACTTTTTTTTTTTTAAATTTTTGGTCACTTGTTGGTTGACTTTTTGTCACATTTTTGTTGAATTTTTGTCACATTTTTGTTGAATTTTTGTCACTTTTTGGTTGAGTTTTTGTCACTTTTTGTTGCGTTTACATCCTTGTTTTCTTCTCATTTCTTTGTGGCTGTTTTGGTGCTTTTTTCCCCAAAAAGCTTTTTGATTAGGGTAAAGCCAAACTGGAGAAATTGTGATCGGTTCAGGTGGGAGTTAAGAGGTTAAAGCTTTAAAGTTTGGATTGAAACGTTGTTTGCATATTTTACACAACTCTCCTAACAACACATTCATACACAGTCAGACTTATTTTAACTATATTTTACCATAGTATTTAAGTGTTTAAAATGTCCTCTGTAGTGGATATTGGTTGTTATTTCGCCCATTTTGAGTGAGGTAATACGTGTTATAGGATAACATTAAACTGCTATTTATCATACTGGGTCAAGCTGTTCCATTCAAGTCCATCTATGCTTCCACAGAAAAGGGATAAAGAGTCTGAGCATCACAGTCAAGGCTCTGACAGAGATAGTACGACTGACCCAGGATGACAAACAGCAAATTAATATTATCCTCTAACAAAGGACAGAAAAAATAACTACACACCTGCACATCAAAAGTGGAGCCAAATGAAGCTCTGGGACACTTTGGTGCCTCCATCTTTCGGAGATGGTGGATGCATCTCTGACGCAAAAGTGCAAGGCTCCTCTGTGTTTCCAACAAGAGGAACTACTTTGTGAAGTGTCATTCCAACAAAGCAAAACCAAAGTGATGATGAAGACTTTTTGGTATATTAAACTCATTCTAATGTTGATCTTCTGGTATTTTATTTGGGACCAATTTTCAGTTTCAGACGCATGGCCCTCCGATGTCCACTGCAGGTCAACATTTTTTTCCGCTGGTAGACAGGAGGTTCCCATCCCGGTGGCCCTGAAGACACTCCAGGACCAACTGTTTTCAGGGTAGGTTTTCACTGCTGATTGAACTGTCTCCGTGGCTACACATACATTCCATCCTGAAACCTACCAAAAAACCCTAACAAACCTGCAATAAAATTGATCCTGAAGCATTGAAGAGTAAAAGGGCCACCGGGATAGAAGCTAGCCACCCATACAGCCGCTGGATCACTGAAATGTTGTAAAAAGTTAGCGCGCATTTGACCTAAGAAGTTGCATAAAGGCCAACGCACACCGAGACGCTTTGTCGCGCTACAAAAGACGCCGCCTCGATTATTTTCTATGAGAGAACGCACACCGAGGTTACAGCAACGCGCGGAGACTCTCAACCCCGAGCCCCCGTTCAGATCTGCTGAATTCAGATGCTGCACCATGAGGCTGTTGCACTTCTGCAGAGGCACAGGCTCTGAACTGTGACGGACACAGAGGCCGCCGTGAACTTTGTCGGGAGGGACGAGAGGAGCAGCGGACACAGATTTACCATCGTCAGAACTCCTGCAACAGTGTGAGCAGGTCAACTCCAGCCTGTCGCCAACAAAGAAGAGCCACATACGCTCTTTCAGCACGGACATACGTGTCTTATTTTATTCTCGATAAATGGATAAATCATGTGTTTAAAGTGCTGCACGGTGTGGTGTGCAATAGCCTTAATGCTCCTTTAACAATACATTTAGTTTAGTTTTTTTAGTTTAGTTTAGTTTTATTTGAGCAATTCCAAGTTCCAAGTTGTTAGAAAAGAAAAAGAAACACAATAATGCCCAAAAGGGAGTCGGCCGAAGCAAATAATGCTTTTTTATGCCGACCCCTTTCAACGTATTTACAAACTTTACAACTGCCATTCATTCAAATTCCAGTTTGTTCTCTGAGACCAGCTCATTATGGTACAATTAAGATATACATAACCATAATCAACACATAGTTTAGGATGTAGATACTGTACATAGCAATAATCAAACATAGGAAATAAGTTTACATAGTCTTCTGATGTATAGAATCAGGTTTAGAATACTGTCTTACATTGTGCTGTGTATTCTTGACAGTACGTGCATATATAAACATATAGTTTCCTTCTTATGTGTCTTAACCCCTTAACTCCCACCTGAACCGAGCACCTTTTCTCCAGTTTGGCTTTACCCCAGTCCAAAAGCTTCTGGAAAAAAAAGCTGAGAAAATAGCAACAAAACTGAGACGAAAACAATGATGGAAATGTGACAAAAAAGTGACAGAAAATTGATGAAAAAGTGGCAAAAATGTGACAAAAAAATAACAAAAAAATAACAAAAATGTGATAAAAATTTGACAAAAAATGGACGAAAACATGAAAAAAATTTGACCAAAAAAAGTACAAAAATTTGACGAAAAAATGACAAAAAAAATGACAAAAGTTACAAAAATTACAAAAAAATGATGGAAAAAAAATCTGATGGCATGAGGAAAAAGATCCTCTCGGTTCAGGCGGGAGTTAAGAGATTAAATGTTTTGTCATCTGTGAGTACATTTCAATGTGTCCTGATCTAAGCGTTAAAAGAAGCAGGATTTGGTAAGCTGTTGCCAAAAGGGGGCGGCGCCCTCGAGCACCGGCCCACCTCCTGCTCAACCTATTCGTCACTGTCCATTTGGAGGAGTGCCTTTGGGCGTCCTGTGCATTCAAAGAGCAAGATTTTTGGCGACCTGGTACCAGGGTGGTCCCACTCGAGCACCGGTCACCTCTTCTTCAATCATTTTGAGTGGTTTGAAATCTAATTCCGTCTGATTTATGGAGCTTTTTACAGATTTTTTTCTCCAAAATCCCCATTCAAACCTGGCTCTGTCCATTATTTAGATTTTGTCATTAAAAATATTCGTATTGTATGTATTCTTTTCCCTAGTCACATGACATGACATTTCACCCAACAAAGAATAATCCGATCCAACACCAGCATCCAGGGGCGGACTGGCCACATGTCCATTCTGGAAGAGCACAGAAGGGCCACTGGCTCTTGGGCCGCTGCTCTGGCCTCTCAATTTGCTCCGATTTAACGAAGCTTTATCCAAATCTAAGAGCTTAAAAGAAAAGCATCATAATAGCGACGAAACAAGGATGAAAACGGAACAAAAATGTGCCGGAAAAGCAACAAAGAAATGACAAAAAAGCATTGAAAAACAAAAACACCACAAAAAAGTGACAAAAACGCGAGGTCTTAGCTTTCAAATGAGGCTCTCCAGTCTAGAGGCTTTTGGATTTGGGTAAAGCCGAACTGGAGAAAATGCACTTTGTTAAGGTGGGGGGTAAGAGGTTGAAATATGTGTTGTTAGAAGTACGTATTTATGCAAATTTGGGCCTGGCTGGTCAGAGTCCAGGGCTGTTTTTCAGTCCCAGTCCACCCCTGCCAGCATTTACGTGATTGCGGGTGTTTTAAAGCTGCTTCTGTTTTTTCCAAACAGAACTCTTCAAATCCTGTGCTGACGTCTGTTTCCGTGCGGCTGCGATCCCTCTATAGTTGAATTAAATTTGTCAGATCCAGCTGACCGTGCATCCTCCCCTCCCTCTGTGAGTCCTCTGAGCCGAGTTAACCTTTAAGACGTCCTCCCGGCTGTCTCGGTGGGCGGAGCCTGCGCCGCGACAGGACAGAGACAAACGAAGCGCGCGGACATGGATTCGGCGTGAGTCCGGCGCCGCGGGTCAGTGTGCGCCGTGTCATTATCCCATCAGAGGAGGGCGCTTCCCCGTGACCCGGGAACACGCTGGTTCACGGCGGGGAGTCCGGGGTCAGACTCGGAATAAGCAGCCGGACTCGCCACACCGGAGGTCTGTGTCATTAGCGCCGCGGCTATTAATACAACGACCTTGGAGAGACGACCAGAAAGAAACAGCCTGAATGAGTTTAACATGAAAGCACAGAAAGTAAGCACAGAAGGGACGAGGTTATTCAATACTTAATACTTGATACTTAATAAGAAGATGCAGCAACAAATATACATCATTATGTCATTGTTCTGTTCCCAGGGCCGCTTCTGCTGCCCTAAGCAACACTCGGACATTACTGGAGTAGGGGGTAGAAATACATAATTTTAACACCTAAAAATTAGATTTGTCCTCCTCTAGTTTATTGTAAACGGGGAAAAACCCTGCTCACCTTGCTGTTTTCTGAAAGTGGCCCTGCAAGTTGTGAAATTTGCCGATAAACTTGTCCTGTGAAGAATTGGAATGCTGGGAACAGGGATTCCAAAGTGCGTTGTATTATTGGTCGAACCAGTATCGGCTAAAATCAACCCAAAATCAGTACAAAAAAGTGAGGTACTGCCAATGGGCGAGGAACGTGCTTCTCTTTGATCCTCATGGAGCTGACATTGCTGTAATACCGCCCCCTGGTGGCCAGGGGCGACTCCAAAAGACACTTGGTCGAAGGATTCTAATAGGACTTCAGATCTCCCGAGCAGAAAAGCCTGGCTCCAAAGAGATTTAAAGGGGAGTTCTTATGCAAAACCGACTTTTTCGAGCTTTGCATCATGTTATTCTGTCATTCCCTCATTAAAAACATGCCTTGGCACATTCACGTATTTTTGAGTAATCTGTAAAAACTCTGATGGCGGCCATTTTAGGGATAGGTTTGCCTGAGTCCTCCTAGGAACGCCCCCACCTCCTGGAGACGCCTCCGAGCTTTCGTCACCAGCCGAGTAACCAACCACTGCTCCTCAGCAGAACCCCCTCCCCACTGATGCCACAGACAGCGTGTGGAGGGGGCGTGTCGGAAAGACTCAGAGGTTCTTAAAGAGACAGAGGCCTATTTCAAGACATTCACTACAGCCATTTTGAGAGAGCAATTTTATACAAGGCAGTTATTCTAATTGACTGCATTTACAGACCAACAGAAGGTTTGGTCATCATTGTAGTGTGATATAGACTGGAGCTATGTGATTGAAAAAAGCATAATACCCCCTCTTTAAAGGGACTATAAAAGAGCTTAAAAATGTTAAAATGATGCATTTTCCTAATGTGTAGAATGACTCAGACCTGTTCACCACAACTGCCTCTAAAATCCTGCACTGTCACTCAATAAGATGTTCATGCACAAGCTTAATATAGAAGGTGCAGTATCACGTATGACCTGAGGTGGCAGTAGTGAGTATAAAAATGACCTACTCACATCTAGTCCCTTTAAGGAACAGGCTTCGTAGGAGGAGATAGCGCAGCCATGTAAGTTTCACAGACGACTCGGGTTCATTGCTGTGAATGAAACACCGGCTCATTGTATATTTTATTAATGGGTGCTGCCAATCGCTAAAGAATAGGAGTTGAAGGAAGTAAATAACTTATAATAAATAATCCCAGCATTTACAAAACAAATATCAGCTTTCCATTGTTCGTTATATTTGGTCAGTTAGCGCCTGAGCATCAGCGTAGAAGCAAATGCCTCACAGATCAGAAATGTTACGATAAGCCCCCCCCCCCTGTTGTTTACCGCGTTAATTGCCCTGTCTGGAGCTGGATGAGGTGAGTCCTGGAGTCGTTCGGTCGTCTGAGACTCATTAGTGCGACTGTGGCCTCGGTTTTGTTGTTGTTGAGCGCTGGGTTTGAGGACGCCGCAGTAAACGGGAGGCAGGTGGAATCTTAAGCCCCTATTTCTCCACAAACGCTTTTCTCCTCGGCGAAAGCTCTGACCTCGCCGTCATCAGAGTGCGGCTCGTGGCTGTGAGGCGGAGCCGCTGATTGGCTGCGCACTGATGCCCTTTGTTACAATTATGCAACACTTAATAATTCAGAATTGCAGGTTATTTGAAGGTACACTTTATTCCGTCTCTGCATGTGAGTGCAGGGGCGACCAGGCACTCGGCTAATGTGGAGCCAGGCTGGAGGAGTCACCTGTTGTACATGTTTTTCGTGTGAGGGGAAACTGGAGAGTCCACAGAGAGAACAGAACTCCACACAGAAAAAGATGCTCAACAGAAAGCTGCAGACGAGGGCTGGGCGATGAATAGAATTAATTTGATTAATTCATGCTTTTAAAAACAGACAATGTGGAAAAAGGCTACATTGTACAATCGCCTCCGTCACTCCATGTCCTTCTCTCGTGCACCGTCAATCACAGCAGAGCTCGAGGCGAGAGGACGATAAAAGTCAAACGCTTTTGAAAACCGCATGGCTCAATATGACGCTTTTACTAAGAAGCATTTATTCATAAATCAGAGACCAAATATGTGAAAAGGACTCTAAAATGTGGAAATACTGTCAATATTTTCACATTTCCCAGAAACACCTGATTAGGTCATATATTATGTGCAAAACCTATATTTGTAGAAAAAAAGGTGCTTTACTTTGGGCTACAATAGTGAGTTTCGGCCGTTGGTGTTTTGGCGTTGAAGAAAATTGGCCCTCCATGACACAAACTTGCCTCCCCCTGCTCTACGTGACTGTTTCAACAGCCCATAAACACTTAAAGCTGCATTATGCAACTTTTGATGTGTCAAACGCTTTTGAAAACCGCATGGCTCAATATGACGCTTTTACTATCAGAGCAGACAAGGCATCTTTATCTGCAGAAATATACACATACAACACAAATATCAATTTCAATTTCATTGCATATCAAGAATCTGAATGTAAATGAGTTGGACTGGAAAGATCAGCAGACCCTTTCAGTTTTAATTCCAATGAAACTGGGTCGTAATCCACCTCCAAAGTACAAGAAAAATGCTGTTCAGGATCCGCCCAAACATGAGCCTCAAATCAAACGTGCTTAACCTCTTACCACCCGCCTGAACCAAATGCATTCTGTCCTCTTTGGCCCACAAAACTGATCTTTTTCCTCACGTTGTTGCTGTGTTGTGTCACCTTTTGTATGTTTTCTTTTTTTTTTTTGGTCACATTTTTGTTGAGTTTTTGTATTTTTTTTAAAGTTTTTGTCACATTTTTGTTGAATTTGTCACATTTTTGTTGAATTTTTGTCACTTTTTGGTTGAATTTGTCACATTTTTGTTGAATTTGTCACATTTTTGTTGAATTTTCGTCATTTCTAGTTGAGTTTTTGTCACATTTTTGTTGAATTTGTCACATTTTTGTTGAGTTTTTTGTCACATTTTTGTTGAATTTTTGTCACTTTTTGGTTGAATTTTTGTCACATTTTTGTTGAATTTGTCACATTTTTGTTGAATTTGTCACATTTTTGTTTAAGTCTTGTCATTTTTTGTTGAGTTTTTGTCACATTTTTGTTGAACTTTTGTTACATTTTTGTTGAATTTTTGTCACTTTTTGTTGAATTTTTGTTGAATTTTTGTTGAATTTTTGTCACATTTTTGTTGAGTTTTTGTCACTTTTTTGCTGCGTTTACATCCTTGTTTTCTTCTCATTTTTTTGTGGTTGTTTTGGTGCTTTTTTCCTCAAGAAGCTTTTTGATTAGGGTAAAGCCAAACTGGAGAAAATGGGATCCGTTCAGGTGGGAGTTAAGAGGTTAAAGGAACAGGCCACTGTTTTTCCATACTGAGATATGTTCTTACCTGAGCTTAGACGAGTTCCTGTACCTGTCTGGTCTTTGTGCCCGTGGAGGAGTGTGGTCGCTTCTATCTTCACCCCGTTTGGAGCCATAGGAATACATTGGTGGAGGCCAAATGCTAACAACATCTTATTTATTTTTGCGTGACTGAGCGCATGCACAAATACCATACAGGTACGCATCAACTCGTCTAAGCTCAGGTAAGAACATATCTCAGTATGGAAAAATAGTGAACAATTCCTTTAAGCTTATTTATATGGCACTTGCACCGTGATGCACCAAACCGCGAGCGAGCTGAACCGTTAATAAAGTAGAACAATCCATTACAAACTCCTAAATATGTTGAGCGTTCCTTACCACAACATGAGGATGTATCTTTTTGTATTTTGAGCTGTTGTGGGAGTGCGTTGCTGCTCTCTGTAATGCTGATAACTCCTCTTGTGGAGAGGCTGCTTTGCTTGCCTGATGTTGAACAAGTCTCTGTATCCAAGTTAAAAATGAGCTGTTATCCTGCCTAAAAATCTGAACCCCATATCCTTGTTTGCCCAGTGTGTCCTGCCCCAGACGGAGAGGCCCTTCCTTCTCTCACTCCCCCCCCCCCCCCTCTGAGCTCCGGTAAGCACCTCCTGGGCTCCATGTTGCAGTTCTTCTAATCACCGAACAAGACAGGCTATCAAAAATTCTATTAAGTTTGCGAGTTCCAACTTTTACTCTGGTATTGTTTATTCATAAAAGCCGCGCCGGTTTTTCCAAATAAATATTGTATGAGTCTCTGCGTTCTTTCCCACGCAGCGGCAGAATCAAAGTTTTAACAGCCTTTCTGCAGCGAGTCTGCAAAACCAACGCCGTCACGCTGTTTATAATTGATTAGGCGTCATTAAACATCGCAAACAGAAAGAGGCAAGTGTCAGCAAATGCGTCGCGATTCCGAAGACGCCGCGGGCTTCGGCGTGTGCCCTTCGATTACTCTGGGGAAAAGGGAGGCTCGTACAACGCACGGCTGTGAGGAAAGACTCCGGCTGTTTTGTTCTTTCTGCGTCAAAAACACATTTATAAGCTGGTTTCCTGTGGGCGTGTCTTTCCGAACATGCCTGGAAACACCTTTAACGTATTGACATTTCTTTATTTTCAACACTGTTTACACTGAGGCACTCCAGCATAAAACCTTTGGCCCCCAAGAGAATTTTGAAGAAGCATTTATTCATAAATCAGAGGCCAAATATGTGAAAAGGACTCTAAAATGTGGAAAATACTGTCAATATTTTCACATTTCCCAGCAAAACACCTGATTAGGTCATATATTATGTGCAAAACTTATATTTGTAGAAAAAAAGGTGCTTTACTTTGGGCTACAATAGTGAGTTTAGGCCGATGGTTTTTTGGCGTTGAAGAAAATTGGCCCTCCATGACACAAACTTGCCGACCCTGCTCCACGTGACTGTTTCAACAGCCCATAAACACTTAAAGCTGCATTATGCAACTTTTGATGTGGAAAAAAAAGGTTGATTTTTTTATTTATTTTTTTTATTGACCTTTATTTAACCAGGATAGTCCCACTGAGATTAGCCTCTTAACTCGCCTGAACCAAGAGGATCTTTTTCCTCACGTCATCAGATTGTTTTTCCATCATTTTTTGTTGGGTAGTCAACTCATTTTTGTAACTTTTTTGTCACATTTTTGTAATTTTTCCGTCAATTTTTTGTCACATTTTTGTCATTTTTTTTGGCCATCTTTTGTCAATTTTTTTTACTTTTTTTGTCAGTTTTTTTGTCACATTTTTGTCATTTTTTTGTAATTTTTTTGTAATTTTTTTGTCAAATTTTTATCACATTTTTGTAATAATTTTTTGTCACATTTGTCAATTTTTTGTCAATTTTTCTGTCATTTTTTCATCGATTTTTCGTCACTTTTTTGTCAATGTTTTCTCACTTTTTTGTAGCATTTCCATCATTGTTTTCGTCTCAGTTTTGTTGCTATTTTCACAGCTTTTTTCCAGAAGCTTTTGGACTGGGGTAAAGCTGGAGAAAATGTGCTCTGTTCAGGTGGGAGTTAAGGGGTTAAGAATCTCTTTTTCAGGGGAGATGTCTTTTTCCCTCTTTTTAGCCGTTTTAGCCAGACTGTAAATATATCTATCACTCACCAATAAAGTCAAGCCTAAATCGGGTCCATGTGGATGTTTTCTCACAGCAAATGAGGGTTTTCTTTTCTTCTCTTGCCGTCTGTATCTATGAGAAACTTTTCTAGGATACAGGGATATTTGTTCTTCATTCTCAGCAAAGCATCCGCTTTCGTACAAACTATTATATTCACAGCTATTTTTGACTTTTTGGCCACATTTAAATCAGAAAAAGTTGTGGAAAAAATAGGCCAATCTCACCCATCTGTTTCTGCAAAGACCTGAACATTGGGAATAGCACTGGCCATCTGCTTTACATGTTTTTGTATTTTAATGATCTTTTTTTCCCATCTATGTGTGGGTTTTAGACATTGATTACTAATTTATAAGACGAGTCCATGAAGAAGAACTTTTTTTTCTTCCCTTTCCCTTTCAGACCAACTTCTCGCCTTGCCCTACTGGAATGTTATTAACAAAGCGCGATCGTTCCCGGCCCCGAAACTAATGAAGCCTCGTGCAGACAGGCCGACCATCACCACTGAGCGCTGACAACAGACGGACGGCGGATCTATAAGAGGGAGGAGCCGCGTGTCAGGAAGTGGATAAACACAAGGAAAACACTGGAGAAGACGGAGGAGCCGGGGGCAGCGGGGGCCGGGGAGGAAAGAACGGGTCAATAATGAAATAAATGGTGCAGAAAGTCTGAGTGGAAACACAATGGCGGACAGACAGGCGCAGCAGGTGACGCCCTTCTTATTAAGGGTTCCTTGATCTCCAACTTTTATGAGTCGGTGAAGTGGGCGACGGCGGGGAAGTGCTCCGGCCCGCTGCTACTTGGCTCTAATTGCTGGAAATCTACCCGAGCATTTCCACTCGGTGCCAGCGCTTCGGACCTGGCATCGCTTCAGATCTACTGAGAAGACGGTTTTTGCACTTGGATATTTGACAGTATAACGGTTGTAAGCAGTGGTTTTCAAAGACTCGTCTTCGAGCGGCGTCTTTGGCTTAGCATTCCTGAATAACTTGGAAAAACTCCAATCAAAGGTGGTGTTTTTTTTCACACCTTGTGGCCTGCAGACTTCCCCCATCAAGTTTTGGACATGCCGTACACCAGGGGTAGGCAACGTCAGGCCCGGGGGTAAAACCGGCCCGCCATCATCAAACTCTGGCCCTTGAGATGATTTTGAGAAATATTATGACCCAAATCATAGATCAAATGCCTGTTAAAGGGGGGGTATTATGCAAAATGGACTTTTTCAAGCTTTACATCATGTTATTATGTCATTCCCTCATTAAAAACATGTCTGAAGTGTTGCCTTGGCACATTCACGTATTTTTGAGTAATCTGTAAAAACTCTGATGGCGGCCATTTTAGGGATAGCTTTGCCTGAGTCCTCCTAGGAACGCCCCCACCTCCTGGAGACGCCTCCGAGCTTTTGCCACCAGCCGAGTAACCAACCACTGCTCCTCAGCAGAACCCCCTCCCCACTGATGCCACAGACAGCGTGTGGAGGGGGCGTGTCGGAAAGGGTCAGAGGTTCTTAAAGAGACAGAGGCCTATTTCAAGACATTCACTACAGCCATTTTGAGAGAGACATTTTATACAAGGCGGTTATTCTAATTTACTGCATTTACAGACCAACAGAAGGTTTGGTCATCATTGTAGTGTGATATAGACTGGTGCTATGTGATTGAAAAAAGCATAATACCCCCTCTGTAAAGTACTCTAGAAATGTGAAAAATACTGTCAATTCCTTAAAATGTCTTAGCAGAGCACCCTTTTAGGCTATAATCCTAAAAGAATACTCTAAGAATACTAAGAAATGACTTGAATCTACTTGAATTAAAAGATTAAATCTAAAGATTGAGTGGATTTGGTTTGGTCTTAAAGCAGATAAAACCTATCCTTGCCGATGGAACAAGCACAAGTTTTTTCTTAATTCAGATTATTTTGTATAATTGCGAGTGAAAAATAAATATTTTTTTTACAGTTAAAGTTAATTTGTTTGATTTCAAGTGGGATTTCTGTTTGTTTCATTGACATTGATGTTTTTATCTGATCTTAGATTAGTTCAAACCGACTCAAATTTAACATAAAAAAAAAAAACTTTATTCAAGCGATTTTAAGTAATTTATCTAATTTACGATGGACATTTTTCCAGTACATGATGTACAACACTGGCATATGTAGAAAGTGATGATTACTTTAATTGGAGGGTCCGGCCCTTGGTCTTTTGACAATGAAGAAAAACGGCCCTCCACCGAGCACGCTTGCCTCCCCCTGCCGCACACTTTCTTTTGCTGTGGTGGTTATTACGGAGCTGAATATGTCACTAAGGGCAGACTGACTTTTCTTGTAGTCGGGCGTATTTCTTTTTTTGTCTCAACACGGCCTTATTTTATATTTAAAAAATCTACAATCGTTTTTGGCAAAGACCTGCGCCCCAAGGTGAGGACAACTGCTCTATCTTGTGATGTCATCGGGAAGATATTTTACTTTTCCTCCATATTTTTACTGTCCAGTTATTCTCCTTCTCTTTTCCACTTATTTAAGGCGAGACACGGCAGGTGAAAGTATTGATTTTTCCTCCTTTGACATGAAAAAGAAGGTGTTAGAGTATAAGAATGACAAAACTTAGCCCGTGCAATGCTTATTTTATGATAAGAGAGGCACAGATTTTCCAGAAGTAGCCACTCCACGGCTTTCCCACATGTATTCATTCACACATATTGACAGTTTACTGAGATGACGCTACGATCCAAATACGGTATTTTTCCTTCTGCCAGACGCTCGTTACAGAGAAATGTGCCGTGCACTCGTTACAAAACTTTAGGGCTGGTTTTCTCAAACTTCGGTTTTTGTTCCACTCATACAACGACATGACCACTTTAGTCGCTCCTACAGACTCCAAACTTTCCAGTCTTGGGCTTAACAAGATTTGTAAGGGTGTGTTCAGACCTGCTGTTTGGGCCACTTTAAGGCGAGACAGGTGCAAGTATTGATTTTTCGAAGTGGCTCAATCCATTATTTTGATGTTGTTGCCCAAAATATAGGCAATTTTGGCAATTTTCATGCACAAAATGCCTTATTTTTATATGAAAACATAAAATGACAGAAAAAATGCATACATTTCTTTCTCATATTTATATCAGAAATGTTTAGCAAAAGTTTCAAATTGATATCTCTTCTAGGGCTGCAACCAACGATTATTTTGCCATTGATTAATCTATCGAATATTTTTACGATTAATCGCTTGGCTGTGAATGGTGTAGGAAAATTGGATTTTTAAAAATAAATTATCAAATAAAGTGGCGCCGCTTGAGGACATGTTGATGGAGGAAACTTAAAGTAAACGTTTGTAGGAGGCTCTGAGCGCTAGTTCTGCTTCTGATTGGACGAGACACAGACGGATATTTAGGAAATTTACAATATAAAAAACACTACAACACACCTTAAACATGGCACCGTGGGAAAAAAGTCGCCCTTCGCTGCTGCTAACGCTAACACTGGGTGGATGCTACAAACAATGAGCCGTGGACAGACCTGGAGCAACGAGGAGACACTGAGCCGCCTGGATTCGTGTTCAGCAGGTTTAGCGAGAAAATGAAGGAGAGGCTTCGAAAAAACCTAAATGAAAGCACGAGACGCATTAAAGAAGAGGAGGAACAAGACCAACAGTTTGTCCCGTGGACTTAATGGAAACAAACAGCTCAGCAGACGACCCTTCATCCACACAAAACTCCTCTTCCTCCAGCGGCTCCAGTGAAGCTGAGGTTAACCTCTTACCCCCCACCTGAACCAAGCGTATTTGCTCCATTTCGGCTTTACCCAAACCTAAAAGCTTCTCAACTAGAGCTTACAGCCTATTGGCCAGTGTAGCGCCACATTTGACAGATAATACTAATGTTTAAGGATCTTTTTCCTCGCGTTGTTGCTGCATTGTTGTCACTCTTTTGACACATTTCTGTAATTTTTTCCTCAGATTTTTGACATTTTTTTCATTTTATCATCTCATTGCTGACATTTTTAATCATATTTTTGTCATTTTTTTCATCCGATTTTTGTCATTTTTTCATAATTTTTTGTCATTTGTTCGTCATTTTTTCATAATTTTTTCATCACTTATTTGTCATTTTTTCCATCACTTTTCCGTAATTTTTTCATCAGATTTTTGTCTTCTTTTCATCAGATTTTTGTCATTTTTTCAACACTTTTTTGTAATTTTTTCATCAGATTTTTGTCATTTTTTCAATACATTTTTGAAATTTTTTCATCACATATTTGTCATTTTTTTCAACACTTTTTTGTAATTTTTTCATCCGATTTTTGTCATTTTTTCAACAGATTTTTGTCATTTTTTTCATTCATTTTTTTCATTTTATCATCTCATTGCTCACATTTTTAATCATATTTTTGTCATTTTTTTCATCCGATTTTTTTTTTTCATCACATTTTTTCCATCACTTTTCCGTAATTTTTTCATCCGATTTTTGTCTTTTTTTCATCCGATTTTTGTCATTTTTTCAACACTTTTTTGTAATTTTTTTCATCAGATTTTTGTCATTTTTTCATTACATTTTTTTTTATTTTTTTCATCACATATTTGTCATTTTTCCAACACTTTTTTGTCATTTTTTCATCACTTTTTTGTCATTTTTTCGTCACTTTTTCATCACATTTTCGGTTGCTACACTTTTTTCAAGAGGCTTTTAGATTTGGGTAAAGCCTATCTGGAGAAAATGTGCCCTGTTCAGGTGGGGGTTAAGAGGTTAATGGTCAGTGGTTTAGCCTCTTACGTTTCTTTTATTGTCATAATAAGTAACAGATTTTAGTCAAAAAACAGATTTTAATCAAAAACTAAACAAGATCCAAAAACTGATCAGAAACAGATTTGGCCATTTTTATGCACCAAATGTCTTATTTTTGTATGAAAATAGAAAATGACACAAAACTTGCAATACATTTTTTGCTCATATCTATGTCAGTAATGCTCAGCAAAAGTTTCACATTGATATCTCTTAATGTAATTTCTTTCCCTATTCACCAGCCTTTAACTGCTTCTCTTGAGTCCAGACACTCCCTGCGACACCGGCGATATTTGTGCCGCAGAAACCCGAGCTGAATTTCTTTCCCTGTTTCGACAGATACTTCTTACTTTCAGACACAGGCTCGTAAACATTATCTCCGGGATGTTTTTCCTCGCTCCGCTCCATCACACATTCCTGGACTTTCTGAATTCCTGTAATGTCTCAAAGCGAAAGCCGCGAGACTGTCAACCATCGGCACGTTGCAATCTCCGGCGCCGCGTCCCAAAAACTCAATCACCTATAACAACTGGATATCCCGAGCACGGCTTCCACCCCCCCCCCCCCCTTCAGCCTCATCCTCCCCTCGTCCGACATCCGGCACGTCTGACACAGTCCGTTAGCATTCGTCTTGTGGAACATGACAGCTTGACAGTCGGTGGATGCTCGCCGCGGTTTTCATGAAAGAACTCACAGCCCGAGGGTAGATGATGCACCTCGTCAATCAACACGTTTTTTTTTTTTTTTTTTTTTTTTCAAACACCCCCAGCGACTTGCTATTCTGATCATCCTCGCGTCAATAGCAAACAACTTCAATCAGCCTCCCACTTCTCACGTCGGCTGCGCCTGAATAGGATTAAAAGGTTCCTTCAATCCAACTTTCCATTTCAAACGCGCTGCTCTCTTTTTCTCTATAGATTCCAGAGCAATTATACTCGGCGCGAGCGGGTCTTGAAATGTGATTGACAGAGCAATATAATGTTTGTGTGGAAAAAAAGGTGCTGGCAAGTGTTCTTTGATATGGTTTTCTATCCAACATTTTTACAGTACAATGGCTAAAGTTGTATATACGCCTCCAGAGCCGGGAGCTTATTGTGGTGAGGGGTTTCAAAAGGAACAGGATCATCCCTAATATGTTTTTACTCTGCTTATTTCCTAGATAATAAAGTGGAACTGAAGACTAAACGGACTAAAACGTATATGTTGCGTTGTCCAACTAATCTTTTTCCAGTTTTTTGCCATTTTGGTACAAATTAGGGCCCAGCCGATGTGAAGTGGGTTGGCCGATAGCCGATATATGGGCCGATATTTTAATTAATTTAATTTGATGTCATTTTTATCTCTCAAATAGCCTATAGTTAAACATTTATTATTATAGTAAAGGTTTCAATCAGCGACCCCATGAGTTGCTGGACTATACGGAGTTAAAAAATGTTAAAACTAAGTATTTTCCTCCCCCTACATGTTCCAGCCATGTCCGAATGTGTAGAATGAGCTCAGAACTGTTCACCACAACTGCCTCTAAAATCTTGCACTGTCACTCAGAAAGGTGTTAATTCGGGTCCGAAGTGGCGTCATGCACGAGCTTAATATAGAACTGCAGTTACGCATAAGACCTGAGGTGGCAGTAGTGAGTATAAAATGACTAACTTGCATCTGCCCGAATGATCCTTGGAGCCATGTTGTCTGGGGCTTTGTGCTCTTGGTAGGGTCTCCCATGGCAAACAGGTCCGAGGTGACGGGTCAGACTTAGAGCAGCTCAGAAGACCCCCATGGACAGTACAACATACAAGAACCGTGACGTCGTCCAGTATGGTGCAGCCGGGGCTCCACCCTGAAGCCAGGCCTGGAGTTGGGGCTTGAATGCGAGCGTCTGGTCGGGCCACCCGCAGAGGGATCCGTAGGGGTTGGGTGCAGAGAGGACTGGGTGGTGGTCATGGAACGTCACCTCGTTGGGGGAGGAGCCTGAGCTTGTGCGGGAGGTTGAGAGATACCGGCTAGATACAGTCGGGCTCACCTCCACGCACAGGTTCGGTTCCGGATCCCAACTCCTGGAGAGAGGCTGGAAGCTCCTTTTTTCTGGAGTTGCCCGCGGGGAGAGACAGCGGCCTGGGGTGGGTTTGCTCATAGCCTCTTGGGATTGATTTTCATTGCAACGTTTCTCTCCCCCCCTGAGGCCAAAGAAATTGGGAGAGCGCTCATTTTAAAGCTCCGACTGAGCAAAAAACGAAAAGTCTCTATCACATTCGGTTCTGAAGATATCGGCCTTTTTATCGGCCGATTGCCGATATTGAAAAGACTCAAATATCAACCCAATATATCGGCCGACTGATACAAGGCCTTTTTGGGGTAAATTGTGTCAATCATCACCCCCTGGCTAAAATTTCTTCCCACTGCTCTGAAGCTCGCCCTATTCTCGTTCACTTGTTTCCCTCTGTCCGCCATGTGAGGGACTGGGCAAAGTAACGAGAATGAGTGAAAGGACAGCTTGGATCGTGTGGTTGTTTTGTAGGGATGCACCGATACCACTTTTTCTAAAACCGATACGAGTACGAGTACTTGGATTTAAGTACTCGCCGATACCGAATACCGATACGAGTACAAGGCATTTTCTTCAACATTCTTACTTTTTCACAGCAGATTGGTTTTTAATTAGTAAATTTACTCATTTACATTTCCTCAAGTAAAGTAGGCTACGCTTTTAAGAGCAGTTATTAGAATTGTGCTGATGCCATTTTTTTTTTTTTCATTCAATATAATTTTTTTTATTTTTATGTCTCTGTCCATCATAGACAGAAAAGCCCATGTCCAAAAGCTCCCAATGCCTGTGCTTTATTCGTTTATGTATTTTTATTTAACAATAGTATTTCCGTCTTTACTTCAGCTCCTGTAGATTTTCTCGTGTGTTTGTAGTAACTTAGCGAGTAGCTACAGCGTTTTCATTGTTCTGCTGCAGCTCATTTTCGCTCAATATAAACATGCTGTATGTCTTTATTTTGGATTTTCTGAGGACTTTTTAGTCTCTGGGTTAGTTTTTCAGATGAATAAACCCCTGGGCATAAAACGGCGTCAGAATGGCCAAAACTGCGCTAGCCGCGAGTTAGCAACATTAGCCTGTGTGTTGTAAACACTGCAGACGCTGCAGCGCTAACAACATTTAGCTCTGGTTAAATCCAGCTCAGACTCTGGTTTAGAGAGCGCAGTCTGTAATAAAGTCAGCTCTATGTGGAATATTGTATTTACACTAAACAATTCTCCAGTTTGTTGCTTCTTCTCTCCTCAGCTGAGAGCTGCGCCTCGTAGCTGCGCCTCGTAGGTGCGCTGGCCACACATCAAATGGTATCGGTTTCTGGTATCGGGACCTCATGAATGAGTACGAGTATGAGTACAAGCCTGTGGTATCGGCCCGATACCCGATACTGGTATCGGTATCGGTGCATCCCGATTGTTTTGTGTTCTATCGAGGTTCGTGACTTCCTCTGAGGACATTTACTTTGAAAACCCGGATGATGTTGGCGTCTCTTTCCTGTGTGCTCGATCTGAACTGTGGAGCTTGATCCGGCCGGACTCTGACGGAGCCGAAAATAGAGTTGATCTATATCTTTGTGGGGACATGGCGGTGACGGGGGCCCGCGGAGCAGAGCGGAGGATGTGGGATGTTTCTAATTTAAAATGTGATATAATAGTACATTTCTTATTCCGTGTAAGTGCTTGAAATGGTACAATCGAACTGACAGTTATTCCACGAAACACCCATTATTTCAGCAGCGCCCTCACCCTCTGCACTCATATCTTTTATAAATTGCCCCATTGTCCACAAACCGGCGTCGCTGGCAGGATTCACGCCCGCTCCGTCCCAAATAAGAGCCGAGCGCCGCTGTGAACAGAAGGTAATTTCACCTTAAGTCAGCACTTTTCAGAAGCCTGATTGCCTCCGAATAATAGACACTTTGGCATCTCTCCATTCCCCCCGGGAGGAAAGCTGTCCGGGGGATGGCGCGCCGCGATTGGCTGAAGCTGTCATTTCCCTGCTTTATGTTTCAATCAGGGGCCACCTTACTTACTTTATTGCACAGACGGGCGGACAACCCCGGCGCCTCACACTGTCACCCATCTGTCCCCGTCCGGCCCGTGTGCGAAGGCGTCGAAACAGTGTCAACAGTGTTAATTGATTTTTTACAGCTCGCCCATAAAACGGCCTAAACTAACTTTCTGAAGCTGTACATCGCGCTCTAATGTTCCCCGCATGAAACAGACGGGTTTATGAGAATATTAAGTATATCTAATTCATCAAAGATCTCAGAACGCTCTGTTCCACTCGCTGATGTCATGATGAGGGGCTGTGCATGACTGATAAATGAGGAACACTATATGGCAAGTGTTCAGTCGTTTTATGTTAAAATAAATAAAAAAAATAGCCAAAATAGACATTTTCAGCGACAAAATCTAGATAATTGAAAGAGCAAGCTTTAAACCGGGTACTCCGGTTTCCCCTACCACTATAAGCATGACAATGAATTCCCCTCTGAGGCCAGGACTCCCCTGAAAAAGAGATTCTTAATCTCAGTGAGACTCTCCTGGTTAAATAAAGGTCAATAGCTATATCATACAAAATTGACTTTTTGGAGCTTTTAGCCATGTTGTTTTGCCATTTCCTTCTCAAAAACACCCCCGGAGTGGTTTTTGGTTTCATTCACGCAGTTTTAGGCAATCCTTGCGAATCCTGCTCCGCCCTCTCCTGGAAAACCACTGACTGACACTCTGACGTTTTTTTACGTAATAATATCAAACAGGAAGAGCCCGACGTCTGTAATGTAATGTCTTACTTTGATTGTAATTTCTGAAACATTTTTTTTTTCATTATTTCTGTTGTAAGACAGCAATGGAGCAAATTTCACCTGTTTTCGGTTTGGATTTGAAATCTGAAGTCGACAAAAGGCCATAAAACAAACTTTATGAGGTGGGAGTTTACTCTTTTTTTTATATTTTTACTTTGACAATAAAAGTAAGAGAAGACGTATTAGAAAGAAAGATGTGCAGATGTGGAGACCAATCTTCAAAATCCAAAAAGCAGCATTTCTCAGGCAGCAGATGTCCGATGTTATCTTTTACTGCGTCCCGCGAGTCCCTGTAATGACAGATAACTTGGGACATCTGCTGCTTTTGGGATTTTGAAAGGAGTAAATTGGCCAAAAATATCAGAATGAACCATGATGAAAAGTCACTGTTTCCACCTGCTGTGTCTCGCATGAACGTCCACACAATCGCTCTGATCAATTCTGCTCTCAAATGGTCTTTTTTGCAACTTTGAGCATCTGGTTAAAAGCTATAAGAAAGTGCAATAAGATATGATGAATGCATTGTTATTTGTCAAAGTGAGACAGTGGGAGAGTTGGGGATTTTTGAAGACATACATTTTGGTTTTCACAGGAATACATCTCTCAATAACAGCCTGGATGACAATATTTCACATTTATTAATCCACGTGTCACTTCAGAACAACCTTTTTAGTCCCAAGATCTGGAAGGTTCGGATGATTCTAAGGGCTCAGAGGAAGAGCAAACCCCCTTAAGTTAAATGTGCTCAGGCCCCTTGTGTGGATTTTGTCCGGGGTATTTAAATCTCATCTGTAATTCCATAGAGCCCGAAGTTTTGGCGGCGCCCCGGTTCAGTGTCAACATCACAAACCCCCAACAACTTTTCTTACTGTCACACAACCACGAGACGTCGCATCACAAACCCTTCCTCTCGATAAACACAAACTCCACTCGGGAGTTGTCAAGCACCACACGAACGCGCGTCACATCAGAAAAGGGAAAAGAAGCGATTTAAATGCACGCTGGCTTTCTGTCAGATAAAAGCCAAATAAGGTCCAGTAGCAGAGAAATGAGACTTGAATAGACTGCGTTAACAATTATGCAAATTGTGTTTCAGTGCCATCAAAACGAGAAAAAAAGAGAAAAAATCAATGAAACTCATAGATGGTTTTGTGTCTCAGGGCTCTTTGAATCACTGACATCAATCTCAGACGCCTTGGATGATTTGTTGTCAGGTTAAGTCCAGATAAGGCTGAAAAAGGACGTTCCACATTATTAAGCAGACCATCATTTTCAAGCAGTATGGGAAAGAAAAAGGATCTCTCTGCTGATGAAAGTATGAAATGGTAAATGGACTGAGCTTGCAGGAACCAGTCACCCACTCACTCTCTCATTCATACACCAATATACGCAGACACTGGAGGCAAGTAGGGTGACATTTGCAGGAGCTGGGATTCGAACCCACGACCTTCCGATCACAAGACTACCCGCTCTACCAACTGCGCCACCGTCGCACCTTCGATATTTGATCATCGTACTTTTAAGCGATTTGTAGCTGATTCAGAGCACACACGGGTATGTGCAGATAAAGGCACAATGAGGACGGTTTCTGCCAGACAAAGACATCAGATTAAGAGAACAGCTGCTACAATATTTAGCAGAGGTCACATTCACACCTTCAGGGAGCCTACAGGGACTGGCCAGCTCTCTCCCCATGATTCCAGGCCACAACATGACTCCGCCCCGTCCTTGCTGACGTCACAGTCTTGTTGGGACATGGTGGCCATTCACCAACCATCCACTACTCCAGGGGTAGCACTGCCAAAACACCCAAGGGTCGAACCTCAACACTGTAGCCTAAAGTACAAATGCCAATGTTTTATATCAGTGGTTCCCAAGTGGCTTTGGAACCCACCATTGCCCTCGGATGACGAGCCGAGGACCCAAATAAAACTGTGATTTGTCATACATTGTATAGAATATTTGGAACCGCCACCTTAACGTGGTGGAGGGGTTTGAGCACCCGAATGATCCTGGAGCTCTGTTGTCGGGGGCTTCGTACCCCTGGTAGAGTCTCCCATGGCAAACAGGTCAGAAAAAGAGCGGTTCAGAAGCCCCTTATGAGAGACCAACAGGCCCGTTTAATCGTGAGGCCGTCCTTCATTGGACCCACCACCTGCAGGAGGAGCCATAAGGGGCTGAGGCAATGTGATTTGGGCAACTCCAACGGCTGCCCCCACGACCCGGCAACGGACGTGTGGAAGAAAATGGATGGATGGATGTATAAAATATTGTATTTTCCACACAAGTTTTTGTTGAACAAGCAGTAGATTTCCCTTTAAGACTGAAATTATGATCAAAACAACCCAATAACATTTATTTCAACATACAGTTGGTGTTTCCCTGCAGCTTCAGATGGAAAATATTTAACAAAAGTTCCCTATAGACTCGCGACCCACTGAAAATGGTTCCGTGACCCACTTTAGGATCCCGACCCACCAGTTGAGAATCACTGTTTAACATTATATATGACCAAGCGGGACGTTTAGACAGGACATTTTTAAGATACTGACACTATTTCTAGCATTTTTAGACTACATTAACATGTATTTGATCTCTTATTTGCACAATTATATTTCTCAAAATCATCTTGGGGGCCAGAGGTTCTGTGCTGGAGGGCCTGACGTTGCCTACCCCTGCACCACTCCATCCATCTGACCATCCAAGGTTACACGGCTGTGTTGGTCAACTGGGGATCAGTCTGCGGTCTATCAGTGGACCGTGATCGACCGGTCAGGCACCCCTGCTTTAGATTAAAGTCAGTCCCCATTGCTTTTCTTACTTATACCTTTAAAGATTATATTTAATTTCTTACATTATTTGAATTGCCTCCGCACTCCTGATCCAATCTTCTTAATTAGGCGGATGATATTAAAGGGATTTGGGAATTAAAGAAGTTTGATTTAAGTTGGTAGCTTGGTCAAACTAAATATAGCCCACAGATGTTTTGTATCTGCAGCTTTAGCGGGACGTTTCAGTCCGTGCTTTCCCGCGCTCGTCGGGTCAGAGCGGGTTTATGAAGGAAGACCGCCCCTCCCCGCGGACGTCCTAACGCATCCTTTTCACCGGCGTTCCTGCGGTAACAGAGCTCAGGGCTTTCGCGGCCCGTTCTCCGTCTCGGTAAAAGGTGGAGCGGCGGATTCGACCTGACAGCGGGGAGTCACCGGGGAGCGAGGCTACGGGAAGCTCCTCCGACAGGCGGCTGTGAGGGACGAGGGGGAGCAACCATCTGGACAGGCCTCGCTCTCCGGAGGGCGGAGAGAAGCTTTTGACGGCGCGGAAATTAATTCAAGTAACATCGGGCGGTCAATATATCAATAAGGCCCGGCGTGTAGCACCTGCACTGGGCTGATAACAGAGTCTAAATGTCATAAAGAAAAACAGGTTCTTACAGAGAGCTGCGGTAAATGTAAACCTTTTACACATTTGTCCTTTTCCTTCTAAGAACGACCCAGCCGTGGTGGGCTAAATCTGTGGTTCTCAACTAGAGGATCAGGACCCAAAAGTGGGGGGCAAAACCTCTTAACCCCCGCCTTAACCGAGTGCATTATCTCCACTTCAGAATTACAATGTAACGCCTCATTTGAAAGCTAAGACCTACAAACCAAATCTACGCTTCTTCCTCTGTTGTGTTTTCATCATGTTTTTGTTGCTTTTTTGACATGTTTTGATCACAGATTCAGAAAACTACAGGCCGTAAGCTCCAGTCGAGAAGCTTTTAGATTTGTCTTTAAAGGTCCTATATCATGCAAAATCGACTTTTTAGAGCTTTTAGCCATGTTGTTATGCTATTTCCTTCTCAAAAACACTTTTTTCTTACCTAACGATAATGTCAAGGAGAAAAAGAAGCCAGTTAGGCCACTCGTCAGAAGTTGTTTTTTCTCTCTCAACTATCACCAAAATGGTGTTTTTCTGTGACTGTCTCTTGATGGATGTTTGGTGAACCTTCGCCAGAATCAAAGTGAATTCACTTTTACAACCAACGCAAGTCCCATAATGTAAACAGCGATGGACCAGAGTGGTGAGTTAATCAAAACGAGCATTAGCTTGTGTGTTAGCATGTGTATTATCCATTTATGAAGCTGTGTTGCAGATGTCAACTCCTTATAACTGCATCGTGAAGTAACTTCACTTATTGCTGTTTATTTATATTACGGTGAAGTTGTATATGCGGAGAGGGGGGGAGTTAACTGAATCGAAGTTAGTCGTTGTCCTCCGGGTTTGAAAAATACCTCCAGAAAATAAAAATGAGTACTCCATAGTGGTAGAGGTACAATATATCACATAAATGCCTAAACTTAGCTTTGGAATGGCTAAAATAGCAGGATACAGATCCTTTAAAGCCTGCACTACACGCTCCATGTCCATGTGCTCTTACCTCCGTGCACCACGCCTCCTTCTCTGTCTGACCTTCGTAGGTTTATCCAAGTTAATGCTCTCAGCTCAGCTGTTGGGACAATCACAGCCGTATTTGTCGTGCAACATTCAAAGCAAAACCACAGTGACGGCTTTATTTCTGATAATTTTCTGACAAAAACATTTTGAGTTAATGTAATCTCTGCTAACAGTTAAATCCAGTCAGACACTTTGTTTTGTTCAGTCCGTGTACATTCGATGATCACCACGATCTCTAATTAAAATGTCTAAAGTCTAAAACGACAGAAGCCCGTGCAAATATCAAATCAGACGATAATCCCACAGGTCAGCACTTCTCCAAACAGGCCCGTGTTGTCTTTCCTCGTCCCCGGTTTCTCCATGAACTTGTTTGCTTTGTGCGAGCGGGCGTCCTCACTGCAACACGCTCTGACAGACTGATGAATAATAGAAGGAGCGCCGCAGATCGAGCGCCGAGGGAGAGAGCTGAGAATGTGGGTCAGCCCTTTCACTGAGCACTCTCTCCTCACAGCAAGAAGGTCCCGGGCAAACAAAAAACTGGTACTGTTGTTTTACAGTGTTTTACCGCAATAATAAAGCGCTGCGTCAATATATTCAATACAAGGACCAGCATGCAGGAAAACATCTGTAGATTGTCCAATAATCAGCAAGAAAACGTGTTGTGAGACTTTATATTATCTTCCAATTGTTGTAAAGGTTTTTCAAGAAGTACTGCTCTAAGATGGGCTGTTCAGAACTGAAGAAGCCTGAAAAATCTTCTACAATCAGTGTTGTTTTTGTCAACGAAGACGATATCAGAACTTGGGCACAGTATGAAAAAGAAATATCATGATAACTATATTTTTGGCAATATAATTTACACCTGGCAAAATACTTAAAAATCAAAGCCTTAAACTGATGGGGAAAAAAAACTATTTACAGCTATTTTATTCTCTTTATTCATCTAAATCTAACCTAAAGATGAAATAATATTGCTACAATTGTCTTCACCTTCATCTCCATCCCAGTAAAATGTAAGTTCCCCTGTATCTGTGCAGTTTACGCGTGTTTTTATTGTCAGGAGACTGGGGAAAGAGAGAAGTGCGTATATGAGCTTGTCCTGAGACTTACAGAGCTCCTGATGAGAACGATATTAGTAGCCTTTAGCGTGTTGTTGTTGTTAGCACCAGGCTAAAGAAAGTTAGCTAGCGAGCTAGGCGATGCTACAACTAGCCAGAGTTCATCCAAGATAATAATGCATTGGTTTTATATAGCGCTTTTCTGGACACTCAAAGACGCTTTACATTGCACTATTCGTTCACTCCATACTCGGTGGTGGTAAGCTACTATTGTAGCCACAGCTGCCCTGGGGTAGACTGACGGAAGCGAGGCAACCAGTCTGTGCCATCGGCCCCTCCGACCACCACCACTCACTCACTCACTACATTCGCTAGGCTTCCTGGTGTTCCCAAACGGTCTCCCATCCAAGTACCGACCAGGCCCTTCCCTGCTTAGCTTCCAAGGTCTGACGGGATTGGGCAGAGCAAAGGCGGTATGACCACAAGATGCAGATCCTGAGCCCATTCCTCACAGATATGAGCGGCAAAAGCAACTTCATTCATATCATCAGATTCTCCACAGAAGCTCCACAGTTATGTTTGTGCTGCTGCTTTGAGTGGCTCTGAGCGAAGCATCTCCGCCTGGTTCTGAAATCAGCTGGACATGCAAATGATCTCAAGTATGAAAGCTTACGCCGCTGTCCAAAAACTATTCCGGCATTACTGTGCACGATATGATATATGATATGGACCAACACTAATCAGTACGCAGAAGCACCTTCACGTTCATTTCAAAGAGCCATTCAAAAAGACTGGTTCTTTTTAATATAAATGTTTAATAACTCCATCCAGAAAACTAAGTAACGTGTTTACCTTAATAAATCCTTTTCGTAGTCCCTGTGGGGGTAATACAAGTGTTTATGGGATGATGTGGTGTCTCTGGACAGAAAACCATGTTTGCAACTTGACTGCCACCGGTCCGGAGAAAGCAATACACACTAATGGAATCACGAAGAAGAAGCTAACATGCTAACGGGCAAAGCTAACTGCGAGCTAACGTCACTTTAAACAGTATTTACAGCCAAGTTTGAGTGAAAACAAAATATTTCCTTTGTATAATTGGATGCACAGTAACCCTCTCTCCCTTCGCCTTTCCTGTCGGCGTAGTATTTACTCTCCAAGACAATGAATAAGTTAAAAAATCGTAACTTGCTACTACACCTGCAGTTGCACTTGGCCTCTAGGGGGAAGAGTTACTTAGTACTGCTCTAACGTGTTTGTGAATGAAATCTGGTGCCACAACGAATAGAAAGAGGCTGCAACTGTCTGACAAATCACTTTACTGATGTAGCTTTGGCTTTAGTGTAAAAAGCTTCTCGTGTGGCCTGCTCCGATGCTGATTCACAATTGAAATCCAGTCACTGTCTGTCAAAAGTCCAGCCTGTCAACCTTCAGCCACATTTCCAATACTTGTTTTCAATACTGATCGACAATGACAACAATGTGACTAAAAGCATTTCCATCCAAAAGACTAAGACTCAGAGGGCTGCCAAAAACAGCCCTGTTCAGAGCGAGAGGCCAAAGACCAAATGACTACGACTGACCACGATAGAACATTCTACATAAATAAAGATCTAATCATCATCATCATCATCATCATCATCAAGTCTTCCGCATCCTCAGCTTCATTTCGTCATCGTTAGATCTACACATTTTTCCACAATCCATCAATTCTAAAACCCAAAGCAACATTTCAACATCTCTTGATCAGCCATTAAAGAATCATCTTTACCAGGTCCACGTCAGACATTGTGCCAGTCCAACCCCGAGAAGAAGAAAGAGGAGCTTACCTGGAAGAGAGAAGAGAGAAGAAAGAAGAGGTCAGTCATGAGAGAGACATAAAAACAATGTAAAAGTCAGCTCAACATTGTGGGAACTGAGAAATCAGAGAAATCTTTTGGCGACACAATCCTGAGCTTGATTGAAGAAAGTATTTTAAATATAAACCGAGCAAACAGAAGGTCTTCACAACATTAAAGAAACAGGATGATGCCAATATTGTAAATACAAGTACAGCAACCAAACAATTCAGTACGAGAGGTGGGAAATATATCGTCTACAAGATACTGTAATGTACAGTAGAGTTTATCTCTAATGTCAAGAAATATGGAAACAAATCTGGGGAAAAAATGGGGAAAATATAAGGATAAAATTGGGAAAATATGAGAACAGAAATGGGGAGGGGAATAGGGAAAAAAGTGGAATGAAATGGAGGATGAATAGGGGAAAATGGGCGAAAAAAATCTGGAAAACATAGGGGATGAATAGGGAAGAATTTGTGGAAAAACATTCCAAAGAATTCTGAAAAAAATGGGGGAAGATTTGGGAAAAATTGTGAAAGAGTGGGGGAAAATTGGGACTGAATACAGAAAAAAAATAATAAATAGGTGGAATAAATTGGGGGAAAAATGGCAAAAAAAAATTAGGACAGAATAGGGGAAAATGGGAGAAATAAAAGTGGAAAAAATAGAGGATTTATGGGGGAAAAAATGGGAAAGAATTGAGGAATAATGGGGAAAATAATGTGGGGAAAAATACATGAAAAAAATGGGGAAAAACTGGGACTAAAAGTGGAAAAAATTGAGGCTGAATATTGGAAAAATTGGGAAAAATTGGTGAAAGGTTTGGACAAAACTGGGGGAAGAATTGAGGAAGAATGGGGAAAGAGTGGAGGAAAATTGGGAATGAATACAGCATTTTTTTTAATAAATAGGTGGAAATAATTGGGACAAAATTGGAAAATTTAGAGGATTAATAGGGAAAAAATGGGGAAGAATGGGGAAAATAATGTGGGAAAAATACATGAAAAAGTTGGGGAAAGATTGGGAAAAATCAGGACAAAAATATAGACTGAATAGGGAAAAAATGGGAATAATATTGCTGACAAAATTGGCAAAAAAAATGGGGGAAAATTGGGACAAATCTCATGAAAATCGAGAATGAGTAGGAAAAAAAGTAGGTGAAAAAATGTGCAAAAAACTGGGGAAAGTGTTTTTTTCTGTTTAGGACAATTATCCTTATGAGCGACAGAGCCACGTGAATGTAGATGTTTTGCATATTTCTGATGGTTTTCAAAAAATATCGCCTCATCATCGTTATCGAGAACACTGAGATGTTGATTTCGGTCAGTATTGCCCTACAGCCCCACTCGGTACAAAGATTGTTATTTCCCGAAGCAGAAAACCTGTCCGGAGTAAACCCGCTGAGCCGCAGCAGCAGATCCAGAGCGTGGTTTTCTGCCAAGTCTGTTATACATAATTCATTCTATTGACTGAGGAGACACTTCCTCGTTCAGTCCAGTCACACCGACTTTCACACTCACGCTCCGACCAAAGGAATCGCCAACTGTGCAGCGACACTGTCACAAAGCCGCGTGAAAACTCTATTCCAGGGACCAGGGCGGTGCGTCCGGCTCGGAGGCGCCGGCGGCGGCACGAGGGAGCGCCAGGGCCAGGGCCGAGGGCCGAGAGCCGGACGTTATAAATGTGGAGATATCAATGAAACTTTAGCTGGAGATTACTGACATGAATATATTTATGCACAAAAATGTCTGAAGTTGCAGATTTTCAGCGACAAAACCTGAAAAAGGGAGAGCAGGTTTAAATGTATCCTTTTATTTTGATTTTGTTATATATATTATTTTGTGCAGGGTTATTGTTCAATAAATCAGCCTGGCACAATAATGTAAAAAATACAGAAATCTTCAAACTAGCTTCTGGGCGGTTTACTGTAGACAAAAAATAATAATCCTTTTTTTTTTTTTCTCAGTATGGAAGATTACAATAAAAGACTATCCAGATCTTTCACATGAAGGAAAATTCCCAGACACATAAGGTGTATTAGAGTGTCTAGTTCCGTAATAAAAAATAAAAAAACAATGCCTTTTTTCGTTTTTGGCACTCAATGTGTTAAGTCCAAGCCTGTAAAGTGTGGCGTCTGTCGGAGCTAAAGTGGAGAAGTTGTTGCATGAGCGGAATTAAAACCTCATTTTGAGAAAACCGGCCAAAAGGTTTTGTATTATTGTCTTTTTATCCGGTCTTTCTATCTACCAAAAAGGAAATGACCATACGTGGACATAAAACATGTCAATATTTGCCAAGGAACACATGGGGAAACCCGGCTTTTGCGGCGCAATGTGGTAGTTTGGCATCGTCCAGGGTAAGTTTTGTCTTTTTTTTTACTCTTAAGTGAAAACTCCTAAATCACCACATTAACCACTGCGTGAAAATCCATGTTTTCACCTGCCGTGTCTCGCCTTAAAGAGGGGGTATTATGCTTTTTTCAATCCCATAGCACCAGTCTATATCACACTACAATGATGACCAAACCTTCTGTTGGTCTGTAAATGCAGTAAATTAGAATAACTGCCTTGTATAACATTGCTCTCTCAAAATGGCTGTAGTGAATGTCTTGAAATAGGCCTCTGTCTCTTTAAGAACCTCTGACCCTTTCCGACACGCCCCCTCCACACGCTGTCTGTGGCATCAGTGGGGAGGGGGTTCTGCTGAGGAGCAGTGGTTGGTTACTCGGCTGGTGACAAAAGCTCGGAGGCGTCTCCAGGAGGTGGGGGCGTTCCTAGGAGGACTCAGGCAAACCTATCCCTAAAATGGCCATCATCAGAGATTTTACAGATTACTCAAAAATACGTGAATGTGCCAAGGCAACACCTCAGGCATGTTTTTAATAATAACATGATGTAAAGCTGAAAAAGTCGATGAGGCCAGAGCCTGAGCAGCCACTAATGTCTGAACGTCACAGCGAAGTCAGAACAGGGATGAACTCTCCAAAAAGTCACTATAGGAACCTCTACAACACCCGGCTGTAAACTCTCCTCTCGACACTTATCGCCCCTTTGTTGTTTTCACATAAATACGATGTTGAAACAACACCCGGACACTTTCACCGGTGCAGTTCCTTTGTCCTATTTTCACGGAGCTGCTGTGACATTTATGGACTTTGCTTATCAGAGGCGACAGTTCGCGCCCCCGGGAGAAACCGGCTCAACCTCACACCCCGGCACAGGTGAGAATGAATACTTCCACTCCACTCTGGAAGTTTCCATCACGGTGTGGGAGAGACGCTGTCACAGAAAACCAGGAAAGTGCGTGAGTTCAGAGACTCTGGGGGAAAGAAGCAGCTAAAAGACATCGGTGGCTAATGTTATGCTAACAGCTGCAAAATCACCTCCTACAGCCGCGGTTTGATGGGAAATATGAAATCACATTTGGCAGGCCTGTTCCAGAGGGCGTCTCCTCCCTCCTCAGTCGGTTCATGTCACGTTAATATCAAGGACGAGCCAGTGCACCGACTTCAGGGATGAAAAAGTGACAAAAAGGCAACAAAAGAGTAACAGAAAGGTGACTGGAGACTTGTACTTATTTCCAGATTACATTTGGCAGCGTACAAACTCCAGAACAGTAGGGGGCGCTGTCAAATACCACTGACTCGCATCGTTTTTCACTTCAGTAAAAACTAGACGGAGCAGCTTTTACTTTTACTGGAGTGACATTTGAACCAGCAGTATCTGTACTATTAAAACTGAGAGACAATAGGAGGACAATTGAGGATGTATAGAGATTGTTTTGGGGGGTAAATTAGTGAAAAGCTTGGACAAAACTGGGGGAAATTGGGATTAAATAGGAAACATATGGACAAAAAAATGTCTGAATATGGAAATAATTGATCTTTCGCCGAGGAATAGGTACACCTGTGCATTTCAGTGACCTTTTTTGGAGCAATACCTCCGTGATATCCTGCAGATCGAGGCAAAATGTTGCTACAGTCGGCAGCAGAGGGAGATATTCAAGATATTAAACTATCCCACGAAGGATAAAGGACTATTGACACTAGAGCAAACAGACAGATCTCCAGCAAAATCAAAGAAACCTCATGATCCCTTCCTTAAATGCAACAGCACCGCCTTGTGGACAAGTCGCGTTCTTGCGCTGCCCGATAAGCACCCTCTGACTTTTTTACACTGGCTAAACCTTCAGGTGCCACAATGACAATCAGTTATCAGGACCCAAACAAAATACACAGAATTTTTATAATAAAGGGAGACAAAAACAGGCTGTGTAGGCTTGAAACATCGTCACCGCCGCATTTAAAGTTACGGCTCCAGTTTGTGTAACGTTTTGTGACTGTCAGTAGCTAGATGTTAGCATGCTAAGGTGTTAGCCTGGTGGCGAGACCCCAGTTTTACCTTAGAGCAGACGTATGCTTGTTTATTTGGAGACACTTTTCTGGGCGTAGGCCGTCCACATGGTTTGATCCATTTTAGGCAGTTTTCTGGTTGTGTTTTCGCGCTTTGGGAAGGAAAATAACTCCACTCTCCCAGATACACACCTGTGGTCCCTAGTGTCCGATTTACATCCTCAATATTCAGATGCTTCACCATTTTACTTCTTCTTCTTTGTCTGATGGGTTTTTGGCGGTTAGAAGTAAAAGAAAAAGTGCATTTGCTCAGTGCTCATTGCTGGTATGTCCCATTGGCTATATGCACAGTTTCCCCACATGACGTCTTCCTGGACAGTCAGCCAGACGCTGGACTTCCTGTCAGCGATCGTTTACATTCACAACTAGCAGGTCCCACACAAATAAAGAGAAGCTCAGGATCTGGTTAAGGACAATGAGTTACTGATGGAGTCACAGCAACGTGTTACAAACATCATGTTCACTGTGAATCCTGCCCCAAAGGAACCGCCAGCTGTCGTAAGGGGCGGAGCTTTTATCTTAGAGCTAAAGGCTAGTGTTGAAAAATGATAATATAACATGTAAACAAGTCAATATTATTTAAACGACTAACAGGACGATTCTGTTTTGCGCAGGCTCGTTGTAAACTTTGCGTTAGTTTTATTTTTTATTTTGTGTTAGCCGCGTTAGCCTCAAGACAAAAACATCCACCGTTATGAACACGGAGGTTTCCTCCAGTGAAGTCGTTACGTCTCACGTAATATTTTCTAACCTGCTCCAGTCACATCTTAACTTTTACTCGCTGTCCTTTACCAAATCTTGAGCTCTTGCTTCATTTCTGTGGGACCTGCTCATTTTTAATGGGAAGAGATAACGGACAGGAAGGACAGCGTCTGGCTGAAAGTCCAGGCGGAAATCACGTGGGGTCACTGTGCATAGAGCCCATTGTTTTGCACTGAAGGCCTGCGGCATGACGGACCTGGCTTCATAGTAACGGTTGCTAGGATGTCTGATTGGACAATTACCGCTATGGGGCGGGGCTCGACGAAAGAGCAATTGGGGGAAAGAATTGGTGACAAAATTGGGAAAAGACCAACTAAAAATTGGGACAAAACTCTGGTTTTTGAAGCCACAGAGTTTTTCCAACACTTATTGAAACAGATTTGTACTTTCACTTCAGCAAAAATTAGACGGAGCAACTATGTGGCATTGGACGCCATTGGCAGTATCTGTAGTAGCAGCAAAATGCAGTACTATGACCAACACCGGCTCATCCTTTCCCTCACATCTCATCATCTTTTCATCCGGGAACCAGAAAACACTTTGTTGTTCTACTTTTTGAAAACTTCACTCTCTGTACTGCATCGTTCTAAACTCCACCCCGACATCCAGCGGCTTCTGCAAAGTGATTCCGGTTCGGCGAGCGGCGGCGGCGGCGGCACGTGCGCAGCGGGAGCTTCATCTGACGCCGCTTTGAGAGTCCGTTTCAATTAAGGCGTTTTAGGAAAATCCCGCGACCTCCTGAACCGCCGCCGGTTTCCCGTCTGGCCCTCGCAAATATAGGATTATAAAGCGTTTAATGAGAGCGGAGATAAGGCCTGACACTGTGTTGGAAATTAATTATGATGCAGTTTTAAATCCTAAAGAGCAGCCCCGTTCCAGGGCAAAGCAGAGGGAAGAGGCAGGATTAGAGCGCACTCCCCCGGCGGGCCCCGCGTTAAGAGCACAGCTGTGTGTATCTGTGGCCGCTGATAACAAATATCGTCTTTTATGCGCCGTGTTTGTGCGCAGCTGGGAACAGTTTCCATCTAAATTGGATTAAACGGCGGCATTACGCCTTTCATTGCCTTTCGAAAGCGATCTTGGTCACCTAAAGGGCAGCGCTGTGCATTTAATAACCTCGTAGAGTATTATCTGATTCAAATATACAGAAATGCTCCACCGGTTCTATTGACCCCTTAACTCCCACCTGGACCGAGCACATTTTCTCCAGCTTTACCCCAAGTCCAAAAGCTTCTGGAAAAAAGGTGTGAAAATAGGGACAAAACTGAGTAGAAAACAAGGATGAAAATGTGAAAAAAGTGAGAAAAAATGGACGAAAAAGTGACAATTTACAAAAAATGTACAAAAAATGACAAAAATGTACAAAAATTTGACAATAAATTGAGAAAAAATTGACAGAAAATGGAGAAAAAATTGACGAAAAAGTGACAAAAAATGTACAAAAAAATTACAAAAATGGACAAAAAATTGACAAAAAATGGAGGAAAAAATGAACAAAAAAGTGATAATTTGACAAATGAATGCGAATAATTTGACGAAAAAGTGACAGAAAAGTGACCAAAAAGTGGACAAAAAACAAGGATGAAAATGTGAAAAAAGTGAGAAAAAAATTGACAAAAAAGTGACAAAAAATGTACAAAAAAATGACAAAAATGGACAAAAATTTGACGGAAAATTTAGAAAAAATGGCCGAAATAGTGACAGAAAATGGATACAAAAAGTGAAAAGAATTTGACAAAAAAATGCGCATAATTTGAGAAAAAAAAATGTGAATAATTTGACGAAAAAGTGAAAAAAGTGACAAAAAATTGACAAAAAAACAAGGATGAAAATGTGAAAAAAGTGAGAAAAAATGGACGAAAAATTTAGAAAAAATGGACGAAAAAGTGACAGAAAATGGACAAAAAAGTGTGAATAATTTGACGAAAAAGTGACAAAAAAGTCACGAAAATTTGACAAGAATAAGATGACTGCCCAACAAAAAAAGGGATGAAAAAAAATCTGACGTGAGGAAAAAGATCAATTTAGTTTTGTAGGTCTTAGCTTTCAAATGAGGTGTTACACTGGCCTACAGGATTTGGGTAAAGCTGAACTGGAGAAAATGCTCTCGGTTCAGGCGGGAGTTAAGAGGTTAAAACAGGCCAGCAGAGGGCAGTAGAGCGCTGTGGTTCTGGGGTGTTTAAAAAGGCGGGGGCTGCAGGTGGAAACACTGATTTCTCACTCAGTTGTCAATGCTGAGACTTTAGCTAGTTTCCTCCCTTAAAGGAACAGGCCACCGTTTTTCCATACTGAGATATGTTCTTACCTGAGCTTAGTCGAGTTGATCCGTACCTGTCTGGTCTTTGTGCGTGCGCTCAGTCATGCAAAACGACCAAAGATGTTGTTAGCATTATGGCCTCTCCCAGTGAATTCCTATAGCTCCAAATGTGGGTGAAGTTGGAAGCTACCGCGCTCTTCCACGGGCACAAAGACCAGACAGGTACACATGAACTCGTCTAAACTCAGGTAAGAACATATCTCAGTATGGAAAAACGGTTCCTTTAAAACTATATCACGATAAAATGTTACTTGTTCTGCTAGAATTGTGTTGAAAAGGACCATCTCTAGTGATGTGTGCTGATTCAGGCCCCCGGGCCACACTCTGGGCACCCCTGGTCTACACCAGTCTTTCTTCACCCACCATTATTTGTTGATTCATTGCATGTTAATGAACAACCACAGTGGAGGGTGACAAGCTGTGACCCCAATAAAAACAACTGCTACTTACAATGAAGAATACTGTATTTTCCCCATAAATAATGAGTAATAATTATCTTAAAACTATTACACAAGCCTTTTAAGCTGAAAATGATGCTCAGTGCTACATTTAAATAAATGTTGTTCTGGGAAAGGCTCACAACCTCTCTACTAGCAGTCAGATAAGGTAAGCACCAGTGCCACTCTGCTTGTACAGAGGGGAGACAATCTTACACATCACTTGGACCATTATTTACTTGCAAAGATGCAACAACGTGAACATTTTATTTTCATCTGAGAAAAACATTCTCTCTATTTGGTAAAGTCCTGGACTGAGATCTCATATGTTTATCCAGGGATCTGCTCTGGCCTCTCCTTTTGTTTGGGGGTCACTGCTCTGAGTGTTTCAGCACCACGGCCAGCGCCCGGGCGACATCACTTTAGTCCGATTACGATTCTCTCCAAACACGGGGCTCTTTAGTTCACTTTTTGATCCAGGCTGCTCTACACTGTGGCAGGAATGAGAGAAATACAATTACAATTATGTTTACTTTACATTTCCTTATGTCTTATGTCTTAACACTTGTGCCATAGAAACGCCTTTGTGCTTAAGTATAGAACGCAATAACTTTAGCATTCAGCATTTTTAAAGAAAAAGAAAGACACTGCCTATTGATATTTCATATGAGTAACAGAAGAGCACAACCATCCTCTTTGCAGCTAACTGTGTCTCAAATAATAATAATTTTAAAAAAAAGAACAGGGAAGGTTTATAAAGTTCGGGTGCATTCAGAATAGGGAAACTGAGATCTTGGCTCCTGTGGTAATCTGACCTCAAGGGGATGAGGTTTTCTTCTCCCGCCTAATGCTTATGTTTTCTTTAGAGTGAAAGACATTTTCCCCAATCAGAATTATCGAGCCTCTCTGCCTTTGGCTGCTGGCCAATGAAAAGAGGCTGCAGAAGAATCATGTTTGTTTGCGACTCAGTGCGTTATAAACAAACTCCACGTGTCTCACGCTGTGTTTCACGACCTGCGTCACGGAATCATCTCACGGAGGAGCAGGTGGAGGTGGATCACCTCCGCTCACCGCCATACGCACGTCTAAATATAAGAAGAAGAGCTTTATTTGTATAGTTCACAGACATGGTCACAAAGTGCTTTACATGAGACAGTTTTACTCTACACTCGGTGGGGGTCGTTTCCCCTGGGGGAGACTGATAGAAGTGCTGTCACGACTGCACACATCTGCACCAACGGTCCCTCGGGGAAACCAGAGTACCCGGAGGAAACCTACACAGACACGGGGAGAACACGCAAACTCCACACAGAAAGGCGGTGCCAGGTGGGAATCGTGCCGCCATCTTTACAGCTGTATTTTAATGTAAACATGAGGCGTAATATCATGAAACGGCGTGTGATTCAGAGAAGGCTTTCCTGTTTCTGAATAAGGAAGGAGAAGGAGTGTGACAGCGACACGGTTATTAGAGAATAATTAAAACTAAGAATGTTTTTTTCTGACAGATCCATAAAATGCCTCTTTGCCTCACACAGATTTGTATCTTGTTGCTGCGTGAAGCTGAAATGTATAAACTGTGAACCATGATGTTTAACAGCAGTTTATCTGCAGCTCAAAGCTCAATTACATGAAAAATAAAACATATGCCACAATATAAGAGACAGTGAGCCGGCCTCTGCAGTCGCCTAAGTCAGTGCTTCCCATCCTCTTCCCATGCAGATGTGCGGCCGCCCACTGCTCCTGCCCGGTCGCCCTGAGGCTCTGGATGAAGGACGGGTCAAAAAGCAGAAGACGAATTTCCCAACGGAGACAAAGAACTCCACAAACACACCTTTTCCCATTCACCTGCGGATGCCACTTCCCAGCTGCATCTCAAAGCGACTCGTCTCCGTCTGCCGCTCCTTTGTCAGCGCTGTCAGGGCAGAGTACGGGTGCCGGGAGGGGACAAGCGGCGATCAAAGACGATCAAAGACGATCAAAGACAGCGGGAGCACCCGGGGAGACGAGGTCCGCACTCCATCAGCCACAACAGAGCCTCGTCCTGAACTGTGAGTGATTACGGCGCTCAAACCAGAACAAATGGGTCTGTGTGAGACGAGGCTGGAGCTGAACTGCTGCATGGTCTCGTAAAGGGTCCGACATCACGTTATAATGTCCAACTATCATCAAAAACAATCATGGAGGAGCGTTTTAGGGAATGATAATGGCTTACACTGCAGAGAGTGATCTAGAAATCAGTGGAATCTGTCTATGGGGCGAGTTTAACACCGCAATGAACAAAAAAGACACTCAGAATCTTTAACGTACTTGATAAAACTGTTGTAGATGTTTTTGTTTACATATCTGGTCATGTGGCCAGTGTTAAAGCTTTCTCCAAGGACTGACGTGTTGAATTTAGTTACTCAAAGGACATATTTACACATTTCAATAAAAACTGTCCTGTTTTTCTCTATTACATTCACACAAGTGTCTTGCCCAGCAGCGACAGCAGCGTATCATTCATCAGCAAAACTAAAAAACTCTAAAACTAAAACTAGTTACACGATAACCATCATATCTACAGATATTTTCGTTGACTTAGAGAAAAGAGATCAAAATTAAGGTCGACAAATTTGGGTTTTCCTAAGGCCTAATGCTGATGTTTCCAAATGTCACAAACATTAACACTTGGCTGCAGTGGTCAATTATATTTTATTACTTTTGGTGATTCAATCATAGTTTCTGACCTAGCTTTGATTAGCTTCCATTAGCATTAGCATGCTGCTCATAGCACTAACATACTGCCGTTAACATTTGGTATCAAACAAACTATAGCAGAGAAACTACCTCAGCGATTCTGCAGGTTCTGAGCTTCAGAATGGGGCGTCCATATTGACTACGGTTTAGGGAAACTTGTATTTCACAAACTTGTAGATAAGTAAGTTTCATTGCAATGTCTATCAGCTCCCATGAGGGAAGTTTCGATCACTTTCGGTCCCGGAGATCGGCTTTTATCGGTGCTAGATTTGGCCAAGAGCCGATTTTGTAAAATCCCCAAATATCGGCCGACATGTCGGCCGACCTCCAGATGAAATAATTTTGTTGGCGCCCCTTTTTTTCAGGACAATAATGCAACAGTGACGAGCTAAAAATAGCAACAAAAATTTGCTTAATCCTAACCCTAACCCTAGCCTTTACTGAAACTGGCTGAAACCAAAACCTTTTGAGTTTTTCTCAACTAAAACCTGACTAAAACTAAAATGCATTTTTGTCCGAAGGTGCTAAAGCTGGAAACAGCATATTGCTCTTTGTGGGCCGGCTGCACCTAATTTAGTATTTGAGACGTTTGTATTACAGAAACAGGGCCTTAAATCTGACATGTAAATGAGATGATGACCTAGAAATGTACAAATGACTGATCCACTTATGCACGGGCTTCTTCTAAGACTGAGAGAGCGGCCGAAAAACAACAAGGAGCCTCATTTAAATAAAATACCAAAGGAACAAGTGCTTTGTTCAACTGGGAGTAAGTTCATGAAACATCTGACTGAAAATCTGTGAATAAAATAAGAGGAATGTAAAAGTGACCTGAACGTACATTTGTATTTACGCTACGTTTATAATTTTCATCAACTAAAATACATTAAAATACATAAATAAAGCTCCCTCTCCACCATCAGAACCCCTGTTCTCTGTAACAGCTGCAGTTTTCTTTAAAGGGCCTGAAAGTGGCCCATTAGCAGCAGGACGGAGCGGAGTGTGACTTCAGCGTTCAGCAGCTGGCACCAACAGCCTGTGGACGACGGAGCGTCGATACTTTCAGCTCATGGCGGGAAACACCATGTGGTTATTCTCAATACATGGCGCAAAATAGAAGTGCAATTTTAGTGTAACTGAGTCGACTCCTGAAGTTTTTCCATTAAAGCAAAGAAAAGGGTCAGAGCCACTTTGTTGTACAAGCTTATATCCTATTATGGCTGGGATATACTTTTCAAAACGGACATTTGTTCCCTTGTCAAATACATACTCACTACCAGTATAGCACTTTTCAAGCCTTTGTTCCCAAGTTTCTCAACGTGCCACACTGTAGTCATTCATTCACTCCATACCCAGTGTTGGAAACATACTATTGTAGCCAAAGCCGCCACGTTGTTACATCTGCACACTGGAAACACAGGACTTTTCTCTTTGTATGTTAAAGGAACAGGCCACCGTTTTACATACTGAGACATGTTCTTACCTTAGATGAGTTAATTTGTACCTGTCTGGTCTTCACGCGTGCCCTCAGTCATGTAAACACAACACAGATGGCGTTAGCATTTAGCATCACCTCCTCTCCACTATGGCTCCAAACGAGGTGAAGACATCATTTTGTGTAATTATACTTTAAGGAGCGGAGAGGCTAAATGCTAACGGCGTTTGTGTTGTGTTTACGTGACTGAAAGCACGCGTGAAAACCAGACAGGTACACATGAACTCGTCTAAGCTCAGGTTAGAACATATGTCGGTATGGAAAAACGGTGGCCTGTTCCTTTAAGATAACGGTGGCTGTTAAAGGGAGCTTCAGCGCAAATTTAACCTGGAAGACCTACCTGTAGCATTCATTCAAGGCCTCAGCAGCCCTTCAGCAATCATCCAATCACAGACCCATGCTAAGCCGCACCCCTGCGTCAGCCAATCACAGCAGCTGCTCATTCCTGCTTCAGCCATTCATCACTCAGGATCTCCTTCTTAAGCTCCCTCGTCCGTCGCCTGGCCGTTTCCCAGCTGTGCTGCCACCGTCCTCCTCCCCTCCTCCGCCTGGCCGCTCCTCGGCTCTGCCCAGGCCTCATCCTCTACCACCACCAGCGTCCAGACTCCGGGGGAAGATTCTGTCTGAGCCCGACTACGATTCATGTCCAAGAAAACCTCCCTAACGCCACTCTGTTTCTGTGAGTCTTTTCAGGTTGACATGACACATATGTTAAATATTCAATATGACCATAAAAATCTTTAACCTCTTAACTCCCACCTGAACGGATCCCATTTCCTCCAGTTTGGCTTTACCCTAATCAAAAAGCTTCTTGGGAAAAAACACCAAAATAGCCACAAAATATGAGAAGAAAACAAAGATGTAAACGCAACAAAAATTCAACAAAGATGTGACAAAAATGTGACAAAAACTCAACCAGAGTGACAAAAATTCAACAAAAAATTAATAATTCAACAAAAATTCAACAAAAATTCAACAAAAACTCAACAAAAATGTGACAAAAATTCAACAAAAATGTGATTAAAAATTCAACAAAAATGTGACAAAAATTCAACAAAAATGTGACAAAAATTCAACAAAAATGTGACAAAAACTCAACAAAAATGTGACAAAAACTCAACAAAAAAATGACAAAAATTCAACAAAAAGTGAAAAAAAGCTCAACCAAAAAGTGACAAAAATGCAACAAAAATTTCACAAAAACTCAACACAAATTTTTTGTGGGTCTTAGCTTTCAAATGAGGTGTTACCCAGGCCTATATAATAGCCAAAGGGGACAGAATGCATTTGGTTTAGGCGGGTGGTAAGAGGTTAAACTAGGCACACCGGCCACAAGGTTCAAAGCGTGAGACAAAAGTAGCGGCTTATCGTCCAAAATGGTACATGTTTTAATGTAAAGTGTAGGAAACCGACGCAGACACGGGGAGAACCTGCAAACTGTAGAAAGAACTGTAGAAGTAGAACGTTCTAAAAAAAAAAAACTACTGCTCAACCCCTTAACTCCCACCTGAACCGAGCACATTTTCTCTGTGAAAATAGCAACAAAACTGAGACGAAAACAATGATGGAAATGTGACAAAAAATTGATGAAAAAGTGGCAAAAATGTCACAAAAATGTCACAAGAAATTGACAAAAAATTGACGAAAAAATGACAAAAAAATGACAAAAAAATGACCAAAATGTGACAAAATGTGACAAAAAAATAACAAAAATGTGACAAAAAAAATTAAAGAAATTTGATAAAAATTTGACAAAAAAAATTACACACATTTGACAAAAAATGACAAAAAAAATGACAAAAATGTGACAAAAAAATTGACAAAAAATTGACAAAAAAATTGACAAAAAAATTACAAAAAAGTTACAAAAATGAGTTGAATACCCAACAAAAAAATGCTGGGAAAAAAACGATGACGTGAGGAAAAAGATCCTCTCGGTTCAGGCGGGAGTTAAGGGGTTAAAGTAAAGAACAGATTCCTTCATTACTGAGCGCCTCTGTGTCTTTGCATAAATGAGACCTGTTTGAGTCCGACTCTTGTCCAAACGTCACATCATTACCTGCATCGACCTGTGCCTGAAAAGCCGACTGGAAACAGGGCAATTACAGCCCCACAATGGGTCCTAACAGGGCCGTGTCACCGGAGGCGCCATTCTTCCATTAAAAAGTCAAATGGCGGGGTCTGCTGGACTGACCGCGCTGCTCGGAGGAGATAGCCTCTCACTGTGCAACAGCAATTGCTTCAGCCAAACCAATTTTACAAAGTCAACACAAACACCGCGCGGCTCACCGGGAGAGGCCATTGTGTAGCTTATATTTGTGGAAAGAAGCCTGTTCCTCCTTCTGCGGGCTTATTGGGAGCACATCAGATTTCCTCCGCTCTCTCACCTGGTAAACTATAGCAGGAGATGGAGTCTGTGTCCCCGGAGCTCGCTGTTGTTTAGAGACGAGTGGGGGTTTCATCACAGACCCTGGTATTGCTCTCCACAGGCGCTGACCAACATTGGATTAGAGACTTGTTAAGGGAGACACTGCACTCGTATATATGTGACCTTTCACCTCCAAACAGATACAGGACCTAATCTTTGCAACAAGGTGTTATTATTGCACTAAGATTTACAAAGTTAAACTGTAACTGAAAAGGCTTAATCACATTGTAGCACCTACAGACGGAACTGATTCCTGGCCTAGATTTGTTGAGCTTTCAACCCTTGAAACGAAACAAAAATGTATTCAACACAATAAATCATTTATTTGCCCCACATTGTACATAGTGGGTCCTGCACAATGATAAAGGGAACAGACACAAATAGAGCATTTTGTTGAGGTTGAAAGAAAAAAGGAAGAAAAAGTTCTGCCTTTGGTGATTCAGCAGGGACATGTGGCTTTGTGGCCGCAGAGTTTGTAACAATAATAATGATCATAATGCATCGGCCCCTCCTGGAACCGCCACCTTAACGTGGTCAAGGGGTTTGAGCACCCGAATGATCCTGGGAGCTCTGTTGTCGGGGGCTTCGTGCCCCTGGTAGGGTCTCCCATGGCAAACAGGTCCTATAGGTGACGGGTCAGACAAAGAGTGGTTTAGAAGCCCCTTATGAGAGACCAATAGGTTAATCGTGAGGCCGTCCTTCTGTGGACCCACTCCCTGCAAGAGGAGCCATAAGGGGCTGGTGCAGTGTGATTTGGGCATCTCCAACAGCTGCCCCCACGACCCGGAAACGGAAAAGTGGAAGAAAATGGATGGATGGATAATGCATCGGGTAGTCTGACGTAATCAGCAACCAGTCATCCTCTCCGACCACCCACCACTCACTCACTACGTTCCCCCAGGCTTCCTGGTGTTTCCAAATGGTCCCCGATCCAAGTACCGACCAGGCCCTTCCTGCTTGGCTTCTGACGGGATTGGGCTGAGCAAAGGCGGTTTGGACACTGCTGGTCTGGACACTGCTGGTCTAACCACTGAGCCACGACAGAATTCTACACCTGAGGACATGGCTGAACATGTAGGGCAGGGGTAGGCAACATCAGGCCCAAGGGCCAAAACCGGCCCTCCATCATCAAACTCTGGCCCTTGAGGTGATTTTGGGAAATATTATGACCCAAATCGGAGATAAAATACCTGTTAAAGTACTCTAGAAATGTGAAAAATACTGTCAATTGCTTAAAATGTCTTAGCACAGCACCCTTTTAGACCATAATCCTAAAGGAATAATCTAATAGGATCTAAAAGGAAGAAATGACTTAAATATACTTGAATTAAGAGATTAAATCTAAAGTTTGAGTAGATTTGGTTTGACCTTTAAAACCTATTCTTGCCAACAGGCACGTTTTGTTCAAGATTATTCTTAATTCAGATTATTTTGTATAATTTCAAGTGATAAAATACATATTTTGTACAGTAAAAGTTAATTTGTCTGTTTCCAGTGGGATTTCTATTCGATTTTAAGTAATTTCTCTAATTTAAGATGGACATTTTCCTAGTGTATATGATGTACAACACTGGCATATGTAGAAAGTGATGATTCACGTCTATTGCTTCAATTGGAGGGTCCAGCCCTTGGTCTTTTGACGATAAAGAAAACCGGCCCTCCACTAAGCAAACTTGCCGACCCCTGATGTAGGGGGAGGAAAATACTTAATTTTAACATTTTTAAACTCCGTATAGTCCCTTTTATGTAATATGGTCATGTAAACTTGTCATGTGCTTATGAGATCTAACCTGTTATGTTTGACAGGCATTACATTCATAAGTAGCATTTTAATCTAGATTTCTGCACTTTCCATTCTCTAATATTAGTGGGCGGGGCTGTCACGATAAAGGATGTGATTGGCCGACAGTGCGGACAGGTGACTGGACGTATAGAGCAAGGTCGGGGTGAAGTCACACACGTACTGTGTCTTATATGAGGACAAATGACTTTGCAGTCGGTCATCGTTCCTATGGCAGAGTCCAGTCCCTCCCCCACACTCTTCTCCCCCCCTCCCTGTATATATGTACCTACTGCCAACTGTCTCTGAAATGTGAGCTCCGCTTTGCTGCATTGGCCACTGGTGAGCTATAAACGCGAGCGCAGCAGACAAACAGCCAATTTGGAGGCGGTGAGACATGGAGTCTGTCAGAGCGATCCCAAACCGGGCTCCGCGAGGACTTTTGACAAAATGCAGTCTGTAAACTCTGAGCCAGGTCCGTGAGGCTAAATCTGGAGAGGGGGGTCTGGGCACAAGAGCTTTATTACATCACTACCACACTTTAGATAAGGGAATATGTTTAAGTTGGCATTTTGTTTAAAGCACAATCCCATAGTCCACGACAATAGCGATTAAATAATGCAACTGCAACAAGCACAGGCCCATGAATATAATAATGACACCTCTCCATTTCAGAAAAGAAAGAAATGCTGAACTTTGAAGCTGCACATAAAACAATGTACGAGATTTTTACATGTCAGATAAGAAAAACAGAGCTACACTAAAATTTAAAAGTGTTTTTGCACTTAAAGGATCTGTATCATGATATTTTAGCCATTCCACAGTAAAGTATAGGCATCTCTATGATATATTGTACCCCTACCACTATGGAGCACTAGTTTTTGTGATAAATATAAGTATTTTCTGGAGGTATTTAAGGTATTTAGTTAACCCCGCCCCCTCTCTCCGCTCATGCAACACACACGCTAACACACACGCTAACACACAAGCTAACACACAAGCTAACACACAAGCTAACACACAAGCTAATACACAAGCTAACACGCGTTTTGATTGACTCACTGCTCTGGTCCATCAAGTGTTTACATTATGAGACTCGCGTTGGTATTAAAAGTTAATCCACTTTGATTAAGCCAAAGGTTCACCAAGGATCCATCAGTGAAGTGACAGACAAACACTATTCTGGCGGAAAGTCGCCAAATCCCAGAGAGAAAAAACAACTTCACGTCAGAGTGTCAGTGGTTTACCAGGAGAGGGCCGAGCAGCTGCTCAGAGAGGAGGATTCAGGAGGATTGTTGAGAACTGCAAACCTGGCTAACACCATGCTGCTGTGTGCGCTCGAATCATTTGGAACTGCACAACAGCCTGGGGACCATGGCCGAAATTTTCGCATGGATTTGGGAACCAATCACAGAGCGAGGAGGGACGGCAAGACGATGACGCGCTATTCAATATACGGAAGCTTGTAGTTTATTTACGGATTAAAAAAAAAAAAAGTTTATTTACGAATCCAACATGACAGCAGCAGACACAATGATATTTTTCGATCAAGCTTTAGACCTTGTTCTAAGTAGTTTATCTCAAAAGTTTACCGCGGGTACGTCATACGTCATCTGATGCGATGATACGATTGGCTATGGCTACGTGCAGATGCATGATAGACTTTTTTTTTTCCCCGTATCACCCAATAAACGACTATGGACGATCGTAAACCACACCTCTCCTACGAGAAAATGAATTGGTGGTCCCCAGACTAAATATCACTTGTGATTTTAGTCTGGTGTTAGCCAGGCTAGAGAACTGCATGAATGAAGCCAAAAAAAACCTTTTAATCAAACCATGACATCACAGCGTGGTTTGACTCCGCCCCTCTTTGCTCCACTGCCGTCCACAAGCCACAGGTGACAAGAAGAAAAACACGAGTCAGTCTGTGTTTTTGGACTGACAGTAAAACTCACTGACAGGTTTTTCTGCTTTAGTCCCGGTAGAATAAACATCTTATCTTTTCTGTAGATCCTAAATCCTTGAATCAGTTCACTGTTTACATTCCACAAAAGTTTACTGCACATGCGCCTCCACATCTTGTTCTATTATCTGTGTTAGCGTCACAGCGCCTCACACAGGCCTGGAGGATGAATTGCGCCATTTTCACAGCACTGAGTCAAAGAAAGTTTCTGAAAATATACGCGTTTTCAGAAAGTACGGCTATATCTTAGTGTGGATACAGCCATAGTTCTCCCAGACTCCTTCCTCCTCACGCTGCGTCCACCCGCTCTGAGCTCTGATCACCCACACCTGGCCACGCTCCTGCCGTGTGAGCCGCCTTTAGGCCTGTATAGTACAACGTGTGAGTCCATTAAGGCGAGACACTGCAGGCGAATAGGGGAAAAAACAAATGTAGAGATATCAATTTGAAACTTTTGCTGAACATTACAGATATAAATATGAGAAAAAAATGTATTGCTTTTTTTCTGTCATTTTATGTTTTCACATAAAAATAAGGCATTTTGAGCATTAAAATAGCCAAAATTGCCTATATTTTGGGCAACGAAATCAAAATAATGAATTGAGCCAGATTCAAAGGTATGGTTTTATTTCATTGACATATTAGTAACTAAGATTTTTTCAGAGGGGATTTGGGATATTTTGTTTAGTTTTTCAATAAACTAATCATCAGTGAAAAAAATCTGTAAAAACTCAAATTCAAGTTTTTTTGTTTCAAAGCTGAATAAATCAGGTTTGGGATTAGATATTCAAAAATCCCTCTGAAAAAACCTTCAAAATATTATTAAGTCCACGACTGTAAAGTTTGGAGTCTGTGGGAGCTTCTATAAGGGCTCAGGCTCTGCCCGAGTGCGGCTTCTCTCATTCAGAGAAAACCAGCCCTGAAGTTTTGTAGCGAGTGCGCATGCTCGGCCCGTTCTTCCACTTTTCCGCTCCAGCGTCTCGTAGGAGGAAAAACACCATATTTGGGTGAAAGCGTCATCACGGGGCCCCTTAGCAGAACACGTGGATGTAAAATCTGTCAATATTTATGAATGAAAACCCGCGGGAAAGACGCCCTTTCTACGCGGCGCAGCAGCTACTTCCGGGTTGCCCCCACCTCGCAGACAAAACATCCTAAAATAAACATCATGCGGGTGAGTTTTGTCATTTTTATATCTGACATGAAAACTAAGATGCAAAGGGAGGAAAATAGATAAAAATCTCCACTTCGACCCCTGCGTGAAAAATCAATACTTTCACCTGCCGTGTCTCGCCTTAACAATAGATTTGGTTTCTGACGACCTAAAAGTACCGCGGCCCGACTCTCCCGATCACCCATCACGCTTTCGGCTGATCAGACAAACACAAAGTCCGGCTGCAGGAATATATCATTGTCACCATCAGAAGACACAATGAAACCTAATTGGACCATCGCCATAATCAACATGACCGTAATCATAACGACATTTCAATAGAAACTCATTTCAAATCGACTTTAATCTGTCGTAATTCGCCAGACCTTTAAACTGTTACCCCCTTTGTGCCGAACGCCATTTCCCATTAATGAAAGGCTACATAAATAAACTTCAAAACGTCCATTTACATTAAGCCAATTATTTCGCGGTGTTTAGAACGCAGTAAAGAACTCGCTCCCCCCGGAGACCGCACATACATAGTTAATGATCGGGCTCGTTTTACGGTGGAGCACTGGGAGGTTTCCGTAAAAATCAGCCATTACGGAGCTGATTAGCCCACATAACGTGTCCCGCAAAGGCATTTCGAACGGGGGGGGGGGGACGGCAGAGTGAAATAATGTACAGCGACTCGGGGGCCCATTCTCGTGCACGTGACGCCCGGGCTGTTTTAAAATGCATCGAAAACTCACACGGGGCTCCGGAAAGCAGGGTATGCAAATCAGACGCGCAATGTCTTAGAAGCGGCGGCCGCGGTCTGCAAATGAAAATGGCGGTGGAAAAAAGAAATATTGGATTTGAATATAATGAGCGCAGTTTAGAAGCAACCACTTGCTGCAGAGAACTGAGGGTAATAGCAGACTTGTGTTGGGGCTTCAAAGGGGGTTTTATTTTCTCTATTCACACGGCTGAAATGACAGCTTTCAACCGGGCGAGAGTGGAATATTGTAATGAGTTTAATGAAATGGGGCTTTTGTACCTGGCGGAGTTAATGACACTTTCTGAAGAGAACTATTATCAAGCCTCGGTTATTATCCAAGAAAGAGAAAGGCAAATGAAGCCACTGTTTGAGCTTTTGTGAATGAATTGTAGTGGTTAAAGTGGCCAAGTTATGTTTGGTTTTCAAGTAAAAATGAAAGAGAAGAAAGACACAGTTTTACGTGCTTGTGTTTCAGTAGTAGGTGGGAAAACTGCGCCGTTGCAAAGTACGAAGTTATGAATGCAAGTAATTGTGGAGGGCGTAGGTATTGACTTCGCCCGACTCCTATTCGACTTGTATCTTCTGTTGTTTCTTTTATTCAGAACTTCTGCATAAGTTAACGGGTAAAAGATTGACGGAAGCTAAAGGAATGAGCACGCATTCAGATTGGACCATCACGGCTCCACAGGCAGACATCTTAAATGAGATAAATGACTTTGCTTGGATGAAGGTACTTCAGATGCACCTTCAGATGCAGTCGGTTTCAGGGTTGCCAGACGTACGCTAACTATCGTATTTGTATGACAATGCTGACCCCTGTACGATGTCCATCCGTCCATCCATCCATCCATCCATCCATCCATCCATCCATCCATCCATCCATCCATCCATCTTCTTCGACTTTTCCTTTTCCCGGTAATCACATTGCATCTGCCACTATGGCGCCTCCTGCAGGTGGTGGGTCCACAGAAGGACGGCCTCACGATTCAAACCGGGCGTGTTGGTCTCTCATAAGAGGCTTCTGAACCACTCTTTGTCTGATCTATCACCTTGGACCTATTTGTCATGGGAGACCCTACCAGGGACACGAAGCCCCCGACAACAGAGCCCCCAGGATCATTCGGGCTCAAACCCCCCCACCACGTTAAGGTGGCGGTTTCAGGAGGGGCCAATGTACGATCAATAATTCAAAAAAGCCCTAATTGTAGTATGATTTCAGAGCTCCAGATAAAGTCTGGCTAAACGCTCTGTCCTCTCTCAGCAGAGCTTTGCTTTCGCTCTGATCTGGAGTCAGACTGAGCCTCTGTATTCACGTAGGTGTAATATCTGCTGCCAGAAGGAGAGGCTGTCCCTGGATCAGTTTCACAGTTCCACTATCGCATTATCCTCCTGCCTTGACTGCAGCCGAGGCATCTGATTTACGACTTAGCTAATTATTTTTTCCTCATTCTAACGCCTCATGTGAGAGTGTGTTCTCCAAAGTAAATCTGATAAAACCAAATCCAGCAATCGACTGATCACTGCAACTCTTAACGAGCTTATCCAAGCATCAGTGATGAATGGAGGGAACGTCCGGATTTCAAACCTACTCAAGCTATGTTCTCACTCTCAAAAATGTTAGCAAACTTGTACAAGAGCGTCTATATCAGAAATGCTGCAGAAGGGAATGACTGGAGTTCATCTCTTAGGTGAGGCCTGTGTTGTCATGTCATGCGTGTGCGTGATGTCATATATGGGACAGTGCGGGAGCCAGTGTTGTAGGGGAGGTGATGATATGAGCCATATTTTGCACAGATGCTACAGCGTTATTGACATATTTATGGTGTATGATAGTTTGTGCTGAAATACAATAGTTTTGGAAGCTTGGTACGATATATTGGTTTTGAGAATCTGGCAACCCTGGTCGGTTTAAACTAAACTAAACTAAAACAAGCATAAATCCCACTTGAAATCAGAGAAATTACTTACTTGACGTTTACATTTTAAAATAGTTCCTTTTCACTTGAAATTATACAAAATAATCTGAATTAAGAAAAAAGGTGCTTGTTCAATTGGCAAAAAGACGTTTTATTCTCATTGCTACTCAAACTTTACATTTGAATCTCTTAATTCAAATTCACTTCTTCCTTAAAGTTATCATTCTTTATAGTCCTTTGTTGTCCAGTGTAGTCCTGCTTTGTTCTGGGTTTTGTCACGCTGGAAGCAATTTTCACTGAGCACTGTTGGTGATGGGTCTTGTTTTGTTACTAAAAACCAGTAGTAAATGGGAAGTGCTGCATGGTGCTGCAAAAAAAAAAACTCTCCCCCGCAGTAAAAACAAACAAGCATTTGGAGACCTCTGATACAGGACTTTAAATAGTTCCAACTAAATAAATTAATACAAATATTAAGAAATGCTGCATGATATTTGACCATTGCACCATAAACATATTTGTATCTTTGTTATAGATTTTCATACCAAGAAAGACAAATCTGTTGATAACACAATCTCTGATAATGTATTAAATATGACAAAATTGCGCTACATAAATCCTCCTCGTCTTCACAATCCCAGATCCAGTGAACTGTGGTGTTAATTCTAATTCCTAATCGTCACATTGAGAGGTCTATGATCCAGCACCATCCCCTCAGCCCAGTGATAATGTGACAGGTGGCCGAGCAGCAGGAGCCTTGAATATCTATTAGAAAACAGAGCAGGAGAGAGAGGACAGCCCTGTCCGGTCCCCTCAGCTCGGAGCCAGGCTTCGGACTGACCTCCACTGACCACTGCTGAGAACAGACTGGAGCGGCAGATGAACAGGAAACAGTAAATAGTATCAAACAGGGGAGAAATAATGGAATGGCAACACAAAATTCAATTAAGATTTGCCAATACAGATACTGGGCCAAAAGGGGAAAAAAATAAACAAATACATGAATGAAAGTAAATCTACTTATTTTTTCCTTTATTATTAAAACTATTAAGTAAGTTTCATGAAGGAATGTTAAAAATGACCCGCCATGTTACAGGAAATGTTGTTATCATAAGCTAATAATAGTAGTAGCGAGTAGTGGCCAGTAGCAGTAGACTGTAGTAGTAAACTGCTTACAACAATAACTCTGGTGTGACATCTTGGTCGATCTAAATGTTCATTCATAAAACCAGTGGCTTAATCATCATGAGTTTTATTACATTTGCTTGGACACTACATTACATTTGTAATTTGTTTCAGTATTTTGATGTAACTGGATTTGTTTTGATATATTGTACTTATTTCAGTATAAAAACAGATATATCTCAGCTTTTTCCAGACTCATTTTTTCTGAACCATGACATTGCCTGCAAACCTATGGCCTTAAATTGAGCCTCTCGCTGTCATGGGCACTGGTCAATGAGAGGACATGCAGAAGATCGGAAATAAACAACAACAAAACAAACTAATCTGGAAACAAACAAGGACTTTGTGTAAAGCTGGATTCACGCCAACTCTCGCTGTATGGGGCAGGCCAACTATTTGTCTGCTTAGCAAACCTACACCTCTATATTACGGTTCTCTGTGTTTGTAGCGTGAATATTTCAGAGGTTTTTTTATATTTGTAGCATGCGTCTAGCTGTAAGTTGTAATGCCTCATGTGAATTGTTTTCTCAGAGTCTCGTCATCTTTTTATTTCATTTTATGTCACAAATAAGTCTATTAAACAAGTTCCCGCTCACCATCAGATTTGAGGTTTTGATGGTGTGCGAGAACTTCTTTATTAGACTTTGCTTTAAGCCTTCATCCTACGTACCCTCCTACGGCGGCCATCTTGCCACAGGGAAACTTTCCGGTGAGCTCAAGTTACGGCTGTCATGATAATTACTATATATCGTCTTATCGTAGTAAGTCTCCATACTATTTTGTTCTACAATGTCACAAATAAGTTACATTGATTGTCTACAGTTGATATAACAGTGGCCCACATGCGTGACAAAATGAGTGCAAGGGAGCCAAAGTCAGCGAGTTCAATGACTTAAAAACACCATAGGAAAAGGTGTCAGAATCCAGCTGAATTACTGGCTAGCCGGTAACTTGAGGCCAATCACAGCCCTCCTAGAGACGCCAATTTGATGTTCATGTGAAAGGGAGCGTCCACTGCATTTCAGAACAAAGGTAAGTATATAGACATCTTTAGTCAATAGTGTCTTTCAAATAAAACTGTATAACAGTGTGTAATCTGAATAAACGGTCCTTCAGTGAACTTTGCCCGCATGACCCTAATGCACCGTTACAGAGAATGATCAAATCTCGTCATGATGTCACATGAAAACTATGAGTAGTTCCCCACAGTAAAACCATTATTTCAGTTCCAATGACTCACGCCAGCATTTGACCCATTTCTGTCGGTGTCAAACCTCAGGCATGTCCTCTGCAGAAGTGGGGACAGGCGCATCACGGGGTCCTGTCTGCCTTTGGGACGTGTCTCTGAATCACACTGTGAGCCGGCGGGGACGGGAGACTGGGCGGCACACTGAGGTCACCCGGACAAAGACTCATTCATGTCCACACACCGCAGGGTCAGGGAATGTAGAATCAAAGGGGGATTGGAGTCTGAGGAAAAGAGGTGAACTGTCACTCCAGCCAGCCGGCCATGTGCAAATACAGGGGGGAGCGGAACTACTGTAGTTTCCACAAGAGGTCAAACAATATGGGTTTTTCTAAGGCTGATGCTGAATGGGGATGTTGATTGGCCGATATGCCCAGCGATTTTTGCCTAGTCAATATCTTTGGGCGATTTTTTAAAATGACTTGTCTATAATCCTGTGTATGATGGGGAAAGAAACAGAACAACAATCTGTAACTCTCTAAATCTCATGGTTCTGTAGGAATAAGCAAAGTCTCCATCATGGTTCTGGAGATTATCGGCATGATATCGGTCGATAACCGATATTGTAAAATACCCAAATATCAGTCAACCTATAATTTCTGCTCTAAACATACAAAGTATCGATACATTGATACCAAACGGCTACTTTTTAAGTGTCGATGTTGGGCAAAAAGGGATGATTTATTTCTTTGTTCTGAGCCAAAACAGTCCACGACAGGAAAGGATGGAACTGAGCCAGGCATGTCATTTAAATATTAATTTCAAATGTTGTTTATGCATTGTATTTCACATAAGCGTTGCTTAATTAACCAGTTAAAGTAATATAATTTTAATTTACCAAGTAATTATGTAAAATAACCAGTTTTAGAAATGTATATTGATTGAAATACATGCACCCATATGAAAAGACTAGTATCTGTATCGGTATTGTCAAAAATTACCCCAAAAGTATTGGCATCGCATCGATTCCATTTTTTGGAATCGATACGATACCGATACGATAACGGGACTAAAGCAGAAAAACCTGTCAGTGACTTTTACTGTCAGTCCAAAAACACAGGCCGACTCGTGTTTTTCTACTCGTCACCTTGTGGACGGCAGTGGAGCAAAGAGGAGCGGAGTCAAACCATCATAGATCCATGAGGAAAACTCATTATAAGGTCAGTAGATTATGTATCACAGACTCTGGAGCTGTGATGTCATCGTTTTAGTAACAGACGTCGTAAAAACGGCGCCACGTAAACAGCATTTTGAGATCTTTCCTCTGGGACCTAGTTTGGAAATGTTTGTTTACAGACGCCCAAAACGCCGGCTCGTGTGGACGTTACACTGGATTAATAAAGTATCTTTGCGTTGGGTCCTAAGCTTGACTTCAGGGGCCTAAACCCCAGGGAGACTCTATGGGATAATTTGACATTACAGAAACTTATTGCAATCGAGGCTCAGGGCGTCCAATGAAATGAGTGTGTGAACTTTTCTGTGGGTCAGGCAAAAACAAATGTATTCCACTAAAACATAACAAGTCAGATACTGGAGCCTTTACTGTATAGTCTCATTTACCACTAGACACACTACAAACCGGAGCCAAAATAATTCCAAACTGGGTGAATTTACAAGAGCGTAAAAATACAGCTCCTGCGTTTGAGTGCCAAAACATTCATTTAGTTGTTAATTTCCCCACGCTACACAAACAGCATTTCGACTAAACATCTTTTTACATTTTGTAAAACAGTGACAGTATGTGGGAAGTTGTCGAGGATGAGAATTTACAAGTAAAGATTGTTGTACTCCTTGACTAATACGGTCTTAAAGCGGCGTTTCTCGACACAGCACAGAAAAGACATCCATTTCTGCAAACAGCACGAGCCGAATCACCGAAAAAGAGGTCGGAACAATTCAGGCTTAGTGCTGTCCATAAACATTAATGTTGCATAAAGTCCAGCTCCGACATGACGGCCGCTGTAAAGTCCCGGCTTCGTTCCCTGCTGCGGGAGTTTAAATCCTTAGTACAATCATTTCCAACTCATCAAACACCGGTCCTGCTTACACAGCCCTTCTCCATCCAGGCATATGCTCCAAAAGCAGCTCTTCCGACAACTGAAGGAGACATATTATGCGGCGCTTTCTCTTTTGTTTGAGCTTCAGACAGTGTAGTGCAGTAAAACAGGCATTTGGAACGGCCCTTTTAGCCGGCAGAGGTTTCGCTCGCCTAGAAAGTCGTTTACCTTCCAATCAGACATTTTATGATCGCAACCGATGGATGACAGTTTATCTTTTTTACAAAGGGCTGTCACACGCAAAAACGGACGGAATATATCTGACTTTTATTCCGCTAATAAACTCACATGGACACATCTGTTGACTTCAAATGGTGTCTCCCTGTTGGAGACCAGTTTCAGTATCATGTTGTAACTATTATTTACAGCAGCCCAGGCTCCTGCTGCAGCCCGGTCAAAGTCCACAGGCCTATAGTAATAAGAAATAATAAGTAAGTAAGTGCTTTATTTGTAAAGCTGTACGAAATTGTATCGAGATGTTGGGTTAGCCCTGTGACCTGCCACTGTGGGCCGACCTGACCAGCATGTTTTTGCCCTCAGCCTCCTGGGTTTGTCCCTGTTTCAGAGCGTGGTGTCCAGCACTGAATTATTATTTTTTTATGTAGGATTGCTGGGAAACTCCCCTCCTGGAACCGCCACCTTAACGTGGTGGAGGTCCTGGGTGACGGGTCAGACAAAGAGCGGTTCAGAAGTCCCTTATGAGAGACCAACAGGCCCAGTTTGAATTGAGAGGCCGTGCTCCCTTGGACCCACCCCCTACTGGAGGAGCCATGTGATTTGGGAAACTCCAACAGCTGCCCCCACGACCCGGAAACAGACAATGCAAACTTCAAGCACACAAATTACTACTTTAAAGGGATTATACAGATTTTAAAAATGTTACAACTAAGTATTTTCATCCCCCTACATGTTCCAGCCATGTCCTAATGTGTAGAATGAGCCCAGACCTTTTCACCACCTCTAAAATCCTCCACTGGGTCCGAAGTGCCGTCATTCACGAGCTTAATATAGAAGCTGCAGTTATGCATTAGACCTGAGGTGGCAGTAGGGAGCATAAAATGACCAACTTGCATCTAGTCTCTTTAACAATGTACTTTAATGGGGCAAATATAACGTTTCCCTACGAAAAGAACACAAAATGTGAGGTATAGGGCCTTTAAGGATAGGGATGTCAACTAAAGGCGTCTTTTTGAGAATCATTGTATTGAGCCAATCAGAGACTGTCAGCTGTGGACTTCCCCTGCCGTCCTGCATAAAAAGGCCCCACAATAGCTAGCTCCTCCACCTCCTCCTGCGCAGCTCCCTCCGCTCCCGCCGCCTCTCGCTCCTTCTCTTCATCTCGCCTCTTGTGACGCCTTCACTGTCCTGCAGGTCTGTGGACTTGTAGTGCGCTAACTAGCACTAGCTGTTTGTTTACTTTAATTAAAGCAGTTTCCTTCATGGCCGGCACGGACTCTCCGCTGAACCCCACAAACACAACAGAACACAGAAACTGCATTTGCGCTGAGGGAGGGACAGGGGGGGGGGGGTCTCTTTGTAAACCGTCAGCTCTATATGAATTCCACTTTGGACAAATGCAAATGCCAGTACAAGGGAAAACATTCGGCCTCGTGCGGCTGCGCTGAGGGAATTCTTTAGGCACGGACAGTAAAAGCGTCCATTAAACTTTAGTGAAGCTAATTACCTGGAGAGAATGCTTGGATCTGACCGCTGCAGATTTTATGATGAGCCAGGAGAATGACAATGAAGCTCCGAGAGGAAAAAAGCAATGCGCCCGCTTCTATAAATACTTTGTTTTGTTTCGCTCCTTTTTTCAGTCGGAGTTGCCGCAGTCGATCAGTCGCTAAGTGGTTTTAAACATTTGTACATCAGACGACTGCAATAAGGCCTGACGCTGTGACTGGAGTCAGCAGTGACCAATGTCTTCTGAAGGACACAGCAGCGGAGTGTGTTTCGGCGGGAAAACAAGGTTGGGAATCAGTGCTTTAGATCAGGGGGAGGCAAGTTTGCTAAGGAGAGGGCCGGTTTTCATCATCGTCAAAAGACCAAGGGCCGGATCCGCCAATTGAAGCAATTGAAGTAAAGCATCTGCATATGCCAGTGTTGTACATCATATACACTGTCAAACTGTCCATTTTAAATTAGATAAATTACTTAAAATCACTTGAATAAAGGGTTGGGGTTTTTTTTTGGGTTGAATTTGAGTTGGTTTGGACTAATCTAAGATCAGATAAAAACGTTAATGCCAATGGAACAAATAGAAATCCCACTGGAAATCAGGCAAATTGACTTTACTGTAAAAAATATTTATTATTCACTTGAAATTATACAAAATAATTAACCTGGCTAACACCAGGCTGCTGTGTGCGCTCGAATTATTTCGAACTGCACAACAGCCTGGAGACCATGGCCAAATCTCCGGTGGATTTGGGAACCAATCACAGAGCGAGGAGGGACGGCAAGACGATGACGCACTATTCGATATACGGAAGCTTGTAGTTTATTTACGGATAATTAAAAAAAAAGTTTATTTACGGATCCAACATGACAGCAGCAGACACGATGGTATTTTTTGATCAAGCTTTAGACCTTGTTCTAAATAATTTAGCTCAAAAGTTTACAGCGGGTACGTCATACGTCATCTCATACGATGATACGATTGGCTGTGGCTACGTGCAGACGCGTGAGACTTTTTTTTTTTTTTTTTCGTATCGCCCAATAAACGAGTATGGACGCTCGTAAACCACACCTCTCCTACGAGAAAATGCATTGGTGGTCCCCAGACTAAATATCACTTGTGATTTTAGTCTGGTGTTAGCCAGGCTACAAAATAATCTGAATTAAGAAAAAACTTGTGCTTGTTCCATTGGCAAGAATAGGTTTTATCTGCTCTAAGGCCAGACCAAATCTACTCAATCTTTCGATTTAATCTCTTAATTCAAGTAGATTTAAGTCATTTCTACCTATAGATGAGTATTCTTTTAGGATTATGGCCTAAAAGGGTGCTCTGCCAAGACATTTTAAGTATTTTTCACATTTCTAGAGTACTTTAACATGCATTTGATCTCTGATTTGGGTCATAACATTTCTCAAAATCATCTCGAGGGCCAGAGTTTGGTGATGGGCCTGACGTTGCCTCCCCCTGCTTTAGATTATGGAGAGAGTCTTTGTGAGCCAGGACAGTGACAACCTCATCCTGCTTTAGTACGTTTCTATCTTAGACCTAAAGATCCTGTGCCGAGTGACACTGAAGACTGGGTCACCGCAGGAAACATAGGAAATATGGGAAATATGGCAAATAAATCACGACAAATTTTCCAAAATCCTTTCAAACTAAAAAGATAGAAAGTGCTTGTATTCCGGAGCACATTCCCATTTCCAGCGGGGTATGACAGTAAGCAGAGCGTCTGCCAAATCCCTCTTAGAGCGCAAGTAACCAAAACTATTCAATGCCATGCTTTGTAGAGTCTTAGTGGAGCGTGGAGCCTCCGTTACTGCTGATGTTTGCTTCCTGTAAGCCCCAGACTGAGAGGAAACGACTGCCTGCTCCATGTGGACCAGTGTCACGACCACAGACACGAGCGTTACTGGAACAACGTCTCATCAGCAGATAATTCACTTACAACGGCCAAAGAGTGATGTCATCAGGAGAGTCTGAAGTACTTAAAGGAATAAGCAAATGACCATTAGGCCCCAGCACCAGCGGGGGCTCGAATCCTCCAACAGCAGCGTGCAAAAGGGAACATTGTAACTGTTCAGTCGGCCATGATCCACGATAAGAGGTCGGTCATCTATGCGAAGACTTCAAACCAATCAGATAGTGCTGGATTTATACCGGTCACAGCAGGTCACAGCCTTTATACTGTAAGTAAGTCAAGTTTATCTAGTGTTTCAAAAGTTACAGTCACAAAACATGATGGTAAAAAAACAACAACAACCCTTAATCTACTGGAATCAAAGCGCTTTCTGAAACAAGCAGGTTTTTAACAGAATCAAGCAAACCTAAGGAAGCTTGTGACAAATGTAAACAATCAGAGAATTTTTCATTTTCCAAGTGCTGCAGTGGAGCTTAAATCATCGACTGGACTGGGTTTGGTTGAGTTGAAGACGAAGAAACATCCTCAACCCGACCTAGTCCAGTCGCTTCACTGCGATAAATACTTCCTGGATGAATGAGAGCCTTCGCAAACAGAAGCATGAGGGGAACTAAACGGTGGCGGCCACCGCGTTTGTATTACTTACAGTAAAAATAGGTGAGCAATGCCAATATACTTTTATACTATATGTATATTTAATGCCAGTTTAAATCCAACTCACTGCTTTTTACTGACAATTAAGGCGACACGGCAGGAAATTATTGATCAAAGTGGAGATTTTTGGCTACTTTTCCTAATATTAACATCTTAGTTTTAGTCAGAGTATAAAAAAAGCCCCAAAATGACAACATATCATTATTCGCCTCCATCAACTTGTCATTCTTTTTTTTTTTTCATTTATTTATTTATCAGGACAATGTACAATTACATAATGCTCGTGAGAAGGATGCTTGAACCAGACTGTAGCTTTTCCAAGCTAATTTCCATCTGTCCATCTTAAGCTTAATTAAGCTTAATAAAGTTGTTTCACTTTGATTTGAGGTTATGGTCCTTGTGAGTGATAAATATTTAAATCTGGGTCTATCCATGATTTCATATTGGCAATTTTGGCTTTTTTATTGCACAAAATGCCTTACGAGAACATCACACGATATTCACCTGCAGCTTCTCGCCTTAATGGGACGACACCTAATTTTGAACCGTTTTAGTCAAAATGTGACAAATAGGAGAGAAACTTCGCACATCAATTACCAGGTACAGGTCTGTATGAGGGAAATCCCAGCGTACATGAGAAAAATTATAATTGTTCCCGCACACTGCCAACCTTGCAAAAATAGTTTATTTGGATAGTCAACGTTTCGGTCCTGATGAAGGTCAACGTTTCGGTCCTGATGAAGGTCAACGTTTCGGTCCTGATGAAGGTCAACGTTTCGGTCCTGGTTCAGGTTCAGGTCTCAGGACCGAAACATTGACCAGTCAAAATGTGACGTAATGGGTGTTTTTGAAAAAGGTAAACCCCTTTTCGTCACACATTGACTATTTGGGTTGAAAATACGCAACATCAACAAATCAAAATTTGGTGCTTCAAGCGTCAGGCTGTTTTTTTTTCACAAATGACTATTTTTACAACATACATTTATATGGGAAATCTCCTTTAAAGGAACTATACAGAGTTTAAAAAATGTTAGAATTAAGTATTTTCCTCCCCCTACATGTTCCATCAATGTCCTAATGTGTAGAATGAGCCCAGACCTGTTCACCACAACTGCCTCTAAAATCCTGCATGAGCTTAATATAGAAGGTGCAGTTACACGTATGACCTGAGGTGGCAGTAGTGAGTATAAAATGGCTAACTTGCATCTAGCCCCTTAAGACCTTTAAAAACAATTACTTTATTACTGACTTTCTCCCGGCGGGAGCAGAATCCAACACGGCTTTTCCGTATTTACTTGCAGTTCTTGGCTGTACAGTATGTTTCTGATATTTCCCTCTTTATTCCCAAGAGCACTGGATTATCCTGAAATACATTTGACACTGAGAGCAACCACTTACTCCCTTTGTTCTACACGCTCAAATGCTCTTTTTGATTTGTGACGTTATTATCCCACTCCTTTCATCCGACGCGCCGCCAAAAAAACGCCACATTTACAACTGAACAATAGCCGTGTTTTTTTCCCCGCCGCCGTCTCCATTACACGCTATAGCGCGGCAGCACGTTGTTATGTCATCCGAAACTGCGGCCGCCGCGCACGGGCCGGCGTCGTGCTCGGGCGGCGTGAGCAGTTAGCGGAGCGTCGAGCGCATTTAGCACAGCTGATGTAAATGAGGTTTGGTGAGCAGATGTTCCGGCCCCACGGGGAGAGCGAGCAGACTGCTGATGGACCACTTTGATGGAGCGCGCTCAGAACGCTTCAAACGGCTTCAGAGCGCCCACACTCGCCCGGAACAGACAGGAAGCTCTGGACACGATTCATCAAAACCCAGCAGTAATCTGGCCACTTCTCCAGGCAGAAGCCATTGTTCTAGAGCAGGGGTGAAATTCAGCCCCAACGGCGGGTCTTTGTGCGTGCGCTCAGTCACGAAAAAAAGACCAAAGATGTTGTTAGCATTTGGCCTCTCCCAGTATGTTCCTATGGCTCCAAACCAGGGTGAAGTAGGAAGGGACCAAGCTTTTCCAACTGGTCTAAGCTCAGGTCAGAACATATCTCAGTATGGAAAAACGGTGGCCTGTTCCTTTAAGGCAGGGGTGTCCAAACTTTTTTCATGGGGGGCCGCATACTGAATCGTACACAGGGTGAAGGGCCATAGATCGGTGGTTAGTGCCGCAAAACCTTTGACTAGCAGAGGTTTAAATTGCGCCCCACACCTTTATTTATGCTCAAAACCTTCATGCCAGCTCTGTCTCACAGTAAAAGGTTAGTTGTTTGGTTAGAATTGTGTAGAATTATTACATTTCAAATAAAAAAGACTATCTCTGATGATGTGTCCCGATTCAGCAAGAAGGCAGAGGGCCACCAAAAATTGGTCTGAGGGCCGCATTTGGCCCCCGGGCCGCACTTTGGACACCCCTGCTTTAAGGCGAGACACTGCAGGTGAATAGGGAAAAAAATAAAAATGTAGAGATCTCAATTTGAAACTTTTGCTGAACATCACAGATATAAATATGAGAAAAAAAAGTATTGCACTTTTTCTGTCATTTTATGTTTTCACATAAAAATAAGGCATTTTGAGCATTAAAATTGCCAAAATTGCCTGTATTTTGGGAAACAAAATCAAAATAATGAATTGAGCCAGATTAAAATGTATGGTTTTATTTTATTGACATATTAGTAACTAATATTTTTTCAGATGGGATTTTGGATATTTTAGTTTAGTTTTTCAATAAACTAATCATCAGTAAAAAATCTGTAAAAACTCAAATTCCGCCAGTTTTTTTGGTTTCAAAGCTGAATAAATCAGGCTAGGAATTAGATATTAAAAAATCCCTCTGAAAAAACCTTCAAAATATTGTTAGGTCTCAGACTGTAAAGTTTGGAGTCTGTGGGAGCTTCTATAAGAGCTCACTCGCTGCCCGAGTGCGGCTTCTCTCATTCAGAGAAAACCAGCCCTGAAGTTTTGTAGCGAGTGCGCCTGCTCGGCCCGTTCTCCGACTCTTCCGCTCCAGCGTCTCGTAGGAGGAAAAACACCATATTTGGGTGAAATCGTCATCACGGGGCCCCTTAGCAGGACACGTGGATGTAAAATCTGTCAATATTTATGAATGAAAACCCGCGGGAAAGACGGCGTTTCTACGCGGCGCACCAGCTACTTCCGGGTTGCCCCCACCTCGCAGACAAAACATCATAAAATAAACATCATGCGGGTGAGTTTTGTCATTTTTATATCTGACATGAAAACTAAGATGTAAAGGGAGGAAAATAGATAAAAATCTCCACTTCGACCCCTGCGTGAAACATCAATACTTTCACCTGCCGTGTCTCGCCTTAAGAGAAAACAGTTTTCATGAATGATACTAACCTCTTAACCCCCACCTGAACAGAGCACATTTTCTCTCTCTCTTTCTTGAAACAAAAAAAGAATAAAATAACGCCAGAACAAGGATGAAAGCGCAACCACAAAAACCCCCACAAGAGAGCAAGTAACAAAAGAGCGACAAAAATGTGACAGAAACGTAAAAAAAAAAAAAAGAGTGACAAAGAAACGATGAAAGTGCAACAAAAAAAGTGACCAAAAATCTACAAAAAAGAGGCAATGTTTGACAAACAGCACAGAAGAGCAAAGAAAAAGCAGTAAAAGGGCAACAAGACAGTGATGAAAGTGCAGAAAAAAGGAGCAAAAAAGTGACGACGACACTGCAACAGCACAAGGAAAAAGATCCTTTTAGATCAGTTTTGTAGGTCTTAGCTTTCAAATGAGACAACACACTGGCCTATAGACTATAAGCTCTCCGAGAAACGTTTAGATTTGGGCAATGCTGAACAAGAGAAAATGCATTTGGTTAAAGCGGATGATAAGAGGTTAAAGGACCCCTCCTGGAACCGCCACCTTCACGTGGTGGGGGGTTTGAGCCCGAATGATCCTGGGAGCTCTGTTGTCGGGGGCTTCGTGCTCCTGGTACACTCAAAAAAAAAACTGGTCCAATTTACATGATTTGATAATGTACAGTGGTCGCAAATGATTATATCATCTAGTCTGAAGATGATTTCGACGCTGTTCTCTAAGCCAGTTTTAGCACGTATAGCCAAAGTGATTTATTCACGTTTTAATGAAGAGATTGTTTCATCTCATGTTGTAGTCATTTGAACACTTTAACGCAACATGATCATTTCATTTTTAAGGAAAGCAACCAGCTTTATTAATGGCTAAGTGTTTAGATCATGTAAATTAAAACCATTTCTAATATGTAGCTGTAAAATAAATTATTTGGGTTTTTACTATTCCAAATGTACAGAACTTTCTTTACCAAAGTTAAATCTATACACATTAACATTCATATATTCAATGAAATATCAGTTTCAAATGTTAACTCTCAGGCTAGATGTACACAATTATACAATTGACAAAAATTATGTTCTGAAAAGCTTTAATGAACCTTTTTTTTTTTTTTTTACAGACGGCTAAATAAAATACGCCATATCATGTAGAGATCTGGCATACAGTAAAATTAAACAACTAAAATAAGAGGTGATTTTAACACATTTTGAAAGGTTTTTTATGAATTTGACTATGACTGTCATTGTTCTAGCAATAATCATATGGTAAACAACAATAATAAAGTATCATTAGCAACTCTGGCATCTACAATGCTTAAGTATGAAAACTGTTACAAACTTGAATGAAGTAGCATCCATATTATTTCACTGTATGAAATAAAGATAGTGCATGCAATTTTGCGTCAATAAACCGAAAGACAAGTTTATTGTTTAAGTTCAACACCAACCAAAAACTAAACCACAAAGCAAACAGCTAGTTCTGAACGATTGCTTTCTCAGCCAAAATTTAACCCTGAACACAAAGTTTCTTGAACCAGCTTGTTCTTCAAAGTCCCTTGTTAGACAATTAGCCGCCGTCGAGTCCCATGATTGTTTTCTGCAGTACCTTGAATGTGTAGTGGAGGCAATAGTCAGTCCGAAAAGCATAACTGCCAGGAGAACATTGTTCAAATCCTCCAACACTTTCACTTCTTAAAGGACAAGGCCGTGGTTGTCCTCAGTGGAAGGAGACTTGTGATGGTACACGCCAACAACAGTGTCTTCAATGGCCTCTTCCACAGCATGTTGGTCCATGTCCTGTATAAATAAATAAACTATTCAGTTATGGGACACAACCTGATACAACAGAACTCCACCTGGCATCACATTGTTTCACTTTGAATCAGTGGTTCCCAACCTGGGCGGGACTGGGAATGCAGGGGTATAAGTTAAATAATTTGAGGAAATTAAATAGTTAAAGATAATAAAATATTAGTGAGACTGGAACACTGAAATATAATGACAAAAGTAAGTAAACTGTTTTTCTTCTTTCAAACCCTTCTCTGTTTATCTGAGTTTCTGGGAACTGATCTGAGCGTCAACACAACATTTCAGGACCAACTTCACAAAAGACTAAAGTTCTGATGGTAGATTTTTGAGGTAACACTTTTAGTTGTGTAGATGTTCTGAAGAATGAGCAAAATGCATTCTCGACCAGAGTCCACATAACCAAACTGTAAATAAAGATCTCATTAGGAATTAGGATCATTTTGATTGGCCTTTAAATCAAAGCACTATTTTTATTGGTTTATTTGGTCGGGACAGTGCATGTGCATGGGTGGCTCAGCGGTTAGTGCTCTCGCTTCACAGCTAGAAGGTCCGGGTTCGATTCCCACCTGCACGGGACCTTTCTGATTGGAGTTTGCATGTTCTCCCCGTGTCTGCGTAGGTTTCCTCTGGGTTCTCCGGTTTCCCCTACCACTAAAAACATGTGTGTGAGTGAATGTATGGTGGTGTCAGAGGGTCCGTTGGCGCAGACTTGTGTAGTCGCGAAAGCGCTTCTGACAGTCTCCCCCAGGGGAAACTGAAGCTACAAACGTAGTTTACCACCACCGAGTATGGAGTGAATGTACAATTGTCTTAAGTAAAGTGCTTTGCGACCATGTCTGTGAAAGGCGCTAGTTAAATAAAGATCTTCTTCTTCTTCTGTTAATGAACATACATGGGACTCATACATGTAAACACGCCAAATGAGCCTTGAGCTCTTTTGCATCCGTTGTCCCACACTCACACTCTCTAACACACTCCATTCATCCTGGCCTATTGTACATGTTTTTAGTGGTAGGGGAAACTGGAGAACATGCAAACCCCACAGAAAGGCCCGTCCAGGTGGGAATCAAACCCCCGAATCAAACCTCGAGTGCTAACTGTGTCACCCGGTCAATCATAAAAAAGTGCCATTTTATTTTAATCAAACACTAGAGTTTAACTTCCCTGAACTTACATGAGTCAGTTGTGCAGCGATACGGTGCAGGTGTTCTGTCTTCTCTAGTTTTCCAGAAAAAAATATGTGACAAGAATCTGGACTCGAGTGAAACGATCAATTTCCTTCAGAACTCAGCAAAGACCTTGAAAAAAGGAATAACAAAAAAAAGAATTTGTGTCAACTCATATCCATAGTTCAAGTACTGAGCAAAACATGCCTGAACAATGATGGTAGAATAAAAACTGCGATTAAAACCTAACCTCTGTGACTTCCATGAAGTTTTCAACCATTGGTGCATCACAAGCTTGATGATTCATTTGAAGGATTGCATTGGTCTGGTTAAAGTTGGTAGACAGCTGCTTAACAGGACTGAAGAGAGAAAAGAGACAAATATTTAGTTAAGTTTTGTATGATATACAAAAAGCTTAGCTCAAGACAGTTAACAAATGAACCTCTCTGTCAATAACATTTAAAATATTTGGGATGCTTTAGTTTGTAATGACTTAAAACACACTGACCTACTTGACAGCGAATCCCTTGCAAATCCACATACTAGTCCTGTAACACAGAATAAATCACAGTAAGTTTAGTGAAAATTCAGTGGTTTGATTTGAATACACAATATTTCTGTTTTATGGAAGTACTGTAAGAGAAATGACATGGCAAAATCATGTCATGAATGCATATATTAACTCACAGTTTACTCAATTTCCTGACTGTAAACTGTAAATGACCTGTGACTTCTGTGAATACCTTTACTTCAGTTGTGAAAATATAATCCCAAACTCAACTCAAGCTACTTGGTGCTGGGTTTCAGTGACTCACAAAGTTTAAACGTCGCACTAATTTACAGAAAGTAAAATCAAAGCAGAAAAAATTAAACACATTTTAACTGTATTTAATGAGAATACTTTCGCAAAGTCGTGACTAAATTCTCTGCAATGAATAAGAAAGCCTGTGTTGAGAACAAAACTGTCAAATGTATGTGCTTTACTCAAGACTTTGTGTTTTTCACTGAAGGGAAAGCATCTGACTGGCCATTTAGGCGACGTTCAGCTTTTTAAGATAAAAAAAAAACGTCCTAAACCAGTGACCACATAGACTTAGTGTGACAATACTTCTACTAAACAGCATAAACACTCACCGTTCTGAGCTGCGTCCAGAGATGTGATTTCTGTGCTGCTGCTCCAACATTGACCGTTTGTGCCTCTGTTTTGAATTTGTTCCCGCCTTCCTCATCTCGTCTTCTTCTTTTCCTTCTCTGACAGTGATGGTAACAGCGCCTCCCTCTGGTGGTGGTCAAACTTGTTTCTAACATGTAGAGTTTCTACTATTCAAACACTTTGGGCTAAAGTGATTCAAACATTGTTTAATAAAAGCATTTACAACAACTTGAAATAACCCCATTCGCTCATGTTTCTCAGTGATACATAAACAATTCATTTTAAATGTAGATGTTTATATGGTTTAGACTCAAAGAGGCACAATTTCTCTTTTTTGAGTGTAGGGTCTCCCATGGCAAACAGGTCCTAGGTGATGTGTCAGACCAAGAGCGGTTCAGAAGCCCCTTATGAGAGACCGACAGGCCCGGTTAGAACCATGAGGCCGTCCTCATGTGGACCCACCACCTGCAGGAGGCGCCATAAGGGGCTGGTGCAGTGTGATTCGGGCAGATCCAACAGCTGCCCCCACGACCCGGAAACGGACAAGTGGAAGAAAATGGATGGATTAATGGATATTAAAGTATTTTATTTATTTATTTGAGCATACATTTTGCTCAAAAGGAGTGGGCCGAAGCAAGAAGCTTATGAGCGCCTTCCCCCAACTCAATATGATAAAACATTTCATTTCACAAAAATACAATCAATGTGCTATTGACAAAACAACAACAAGGAACAACAGCAAAAACAGATGAAGAACTTGTTACCTTTCAGAACAGCTTATTAACACAAACCAGACTCACAACCACTGTTTGAACTGTTCACATTTTAACAGAACGAAACACTATTAGAAAACGGTCTTGCTGATTTTGTAGATGATGTTAAGTGCATTAAAGGATGAGGTTCATGAGCCCGTTGGGAGGGGCTCATTCTTTATTTTGTTTTGAGCAATACAAATGACAACCGTTCCAAGCACTTCCAAACACTCTGCCTTAATTAATCAAATGTAAATTGATTCTACAGCTCCCTCTAGTGGCAGCTAATTTCCAGTCTTTTGTTTGTATACAGTATACAGAACTCTCTTGTGTTGTTTATCCTCTCGAGTGGAAGTTCAACACTTTACCGCAGCGCCATGTGCACAGGAGTTCCCGCTGCAGGCAGGGGCGCCCCCTCTTGGCAGGTCAAAGCAGCGCTGGTTGGTTCCAGCCCCGTGAGCTGAAGGTTAAACTGCCCCGCGCCTCCGTACGGGTGAACTGGGCACCGGGCCACAGCCGAACGCCGTGAATCTAAATGAACTCATCCATCTCTGTAGAACCACGCATTGTACCGCTTCAATCTGCTCCACACACAAAAAAAAGGGTTTCAAACAGAACGCCGCAATTATGATACAGCCGCACTCCAAGGACAAAACATTCATCATTTCAGGAGAAGAGACGTTCAAAGGCAGCGCGGTCTTCAGCACTTTCCCGGCAGTTTAGACATAGTTCAGTCCCGTTTAGAGCTACATTAGACCTGTCTTAGCCCGGTAGAGTCCTGATTTGATCTAAGTCTGATGGTATTGGAACATTTTTACCCCCATATTGGACAGGTGTGTCATTATTTACTTTCACTATTTTACTTTTTGCCAATTCCTTCAGCTCAGAGCATGAATGAGCGTCTCTTGGCCCACACTGACAAGTCTATGGTATGAAGTAGAGATGCACCGATCCAGCTTTTTTGCTTCTGATACCGATACTGGGGGTCTGAGTATTGACTCAATATTAACCGATACCAAGAGTGTCTTAAAGACGGGGTATTATGCCTTTTTCAATCACATAGCACCAGTCTATAGCACACTACAATGATGACCAAACCGTCTGTTGGTCTGTAAATGCAGTAAATTAGAATCACTGCCTTGTATAAAATTGCTCTCTCAAAATGGCTGTAGTGAATGTCTTGAAATAGGCCTCTGTCTCTTTAAGAACCTCTGACCCTTTCAGACACGCCCCCTCCACACGCTGTCTATGGCATCAGTGGGGAGGGGGTTCTGCTGAGGAGCAGTGGTTGGTTACTCGGCTGGTGACGAAAGCTCGGAGGCGTCTCCAGGAGGTGGGGGCGTTCCTAGGAGGACTCAGGCAAACCTATCCCTAAAATGGCCGCCATCAGAGTTTTTACAGATTACTCAAAAATACGTGAATGTGCCAAGGCAACACTTCAATGAGGGAATGACATAATAACATGATGTAAAGCTTGAAAAAGTCGATTTTGCATAATACCCCCCCTTTAAAGGGACTATACGAGTTTAAAAATGTTACAATGATGTATTTTCCTCCCCCTACATGTTCCAGCCATGTCCTAATGTGTAGAATGAGCCCAGACCTGTTCACCACAACTACCTCTAAAATCCTGCACTGTCACTCAGAAAGATGTTCATTCGGGTCTGAAGTGCAGTTACACGTATGACCTGAGGTGGGAGTAGTGAGTATAAAATGGCCAACTTGCATCTAGTCCCTTTAAAAGTGAAAATGGTCCTCTTATCTCCGGTGTGGGACCGATAAAAGTCTCTCATCTTCGCTTGTCATGATGTTACAGCTCAATTATCAATTACATCTACATGTATTAATGAACTAATGGAAAACATTAAACAAGGATCACTGGATTTTTGACACTATCTCTGGGACGGGCTATTTTACATGAATATAAACAGCTCGATTAAAGTGATCTGAGCATTACCACGTATGCATTACAAACGTCTTATATCAGTTTTTCTTGAACAGCATTTCATAAACTAAATACACTTGTCCGCTCCGACAGTAGCTGATCTTATTTTATGAGGCGACTTTAGTCATTTCTAACTCAGTTTCTGACCCAGCCTTGATTAGTGTGTGGACCTTGGTCTATTACAGGCCCACTGTATTGTTTTCAATGTATTTATTATAGCTCATGTTGATTGTGTGTCTGTGGATGTACTGTTTTTACTGGGTCTGTACTGACACTTCCTCTGCAAATGAAGTTCATAATGGATTAATAAAGTGAAGTTGAATTTAGTTGTCACGAGCAATAGCATGCTCACGCTAGCTTTAGCATAAACGTGGTGATCAGAAATACATTTGCGGAGGTTAAAAGGAACTCAGCGATTGAATTCTCCTCTCTCTCATCTTAGTTGTTGAGAGCCAAAACTGGCGTCAGTTCAGTATCGGATATTTGTAGCTGTTAAAAGATATCATGTTTTTTCCAGTATCGGATGGGGGCATCCCTAGTGTGAAGCCACATAACAGATTTTTAAAATTGTGGGTACGTTGTGATGTAATTGAGATGTTTTTGTTAATGTTTGCAGACTCAGAGCACACGTTACATTAACTCGTAAACTCAAGCCTGTTTTGATCTGAAATCACTGCCGATAAAACTCATTGTCAAATAAACATCTTCCCAGGAAAGTGCCGTCTGTGCTTTAGAAGAACATCACAAACATCAGCAGCTTCTGTGCCAGACGATGAAACCTCTGAACATGTACTGTACCTGCAGAAGCACAGACACTCTGGGACCTCTCTCCTCCCTTTATACCCACTCCTACACTCACATTTAATCCATCTACATCGCACTGTTCTGCCGCGTTATGGCGTTCTCCATTACCCTCTCCTTTCCAAATGATATCATTACGTTTTATGGCAAACACAAGCTGCCTTTTATGTGTCTATATATCCCTGAGTCACCTCTGTGTATTACAAAAGGAGCAGAGAGGGAGGGAGTAGGACTGAACGCCCGAAAGGTCCGCGTTATTGATCTGAGGCCGGTCTTTTGTGCGGCTGCTGGCTTTACAAACCCCAGGATCCATTAGAACAACACCACAGGAGAGACGGGCGTTTGTTTCCTTTATGCGCCGCCATCAATGGCACTGACGAGCCGGACGCCTGAAAGGTCCAGATGCATTGAAATGGTTAAGACTAATGGACATCCTCTTTAAGACTAATGCATGAAGAGGACTAATACTCTCATCTGACCGTGTGGTGGTTAGACTAAGACCCACTGGACATTAGAATATGATAGAGAGACAATGTGCTGGTTTACGGTTTGGAATAGATATACTGGACCCGACCCTGGCGCAACAACAGTGCTGTGCGACGAGGGTGACATCTTGCGCGCAAACAAATGTGCAGCAGTTAGCGAAAAATGTTATATGAAAAAGAGCCAGTCTTTTGAACGACTCTTTGAAATGAACGGATCCCAAAGACTCAGCTCCCAGTGAAGAGCCGTAAACCCCCTGACTCACATTGAATCCTGAACGGTTGCGGTGCAGCAAAGTCAATGGTTGTTGTTGGCTCACATTGGACAGCGCAGCACTTTCTGATCAAGCACCAGGAAGTCACACGAACCAAACTGGAAGTTCGGCGACAGTGAGGGAAGAGATTCCGGTGAATTCCAGAATAAAATCAACCACTAACTAGGGCCCGACCAATATGGATTTTCAGGGTCTGATACCGATACCGATATGAACGGATGGGCATGGCCGATAGAAAGGTAGATATTTTAAGTAATTTAACTTAATGTTGTTGTTTTTTTGAATCTCTCAATTAGCCTAAGGTTAAGCATTTATTATTATAGTAAAGGTTTCTTTCTATCTATCTATTCTATCTATATAGAAATATAGGTCGACCGATGCAAAATCTGGCAGCCATCTTTTTAATCTAACTGCACACTGTCCTTTCAATAAGGTAAGATAAACAAAACAAAACAATGATCAGGTATTTTGATCGGCCGATGCCGGTTTACACCACTGATATATTTAGCCAAATTTTAGAACCGTCTATAATCCTGTGTATGGAGCTTCTAAATGCGTCAGTGTTGAACTGTGACTGCAGGGGGCGCTGTATAATTATGTTTAGTAGAGAGGGAGCTTGTTTGAAAGACAAAAAACAGAAGATTTCAAAGCAAAAAACGGTAATACTCTGTCTCTTATGGTTCCAATATTATACGCAAAACTTTATAACATAAAATATGTAAAAAACCACTTCCGGTCCCGGAGATATCAGCCTTTTTTTCGGCCGATATATCAGTCATTTATCACGACTCCATGGCCACGGAGGAGCAGCCCGAGGATCACAGAGGACGACTACTATCGCTTTATCCGGATCATGTGGATTTCCGAGTGGAGAAATCCAGAAAGGAGCAGCATGTAGATTTTCCCACATAAATGCTCTGTTCACAATTAAAGGTACTATCTCCTGAAACCTTGTGAAGCCGTGATCCTGTGAGGGCTCCGAACCCGTTCAATCGCCATTCACCGCTTCCCCTTCGCTCTCCTCATCTTTACATTAACATGGCGCTGCGTCAGGAACTTCACTCAGCATTTTTGGCAACATCCTGTTAAAGCTCTCACAGGACAAACCACAAACGTCATCCCACTGTGAGTTAAACACTGGCCATGAGATATAGAGAATATTCCGCTGGTTCCGCTCTAGCCTTGAAATCGAAATCCTCTCCACGATGCAGAAACCTGATCAAAAACCCCAGCACCAACGTCTGGTCTGCAGAGATTAAGTCTGGTCAGAGCAAAAAGCTTGGGGAGAGACAAAACATTGCCATTGCCATTATGTTGTGTATAAATCTTAACTCCCGCCTTGTTTTACCAACAACAATCCATTTTCTTTCTTCACAAAATGGCCAAGCAAAGACACCTCTTTTCTTCTAACCCTTTGTCCTATTTTTAGCACTTCAGGGCACAAACACATCGATCAGAAGGTTAATCGATATCAAAACAATTCAGCAGGATCTCCATTTATATCATTTTCTCTCCAATAGCACGGCTTATGATGTATAATAGCACGAAATAAATGATGTTGTTGGGTTTAAGCTTTGGAAACCATGCAGGAAATACGTTTTTACTGCTTGTCCACTCCCTTCAAAGCAAATCTGTGTTTTATCGATGCTCTAGCTAGAAATAAACAATTGATCCATCGCATTAATAATCCACCATTTGAGAACCACAACTGATCCAAAGAAAACACGTAAGAGACTCCAGCTTACGATGAGGGAGAACTGTCTTACGAACCAGTCTGTTTCTCCAGAGGACATTTTCAGCTCCAGGAGGGAAGTGATTGAAGGAGAGGAAACGGGAACTTACCTAAAAACACAGAGAAAGGAAAAATCATTAGTCATGTGCCATGCGGTTTCGTGTGCAAGACAGAAAATGCTGAACATCCAAACGGGAAAGAGTTTGGTCGAGGACTTAACAACAGACGCAAAAGGGCCAGAGCTCTTTCAGCTCCCAACGAGAAAGAAGTCTCTGTAGAGTCACGATCTCTCCTTTAATAATGGCAGAATAATATTGAACTGCAAATGTTGTAATGAAGCAACAGAAAGGAGTGGAATCCTAATGAGAGCGACTCTAGCAGAAAAAGTTAAAAACGAACTTAGAACTTCGACTTTTAGACAAACCTCGGCTCAAACAGAAACAAATTCTTTACTCCATTATCACAAGTTTAGGTGGTGCAATATCCGCATCGCAGGAAGCCACAATATATCACAACATCACGGAAGTCTTCATCGGACTGAGAACGACACATTGCAAACAAAGCTTTGGACTTGTTAGAGAAGAACTTGGGAAACAAGTTCCTTCAGTATCGCTCCGCCCGACTGTAAACATGACCATCATAAAGACCCATGACGATTATTTAGATTGGCCAAAGTAAAGATTGCGATTAAATTCCAAGTAAATGCCCAGCCCTAAGACTAACAACGATACTAAAACTCTACGCTCAATGAAGGAGCTGAATTTAAATTCTGTAAAATCATCCACTTTGGTATTTGTTTAACCAGGAAGTTTCCAAAGAAGGGGAACGTCACACACATTAAACAGGAAATACACAAGGTTTAACTGGAAACATAGCTTCATAAACTTGTTTAAAGGGACTATACAGTTTAATAATGCTAAAATTAAGTATCTTCCTGCCCATACATGTTCCAACAATGTCCTAATGTGTAGAATGAGCCCAGACCTGTTCACCACAACTGCCTCTAAAATCGTGCCCTGTCACTGAAAAAGGTGTTACTTCGGGTCTGAAGTGCCGTCATGCACGAGCTTAATATAGAAGGTGCAGTTAGGCGTATGACCTGAGGTGGCAGTAGTGAGTATAAAATGGCTGACACACATCTAACCCCTTTAAGGTGAGATACTGCAATCAATTTGAAACTTTTGCTGTAGATTACTGAAATAAATGTGAGCGACAAAGTGTAAATAATGGATAGAGCCAGGTAAATATATATCGTTATATTTCGTTAATATGTTAGTTCTAAAGATTTATTCAGAGGAGATTTTTGATACCTTCTTTAGTGTTTGAACAAGCTTTCTAACAGTGCCACAAAATTTCAAATTTGCCTTGGTTTTTTGCGATTCAAAACTCAATAAATTAGATTAGGGATTCGATATTGAAAATTCCCTGTGTAAACCCTTTCCAAGACTAGAAAGTGTGGAGTCTTTAGGAGCTGCTAAAGTGGAGAGTGTCCAGAAAACAGGCCTAAAAGGAACAGGCCACCATTTTCACATACTGAGATATGTTTTTACCTGAGCGTAGACGAGTTGATGAGTACCTGTCTGGTCTTTAGTGTTTTTGCGTAACTGAGGGCACGCACAAACATGTTGTTAGCATTTGGCCTTTTCCCAGTATATTCCTATAGCTACAAACGGGGTGAAGTTAGAAGTGACCACGCTCTTCCACAGGCAGAAAGACCAGACAGGTACGGATCAACTCGTCTCAGCTCAGGTCAGAACATTTCTCAGTGTGGAAAAACGATGGCCTGTTCCTTTAAAGTTTTGCTACGTCTGCACATGCGCCTGTATGTTTCTCCTTCCCTTTAGCCGCTGCTGTCTCCCACAAAGGACATGACCGTGTTTGTACTTGGGTCGCGGCTTGTCGTCAGAAGGTGACTTCGGGTCCCGAGGCCACACCCGTTGAAAAGCGTCGGTACAGCAGAGGCCAGGACCCCCTCCCAAACCGCCCCCTATAATGTCCCCCATCAATCCCTGTCAGCGGTGAACGTTCAGTAACGTGTTTAGTATCGGACGTGGTCACTCTATCAGGCCTTTCAGCTGCTCAGCCCCGGCCCGGCTCTGCTCATGTGTGAGAGCCGACATGCCTGACAGCCCGCTGACTCAGGAACCCCGCACATGCTTCTATTGTAACAGCAATCTGTTATACTTTTCTTTTCATGATGGACGAGTTAAACAGTAGGACTAGAGCGAGATTATGTTTCTGTGAGGGAAATGGATTTAATCGTCTTTACATGGATGGATGAGTGACATTTTAGAACAGATTAATAACTGCAGGAATGCATTTGAGAACATGTTTGTAGAGGTCTAAACTTGGTACATAAAATCCTTAAAGGGATATTTCAGGATTTTTGACATAGTTATCTAGTTATCCAGAGTGTTGCTCATTTCTAGAGATATTTTTGTATGTAATTCATGCATTTCTTATATTTGAAGAGTCAAGTGGGGCTAGGCTAATTTAAGGCTAGTGCATTTCTATGGTATCAGCTAGCCTGCATTAAAAACAGTCTGACCCGCTCCACAGAGCACCTGAGGCAAATCACTTATAACACCAGACTAACCATATAAATGTCTGTGTTCGTAGAATAATTTTTGGAATATAACTGACCTTGCATCACATGAATGTTCGCATTTCGAAGGACTATTTTCTAGCAGATCACTCCGCCGCTGCGTAGCTTTTACAACCACGAAGCTGATGCTGCTCAAATATAAGTTCTTTTAAATGCAAAATGGTTCAAATGATTCAATCGACACAGACATTTATATGGTTAGTCTGGCGTTATAAGTGATTTGCCTCAGAGTTAGGGTTTGTACTGTTTTTAATGCAGGCTAGCTGATACCATAGAAATGCGCTAGCCGTGCACTAGCCTAGCGCCACTCGACTCTTCAAATATAAGAACAGCATGACTTACAAAAAAAGAAATATCTCCAGAAATCAGCAACAATCTGGGTAACTAGGAAATGAGGCCCTTTGTCAAAAATCCTGAAACATCCCTTTAATGACGCCGCCACACCCCCTTTAAAAACATATGCACAGCTGCGCTCTCAGCTAACAACAGAACGTCAAGGTCTGTATCAAGGGGTGAGTGCAATGTTCCTAAAAGAAAGTCTGCCTTCTCTCAATCAGCCTTTTCCGATAAAGCCATCAAAGGAATGGACTGGGCTCAAGACAATCTAAAGAACAATGCAGATTTTCACAGCTACTCACGGGCTCCAAGACCGGCTTCTAGACCAGCGGTTCCCAATGTTTATTGTCTTTCGTACCCCTTGGGCCTTTCAGTGGTCAACCGTGTACTCCCTACCTCAAGGGTGTTGCAGTTTGTTTAGAAAGTAATTACTTAAAAGTGGTATTTGAAAGGAAAAGGATAATGTTGCAGTCAAAATAAACCTAAAATTATCCAAAAGCAAAACATTTTACTGAAAAATATACCTTTTCCTATAAAAATGATGTTACATTTTCCATTTTTTTCAATCTGATATCGTTCCAAGTATCCCCTGCTAGGTCCTCAAGTACCCCTGGTTGGGAAACACTGTTCTAGACCACCAGCCCTGCCCACACAAAAAGTACCAGACGATTTGGTCATTAGATGAAACCCTTGCGGTCAGCATCCTTACTTTGAAAGCAAGATTCCAATGTGCACTTTCTTTTCTGTTTGTTATAGATTCACAGTCAACCAAAGAAATTCACCACAAAAAAAGTGGCTTCCTGTTGGCGATGTGCAAAGCTACTTCCCAGACACTGGTCAAGGCACAATACAGAAAAGATAAAGCGAGTCAAGAACTGTGACAGACATTCAGCACTTTGTGAAAGACGGGAATCGATCTCGCCATGCTTAGTCCAACACCGTGCTCCGCGTATGTGCAGCGGCTTTAACCCCTAGGCTTTACATTTCATCTTAACTCGCAGGCTAATGATCCCAGTATACCTTCCCCTCTTCACTCCGTCTGGCTCCATTGCCTTTTACAACCGCGCCATTGTCTGCTGATGTCTGAATTCGAGTTGTTTTTCACATTCTGTCACTAAATGAACGTCTTCCTGATATTATGCCACATTATATCTTCTCTATTCAACAGTAACAGCCGTAACCGCTCATGTGCAGACTTCAAAGACAAAGAGCTTTCCCATTGTCTCCCGCTGTCACAGAACACTGGCTCTGCTTATTCTCCGCAGGCCTCAATGAGCACGGAACCGGCTTTTTTCTTTTATTTTAAGCGTAATATTGTCTGACTAACCATGAAAATGACACACTGCACCACATCTCGGGTCCTTTGTTGCACCGCTGGCAGAAGAAAACTCCAAATTAAGGCGCTGTTTGCCAAACCATTACCATAACGGTGCCGCCGCGTTCCTCTCGCTCATTTTGATGCACTCGACCAATTTTCACATCTGCCTCTGCGGTCGCTCTGGGACAGACAGACCATGAAATGTCCGCCATCTTTCAGGGATTACTCTTTGGAAAATGTTCATGACAAAACAATCCATGCTCGTTCTTGGTGACAGAAAATAGAAAGAATACAAGCTCGAAACGCTGTGACTTAGAATGAACGTTGGAGAATGAAAATGACAAGTCAACGTCAACAGCGGTGTTGTTTTCGCCAACGAAGACTATAACGATAACGATTTTAATGACGTCAACGTAACGGTGTCGAGCAAAAAATAGGGCTTTGGAGACTAAAACATGATGAGACGTTTGTGAGTAAAGCCTTCAAAAGTCAAACTACTCAGGCTGTGTTAAAAGCCAAGGATTTATAAAGAACAAGAGACTCTGTCCAAGCCGCAGGGGCAGTGCGTTCCACAGACAGTTTAGGGCCAGTAACAGCGAAAGAGCGGTGGCCTCGGATTTTCCTTTTTGTTTTGGGAAGAACCAACAAGGACAGATCAGCTGACCTGAGGGAGCGTGCAGTGGTGTCGGGCTGCAGCAGGTCAGATACTGAGGAGCAAGGCCATGAAGACATTTAAAAGCAAACAAAACAATCTTCCCCTCCTGGAATTGCCACCTTCATGTGGTGGAGGGGTTTGAGCGCCCGAATGATCCTGGAGCTCTGTTGTCGGGGGCTTTGTGCCCCTATAGCAGGGGGAGGCAAGTTGGCTCAGTTGAGGGCCGGTTTTCTTCATCATCAAAAGAACAAGGGCCGGACCCTCCAATTGAAGCAATTGAAGTAAAGCATCACTTTCAACATATGCCAGTGTTGTACATCATATACACTGGAAAAATGTCCATCGTAAATGAGATAAATTACTTAAAATCGCTTGAATAAAGGTTTTTGAACTAATCTAAGATCAGATAAAAACACCAATGCCAATTGAACAAACAGAAATCCCACTAGAAATCAAACAAATTAACTTTTACTGTAAAACAAATATTTATTTTTCACTTGAAATTATACAAAATAATCTGAATTAAGAAAAAACTTGTGCTTGTTCCATTGGCAAGAATAGGTTTTATCTGCTTTAAGGCCAGACCAAATCCACTCAATCTTTAGATTTAATGCGAATGGAAGTATTCAAGTATTATTAGAGTATTCTTTTAGGATTATAGCATAAAAGGGTGCTCTGCTAAGACATTTAAAGGAATTTACAGTATTTTTAACATTTCTAGAGTACTTTAAAGCAGTACTAAGTAACTCTTCCCCCTAGAGGCCATAAGCGCAACTGCAGGTGTAGTAGCAAGTTACGATTTTTTAATTTATTAATTGTCTTGGAGAGTAAATACTACGCTGACAGGAAAGGCGAAGGGAGAGAGGGTTACTGTGCATCCAATTATACAACGGAAATATTTTTGTTCACTCAAACTTGGCTGTAAATACTGTTTAAAGTGATGTTAGCCCGCAGTTAGCTTTGCCCGTTAGCATGTTAGCTTCTTCTTCGTGATTTCATTAGTGTGTATTGCTTGCTCCGCACCGGGGGCAGTCAAGTTGCAAACATGGTTTTCTGGCCAGAGACACCAGGGGGAGATGAAAGACCCTCCAATCATCCCATAAACACTTGTATTACCCCCACAGGGACTACGGAAAGGATTTAATAAGGTAAATAAGTTACTTAGTACTGCTTTAACAGGCATTTGAGCTCTGATTTGGGTCATAGTATTTCTCAAAATCATCTCGAGGGCCAGAGTTTGATTATGGAGGGCCGGTTTTGGCCCCCGGACCTGACGTTGCCTACCCCTGCCCTATAGGGTCTCCCAGGGCAAACAGGTCCTATAGGTGACGGGTCAGACAAAGAGCGGTTCAGAAGCTCCTTATCAACAGGCCCGGTTAGAACCATGAGGCCGTCCTTCCCTGGACCCACCACCTGCAGGAGGAGCCATAAGGGGCAGGTGCAATGTGATTTGGGCAACTCCAACAGCTGCCCCCACGACCCGGTAACGGAAAAGTGGAAGAAGATGGATGGATGGATAAAACAATCTTAAACTCAACAGGATATGAAATGGGGAGCCAGTGCAAAGACCTCAAAATAAGTGTGATGTGCTCTCGCTTTTTGGAGCTTGTTAAAAGCCGAGCAGCAGCATTTACAGGTTGCAGTCGGGCGAGAGACGACTGATTGATTCCGACATAAAATGCATTGCAGTAATCTAAACGATTTGTGATAAAAGCATGGATTAAAATCTCAAACAAGCGCTGGGGAATAAACGGTTTTGCCGTGGACGGTTGCCTGAGCTGATAAAAGCTGGACTTTACAACAGAGCTGATCTGGGGGTGAAGCTTCAGACCGAGGTTTGTCACTGTTGGTTCCAAGTGTTCACGTAAAGGACCCAAATCCACTAAAGAGGAGGGGGCATCTTTTGGGCCGAGCAGCAAGTTTGGACTGACGAGACAAAAATGTGAGAAAGACGGAGAGCACACGTGAAAGTAGTAGTAAAAACAAAGCATGTTGATGAACAAATGTACAGACAGTGCTGGTAATAAAAAAAAATCTTGAAGCGATGATCAGAAGATATAGAGAGCGGCCATGATCACAAAGACACTTCTGATTTCTGATTGGATGAGGCAGAGACAGATATTCATGAAATTTTCAATGTACAAAACACTACATACCCTAACTTGATAAACAAAATGGGTTTCCTTAAAAAAAAAAAAAAAAAAATCATATTTAAGCTAAAATAGTTGACAACTATTTCAATAATCGATTAGTTGCTTCATCCCTATAAATGAGGATGAAAAAGCAACACGCTCACAACAAAATGTGAAAAAAGCACCAAAAAAGTGCCAACTAAATGGCACTAAAAGTAACAAACAACAGCACTTGGACACAAAAGGGAAAATCTAAGATAATTTTTGTATGTCTTAGCTTTCAAATGAGTCTGGCTGGAATACGTTTTTTAGATAAGGGTAAAGCCGAATAGGAAAAAGCATGCTTCATTAAAGTGGGGGTTAAGAGGTTAAATGAAACTGACTAAAATTTGACGAAAACCTTTTGAGTTTTCGTCGACGAAAACTAGACTAAAATACCACATTTAGAAATGACTTTTCGGCCAAAAGACTAAAATTAAGAGGGCTGAAAAACAACACTGGCCAGCGTTGGTGATGTGTAAAAAAAATCCCTCCAGGTTTACTGTTGAATTTCAACTGTCGCCGGGATCAAGTGACAATATGACTTCGTTTCCCTCTGTTCCGATGATTTCAGCATTAACCGAGTCCAATATATGACTCGCCCTTCCACCATTTCCCAATCACGCCTCATTCATACATACAGTGGCAGTGCATCACAAAGTGCTTTTGGGCCAAGAGAGATTGGGGTAGACTCTTTATAATGATGAAAAACATTCTTTCATAAGGTGAGTTAGTAATGAGTGGAACTCAGCTCAGAATCCAAAATTACACCCTTGTTTTTTGCTTGTGAAGAACCTGGGCGTGATGACACATTACAGGGTTTTCACTTGAGGAGTGTTATCCAATTTCACTTGTGAAGATGGAAATATCCTTAAATTAACCTGAGTAGAAGACGCACTTCCTCAAGAGAAAAGTGTGGCACATGTGGCACGTATAAAGGGCCTTTTGCAATTATCGGAGAGAGCGGATTTTGGCTGTTCTTGTATCTTTCACGCTTTCTTTTCTGTTCCCTGTTTCCCAAACGTAATTCACCAAACATTACATTTACATCGCATCTAAAATCATCTGCTCTCCCACAGAAAAGATCTCAGAACGCAATCATTTTTCAGACAATGAGCGCCCACAGATACATTTCCCCCCCCAAAGTTGTATAAAACAAAAATGTACATCCCAAAATCCTTGTTCAATTCACTGAAGTCAATGTTTCTCCAATGGAGCTCCACAGGGATGCATCCTTTCACCCCTACTCTTGATCTCGCAAACAGTACCAGCTTTGTTTTTGGTTTCCCTGACATTTTGAATAACTTCACGACGGTGGTTTAGCGAGTTCTACTGACAAATTATTCTTATCTGTGTGCAATACCAAAGCTGAGGTGTTCAAAAGTAGTTTTACGGGTCTGAACGGCAAAGTATTAAGTCTTTCTCGTGCTTCGTGCCCTTTGGGATCAAATTAAAAAATTCAAAACACTCTTTGAATTGATTTTTTTGTGCTCTCGCGGTCGTCCGTCGAGTCTAACAAGTCGGTTTCTAATGATCAGGGACTCAGTCGGGAGCCGCTCCTGATCCTTTCTCATCTCCTATGGATTTATAATGGCAGCTCTCGGCCATCCGCGGTCATCTGCGCAATTAGAAAGTGGGAAGTGAGGCTCTTCCGTCTCGTAATGTCGAGCTGGTGCAGTTAAAGGGATGGGTCAGAGAAAAGAGGAGAAACATTAATGTCTCCTGCACATTAAAGCTCACACTGACGTATAATCCTACAATTGCGATAAGACGCCTGATCAAAGGCAGGGTTTTTTGAAAAAGATATACTGCAGGGAGAAAACGACTGCTCATCGAGAGACCTTTGGGTCACGGAAATTAATCACTTTAGCTGGACCATAGTTTTTAATGTAAACTGCCTGACCAAACCAAAAAAAAGTGTCCATCTGGATTTAAGTAACTGTCCTGATCTGGGGTCACTGCAGTTGGTCAGGTCAAGGTTCAGCAACACTATGAGCCCAAAGAACATCAGCTGATGACATGAACATCCTGAATGACCAGGTTATTCCATCAGTGGATTTCTCAGTAGATGACGATGCCAGGATTTATGAAGCTTACATTGTGAAAGAGTGGTTCAGGGAGAATGAGATGGATCGGCCGATTAGACTCACAGCTAAGCCACGCAAGTCTTCTATCCCTACTATTGCTCTGACTAATGTTCATTCACTGGAACATTCTGCTGTTCCCAGAAGATGTGAAAGTGAAAGTGGAGGGAGCTTTGCAGGAGGGAGAGGAAGGAGGAGGTGGAGGAGCCGACCAGTGCAGGACACCACGCTCTGAAACAAGGACAAATTCAAGAGGAGGAGCACCGTTTCAGAGGATCAGAGGAGACCGAAGGCAGGACTCCGGTTTCACATACCTCCAAAAAATACTGGTCGTGTTGACCCACAACAGCTCAGTCACTCAGTTGAACAATGACAAATAAAGCACTTACTTACACTCCCATCATCAATACAAGATGTTGGTGAAAAATTAAACAACACTGGATCTTTTTGCAGAAGCTTATTGTAACAAGGCCACAGCGAATGCGTGCTGTAATCAAAGCCAAAGGCGCTATAACAAAATATTAGAGCGCAAGACCTCTCCCTGTTTCCCCAACGTAATTCACCAAACATTACATTCACATCGCATCTAAAATCCTCTGCTACTCCACACGAAAGATCTCAGAACTCAGACAATGAGCGCCCCCTCCATAACCTCTTTCAGCTTCTATACCCAAAATGTCTCTTTGAGGGACATTAAAGACACATCCACTCCCCAATCAGCTAACAAGACAATGCACACAATCATCATGTTGAAAATTACTGTTTCAAGACAAAACTAAAATGTTTACCCCAAAATCATTGTTCAATTCACTGAAGTCAATGTTTTCTCCAATGGATCCCACAGGGATGCGCCCTTTCCCCCCTACTCTTTACCTTGCAAACAGTAGCAGCTTTGTTTTTGTTTTTTGTTTCGCTGACATTTTGAATAACTTAATGAAGGTGGTTTAGCGAGTTCTACTGATAAATGATTGATTTGAAGTTTTGTTTTTGTTGTCAGGTAGTGTATTTTTCTATTGTTCTGGAGGCCAGTGTTTCCCAACCAGGGGTACAGGGACTCCTGGGGGTACTTGCGGCCCTAGCAGGCGGTATTTGGAACTATTTCATATTGCCGCCGCCCACTGCTCCTTAGGGATTGTCCCGGCGGTGTTGAAGGAGGGCTCAAATGCGCACATTTTGTTGTACAGTTGTTGTATAATGACAAATAAATGTAACAATACAGCTTAACCTTAACTTAAGTGATTTCTTTCTAAATAAACTGCAACACTCTTAAGGTAGGGGGTACACGGACAACAACTGAAAAATCCAAGGGGTCCCCAAGAGAAAAATAAAAAGAGTAATCAAAGATACACATGCATTTAAATGGAAATTATCACAGACTAATGATATTCAAGGTGAGAAACTCTAAAGCTACCGACAACAGATGAAAACCAACCTAACAAACATCCCACTGGACATCTGGACATCCACACTTTAATCTACGCACAGCCACAACTGCTTCTACTTCAGCTGCAACTACAAAAAAAATGCTGAAATCAACCCAAATTCTGCGGTCGTGGCCGTCCTTCAAACAAACTTGTTATTAAAGATCATTTAAGAAGCTTACGGGAGAACAATTGTCCATATCGTCGTGAATGGGGAAGGATTTGGCATTTCTCAAACTCTAACATTTTTCTGACTATGTTCCAGCCAGCAGACAGCAGACTTTTTCTCACAAAAGACTGCGCTAATCCCTCATTGCAATGAAATGTCTTTCCTCGTGGCACAATATCCCAGCGCCGTCTGCTAACTTTGACTAATCCACACGTATCATTCCGAGCCGGCGACTGTTCGTCAAAAGTGCCTTCGAGAAAAACTAACCACAAGAAAAATAAAAAATCCATCTTCACCTGATTTCTGCGAGGGAACAGATGCTCTTTGGAATCAAAACGGGTGATTTGCAGCTCGTGATTGTAAAAGCTGCCGTGTTATTTCTAGGTGACCAGATTGGGATGACCAAAATCAGGACACCATGTTTGTGAGCAGCAACAGTGATTTATAACTGGGGGATTTCTGAAGCTGTTTAATATTATATGTTCCTTAATTCTGCCTTAACTGAGCACATTTTCTACAGTTGAGCTTTACCCAAATCTTACAGCCTACAGTCAGGAGGGCCAGCTCCGTCCTGGGCTGCACCTTGGACTCTGTGGAGGAGGTGAGGGACAGGAGGGAATTAGCCAAGCTCACCTCCATCACGGACAACACCTCCCACCCAAAGCAGGGGACTGTAGACTGTAGGCCCGTCTGCTGTAGGCCCGTCTGCTGAGGGATCCTTCGGCCCTGGGTCTCTATAGCCTGTCCTATAGTCTCCTACCAGGTTTTTGAGTTTTTCCTTGCCGTGCTGGAGAGTCTAAGGACGGGGGACGCCCACGCCGCTCGTCGCTACCTGCTGCCGACGCTTATTGGACATTATATTTGCCTGGATTCACCTGAACTTTAAATTGTCATATTTATTGCTCTGTTTTATTGCCTTAATGTTCGGTGCAGCCCTGTGAGGCAACTTCTGTTGTGATATTGGGCTATACAAAACCATTAAACTTAAACTTAGAGGAGCTGAGCAGCTCTTTCAGTGGAAGACTGAGGCACCCTCAGTGCAAGAAGGAGCAGGTCCTTCATCCCCACTGCTGTCAGACTGAACAAGACTGTAAAGTAACATGTGAAATAACCCCCCTTTGCAAAACTACGCGCAATAATAATGTATCTGTGTCACTTTATCAATCACTTGCACTATGACTGTAAACCTGCACTGCTACTACTTACTTTTTTTTATTATAGTCTGTTTATTTTATTTTTTATAGTTTATACTTTTTGCTCCTTAAAGAGACTAGATGCAAATTGGCCTTTTTATGCTCACTACTGCCACCTGAGGTCATACGTGTAACTGCACCTTCTATAGTAAGCTCGTGCAGTCACAACTTTTTGAGTGACAGTGCAGGATTTTAGAGGCAGTTGTGGTGATCAGGTCTGGGCTCAGTCTACACATTAGGACATGGCTTTAACATGTAGGGGGTGGGAAATACATAATATTAAAAAAAAAAAAAGATAATCCCTTTTAAAGCGTTTCTATTGATTGTTTTGCTGGGTTGCAGGTCACATCACAGCGTTCTAAAGGCCTATAATATGTACAGGTCAAATGATTTACTTTTTGAGAACATGTTTGGTCTTGTACAGAGAGATCCTGGACCCAGTGACTGATATTAATGATCATTTTAGATACGACTTGTGAAAGTGTAATGCAGTTAATAGGAAACATTTTTTTTGATTCGAGCTGAATGTAACAAGTGAATTTGCTCTTTTATGTTGTTCTACCTCTTGGTAACAATCTTTGGACAATGTTTTTTTGTGGATTTTCAAGAAATTTCTTTAAAATGGCTTCAGTGTTGCCCTGTCCAAACCTGCAGACGAGGAAATGTCAAATTCTGGCCGTCTTGGGCTCGTTTGGAACTCTGAAAGGTGGTGAAAATCCCAGATAATTCCGTTCATAAATGTGGCGTGAAACATCTGTCCCGCGCTCGTCCACATCTGTCCGGGTTCATCTGCGGAAACTTTGTCAAATAAAAATGAACAACAATGCAATTTGCCCGAGCAAGAGCCGCGCGTCTTTATTTTTTATCAAGAGAACGGAGTGTCATTGTGGTGGAGGCAATTTCACTGGTAATTTTCTGGTGCACTGCCTGGATATAATTGCTGTCAAGAATGTCACAACAATTTAGCAGCGCGAGCTTTGAGGGACTATGAAAATGTCTAATGCAACTTTTTTTTTTTCATAAAGTGTGAGCCCAGAGAACTGCATCCATTTCAACTTTTGTTTTAACGGGGGATATTATCCACAAGTTAGTGTGTCGGTCTTGTAGTCGAGGTGTTGTGATTGTCGCCATTGTGCGTTTAAACTGAACAATGAATATAAACAATGAATCTGTATATCAAGGGGAAATATACATATATAGCATCACCTGAGAGCAAATAAACGTATAATGTAGCAACTGTTTAAGACACACAAACCAACTACTGGAATTTTGGTTAAAAAATCGACTTGTTGATCATTTTCATTGATCATAATTATTGAAACAGGGACAATGTACAAAACCATAAGTCTTTACAAACGAGGAGATGATTTGCACCAGATTTAGCTAAGCAGCTATTTCCCATCCACAGTCCCTGGACATATATTTTCAAGTACAAAGAAAGGAAATGCACAACATCAATCCCCTGGTTTTACCCAAATCTAAAAGCTTCTTCTAAAAAGTGTCAAAATAGTGATAAAAAAAGCCTCAAAAGAGAAACAAAAAAGTGACAGAAAGCGATGCAAAACAACGTGAGGAAAAAGCTGCATTTAGATGAGTTTTGTAGTTCTTAGCTTTCAAATGAGGTGTCAAAACTGGCCTATAGGCTGTGACCTCATGGATTTGGGTAAAGCTGAACTGGAGAGAATGCACTCAATAACGCAGGGGTTTTTACATACTGAGATCTGTTCTTACCTGAGCTTAGACGAGTTGATGTGAACCTGTCTGGTCTTTGTGCGCGCCCTCAGTCACGCAAAACGACCAAAGATGTTGTTAGCATCTGGCCTCTCCCAGTGTATTCCTATAGCTCCAAACGGGGTGAGGTTACAAGCAACCACACTCTTCCACGGGTGTGCACAAAGACCAGACAGGTGCGTATCAACTCGTCTAAGCTCAGGTCACATCTCAGTATGGAAGAAGGGTGGCCTGGTCCTTTAACCGTGACCCGACGGGCCGTATTTTTCAGTGTTTCCTCTGCCTCTCCCAGGACAGAGACGGCTGCACGGCCTCCACCTCTGTCTGCAGAACCCATCACGCACATCTGGGTCTCTGTGCAGAGCCAGATGTGCTGATCAATAGTGTTGGAAACGTATTTTTAGCCCAAAGACGCAGATGTCTTTCCCCTCTCTCTCTCTCCGCTCTTTGCCTCTTCCTTCTCTCTCTCTCTCACTCTTTGCCTCTTCCTTCTCTCTCTCTCTCTTTGCCTCTTCCTTCTCTCTCTCGCTCTTTGCCTCTTCCTTCTCTCTCTCCTCTCTTTGCCTCTTCCTTCTCTCTCTCGCTCTTTGCCTCTTCCTTCTCTCTCTCTCTCCCTCTTTGCCTCTTCCTTCTCTCTCTCTCTCCGCTCTTTGCCTCTTCCTTCTCTCTCTCTCGCTCTTTGCCTCTTCCTTCTCTCTCTCTCGCTCTTTGCCTCTTCCTTCTCTCTCTCTCTCGCTCTTTGCCTCTTCCTTCTCTCTCTCTCTCGCGCTCTTTGCCTCTTCCTTCTCTCTCTCTCCGCTCTCTGCCTCTTCCTTCTCTCTCTCTCGCTCTTTGCCTCTTCCTTCTCTCTCTCTCTCGCTCTTTGCCTCTTCCTTCTCTCTCTCTCTCGCGCTCTTTGCCTCTTCCTTCTCTCTCTCTCCGCTCTTTGTTTCTTCCTTCTCTCTCTCTCCGCTCTTTACCTCTTCCTTCTCTCTCTCTCTCCGCTCTCTGCCTCTTCCTTCTCTCTCTCGCTCTTTGCCTCTTCCTTCTCTCTCTCGCTCTTTGCCTCTTCCTTCTCTCTCTCTCTCTTGCTCTTTGCCTCTTCCTTCTCTCTCTCGCTCTTTGCCTCTTCCTTCTCTCTCTCTCGCTCTTTGCCTCTTCCTTCTCTCTCTCTCTCGCCCTTTCCCTCTTCCTTCTCTCTCTCTCACTCTTTGCCTCTTCCTTCTCTCTCTCTCTCTCGCCCTTTCCCTCTTCCTTCTCTCTCTCTCACTCTTTGCCTCTTCCTTCTCTCTCTCTTTGCCTCTTCCTTCTCTCGCTCTCTCTCTTTGCCTCTTCCTTCTCTCTCTCTCACGCTCTTTGCCTCTTCCTTCTCTCTCTCTGCACTCTTTGCCTCTTCCTTCTCTCTCTCACGCTCTTTGCCTCTTCCTTCTCTCTCTCTCTCTCTCTTTGCCTCTTCCTTCTCTCTCTCTCTCGCTCTTTGCCTCTTCCTACTCTCTCTCACGCTCTTTGCCTCTTTCTTCTCTCTCTCTTTGCCTCTTCCTTCTCTCGCTCTCTCTCTTTGCCTCTTCCTTCTCTCTCTCTCTCTCTCTTTGCCTCTTCCTTCTCTCTCTCTCCACTCTTTGCCTCTTCCTTCTCTCTCTCCACTCTTTGCCTCTTCCTTCTCTCTCTCGCTCTTTGCCTCTTCCTTCTCTCTCTCGCTCTTTGCCTCTTCCTTCTCTCTCTCTCGCTCTTTGCCTCTTCCTTCTCTCTCTCTCCACTCTTTGCCTCTTCCTTCTCTCTCTCCACTCTTTGCCTCTTCCTTCTCTCTCTCGCTCTTTGCCTCTTCCTTCTCTCTCTCGCTCTTTGCCTCTTCCTTCTCTCTCTCTCGCTCTTTGCCTCTTCCTTCTCTCTCTCTCTCGCTCTTTGCCTCTTCCTTCTCTCTCTCTCTCACGCTCTTTGCCTCTTCCTTCTCTCTCTCTCTCGCTCTTTGCCTCTTCCTTCTCTCTCTCTCGCTCTTTGCCTCTTCCTTCTCTCTCTCGCTCTTTGCCTCTTCCTTCTCTCTCTCTCGCTCTTTGCCTCTTCCTTCTCTCTCTCTCTCGCTCTTTGCCTCTTCCTTCTCTCTCTCTCTCGCTCTCTGCCTCTTCCTTCTCTCTCTCTCGCTCTTTGCCTCTTCCTTCTCTCTCTCTCTCGCTCTTTGCCTCTTCCTTCTCTCTCTCTCTCGCTCTTTGCCTCTTCCTTCTCTCTCTCTCTCACGCTCTTTGCCTCTTCCTTCTCTCTCTCTCTCACGCTCTTTGCCTCTTCCTTCTCTCTCTCTCTCGCTCTTTGCCTCTTCCTTCTCTCTCTCTCTCACGCTCTTTGCCTCTTCCTTCTCTCTCTCTCTCTCTCTTTGCCTCTTCCTTCTCTCGCTCTCTCTCTTTGCCTCTTCCTTCTCTCTCTCTCACGCTCTTTGCCTCTTCCTTCTCTCTCTCTGCACTCTTTGCCTCTTCCTTCTCTCTCTCACGCTCTTTGCCTCTTCCTTCTCTCTCTCTCTCTCTCTTTGCCTCTTCCTTCTCTCTCTCTCTCGCTCTTTGCCTCTTCCTTCTCTCTCGCTCTTTGCCTCTTCCTACTCTCTCTCACGCTCTTTGCCTCTTTCTTCTCTCTCTCTTTGCCTCTTCCTTCTCTCGCTCTCTCTCTTTGCCTCTTCCTTCTCTCTCTCTCTCTCTCTTTGCCTCTTCCTTCTCTCTCTCTCCACTCTTTGCCTCTTCCTTCTCTCTCTCCACTCTTTGCCTCTTCCTTCTCTCTCTCGCTCTTTGCCTCTTCCTTCTCTCTCTCGCTCTTTGCCTCTTCCTTCTCTCTCTCTCGCTCTTTGCCTCTTCCTTCTCTCTCTCTCCACTCTTTGCCTCTTCCTTCTCTCTCTCCACTCTTTGCCTCTTCCTTCTCTCTCTCGCTCTTTGCCTCTTCCTTCTCTCTCTCGCTCTTTGCCTCTTCCTTCTCTCTCTCTCGCTCTTTGCCTCTTCCTTCTCTCTCTCTCTCGCTCTTTGCCTCTTCCTTCTCTCTCTCTCTCACGCTCTTTGCCTCTTCCTTCTCTCTCTCTCTCGCTCTTTGCCTCTTCCTTCTCTCTCTCTCGCTCTTTGCCTCTTCCTTCTCTCTCTCGCTCTTTGCCTCTTCCTTCTCTCTCTCTCGCTCTTTGCCTCTTCCTTCTCTCTCTCTCTCGCTCTTTGCCTCTTCCTTCTCTCTCTCTCTCGCTCTTTGCCTCTTCCTTCTCTCTCTCTCTCACGCTCTTTGCCTCTTCCTTCTCTCTCTCTCTCGCTCTTTGCCTCTTCCTTCTCTCTCTCTCTCGCTCTTTGCCTCTTCCTTCTCTCTCTCTCTCACGCTCTTTGCCTCTTCCTTCTCTCTCTCTCTCACGCTCTTTGCCTCTTCCTTCTCTCTCTCTCTCGCTCTTTGCCTCTTCCTTCTCTCTCTCTCTCACGCTCTTTGCCTCTTCCTTCTCTCTCTCTCTCGCTCTTTGCCTCTTCCTTCTCTCTCGCTCTTTGCCTCTTCCTTCTCTCTCTCTCTCCAATCTTTGCCTCTTCCTTCTCTCTCTCTCTCGCTCTTTGCCTCTTCCTTCTCTCTCTCTCTCCACTCTTTGCCTCTTCCTTCTCTCTCTCTCAGCTCTTTGCCTCTTCCTTCTCTCTCTCTCTCTCCACTCTTTGCCTCTTCCTTCTCTCTCTCTCTCGCTCTTTTCCTCTTCCTTCTCTCTCTCCACTCTTTGCCTCTTCCTTCTCTCTCTCGCTCTTTGCCTCTTCCTTCTCTCTCTTGCTCTTTGCCACTTCCTTCTCTCTCCCTCTCGCTCTTTGCCTCTTCCTTCTCTCTCTCTCTCGCTCTTTGCCTCTTCCTTCTCTCTCTCTCGCACTCTTTGCCTCTTCCTTCTCTCTCTCTCCGCTGTGTCGGCTCCAGAGAACAGGCTGCTAACTTTCTGTTGGAGTATCTGAGCTGATATTTGCTGATGACTGTTTCACCCTTTGCCTGATGAATGAACGACTTCATGCACGATGCCTAAAATGTGGTGGGCGTGTTGCTCCTAATTTATAGAAAATACACAAACGACTCTGCGTCTCGTTTTGCACATGAGCAAACAATCGGTAAATGACCCCAGAGTTTCATTTACATTTACATCAGACTAATCCGGCTGTAAACATGAGTACTTTTAATTAATAAATGTCTCAGCAAACACAATGGGGGTCAATACAAAGACTTTTCTGGCTTCTTATAATAAAATACATTCAAATGAGCCAGGCTTTTGAACGGCTCTTTTAATTAAACATATATCAAAGTTTCAGCTCCCATTAAAAACTGTAAATCCCATCAGTTTGAATCTAGTTGATTTTACTTTGGTTTTCAATTACATGATACATGAAAACCCTTGAAAAAGGCCTCGCTGTTGAAGAACTGATGGAGAAGTGGTTCATCATCACAATTAAACGCATGCACCACCTTTGGCGTGTTTCATTATTGGATTTCAGCGTTAAGCAGCTCTTCACGTTACATCGATACAATTGACCTACATCCAGCGACTATTTTTGTTCAGAGATTGCGCTCGAGTGTCGGCGGCTGCCGCTTTGAAGCTTTACATAACACGTCTGGCACAAAAGAACTGGATCACCGTAAGTGCGTTCACGGTTCACGAGGTTTACCCGAGGAGCGTAATCCTGGAGCTAAACACGGGTAACAAGGTCTGTGTTACCTGTTTAAGGAGTGCTCGTGTTGTCCACTAAGGCATTTCATCATTACATGCCCTGATTTCAGTGACAGTTTGAAAGATCCTCATGAAACTCCTGCACGAGAGCTTACATCATCCAAAAATCTGAAGACACAATTTGTTAAATCATCAGCGCCGCTTAATTAAATTATTGACAGAAAGTTTCGTTCCACACTTTAATCTGCACAACCAATCACCCTTTCAAATTAGGGATGCCACTTTTACTGCTGCAAAACGAAGCTTAAATGAAAGTCTACGGTTCGGGGCTCCCTTCAAACAAACTTGCTGTTAAAGATCATTAAAGAAGCTCACAGGAGAACAATTGTGAATAAAGAGGGATTTAGCCATTTGCTTTGACATTAAAGCTAAGATGTGAAGGGACAAACCGAGCCAAAAATCTCCATATTGACCAGAGCCTGAAGAATGTATGTTTTCACAGACAGCATGTCGCTTTAAAGGTAACATACCTGATTTTTTTTTTTTAAATACAAACAATGAAAGAAGAAACTCATTGCTAACTTTTCAAACACATTGGTAGTATCCCAGTTTTTCACAGGGATGAGTTTATTGCCACATTCTTACACAGGAATGCCAGAAAACCAGCCTGTAGTTCATGGAACTGATACAAATGCTTTATATTTAGATACACAGTGTATTTTCCCATAAATATAACATACATGAGATGCATGCTCACTCTCCTCCTACGAAGCCTGTTCCTTAAAAGGACCAAAAAGGCGGGAAGTGGACCGGCTACGAGCCTCCACAGAGCTCCAGGGCCTCATAGATTTAGGCTTAAACTTTTCATTGTTGACGTACAAAAAACAACGTGGTCAAAAATATGGCACCCATGACACCATGGCTCATAGCAATTTGTAGAAAACAAGAAACTCTTTGAAGCCAAGATTTAAAGCAGTGCTAGGGGCGTCTAAATCTACATAGGACCCTTGTTTATCAAATGTTTTTTGGAGTCGCCTCTGGCTACAAGGGGGTGGTATTAAAGCAATGTCAGCTCCCCGCCATGAGGACCACATAGAAGTGCTTTCCTCGCCCACTGAAATGTCTGTGTTTACAATATACTAAAGGAGGACAAAGAAGTATGAGGGAGAAAAAAATCAGGTATAGAGCCATCCATCCTTCCATCCATCCATCCATTTTCTTCTGCTTTATCAGAAGAAAGGTATCTGAAGGTCCTGATTTGTTGAAGCCAACAAAACAACATCGTCTTCAAACAGCAGAGATGAGATCCTGAGGCTCCCAAACCGGACACCCCCCGGCCCCTGGCTGCGCCTAGAAATTCCGTCCATAAAGGTAATGAACAGAACCGGTGACAAAGGGCAGCCATGTTGTCCCACATTAAAACACACTTGGGGGTCATTTATTAAGCGTTTGCCCGTGTGCAAAACCAGCAGCACGTGGAGCAGAGCCATTTGATCATTTTCTCTCATTCACCTTTCAGTTTTGCGGCTCTAATACGCAATTTTAAAACGGTAAATTAGGAGAAACAAGCTCACAAAAAGCTATAATCTACTCTCCATCTTGCACTACATCGTATACTCAGAGAGACTGTACATCAAGGGCACGTTTGTAGAGCTCAGAATAGAAGCAACCTGCGCGGCTACAGAGAACTATTGCAGAAAGTTAGTGGCAGCCGGGGATGAGAAATTAATTTCTTCGGTAAGATCGTCCGGGGAGTTTCATTTGGACGTCCCTGCTCGGGCTCGGCTGTGCCTGTCTTTAGTTGAATGAACTATTAAAAGAGTGCGGGGATTTGTACAGGCTTCAGAGACATATGTGGTTTAATTATGCGCCGTAAATGTCAGGCTGGATTCCATTATAATTATAGGTGGTCCAAACTCGCTGGTACAGGAATTATACATTGAATCCTATTGGAGATTTGAAACAAGTTACAGAAAAGAGAAAAAAAACTTTGGAAGCTGCAACTGCATTTTATGTTTTGTTATAGGAAAAGTAGGACTCACTAAGCTCTCTAAATTGTGCCTTGAATGTCATCAAAGAGCATTAAATTGGATTCAAACTGGCACTTTGAAAATAATGACATTGCTCGACTAGTTTTGCTGCACAAGTTTGTCAGAAATACAGATATTATGGTCCAAAACACATTCAGCTGCAGTTTCGGCTGAAAATGAACACGATTATTTACTCAAAGCTTTTGTGTTGTTTCCCTTTTTGCTTTTGAATTTTGAAATGTAAGAACATTAATTCATTTGAGAAAATATATGCACAGATTTTTTTTTGTTTGAGGCATTAAAGCAGAACTAAGTAACTCATGCCCATAAGCGTCACTGCATGTAGGGAGAGAGGGATATTGTACATTGTCCCACAATTCAAATCCACAATGGAGATATTTTTTCCCGCTCTAACATGGCTGTAATTACTGCTAAACTGGCGCTAGCCCACAGTTAGCTTTGCCCGTTAGCCTGCTAGCTTCTTCTTCATGATTCTATGAGTGTGTATTGTGCCTCCGACCCGTATGCAGGGGAGTTGCAAGTTTGATTTCCTGGCAAGAGACACCAGGGGGCTTTGAAAGACCACCTGATAGTCCCAGTAACACTTGTATTACCCCCAGAGGGACTGCGGAAAGGATTTATTTATTTATTAAGGTAAACACGTTCATTAGAGCTGCTTTAAAATATAGTAGCTCCCATCTCTCCACCAATACTTCAACAAATACTGAATTATAGATATAGTTTTCTACTAAATAAAGATATAGAGACATGGACAATGGACAATGCTAACCAGGAAGCTATCCTAACTTCATTCTATGTATGATAAAGTTAGCAAAGCAATGCTAACATGCTCCGTTTTTCGCTTCTAGAGCAATCTGTTGTGAAAAAACATCTATATGGACCCGGTTTTGGCTTGACTTTATTGGTGAGTGATAAATCTCTTTATAGTTCGCCAGAAAACGTCTAAAAATTGTGATTCCTTTGAGGGATTTCTTCTTCCTCGGCTAGGTAATACAATACAATAATAGCTGAATTACTACAGTGTGGCGCTTTGAGAAACTTGGTAATACAATCTTGAAAAGTGCAATACAAAGGTAAGGCATTATTAATAAAAGCTCTTTAAATGTGTTGCTTTTTATTGTGTTAGCTCGTTGCTTCTTAAGCTAGACATAAACATAAACAAGAGCTACTGGCAGTGTTCATGTTTACTGGCCCCACTTTGCCACATGAAAGAGGTGTGAAAATGAGGCTTAATGAGCGCATAATAATTAACCACTGAATAATCTAACAATTGAAAACAATGTTTCCCAATAACGCCTTGGCCTTCATGAATTCTGCTACTTTGAGAAAGTGTTTATAAATACTTTGTCGTGTCAGAGTTCGCTCCTATCACCACCTCGCTGACAAGGCCTCAGCGCAGCGAGCCACCCGTCCACGCTCCCCTCGGGTGAGACGTCAACCCTTAAAATGATTATTATAGCCTCTGAGACAGGGTGGATGTGCGGAGCCTGGAGTAGTGCAGCGCTGAATTCTCCTCCCGTGGCTCGAGCCCACGTTAGGCTTTGACTGGATGCAGATTTTGAGTGAGCGTGGCAGTGACATGTGCGCAGACAGCTCTCCACTCTGCAGACGACTGTACGGCTCCGGGAGAGACAGGGAACAAGCCAAGGTTCTGTCAGCCGTAGTGTAAAACTCCATCTGAAAACGGAACGGCTCAATCGATGCTCGGGCTGGTGCGGGTGGGCGACGCAGGCAATGCATTCATATCACTTTTTCAGAGTCGTTTTTGGAGAGGTTTTTTACAGCCGAGGGCAACATTTTGAGCTTATCCTTATGTACGCATGTCACACTTTATAACAGGTGTAACGGAAGCTACCTTCTACCAACAATGAATGTATCTTTCGCTCTCAAAGCATGATGGAGGCTGACCTAAAAAACGGACATTTCCATTGAGCACAGTTCAGCCCTACAGTACGAGGCTTCATCTTACTCAGAACTTGTTTGGATGCCAGTACAAGGGCAGGAGGCTGCAAAAACAAAGCCAGGGGAGTCTGCAGACGTTAGGTGGACACTGTGGACTAATGCAGTGTTTCCCAGCGAGGGGTATTAGGACCCCAGGGGGTATGTGAGCCCTAAGCAGGGGGTACTGAAAAGAAGGTAAAACTGAACAGTATTTCAATATCAGAAAACATATCTTTTATGAGGTTTTTCAGTAAAAGGTTTGAATCTTAAAGGGGGGGGGGTATTATGCAAAAAAGGCTTTTTCAAGCATTATATCATGTTTATGTCATTCCCTCATTAAAAACATGCCTGAAGTGTTGCCTTGGCACATTCACATATTTTTGAGTAATCTGTAAAAACTCTGATGGCGGCCATTTAGGGATAGGTTTGCCTGAGTCCTCCTAGGAACGCCCCCACCTCCTGGAGACGCCTCTGAGCTTTCCTCACCAGCCGAGTAACCAACCACTGCTCCTCAGCAGAACCCCCTCCCCACTGATGCCACAGACAGCGTGTGGAGGGGGCGTGTCGGAAAGGCTCAGAGGTTCTTAAAGAGACAGAGGCCTATTTCAAGACATTCACTACAGCCATTTTGAGAGAGCAATTTTATACATGGCAGTTTTTCTAATTTACTGCATTTACAGACCAACAGAAGGTTTGGTCATCACTGTAGTGTGATATAGACTGGTGCTATGTGATTCAAAAAAGCAGAATACCCCCTCTTTAAAGAGACTAGATGCAAGTTGGTCATTTTATACTCACTACTGCCACCTCAGGTCTCCTCAGGCGTAACTGCAGCTTCTATATTAAGCTCGTGCATGACGGCACATGACAACTTTCCGACTGACAGTGCAGGATTTTAGAAGCAGTTGTGGTGAACAGGTCTGGGCTCATTCTACACATTAGGACATGGCTGGGACATGCAAGGGGAGGAAAATACTTAGTTTTAATATATTTAAACTCTGTATAGTCCCTTTACGACTGTTTGCTTTATTTTGAACATCGTAGAGAAGCAAAATCATCGACTGGACGAGGACGTTTCACTTAGTCACAGAAACGTCTTCTACTGGAGCGGTCTATACACGGCCAAAGGAAATCAAAACTGTCAAACTTCCCTGGTTGCTTACAGCATCACTCAAGTAGCAAGTCTTTGTTCTGTTCGACTGCTGAGTCACCCATTAGCCTCAAGAAAAAGAGGGTCGTTCACCTGATCTCATTAGGCGGTTACAGAGCGGGGACAAGGCCTCAGTCCCCCCTATATCGAGATTGGGTTTCTGTTGTCTCACAAGGATAGCTTCCTTAACTCCCCTTAAGAACCAACTCTTTATTTTGAACACAAAACACAACTAAGTGCCAATAAATCCGAGTTCAGTGGGTAACTTTGTCAATGACTGGCTACACTCTTGAGGCAAGGGGTACAAAATGAAGCACTCAAAGGGTTCGCGAAACAAAAAAGGTTGGGTACCACTGGACCAATGCATGAGATTCATAATCTTAACTGGAAGCTGAATCCAAACCAATCACGTGACAGTATTGCTGTGAATGGGTGGGTGTAACATTTGCAGACAACAGAAGCACTTTGATGGATTCTTACACAGCAACATGAATAAACATCAATATCCGGCTCGAAGGACCAATGTGTCGGATACAAAAACGTTTATACTGGTGCCATAAAACCACCTGGAGTCAACACCTGCCGTTTATTTCTCCCTGTTTGAGTCATTTGCCATGGTTCTGCAAGTTTAAAAATGCATTTCCATAATATCAGTCAAAGGATAAGGGTATTCTCAAATAATTAAATGATGCACCACACTTCGAGCATTTTAGACCAGAGCCACCCAGGATTAGTCAGAAATAGTACAATGTTCAGTGAAATGTTCTTTTTCGTAACTGTCGCCAAAAGCAAACTGCAAAAATATAGACAATATAGCATTTAGGGTTTATGGTATGTACAAAAATGCATATAGATAATAGTTTTAGCAGAACAGTACTGTAATCTGTAAATGTGAATTCTATGATCGTGATGCATCATTCTCAGACTCTCTGTCGCCGCAACAATGTGACCGGTTTAAGCAATCGTCCCCTTTATGATGAAAACATCTGTTGTGCTTGACTGAATGGAGAATGAGCCCCACTCAACATGGCCGCCTCGCATGAATATTTATGGAACCCACAGGAGGAATCTTAGAGCCACTGTGAACCTACTTAAAGCCGCTTGATAACAGGCCACAGCTAATTACACTTCTCATTAGAAAACAGAACGCGAGTCAAGACGCCGCCACGCCGCCGCGGTAAACACAAGTCAATCTGTTAAAAGCCAATGAGCGAACTTCTAAAGACACTTTCAAAACAACTCCCAATTAGGGCTGCGGCTAATTATTATCTTAGTAATCAGCTAGTCAGCGATTAGTCGACTGAATGATCATTTCTGTTGTGCATTTAAGAACTGTTTAAATGCACGTTTACCTAGACTGAACTTAGGGCAACTTCATGGTATAAGAATGACATTTTACCGCCTGCTCCTTTTTCCATCTTAGCAAACCACCAAGAATATACTAAGGTGGATGTGCTGCATGATTGAGGCTTAAAACAATAACAATATTTTTGGTACCCCAGGTTTGATATTCTATTTTTAATAATTGAAAAAAGGATTACACAGGCTCTGAGACAAACTTTCAAGTTACAATGCATTGTTTCATGAACAGACCTGGTCAGATTATAGGATTATAGGCTTTGAACATGTGGAGGACAGTTTGGGCTTTCAACTCTAGAAGATCAGCCAGGAAGTACAGATCGGAGCTTCAATGACAGAAGAAGAATTTACTAAAGTAAACTTCTACATGGTTTGAAATGGCGGCGTAAAGACGTTTCACATCGTTCTGGCAGGATGTTTTTGTGAATCTCTGATGTGTTTTTGGAAAGTTCAGCGGATATTTTACTGCCTTTACAGGCCATAAAATAAACAGCTTTTATAAAAGTGAACAAACATCTAAAGGTCTTTGAGCCGCATTTGAGACCCACAAATGAAAATACTAAAGAGGCACCGAGAGCCCCCCACACCTGCAGCACAGTGGAGGCGTCACAAGAGGCGCTGCAGGAAACAAAAAAGGGACTCACAACTAAGACCCACAAATCTTCATTCCCCACCATTGTTTTGACTATTGTTCCTTCACTCGAGACTAAGATGGATTATATTTGTCTCTTCCTAGAAGATGGTGAAAGACTGTTGTGTTTTTATATTCACTGAGTCCAGGAGGAAGAGGAAGGAGGAGAAGAAAAAAGGTTCCATGCTTTTGTTCAGTTCAGCATAATATACAATATTGTTCAATATGAGAAAGATAATGCTCTAATATCTTGATCTTGATATTGATATTAGTATTCAATCAATCAAACTTTATTTATAAAGCGCTTTTCATACCGAAAGGTATCACAAAGTGCTTTACAGATTAAAACATTCAAAACAATGCGCCTGGGCACACCCTCCCATATATATATATTTTATATATTAGGATTAAATAAATAGATTAGTCAGTTAAAGGCTAAGCTAATAAGGTGGGTCTTGAGCTGCTCTTAAAAACATTCTGGTTCTCTGCAGCCCTGAGCTCCTCCTCAGGTGGTTCCAGAGGCGAGGGCCGTAATGTTGGAAAGACGCCTCACCATGAGTCTTTTTGTTGACTTTAGGAATAACTAGGAGACCCCTGCCGGAGGAGTGAAGGGGCCGTGAAGGTTCATAAGGTAAAAGCAGTTCTGAAAGATAAGAAGGACCAAGACCATTAAGACATTTAAAAAACAATAGAAGAACCGCAAGGTCGATCCTGAAACACACGGGGAGCCAATGCAGCGATTCTAAAACCGGGGTAATGTGGTCCCGCCTCCTGGTCTTCGTCAGGACACGAACTGCTGAATTTTGTAAAAGTTGTAAACCTTTAGTATTGGTTTATATGATCTTCCAACATTGTTTTCCTCTTAAGTGCAGAGGTCTAGTCCCCAATAGGTTAAAGCTGACGTTTCGTGCAGAATTAAGGCTTTAAAATATCCTTTTTGGTTCCCTGGCTCTGATATTTTATCATTTGAACTAATGCCTGAGGATAAGACACTGAGATACAGAAGTGCAGGTCGGTGTACTGTAAAAAACATGGTTTTGCATATACTGTCTCTCTGACCCTCTCACTGTAGCTTTAAGATCATGTCCGCTTTTGTTTACTCACCCACTTCACCGCAGAAACAAGCCGCCGCCGCTGACCTTTCCATTTCCAAAGCAATCATCCCTAAATCATTCCGCGGCTTTGTACAAAACATGCAAACAGTTTGATAGCGGCTGTAACGTTGTCTTTTAGAGCAATTACGGTAAAAGGTCAGCGTCATAACTGATCTGACATGACGCACCGTCCCAACATAAACAATCAGAGCCGAGGCCGTTCGTCATCGGCAGAGGACGCGGTTTGGTTTTACTTTGAAATAGCTATTTTATGCCGCATTTAGCTTCATTTCAGTTTCAAACATTAATGAGTCGGAGGAATATCGCCGGGCCTTAGACCGTGACTGTAAATGACACTCGCCTGTAATTACTCCTCGCAAATGTAGCGTATAGAATGAAATAGGAAGGATTATATATTCTGGTAAGTTATGGAGGGGAAAATGTGAGCGTCCAGGCATTTTGTTTGTAATTTAAATGAAATATGGTTTGATAAAGTAATATTGGGAGCGGAGTATAAACCACTGTTGGAGGACAGTGTCCGAAGCAATACAGGATTCAAAACAAAATCTTATTGCAATCATAATAGGAAAAGGTCAAGTGACTAAAGCCCATCCATAGTGTATTAGGGTTGGTGGAATCGTTGATACTCTACCTACTTTATTCCCTTGTTTGTGCTTCTAACCATGTTGTTTATTGTCTCATCAATCCAGTTTCTTCCACTTTATCTGGGGCCGGGTCACGGAGGCAGCGGTCTGAGGGGACTGAGACAACATCAGGCCAGCTCAGAGACATAGGCCCCTTCCGGAACGAGCAGATTGGTAATGGGTCTTACGCCAAACCGGATGTGCGTTAGTCCGCCATGATAAGAAGCCTCCGAATTGGGCTGTCAGTTAGGAAGGAGTTAGGAAAAGGAGCCTCAATGCTAACTAACTGGTGATTAGGAGCTATGTGCCATCTCATAAGCCACTGCGCCAATCCCACCACCCCCCAGCCCCACCCTCGGGTGAAACAGCTGTTGAGATAAAATAATTCTAAAGGGAAATGTGAAGGATTTTTTTTTCTCCTTAAATGTCTTTGTTTGGACACTATGTTGTTGTTGGACAATGTACACTAGGGGGCGACATGCGCTTTTGTTTGGCCTGCACTCCGCCAATAACTTTAAAGAAGAACAAAAACAGCTGTTGGTGATGTCACTTCCCCTTCCTCTGGGTAAGGACGGTCGAATTGGGAAAATGCTGCTGAAGCTCTAGTTCACTAAGGCTATAATTTGATGTCAGCCATAGTCCCCCCAGTGCGTCCTGGGTCTTCCACGAGGCCTCCTCCCAATAGGACATGCCTGGAACACCTTCCGAGGGAGGCGACCAGGAGGCTTCTTATGCTCGAGCCCCCTCAGCTGCTCCTTTTGACGTGAAGGAGCAGCGACTCTAATCCGAGCTAACCCTACCTCTACCCTAACGCATTTCGGCCGCCTGTATCCGCCATCTTGTCCTTTCGGTCATTACCCAGATCTCACGACCATAGGTGAGGGCGGGAACGGAGATCGACGGGTAAATCGAGAGCTTTGTTCCTTCATCAAAAATATGCTAGCGTCGTAGTGTTGTTTCATTCAAGTATCCATTCACACTCTCATTCACACATCAATGTTCACAGACACTGGACTAGCAAAACATTAGAAACATTAGAAACAACTTCTTATTTACAATGTTGGCCTGCACTTAACAGTACACTCATTTTGAACTCATTTTAATAATTGTGTTTCTCTGCTGTTGCTATTAGCTTCATTTTTGATCCATTTCATCTTCCACCTGAGCACTGGATGTCACTCTTGCGCCCCCTGCTGGTGTATTGTGCGTCTGAAATCCATCCCAAATATGCCCTGTGGATGTTTCCTCGACATTATTTCCAGCTCCACGACTGGAATGTCCAAAGCTAAGCGCCCAAAGCAGGAGTGAAGCTTGTATCCCGGCTTGTAACAGCTCATGTGTTCTGTGTCTAAAGTCGTCCTCGTCCTCAGCGCTGTCAGTGAACCGTGACACAGGGCGTTACATAAGCCTCAGACCAGACTCATTCGTCTGAGCCGCTGTTTTTAAAGCTGTTAGGAAACATCAGTCAACATGTTCACTCACGGAATCGACAACAGCAACCGCAATGTTTTGTTTTCACAACTGAGCTCGGGATTGTGTCGGCAAAACGACAAGTGTTGATAAAAGAAAGGAGATGTTAAGATGTTAGGGCTGGAACAATTACCCTTTTAGAATATATTGCGATACGTAATTACTTGGGCTGGGACAAAATATCGATCGATTTGGATCGCAATACTTTGTGCTGCAATACCAAGTATCGATACTTTTCCATCCATCCATCCATCCATCCATCCATTTTCTTCTGCTTTATCCAAGGCCGGATCCAAATCTTGATCTGATTCTTAGTAGACTTTGCCGTTTCTATCGAGGGCCGATGTGGTGCAATACGGGCCTGTTCACTCGTCAGGTCTGACCGGCCCAAACGTATGTCGGCCCACCGGGCAAGTCCATGAGCCTCAGTCAAAAAAGGTGAAGTTCTATGTACTATCCTGGATATGGATGGGAATTTGTAAGATTATATAATTTTACCCATTGATTTGATTCTTCCCCTCCTGGGACCACCACCTTAACGTGGTGGAGGGGTTTGAGCACCCGAATGATCCTGGAGCTCTGTTGTCGGGGCTTCGTGCCCCTGGTAGGGTCTCCCAGGGCAAACAGGTCCTCAGTGACGGGTCAGACAAAGAGCGGTTCAGAAGCCCTTTATGAGAGACCAACAGGCCCGGTTAGAACCATGACGCCGTCCTCCTGTGGACCCACCACCTGCAGGAGGAGCCATAGGGGCTGGTGCAATGTGATTTGGCAATGACCCAGCAACGGAACAGTGGAAGAAAATGGATGGATGGATGGATGGATTCGATTCTTTATCGATTCTCTAATCGATGCTTGAGTTGTCTGTGTGTTGGGGAAAAGCAAGGAATGGATGTGCTTCCGATAAACTCTATAAAAAAAGACACATTGTTAGTTTTCTCAAGAAAAAATATGTTTTAAATAAAGCAAGTTTCCAAATATACTGTGGCTCCTGCTGGCCTTCAGCCTGCCTGGCATCCTCTAAAATATAACGGTAACATTTGTCCATACTTTTTAACAAGTGTCTGAAATATAGCGCTCTCGATTCCCATCTCTAATCCTGGATGACTCAGATTTTTTTGTTTTTTTTTGCTTGCCGTGTGACTGTGCAACTCACTCTGCCATCTGATGAGCCTTCACATCACAAGGAGATTGGATGATTTTTGAATGTTGAGTTTCTTACTCAAAAAAGGTCCAGCATAAGGACTGACTGTTTTCTTTTTCTAAATGTTTAAGCTTAACCATACTGGATCACAATCTGTATCGTATTGGGCCCAAAAGGAAACGTGAAGGAAGCGTATTGCCCCAGTCCAAATTATTATGATAATTCTGGATTTATAACCTTAGATTCCAAACACTACATCCACTATTTTCCATACGACATATACAACCCAGACACCTTGCCTTTGCTATTCAAATGAATTTTCAAGGCGCGAATATATTTACAGTCAGCTACTTCACTGACTTCAGGCGCCGTCTCCAAAGTGAATACGGCACATTTTGAATTCAGACCCACAAAAGTCAAGGTCCTCCTCGCTCCGCTGATGGAGGACGAGCGGCCTCACATTTTGTCGAGGTGATTTTTCATCCGGGTGTCCCTCCAAAGCTCGGCGGATGCGGATCGATCTGAAAGAACTAAAGCCCGCGGTGGACGTCAGAGACCGGGCTTTCTGCGCTTTCGCGTCAAGGCCACTCACCGCCAAAGTATTTCAAAGCAACAGAATCCGATTCAAATGAGGGACGGTAGAAAGACAAATGCGCTTTGGACTTGTTCCTTAAGTCGAAGTCTGACTCTAAAATGATATAAATGCACTTTCTCTTAAGGGGAGCAGAACTTGTGATGTCACGTGATGCAACCCGCTGTCACAGAGCAGAGGATTATCGAGCACTGCTTTGACTTAATCCAAAAACGAGTTACGCAATGCTAAAAAACCAAAGACGGTTAGACTACGACAATGTGTTGACTGTCTCGCCCCGCTCCTCACTTCAAAAAGCATTAGCATGATCAATCGTGAAACCGGTGTGTTGTTTTTGAATCTGTTTTGTGTCCTGATTAGTGCTCTCGCTCACCTTTCATAAAAACAGTTCAAGAACCTGCCATTAGTTTGACAAAAAGAGCTACAAATTATCTGAGGACACGAACACAGCAATCAGGTCTATTGTTAGAAGAAGACAGCGGGGAAAACATCAGGCAGGAAGGTGTTGGGACAGGTGTGGAGCTTCATCAATGTTCCATGTATTCATCACGAAAACATGCTTCTCAAGTATGTCCATGCTGGAGAGTAGGATTGGGTGATATCGACAAAAATAAACATCTCAATAGTTTTGGGGAGCTTTTCGATAACCATGACAAAGCGATATTTTTGCAAACCATCAGCAATCTGCAAAAATGTGCTGAATGTGCATCTAAATGTATATCGCTTTGTCACTCAACAGACTACAAAAGGGCAGTACTCCTACCCCATTTTGACATTGGAAATGAAATCGATATTCGTAAATTTGCACATCTTCCAAACAGCAATTTCGATATTACCTTTTGGACGATATATTGCCCAGCTCTGGGAGAAGAGTTTTATGAAATGGGTTTTCATGGCTGAGCAGCTCCAGCAAAGCCATACATCACCGAGTGCAATGCAAAAGCGTCAGATGCTGTGATGTAAAGCTGGACTCCAGAGCAGCGGAGATGCTTTCACTGCGGTGATGGATCGCGCTTCACTCTCTGGCAACCTGAGGGATGTGGCTTGGTTTTCCACGGAGGAGACATTGAACTTTGTCCCAGTTTGAGTTGGATTTACAGGATTTATAAAGATATTCAACATAAACTAAGGGCTATAGACTATTCTCACACGGCAAAGGATTATTGAGAAATGCTTCGACTTAATCCCAAAGAAAGTGCAAAATCAGTGGTATTTGAGTCAAATTCAGGACCGCTGAACACAAAAACCTTCCATTTTCTTCTGGGGGCTGTTGCTGCCACAGGATTGGCTGCCAACGTGACGATCTACAAGCCTCATGATGATAATTGAGATTCACCAAAGTTAAAGCAATACTAAGTAACTTGTTTACCTTAATAAATCATTCCCGTAGTCCCTCTGGGGGTAATACAAGTGTTAAAGGGAAGATTGGGGGGTCATTCATCTCCCCCTGGTGTCTCTGGCCAGAAAACCATGCTTGCAACTTGACTGCCACCAGGTTGGAGACCCAATACACACTAATGGAATCACAAAGAAAAAGCTAACAGGCTAACGGGCAAAGCTAACTGCTGGCTAGTGCCATTTAAACAGTATTTACAGCCAAGTTTGACTGAAAAAAATCATCTCCATTGTGTGATTGGATGTACAACATCCCTCTGTCCCTTTGTCTTTTCTGTCAGCGTAGTATTTACTCTCACAGACAATTAATGAGTACAAAAACGCACCATGCTACAATACCTGCAGTGGCGCTTATGGCCTCTAGGGGCATGGGTTACTTAGTACTGCTTTAAGGCTGCAATTTTGCTAAAACTTCAAGTAATTGCACATCCCTACTTTTCAAAAGTTGGGCCCGACCGATATATCGGCCGGCCAATATATTGGGCCCATATTTGGGTATTTTCAATATTGACAGATAAAAAGGCCGATATCTGAGGAACTAAAAGTGTTAGACTTTCTGGGTTTTTTTGCAATGGAAAGAGCTGAGCTTTAATGAGCCCCCACAACTCCCTAGGCCTAAGGGGAGCGGAGAAACATTATGTGAAAATCGGTCACAAGTTTAAACACCTACTTTTGTGTGTAACTTTGGAAACGTAAGAGATTTTTGTCTTTCAAACAAGCTCCTTCTGAAGTAACTACAAAGCGTGAATATACAGCGACCCCTGCTATCACACTTCAACACTGACATGTTTAGAACCATCATACACAGGATTGTAGAGGAGACATTTTTTTTTAATATTGGCCAAAAATATCTGCAGTGTATACCAGCAGCAGCCTTAGAGAATCCCATCAAACGACCTCTATTAGATACATTTCTATGATTGAAACCTTTACTATAGTAATACATGTTTAACTATAGGCTATTTGAGAGAAAAAATTACATCAAATGACTTAAAATATCGGCCTATATGTCAGCTATTTGCCAACCCCCTTCATATCGGTATCGCACCCCAAAAACTCCATATCGGTCGGGCCCTATTCAAAATCCCCCGAGATTTCTCACTAGACGAGGCTCCTGCCATGTACAAAGCGCCGTACAAATGGCCACACTTATATGGCATTTTCCGACCTTTGGAGTAAGACTTTCCGAGATCGTCAATCACCTCCAGTACGCCAAAGCTGCAGCTAAAGCCGGCGCGGCCGCAGTGTGTATTCAAATAGAGTGATTGCACCTCCACGTCCATGGCATTTCCAGCGCACGGCCCACCTCCAAGAGAGCGTGGAAATAGCTGTTCCTAATCCCGCCTTAGCTCCGCCTCAGCGCCCCGGCCTCTTCTCCGGCAGGATTCGAAAACAAAAGAGCCCCGAAAATACCAAGAGGAGCACCTGAATGGTTTCAAATCAGCCCCACAAAGACGGGAGCGGGAGGACACGGAGACACAGCCCGTGATCCCCTTTGAATGAGGAAGTTGGGACTCTTGAGTAGTTGCTCACTTCAGCCAACACAAAGCCTCCCATTCAGCCGCAGTAATAATGAACACGCTACAGACAGGACGGCGAAGAGGCTTAGAACCATATCATCGGAAAGGGCAAGTTTATTTTTCTTCAACAATAACCTGAATTCTATGGTCGCGGTTGCTTTTATCTGTTATATAGGAAAGATCTATCTAATGCTGCCGGTTGAATGGACCCTAGACACTACACACTAGCTACTTAAAGCTATGGTTATCAAATAGTTCAATAGTTCAAATAATTTCTTGTAGCAGAGTAAACTTCATTTGGCACCAGAGATCTGCATTGTAAGCGTGATGTTTGTGAAAGAAAAACAGAGCATTTACGTCCAGCGCGGAACAGGAAGCGCCGTGTTAGCATTAGCGTCTCTGTCTCGCTATGAACTGCAGCTGAGACGTTCTTCTAATTTTTCTAGAAACAGATTAGGGCAACAGCTGAGAGATTTTACTCAGCTACCACTTCACGGTTTGAAAGCAGCTGTAAAGACGTCAGTATACAACACACTGGGCTTGAAAGGAACTGCAATCCCAACAGAAGATGTGGTAACGACGGATGACCAATGTGTTTAAGCAGTGAAATTGTTCACAGTGGGTCAATAAAAAGAGCAATAGACTTTGGGAACTGCATTCAAGCCATGACTTTTCCAAAAGAGTGTTGTCTTTGTGAGATGAGATCTGTCAGTGGTGACTCAGTGCCTTTTCAATCGAGCAAAACTGTAAGCCACGAGATTAACAAGTCTAATTTGCAGACCCCATCACAAGAAAACATGAAGACTTTGAATGAACGTGGATTGTTGTTGTGAACTTGGGCTGCATGAAATGAGAAATTAAACGGCGATATTTGATGTCTTCAAACAAGATGTAGTGGTACAGTATGTTCCATTCAATTGGCTGCTCTGCTTTGTGACTACAACACTAGGGGCCGCCATTGGAAAGCACTGCACTTTAGATACGTGAAACTTTAAAGCCTGGTTTCTAATTTTCCCAAACTTTCCACAGCTCCTCCTGTAATAACACTGGGTTAGCTACAATTAAAGAAACCAGGCTGTTTTTTGTAAGAAATCTCGTACTAATGAGGGAAATTTTGATTGACAGGCCGTTAGCATTAGAGCTAATGGCGCAGGGGCGCGGTTACGACTGAACTACGTGCCCCCGTGCTGGCGGAGTCGACAGTGAAGATCCCGCCCTTATGCCCCTTTTAGGAACATGCTGCGTCACAGCAGGGTAGGAGGAGTCTGTAAATCCGCCATGAACGTAGTCATTGTGGCAAACGGGGAGGGGTGAGGAGGAGTTCTCTTTTCTTTTTAACAGTCTATGCAAAAAACATAATTCCATTAACTGCTAAAATGATGAGTGAAGGAAGTCGTGTTACTTTTAGACTCTCAAACAACATATTCTTACTCTAAGTGCCCCACATCAGAACAATACATCTACTTTCAAAGATGTCTTAACACTTCAGCATCTGCCTTATGGATACTCAACTTTTATCTGTTGCAGCTTAACCTGAGATCAGAGGCTCAACAATTCTGATCGGTCAACATCGATCACGCCCCCTGAGGTTAGGTTATTGTAGATGATAAATAAAAACTAAATCATGACCAAAACAAGACTTAATTTCAGCTGCACACTATTAAAATACCATGTTCTTGCTTTAGGCTGTTAGCAGAAAGTGAAAATGTCAGATGGAAGACTGCAGTGATTTTTCGACACACTGTATTGTAGCTTGTTGGGGTTTGTCAATAGATTGTGCCATTTTTCTGTGAATACAGACTATAGAGACGTATAAAAACAATCAAACGACTGTCAAATAAAGCCTACGGGCCACAAAAATCCTTAAACTAAACAAAAGGTCATTGTCCTGGTCTGCCGGTGCTGCTGGCTCCGATCGATCCATGCACAGCTCTTTCCCAGTGAGGACACATCGACTGGTTCTAGGGTCTAATCTCCTGAAACGCTGCAGTGCTCCTCCTGATCTTTAGAGACACGGGATTCGGGCTGCGCTAAAACAAACGTGTCAGAAATCATTCAGCGCGGCCTCTGCTCTGTTTGAAGAGCCGCTCAACCCACAGCGGGGGCCACACCGGGCTCTCTGCAAATGTTTTCAACAAACCAAAGTGTCTTATCTTTATCTGCGGCGACGGCGGAGTCTGAAATTCCATCGACTTTGAAAACGTCTTCCAGGAACACGTCCCTGCCCTTAGATCTGCTACCGAGGGCAAAGGTGAACAATGTTTTTCCACCGCGGCAACATTTACCACGGAATAGACTCCATTTTATCTCTCAAATGTCCACAGTTGTGTAGCAGGATTGGCTGCCGGAGTGCCCATCGCATCTGCGCATGTGCGGGTCAATCATGTTTCTCAATTTCAGCAACCAAACAACCCACGCCGCTTCTGAAATGTGTGTGCGAGTACAGGTAGCGGAGCGTGATCAGTGAAGGTTATCGATCCATAACCGTGAACCGTGCGGCTTACAGGCTTTGGCGTAAAGACTTTAAGCCTCGAGTGACGTTTCTTGCACACATTTATTTTGTCAATACCTTGAAACCGAGGGAGCAGACAGTAGCGGAGCATGGCGGGAAGGGGAACGAGCGCAGAGGCAGGACATGGGATCAGCCCGGCACTGTCACGTATCGAATCATTTGAGTCCGTCCAGGAATCACAGAAAGGTCTCTACATACATTGTGTCAAGTTAGATTCGCTGTGTCGTCAGGTCACTTCACTCACGAAAAATATTATGAATTTCGATTCAAATCTATGTGTGTAGTTTGATCTGGCCACAATTGAAGATTTAGTTTTTTTTCTGTCCACCTCCATGCTGACAAAAAAAGGATTGTATGTCTTTATTTCTCATCCCTAAGTATTCTGAAAATCGACGACATCCTTCCATCAGTCGCCGTCACTTTTGACAGCACCTCTCTTCGTATGCTACAGTTGTTTAATTCTTATTTACGTTTCTGTCGCGGTTCGCAGTCCTGATTGTAATTACCCATAATGCAACGCACGGCACGAGATGGCTATTGTTAATATCTCTGTAATAAGCAGAAAGATTTGATAACTGTATTATATTGGGAGGGTGGGAGGATTTGACGGGCGATAATGTTTTTAATGTCTTTTTAAATGTCAAGCACTTTGCGATGCACCTGTGTATGAAAAGTGCTCTATCAATAAAGATTGATTGATTAATTGACTACTGCACACACCGCTGAACATCCAGGGGGAGGACATTGAGGAGGTGGACAGTTTCAAGTACCTGGGTGGTCGCATCAACAATAAACTGGACCACCGCCCTGTACAAGAAGGGCCAGAGTCGCCTTCACCTTCTGAGGAGACTGAGGTCCTCTTTTTATGACTCTGTGGTCGCCTCTGCTCTCCACTACGCTGCCGTGTGCTGGGCCCCGGGCCGCACAGAGCGGGACAAGAACAAACTGAACCAGCTGGTCAGGAGGGCCAGCTCCGTCCTGGGCTGCCCCCTGGACTCTGTGGAGGAGGTGGGGGACAGGAGGGTGTTAGCCAAGCTCACCTCCATCATGGACAACACCTCCCACCCACTGCACGGGACTGTAGAGGAGCTGAGCAGCTCTTTCAGTGGCAGACTGAGACACCCTCAGGTGCAAGAAGGAGCAGGTCCTTCATCCCCACTGCTGTCAGACTGAACAAGACTGTAAAGTAACATGTGCAATAAGCTCTTTGCAGAATACACACAATAATCCCTGTATTTACATCACTTATCTGCTTCACTTTATCAACTATTTGCAGTATGATGTAAACCTGCACTGCTTCCTATATACTATATATATTATATTACTATATAATTGTTTTTCTTCTCACATTTCCTGTCTATCCCGCACACCCTGAGTGTTTCTATGGAGATGTAGTAAATTAAATTTCTCCATTGTGACATCAATAAAGGTGATCTTTAAATCTTCTTATCGTAATGGCTGGACCTATCAACAAGAAACAAAAACTGTCACAAAGTTCAACGTCTTCTCCCTCAGCACATCTCCACTCAGGTCAAACGTCTGTCTCATAAAGGAATCTCGTGATCACAACCTATTTGTATTTCCTTGACTTTGTTGCATCACAGAGGGAATACAAAAATGTCCCTTTAAAGCCCATTATCCATCACAAAAACACTGTTCAAAGCCGTTTTGCGCACAGGTGCCGACAGAGACCAGTTCAAAAACCTGACCAGCATTTTTCTTTTCTTTATAAAGACATTTGAAGTGTAAAATGTCAATGCTGAGGTGCGCCAAAGAATGAGTAAGTGGTCTCAATAAGGAACAATTTGTCCACTTTTAGAGTGCAGTGTAGTGTTCGGTCTAAGGAAACTTTCTTCTTCAATGCCGGTCCGGGAAACCTCTCAGGAGTTTTGAACCCGGGACCTTCTCGCTGTGAAGCAAGACCACCAGTGAACATAACTAAATCAGGATTCGATTACAACTGCACAGCCCTAACACAATCACCAATTCTTTCTTTTTTTTTTCATTGAACAACTCTTGGACAGTACTCCAAACAATCAGCAAACAAACTTTAGTTAATTAATACTTTTCTCAACTGTTTGGTAGAGCACACTTGACAAATAAAGCACTTACGAACAATGCCCCCGCACAGGTTTGGTCTGGTTTAAATTGGGTTTGCACTGGATTAGACCGGGTTTGAGTTTTAGGACTGGCTTTAGATCAGGTTTATCAGGTTTGGACTGGTTAAGAGTGGGTTTAGATCTGGTTTGGACTGGTTCATACTGGTTTTGACAGGTTTGGGTGGGTTTAGATCGGGTTTGAACTAGTTTAGATCAGGTTTATCAGGTTTGGACTGGTTTAAACTGGTTTTAGGACTGGCTTAGCTCAGGTTTATCAGGTTTGGACTGGTTAAGAGGGGGTTTAGATCAGGTTTGGACAGGTTCATACTGGTTTTGACAGTTTGGGTGAGTTTAGATCGGGTTTGAACTAATCTAGGTTTTAGGACTGGCTTAGCTCAAGTTTATCAGGTTTGGACTGGTTAAGAGTGGGTTTAGATCTGGTCTGGTTTGGACAGGTTCATACTGGTTTTGACAGCTTTGGGTGGGCTTAGATCGTGCTTTAGTTTTAGGACTGGCTTTAGATCAGGTTTATCAGGTTTGGACTGGTTTGAACCAGATTTGAACTGGTTTGAACCAGGTTTGAACTGGTTTAAACCAGGTTTGAACCAACTTAAACTAGTTTTAGGACTGGCTTTAGATCAGGGTTATCAGGTTTGGACAGGTTGAGAGTGGGTTTGACTGATTTAGAGCAGATTGGTACTTTTACCATTAGCGGCTTGCTTAACTGTTTGTTAGAGGTCTGTCATTGTAAAAGGTTTATTGTAAGAGGTTTATCAAAAGATTTTTTATTATGATCTTTTATGTTTGTTCCCTAAATGGTAAGGAAATACGGTCTCACAAACAAAACAGATTGTTTTTTCTAGGGGCTTACATTTAAGGGTCATTTAAGCCCCAAAAAAGCCACATATCTAAACCACAAAGCATTGTTTTGTCTGCAGCCTCAAAGAAGCGCTCCTGTCCTTAAGCTCTACCGAGTAGGTCAAGTTGAAGAGTAAACAGCACGTCAGCTCCGCGGGCTCCGCACAGGTCTAAAAGCCCGGCCCACACTCAGACTGTAATCCTCGGGCGCAGAGAGGGACGTGGTCGACTTAACCCCCGGGAGATGCCAACGGTCCAGGCATTTCAGGTCAGGCAGCAGCGGGAATGGGCACCGGCAACAGTTTCTTATGACAATCCTGGCATTCTTCCACACACAACGACACGGAAAGTGGCTTAAAACATGTCACTTTTTGAAGGTGGGACGAAAACAGCTTGGTTTCTAGTGCTGGAGTTTAAACGGGAGCAATTCCAGACAGAGAACAACAACATGTGAAGCAAAAAGAAGAAAGTTTGGTGAGGAATTAGACGGATTCGGTGGACACGCCTGATCAACCCTGCAACACCAGACCCCAGACGGGGAGAGGTCAATACACAGACATTCTGATCCTCCAAAATATTTATTCTCCCGCGGATTTTCTGCTCCTGCGCCCAATTTCATTTCTGGCTGAGAAGGTGTTAATCTGAGGGCCAAGTGGAGCCCGACGAATGCCACACACTTCACAGACTCCGCAACTGCTGTGGCTTCAGACGCTTATTTCAGTTCTCGTCGCACATGTAGACATTACGTAATCAACCTGCCTTCCCGCCGGGCGTTAGAGGATTATATGGGAAATTGTAGCCACCAAATTTTCAGTTTAGTGGCACCGAAAGACGCCGAATTTTTCCAGGCTTGTACTCAGCAATCTTTCGAAGGTTGTTTCAGAGGGATTTGTCGATAGCTAATTCCTATCCTGATTTATTGGGCTTTCAACCCCCAATAAACAAGGCGAAATTTTAATTTTTACAGATTCTTTTTCACTAACGAGTAGCTTATTCAAAAGCTTTCCAAAATCCCCTCAGAGCCTAGCCTGGCTAACACCAGACTAAAATCACAAGTGATATTTAGTCTGGGGACCACCAATTCATTTTCTCGTAGGAGAGGTGTGGTTTACGATCGTCCATACTCGTTTATTGGGCGATACGAAAAAAAAAAAAAAAAGTCTATCATGCGTCTGCACGTAGCCATGGCCAATCGTATCATCGTATGAGATGACGTATGACGTACCCGCTGTAAACTTTTGAGCTAAATTATTTAGAACAAGGTCTAAAGCTTGATCAAAAAATACCATCGTGTGTGCTGCTGTCACGTTGGATCCGTAAATAAACTTTTTTATTATTATCCGTAAATAAACTACAAGCTTCCATATATCGAATAGCGCGTCATCGTCTTGCCGTCCCTCCTCGCTCTGTGATTGGTTCCCAAATCCACCGGAGATTTCGGCCATGGTCCCCAGGCTGTTGTGCAGTTCGAAATAATTCGAGCGCACACAGCAGCCTGGCGTTAGCCAGGTTACTCAGAGCCGATATTTGCAATAAATATTTCGACAAAACAAAAGCACCCGCACACTTTTCAAGCTTTTATTGCAACGTTTCAGTCACACTGACCTTCATCAAGGCTGAGAGACAAAAAGACCAGGCAGAAGGGGCTGATGAAGGTCAGTGTGACCAAAACACTGCAATAAGTGAGTGCTTTATTTGTCATTGCGTTCAGGTGTTAGTCCTGAGCTGCTGCGACTGAGCCGCGCCGCCATTGTGAGCCAACATGACAGGCCTGTTTTCGGAGGAAGGGGAAACCAGAGCATGAAAGCCAGAAAAAAAGAGTGAGACGGTGCAGTGCATGGGCTTGTCTTTATTCTCTAAGTTAACCCCTTAACCCCCGCCTTAAAGGAACAGGCCACCGATTTTCCATACTGTGATATGTTCTTTGTGCATGCCCTCAGTCACGCACAAAGACCAGACAGGTACGCATCAACTCGTCTAAGCTCAGGTAAGGAAAAACACATTTTCTCCAGTACGGCCCATAGGCCAGGGTAACGCCTAATTTGAAAGCTAAGCTAAAACGGATCTAATATTTATCCTCACGTTGCTGTGTTCTCATCACTTTTTTGTGTTGTTTTTTATCGGGCTGCTCGATTATTGAAAAAATAATAATCAAAATTATTTTAGTCATAATTTAAATCACGACTAAATCTCGCTTGAAATAAGAAAGTAAAATTGCCAATGAGATGAGAACAATTTTCTTGCCCCATTGGCAAAGAAAACGACCTGAAATAAGGAAGAAATGTATTGAAATGAGTCAGAAACATCTCAGAACAAGTGAAATAATCTAGGACAAATGCCCAACTACATCTTAACTAGTCAAAACAACAAACATTTTGATTATTATGTTCAAATTGAGATGTTTATACTAGTCTAGTTAATTACTTTTTGCAGTGTACTGTTTCTTTTGATGCTTTAATCCTCATTTACGTCTTGTTTTTGTGGTAATTTTGTTGCTTTTTCATACATTTTTAAGCTTTTTTGTCCTGTAAGGTGAAAGGTTCGACCCTTCAACTACAGAGTACAGAAGGCGACTCAAGAACCTTCATTGAAGATGGACAACTCCTGCACGATCGAGAGCCTACACAGACATTGTCATACTCTACAGTTACTCTACAGGGAAGTCAAGGTAAAGTTCTCCATTTCACTGTGACACCCCTTAAAGCAAACATATCAATTCAAAGTACTGAATGAACGTATCGCGTATCCAATCGTCAAGCACCCAGTGATTCCTAGACCCAGTTCAGACTTCTGACACGCGTCCTCCCCGGGGATTATCCGGAGAAAAAGGCGGGGCGCGGACCGGTTGCAACATCAGAAGTTTAAAGCGTCCTGTGAAAATGTGTCAGTTTTTAATAACCCGCGGTAGATGAGAGCAGCGCGGCGTCTGATGGGGAGTTGAAAGGCGAGGCTCGCTGTGATCTCCTGACAAACCGAGACACTGGCAAAGCTCGCTGACGGAAACCGAAGACACGCCGACGCCAACGCGAGACGCAGTTCAAACATCGGTGGAATACGGGGGGTTTGGGGGGGAGGTCGGCAACGTTTTCTGGCTTCTGAGGCGATGCGTAGAACAATAGCGGCTCATTAACATATTTTATGAATGTTTCAATAATGACTTGCATTTACTGGTAACTATATGAAGTCATTTTTCTCCTATTCTCCCATGTTGGAAATATCGGCAAATGAGTCTTGACTGATTACAACAAAACTAAGAAATTTTAAGAAATTTGCCAAAAAGGAAGAAAGTAGAAGAAAAAAGTAAATGTAAGGGGGGGCTAAAATTGGCCTATTCTCTTCCGTCTTAAGTCACTATATGGAGGACTGTAATACTGATTTTAAAACAACACTTGATTAAGATCTAATTAAAGGTATTTAAGGGGAGACACTACAGACAAAACTCAATGTTCTCAGTTTTCAGGTTTTGGGCCAAATTGGTCTCTGAACATACAAGCTTTCACCCGGAAACAGAAAATATGCCTAATCTTCACAATAACATGTTTAAATATTGCGCTGATTCAATGTTTGCCCGTAGACTTGTATGGGACAATGCAATTTCAAGGGCCTTTTTCTCGAAACACATTTTTCTGTCATTGTGGCGACACTATGTCCACGTCAGTCGGACCTAAAGACTTCAAATTTTCCAGCCTTGGACTGAACAATATTTGGAAGATTTTTCAGAGGGATTTTTTTTATTATCTAATCCCTAAGCTCCATTTATTGAGTTTTGAATGTCAAAAAATAAGGCGAAAATTTAATTTTTACAAAATTTTCCACGGAAAAACATTATTAATATAACATTACTTATTTTACAACTAAACAAGAAATCCAAAATCCCCTCTGAAAAAGTCTTGGCAACTCATTTATTAATAAAATGAAACCATAAATTTGAATGTAGCTCTATACATTATTCAGATTTCGTCGCCGAAAAGATGGGAAATTTGGGGCATTTTTAGGCATAAAACACCTTGTTCTTATATGAAAAGATAAAATGACAGAAAACTTGCAATGTGTTTTTTTCTCACATTTATGCCAGTGATCGACAGCAAAAGTTTCAAATTGATATCTGTAAATAAACATTTTTTCCCTATTCACCTGCAGTGTCTCGCCTCTCGGTATCTCGGTATGGAAAAATGGTGGCCTGTTCTGTTAAGACCAAACAGTAAGCTAATGTTATGCTAACAGCGGCGAGTGCTAACGATCAGCAAAATCACATCTTTCAACAACAGTATGATGCTGTGAATGATTACATCACGTCTGCTCTTTTCAGAGGCAAATCCGGGGCTACAGTCGGTTTACATTGTGTTAGCCTCAACATGCTAACACAGAGACGGAACGCAACAAAAAGCTCATCCTACAGCCATTGCTTTCAATCGTTTAGTATTTAAAGGAACAAACAATTTATAATCCAAAGCTTTATAATCCTAAACTCCGACCTATACGATTAGAAAAGGTGCCTAGCCTCTGAGAGATTATAGTAAACGGCCCTAAAATGTCCTTTTTAGCCGACTGTTGTATGGGTTTTTAATGAGCAGGGATTTGTCAGTGGGTCGGTGTTTGACGCTCCTTAATTTGACAGTTCTCGCTGAAAATAACATTGATTGTTCCAAGTTTTGAGTTGTTAAAATTTCAGCGCTAAAACCGAGAAACAAACAAACAATTAGCGACTCGAGGTGCAGCGCTTTTCATCAGGTGTAAAAGAGACGCCGCGGAGTTATCACAATAAACAGCAGGAGTTTTTAGTCAGATTTGGAAATAGAAGCCAACAAAACTTTAGTTATCAGAGTTTTTAATGGGCTTTTGCTTCGCACAAGTTCAATTAATATTTCCACAATTATGTCGAATTGGAAAAGTTTGCACGCTGGAATTTGATGCCACAAATATTGATTTTTGTTTATAAGGTAAAGAAATTTGCTACATTGGTCTTTTGTTTTTTATTCTCCGTCTACAATTGCATTTTCTGTGAATGATGGAATAAATCCCGCAGTGAAAATGATTCGACCTTAGTTCTGTTGTTTCACGATAGGTTTTGTTTCACGTGGACTAACCCAGTAATTAGAGAATTGACAGTTTAAAGCAGCACTAAGTAACTTGTTTACCTTAATAAATCCTTCCCGTAGTCCTTCTGGGGTAATACAAGTGTTAATGGGATGACGGGGGGTCTTTCATCTCCCCCTGGTGTCTCTGGCCAGAAAACCCCAATTGCAAGTTGGCTGTCTATGGGTTGGAGGCCCCAATACACACAAATGGAATCACTAAGAAACTAACAGGCTAACGGGCAATGCTAACTGCGGGCTAGCGCCACTTAAACAGTATTTATAGCCAAGTTTGAGTGAAACAAATGATCTCCATGTGTAATTGGATGAACAATATCCCTCTGTCCCTTTGTCTTTTCTGTCAGCGTAGTATTTACTCTCACGGACAATTAATGAGTAAAAAAACGTGACATGCTACGACACCTGCAGTGGCGCTTATGTCCTCTAGGGGCATGAGTTGCTTAGTGCAGCTTTTAGGCGAGACACTACAGGTGAATTTTCTCCAGTTCAGTTTACCCAAATGTAAAAGTTTGACCCAAATGTACAAGCTTCTCGACCCACAAAACTCATCTAAGATTTTTGTTGCTTTTTCGTCACCTGCTTTGTTGAGTTTGTTTTCACTCCTTTACTAGCTTTTAGATTTGGGTATAGCCAGACTGGAGAAAATGTTAAAATGCTGTTTTTTATGAAGCCGTACCTGCAGCCTTCATTCATCGCCTTATCAACGGCAGCCGTTACCGATCATAATCACGGCCCAGCTCAAGCCGCACCATCACATCAGCCAATCATCGCAGCTGCTCATGCTTCAGCCACTCATCGCCCAGGATCCCCTTCTTAAGCCGTGCTGCGACCCTCCTCCACCCCCCATCCTCCTGGCCTCTGCTCGGCTCTGCTAGTCGTACAACTTGCCGCCCCGGGTCTCATCCTACCACCACCAGTGTCCGGGATCCAGGGGAAGAGTCTAACCATCGTCCATCAACGCCATGTATAGATACAGACAGTCTCTCTGGAATCACCCATATATGGTCATTTTTAAAAACAGTTAAGGGGGAAAACAATTTAGAAAAAATTTATATTTTTTCTAGTTATTCAAAAACGACTGTAACAAATGCTGAAATATGAATATAGTTTCTACTAAATAATGATACAAAGACATGGGGAGGAGCAAAGTGGTTCAACAGCCCATAAATACATGAATAACGGAGAATGCTAACTTGATGCTACATGTTAGCATCGGGCTAATGCTAACGGTTAGCTCGCGCTTGCCACAACTGCCTTTTTTTCACTTCTACTGAACAATCTGCTGTGAGAAAATATCCATATGGGCCCGATTTACACTTGACTTTATTTGTATGTGATAAATAAGTTGATATTCCACCAGAAAATGGCAAAAACGAGTGGAAAATTGTGTTTCTCTAAAGATCCTATTTTCCCCCTCGGCGAAGCCACGCCCCCTTCTATGACGAGATGCCGTCTGTACCTATTCCATATCATTACTGCAATCTTCCGCCGGGGTCTGAGCCCAAATCACGATTCACGTTCAATAAAACTTTCCACATTCTGTCTTTTCAGGTTGAAATTTTGTTAATATAATAGTTACAAAGAACTTTTCAGAGGGAATTTTGGATGCTGTTTAGTTTTTGAATAAGCTTTTCATAAGTGGAAGAAAATATCTGTAAAAATTCCGATTTTAATTTTGGGGGTTCAAAGCTCAATAAATATGGTGAGGAATGAGGAATTAAAAAATTCCTCTAGAAAAAAAAAAAACAGGAAGCGCTTTTCACTTCCTCTTTTTCAAATTACTAAGTACTATACTGGAAAGTGTGGAGTCTGTGGGAGCTGCTACAGTGGAAGAAAGGAATAAAAACATCATTTAATTTGGAGAAAACAAGATGATAATAATGTCTGTGCACGTGTGTATTACTCTGATGTGAAAAATGTATATTTTCACCTGCCATGTTTTGCCTTAATTAGTTTTATATTTATCTTTCAGGTGTTCAAGAGAAATAGTCATACGTTCCTCAAAGTCCTTACTAAAGCACAACACTGCAGTAAAAACAGACCACCTCGGACTCGGAGTAAAAAAAAATTAACTACATCACATGAACACAACCTATATCTACACTTTTGCTTCATTTTGCGAGATTCCAAATACAACATTCATGGCATTACGCGTGTGATATGGGGCTTTGCAAACCCAGTTGTAAATTTATAGACCCGTTCTCTCGGCATCAGTCAATATGTCAGTGTGACAGAGAGGAGCAGACAGTAAAAATCAATTGATGGAGCCACTGCAGTCTCCCCAGGTCTTGTCAGTTTAATGTGCAGAAGGATGACAGCGGTGGGGCAGTAACATCATCCAGCTATACGCTCGTCTACGGCGCCCTGGGGTAGAGTGGTTACTGTGCCGTGTGCAGACATTCGTGCGCTCCAATAACGCAGGTCCACAAATGTTAATAGGTGAATTTGTATTACATATCTTTAAGTGCCATGGCTTCGATTGGGGAGTGGTCTGTGAGCCTCCAGTGGCCCACACTGGTCACACGTCTGCTCAAAGCGCTGGTGCGTTTAAGGCAGGTGAAAGCATTGATTTTTCACGCAAAACCAAGACGAGCCAATCATAGCACGGGAGGCGGGAGTTAATGGTGTGTCATCTTCCGCGCTAGGATTTCCCATCAACCAGTGCTCCTCCGGGCCGCAACCAAAGCAGTGACGATGGCGGCCGTGACACAACGATCTTTTACCAGTGCCCTTTCTCCTGTTTTAAATGAGCTGGACTTGTCCTTAAAAGAAAGGAAACAGGGTCACTCAAATTTCAAATTGCTTTTTTCTGGTCCAAACTCATCTCAAACTTTCCTAATACATTTACAACATCAACATGTGTCACAGGGACTGAGTTTAAACCAGGTTTCACAACTTTCAGGAGGAAAACGGTCACTTCACTGTAAAAAATGCCTACTAGCCTGGCATTTTATGACTGTTTAAAAGGCTTTAAAAACAGTATTTTTTGGATAAATGTCTGCTTTTAACATATACTAAAGGACAAAACAAATTTTATTCCAATAACAGAAAATTGAAAAAATCAAGGATATCTCCTTTAAAGCCACAGAAGCTGCTCTGAGGGCTTTCACTAGAACATTTACTCGACTGCACGTGTGGACGACAAACAATCATGGCGGAGGACGTAAACGCAAAGCATAGGTCGTTGTGTTTGATTGGTTTGCTCTGGTTCAAACTGCAATCACTAGCTCCGCCCCCAGTCTCGATTTGGAAATTGCGTCCTATTACTACAATTCCAGACTTCCAGTCTTTCTATGTATTTATTAATACCTAAATAAAGTCAGTCTGGCTTCGTGCCAGGCTGCAGTTCATATGAGCTGGAAGAGAGGACTTTGAACTTCGTGACAGTTTTTGTTTCATGTGAATTGGCCCAGGAATTACAGAGAAATTAAGTCTAGGAATCTGCCTTTTGACAGTTACCATAGTTACCACCATGGATTTTTCAGCTGCCTCACCTCAATTTTAAAATATAGGCTCTTTAGAATGTTGTGAGGTCACATAAACGCAACCTATTAGATATTTTGAAAAAAAAACTCTCCCTCTGAAAAATGTCGGTACATCTAAGACTGGAAAGAGTCTGTAGGAGCTACTAAAGTGGAGATGTGGTTGCAAGAGTAAAGGGCCTATGTCCATGTAGCAGAGACGACCAGACACTGCAGTCTCCGCAAAGTCTCCCCAACTCGGATTGACTGTGCGCTCACTAAGGGCCTGTCTCATCGGCCTGAGTATGCACACAGAGAGACTACCAGGAGACTCGCCTTATCTCCAGGAGACGTCTCAGAGACATCTCCGTGACCAGCGGCAACTCCAGTTTTGAACTAGTCTCCAGAAGGGAAACGATGATTACAGTGCCATCTCGGTCCAACCTCGTGCTAAAGGACTTCCTTACAGCGAGCTTAATCTGCCGTCACACGTGCGAAGAGCTGACATGTGAAGAATCACAGCTTTGCTTTCGGTGCTTCGCTAAACACGCAAAAAGAAGAAGACAGTTTGCTTGTTGTCGTTGTTTCTTTTCCATTTGCATTCCCAACAACCGTCACAGAAGCGCATCCATAATTCATACGCCGTAACAGTCTCCCATAACTGCTGCTCTCCCGGGTGTTCCAATTTATGACGGGGAGGAGCCATTCTCAGCAGGCGCCGATGGATTATCGGGTTTGACATTGAGCAGCGCGCACAAGAATCAATAGAAGAAAGCCTGGTAATTAATACAAGTTTAAATATTTATTCACGGAAGGCCATAAGACTTTCTCACTGTACCCGGCAGAGAAAGTAATCTGGTATGACTTGGTTTCAAATGTAATTTCAAGGTAGAACTAACACGTGCAAAGGAAAATTGATTAGGGAAATAAGACATGTGCATGTAGCGTTTAAATAACAATGATTTGGGACTTCCAGAAACTATCTGCACGTAAAGCGGTCTTTCAGAGCTGCTGTATGACAAAGGCTACAGGTACTTCTACTTCTACTGCTATACTTCAACTGTTACTAATGGTTATAATAGTAACTGTTCTGATCTGGGGTCGCTGCAGTTCTGGTCTGGTCTAGGTTCAGCAACACTTTATGCCCAAAGAATCAGCCGACGACCTGAACATCCTGAATAACCGGGCGATTCCAATGGATTTCTTTCTCCCTGATGGCATGGGGGAAATTCCAAGATGACACTGACATTGTGAAAGAGTGGCTCAGGGAGAATGAGACATCAGCTTCCCACATGGATTGGCCGCCACAGAGAATGTTCCTGTAGTCAAAGCTAAAGGCGCTACGACCGAATATCAGAGCGTGGGAACTTTGTTTATGGTCAGGCAGTGTATATTTTAACAGTTGGGGAAGGCGATATGGCAGAACATGGTCTTTTTCCAATTTTAGCAACATTTCTCAACAATTCCTCTCTTTTGGTACACACTGTAGTTTCTGTGTTTCACATTGTTTTACTGTACTGGATACTTTTGTACATCTTTGTTGTGTGAGCCATGAAAGACCCAGGTTTTAAAGTAAACAAACTAAGGATGTACCGATGCGATATTCAGTATTGGTATCGGTGGCCGATCCGGGCATTTTGAGAGTCGGTTTGGATCGGATTTGATGACTGGACGGGTCCCATACAAGACGGCCTTGAATCTGCGGTCATGGATCCAGGACCACAGATTCACGGCCTTCATGCTATCGCTAAGCTCGGATAATGATTTGATTTATTTGATTTGATTTATTCTTACTATTTTGTGCCCAGCCCTCATGGGCTTACAAGACACCTTGTAAAACAGAATTCAGAGGCTGCCAAAATAAAATCACAGAACCTGTACAATCAATCACAACAGAACAACATCCACATCACACAGGAGGATATACATTCATTTGTCTACTATCGTTAACCTGCCGCTAACACCTGCTTCTAAAAAACGTTCTAATTTAAAATTCAAAGCTAAATCCAAAACCTCTTACATGTGTATAAAACAACAACTGGTAAAATTACTGTAATATCCATAGGCTATAATATAAAATGATATATAATGATATATTATATAAAAATATAACAATACAAAAAGACAGTATCGGATTGGATCGGTATCGGCCAGATAAAGTGTCAAAATATTGGATCGGGAGCTCAAAAAATCAGTGCATCCCTAAAACAAACAGCTAGCTTATAAACTCATAAAAGACATTTGAGAGGTACATTTCTTCTCCTGAAACACTGAAGAGGCACCAAGAGCACCTCACACCTGCAGCACAGAGGAGGCGCCACAAGAGGCGCTACAGGAAAGAAAAAAAAGGGATAAACAAGGAATTATCCGGGCAAGACTCACAGCTAAGCCTTCACTTTACTGAAGCCAGCTGAATCGGCCTGTTCCTCATTCGCACCATGTCAGAGCCTGAGCCGTAGGAGAACTGTGTGTGTGCAGTGACTTAAGGTATTTGAACATAAACTACAGAAAGCAAAGGAAAAAACACACTGAATCCCGGTATGGCTCTGATTCGCCGAGCTTGATAGTAACTACGGTTTTCCATTTGAATCCAAAATCGAAACAGCCTTCACAGCGAAGCCTTTCACGGAGATTCAGGGAGCGTTTCCAGCCGACAGGGCCCCAATGACACGCCGAGTTTTATTCCCAGCCTGTAGCACGTTTTACGGCGTCCAAATGGATACGGTCCCAGGGGAAAGCAGAGAGAGCCAGATCTGAAGGAGCCACTGAAATAAATCCGCAGGCTTTCGGGACATTATGGAGTGGAGCAGCGGGAACTTACGGAGGTCTGGGGAAGCGGGGAGAGGAGACTCGTATCCAAGCAATATGAAGTAAAGTTCTAGTGGTACTGGCAGTAATAGTACTTGGGCTTTTAGGGCATTAAAAGTGGAGCGAAGGGAAAACTGAGGGAAGTAAAAAAGTCTGTAAACAATCCTCATGATAAGTGATGATCATGTAATGGAGCTAAAGTTACTACAGTGCGATTTTACTGATTTTAACCTGTGTCAAAGCTTCGTACAAGGCTTTGTTGTTAATAAAGTTGTGATTTTTTTGCTGTGTTTGTCTATGGAGCTGCATACAGACCAGGAAGTAGCTTTGTTTTAGTGTGTGATGTCACTACTTCCTGTCATGTACATTAAAAATACATTGGATTTAAAAGACAAGAGTAAATAAATGTCAAGCCAAGAGTTTCATAAAAAGTATTTCAGATGGCGGTGGTGGAATTTGTTAGCATCAAAATAGTGCTAGCCTTTAGCTTCCAGGCTAAAACATATATAGTAGTATCAGACTATGGTATCAACATCCTGAGCAATGTTTTAACATGTTGTAAGTGATTGTCTAACAGCTGTCCTTGAACCATTTAATTATTATTTATTTCAACCTGGCACGGCTAACAGTCATGACCCTAGGAAGTTAGCATCATGTTGCGATTGAGGCCGTTGGAAAGCTTTGCACAAACAATCACTAAAATCCTTGAGCAAAAACCACGGCAACACCGTCACTGTTTAGTCCTTCGAAAATACAGACAATATTTCGACAAAATTCAAAGATTTGCTTAAATACGATTGGCCCATAGAATCCTCAATAACACTGCACCAACTGAATAACTTAAGCACTTAATCCTGTACACATCTGCTGTGAGAACCACACGAGCCTCAGCCGGGGGGCAGTGTAGCATACGCAAATGTAAAACTGCTTTTGCACAATCATATAAAGCAATAAAGGAATGGAACGAGCTCACAACGGACCTAAAAAGTCAAACAGACCTTTTCCAGTTCACAGTAGAACTTAAAAAGCTGGTGCAATGTGATTTGGGCAGCGCCAAACAGCTGCCCCCACGACAACAGAAAAGTGGAAGAAAAAAGATGGATGGATGTATATTATCTATGTAACCAGGGACTGCAGATGGAAACTAGCTTTTTAGCTATAGTCTGGTGCAGAACATATCTGTCTTTGAGCTTAAAGAGACTATACAGAGTTTAAAAATGTTAAAGCTAAGTATTTTCATCAAGTCATGACCTAGTGTGTAGAATGAGCTCAGACCTGTTAACCACAACTGCCTCTAAAATCCTGCACTGTCACTGAAAAAGGTGTTAATTCGGGTCCGAAGTGCCGTCATGCACAAGCTTAATATAGAAGCTGCAGTTACGCAAAAGACCTGAGGTGGCAGTAGTGAGTATAAAATGACTAACTTGTATCTTGCCCCTTTAACCCCTTAACTCACATTTTCTCCAGTTTGGCTTTACCCCAATCCAAAAGCTTCTGGAAAAAACGTCTGAACATAGCGACTGAACTGAGATGAAAACAATGATGAAGATGTGACTAAAAAGTGACCAAAAAGGACAAAAATGTGACAAAAAATTACAAAAAATTTGCAAAAAATTACCAAAAAAAGACAAAAAAAATTACTAAAAAAATAATTTGAAAAAAGACAAAAAATTACAAACAAAATTACTTGAAAAATGACCAAAAAAATGACAAAAAAGTGAGTTGAAATAAATGAGTTGAAAACCCCCCCCCAAAAAAAGGATGGAAAAAAATCTGATGACGTGAGGATAAAAGATCCATTTAGATGAGCTTTGTAGATCTTAGCTTGAGGTGTTACACTGGCCTACAGGATTTGGGTAAAGCTGAACTGGAGAAAATGCTCTCGGTTCAGGCGGGAGTTAAGAGCTTAATGTCTTCGTGCACTGTCCCTTCAGTAAAGACTAAACGGGCAGTATACATCATAGAAATAACAAGAAGGAGCGGCATTGGATCCCAAAATATGCTAGTCCGGTAAACTTTTCATCTGCTCAATGTATTTTTCCTATAGTCGTTAGCATTAGCTCATCAAACACTGCACATTATGTACGATCCAGGTGTTTTCAGGTGTTGTCAACCATCCATTGGAACTAATGCTGTCCTCGTAACACGTTTTCCCCCCTGTTTTTGAAGCCGTTGTGGTGCTTTAGTAAGTAGTATTAGTAAGTAGTAACTGGTGCAGAAATAGGCGTAATCCATAGTCCGCGTGTAGGTGAGCGAGTGGAGGAGTCAGTGGAGGAGGATTATCTGTGATGTGCTGTAATTGTATAGATTTTTAATGCAAAAAGACCATTATACAATATGACAGCAGAGCAAAGGAAGCAGAGTTTACAGAAGCAACAACAGAAGAATGAACAACAACAGTAGTGGAAGTGGTTGTTTCCAAACGGTTGAGTGAAATAATCGTTGAGTGTGGGAGGTCGGAGGAGGAGGAGGAGAAGCATGAACTGAATCCTGTATTATGTTTAGGGATCATTACGCAATGCAGAATAAAACGCCGAGCGGAGATTTATGTGCACAGACTATCGGCCCAATTAGGAAAGGTAAAGACAATGGAGACTATGGATTAACAGACGGAGCAGGATTGAACCCACACAGCAGGAGTTAAATCTGCAAAGGCAGGACGCAGATGACTAAATGCAGAGCTTTTATTGCACCGAATCACTGTAAGGTCCTTTATATACTCCAAAATAATGAAAGCACATTTTGGACAATTCACAATGGTACTTTATGCTCCAGGACTAAGGAAACACATCATGCAAAATCTTTTTTTATTGAACATCAAAATTCAAGATTAAGAAATGAAATACGCACAGATTTTTTCCCATTCGTGGCATTAAAGAGATCATATTTGGGCATTAAAACCTGATTTTTATAGCCCATAATCCTATGCTTTATCAGTTCGGAGTCTTTCCTCAAAGTGTGGCCGTGCTGAAGCTGTGAACTAGGCCGTAAATCGAAACAGAAAGCATTTTTTTTACGAGTTATTCCCACAGCTGCCAGTAGAAGGAGCCCCAGGCAAAGCCTTCACCAGCTCTAATGCCTGTTGTTAACTTTTAATTCCTACAGGGACATGATTTAAAGCAGCACTAAGTAACTCATGCCCCTAGAGGCCATAAACGCCACTGCAGGTGTCGTAGCATGTTACGGTTTTTTACTCATTAATCGTCCGTGAGAGTAAATACTACGCTGACAGAAAAGACAAAGGGACAGAGGGATATTGTTCATCCAATTACACAATGGAGATCATTGTTTTCACTCAAACTTGGCTGTAAATACTGTTTATGTGGCGCTAGCTCCAGTTAGCTTTGCCCGTAAACCTGTTAGCTTCTTCTTCGTGATTCAATTAGTGTGTATTGGTGGCTCTGACCCGGCGGCAGGAAAGTTGCAATCGTAGTTTTCTGGTCAGAGACACCAGGGGGAGATGAAAGACCCCCCAATCCTCCCATTAACACTTGTATTACCCCCAGAGGGACTACGGGAAAGATTTAGTTACTTAGTACTGCTTAAAAGTTGTAAAACATAAAAAATCAATGCTGAGGCACCAAAAATGAAAGTTTAATTTTAAGCCCAAAATACAGGATATGTCCACTTTAACCTCTTAACTCCCGCCTGAACTGAAAGGATCTTTTTCCTCATGTCATCACATTTTTTATCCATCATTTTTTTGTTAGGTATTCAACTCATTTTTGTAACTTTTCTGTCAAATTTTTATCACATTTTTGTCAATTTTTTTGTCACATTTTGTTACATTTTTGTCACATTTTTATCACATTTTTGTCACATTTTTTACAATTTTTTGTCACATTTTTGTCATTTTTAAAAAAAAAAATTTCGTCACTTTTTGTCAATGTTTTCTCACTTTTTTGTCACATTTCCATCATTGTTTTCGTCTCAGTTTGTTGCTATTTTCACAGCTTTTTTTCCAGAAGCTTTTGGACTGGGGTCAAGCCAAACTGGAGAAAATGTGCTCGGTTCAGGTGGGAGTTAAGGGGTTAATGACATTTTCCTATAGTTCCAGGTCTCGACCACAACACATTTTAAGGCAAAAAAAAAAAAAACATCATCAAATAAAATCATATATTTAGTCATTTCTACAAAGTTATGGAGTAAAAGAAGATTACTCAGCTGCGACTCCACTCCCGTCGCAGACTTTATCAAAACCCCGGCTCTAAATTTATGGACGTGCTCTTCTGGCATCAGTCAATATGTCAGTGTGACGGAGCAGAGCAGACAGTAAAAATCAATTGATGGCGTCCTCTCCGCGCTCGGCTGGACCCACTTCATTTCTCCAAAGGTTTTGTCAGAATAATGTCCCGAACGATGACAGGCGGTGATTTAAATGAGTGGCATGAAGGGAAGTACCTGGATTCTGAACATGCATTTGCTGATTGACAAATGAAACGTGAAGCCGACGATCGCGCCCGTCTCGTTGATGTAAAGATCGATACAAGTTTCCGACTAAAAAGTGTAAAAAACTGGTGATTCTATTGGTGGTTTTTAAGTTTCATATCTATAGTGGAGCATTTGGAGCATGTTAGTGTTCGACAATGGTTTTGCTGTTTTAGTGACGCAGAAAAACATAACCTGGAATGTTCCGCCGTGTGGCTATAAATCACTTTACACTTCTGTACACCTCAGCGTTGGTATTTGAAGAAGTTTTTATTGTCTTATTGTCAGGTTCATAAACTAGGAAATATTCTTGGTGTAGACGTGCAACATAAAACACATAACACCAAATTTAGATACAAATAAGCTTTAAAACTCTAAACTATAAGGCTTCAGGGGGCATGCATAAAAAATATTACAATAAATAACATACCAAATATAAAATGGGCCTGTTTTGACTTCAATCGAACACAAGATGATTGGAAAACCTTGTTTGTGAGCAGAGGACCGGGAGTTTTGGACTTTTGTGTACTTTTCTGTATGACTTTTGTAGAATAAAGTTGCCATGTATTATAATTTCAGCTGAAAAACATTTCAAATTTGGTTAAGTAATGTTTATTTCAAATAATTGTTTCATTATCTCGAAAACATACCAATAAAATGAAATGAAATATTCACTGGGTGACTGTGGCTCAAATGGTAAAGTGGTTTAAGTTAATGTTAAGTGATACTATATTAATCCATCCATTAATTTTCCTCCATTTGTCCGTTGCCAGATCATGGGGGCAGCTGTAGGAGTTGCCCAAATCACACTGCACCAGCCCCTTATGGCCCCTCCTGCAGGTGGTGGGTCCACAGGAGGTCGGCCTCATGGTTCAAACCGGGCCTGTTGGTCTCTCATAAGGGGCTTCTGACCCGCTCTTTGTCTGACCCGTCACCAAGGACCTGTTTGCCATGGGAGACCCTACCGGGGACACGAAGCCCCCCACAACAGAGCTCCTAGGATCATTCAGGCGCTCCTTCTCTGCATTTGACCCATCCTCAATGCCGCTGGAGCGACCTGTAGGAGCAGTGAGCAGCCAGCGTAGGCCAACGCTCGGAGGCCATCTCCAGATCAGGAGAACATCCATTATCATTTCCCGACATGTACGTCTGGGTCTGATCTCAGTGGCAGCGTTACATCTGTTCAACCGACCATTCAGTGAGCGAGGGGGCGGGGCTTGTGGGCTCGTAGGTGACGTCAAGCATTTGCGCCACATTTGCTGGTTGTAGTTTGCCAATGGCGGCGGATACGAAAGTAATGGAAGCTCTTCAATCCGTTCTGGCTCGGCTTCAAAATATCCAGAGATTAAAATTGAAGCCTTGGAATGCGCAAGGAATGTCCCCAAGAGTTATGATGGAGTTATGATAGAGTTATGATGGAGTTATGATAGAGTTATGATGGAGTTATGATAGAGTTATGATGGAGTTATGATAGAGTTATGATGGAGTTATGATAGCTGCTTCACTCACTCGGACCAAACGCTAGCGAAAATCAGATCCAATTGTTTCAAGGGAGTTCACCTCCCACCTGATAACGGAGCTCAATTGTGAAGATCCAGACCCTTGTACGAAACGCAATGAGTACGAGGGTCTGGTAACACCAGGCAAATTCACCTGCTGTCTTTATCATAGTTCAAATGTAATCTTCTTACGCATGCCCTTCCAGTCTTATCTGAAATTATATGTTTTATGTTTCATGTTGCACGATTGACAGGAAGTTTAGTTGTGAACTGATTCATAACCATGGCAATAAAACCAAATCTGATTCTGATTCTAATGTATGACACGGGGAGAACATGCAAACTCCACACAGAAAGGCCCTGCTTTCAGCGACATAATGCACCCTCCAAATCTTAAGAAAGATTTCTCTGTCTGTGGCATTAAACAAATTGTATTTATGAATTAAAAGCATTACATTCACTGCTGCCTGTAGAAACCCTGTTATTACTACAAATATTATGAACATTATTTCTGTGTTGGTAACCTCCTCATGACATCATCGAGTGGAACAGAGGGTTCTCGGTCTTGAGACGGAAAAACAAACCGAATATGCAACAAAACACGACTCCGGGTCTGTTTTAATGAACGCGGGAACATTATAACAAGCTGACATTTCATTCTGAACATTATGAAACCTTTCAGAGTGGGTTTTCATCCCACCCTCTCAGACTCTTTTTTCAGAAACATCCAAAAGTAAACGCCGCATATGGAGAACCTGGCTGTTTAGATTCCTGTCAAGCTCCATTATCCCACTATATTTACCCAACCACTCCACAAAGAGGCGTCGCCTATAGCGCGCCGTGATCCCCCACCCCGGCAGCAGCGCCGCAATTCACACTTTTAAATCGTACAGCACGACCGAGCCACTGAGGGGGAAAAAATAAAGCTTATCTCCAAGAAATGTACGGAGAGGCTTGCAGAGGTTGTGCGGAGTCAGCGGCCGCGGCGCCACAGTGCCCCCTGTCGGCCGCCGGGGGGAAAGGCCGGGCCGTTTCTCTACAGATAAAAGTGTGTTTCGTTCCTGCCCATCCCCCACGTCTTCAAACGCTGCAGTCACTACGGGCTCCGAGTCTGAGTGCACAACAGGGGCAGCGGGAAGACGGACAGATGGATGCATGGGAAGAAGGAGGGAAAGATAGAAAGATAGAAAGATACATGGAAAGGTGGAAGGATAGATAGATAGATAGATAGATAGATAGATAGATAGATAGATAGATAGATAGATAGATAGATAGATAGATAGATAGATAGATAGATAGATAGATAGATAGATAGATAGATAGATAGATAGATAGATAGATAGATAGATAGATAGATAGATAGATAGAAAGCAACATCTGGCAATACGGACACCACACATCGCAGTGTTTTAATGAGAATATGAATATTAATGAAGCTGCTGTTTTCCGTTGCTTTTACTGTCAACAGTGGACAAGAACTGGTCCGGCACTGACAGTAATTCACTTATTAATGCAGCGCTGAACATTAATGAACGTGTCGCTGCCAAACACGGCTCAAATCATTCTGAAACATATTTTCGTGCGGTGTTACGTCACAGGTTCATTCAGAGTTTGGTGCAGATGTTGGTGAGTCTGTGTCTGATGTTCAGGTTTAGTGCTGATTGGTCTAAAACAGGGGTGGGAGACGTCAGGCCCAGGGAAATAGGGGAATTATAATTGAGCGGAGTTTGCGGATGGCTCAGGCCAGGCTGGCACATAACAGACATGGGCAACAAAAATGCTAAAATACTGTAAAATAAACAAAAAATCCAGTTTTCTAGGTGGAACCCATATGTCTAGGAGCAGAACAAAGCTAATATTTATACAAAACAAAGATTCAGATCATATTTGGTCCTTCAGGGAGAAGTTTGGTCCCCAATTTTTTCAAAATATTTCTCTCTTATTTGACTTATTAACATTTTTGTTTTCATTTTCCATTCATTTTGAGCATTTTGAGCACCCATCGCAGTGTTTGGAACCCGATTCAGTGAGTCGCAAGTCTTTCCCAGAAACCATTTCTTTCAAAAATATCTACTTTAAATGACAATGTTTTTAGATGATTATTTTTTTGTCATCACGGCTTATTTATTTATTTGGTCAGGACAGTTTAGTTTAGTTTATTTTATTTATTTGACAGGGACATGTACAGGAGCATTAATCAGCAGATGAAAAGATGCTTTGTACCAGACTTTGGCTCTTGGAGCTAATTTCCATCTGCAGTGCATGTTAATGGGACTCATGCATGTAAACACGGCACACAGGATTGGAGCCTGGGGCTTATTTCCATCCGTCGTCCCCCATGCGCACTCTCAAACACACTGTCATTCATCCTGGCTATTGTACATGTTTTTAGTGGTAGGGGAAACCACAGTCAAGGGGAGAACATGTTAACTCCACACAGAAAGGCCCCGTCCTGGTGGGAATCGAACCCGGGACCTTCTAGCTGTGATTGTTGTCGGACATGGGGACCCCTCCCCGAATATTGACGGGTATTTCGCACACTGGTCCCAGCCATTAAATATAAAAAAAGACATAGAGACGCTCCAACTACTGGTTCGACTATAGAGTTCAGGAAGTTACCATGGAGATCCGCCATCTTTGCAGCTGTTAGCATACATTTACATTGACTAACATTAGCTAAAAACAGTATAAAAAGTGGAGAAAAAAGCCGTGGAACAGCTCCATGAGCTGCTGAGTTACTGCTGCGAAAAAAACATCTAACTCACCGTGGTGTCCAAGTGTTTTAATGTGAACAATAACTCCAGTATTTCAACTTTTAAGTCTCCATTAGTTTATAATGGCTGCTAATCCCATAATGCTTAGAGATATGACAATTGTATGTATTGTACTATTTCTTCAACTAGTACTACAATGTCTCCAGCTACTGATCTGCAGCAGCAACAACAACTGCTAATACAAATCTGCAACATTTTAATCTTTAAAAAAAAGTCAGTAACAGACAATCTGGCAAAAAAATCTTTCATTTTAAACAACACATCAGATACAAGCTCTGGCATCAGTGTGGAGTGTAAGTGTGGAAGAGTTTCAAAGGAATGTCCTGACATTCATCACTTCAGAATATGTTTCAAAAGGAAGGACTTGAACTCATGACTTATGAAATCTGAAGGATGCAAAGACTTAGTTGAATTGTTTTAAAACTGTAAAGGAAGCAGTTGTCGTCAGTATGAGTTTAGTGAAAGGCTTTGGAATTAAACAAGGTTACACTTCATCCCCCTACCTTTTGTCGAAGATAAACGTAATATAAAAATAATTACAATGCTTGAAATAAACGATCTGATCTCATCTACAATCTAATCTAAGCAAGGCTAAGGTTCACTGTCCACAGACGAACGTTTCTCTCTCTATTTCCACCACGACAGAAGCTGCTGCTATTGTATTAAAGAGAGGAATCCGGGGCGGCGAGTCTCGGCCTGTTCGGAGCATGGATTAAATGTCAGGGTCGCGTGTGTTGATGCTGGGATGGATTTTAAAAGGCGAGAAGAAAAAGAAAAGAAAAAAAAAACCCACAAGGTGCATTTTGAGAACAAGTCGCAACTGGACAAGGAGGAAGGAGAAAGTGCTGTAAATGATACGGCTGCGCTCTTGTAAAAATACCTCGGAAAAACGCCACACAGGCTGACTAATGTGTCCGATACTTTACGACAGGGAGGCGGGAAAACATGCAGACTTCAGGCAGACGAGAGGTCGCAATTACCTTCATAGTGGAATGTAAAAAAGTGAGTAGCATTTTATTGTTTCCTTCAAATGTACTGGAGTAAAAGCAGAAGGCTCTCAGCAAAAATCCGATCGAGCGCTCCAGGTGAAAAGGTAAATCTGTCAAAGTTCTCGGGTCTGCGGTCCTGACAGATCGCCGCCGGGTGAAGGATGGGCCCGATTTCCCCGACAGAGACGGTAAAACACCGCGTTGACCAGAGTCGAGAGGAACAGAGCGGCGGCTTCAGCGTTCTGTCCTCGGGCTGGAAAACTGAGGTTCAAAAGGTCACGGAAACACGTATTAATCTGACAGAAATATGCAGTGGGAGGAGCTTAAGGAGGGCAGAGGAGGTAAAGGAGCTGAGATTGAAAACACTGACCTAATTAGCTTCACACTATGGAGTCCTGCGCATTAAAGGGGGCACAAACGGGAGTCATATACAAACAATGTATTTTTTTGGCACCTCATTCATCATTTTTTAAGAGGGATTTTTTTTTATAACTAATTCCTAGCCTGATTTATTGAGTTTTAAAAGGAACAGGCCACCGTTTTTCCATACTGAGATATATATATCGTGCCCGTGGACAAGCTTGGTCACGTCCAACTTCCCCCCCCGTTTGGAGCTATAGGAATATACTGGGAGAGGCCAAATGCTGACAACATCTTTGGTCGTTTCGCGTGACTGAGGGCACACACAAAGACCAGACAGGTACACATCAACTCTTCTAAGCTCAGGTAAGAACATATCTCAGTATGGAAGAATGGTGGCCTGTTCGGGGGCGGGACTAGAGAAAAAATACATTTTGTGAATCAATTTGAAACATCTGTTGTAGATTACGGACAAAAATATGAAGAAAAAAATGTATTGCAAGTTGTCTGCCATTTTATGTTTTCATATTTCAGGCCTAAAAATTGTCAAAATGGCCGATATTTTCAGCAACAAAATCTAAGTAAGGGATAGGTCCAGGTTTAAATGTATTATATCACTTTGTTTGTGTATCAGTTACTAAGATTTTTTTCAGAGGGGATTTTGGATCTTGTTTAGTTTTTGAATGTGCTAATCATAAATGAAAAAATCTGTTTAAAAAAAATCAAATTTCGTGTTCAAATCTGGATTAATCAGACTCAGATTTAGATATCAAAAAATCCTTCTGAAAAAACCTTCCGCGGGCTGAAGCGAGCTTAGACGAGTTGATACGTACCTGGTCTTTGTGCACAGTTACGCACAAAGACCAAAGATGTTGTTGCATTTGGCCTCTCCCATTGTATTCCTATGGCTCCAAACGGGGTGTGAAGTTGGAAGCGACCAAAGACCAGACGGGTACGTAATCAACTCGTCTAAGCTCAGGTAAGAACATATCTCAGAATGGAAAAAACGGTGGCCTGTTCCTTTAAGACCAAGACTGTGTAGTGGTGAGGTTGTTGTGTGAGTGGAGCAAGGCCACTGTTGAGAAAAATTGCCTTGAAGTTTTGTAACAAGTGCCAGATTATTTCTTCGGTCTTTCGTATGGTTGGCTTCCAGAAAGAGAAAGACCATATTTGGATTATAGCTCATCTCAGGGACCCTTCACTGGACACGTGGATGTAAAATATGTCAATATTTGTGAGAGAACACGAGTGAAAGCCGGTTTTGCGAAGTGATGTTGTAGCTCCTTCCGGGATATCATTTTTATCCTCTGACATGAAAAATAAGATGTTGAGGGAGGAAACTAGCAAAAAAAATCTCCACTTTGACCACTGCGTGTTTCCACCTGCAGCGTCTCGCCTTATAGCACATAAAAAAATCATCTTCAATATTATCGTTTATGTATTCCAGTCACAAAATATCACATTGTTTTTCCAAAGTTTGGTTATTGTGACCAAACTAAACACCCTGCCTCGCAGCGCTTTATCGAGGTTAGCCTGTACTTCTCCAACGTGTGACTGAAGTGGGATGTCATTATGAAGCCCCCCTGACACCGCGATGACTAACCCCCCACCTCCCCGAGCCCCAGAAGCATCTACAGCCATCATTTCCAAACGGTAGGTCAGGGCACAAAAGTAGGTCACGCAAACATCAGCCTGTTATGGAAGAGGGAAAACAGTAAAGAGCACTGGAAATGACATGAATTAAACTCATCACCAGGATTCATCGGGCTCACATTGTGAAAGAGTGGATCAGGGAGCGTGAGATGGATCAGCCGCCACAGAGTCCAGATCTTGACCCCATTAAGGATCTTTTAGATGTGAAAAATCGATCAATAATGGGCTCTCACAGTTGAAAAAAGGCAAGTGAGGCAAAACAAACAAAGAATCTAAGGAAACAGTGACCAATGTATAAAAAGGGCATAAATAATGGCGGCGACTTCTATCGTTTCTGTGCCGCACATTGTTTTACTGGATACTTTTGAACATCTTTGTTGTGTTTTTGAGAGGCTCAGTGAGTTGTTTTTACTGCAGACAGTCTGTACCAGGCAGGACCCAGGTTTTTTAACATTAAACAAACAGCTAGCTTATGAGCTAAACACATTTGAGACCTACACATTTCTTCTTCTGAAACACTGAAGAGGCACCAAGAGCCCCCACACCTGCAGCACAGTGGAGGCAGCACAGTGGAGGCATCACAAGAGGCGCTACAGGGGGGAAAAAAATGGGACAAACAAGGAGGTACACGGGCAAGACTCACAGCTAAGCCACACATGCCTTCTATTCCTACTACTGCTCTGGCTAATGTTTGCTCACTGGAGAATAAGACGGATTATGTTCGTCTGCTACGCTTTACAGACTATGGTGAAAGACTGTTGTGGAGTGGAGAAAGAGGAAGAGGAAGGAGGAGGTGACCAGTGCAGGACACCATGCTCTGAAACAGGGACAAAAAAAAGGCGGCGATGCACCGTTTCAGAGGAGCACTGAAAGGCGGTTTCTCCAATCTCCAAACACAAAACAAAAACGTGACAAAAAATACACGACGATGCGGAAACAATGCAGTTTGAGCTTTCAAATGAGGCGTATGGGCCCACAGGCTGTGAACTCTCCAGTCGAGAAGCTTTTAGATTTGGGGAAAGCTGAATCAAGGCAATGTGCTTGGTTAAGGTGGGGTTAACCCCTTAACTCCCACCTGAACCGAGCACATTTTCTCCAGTTTGGCTTTACCCAAGTCCAAAAGCTTCTGGAAAAAAAGCTGTGAAAATGGCAACAAAACTGAGACGAAAACAATGATGGAAATGTGACAAAAAAAGTGAGAAAACATTGACAAAAAAGTGACGAAAAAATTGATGAGAAAGTGGCAAAAATGTCACAAAAACGTCACAAGAAATTGACAAAAATTAGACGAAAAAATGACAAAAATGTGACAAAAAAATGACGAAAAAATGTGACAAACAATGACAAAAAATGTGACAAAAATGGACGAAAAGATGACAAAAATGTGACAAAAAATTACAAAAAAATTACAAAAAATGTGATAAAAAATTGACAAAAAACATTACAAAAATGTGACAAAAAATGACAAAAATGTGACAAAAAATGACAAAAATGTGACAAAAAATGACAAAAATGAGTTGAATACCCAACAAAAAAATGATGGAAAAAAATCTGATGACTTGAGTTCAGGCGGGGGTTAAGAGGTTAATATGCTTTTCATTTGCATAACTTAAAGCTAACTGTGTGTGCAGTGGGCCATGTGAAAATATAAAGTGTCAAACCGATCCTACAACCTCCAGTTATCAAAGCCAGCGCCCTGAGAGGTGAGCTAAATGTGGGCCCAATTACACAGTAAAACTCCCGGGCCAAAATGAGGTCCCTGCACGGCCCGGCTGGATCTTTTGCCATTGCAGACGCCGATTGAAACGACGCCACAGCGAATGTAATCAAAGCTAAAGGCAGTCCAAGGAAATATTAGAGCGTTTGACCTTTTTTTTTGGTCCGGCGGTGCAGAATCTCAACCTGCCCGAGCTCAGTTCCCGCAGCAGCTTTGTTTGACTGCCTCTTTCAAGTCTCCATTAGAGCGCCTTTCCCTGCCAAGGTTGCCACTCATGAATGTTGGGCGCTCTAACCGGGCAATAGGCCTGCTTGTCCATGCCAAGGAGCCATCTTTTTTCTTACCCCCCCTCCCTCTCTTTTGCCTTGACTTTGCCGTTCGCGTCGACGATTATGCCCCATAGCTACGCAGCTCCGGTCCACACAGCGTTTAACCTTGGCCTGAACTTACGCCAAAACTCCACTCCGGAGGGTACACTGTTGGCAACGCAAGAGACCGTTTCAGCCGGCAAAGGTTAGCGCGCTCGCAAATGTAACGCTTACATTTAAATATTAAGAACGCCACTTGGAGGAATCCTCAAGGTTGCCCCGTGTTCATCTGCATAACTGAACTCGCAGGGGTCGTGACCATTTGGTAAACAGAGGGGTGACCTGCTAATGCGGACCTCGGCGCCGCTCTTAAACGCGTTCTTCAAAGAGGAGTAGGAAGTAAGAATATAATCACGCGAAAGGCTTTGGAGAACAGTTGGGTAAAAGTTTAAACAAACGGTGGAAATGGCCTGATCGTGACAGAGCAAAGGAGATGAAGCTAAACTGTTATAGGAGACTTCAGCTCATTTCCAGCTCTCATTTACTCTTCTAAACATCCCGATTCTACACTGCCTGACCAAGAAAAAAGGTTGCCACAAAACAAAAAGGTCACATGCTCTATGATTTTGTTGTTGATTGTTTTGTTCGTAAATAGACCGAGGGCTGAAACCGCTGATTATTCGCCCAAAGTAAAGCACAACACTGGAAAAATGACCATCTTAAATGAGATAAATGACTTAAAATAGCTTGAGTTAAAGTTCTTCTATGTTGAATTTGAGTCGGTTTGAACTAATCCAAGATACAAATGCTTATAGCGCCAATGCAACAAGAACTAGAAATGCAATGGCTGCGCCATTGCGATTGACTGCGGAATTGCGGGAAGCGAATGCAGAAATTGCATAAACTGTTCAAATTGCATAAATTGCTTAATTTGCATAAACTGGTACAATGCATAAAATGTCATGTTGCATAAACTGTATAAACTGCATAAAGTGGTTAATTTGCATAAATTGTTAATATTGCATAAACTTTTATATTCCATAAACTGGTCAAACTGTTGAAATGGCCTCAGTGCTTGATTGGCAGAAGCTGCACAAATGGCTAAAAGTCCTGGAGTCTCCCGATTGGCTGGATTCCCCCATACACACCAATGCAAACATTTCAAACTCTCGTATAAAAAAACTGGAAATCTGCAGAAGGCCAATTTTTTCTCAAAACCCACGAGTTGCAGAAGCTGAACATGCACAAAGTGCAGAAATTGCATAAAATGCAGAAAAAAGTGCAGAAAAGCATGGATTTGCGGCAGCCCCATTATAAGTCAATGGGAAAAATCTCCGACATTTTGGCCGATTGCGGAAAAACCTTAAGTTGCAGAAGTCCCAAAAGTAATAGCACCCTTCTCCTCAACATGCGGAACGTTTTGATGCATAACGTGCATAAATTGCACAAAGCATGAAGGTGCTGAAAGCTCTAGAAAATCGGGAAAAAGATGGAAGAGGAATAATAATAAAGAACATGAAAACCAATAATTGACTGCGGAAGAATTCCGCAGTCAATCAATAAAACCCACTTGAAATCAGACAAATCATTGACACAAAATGATCTGAATTAAGAGAATTCTACTACCAGAGGTTTTATCTCATCCCAGACCAGACCAAATCTACTCAAACCTTAGATTTAATCTCTTAATTCAAGTATGTAATTTCTTCCTTTAAACGATTATTCTTTTTCCAGTGCACTTCTTTCAAATGCCAGTGTTGTAAATCATATATGACCTCATTGAGTGTATTGACAGTATTTCTACGTTTTTTTTCCTCCCATTTAACTCTAATAATGTTAAAAGTACTCTCTGATTTGTGTAATAATGTTTTTCAAAATCATCTTGAGGTTCTGTGCTTGAGGGCCAGATTTAGCCCCCGGGCCTGACGTTGCCTACCCCTGCTTTATAGCTTTGATCACAGCACACATTAGTTGTGTAATTGCTCTAGCTTTTGCAATGTCAAAGTTAATGCAAAACACAAAGAAAGTGAGCAAAACAGAGGGTCCATGAGTGAAAGGCAAAAACAGGTGCTCTTCAAAGACTGGGCGTAATACTCGAGAACAGGATTTGACTAAATGTCAAAACGAAGTTCCTCAGACTTTTTTGTGACATTTAGTCAAATCCTGTTCTTCAGTTAAGGTAGACGGAATTAATCCCCGTCGACAAATTCGTTCAATGATCAGATTAATGGTCAGAAACTCCTGGCTGGAGGGTTCACCTCTTGTTCAGGTGAACCCTCTACTGTCTCCTCTGGCTGACAGGGGAGCACCCAAAGGAGACCTACACAGATACGAGGAGAACATGCAAACTTCGCACAGAAAGGCTCCATTTAGGGATCAAATCCGGGACCTCCTCGCTGTGAAACACAAGCGCTAACTGTTGCGCCACCGAAAAGATCTAGTGTTGGATGATGATGGGAGAGTGTGACCGCTAGGGATGTCACGGTAACCGGTGTAGCGGTAAACCCCGGTAAAAATTTTGACGGTGAAAATTACCGTCTTGTTTTGTGTTTTTATTATTATCTCGGTGAATAACCGCACCCGCGGTGTAGGCACGGTGAGCCTCACCAGCCACCGTCTCATCTGCTGCAGTTTCCGCGGCTATTGTCAAATATAAAGCTACAGGCATCACAAAACTTAGATCAGTTTGGTGCTCAGTCTCCTGCACAGTTGCGCGCTGTGTCGGCGTAGCTTTGTTGTGCAGATGCATTAGCCGCTCCCGCTAGCTACGAAGTAAAAGCAGTAAAAGTTCACTTGTCGTAATATAAAGCCGTATAACTTTCACCCCAGCGTCTCATGCGGTTCATCGCCATCAGTGGTGCGTCTGTTAGAGCGGGGTTAGTTTAATATAATAGATCCATGGGTTAGCGAGTAGACGAGCCTACAGTCAGCCGGCGGATGCGGGCGGCTGTAGCGCTGCTCAGGTGAAGTGAGGGAGCGAGAGGGCGAGCGTGGGGCAGCGGGGCTCACTCAGCCTGGAGCTGGAGGCTCCTACGGCTGAAGCCACGGGGAAATGGCATAATTGTATGTTATAGCAAGTAAGTTAGCGTTTTAGCTGAATTGCTGATGTGGGACTTTGGGTTGAAGGAGAATGTAACGAGTCGCCCCATAGTGCGGCTGCAGCGCCACCGCCAGTACATAAACATGTCGCGGATACCTCCGCACGATGGCACAATACGTTACGGGGCTCCCGGTGGCAGATTGCAACTCTCGCCGCAGTTTTAGGAATTTAATAATGATGGTATTTTCCCAAATCTGCAAAGCGAAAGCTCACTGGAAGGACAACAACAATGTTCCTGATAAAGACGGTTTATCTTCGTTTCTGACGCTATAAATAGTACATGTAATACCCTCGAAACATCAACAACACATCGTTATAGTTCCTTTACTTTGATGTGAAAAGGCTTTGTCTGTATTTTTTTATGTAACAAACACTGTTAAACTTTTTTGAAACGATTTCAGTTTGTGTAGGACTATCAATGCTTTCTGAACATATTAACACACATTTTTAAAAAAATACCGCGATAATACCGAGAACCGTGATAATTTTGGTCACAATAACCGTGAGGTAAAATTTTCATACCGTGACAGCCCTAGTGACCGCTGCATAAACCCTTCTCCAGCACATCCCAAAGATTCTCAATGGGGTTAAGACCTGGACTCTGTAGCGGGCGATCCATCTGAGCCACTGTTTCACACTGTGAGCCCCAGGAATCCTGGCATTGTCATGTTGTATGATGACAGAGCGGGCCGTCTCATCATCGGAAGGTCAGGGGTTCGAATCCCACCTCCTGAAGGTTAACACTGTTGTTGTGTCCTTGAGCAATACGCTTCACCCTCCTCGCCTCCAGTGTCTGACTGTGTACACTGGTGTATGAATGAGCGTGTGAATGGGTGACTGGTTCCTTGCTGTAAAGCACTTTGAGTGCCTAAGGTAGGTGGAAAAAGTGCAATAGAAGTTGAGACCATTTACCATTTCTAATATACCTGTGCCAGGCATATTGACACAGGTATATAAGAAATGGTAAATAGTCTCAACTGTGTGAAGAAATCCAATATATAATAACCTGGCCATTCGGGAGGTTCAGGTCGTCGGCTGATCTCATTCTTTGAGCCCATAGTGTTGCTGAACCTAAACCTGACCAACTGCTAACCTGGCTAGCACCATGCTGCTGTGTGCGCCCGAATCATTTGGAACTGCACAGCAGCCTGGGGACCATGGCCGTAATTTTCGCATGGATTTGGGAACCAATCACAGAACGAGGAGGGACGGCAAGATGATGACGAGCTATTCGATATACGGAAGCTTGTAGTTTGTTTACGGATCAAACATGACAGCAGCAGACGCAACGCTATTTTTCAATCAAGCTTCAGGCCGTGTTCTAAATAGTTTAGCTCAAAGGTTTACAGCGGGTACGTGATACGTCATTGGATACGATGATACGATTGGCTGTGGCCTCGTGCAGACGCATGATAGACATTCGTAGCGCCCAATAAACGGCTATGTACGATCGTAAACCACACCTCTCCTACGAGAAAATGAATTGGTGGTCCCCAGGCTAAATATCACTTGTGATTTTAGTATGGCATTATCCAGGCTAACCAACTGTAGCAACAAGCAAAAATCTCTATTAGTGTAGTGACATTTTATTGTCAAGTTTAACTCTGCTCTCTTGTAACACTATATTTAAAAAATGACAATAAAAGCACTAACTCTTATTCACATTTATTCCAAAAAATGCTAAAGTAAATAAATGAGTTAGAGAGGATCAGAGCTGGCAACAAACCCATGTGACCCGGGTCAAGCCAATAATATTGACAATGACATGAAAATGCCAAACAATAGAGAAAATACAGCGGCGTTTCACCCCCTTTTTATTGCACCCACCTTCTCCCCAAATGACGTTATTGATCACGCTACAACTCTCCTGGAAACGCTAAGCTCCGTAAGTCAGATTTATGTACATGCACGAGCTCGGGGTCATATATACTCATTTGACATGGCAGATGTAGCAGTTACCTAGCAACTAAACAGTTGTGTTTGCAGCTGCCATGATTATTTTTAGCTTTTTAGCCACATTATATGAATCACACACAGGGAAATTGCCCTTGATAAGCTGTATTTTTCTTATATTGTTCCCTCGTGAAAAACAAAGTAGGAAAAACGTCCATGAACAGCTCATGTGGGGGAAAGGGCCGGGTAACAGGGGGTTAACGTAGAGATACAAGGGAAAAGCCAAAAAGCAAGTGTTTGATCCGAGCGTATGAGGACAGTTAGCAACACGGCTACAACGTAATGTTCCTATAACGTTAGCATTAGCCGCCAAACATCACAAAAGTACAGTATGAACGATCCAGGCGTTTCCAGTTGTTGTCAACTATCGACCGCATTCAGGTCAAAGCGTAGTTAGAAATCATTAATGAATGTACGTCGACCGGCCTGGAGACCCAGCTCCCACAAAATGCACACTGTCGCCCTTGGGCAAGACACTTCCCCCTAAGGCAAGGCAAGGCAAGTTTATTTGTAGAGCACAATTCATACACAAGGCAATTCAAAGTGCTTCACAGTTGAAATATAAGAAAACAAATACAATCAATAAAAACATCAACATAGAATTAATCAATTACAGTAAGAAGCAAGAGTGTAGATAAAATACTTTCAGTTATATGCATTTTTAAGTCTTGTTTTGATTCGCTCTGTCTTGAGCACTATTTCGCTCTGTCTTGAGCACTATTTTTAAGTCGTGTTTGGACTCGCTCTGTCTTGAGCACTATTTCGCTCTGTCTTGAGCTCTATTTTTAATTCTTGTTGTGATTTGCTCTGTCTTGAGCACCATTTTTAAGTCTTGTTTTGACTCGCTCTGTCTTGAGCACTATTTCGCTCTGTCTTGAGCTCTATTTTTAATTCTTGTTTTGATTCGCTCTGTCTTGAGCACCATTTTTAAGTCTTGTTTTGACTCGCTCTGTCTTGAGCACTATTTCGCTCTGTCTTGAGCACTATTTTTCTTGCTCGTTCACACAAAGTTACCTAACCTCTGTTTATGTCGCTCCTTCTCCTCTGGACATCAACATAAAATTAATCAATTACAGTAAAAGGCAAGAGTGTAGATAAAATACTTGCCCCCAGTGTCTGCGTACACTGGTGTATGACTGAGAGAGTGAATGGGTGACTGGTTTCTTTCTGTAAAGCACTTTGGGCCTGATAAAGGTATAAAAGCTCTCAGAGAGCATCACCTTTTTCAAGTCTCCATGTGGTCTTCACTGAAATCGAACTTCTTCATTTTCACCACGAGAACCTAGAGGTTGCCAGGGAACATATCGGATATTTCCTTGACCAGCGGTAACTCGAGTCACCCACTAGTTTAGGTGAGATATGCCCTTAAATGTTACCTCAAACTGACTTACAGATACAGATCAGATTATGTGATTGCAGTAAACTTAATTTGCCACCATAGATTTCCATTGTAAAGCGCATTTTCCTCCAGCGTGACTAAAGAAGTGATGAAATTAGCATCAGCCCTATTCACGTATTGCTATTACGTGCTTCTCATGAACTCAAGAGAACAATCGGGACGTGCGGAAGAGTCTGTGAGAGCTTTCACCGTTTGATAGCGGAGTAATTCAGGCAGTGCAGCTTCAAGTTTCTGCTTTTTGTGGGATCGATGCACATCCAGTTCTTACCAAACCTCTTCTTATAATATGTTGACCTCTTACCACCCGCCTGAACCAAATGCATTCCGTCCTCTTTGGCCATTATATAGGTCTGTGTAACACCTCATTTGAAAGCTCTTTTTCCTCACATTGTTGCGTCACCTTTTTTATGTTTTTTTTTTCTTTTTGGTCACATTTTTGTTCAATTTTTGTCACTTTTTGTTGAATTTTTGTCTCTTTTTTGTTGCGTATACATCCTTGTTTTCTTATTTTTTGTGGCTGTTTTGGTGCTTTTTTCCCCAAGAAGCTTTTTGATTAGGGTAAAGCCAAACTGTAGAAAATGGGATCCGTTCAGGTGGGAGTTAAGAGGTTAAAGGAACAGACCACCGTTTTTCCATACTGAGATATGTTCTTACCTGAGCTTAACCGAGTTGATGCGTACCTGTCTGGTCTTTGTGCGTGCCCTCAGTCACGCAAAACGACCAAAGATGTTGCAAGCATTTGGCCTCTCCCAATGTATTCCTATAGCTCCAAACAAAGGTGAAGTTGGAAGCGACCAAAGACCAGACAGGTACGTATGAACTCGTCAGGTAAGAACATATCACAGTATGGAAAAATGGTGGCCTGTTCCTTTAATGGAGAAACCACAGATATTATATAATGTCACGACATGTCATACCTCGCCATAGTTTAGTATTGGGCCTGGTTTCACCATTCATTTGTATGGGGATAGAACGCCCAATACAAACAAGTCCAAGAAGCCATTTGCCACAGAAGAACGCACTTGCAGGAACCTCCTCAGATAGTGAACAGCATTTCTATTCTTCTTTTTGGACCTCAGAGCAAAAATGCAAACAAAAGCCAAATTAACATGATATCTCATAAAACAAGGAGCTCTTTCCGAAGGCTAACACCAAATGTAAACAGCTTTGTGAAGACACCTTAAAGCAGTACTAAGTAACTCTTCCCCCTAGAGGCCATAAGTGCAACTGCAGGTGTAGTAGCAAGTTACGATTTTTTAACTTATTAATTGTCTTGGAGAATAAATACTACGCTGACAGGAAAGGCGAAGGGAGAGAGGGATATTGTACATCCAATTATACAATGGAAATAATTTTTTTCACTCAAACTTGGCTGTAAATACTGTTTAAAGTGACGTTAGCCCGCAGTTAGCTTTGCCTGTTAGCATGTTAGCTTCTTCTTCGTGATTTCATTAGTGTGTATTGCTTTCTTCGGACTGGTGGCAGTCAAGTTGCAAACATGGTTTTCTGGCCAGAGACACCAGGGGGAGATGAAAGACCCTCCAATCATCCCATAAACACTTGTATTACCCCCACAGGGACTACGGAAAGGATTTATTAAGGTAAACACGTTACTTAGTACTGCTTTAACCAGGCCTGTTCCTATCTACATTTTCCACGGTGACGCTCTTGTTTGGAGAGCACAGAGCTGCCGCTGAATTAGACGTGAACTCGTGAAACGGTGTCTCCTCGTTGCAGATGCCCATTGAGAAGAAATGATGTGATTTCAGGATTAGGCTTATACTTTTGTTAAGCTACTGTAGGACAGAAATAACATCCGTACTGTGGACAACCGCGGGTTAACGGATTATGAAACCGGCGCAGACACCAAAACAACAGCAGCTCCTCTGGGACGTCTCCGCTGCAGTTCCCATGTGCCGCTGTGTACCCGCTCTATAATAAGACTTAAATGGCCCGGGGAAGTCACGTAAACAAATGTGGTTTCAGGAGCCCGCGTTTCTGCCTTCGCCTTCGAGGGGAAATGCAGGACGAGCTATTTGTTTTCTTTTTGCTGCCATCTACTCCTTTGTTGAGTGTGCATAGAATATTATTACAGGTAGGATAAGCCCTCCCCTTTAAACGTCACCCAACGACAGATGCAGCGGTGTCGCTAGATGAGTTCATGTGGGAACCATCACAGCAGCAAAAGGTTTCTTAATTTCTTAATTCTCAAGGATTTTGAGTGCATTTTTTGTGATAGTGGCTAAAATTGCTGATTTCTTTGGCCATTTATGTGTTTTTTTTTCTATTTCTTCAGAATCAAAGATCAAAATCAACCTTTTTTTTGGTATTTTACAACAGTTTTAACCAAAGAGGGAAAAAGAAAAGACTTAAATAGAAGCATGTGGGAGGAGAGTGGGGTGGGAGGAGTAAACAGGCACCTGTGAACGCCAGGATCTGAGTCTGTCCATACCAACTCAAGCTGAGGACCAAACACAAAGACATTTCATCAATCCAGTGTCCACTTGTTTGTTTTTTTGGGAGGTCTGTAAACGAACATTTTCCAAACGCCGTTTACGCGGCGCCGTTGTTACGACGTCTCCGCAACTTTTACTAAAACGATGACATCACAGCTCCAGTGTGGTGTCTGTGATCCACGATCTACTGACCCAGGGGTGGATCTAGAAAAAAAATCACGGGGTGGCAAGCAGGGTCAGGAATCATTTCTGGGGTGGCAGCACATTTTACAATGTCGAATGTTTTATAGCGGGGTATGCAAGTTTTGCTTACTCACAAGGCAATTTTTCCTTTAAATGCAGGTTGAGCCTTTCACAATTATACAGAAATAGTAGTATTGTCCATAATTTAAGCTGGGGGGTTCCTAACTCAGATAATGTTTTAACTTAAACATTTTTTTTTTTTAAAGCCACATGAGTTGGCACCACTCCTTATTGAACTATAAAGTTGTTAGTATTTTTGGCAGGACAAAGAATTATAACTGAGAGTGAGCTCTGTAAGCACCAGGCAGCTTCTAGAGCAGAACGTAAGACATCACATCGATGGGGTGGCAAGACCTTTACTCACCGTGCCACCCCTCTAGATCCGCCCCTGTACTGACCTTATACTGAGTTTTCCTCATGGATCTGTGATGGTTTGACTCCGCTCCTCTTTGCTCCACTGCCGTCCACAAGCCACAGGTGACAAGTAGAAAAACACGAGTCGGTCTGCGTTTTTGGACTGACAGTAAAACTCACGGACAATTAGGGCTGCAACTAACGATTATTTTGGTAATCGATTAATCTACCGATTATTTTTTACGATTAATCGATTAATCGCTTGGCTGTGAAAGGTGCATGGAAATGGTATTTTTTTCAATTTTTTTATCACATAAAGCTAAAGTGGCGCCGCTTGAGGACATGTTGATGGGACTAAACGTTTGTAGGAGGCTCTTTGTGCAAATTCTGCTTTCTGATTGGACGAGACAAAGACAGATATTTATGAAATTTACAATGTACAAAACACTGCAGACCCTAGCTTTAAAAACAGAGTAGGTTTTCATTCAAAATACATAATTTTCAAGTCTTTTTTGCTCCATTTTAGTCTGTGTTTGCTAGAAACCGATTAATCGATTACTGACATAGTTGACAAATATTTTAGTAATCGATAAGTTGTCGATTAATCGATTAGTTGTTTCAGCCCTACCGACAATAAACATCTCGTCTTTTCTGTAGATCCTAAATCCTTGAATCAGTTTCATTTTCACTGTTTACATTCAGTTTACTGCACATGTGCCTCTACATCTTGTTCTATTATCTGTGTTAGCGTCACAGCGCCTCACACAGGCCTGGAAGATGAATTGCCCCGTTTCCCACACATATTTACTGAGCTGCTTCATGATTACAAGGACAGTTTCTGAAAATATAAGCATGTTGTCTTCGCGTGGATATCGCCTTCAAGAACAGACCAAAGGACAAATGTCGGTTTATTTCGGCCATCGAGATTGAGCTTTGGCTCCGGCTCAACAGCAGTGACTCCTGAAGTTCGTGCAGCAAAGAAAAGCACCAGCCCCTCGCACAAACACCAGCGCATCACCGGGGAAAGAAGCAATAAGTGCACACACAGTGCATTTAGTCAGATAAAGCCTCTCGCCAAATAAAGATTCAGGGGAAGGGAAAAGAAACTCAGACAGAGCACACAGCAGACACTACTTCCTACGTGCAAACATAACTGATCGAAACCTCACTTCAATGCCACATAAGTTGTTAGTCTAACGTTTTTTTTTATGTGTTCTAGCAGGAAGGCTAATTTTCAACCCTGGACGCTATTGGGACTTTTAGTTTTAGGCCATCGGGCAGAGCTCCACAAACTGAGGCCAGAGGAAAATGGATTTTGGAAGGACATAGGAAATTCAGGACATTTTTTTTTTTTGCCGCGGTTCAAGAGAGCGCGAGTCCCAAAATATTCCTCCATAATAACACTTTTTGGAGCCTTTGCAGCAGCGTCCGTAATTAACAGCATAATATCTGGACTCTTTACAAAGCTCCACTGCTGTCATGGATTAACAAACCTAATCCCTGACAGTTCTCCAGGTTCAAACACAACTGTCTTTATTTATCCCGGACATTAGCGCCGCACAATGTTAATATTCACTCATTTGCATTTCCCTTGTGCACACATTGTATTAGGATAGGTGTCACGAATACCTCACGGTGCAGGGAGGTTTTATGCAAACGAACTGGCACACTCAAAAATGTTTAGTTTCCCAAGGATTAGCCGAAACTAGAACTAGAACTAGAACTTAACTTGGTCTAAACCAGGAGAACAGCAAGAGCAAAGCAAATCAGGAACATCCGGGAGCATTCGAGTCAAAGATTAAAAGCTAAACCATTACAAGAATCACATGTTTGGGAAGGTTGTGCATGAAATCCCACTGAGATGTCACCCTAAAAACTGCAGCTGAAAAGATTTAACTGAATCTTTCACGCTGAGTGCTGGGGTCGCAATCAAATCTGATTTACAATTTATATGATTGCCATACGAGAAATTGCAAAGACAACATTTAGGCCACAGAATATCCTTAACAAAGAACAAAATGGTATCTTGTGTTCTTAATTTGTGTTCAACCAGCTAGACCTGGATGTTTAGACCTCTGCGATGTGATTCCAGAATTAGTCTTCTTTAAATTGCTCCTGAACTGGTTTAAAATGAATTTGGATTTTACAGCAGAAATGGCAAAACTTAACTAAAGGCGAGATGCTACAGTGCTGGGAAATTACTCGAAATTTAATCAAAATCTCTGCTTCGTCATGACACTTTATAATCGACAGGTTTACAGACAGTTCTTTGGCAGAAACAGCTTCTAGTTTTGGAGTTTAGACGAGACAATGGAAGGTTTTTGTGTTGAATTAAAATGAAGGAAAACATTAGTTTGTAAAGAAGACGTCTAAGTTCATGAATCAGCCTAATGTATTTTGTTATGAATAATAAAATCGGATCGAAAATTGAAATCGATCAACATGAAAAAAACATTGTCCAGCCCTAGATCGCTGCTCATTCTACACATTAGGACATTGCTGTAACATGTAGGGGGAGGAAAATACTTTTTAAAGAAGGGGTATTATGCTTTTTTCAATCACATAGCACCAGTCTATATCACACTACAATGATGACGCAACCTTCTGTTGGTCTGTAAATGCAGTAAATTAGAATAACTGCTTTGTATAAAATGTCTCTCTCAAAATGGCTGTAGTGAATGTCTTGAAATAGGCCTCTGTCTCTTTAAGAACCTCTGAGCCTTTCCGACACGCCCCCTCCACACGCTGTCTGTGGCATCAGTGGGGAGGGGGTTCTGCTGAGGAGCAGTGGTTGGTTACTCGGCTGGTGACGAAAGCTCGGAGGCGTCTCCAGGAGGTGGGGGCGTTCCTAGAAGGACTCAGGCAAAGCTGTCCCTAAAATGGCCGCCATCAGAGTTTTTACAGATTACTCAACAATACGTGAATGTGCCAAGGCAACACTTCAGGCATGTTTTTAATGAGGGAATGACAGAATAACATGATGTAAAGCTTGAAAAAGTCGATTTTGCATAATACCCCCCCTTTAAACTCCGTGTAGTCCCTTTAATGGGCCTAATTGTGGCTACATTATGAAATATTCATGAGCAGGACTCTGAGCAGTTTTCTTCAAAGATCAGGAGACTTTTCAAAGTTTACTTCAAATAAAATCGATTAAAATCATAATCGTCCAAACTGAGATTGTATTTTTTGCCCATATCGTTCCCTCATCTCTAAGTCAGTAATGCACAGAAAAAGTTTCACACTGAAACCTCTAAATGTAGCGTCTCATTTCGGCTAAATCGCAATGAGGCAATTTCCTAAACTCGTGCACTTGTTCCAGGATTTGAGGAGCCATGAAAAAAAAAAAAGTCGAATTCAAACAAAGCTCTCAGCACCGTCCCGTTCCCGAATGGCGGCCCATTGTTGTGTCGAGATATTGCCTTTGCAGCCTCAAAGAAAACCCACGTTTGCTTATTAAGTCGCATCCCTCATTTGTCTGGCATCACACACACAGACACACACAAAAAAAAAACAAAAAAAAACACCTCATCGCTCAAGCCACAACGGCAGAGACAAAAGAACAGGATCTGCTTCTATGGAAATGGCCCGCGGGGTCTCGATGGGGGCCAATTCGCCGCAGTGTAATACACGCTCAAGTGCTACGCCAAATGACAGATGACAGATGACTTCTCCGCTATTTCTTTTTTTTTCGTCCGAGGCTGATTCGTACCTTGCATTGTATCGTAGGTGGGGGGGGGGAAAGAATGGGAACACAAAATGCCTCATGATTACAAACTCAGCACCAGACGCCATTGTTTATCTGCTCCAAAGCGCACAATTGATATGCATGGATTCCGTTTTTATTCCTTGTTGAACCCCGCCATTGAACGTATGAATGGGCGCCAATTACTGGCTGCGATACCACCCCCCCCCCCCCCACACACACACCGACTCGGAGAGAAGAAGATGATTAAGGCGTCAAACTGGGGAGGGAAAGGCGCAATCAAAAGCCCACTTGTTGTCTTTTGGTAAATGGAAAAGAAAGAGGGGAAAAAAAAGGAAGAAAAAAATTAAACGGAGGGAATTGACGGCGCTTCCCGGGGAGAATCACAATGGCCCGGGCGGGATTTCGCATTAGAGTAGTCAGCCGCAAACACATAATAATTCCACTGGCAATTCGGAGACGTCTCCCCTGCTTAGTGCTGACAAGGCTGCCCGCGCTCGCCTGGAAATTACGCAAAAAAATAACGGGGGTTATTTAGTGCATCCACGACTAAAACGGCTTTAATGCGGTGGTTTTCGGCTGGCGTAGCGCTGGGACCCGCTGTCAGCTTGGCGAGAAAATGTTCAATTTCGACTTAGAAAACAAATATTTAGCCCCGTTTAATTCCAAAATACAGAATTGCCTCAAAGTTCTACTGTTCAAGCATTGAGCTGAAGACTGACTTTCAAAAACTATCAGGAAAACTGATCAACTATCAGCTATCTTTGACACTTAATTAAGCCTTTTATTTTAAAGCAGAACTAAGTAACTTGATAAGATAAGATAAGATAAGATAAACCTTTATTAATCTCACAAAGGAGAAATTCACTTGTTACAGTCGGCGTTACTTCACAGTCTTATTGTACAACTTATTGTTAACCTTAATAATCCTTTCCGTCGTCCTTCTGGGAGTAATACAAGTGTTAATGGGATGATTGGGGGTCTTTCATCTCCGCCTGGTGTCTCTGGCCAGAAAACCACACTTGCAGCTTTCCCTGCTCCGACCCATAGACCCAAATACACACTAATGGAATCAGGAAGAAGAAGCTAACAGGCTAACGGGCAAAGCTAACTGTGGGCTAGCACCACTTAAACAGTATTTACAGCCAGGATTGAGTGAAAAAAATGATCTCCATTGTGTAATTGGATGTACAATATCCCTCTCTCGCTTTGTCTTTTCTGTCAGCGTAGTATTAACTCTCACGGACGATTAATGAGTAAAAAAACCTAACATGCTACGACACCTGCAGTGGCGCTTATGGTCTCTAAGGGCAGAAGTTACTTAGTACTGCTTTAATAAAGATGATGATCGAGCTGATGCGACAAGTGAATTTCTCCATTGCGAGATCAATAAAGACCTTGATTTCATTATTTGATTAGAAGTTTACATCCTCCAGTCAAATGTTATTCCTATAAAAGTGAAGGTTTATTGGTTTAAGTATTGAGCTAAACCGTAGGAAACATTAGGGGGTCATTCATTGAGACAGGCGTTAAAAAGCAGGTGCAGGCTGAAAAGTAAAATATGCAAAAAAATTATTAGTTATTTATTATCAAATGATACATGAACTAATTTACCATCTGATATTGCCAAAATTGCGGCCCCAAATCAGATAAGACGATGCTGTGAGAGTAAAAAATGCAGTAATGATCCTGCTGCTGATCCACTTTTGTACGTACTACTTACTACTTGGTTTGAACATGAGAAAACCCTTGGTAAATGACCCCTAAGTATTCAAGGCACAAAGTACAAATCACTCTTAATAAGTGTTGGGAATGATAATTGGCCTGGAAAACATGAAAATCACGCTCAAATTAAACACCTCACTGGAGAAACTGTTACAAAAATGACTCAATATGTGCTTGAATTAAGACACGCTGCTTCTGAGTAGGTTTGGACCAACCTGAATTAAGATTGTCAATGGAACAAGCATTATGTATGTAATTGACAATGGACAAATTACATCAAAATCCCAGCCTTATGCCGATTGGGAAGATTCAAAAGATATTTTATTCTTTTTGTTTTTTAGTGCCATGCAAATATGATCTACTTAAGCAATTTACTTGAGCACAATCTCTAAATAGCCAAAAGTTAAGAATTTATTATTATAGTAAAGGTTTCTATCATGGAAATATATAAAAGCGTCGGTTGACCGCCATCTTTTTAATCTAACTGCAAACTGTCCTTTCAATTAACTAAACTAAACGATTACCGGGTATTTTGATTGGCTGATTCCGGTTTGCACCACTGATATTTTTGTGTCAGTGTTGAACTGTGACAGCAGGGGGCGCTGTATAATTATGTTTAGTAGTTACTTCAGAGGGAGCTTGTTTGAAAGACAAAAATCAGTAGATTCCAAAAACAAAAAAATGGTAAATTTTCACTGCGATGTTTCTCCACCCCCCTGAGGCCTAGGTTGTGGGAGGACTCATTTTAAAGCTCTGAAGTCTCTATCACTTTCGGTCCCTGAGATATCGGCCTTTTTATCGGCCGATTTTGGTCGATAGCCGATATTGAGTGGGTGGTTCCCTGCTGTAAAGCGCTTTGAGTGCCTAATGTAGGTGGAAAAGCGCATAAGTTGAGACCATTTACCATCGAAAATATCCTAATATTGGCCAGCCGATATATCGGTCGGGCCCTAATCGTGTCCACAACGATATGAAAAATGACAGCAATATAGATACAGACGGCATCTCGTCATAGAAGGGGGCGTGGCTTCGCCAAGGGGGAAAATAGAATCTTTAGAGAAACACAATTTTCCACTCTTTTTTGCCATTTTCTGGTGGAATATCAACTTACTTATTACACACAAATAAAGTCAAGTGTAAATCGGGCCCATATGGATATTTTCTCACAGCAGATTGTTCAGTAGAAGTGAAAAAACGGCAGTTGTAGCTAGCACGAGCTAACCGTTAGCATTAGCCCGATGCTAACATATAGCATCAAGTTAGCATTCTCCGTTATTCATGTATTTATGGGCTGTTGAACCACTTTGCTCCTCCCCATGTCTTTGTATCATTATTTAGTAGAAACTATGTTCATATTTCAGCATTTGTTACAGTAGTTTTTGAATAATTAGAGAAAATATAATTTTTTTCAAAATTGTTTTCCCCCTTAACTGTTTTTAAAAATGACCATATGTGGGCGATTCCAGAGATGCCGTCTGTATCTATCAAACAAGCATACTAGTACAACAATATGTGATATGTTAAGGCCCACCCCAGTGTGAAGCACTTTAATAGCCTTGTGCTCTACAAATAAACTAGCCCTGTCTTGCCTTTGTCTGGAAATGCCCAACTGTGTCGATTTTGTGAAAAACTGTCAAATAAGTATCATAGAGACGTGTCAACCAGCATGGAGACGACTTCTTTCCATCTTCATGTGTCCGTATCGCACTGGTCACAAACGCTAACTTAAGAATTCCCTCTGAAGTCGGACTAATCCCAGTGAAACGCGAAGAGGCTAACGCACCACAGCAGCCTACACTAAGACAGAGACATCTGTGTTGCCGTGGTGACCTCCCACACGTATCACACTCTAAGCTGTTGTTACAAGTCATTAGTGCGTCAAATTAAATCTATAGGAGCTGCCAAAGCGAGCTGCGTACGGAGGAACTCATCGTGACTTTCTAACACGGCGCTAACTTACTTTTGACCATAGATACGAGGAGAGAGAATGAAACGTAAGTCCGTGACAGAGTGATCTTTCAGACAAAAAGAAGATGGATACAGGTGCTCAAATGCCAAGCTTTAATGACATTTAAGGCGTTAATTTGGGCAGAATTACAAAACATTTCAAGACTGTATTGTTGGTTTTGTCATATGTCTTTGGTGTCTTGTGTGTGTTGAATGTTCTCCTGCCGCTGCCTCTTGATCAAGTCATGTCACCTGGTAATAAATAAATAAAATGCTTTATCAGTTTGTTTACCCATTTACCTCATAAACTATACGTTTGTTAAGCGGTGACGTCACGGCTCTACTTCCGGGTTTGCATAGACCGGCAGATGTGCGAGAAACTACAGAAAACTCTTCAATACCATAATCAATATTTCTGAAATTCAACGGAGTGATACTGAACATACTTATTTATCAGGCCCATTAGCCAAAAATTAAATAAATAAAAGTAAAATTTACCAAAATCGCCACATCTGGGTTTAGCGGAGAGAAATGCTAACGTCCGAGTCGACGCGGCAGCTACGCTAACCCCGGAAGTACCGACTTTAGTAAATAATACTGTTTTAACAATATTATTTTAGGCTAATGAGTCTGAGAAACAAGTAGGTTCAGTAATTCTCCCTTGAGTTTCAGAAATGTTGAGAAATATTGTTGTTTTTAAGAGTTTTTTATGTTTTTTATGGTATTCTGCTAGGACCCGGAAGCGGAAGTCGTGACGTCACACTCAACAAACGTATAGGCGCCCAATGGGGTCCCGTTGTGTTCGCGTGTCATAGCTGGCAGACACAACTACTGACGCTCACGTTTTCACATCCCCGTGTTCGGACAACACGCAGCAACAAAATGATCCGGACTCGGGTTCAAACATCAAGGCACGACATGCCAATTTTATGAACTGTCACATGCTTCCATAAAACAATCACTAGCCCTACAATCAACGCACCATGAAAACCCAAGCGCTAAAACTCGCTGACCAAGCATGAAAAATGGAATGAAAAACCCTTAGTGTCATGATACCACAAGGCACGCCAGGTCTAAATAGGGCAAACCGGGCCAATATTGCCACGGTTCCATAGTGCACGCTTCTATTCAGTGCAACTCGGTCAAAGTACTCGGCTTCTCACGTATCTACTCTACTCAATAGAGTGGATACTTAATAATGGAGATATTGTGGGTTTTGCTCCCTGGAAGCACACGCTTGAATACACATGACTGAAGGAAAAACAGAACCGCGATGAACACTTTTGTGAGCCGAGATGAGAATAGTTAGAGTTTATGGACTTATTCAGAGGAGTCATGGTAAATACTCGGCCTGGGACGATACAGTTCTGTTACGATCCGATACGTATCACGATACTCAGGGGTCGATACGATACAGTAAGTAATTATGATAAGTAAACAGTCTCATGTTCAAAGTTTATAAATCAAAAGCCAAGTGCCAAGATTGAAAAGTGCATTAAAACATAAAATGTAACACAGTGCTGTTGCTGGAAAACTAAGGAGTGTGTGATAAAAATGCTTCCAAATACAAGTATTGAAAGTATTGCGATACTTGATATGAGGTTTTGAAATCTCGTATGAACTGCCTGTTTTAGTGAGAGCTGTCCTCTCTTCTCTGGCCAATCCGAGGCTCAGTCTGTTCACGTCACATTAGTATCAATTCAGCTTTGGCCAGGTTTGAGGTTGGTCTCAAAAGGCGGAATTAGTCCTGGCTTGGGGGACCCAGCAGGGTAGACCGGGCACTGGGCTGGGTAGGGCCTGCCAGTGGAAATGTGGAAATGGAGCTAAAGAGCGCTAAAACAGGACAAAACCAAGACTAAACTCAGTCTGCCGGCACAAAGCATGAATAAAAAAGGGCATTATTCAAATAAACAGGCACCACTGTTGTCGATTAAAAAGGACGTTGAGCCACGAGAAATAAAATGCTGAATTTAGATATTCAGACTCAAACAACAACAACTTCAACATTTGTGGATTCACTGTTTGGAGACTTCTTTGTCGTCATACGCATTAGCCCGTGCCTTACGTATGAAGTTATGACATCAAATTCTCGGATGTGGTGAATGCAGCCTTTAAGCAGAAGAGACTAGAGCTGCAGGGGATGAACAAACCACATCGCACTGAGAGTGTGTGTGTGAGAGAGAGGAGAAAAATTCTACCCATAGCACTGAAATGCTCTATGCACCAGGAAACAGCACGTCCAAATCTGTGAATAGCAATGAATCCGCTGCCGTGCACCATTTCTGCCCCCAAGTGGAAGGAATGAGAAAAAACCCCCCATCTATTTGGCTAAAAGTAATACGGGTTTGACAACAGCATATGGCGATAAGACGGGGAAAAGCGGGCCGTCACGATAGCAGCTGGAGAAAGTGCACACAGGGAAGGGGATCACGGGAAGCACGCGTGGCTCGCTAAAACTAATATTTACCGAGGTTAGGAGATAGCGGTGCAGTCTGCGCCCGCTCTGGAAGTGAGAGGAGCGATGCCGATGGGCTAACGGGGTGAGAGTCCACAGCAAAGTCAACACGCGGCCGACGTTTTTGGACGTTAGACTCGATGTGTGAGGGGCTAAAGCTAACGTCGTGGAGCGATGACGAGCAATGCAGAGTTGAAACAGGCTAATGAAAAGGCAAAAATAGCTTAAATCGAGGTTTTAGAACATTCTTATAGGGCCACAGCATTGATTGATGTTGTGGCTCTAAAACACAAAGGCCAGAGCTGGTGAGGTGGTCTGACTACAAGAACATAATATCATCTTTGCTGGAAGACCTAATGAAGCTAATTGGACAAGCAATTCAACCTGGAGAGACTGGGACAGAAACAAAAGCTGCAATTAGAGCGCTTTATTGACACCTGTGAATATAGGTGTTGGCGCTCAGACCACGGCAGAAGACATAGGTGTTATTAATAGGTAGGTGTATTAATTGATGTCTTCCCCCTGGAATGGGAGGCCACAAAAGGATGAGCGACAGGCAGAGGCGGTGACAGGGCGGAGGTGGATCACGACACGGCTAATAAGGCAGACTTGTTCATTGTGGTTCCCCGGCGCTACAGACCGGGACAAACGTCGACTGCAGCGCATTGTGCGGGCAGCTGAGAAGATGGCTGGCTGAAGGCTCCCATCTCTCCAGGACCCGGAGGCGTATTGGTGGGATCACAGCGGACCCTTCTCACCCTGGACACGGACTGTTCACCCCTCTCCCCTCAGGCAGGAGGCTACGGTCCGTTCAGACCCATACCTCATGCCACAATAAAGTTTTTCAGACTCTTAAACAAAACAAAAAAAGACTGTATCAGACTCCTGAATGTAATAACCTGTTCCAGTCATTTGCGCTGCTCTATCCCACTATGTTGTCTTTATCATAGTTTATTTTAATCTTCTTGTGCAAGCCCTTATAGTCTTATAGTTATAGTCTTATAAGTTCATGTACCTCATGTGCCTACTGCCTGGCAACTGGTCCTTTTGTTGTTATTGGTGTCTTATTAGCCCACACAGTGGGTATGCAAGACACAATAATAAAAACTATTCATTCATTCATTCATTCATACAGAATACTGCACATCAATCTTAATAACAATGCTTTGTAGTAGCAAATGCAAATTTCCATCTGCAGTCCCCTGGGCAGGTGCAACACACATAAGCATTATTAACATAAGCTTAATCAGGTGGATTCCAGAAAACAAACTATCACAGCCAGAAATGTATAGAAAATGGGTTGATGCTGACATTTCTTCACATTTTAAGAGAAATTGTTCAGAATGGTAATGCGGGCAACGCTGTAGTGAGTCTACCAGGTTGAATTCACGCCCAGGCTTCAAATGAAAACGATGACGACTTCTTTAGTCTATCAAAGAGTATACTAGAAGATAAATCATGAATCATATCAGGTAGCATGTCGATCAAATGTACTATGGAAAACCCTTAAATTAAAAGTACTGTATGTAGAGCTCCTTCTTGTCTTCGCCCCGAATAATAAAGAACCATTTCAAACAAAGATAAAAGACTTTGATTAGGATTCGAGCAGCTAATATTGAAGATAATGCCCAAAGTGTAGATCAGCCGAATTTCTAGGGAAAATCAGTGAGATATGCACACGCTATAATGAATATCGCAATCATCATATGAGCCATAATTATCTCTTACACAAGGTCACTGCTAAAGGCTAATTTGCTGCATGATATCACACCATATAATAGAAATTATCATCATCATTTACCACGCTGCTATATTAATCAGAATCTCTGTATGGTCCCATGCATCTCCTCGTAAGAATGCAAATGTGGCGTTTATTAACTTAACATTGAAATCAGGAAGTGCTCCATGTTTCTGCAGTCCGTCCAAGGTATAAGTGAGCCAGAAAAACAACAGAACTAAAAGCATTACTAAAGCCACAATGAAAATATTGATTTGTTGAGTTTTGAGCTCCAATAAACAAGGCGAAATATGAATGAACAACTAGCTCATTCAAAAACAAGATACACAAAATGATTGTAACTAATATCAACAAAATAAAACCATACATTTAAACTTCGCTCTATCCATTATTCAGACTTGGCAATCAAAAAATGTGGCTACTTTTATGCAGAATATCTAATTTGCAAATGAAACCTTCAAAGTGGGGGAAGTTGATTTTGCATAAAACTGCTGTATTATGCAAAATCAACTTTTTAGAGCTTTTCACCATTTTACAAGGTTGTTCTCGCTTCAAAAACTTGCGCACTTGAGTTCTTTTGGGATCTTCACCAGTGGCTCTTAGGGCTGGGTAAACCATACCAGTGTGGTAGAGAAAAATTATTAGCCTGTTACTTTCACCCTGATCAGGGATAGGGGTTATGATTCGGGTTAGGAACGGCCAATGTGATGGACGTTGCGTTTCACTCACACAGATCTCACACATATTTTTAGAAACTAGAAGGTCTTGGCTTTCAAATGAGGTATCACACTAGCATGCAGGCTGCAAGCTCTCCCTACCTCTAACCCTAACCCTAAGGTGGCAGGTTTAGTATACTGGTACTGAACATTCTTTTATATCTTTAGAGGCCAAATTTTGATGCTGTTGGTCCAGTAACAGGAAGTGACTTGTTTCCGCTCAAATGAATGATACAAATTGAAAATAAATAGTCCATCCATCCATCAATTCATCCAACCATTTTCTTCCGCTTTATTCGGGGCCGGGTCACAGGGGGAGCAGTCTCAGCAGAGATGCCCAGACTTCCCGATCACACCTCCTCCAGCTGTTCTAGGGGGAACCTGAGGCGACACCAGGCCAGCTCGGAGACACAGTCCCACCAGCATGTCCTGGGTCTTCCACGAGGCCTTGTCCCAATAGGACATGCCTGGAGCACCTCTTAAATAATTAATTTACATTACTGTTCTGTTTTCCAGGTCTACATGACAAATATTATAGTACAAGTATCGGAAAAAAGTATCGTTCAGGTATCGGTATTGAAAAAACAGGCATCGTTAAAGTATCGGGATTGAAAAACATTGAACAGTATACATAATACATACAACTGATGGCTATTCTTGTTCCCTCCCGAAGTCCTATATATCCACAAAATGCTTTCCTCACCGCTCTCTTGCTAAGCTTAATCCTTTCATCGCAGAGTAAAAACACTCGCTATACATGCCAAGTGATGTATTTGTTTCTTTTTATTGAAATAGCTGCGGAGACAAGCAAGAGGTGGGAGGGAGTGGGAGGGGCTTATGGTAGCTCACTTGGAGGATCAGGAAGTGAAACTACTGGATATTTTGTTTCAGCTGTTCAGCCAACAATTCAGGTCCCACTTCTGTTCAAATGTAATTTGCATTTATAATTATTTTAAGATGCAAAACTTTGAAAATCTGGTTTAATGATGTTAGATTGGATACTAAAATATGCTGTTTTCGATCAAAAATACATCAAATTCAATGTGAGAAATGTAAAACTTCAGTGTCCAGCAAACCCCCCCATGGGATCCCGACCCCCACTTTGAGAACCACCGCTTTCGATTAATATTGCATTTTCTATTACCAACCAAGTGAAGGAGAGTGATGAAGACGAGTTTGATTATTACCAAATACTGCAAACAGCATAATAATACATTTTACTGAATTACTTTCAGTTGTGTGCACTGAATTTGATTGTTTAGTTATTTCAGGTGATTTTAATGTGCTTATGGATGTAACCAATAACAAGCTTGCAAAAGAACTTAGTGCTGTCCTTAAAATGTTTGGTTTGACTCACTACAAAGGCCAGACTCTAGATCTAGTCATTACAAAAGGTGTTATTATATCAAATGTGGATGTTGTTGATTTTGCTTTATCTGAGCTTTTTGGATGTTCCACCAAACCAGAACACTTGCCATACATTTTTTCTCTCAGATTTATGTCAGTAAGGTTTAAAATTCATATCTCTGAATGTGATTTCTTTCCCCCCAATTCACCTGCAGTGTTTCGCCTTGACAAAGAGACAAATCTTAATAATCATTTTTTGTCAAAAATCCCGCACCCTCCGGTACTGGAAACAGGTGTGGAAGCAGACTTTTTCTTTCCCCACCAGCGCGGCCACCTCCCCAGCTGTAATGAAGAACAATAGCCTTCTCCCTTTCTTCCTGGACCCCCATGCCCCTCCTCTCTTTATTCTCTCCGTCTTCCCCCTCCTCCCTCCTCCCTCCTCCCCTCGTGAGTCAACAACAGTAGCTGACAGATGACGGGGTCCGGGGCCGCATCTGGCCTCGGTGCACTTAGTGTAATCAAAGACGGGGAAAAAAAGAGAAAAGGCGCTTCACGGCCTACTTGTTAGCCAGCCACCGACCGATGGGGATGTCAAGCGAACGCACAACCCTTGATTCGGAGTCCCGGCGGAGGAAGAGGGAGGGATGGAGGGAGGGGCGGGGGGAGAGGCGAGGGGGCGTGGGCCACAATCTGCCGTCCTCAAAGGAGCTCCTGGAACGGCTCCAAAGAGGCACTATTCAGGACAGTGCAGTGCAGCCTGCCAATGACTGCACGCTGTTTTACATGGAAAGCCGAGCAACAGCCAGACAGCAGCGATTGTGATTAAAGAAGAGCGACAGCAAACACAGCCAATAAGGATTTTATCATTTGATATTCTGAGTCATGATTATTCTGAGGGAAAATATTGCAGTTTTCCATTTCTTCCTGGTTATTGAAATGAAAGAAGAAAATACTGAGACTGTTTCCTTTACTGTACTGTCTAAATGTTCACAAGAAAGAAACAAGACATTATATGTACATGTTTATATTTAACAATGCTCACACCTGGAACACTGTTCCAACTCACATCAGGAACATCCCTACACTGAGAACCTTCACTAGATCAGTGAAACTTTGGCTCCTGGACAATCAAACCTGCAGTCACAGTGTGAACATGTAGGCTGTTTACCAATATTGTTTAAAATCTCTTATTTCTTTTATTTCATTTGTCTGTGTCGTTTTGTTTATAATGTCTTTTTTACTAACCATTTTATCTTGTCTTTTGTTCATGTCTGTTGTGGTTGTTGTTCTGAGAACAGAAACCTGCCCTGGGGCTACAGATGAAAATTAGCCATTGTGGCTAACTCTGGCATATTTACATGTGGACTTTGAGGACTCATGTTAATTAATATGCACTGTCCCATCTTAAATAAATAAATAAAATAAACACATTGAGTGCCAAAAACATTTGTATATATATATTATTTATTTTTTTGCGAAACAAGACACTGATACACCTTATGTGTGATTGTGGTAGCTCTGCGATGAACAGAAGTGAAATAAATGACGATCAAAAACTTTAGAAAAGTCACGATCTGGACATTTGATATATTATTGCGTTTCTTTTCTTTTTTGTCCGAGGGGGCGTGGTGTTGCGTAGCGAACAGCTGTAAAACCGACACTTCTCTCTTGATTTCTGGAGCGCGTTTGACAAAGCAGAGCAGCTTCCCATGGAAGATCGGAACAGTTTAAATGGTTAAAATCAGTCCAAGGACGGCTGAGAAACATCCTGTTAGATTCTTCAATCCGAGAACCAGGCTGTTTAAATGCACACGTGATAATGAATGAAAGCGATCGATAACACGCGGTGTTTCAAAACGTGTCAACAATGTTGTCGTTGAAAATTGACTTGAAACTAATATATTTAGGCATTTGCCCGTTAGCGTCCGTCCAGAGAGAACAGAGGTGGAGAGAGGAGTTAATAAGGAAGGAGAGAGTTTCATAAAACACTAATTATCTCCGAATCTAGAAAAAAATCTGTGATTTTGATCAAAACTAGCCTCTGTTTAGCTTATATTTCTCAGGAACCGAGGCACGTAGAAGAAACTGTTTTCACATACAGAGAGCTTAGAGTCTTGTCTTTCAAAGCATGGAATATAACATGGAATATGCTGTGGTGCTACAAATATCATGAAAAATGGTCTGGATTGTTGGCACTAAATCCCCAAAGCAGCGCGGCTCGCTCCTCTGTAAGCCGACCCAGGACTCTAACGTGCCCATTACATTTTATTGCCATAAATCCTTGGAGTAAATATTTACATGGAGATTTTAAAATGTTGTTTTGATGTTTACTGACAATCTTATTTTATTTCACAAGATAAGCTCCATGTCCACTGTCCACATGCACCTTACAGAGTGCGCCAACGCGGTGCAATTTTGTATGTATTTTGTAATGGGAGATTTATGAGTCCGTCCCATTAGAATAACATGGGATGCCCCGGTCGTCACTACGGCAACACCATACAAAATAAGATATGTGTCCCATTGACTTTTTTGTTTGGGATCCCATCAACAATTTCTCTGCCAAATTCCATCCACCTCCACAAGACAGTTGTGCATAGACTCCCATTAATTTTCCTGCAAAAACAAGTTTAGGGCCCACACCAGAGACATTCCTCTTATCTGCTTTCAGTACACACACAGTCATTTTAAATAAAACATGAAAATATCAATGCCAAGGTGCTCAATAGCAGCTCTGTAAGCTACAAATGTCCACTTTAAAAACCTTGAAAAAGCATGATATAGAGAGAATATATCGGCCTGAGCAGAAGCTTGTGTTTTCCATCCCAGAAGTACAGCATGCTGATCCGGGGGCGACTGCTGACCGGCCACAATGACGAACTGCTATTTTCTCTGCCACATTAGCATATTTCTGCTTCTTCCATTGTACGGACATGACTTACGGTTGACTCATCCTTCATTGTTTTCGTTAAGTGCTCCTGGCAGCTGTTTGGCAACTACCGCGCTCACAACATTCATTCATTTTGCTGTCGCTAATCCCCGTGAGGCAGCGCAAAAAAAACAATGAGCTTAGCAAGGCTACTTCGGGCCTGAGGCGGCACACACCTCTGAGGATGGCCGTCTTCAAAGAGATCATTTGGAGCAGCTGGTATTGTCGGGCATTTAGATGGAGGCGGTGATAGTCATGAGCTCACACTGTACGACTGACTCTCAAATGAGGGAAGCCAAATGACAAATGTGTTTGATAGGGATGCACCGATACCACTTTTTCTAAAACCGATACGAGTACTTTGATTTAAATTTGCCGATACCGAATACTGATACGAGTACAAGGCATTTTCTTCAACAGACTTTTTGAAGTGAATAGACGGTTTATAGACTTATATCAGAATGTAATAAATGCCATTTATTTTTCATTCAATATTATTTTTCATTTTTGTTGCGCTGTCCATCATAGACAGAACAGCTCATGTCCAAAAGCTCCTAAATTCCTGTGCTTTATTCTTTTATCTATTATTTAACTTATTTCTGCAGCTAAAGGGTGTCTTTTTGTCTTTTCTTCAGCTCTGTGTAGATTTTCCTGTGTGTTTACAGCAACATACCCAGTAGCTACAGCATTTTCATTGTTTTGCTGCAGCTCATTTTTGCTCAATATAAACATGCTGTATCGCTTTACTTTGTATTTTCTGAGGACTTTTTAGTCGCTAGGTTAGTTTTTCAGATGAATAAGCCCCTGGGCATAAAACGGCGCAAGAATTGCCAGAACTGTTAGCTGCGAGTTAGCGGCTAGTTAGCAACATTAGCAACATTGGCCTGTATGTTGTAAACACTGCAGACTAGGGCTGAACGATTAATCGCATTTGCGATTTTATCGCGATATTACACAACACGATTTTGAAATTGCAGAGGCACGCGATTTTGGCCCATGCAGCTGATGAAGTGAATGTAGCAGCGAGAGACGCCACCGACGTCCGCTTCGCGCTCCACCACATGCTTTTGTTTACTTCTCTGTCTACTTAAGGTGCGCGGTAGATCGTGGATATATTGTGAAGATATCAGCGTGTATAATGCAGCCACCGCTAAGGACTATTGCTGTTTCCTCCGTTAGCATTGCGTTAGCTCCAGCGCTAAGGACTATTGCTGTTTCCTCCGTTAGCATTGCGTTAGCTGCAGCGCTACACGCTCTGATGCTCTGATCACAGAAACTTTCCTCCAGATTCACACGTCTCGGCCTCCACAGAGATGAAGCTGAGCCTGTGCTGCTTGTTAAGAGTCCTTTGCGGCTCACATTTGGAGGCTTATGTTTGGGAATGTTTTGGATAAAGATAAGAACTTATCGCACAACCACTGACTAATACACAAGCGCAAATAGCAAGAAATTATTTAGGCTATTTACAAAAAAAAAAATCAATATAAACTTATTGGAAACTATGTAGGCTAAATGTCTATGTGGACTATTTGGAATTATATTCCATGTGATTATAAAGGACTTAAGAGTAAGTAATGCTTTATTAAATCAGTTGTAAATATTTAATTGTATTGCAATTGTATTGAAATCGCAATATTGATTGAAAAAAATCACAATATTGATTTTTGGCAAAATCGTTCAGCCCTACTGCAGACACTGCAGCACTAACAACATTTAGCTCTGGTTAAATCCAGCACAGACTCTGATTTAGGGAGTGTGGTCTGTAATAAAGTCAGCTCTATGTGGAATATTGGATTTACACTAAACTATTCTCCAGTTTGTTATTTTCTCTCCTCAGCGGAGAGGAGCGTCCTGTAGGAGCACCGGCCACATGTCAAGTGGTATCGGTTTCTGGTATTCGGGACCTCATTAATGAGTACAAGTATGAGTACAAGCATGTAGTATCAGCCCGATACCCAATACTGGTATCGGTATCGGTGCATCCCTAGTCCATCCATCCATTTTCTTCCTCTTTATCTGGGGCCAGGTCTCAGCAGAGATGCCCAGACTTCCTGATCCACGCATCCCTAGTATATATTTTAATCATGGAAAAAAGGAGATTGTTTCCTGCCATGAAGAGTTACTGTAAATAAGACAGATCTGCAATTGAATCATGTTACTCTGGTAAAAATTCAGCAAAGCACACAATAACATTAACTCTGACATCTCCCCCTACAGGTAAATTGATTATCTATCCAAAGCTCCAGTATGTATGAAGTTGCCATGTAATAGACCAACAGCCCTTTTATCTGGAACACTCCGCGAGCTAACATTCAAACCGCTGCTATATCCCATCTCCGCTGTTTCCCTCGGCTTATAGAGCCTGTGCGGAGCTGGCATTTTAAAAGGCTTTATGGCTTTGCAGTTTGTAAAAGGCATGATGCGCCTGGGTTGTTCTGGGTCACTGGGCTGTCCTCCGTGTGATCCCCTCCAGTGGTTTCCCATCATGCACCTGCACATGGCTCCCCGCACATCGCTCTTAAACACGTCAGCGGTAAACACACGGCGATGCAGGATGTAGCTGAGGAACACGGAGGCTGCTTTAGGCTACGGTGCCGCTTATTCTCAAAGCTTTTAGCGCCTCAGAATATGTTTGGCTTTTCATGAAGGGATTAAAGGCTTGATGGTGACACGTCGGCTGAGTGGGACTCTCCGTTCACAGTGAGAAGGGTTTAGGTTCGATCCCCAGCCAGGTGGGGGTCTTCTATGTTGAGGTGCCATTGTTCTGTCAGTGTTTGAGTTTTTCCCATTAGAACCAGTAAATATACATTCATACAACTGACTTTCAAAGCAATTTACCAACTGCCCCTGACACACTGATAATGGTTCACGAGTTAAGAACCGTTGTCCTAAACAGCCCCCTCCTGGAACCGCCACCTTAACGGGGTGGAGGGGTTTGTGCACCTGAATGATCCTGGGGGCTAGGTTGTCTGAGGCTTTGTGCCCCTGGTAGGGCGTCCCATGGCAAACAGGTCATAGGTGACGGGTCAAACAAAGAGCGGTTTCAGAAGCCCCTTATGAGAGGCCCGGTTAGAACCATGAGGCCGTCCTTCTGTGGACCCACCACCTGCAGGAGGCGCCATAGGGGCTGGTGCAACCACGACCAGGCAACAGAAAAGTGGAAGAAAATGGATGGATGGTCCTAAACAATAATTCGAAATAATAATGTGTTGATTGTGAAAGCCGTGGAGTCATTCTGCGAGCTTGTGCTGGCTTTCATTCGTCCAGGAAATATTCTGTGTGAATGGTTGTTGTGGCTCCTTTACTATCGATCACAGGGGCCTCTACAATGTTCCAGAATCAACTGTTTTCCTGGTGACAGCAGTGAAAACCTACCACAGACTCTAAAAACAATTGATCCTGCAGCATCATAGAGGCCACTGTGATGGAAAATTAAGCTAAAATAAAGGCAGCTGGGTCACTAAAAAGTCAAATACGCACAATTAAAACAAAAATTGGTTCTTGTGGTCAAGGTTGTGTAACTATGGGAGCTATGCCTTTTTTGCCATGTCTTGTGTTCTCAGTCTGATGTTTGAAGTCCAAGTCATGTTTCTCCTTCTGGCGGCAAATCTGAATAATCAAAAGATTTCTTGGAGTATCTCCATCATGTAACCTTTAAATGACACCAGAATGAAAAAAAAAGACTAAAAATGTAACTGGATGCAACCAACTGTTCTGATCTGGAGCTGCTGCAGTTGGTCATGTCTCGGTTCAGCAACACATTGAGGTCAGCTGAACATCCTGAATGACCAGGTTATTCCATCAATGGATTTCTTCTTTCTTCACGGCTCGGACAATTCCAAGATGTCAATGCCAGGATTCATGAGGCTCACATTGTGAAAGAGTGGTTCAGGGATGGATCGGTCGCCGCAGAGTCCAGATCTTAACCCCCATTGAGAATCTCTGGGATGTGCTGGAGAAGACTTTGCACAGTGGTCACTCTCTCAAGAAATAGCCGTTTAATGAATGCATGAACATCTTCTTCCTGATGTAGTATTGGTATCGAAAAACAGTATCAGAAACCAAGTATCGTTAAAGTACTGGATGAAAAGAGAAGAAAGTTATGCAGCCCTTCTCCAGAGGAAGCTTGAGAACCACAAATTGAACAGCACTGGAATATGCATGTGTAATGGAGCCGCCCATCGTCGGTATCGGCCTCTGAGGAGCATTAACAGAAAATGGCAGAGGGTTGAGGTTATTAACACGTCTTCCTGTGGTTAAGTCCAGGGAAAGGCACTTCTCTGTGGCGCGTCTAACTTGAACAGCGCTGCCTGACCAAGACGCTCTGCACGGCATCAATAATTCACACGCATCAGTTAAAGGAGTCTAACAAATGCAATTATTACATTACGACATAAGAAAACTTTCAAAGGAGGCTAAGTAGCCGAGCAGGAACAAAGCATTAGCAAATTAAAGATATATGGGGCAAACTATCCAGGGAGAATAAGATTAAAGAATAACAATGCCATAAATAGAGACGCTGCATATTCTTATTGATTTATATTTTATAAAACACTTTAACCTGGAAAACAGGGGACAGACATTGCTGCGATGCCACCCCCTAGTGGCCAGTGGTGAGTCCAGAAAGCACTCTGTAATATGGAATCCTAGGCTTTACATCAGAACATGATTGTTTGCAAAGATAGAAGATCTTTCCGCGTCAAGTGGTTCTCCTTCTTGTGATTCTCCCTGAGGTTTTCTCTTTTCTCTCACGGGGTGTTTGAGTTTGTCCTTGCTGAGTAGGAGTATCTGAGGAGGGACGCCTCGGGCACGTTTCCATCTGCTGCTGACAGCTTATTTCAAGATGGTCTGAATGCAGCCGATGGAGAGTCCACTTCTCCAGAGGAAATAATGTCACCTCCTTTTTTTGCACCACAACATTTATTTCAATGAACCTCAATAAGACGCCTTTAATAAACTTTACTATCGTGAAGGTTAGGTTTAGGGTTAGTTAGTTCTCCTGTTGAGAAGTCATGTGCTCCATCAGCTTCATCCAGACCCTGCTCACTTATTTATTACCTCTGTTTGGATATTATATTTGCACAGACACTGCATTTGCTTGAACATTACATTGTCTTCTTGATTCATTGTTTTAATGTTTGTGCAGCCTTGAGAGACATCTCCTGTTGTGATATCGGGCTATACAAAACGTTATTGAATGATTAATGCTAATTGTACATGTTTTTACCAAGGGAAACAAGCCAAGAGTCCTAACTATTAAGCCACACACAATAAGCAGTTGAATAATCGTCTACTACTTCTTAAAGGAACAGGCCACCGTTTTTCCATACTGAAATATGTTCTTGCCTGAGCTTAGACGAGTTGATACGTACCTGTCTGGTCTTTGTGTGTGCGCTCAGTCACGCGAAATGACCAAAGGTGTTGTTAGCATTTGGCCTCTCCCAATGTATTCCTATAGCAGGGGTGAAGTTGGAAGCAACCAAAGACCAGACAGGTACGAAAAGTAACAAAAAAGTAACAAAAAAGCAACAAAAATGCGACAAAACAGTGACAAAAAGTGAGAAAAATGTGACACAAATGCGACAAAAAAGGGACAAAAATGTGACAAAAAAGTGACAAAAATGCGACAAAAAAAGTGACAAAAATGTGGCAGAAAAGTAACAAAAAAGCAACAAAAAAGCAACAAAAAAGCAACAAAAATGCAACAAAAATGTGACAAAAAGTGAGAAAAATGTGACACAAATGCGACAAAAAAAGGGACAAAAATGTGGCAGAAAAGTAACAAAAAAGCAACAAAAAAGCAACAAAAATGTGACAAAAAGTGAGAAAAATGTGACACAAATGCAACAAAAAAAGGAACAAAAAAGTGAGAAAATGTGACAAAAAAAGGGACAAAAATGTGACAGAAAAGTGATAAAAATGTGACAAAAATGTGATAAAAATGTGATAAAAGTACAACAAAAAAGTGATAAAAAAGTGACAAAAAAGTGATTAAAAAAAGTGACAACACGGTCTTACCTTTCAAATGCACCATTACTATGGCCTATAGGCTGTGAGTGCCAGTCAAGAAGCTTTCAGTTTTGGGTAAAGCTGAACTGGAGAGAATGCGTTTGGTTCAGATAGGAGAGGTTAAAAACGTTTGGTATGATGTAAATACTTCACCGGATACTTCAGCTCTTTGGCAGGTTTGTGACGGGAAGGGCATCCAAGTTTAATCCCCCACATTTCCATAATACATGCCGGTGAAAAAGAAAAACTGCAATGATCCGAACTTCTTTCAAACTTGCATGAAATCACTGCTTACAGTCAGTGTTAAAAACTTCACTTTAAGGAGGAAAATCTGACATTTTGTGCTCTGTGGCAGGTGGGGGGAGATTTTCTGTGTAGTTGTTTCCGATCCCGGTTGTCAGCCCCTGCCTCTTCTCGCCGTGTGCTGGTGGTGGTGGGGGAAAAAAAAAAAAAAAACCCTCTTGTAGTATCTCCGAGTGCCAAGTCATGCTTTATTCAGGGCGGCTCACTCCAACACCGGTCCGGGTTATGGGCACGAGGTACTGGACTAGTCTGATTTCATCCATTCTCCATCTCCCATCACTCCAACACGGCTTCACAAGTGCTGCAGGCTGCCTTTCAATCACACCCCCCTAACAAAGTCCGCGCTAAGCCTGGAATCCCAAGTAATTTTTTTTTGTCCGACTTTTCAGGTGATGTACGGTTTTTAACATGGGAAGTGAAGGCAGCGGCTGGGGTTGCTTAGTAACTAAACTGTGAGGTATCGCCGACGCTGGATTCATATATTATACCGGTGGATTATTTTTATCAACCGCCTGTAATTGTTAATTGGTTCGTGAGGAAATCAGCGTTTGAAGTTTGTGCGGTAGATTGAAAGGGCATAGTGAATAAAAGAAAGTTTCTCATAGGTTATATTTAGGGCTCGGTAACATTTAATACTTTTTAATAGAAGTACTTTAACGATGCTTCCCATCCCTAAGCAAACAAGAATCAAAGCTTGGTCTCTAAAGGTATCATGTTTTTTGGATACCTACTTTTGACACCTTTAATTTTAATTTGAACAATATCAATATATGGGATACAGTCTAATTCCATATCTCATTTAAAAATATATAAATATATCTTAAAGATGCACTATGCAACTTTTGAAGTTAAAAAAAATAAATAAAAAAATATTTGTGTATATTTGACCTTTTAGTCATGCTGCACTTTGTGGGTGCAGCATGGCACCTTTGCTTTCCCTCACAGTGCGTCTATGATGCTCCAGAATCAATTGTTTTGGGGTTTCTGGCCAGTTTCTGGTACGAACCTAGCCTGGCTAACGCCAGCCTAAAATCACAAGTGATATTTTACGGTGGTGTCGGGAGAACTGTCTGGACTTAAATGTATCCAAGACCAAAGAGATGACTATCAATTTCCAACATGGCCACTCCAGCTCCCCCTCACTCACTGTCAACAACGAAATAATAGAAAAGGTTAATTCATACAAATACCTGGGTTCCATAATTGACCATAAACTCACATTCAAACTCAATGCTGAACACATATTTTCAAAATGTCAACAACGCCTCTTTTTTCTCCGTAAACTCCGCAAACTCCAAGTCCACCCGTCCATTCTCGCCTCTTTCTATAAATGTTTCATTGAATCCATCCTCACATTCAACATCACTGTCTGGTTTGGTTCACTCACTCTCACCCACCGCAACATGCTCAATAAAATCATCAAAATCAGCAATAAGATCATTGGTCAGGAGCAGGACTCACTCAGCAGCATCTATGACTCCAGAGTTCTGAGGAAAGACCCAGATCTCCACAGACTCCTCACACACTCTACACTCTCACTACGCCCTGTTGCCGTCAGGGCGCAGGTTCAGGTCCCGCCCTCTGGGGACAAAGAGGGCGACCTCCACTTTCCTCCCGACCTCCATCCGCCTGCTGAATAAATGACTGTGTGGACCTTGGTCTATCGAAGGCCCACTATACTGTTTTTTTTTTTTTAATGTATTTATTATTGCTGTATGTTGTTGAATGTCTGTGGATGTATTGTTTTTATCGGGCCCGTACTGGCACTTCTCCTGCAAATGAAGTTCCTAACGGATAAATAAAGTGAATTTGATTTGATTTAGTCTGGCGACCACCAATTCATTTTCTCGTAGGAGAGGTGTGGTTTACGATCGTCCATAGCCGTTTATTGGGTGCCACAAATGTCTATCATGTGTCTGCAGTAGCCACAGCCAATCATATCATTGTATCCGATGATGTATGACGTACCTGCTGTAAACTTTTGAGCTAAACTATTTAGAACAAGGTCCTTGATCGAAAAATAGCGTCGCGTCCGTAAATAAACTACAAGCTTCCGTATATCGAATAGCTCGTCACCGTCTTGCCGTCCCTTCTCGTTCTGTGATTGGTTCCCAAATCCATGCGAAAATTTCGGCCATGGTCTCCAGGCTGTTGTGCAGTTCGAAATGATTCGAGCGCACACAGCAGCACGGCGTTAGCCAGGTTAGGCACGAACCCATAAAAACAACTGATCCTGGAGCGTCATAAAGGCCACTGTGAGGGAAAGCAAAGGTGCCCATAAAATCAATAAAAGGTCAAATATACATAAGTATTTAGAATTTTTTCAAAAGTTGCATAGTGCAGCTTTAAATATCGCCCAGCTCCAGCGAGAAGGTCCCAGGTTCGATTCCCACCTGGACGGGGCCTTTCTGTGTGGAGTTTGCATGTTCTCCCCGTGTCTGCGTAGGTTTCCTCCAGGTACTCGGGTTTCCCCTACCACTAAAAACATGTATAATAGCCCAGGATGAAGTAAAGTGTGAGTGAGTGGTTGGTGGTGGTTGGAGGGGCCGATGGCACAGACAGGTAGCCTCGCTTCCGTCAGTCTCGCCCCAGGGCAACAACACGACTCCAGTGCGGTGCTTTGAGAAAACTTGGTAATACAGGTGTAAGCCAGAGTTATTATTAAAAAAATATTCATGATCAAAAGCCACTGATCACCGTTTCCAGATGGTGGAGCAGGTCGTCCCATAACCAAGACTGTTCTTGTGTCCTTGCAGATTGACAGCCTCGCTTCCGTCAGTCTACCCCAGGGCGGCTGTGGCTAAGCCCAGACCTGTTCTCCACAGCTGCCTCTAAAATCCTGCACTGTCACTCAAAAAGGTGTTAACTCGGGTCCAAAGTGCCGTCATGCACGAGCTTAATAAAGAAGCTGCAGTTACGCGGAGGACCTGAGGTGGCAGTAATGAGCATAAAATGACCAACTTTCATCGAGTGTCTTTACATATAAATAAACATTAAATTGGATTCAAACTGGCATTAAATCTACATTTGTTTTGCTCATGAGTTTGCTGTTGTGTAATTTGATGATGTCCTCGGTTTAAGTGTTTGCAAATCTGAATGAAATATGCACACTGCAAAAAGTATTTAACTAGATCAGTATAAACATCTCAATTTGAGCATAATAATCCAAATTTTAGTTGTTTTGACTGGTTAAGAAGTTATTGGTCATTTGTCCCAGATTATTTCACTTGTTCTGAGATGTTTCTGACTCGTTTCAATACATTTTGTCCCTATTTCAGGTCATTTTCTTTGCCAATGGGGTAAGAAAATCGGTCTTATCTCATTGGCAATTTTACTTTCTTATTTCAACGGAGATTTACCCTAAAACTGGTCGGAAATGTCCTCAAACAAGTAAAGTAAACTTGGTCCGATCAGGAAAAGTGTCTAAATGAGTGAAAACCGCTCAAAACAAGATACATTTCCTCAATTCAAGTCATTTAAGCCAATGCTTGATATTTACTTTTTGTAGTGCACCGATTTCCTTTTGCCTTTGTCCCATTAAAAATCCAGTATTTGGGGAACAAAAAAAGCACTAAACTTGACTTGCTGCAGCCCGCATAACCCCTGAATGACTTCTCAATGCGCCGCAGTTCGTACTCCAGTCTTCTCTCGAGTATTAATGCTAATCTAATTCAAAAATCTAATCTAATTTGCAAACACAGCGCCGAGAAATCCATCTTATTTTCTCCCAATCATTGAGCTCTACTTCCTTGAGTCAAAAGAAACGTGACGTCAGGCCTAACAAAAACCCACACCCATAAGTGACGTGCGCGGCGTAATGGTTGTTTACGAGGCTGTTCCCGCGCCTCGGCATCGCCGCCGCGTCGCCGCCGTGTCATTACCGCGGCCGCATGTATGTTCTCCGCTTATTAAGTTCCCTCAGGCGACTGACGAGCTCATTGCAAATGCTCCGCTCATCACTATCTGACGTCTAGATTGCATTTACAGAAAAGCTTAGCCGCCGACACATAGATCATAATCTCTGCCGGCTCCCAATCCCTTTTCAAAGCTAATATCGTGTTTACATTCCGATCACACGCGCCACTGGTTGATAGCGGCGCAGGTTTTTACATCATAATCATCGTAGGGCGGCTCTGCGGGGGCGGGTGCAGACTTGGGGAACTTCACATTATGTCGAAGGGTAGTTTTATCGCACCGTACTTTTCACTTGTACTTGAGAAGCCCAGTCAATGGCTGTGTCTGACTGTCCACACTATTCCCTATATAATGCACTATATCAGGGGTGTCAAACATACGGGAGATGATTTAATCCGGCCCCTGCCCTGTAGAGCATAAATTCCAGAGTATGTCAAAAAAAAAAGGAAGTCTCTAGCCCATTCCTGTGTGGAGTTATGAATTTTTAAAGAATAACCAGAATGCTCATTCTCACCACTAGGGGGCCTTAAAGAGGGGGTATTGTGTTTTTTTCAATCACATAGCACCAGTCTATAGCACACGACAATGATGACCAAACCTTCTGTTGGTCTGTAAACGCAGTAAATGAAAATAACTGCCTTGTATAAAATTGCTCTCTCAAAATGGCTGTAGTGAATGTCTTGAAATAGGCCTCTGTCTCTTTAAGAACCTCTGACCCTTTCCGACACGCCGCCTCCACACGCTGTCTGCGGCATCAGTGGGGAGGGGGTTCTGCTGAGGAGCAGTGGTTGGTTACTCGGCTGGTGACGAAAGCTCGGAGGCGTCTCCAGGAGGTGGGGGCGTTCCTAGGAGGACTCAGGCAAACCTATCCCTAAAATGGCCGCCATCAGAGTTTTTACAGATTACTCAAAAATACGTGAATGTGCCAAGGCAACACTTCAGGCATGTTTTTAATGAGGGAATGATGTAATAACATGATGTAAAGCTTGAAAAAGTCGATTTTGCATAATACCCGCCCTTTAAATGTAAAAAAAAGGAAAGAGTTCCACACGTGCCCAGCAGAGGGAACTGACATAATAAGAGCTCAGGATTTGAACAGCACATTATATAGCCACGTGGTAAATGGACAGTCTGCCCCAGGACGGCTGTGGCTTCAATAACGGCTTACCACCACCGAGTGTGGAGTGAATGAATAATGAGTACTATGTAGTACTTTGAGGAACTTGTAACACAGGCTTGTAAAGTGCAATACAAGTGTACAAGTGTATTAATGAAGCTACAGTCAAGTTGGGGTTTTGACCAAATCACAGCTTATTATTATTCATTTATTGGGAACATTTTCTCTACTATATGTGACCCGTGACCCAAAATGAGTTTGACACCCCTGCACTATATAGGAACTCGAAATTTCCCACAATGCATCTCGAAAAGTAATGAGCATCAATGGTCACTAAACGGGTCAATATAGACCACAATGCATTGCGAGAGTCGGGGGAGAGCCTGACAGCAACAGGTATTTGAACTAAACAACACGACTGAATGAAATCAGCTGCTTCAGTAGCATGTTTGTATTTCTCACAAATAAACGACTTGAATATAAACGGTTGTGGCGTGACGACTTCCGCTTGCGGGTGCTAGCAGACCGGCAAATATGCGAGAAAAAAACATAAAACACTCACAAAAAATAAATAAAAAAACTCTTATTTCTGAGACTCATTAGCCAAAAATGCCGCACCTGCTGCCACAAAAGTAATATTTACTAAAGTCGCTACTTCCGCGGTTTGTGTAGCTGCTGCGCCGACTCGGACATTAGATCCATTAGCACTAGCATTTTTGGCTATTGGGCCAGAAAAATAAGTATGTTCAGTGACTCTCTGTTGAGTTTCAGAAATATTGATTGTTGTATTGAAGAGTTTTTTCGTAGTTCTCGCACATCTGCCGGTCTATGCGAACCCGGAAGCTAAACAAACCTATAGAGTTCGGGAAAATCTACTGTCACCATGGAGATCCGTTTAGCTATTGTGTTACTAATGGTAAATACATCTAACACAGTGTAGTATCCAAATGCTTTAATGTGAACAATAACTCTAGTATTGTATCTTTTAAAATCTCCATTAGTTTATTATTGCTACTAATCCCATGATTCTTAACGATATGACATCACGATCCTGAACTCTATAATCTGAGAACTCCAGAAATCAGATTATGATCAGCCTCCATGTAAACGTAGCCTCTGTCCATCCCATTACAAATCATTTGTATCAATTTCATGAACTCTCAGTTGAATTTTCTAACATTTCTGACCCTGCAGGCTCGGGATATTACAAATAGTTAGAAATTAGTTTCCTAATTCAAAACAAGCCGTTCAATTATTCACCACGTCTCTATAGATCGAACTGTGCTTTCCAGTTTTGGTGATGAAATGGGTTGATAAGGAATGTTTTTTTGTATTTGCATGACCGAACAAAAGTACTACGTGTTACTACTTATCAAATAAAACGCCACGGTGAATGCCAAAGCTGAAGCCGAGGGTGTGACCTGCAGTTTTGACCAGGCGGTTTATGTTTTCCATTCTCCTCTTTATTTACTACTCTGCGCTGTATGTGTGTAAAGCCTCCGCCCCCCCTTGCCCACCTCTGCATCTCTGTTACATAAAAACAGAAATGTGGGGAGGAAAAAAAGCGTCTGCAGATAGATTAGCGCAGCGTGGCTCATGCCTCAGCAGGCCTGTGGTCAGACTCTGCTGCATTAGCGCTCCACAACAACACCTGCCTGTTCCGGAACAATCCGCGTCCGTGGCACTCGCACTGCGGTCTCTCACGCAGCGGGCGAAAGGGGCATGTGTCACTTCGGCGCCACAGTAATGTATGCGGCAATATAAAGCGAGCCAAAGCACAGGGTTGAGCGTGTGCACAGAAATGAACGGTGCGTGTGTGGGCATGGAAATGGCTTCACATTTGACTTGCTTTCGCCTGTATAAACCCCGTTCCTGTTTGTTTTCCTATAATGCCCCTCCATTTGAATTGATTAAGCTGTGTTAGATCAATATAGCATTTTCTGACCAACAAACTGTAAGATTGTGATCAATATAATAAGACACTTTGTTTGCCTACATCAGCTGGAGGCGGGAAGCAGCAGGAGGAAGATTAAACTCAAACTAGCGAACATACAGGAAGTGTGAAGCTAGCATTTATGCCGCGTTCGTGTGACCTGGGGAGTCAGTTGTTTGGGTTTGTGCTTTAATGACACTAAATAAAAAAGGTCTTAAAAAGGGACTGTACAGAGTTTAAAAATGTTAAAATTAAGTATTTTCCTCCCCCTACATGTTCCAACAATGTCCTAAAGCCGGGGTAGGCAAGTTTGCTCGGTGGAGGGCTGATTTTTTTAAAAGACCAAGGGCCGAATCTGACAATTTTAGCCAAAAGTTAAAGAAATAGGCCACCGTTTTTACATACTGAGATATGTTCTTACCTAACCTTAGCCGACTTAATATATACCCGAGCACATACGCAGCCTCTCCCACATGTCATATAGCTCCAAAAAAGCTCACGATAGAAGCTACCAAGCTCTTCCACGTGTTCCCTATTTAAATAAAGTTGCGTGAAGTGTTTTCAAGCGAAGTATATTTACACAGAAATGTAGCATGTCGATTTTCTAAACAGATAAAAAGGGGGACTATATTGTGAGGCGTAATGATACGAGGAGCACAACGTCCACGCAGTAACTCCTAAAGACCGGCTCACTTCCGTCAATAACCTTTGGGCTTTAGGCTGCGTATGTGCTCCGTGTGCGTGACAGAGCACACGGACAAAGACCAGACGGGTATATATTAACTCGTCAAAGGTTAGGTAAGAACATATCTCAGTATGTAAAAACGGTGGCCTGTTCCTTTAAGCTTACAAATGCCAGTGCTGTGCATAATATATGACCTAATTTGGTGTTCTGTTTGGACATTTTTAAGTAATTGACAGTATTTCTCACATGTGCACAGTACTCAACCCCTTTAGAGAACCCATTTTCTACAGTTCGACCTTTCCCAAATCTAGAAAGCTTCTTGAAAAAAAAGCATGAAAAGATTGACAAAAACTCATAAAAAAACGATGAAAATGCAACAAACACGCAGCAATAAAGTGAAGACAAGGCGGCGGCAATGCAAGGGAAAAAACGCAGATTAGTTTTAACGGTCTTAGCTTTCAATGAGTCGTTACTCCTATAGATTTGGGTAAAGCCAAACTGGAGAAAATGTGCTTGGTTAAGGCGGGGGTTAAGAGGTTAAACTCTACAACGGTTAAAGTACCTCTGATTTGTGTAAAGTTATTTCTCAAAATCATCTTGAGGGCCAAAGGTTCTATGCCGGAGGGCCGAATTTGGCCCCCGGGCCTGACGTTGCCTACCCCTGTCCTAAAGTGTAGAATGAGCTCAGACCTGTTCACCACAACTGCCTCTAAAATCCAGCACTGTCACTCAGAACGGTGCTAATTCGGGTCCAAAGTGTTAATGTAGAAGGTGCAGTTACACGTATGACCTGAGGTGGCAGTAGTGAGTATTAAATGGCTAACTTGCCCCTTTAATCACTGATTAGCATCTCCCTGAGCTAACCAGGGAGATGCTAAACGTTTGGTGTTAGCGTCTCCAAGGCTAACATTTGGTTTGCTGGTTTTAAAATATCACATTTTCCTTTTGCTAGCGTTAACGTCGGGCATTTCTCTCAAAATTATGCAACTCCGAGGACGACAACAGCTCATAAAATCTCAAGAAAGTAGCAACATTTAACCTGAAAGCTCACATTAAACAAACAACTGAGCTGATTTCTGCAGTCAGGAGTTCCCAGGTAACTGTTGTTGTGAAGCTAAAGCACGTGTTTTTACCCTGCGATGAAAGGATTGAGCCGAGCAACAAATGGTGGAGTGAGGAAAGCATTTCTTTGATTGCAATGAACCTCAGGAGGAGCTTTCTCTGAGCTGCTGAATCTGGGGAAGATTCAAAGATTACTCAAAGATGCGCAAGTGGCTGAAAACACAGCTCCGGGTGTGTTTTTGATGAGAGAACATTGTAACATTGTAGAAAGCTCTAATAAGTCGATTTTGCATTTAACAAAGTTGTTTTAAAGCAGTACTAAGTAACGTGTTTACCTTAATAAATCTTTTTCGTCGTCCCTGTGGGGGTAATACAAGTGTTTATGGGATGATTGGAGGGTCTTTCATCTCCCCCTGGTGTCTCTGGACAGAAAACCATGTTTGCAACTTGACTGCCACTGGTCCGGAGAAAGCAATACACACTAATGGAATCACGAAGAAGAAGCTAACATGCTAACGGGCAAAGCTAACTGCGGGCTAACGTCACTTTAAACAGTATTTACAGCAAAGTTTGAGTGAAAAAAAATATTTCCATTGTATAATGCACAGTAACCCTCTCTCCCTTCGCCTTTCCTGTCAGTGTAGTATTTACTCTCCAAGACAATTAATAAGTTAAAAAATCGTAACTTGCTACTACACCTGCATTTGCGCTTATGGCCTCTAGGGGGAAGAGTTACTTAGTACTGCTTTAAGGTCATTATATTATTCTTTATTTATACAGGTGGTCTCTTGAGTCTAAATGTCTTATTTGAAAGAGAGACTTGTTAAAACATACAAGGTGTATAACAGTAAAACAACTACAGAGACTTTAACACAACACTAAGAAAAAAGATACTGAAACTGATAAAAGGTCACAAGATTATCCACACAAAAGCTTTTCTGTGACTCATTCCAGACATTTGGTGCAAAGTAGCAAAAGGCCTTCTTCCTTCTTCCTCCATTCTGTCTTTACACGGTGTGACTCAAGAGTGAAAATGTCCTGAGACCTGAGCTGGTGACCATCTGACCTGACATTTATAAGAGTTAACAAATAATCAGGAGGGACACTGAGACAAGCTTTGTAAACAAACAGTTGACAGATTGCCATCCCACTTTAGCATAAAGATCACAGTGGTGAGATCTATGACCATCTCCAGTGATGAATCTACTTTCTGAAAACTGCATTCAGAGGCAGATGCAGTGTGTGCTTGTATATGATATCGCCATAATCCAAAACAGAAAGTAGCGTAGCCTGAATTAACGGTTGTCTCTTGTTAGGAGGGACACATTTTTTGTTTCTGTATCACTCTTCTGGTTCAGTTGTCGTCTTTGAGTAAATCCATTCATGTTTAGTCCAATGGTCCATTATGGTCGTTAGTTCCTTCATTCGTTCCAGCCCGTGACGTCGCAGAACGGCGGCTTCAGGACTCGGGCCTCATACGTGTTCCAGCTGGGGAAAACCCCTCCCCCTCTTCCCGAAGGACCACATGAACGCATTAGCATTAGCTTCCTGCCTCCGGCCAAGCCCCGCCCACCACCTCTCATGTTTACAAACAATCAAAAGGGCGTGCGTTTGAAAGTTATCAGGAAATACTTGAATATAGGCAGAACATTTCACGACTCAAGGTTGAATTTGGCTTCTGTTGCCAGGCTGTGACATCATCTGCATAACATATCTAATATCAGCTTTACATTTTGTCCATATAAATAACATAGAAGACTTTTGCCACAGTCTTGCCATGTCAGAATCAGGCCCGTGTTTGGATTAATGTATTTTTCTACCTTGAATCAAAGACGATAAAACTCAAAATGTTGTTGATCAGGTTCACTTAACTATAACAAAGCATTATTATTACCATTACCCTGCTTTATCTTTGGGCTTTATGCATCCTCACCATTTGTTTCGGTGCACCATGACAAAACACTGAGAAATGAAGCCATTACTTCTGGAACACGAAGTCAGTTTTTGACGCTCATACTTGCAAATTGTAGATTCTGTTCTAGAAAAAAGGCAGTGGGAGACGCTGGACACTTTCACACAAAATCCAAATCCACTTAAGTTGTTATTGAGTGAAAAAGTTGCCGGCGCTTTAAGCCAAATTTGGCAGTGTAACATATTGAATTTTGAAACTGTTCCGGGGAAGGAAATGCTCGAATTCATCTTTCAAGTTTCAGAATGAGCCGTGTCAAAATACCCGCGCTGGAGGATATGTGGAATACTAATGTAAAAATGTGTTCCAGCAAACTTTGGGAAATGTTTAATGAAAGCAAGTCCCTGCCTGTCTATCTGTGCCCGCATCGGCAGCAGATGTTTATCAAGACGTTGCTTAGGCTTCAGCTGAGACAGAGACGGAGTATTAGTACATTAGCTGTGTGGTTCTCAAACAGCGGTGCGGGTTCTGCTGGTGGTATGTGCCTCTGAAGTGGTGCTCCAGGACTGTCTGTACTGCTGATATGACTTTTTGTCTGGGATAATCCTGTTTGGCGCCGTTGCTTCACAAGCCAGAAAGTCAGAGAGTTCAAATTAGGGACGCACCGATCCAGATTTTTGCTTCCGATACCGATACTGGGGGTTTGATTATCTGCAGATATCCAATATTAACCGATACCAAGAGACATTCTTAAAAGTGAATGGTCTCTTTTCTCCAGTGTGAGATCAATAAAGTCTTATCTTTTCTTGCAAACTATACACTACATATCAATTAAATCTATTAATAAACAAATAGAAAAACCTTGAACAAGGATCACTGGAGCTTTCTACACTAAAAATCCTTATTAGGTTGCATTACATAGGGTGATCTGATCATCAATACTTGAGCAAATATGTTAGATCAGTATAGAAAAGAAATATGTGTGCAGAGGCAGTGCCACAGTAACTTGTTTACCGAAATAAATCCTTTCCGTAGTCCCTCTGAGGGTAATACAAGTGTTAATGGGATGATTGGCGGGTCTTTCATCGCCCCCTGGTGTCTCTGGCCAGAAAATCACAATTGCAGCTTTCCCTGTTCCGACCCGGAGTCACCAATACACACTAATCAATCACGAAGAAGAAGCTACCAGGCTAACGGGCAAAGCTAACTGCGGGTTTAAGTGGCTAGCACCACTTAAACAGTATTTACAGCCAACTTTGAGTGAAAATTGATCTCCATTGTGTAATTGGATGAACAATATCCCTTTGTCTCTCTGTCAGCGTAGTATTTACTCTCACGGACAATTAATGAGTAAAAAAACACAACATGCATCACCTGCAGTGGCGCTTATGGCCTCTCGGGGCATGAGTTACTTAGTACTGCTTTAAAACTAATTCCGCGATTGGATTCTCCAGCTAAGCTTCAAGCTGAGGTGCAGAATGTCCATAATCACTTAGATTTCGTTGGTGAAAGTTGTATTTTTTAAACGGCGAGAGCATAAACAGATGTCGGTTCAGTAACGGAAATGACACCCAATATCGTATTTTTCCAGTATGGGATCGGTGCATCCCATGTTCAAATGGCAGACCTTTCTGTGTACAGTTTTTATGTTCCCCCGTGTTGGGTGCTCCCATTCTCACAGGAAAACGCTGCAATCACGTCCACTCTCCATCTGCTTTTAGACAAAAAAGCCTCAACAATCCCCATTTAGTATAATGAAACTGTAGTGCGCCCTTTGTCCAGCCAACGGCGGAGAGCCGAACATACGCTTTTACACACCCCTGTTTCAACTTCCTGAAACCCTTTGGAGGTTGTGGCTTTCTGCGTCTCTCTTTTGTATTTCTCAAGTAAAAGTAACTCATCAACAGACCGTTATTTGCCTAAATATAAATGTGATAAGCCTGACACGCGATCACCAATCACTGAGACCATAGACCGTGATAAACATGTACGTCGCATCGTTATTAGCTGTGGGATCTTTATATGAAATGTGGACAGGCTCAGAAGTTCCTCACTTTTCAATTGAAGCTTTTTTTGATAGTTCATGAACACAGGCTTGTCATTCCTACCTCTTAACACTGACAACATCAACCCTTTTCTCCATTTGCTATTTTCTTTCGGCTAGCATGAAGGAGCTTCAGTTAGCCAAGGGTTCTGCCATCCTCACATAGTCCATCATTATACTACAGTCTACAGTTCAGACCAGGCTGAACGGTCTCCATATGTCCACTGAGACATGCTTATTCAGACATTCAGACCCGGTGAAAACTCTGAGTTCTGATTGCCACGATTGACAATCACAAAAGGCTACGGTCCGTCCAGCATGTCGGCTTTCCCAAGTCCAAAGAAATATAACAAAGAAAAATCAACAGAATTTAAACTATTTGACTTTTCAGAAGCAGTTCATGGCTTCAGTTTCCTCTTTAGGGTAATGCAAATATACAAGGTGAAGATGACATGTTAGTATCTCGGCTGATTTTTGGCACTTGGCCCGCCCCGAGGCGCTTGCACGGCCGTCTCCCAGAGCTCCTGACAGATGTCCTTAGTGTCCGTGAGGGATGGGCCAAACGACACAGTTCCCTTTGAGGACGACACAGTGCGGTCTTAAACTTTACATCCTTTAGTTGTTTAGTCCATATGGGCCTAAATCAGACTTTGGAATTGTTTACTGTACATTCCATTATTTGTTCTAAGCATACATTGACCAAAAGTCCGGCCAAACATTAACTGAATATTTGTGTCCAGGGGAAATGTATCGTCTACAAGATATGAAAGATATGATATGAAAATGTACAATAATGAGTTTATCTCCAATGTTAAGAAATGGGAGGAAAAATACAAAATGGGGAAGAAAAAGGTGGAAAATGGGGAAAAAAAGTAAGGGAGAGCAGGGGAAATACTGGGGGGGGGGGGGGGGGGCGTTGGAAAAAATAGCAACATATGGGGGAAACACTGGGAAGAAATAGGGATGAAATAGGGTAGAATGGTAGAAAAATGTAGGGGCAAAACCAGGGAAGAAATAAGGGAAATATTGGGGGGGAAAAGGGGGAAAAGTTCGGAAAAAATAGCAACTTACAGTATGGGGGCAACATTGTGAAGAAATAGGGAGGAGATAGGGAGGAAAGGTAGAAAAATGCAGGGGCAAAACCAGGGAAGAAATAAGGGAAATATTGGGCGGAAATAGGGAAGAAAGTTAGAAAAATCTAGAAAAAAAAAACAGGGAAAACCAGGGAAATATTGGGAGAAAAGTGATACATTTGGGGGGGAAATAAGTGAAAAATTAAAGGAAAAATGCCACATGGAGCAAAAAATTGGGGGGAAAAACTGGAACAAAACCAGGTAAGAAATATGGAAGAAATTGGAGAGAAAAAAATAGGGGTAAAAAAAAGAATTTGAAAATGAATAGGGGGATGGGTAAAAAAAAAAAAAATTAGGACAAAAGTAGGGATTTTTTTCCTACCCTTTTGTAACATGTTATATCACTATGGACTATTGTACATGTTTTTAGTTTTGAGCGACAAAACTATTTAAATCAAGACGTTCAGAGCATATTTTTGCACTATTGTTTCATCATCGTTATCGATAAAATCCACAAAAATATGGACATATTGATTTTTGCCCTAATGTCCAACCTTTGCTCCTGCGCTTTTTTCTGAACTTCTTGTCACCGTCAGCCCCAACACAAACCAGTGCATCCCATACTGTCCTGCACGTTAGCGCATGTAGGTCTTTTGTCTTGGACGGCTACAAATAGTGACAGGGTGAGCTAAATAACTAATCACTGCTGGCATAGTTTCTGGCACCATTATGTCGCCGTATAGAAAGATCTATAGGTGATCCCCTGGCCACGGTCAGCAGCCGAGCAATGGCAAAGAAAGGACAGATATCTACTTAAAAATAACCATAAAAAGTCCATTTATAGGCATCCTGACAGGCCTAATATGCACACTTAAGACCTACAGTGCCTTTAATTCCAGCACCCAATAGTTTACAGCGTCCAATCTCATTTTAACAGCTTAAATTATATTAGATTTAGTCAGAATTACTTGCTGTTGGACACTTGCCAAACTTGCTGGAATTTCCCCTTCACTCGTGAGTCCAAATCCTGACGTGGCTCAGTTTAATGATTGCTCTAATCTTCTGCAGCCTCCCGTTTGCATCGCGACTTCTCCTGACACTTCTGCAGACCGTTTTTGCCGGCGTTACTGTTATTATTTTAACATACATTGTGTTGCTTTCGCAGCCGTGGTTTGAGGCGCCACTTTGTAGTTCAAACTTTGCAAACATCCAGAGTTTCTTTGATGTGAAGTAGAAAATCTTTCCTCGCCACGAAAGCCTCGCAGCGGCTTTATTACGCTTTTATTTAGCGTTTAGAGCCAGTCATGAACCTCACACTCAATCTTTCAGGAAACACAACGTGAACGATGACTTCATTTGAACAGGTTTTTGTACGATTACGAAGATTGGAAACCTGAAAATCTCAATCTATGGTTTGCATCTTTAAACATAACTGGTGATGTAAGGACTTGAGTTCATCCTCTAAAGCAGTGTTTCCCAACCAGGGGTATAGGGAGTATTTGTTACTTTAAGACTGGCAGACAATACTTGCTCAAATTGCCCCACAATAGAACAATAAATACCTGGTTTTATGTCGACATCGCCCTCTTCCACTGTCCCCGACACTCAAGAGTGCCTCTGGGGGACAGCCACGTGACTACACAGACGCAATGTGGTCCCATCCTGGACTTATTTTAAACACTTTAGAATCTGCTTTATGGAAACTCAGGCAAACTTAATCTGTTGCAGCTGAACCTGAGGTCACAAGGCTCAACCATTCTGATCAGTGACATCCATCACTCAAATATCAGCAGCAGAAGAAAAACAAACCTCAGCCTCTAAAGTTTAGGTTATAACAAGAGTCAAAACCTCAATTGCGATTCGATAAACCTTGCAGCCCTAATATAGAACCATAAAACAGAACAATAATGTTAATTAATTCCACAAAACAATATTGCTTTAAAGAAGCTGCTTCCTTTAAAGCAGTACTAAGTAAATCATGCCCCTAGAGGCCATAAGCGCCACTGCAGGTGTCGTAGCATGTTACGTTTTTTTACTCATTAACTGTCCGTGAGAGTAAATACTACGCTGACAGAAAAGACAAAGGGACAGAGGGATATTGTTCATCCAACTACCAAATGGAGATCTTTTTTTTCACTCAAACTTGGCTGTAAATACTGTTTAAGTGGTGCTAGCCCGCAGCTAGCTTTGCATGTTAGCCTGTTAGCTTCTTCTTCGTGATTCCATTAGTGTGTATTGCGCCTCCGACCTGGTGCAGGGAAAGTTGCAATTGTGGTTTTCTGGCCAGAGACACCAGGGGGAGATGAAAGACCCCCCAATCATCCCATTAACACTTGTATTACCCCCAGAGGGACTACGGAAAGGATTTATTAAGGTAAACAAGTTACTTAGTTCTTCCTTAATGCTGTCCCTGGACCAACATTCATCAAAACATGGTCTCTAATTATATTGTTGTAATCATTTTTAGTTCGTCAATCATACTTAAAGTTACGCAGGTAAGAACCTAACATTTAACAACAGACAGACCTCCATTTAAGCAGTTTAAAATTACAAATACTCCGAGGAGCACAACACAGAAAAAACAAACGTTCTGACTACATTGTGCTGCTGTCACGATGATCACACAATGATGTTCTCTGATTGGACAAAGTGGTTCAATGACAAACACAGCACTTATTAACTAAATCTGATCATCTGACCACAAAACAAAGGACAAAAGGTACAGCCATAAAATTAGCATACAGTGCCTCACTCAAATCCAAGATATAAGCAATAGGCAGATTCTTCAAATTTTCCTACCATCTATATTTTTTCGTTACCTGCTTTTCTTACTTTTATCATTTCGATACCAGTAGTTCCTAGACTTTTTCAATACCATCCTGGTATCGTTCAACAGTACGCAGCCCCATGTAAAACAGTTCCACACATTCACACTTTGAACCGACACACTTCTGAGTTTTACATTTGTTTATTTAGGCTCAAGTCAGTTTTTTCAATTGCAACTTCTCTTGTAATACTTTGAGGATGATGCGACAGAGAGAGAAGCAAAAACTCTCCATTTGGCCCAAATGAGTCAAAAATGACTCAGACAATTATGCAAGCGCCCTGATGTACATGTTTTTTAATATATTTTGAACACAACAACTAAATACTAATAAACCTGAGTTTAGTAGTTAAATAATTGGCACTCTCGAGAGATCCAGTATGCAGGTTCAAACAGGATTTACTGCACAAAGCAAAAGTAATCTCTGTGGTTGACAACAAATGGAGTTTTCTTTCTTTTAGCTTGGTTACAAAACAGCATCTCCTCTCCTCCTCACCTACTGACACACAAACTGCCCACAGGTGAGCTGATAAGGCTGCCTGACTAGGAGGGAGGTCAGAAGTCACAAAAAAACAAAAACAAAACATATTTAATTCTGGCTCCAACAGGGCCTTTCTGTGTGGAGTTTGCATGTTCTCCCCGTGTCTGCGTAGGTTAGTGGTAAAAACATGTGCAATAGGTTCATCCTCCAGCCAGGTGTTTCTGACCACCAGCCTGGCTCCACATCATGGAGATGGGTCCCCGAGCGCCGGCCCATGCTGGCAGCTCACTGCTCCTACAGAGAATAATAAAGTACAACTTAACTTAAAGGGGCTGGATGCAAGTTAGCCATTTTATACTCACTACTGCCACCTCAGGTAATACGTGTAACTGCAGCTTCTATATTAAGTAACAACTTTCTGAGTGACAGTGCAGGATTTTAGAGGCAGTTGTGGTGAACAGGTCTGGGCTCATTCTACACCTCAGGTCATTACTGGAACATGTAGGAGGAGGAAAATACTTAGCTTTAACATTTTTAACTCTGTATAGTCCCTTTAACTTAAAGGTACACTGTGTAACATTTTGGACTCTACTGTTGCGGCAAAACAAAACACGCTCCTAATGACACAGAAAATGCTGTTACTGCAGTGTGTAATAAAAGAATGGACTTGGATGAGAAACTGACCTCAAATCTTACTGCCTTTCGTCACATCTCCATGGAAACGAGCCGGAGACGTACCCACTCCCAGTAAAGTTTACAGTAATATCTTAGCAAGGGTGAGCCTCATAAATGTTTGTTTGTACATTTATGAGATATTTTTCCATGATGAAAATATCTGTCATAAAATAAATGCTTGTGTTTCAATTTTATTTATTGGGTAAAATTCTACACGGCGTGGCTTTAAAGCAGTACTAAGTAACGTGTTTACCTTAATAAATCCTTTTCGTAGTCCCTGTGGGGGTAATACATGTGTTTATGGGATGATTGGAGGGTCTTTCATCTCCCCCTGGTGTCTCTGGACAGAAAACCATGTTTGCAACTTGACTGCCACCGGTCCGGAGAAAGCAATACACACTAATGGAATCACGAAGAAGAAGCTAACATGCTAACAGGCAAAGCTAACTGCGGGCTAACGTCACTTTAAACAGTATTTACAGCCAAGTTTGAGTGAAAAAAAATATTTCCATTGTATAATTGAATGCACAGTAACCCTCTCTCCCTTCGCCTTTCCTGTCAGTGTAGTATTTACTCTCCAAGACAATTAATAAGTTAAAAATCCGTAACTTGCTACTACACCTGCAGTTGCGCTTATGGCCTCTAGGGGGAAGAGTTACTTAGTACTGCTTTAATTATTAGTCTTCATTTGACGGAAATTGACGCCATTTTTTGCAAACTCACCCAAAAACAATTAACAGAACTTAATAATGTGTAAAAGTTCAATGATTACGTTACTTCAATATCATGCAGCCCAAAATGACAGTGTTTTTTCGTTTAATGCTTTTCATACTTTTACTTTTTTTATGCAAAACAAAAAAGCTGAGTTCCACACATTCACACCTCGAACCCACTGACTTCTTAGTTTAACATTTGGCTTTAGGTTTAGCATGAACAAAATGATCTTTAGTTAGTCAAGAAAGTAATAAAAGAAAAAAGGATGAACAAAATGACTTGGACCGTTTTTCTCGTTGTAACTTTCCTCCTAATTGTTCGAGGCCGGCGCCAACGACGGCGGATGATGCAGCAGACGGCGCTGAAACAAACTCTCCATTCGGCCCCAAAAAATGACTCAGACAATTACACGAGCGCGCTGATGTAGATGTTTTCCCCAAAAAATCGCTCAGCTCCCGGTATGAACACAACTCCAAATGTGTCTGATTCTGCCGGGTTTTTTTTTCGTTTTTTTTTTTATCAAGCCGCAAACGTAGCCACCGCCGAGCATAAAAGACACGTCACATTTTGACAGTTAAATACGATTCTGAAAATTCCCGGAGGAAAAAATGTTATCTCTTTAGGGGCAGGGGAGCCACACGTGCCCTCTGAAACATAAAAGGCAGGCTTGCTGGGCGCGCTGAGCCGTGAAGACTTTCTCTCATGAATCCATTTCGTTTCGGGAGCGATTCTGCGACAAGCCGGAGTGTGCCGGGGTGGAACTCGCGGCGCGCGGTGTGTCCATACAGCGAGGGCGCAATTAATTAACGCCGCCGTCGTATTTTCTCTACTTTTTTTTTCCCCTCCCTTTGCGGCTGCGCTCCCTCTCATCAGAAGCGTTTATTTGAGTAGAAAGAGGACAAGCTGAGAGAGGAGGAGGGAGTAGAGGAGGGGGGGGGGGGCGCATCCTGCAACGCTTAGCACAAAGTCGGGCCTATACAGTATGGGGGCCTCGAGTAAATAATTGATACGCTTTGTGCGAGTGTGCCCGGAGCTTTGTTGGAAATCAGCGGAACCGTTTTCCGCCGCACAGCCCACGGACGCGGCACGCCATGCAGGGGGAGGGTGTGCGCGCAAATAAACAGCAGAGAACAGCTCCATCCGAGTCAAATGTTTGGACGGTATATGTCGTGAGATTGGGTCGGTGGCACTTGAAGCGCGTCCCGGAGGCATTAACATTTAAGAGAGTGCTGAAATATTTACTGATAAACTAACGAACCGCATGCATTTCGGGGGCATGTTTGTGGGGGTCTGCACAAGGTTAGGGAGTTTTATAACGCCCTATAAAGATGAAATACGGTGTTCTCCGCTGGGTAAGGGCTGCAGGATGGAGAGACGTTGTAATTCGGGATGGTTGCAATGAGCTAACGGCTACGGCTGCAGTGTTTAGGCCTCGCAAACAAGAAAATAACCTGTCTGCGTGTTAGGTTTAAGACCTGTAATTGTAGTTATGAATTCTCCAAACATGCTCTGTGGTGAAGGATGGGACTTAGGCTCTTTCACGGGAGCCGAATCTTTCAAAAGACTGGCACATTTTTTACCATAGTCGTACAAACTTACAGTGCGACAAAAAGGAGTTACTACAAAGATATACTATAATAAAAAAACTGTTTATGTGAGATAAACACTAACAGAATTAAGTAGTATCAATGAAATGCAGGCAAAAGAGCTGGTGAAAATCTTGACTGCGGCTCCTCCTGCTGGCAGCTATAGGAATAATGCTTTTAAAAGTGTGTGAGCAGCTCCAGTAGAGCTTGATAAACACTTTGAGAAGAGAACGCCTCAGAATTGGATTATGGGCTTTAAAAATGTGGACAGTTTTTGGGTTTGAACAATGTGAGTGTAATCAGGCAGTGCAGAACGAGGCACTGACACCGTAGAAGAAGAAACGGCTAAATTTAACGGCTTTGTTCGAGGATTAACTGAAACTGTGTGAATGTTGTGAAATACTACTCCAGGTCTGTCTTTGACGAGGGGACAACTTTAAAACATGGTAGATCTTTAAGCTTAATTTCTTGATTTTCGTCTTGATATCATCCCAAATCTGAACTGTTGATAATGTCTCCTTAAAGCAGTTCTAAGTAACTTGTTTACCTTTATAAATCCTCTCCATAGTCCCTCTGGGGGTAATACAAGTGTTAATGGGATGATGGGGGGTCTTTCATCTCCCCCTGGTGTCTCTGGCCAGAAAACCACAATTGCAACCCTGCCACCGGACCGGAGCCACCAATACGCATTAATGGAATCACGAAGAAGAAGCTAACAGGCTAACGGGCAAAGCTAACTGTGGGCTAGCGCCACTTAAACAGTATTTACAGCCAAGTTTGAGTGAAACAAATCATCTCCATTGTGTCCTCGTTTTACAAAATACGCCGGTCAATCACGGCCATCAGGAATTCAAAGAAATCAGCTTTGCTCCCAGATACACATCTTTGTAAAGAATAGGAAAAGCCTGTATTCTGCCATCGTTCCATATCGGCCAAGCAGAGACTCCGCTCTCAAAACTCAGGGACTCGTGATTCCTCGAGTCTCCAAAATCACTGGAGGAGGCAGAGCCTTTAGCTCCAAGCTCTGGTTTAATGGAATAAACTCCCAGCTCACGTTACATAAGCAGATACAGTGTCTACATTAAAGACTAGGCTCAAAGCGTACCTCTGAGATTCAGCTTCTGATCAGGTCAGGTAAAGCTCTAACCCACAGCCTGAAGTAAAGCCTGAGCAGGAACACGGCTGTGGGGAGTTATCCTCTAGTTCTTCTTACTGCAGACTTTGTCATATTATGACACATTACTGTTCATTACTATTCACATGGTGTCTCCTGTCTCAGATCGAACGGCCAACTGGGATTGGACAAGAAGAACTGAAGCTCCAACAAGGACTGGACGTTCTGCTATCTTGACCCATCTGCTGAGGGACTCCCATAGGCCCTGGGTCTCTATAGTCTGTCCATGAGGTTTCTCTTTTCTCCCCATGGGTTTTTTTCCACGCTGCTCATCACCACCTGCTGCCGACACTTATTTGGACATGTTTTCCATGATGCTTCATTCGCCTGAACTTTACAAAGTCTTATTTACCGTTCTGTTTTATTGCCTTAATGTTTAGTGCCGCCCTGTGAGGCAACTCCCATTGTGATATTATTGCGGGCTACACAAAACTTGATTGGATGGCCAGGCTAGGTCAGTGTTATATCAGATGTTTTCAAATGTATAAAACGAGCACAATGAAGTTAATTCTTAAAACACAACAAACAAACAAAAATTGTCCTTTTGTATTAAATGTTCTTTGTCCCCAATAACCGTGCCTACAGCATCATTTCAGCCTTTGTGCTTCGCTAATTGGACCGATTCCAACTTCCCGCTTTCTATAAATCAGTCGTCCGTGAGTCAATTCTATCTTATCTGTTATATATTTTACTGGATGCAATTAGCCTATGTGTTCTTGTTTTGGTTAATCCACAAAATGTCGACCAAAAGTAGGAATTAGAAGGGCTTACCGGAGCAAATGCTGGTGGTGTGTGCGTCTTATCTTTTGGGGACAGATTGCTATTAGGCTAATGGACATTACATGCGGGCGGTTACGTAATTGTGTTAGCACTGTGTGGGGTGAGCCATTCGTATGCGTTTATCAGCTGGCGTATGACGGAGATGCTAAATTGGCCGCTCCCCTGACAGGCTCAGCTCCGCGAGGTGGCATTGTGACTTGGTTTCAATATCCGGAGACATAATTGAATGAAATGGGATTAAGCGCCGTCCGGTGTAATCAGCCATATTGCACATGATGTATTGGAAGAGGTTTTTTTTTAAATTATTGCTGTTGTTTTAATATTATTAAGGCAGACAATGCAGGTGAAAAGGGGAAAGAGAAATCACTTTAAGGTTCTGCTGTGCTTTTTTAGCCATATTTTGTTGCTTTTTTTTTTAGTTATTGTCACTTTTTTGCCACATTTTTGTGTCTCTTTTGTGGCTTTCTTGATACTTTTTCATTCCGTGTTCATCCTTGTTTTCTTCTTGCTTTTTTTCAAGAAGCTTTTAGATTTGGGTAAAGCCAAACTGGAGAAAATGTGCTCGGTTCAAGTGGGGGTAAAGGGTTAGAGGAAGGAAGTGACTTGATTGTTTCAGCTCAAATAAATGATACATTTTTTCCCAAATAGTCCACCCATTTTTTTCCACATCTCTTGACATTAGAGATGAACCCGATATATTGTAAATTTGCAGATCTTCCACACATTATTGTTGTTTTCTGGTTGTAGACAACAAATATTTACCTAGCATAGGTATCAAAAAAGTATTGTTCAGGTATCCGTATCAAAAACTGAAAGGAAATTAGCATAATCTGATCACAGTCCCTTCCTTGAACCGCCACCTTAACATGATGGAGGGGTTTGAGCCTGAATGATCCTGGAGCTCTGTTGTCAGGAGCTTCGTGCCCCTGGTAGGGTCTCCTATGGCAAACAGGTCCTAGTTGACCGGTCAGACCACGAGCGGTTCAGAAGCCCCTTATGAGAGACAACAGGCCTGGTTAGAACCATGAGGCCGTCCTTCTGTGGACCCACCACCTGCAGGAGGCGCCATAGGGGCTGGTGCAATGTGATTTGGGCAGTTCCAACAGCTGCCAGCACGTCCCGGAAACAGAAAAGTGGACGAAAATGGATGGATGGATGATCACAGAGTCATCTCAGCCGTCTTTCGTGCTACACGTGGATACCAAACATGTCCATATTTGTGAATGCATAAGCCTGGGAAAGACGAGGGAGTGCGGTGCCGCTGTAGTTATTTCCGGGACATCTCCGGCTTGATCAAAACGTCATAAAATAAGATTTGCTAAGGGTGAGTTCTGTCTTTTATTGCTCTGACATTAAAACTATAAGATGTTAAGGGAGAAAAAAGCTGAACATTGATCACTGCGAGAAAAATCGATGAACTTTGAGACCATAGAAACTATGTGTTGCACGGTAGATGCAGAATGGTTTATACGGGAAACAGAAAGTCAGATTTAATGCTTATTAATGCCTAAATACGATCATTTTAATGCCACAGACGATATGGACAAAATGTCATATCTCGATATTCATGCCAGATATCTCGATAACAATACAATATGATATAACTATGGGTTAGGTGAAAACCAAGCACTTAAAAATAAAAACAGTCAATGCAATTCTACAGATTTGCAAACCTCACTTTGAACAGAGATGTTTAGAAAAAGTTGGATATTTAGAACTAAATTGGACAGTCAACTTCTGAGCAAAAAAGAGTTAATTCTAGAGAGCATTTTGGACCATAATTGTAGTTTTTTGATGAACTTACGGAGTAAAAAAACATTGAGCAATGCGATCCTCAAAGAAATGTCGATACAATGTCGACTGGAATCCATTGTAATGCTTTTGAATGACAATTTCTGGCACTTTTCATTTAACGACGGGTAGAAGGTTGTCAGTGGGAGGAACAGTGGCAGCCGAACAGGAACAAGCTTTACTTTCTAGGAACACTCCAAATACTAATCATTGGTTTCATAAATCTTCCCCAAAAGCATAAATATTTCAAACGTTAAGGTAGTGACGATGCTGACGCCTGTAATTCAAGTTGTTTTGCAATGACAGAGAGTGGCATCGGCTTCTCCTCCTCCAGTACATATATGGTCTTAACTTAATCATAGCCATACTGGAATAAAGCCCATTGAAGCCGACCGTATGCCTATTCTCGGAAACACATTAGACAAATTGCCATGTTCTGCAAGCTCCACTATAGTGTATCAATGAGAACACTGTGCGTGATGATTATGTAGCCTGCGGTCACAATACAAAAGGAAAAAAAAAACACAGAAAAAAATCACAGCTGCCAGACCAAGCATGGACTTCACTTCACCAGGTCCGCAAAGAACTAAACCAGGGGTAAGAAACGTCAGGCCTACGGGAAAAACTCAGCCCTCAAGCATGAAACTTCGAGCCCCCGGAGCCAATTCTGAGAAGCATCACACACATCTGTACTGTGAAAGTGTTGAAAATAGTGTTAGTCCTTGCTGTTCAGTCAAGTATGACGCACAACACTGGGATTTTGAGAAAGTGGGGCTTTACTTTGGACCATGATTGACAGGTTCAGCTCTTGGTGTTTTGATGAAGGAGAAAGTCAGGCCAAGACAAAGTAAACCGCGCTTCCCCTGGATGGTATAGGCTGAACGATTAACCTTTACCCAATCGAAATTGAGGTTTTAGCAACTGCGATAACCTAACCCCAAGGCCCCGAGTGTAATGGGTGGACACCATTGGGGGTCGCTCTTGCCCCAGAGCACTTCCTATACAGAAAGAAGTTGGCAAGTGGTCAGAAGTGCCAGTTTTCTGTGGGGTGGCCAGGACGCGAGTACATTTTTCCAAGGATAGTTGGTAGATCAACCAGTCACAAGTCATGAGAGTGAAACGTCACAGATATATCAACCAATCAGCTTAACCCTGACCCTGCCCGAGCCACTAACCTTAAGGATAGTGGGCTGGTGCCTAATCTTAAATTAGTCTCTGATTGGCTGATGAATGTCCACCGTTTACCAACTATCCTAGGAAAAATATTATTGCGGTCAGGACGTTAGCTGGGCCTCCTGTTTTATTGATTGAAGCGACCACTTCTGGGTCACACGGGTTTCATGGGAGACCGTCTGGAAAAGGGAAACGGGGAATGACTGGGGAATTCGACGCCGGGAATGCGGTATTTTCAGTATTATCTTTTTGGTTTATTGCAGTACTGCTGTTACTGCTTCCTACTGTTCTTTAGATCGCTTTTTGTTTTGCGTTGTTTTGCATCAACCGATTGTACGAGCGGACTCACGCCTTGATTATTTTTGTTTGCTTGTCCTTTTTGTTTGAGACACTTCCCTGCCTTACCCATATCGCTGCTGGTTATCCAGGTTCAGGCCAAACCCGATCATAAGTGTGAGCATTGCGGTGCTTTTTTGGTTTGCCGTGTTATTGCATGCCCATGAGTCGGTTTGAA